>NC_135238.1:126371572-127674072 GCF_051348905.1 Ranitomeya variabilis | reverse complement strand
TGACTTTCCGAATGACTGCCGGAATCAGAATGGTTGGTGGAAAAGCGTATGTCAGTTTGTGTGTCCATGGAATCAGAAAGGCATCCAGAGCCTGGGGATTCCCTTCCGGGCTTAGAGAACAAAATTTGCTTACTTTTTTGTTCTTGCAATTGGCGAACAAGTCTATTGTTGGTGTCCCTTACATTTCTGTGATCTGATTGTAGATGGATTGGTTTAGGGACCACTCGCCTTGTTTCAACTGAGTTCGACTCAAGTAGTCTGCCCTTTCGTTGTTTGAACCCTGGATGTGTAGTGCCGAGAGGGATAGTAAGTTTTCTTCCGCCAGCTTGATAATTTTGGCTGAAGAACTCATCAGTGAACGAGACCTTGTTCCCCCCTGGTGATTTATATAGGCTACAGTCACTTTGTTGTCTGAAAGAATTCGGATATGGTGTCCCTGAATGTCGGCTAGAAAAAATAGAAGAGCATGATATACCGCCCAAAGTTCTTTTTGGTTTGAGGATGCTAATAGTTTTTGAACTGACCAATTTCCCTGAGCCACTTTGTCCCCCAGGTGGGCCCCCCACCCTCTGGGACTCGCATCGTTGTTATTATCCGAGAGATATTTGGCACCCAAGGGACTCCCTTTGACAGGTTTTGGTCTTTTCCCCACCAAAGAAGGGAATGAATAACTGTTGAATTTAGGATGACCCGGCTTTACAATTTGTTTTTTAGAAACAACTGCCATTCTAGTATGTGCCACTGAAGCTCCCTTGTGTGAAATTGTGCGAAGGGTATCGCTGGTAGGCATGAGGACAGAGAGCCTAGAAGCGACATTGCTCTCCTTAGAGTCATTGAGGGATTGTGTAATGTTCGCGCTATCATGGATAATATGTTGTCTTTTTTGGGACCTGGGAGTCGACATTCTTGGACCCGGGAGTCTAATGTCAGTCCTAGGAACTCCTGTTCTTGACAGGGTTCCAGTCTTGATTTTTTTACATTTATAAGCCATCCCAAGTCCGTCAGGATGGTCATTACTTGGTCTCTCTTTTCCCTGCAACTTTGCGCTGAGTTGCTTGCGATAAGAAAGTCGTCCAGGTAAGGGATTATCAGTATATTTTGTTCCCTCACGTGGGCCATCATTTCCGCTATTAGTTTCGTAAATATACGTGGAGCTATTGAAATCCTGAACGGGAGAGCCTTGTATTGAAAAAACCTTATTTGACCCTTTATGGAGACTGCCATCCTGAGAAATTTTTGGGATTGATCGTGGATGGGCACATGGTAGTATGCGTCGGTTAGGTCTATTATGACCATGTAGCAGTTCGGGAAAAGGATTTTTATAGTGGACCTTATTGTTTCCATTTTGAATTTGTAATTTACGACGTATCTGTTTAAGTTTTTTAGATTTATAATTGTCCGAAAGGACCCGTCGGGCTTTGGTACTAAAAATAGAGGGGAGAAAAAACCTTCCCCTATTTCCTGAGGAGAGATTTCCCGAATCACTGATTTTTGCAGTAGGGAAATAATTTCTTCCTCTAATGCAGCTTGTTCTGCTGCCGAAGATCTTGTTTTTGTTACTATATAATTCCAGGGAGGGAAAGAAACGAAATCTATTTTTAGACCAAACTGTATGATATTTAAAATCCAGATGTTGTTGGAAATTTTCTTCCAGGCGGGAAGGAATGATGTTAGCCTTCCTCCCACCAAGGGATAAATGTCATTTGGAGAGCTTTTTATCACGGGAGGTGTTGCCAAAGAGGTAACCCCTATCCCTTCTTCTTCCGTCTTCCCACTTATTCTGCTCTCTGGGGGGTCTACGACGAAAAAATCTGCGGCTCCGAAAGGATTGTCTAAATGGAGCCAGACCCAGATTTGGAAACCCCTTTTTTTTTATCTCCCGCTTTCTGGAGGATGTCATCCAGAGTTTCTCCGAATAAAAAATTTCCCTCACATGGGATAGAACATAGTTTCAACTTCGTTTGTAGATCTCCTGGCCAGCTCTTCAGCCACAAGGTTCTTCTGGCTGCGTTGGAGAGAGCAGCGGCCTTAGATGTTAGGCGTACGGAGTCCGCCGAGGAGTCCGCCAGGAACGCTGCTGCTGCTCTCATTGCAGGGATCGAATCCAGCAATTTATTTCTGGGTAACCCGTCTTTAATCTGACTTTCCAGCTGGTTGATCCACACCATTAGAGATCTGGAAGTGCAAGTTGCTGCAACTGCAGGTCTCAGGCTACCCCCAGCCGATTCCCATGCTCCCTTAAGGAAAGTATCCGCTTTTTTATCTAATGGGTCTTTGAGGGTACCCATGTCCTCGAACGGAAGCGCAAATTTTTTCGAGGCTTTGGCTACTGCAACATCTAGTTTTGGTGCCTTATCCCAGAAGGAGGAAGCCTCATCCTCAAAGGGATATTTTCTTTTAAGGGAGGGCACCGAGGAATTTCTTCTATCCGGTTTCTCCCATTCTTTTTTGATTAATGTCTGGACATTAGGATTTAGAGGAAAAGTTCTTCTCTTTTTTTGTCCCAGACCGCCAAACATTACATCTTGGGCCGTTTTGTCGGGTTTGGGTTCCTCCACCCCCATAGTAGCCCTAACCGCTCTCACTAAAGAATCCACTTCTTCTAGTGGGAAACAATGCCGGGCCGAATCTTCCTCGGAAGAGGATAGGGGGGAATTTGAATCGTCCGAATCAGTATTTTCAGATGAGGATCGGACCGAGTGGGAATGTACCGACTCCTTCACTTTCTTCATCCCTTTTTTGGAGGATAAAAGGGCATTCTGAACCTCAGACCTGATTACATTTTTAAGTTCAGATGCAAAGTCGGGGGTCTCCTCACATAGTAAACGCTGGATGCATGACTTGCAAAGCTTTTTGTCCCAGGTTACTGGTAAAGCTTTGTTACAGGTGGGGCAGACCCTATTTTTCTTTTTCTCCAGGCTCTTCTTACCCTAGTAAGGGAGAAGAGGGAGCCCCATTATAAAATATGCACATTCACGGAGATCACTCACCATTCGGATGTGGAGGCAGGTACCGGTTCTGGAGGGGGACCCGGCCCTGGTAGGGAAGGTCCTTGAGGAGGAGTATCAGTCTTCGCAGCAGACCTGCTGCGCCGTGTGGAACGGCTGCTAGATCCACTCCTGGTACTCTTTGTCTCTGATTTTCTGTGGCGCTGCTGTCCAAGCTGCAGCTCCTGTGGATCGCTGTCCTCCATGGTTACAGGGAGAAAGTGCGACAATCATGTGTGCACCATCTCCCTATTTGTAACCGGCGCCACCCCTCCCGGCGTCCGCCGCACTTCCGGTTCTCTGCACATCCTTCAGGGAGAAGATATTACCGCGCATGCGCGCGGTGATGACCCGAAAGTCCTGCTGCATTTCCGGAGCGGCGGCCATCTTTGTACACCCGGAGTGTGCGCTTGTCAGCACAGAAGCTCCGGTGATCCAGCGCCCCTCCTCATCAGATTTGGCGGCATTCTCCCCTCGCTCACCCTGAAGAACCCCTCGGTTCCAGCGGTGGCGGCTTCGGGAGCCGGACAAGCCGCGGCAGGAGCCTCCTCGCTGCCGGACCCGACCGCCCGGTCCCGGTCCATCGGTCTTCATACAGGTACCGCCGAAGAGAGGTTCCCTGTCAGGGACAGAAAACCAACTGATGCGAGGGAGAGGTACCGCCCTTTTATCTGTAGGTTTCCTGTCCCTGAAGGGCGGATCCCCTCTCTCCGTAGTGCTGTCATGGGAGACCGAGAAAAGTACAATTTCACAATTGTTTTTTTTTTTTTTTTTTTTACCATCTTCATCACATACTAAAACTGACCTCCCATTATGATTCTCCAGGACATTATGAGTTTGTAGATACCAAACACGTAAAGGTTCTATTTTATTTAAGTGATTACAAAAATCCACAGTTTGTTAAAAAAAAAAAATAGTGTCATATTCTGAGACTGCCTGCTATTGTATTTTACTGCAGTGGTGCAGTGACCAAAAAAACTTAATTCTGGCGTTTTGATTTTTTATCTCATTACGTAGTTTACCGATCAGATGAATTATTTTCATATAACGATAGATGAGGTGATTCTGAACACAGCAATATCAAATTTATGTATTTTTATTTTTAAATGGTGCTAATGGGGGGTTGATTTACATTTTTTATTTTTTTATTTAATATTTTTTTAAAAAATTTTCTTTTACTTTTTACTGGCTTCAATAGTTTCCATGGGATACTAGAAGATGCGATCTTCTGATCGCTTGTGCTACACACAGCAGGGCTTCAGCCATGCTTTGTTTAGGTAAAATGATGATCTGCTATGAGCGTCGACCGCTGGGCATGTTCATAGCTATCCAGCTATGACAACCACAGGGGTCTCCTGCAGAGACTCCAGGTTGTCATGTCAACACATCCGTGACCCGCGGTCATTTGACACGGGTGCCGATGAACGGGGTTTGTGATACACTTCTTGCAGTGCATGTTAAATTCGGCTGTCAGAGATTGACAGCAGCATTTAACATGTTAACAGCTGTGGGTTGATCACCATTCCACCTGATAACATGTGCCGGAACAGATGAAGGCTCATCGCTGGAGCCTATATCAAAGGGGGAGACCCGACATGTACCATATATAATACGTAGATGAAGAACATTAATGCTTTTAATAAGCTTGAGTGAAGGATAAAGTTTTTTTAATATGTTATCTCTTTCTAGATGGTATATCTCCCAAGCACCAAGGACACCGATTATATATATATATATTTACGGTGCCTATTTTTCATCGGCGTGGTGAGATGATATTCTCTACTGTTTATGTGTATCTGGTTGTTGAATCATGCTCTCCTCCCTAGAGTGGGTAGATTTTTGTACCACCTTTAATTAAGAGTAAAATTATATGAGTTATAATTACTATGTTATACAGGCCTCATCCACAATAAAAAAAATACTTTATTCTGTTACTTAAGTGATACAGTAGGCGAGATCTCATTTTGAAATAGTTTGAAGCATATCTTCTATGTAATACAGACCTCATCCACAGTAAAAAAAAAAAAAAAATACTTTCTTCTGTTAGTAATGTCATACAGCAGGCTAGATGTCAGTTTGAAATTTTTGGGTGCTGATATTATTCTCCATACAGGGGTACACATGATAAAATTGAAATTGGCTTTCTCACTATCAAGCTACCTACAGCAGTCTACTAGTGATGAGTGAGTATACTCGTTGCTCGGGTTTTCCCGAGCATGCTCGGGCGGTCTCCGAGTATTTGTAAGGGCTCGGAGATTTAGTGTTCATCACCGCAGCTGAATGATTTACAGCTACTAGCCAGCTTGAATACAAGTGGGGATTCCCTAGCAACCAGGCATCCCCCACATGTACTCAGGCTGGCTAGTGGCTGAAAATCATTCAGATGCGGTGATAAAAACTACATCTCCGAACACTAACAAATATTCGGAGACCACTCGAGCATGCTAAGGAAAACCCGAGCAATGAGTATACTCTCTCATCAGTACAGGCTACATTTCATCTTTTCATTCTTTAGTGCAGATATTGTTCTCCATACAGGGGTCCACATGATAAAATATTAACTTGTTTTATTACTACCATGCTCCAAAAAGTTGGCAACATCTGAGGTTGTAATTCTTTTGTGCTGACATTCTGTTGCATCCAAGGCTCATCCACAGTAAAAAAAATCTATTTTTTTTTCTGTTACTACCGTGCTACATAAAGCAGGCCACATTTTATCTTTTAATTATTTTTGGCTGGTTTTATGCTCATGCCAGGAGTCCACATTTCACAATATAAATTCTTGTGCTAATAGATGGGTCATTAAACCATTCCACATTTATGCATTTGACAGGGCTTGGAGTGGTATTTCTTGCTTAAAGTTTGATCAGTAACTGGTGGATGAGTGACAGGTGTAAGCCTGGTGCTCTGAGAGCTCTGCCAAATCCTTCTCCTCATCCTTCTCCAATTGTTCCTCTTAGGGCCACCGCCTGTGAAATATTAGACCGGAACGTAGAGATATTGTTAACCCTTCTGCATCCTCCTCTGCTTCCTCCTATTCCCCCAGGACCACCACTACCTCCTCCTGTAGACTATTTAAAGTGTGCTCCAGCATGTAGATGACTGGAATAGTGATGCTGATGATGGCATCCTCAACTCTAACCATATTATTAGCCATTTCAAAAACATGCAGAAGCGTGCAGAGGTCCTTCATCTGTGTCCACTATGCAATTGTGAATTGCACCATGTCTTACTTACTTCGCTGGCAAGGCTATGCAAAATGTCATACTGCACCAGGTCTTGGCGCTGCTGCCACAGCCACTGCAACATGTGCAGAGTTGAATTCCACGGTGTCATCATATAGCATATCTATCGGTTAACCGGTCAGCCAAAAGCTCTCCACACCAACTTAGATGGAATGGTGGAAGTGAGCACACAACAACAGTGGTTTCTGCATCAGTGCATCCAGGCTGAGACAGTGAAGGAGGAATGGCTATACCATCAGGTGGAGGATGCGAGCTATGCAAGGCACGTGTGTGTGATTGCCCCATCGCAGGGCCTCCACCAGGTTTGCACCGTTATTGCACACGATCTTCCCTGGCTCCAGGTTGAGTGGAGACAGCCATTGCTCAAACTCGGCATGGATAGCTGTGTATGAATGAGATCTCCAAGGCATGATAATTTAAAAAATGCCAGATTGCAGTGAGCCCTGGTTGTGCAGTATGGAGGTCGGGGGATACTCTCTGCAGTGTTGGAATCTGTGTCTCCTCAAGGCAAAGGCAGTGGAGGAAGTGTTATAGGGCCTCCCACTCACTCGACTTTTCCCACTCCAGTCCATCTTTAATGCAGCAGCCAGGGTCATCTATCTGGCTAATTGATACTCGGATGCCTCCACTCTGTGCCAGTTATTGCACTGGCTGCCCATACACTATAGGGTTCAATTTAAACTGATTGATCTCTCCTACAAAGCTCTCCACAGTGTGGAACCCCCCTACATTTCCTCCCTCATTTCTGTTTATCAGCTCTGCAAGCTACTAACATCCACACTAATCCATACCTCCAACTCCCAGCTCCAAGACTTCTCACGAGTTGCACCAATCCTCTGGAATGCTCTACCCCAAGAAATAAGAACTAACCACAACTTACAGTTTTAGGCACTCCCTAAAAACACAACTGTTTAGGGTGGCCTATCATGTTCCCTAATCGAAATCCTTTTGTATATAGTCCATTCTCTACTTCTCTGATCATAACCCTCCATCAAATTCCATCGCTCCCAAAACCATTACAAATATTGGCTGATGAGCAGCTCATGCAGCCTTTATCTATCCTCTATTTCCTGAAGATGGCTGGACCATTAAAATGAAATCATTTTAAGTAAGCACCTGTACTTTGTTCCACCCACCTCATTGCAGATTGTAAGCTCTTATGGGCAGGGTTAATTATTTAATTAAGTTAGTTATTTAATTATCTTTGCATTAATTATTGTAGTATCGTTAACTTTGCTACAACTTGTATTTGAAATATTTAATTGTAAAGTGCTGCGGAATATGTTGGAGCTATATAAATAAAGATTGCTATTATTAGATACAGATGTTTTTTCCTGCAAGCCCTGAGCCTCCTCAGTCTAACATGGAGGGTGGCAGGTTTCTTTGTCCTTCACTTTAGCACTCATGCACTTTAGCTCCCAGGCAGGCAAGTCCCCTGATGATTCGGCCTGCGATGAAACGCGTCGGGACATTCTAAACAGGGAGAGTGCAGGGCATGTTATTGTTCAGGGGTAGCTGTGGACTGCCCTTGTAAGGGCGGGAGTTTGGGAATGCAGGTTTATGGTTAGTCCCCTTAGGGAGTGACAGGGTATTTCCTCCTGACATCGCTGATTTATGGATTTTTCCACTTCGCGAATTATGGGCTATTCCTACCTGAGCTCTGGCATTTGGTGAGATTGTTCCTTTTTTTATATTTATATTTATGATATATATGATTTTCTTCTCAATTGCCTCATTCCCCTCCTGCATGTATATTAATGATTTTTTTGGTACCTGCCAATACCCATACATACAGGGTTACCTTATTTAACACTCTCTAGCACCTATGGGCCTGTGTTAATAACCAGAGGTACCTTTACAGTGTGGGACAGTATATTCGCTACTACTGGTCTCACCTATATTCTATCTTGGTATCACCCATAAGTGATATTTGACTTTACAAGTCATATCATTTAATACCATTATAGTTTGTTTTGTTTGGGGTGACATTGTTTGTTATTGTTTATTACTATTTTACCTTGTACAGATTAAAGGTTAAGTTTTAATTCCTACTATAGCTGTGTTCCCATTATATTGGTAGGATCTTGTTGGTTTTTTCCAATCGGTATCTAGTTCATTATTGCTTTTTTCACAAGCCCTGAGGATTCCAAGACTTGGTATCTAGTGACACCTTGTTGTCTAGTGCTTTAGAGCTCCATCCCCTGGTGTGTAGTAGTTTAGTTCTCCAAACCAAGCTGTTTAGTAGTTTAGTTCTCCAACCCTTGGTGTCTAGTTTAGTTCTCTATGTTCTGGTATGTATTTGTTTCGTTCTCCAACCGTAGTTGTTTAGTAGTTTAGTTCTCCAACCCCTGTTGTCTAGTAGTTTAGCAGTCTCCATCTTATGGTTTAGTTAGCTAACTTTAGGTATATAGTAGTTGATTTCACTAAGCCCTGTTGTCTAGTAGTTTAGTTATCTTTTCACCTGTGTGTAATTTAATTCTCTACACCCAAGCATCCTGCAAACCTTGGGGATTCCAAGATTTGTGGAGCAGCCTCTTCCCCTTCTGCCACCACAGCCACCAGAGGCACCCAGTGCTGAGTCAGCGAGATGTAATGCCCCTGTCCATGCTTACTCATCCAGGTGTCAGTGTTGAAATGCACCCTGTCACACATCAATTTTTTCAAGGAATGGGTGATGTTGTCTGCAACATGCTGGTGTAGCGCAGGCACATCTTTCTTAGAGAAGTAATGGTGACTGGGCAACTGGCACTGGGGGACTGCAACAGCCATCAACTTTTAGAAATTGTCTGTATCCACAAGGCAGAAAGGCTGCATTTTCGTGGCCAACAGATTGAATTGGCTATTCAATTATTACAGAGATCACAATCAGGTAGAACCACCCGCTGTGATCTTTGGAGCGAAGAGCTCTCAGCTAGCAACTATCATCCAGACAACTACACAATTGGGCGCACATCAACCGAGGAGGCCACAGGCTGTTCACAATATTTAGTTATCAGAAAGCTAATAATCAGCATATGGCATATACACCTCTGGATTGCAACGCATGGAATATGTGTATATATCGCGGTACGATCATTGCTAACTCCATGATAACCCCACTCTCCTCGCTTCCACCAACAATCCTATTTTTTTAAAATATATAGAAATGCAGGACAATTGGACACCATTCTTCTTTGGAGGTTCCCACCATTAGGGTGTTCCATCCCCTCTCCCTCAGAGTAGCACTCATATACTGGCTCCCAGGCTCACCCACCCACTTCCTTGACCACTTTTCTGCTTTGCTGACACACTTCATGTTCTCAGAATTGCCAACCATTACCCTGGGAGACTTTAACAGCCTCACCTCCCTAACTGCATTCCAGTTTCTATCTCTACCCATTTATTGTGGCCTCTCACAACTTTCAACCTCTGAGACACACAAAGAGGGTAACACCCCTGATCTTGTCTTTGTCTGGCTCAGTTCAATCTCCTACCTAGATAACTTACCTCTTACCCTTTCTACCCCATGAAATTAGATGTATATCCACAACTTACACATTTTTAGGCGCTCCCTAAAACACATCTGTTTAGAATGGAACTATCATGCTTAGTGATGAGCGAGTATACTCGTTGCTCGGGTTTTCCCGAGCATGCTCGTGTGGTCTCCGAGTATTTGTGACTGCTCGGAGATTTAGTTTTTGTTGACACAGCTGCATGATTTGTGGCAACTAGACAGTTTGATTACATGTGGGCATTCCCTAGCAACCAGGCAACCCTCACATGTACTCAGGTTGGCTAGCAGCCATAAATCATGCAGCTGCGTCAACAAAAACTAAATCTCCGAGCAGTCACAAATACTCAGAGACGACACGAGTGTGCTCTGGAAAACCCGAGCAACAAGTATACTTGATCATCACTAATCATGTTCCCTAATCAAAGTCCTTTTTATGTATAGCCTATTGTCTACTCAGAACACAATTCGTCATCAAACTCAATCATACCCAAAAGCCTCATGCAGCCTTTATCTATCCCCCATTTCCTCAAGATTGCTTGAACATCATTGTAAATAAGCACCTGTACTTTGTGTCACCCACACCTCATTGTAGATTGTAAGCTCTGAAGAGCAGTCTTTTTGTTTTAATTGTTTGATTATTGTTAACTTTGTAACTTATGACTGTTTTATATAAATTGCTGATTTGTAAAGCTCTGTGGAATATGTTTGCACTATATAAATAATGGCTATTATTATTATTAGATTAAAGATGGTGAAGATCAAGCTTTGCCATGTGTAGGAGGAAACAATCTTTTTCGTGACCACAACTCCACAAATGAGGGCTGGCTGCAGTGCTGAAAGAGATTAGAGTAGGGTGAACAGCACAAGCTGCTGGACTGTGAGAGAATTTAAGGTGGAGATGTTATGGTGGATTGAGAAAGATGGGGTGTGCTTGGTGTCTAAGATCAGTCAAAAGCAGCAAGCATGTCCACTTGTGTAACAGCTGATGGGCTCTCACTCACCCCGACTGTAGCGGGTAAACAAATGGAGGTTCTGTGGCTGAAGACCTGTGTGACAACACTTGCCATGGTGAAGGATTCAGATGCAGCTGATGGGGTGGACAGTGGTTGGCGAGGCCCACTAGCCTGCACTTTAGCACAGTGAGATTCCCATCTTAACACATGTTGATCGCCCATGTGCCAGTTATTGCATGTAGTAGTAGTAATATGGAGAGAAAACAGCTTACCACGCCATACAATGCAAAGTCCTGGTATGCAGGGCCGGCGTTAGGGGCAGGCAGACCAGGCAGCTTCCTGGGGCCCCTGCTCCCCCAGGGGCCCCCAGCTAGCGGCAAGTCGCGCAGCCGCTATGGGGCCCCTGTGAGGCAGCGCCGACTCCCCCCGCCGCATTGAACTATACCGGCGTCTGCCGGTACAGTTCAAAGCAATGATGGAGGAGAGAGCATCACCTGACGCTCCCTCTCCCATCATTCCCTGCTCTGCCTCTGACACAGCGGGTGCACGTCATTGCATACTCACTGTGTCTCAGGCAGTGAGGCGGCAGCCGCCGACACAGGAGCAGGGAGCAGCGTGGGCTTGGGGAGAGGTAAGGAGCTTGTGTTTTTTTGTTTTTTTTACTGGACTGTGCGGCCTTTCTCAGGAGGAGAGAGGCGGGGAGGGAAGAGGGGATGTGAGCTGTGCTCTGCTGTATACTACTGTGGGCTCTGCTGTATACTTCTGTGTGCTCTGCTGTATACTACTGTGGGCTCTGCTGTATACTACTGTGGGCTGTGCTGTATACTACTGTGGGCTCTGCTGTATACTACTGTGGGCTCTGCTGTATACTCCTGTGTGCTCTGCTGTATACTACTATGGGCTCTGCTGTATACTACTGTGGGCTCTGCTGTATACTACTGTGGGCTGTGCTGTATACTACTGTGGGCAGTGTTGTATACTACTGTGGGCTCTGCTGTATACTACTGTGGGATCTGCTGTATACTACTGTGGGCTGTGCTGTATACTACTGTGGGCTGTGCTATATACTACTGTGGGCAGTGCTGTATACTACTGTGGGCTGTGCTGTATACTACTGTGGGCTCTGCTGTATACTACTGTGGGCAGTGCTGTATACTACTGTGGGCAGTGCTGTATACTACTGTGGGCAGTGCTGTATACTACTGTGTGGGCTTTGCTATATACTACGTGGCTGTGCTATATACTACTATGTGGGCTGTGCTATATACTATGGGGGTATATTATATTCTATGGGGAGGCTGTGTTATATACTATGTGGCTGTGTTATATATTTGGGGGGTACATTATACATTATATTCTATGGAGGGGGCTGCATTATATTCTGTGTGGGGCTTTATTAGATTTTATGAGGGATGATTGCATCATACCCTTTGATGGGGCTACATTATATTCTATGGGGAGGTGGGCTGTATTATATCCTGTTCGGGGCTACATTATATTCTATGGGGGGCTGTACTATATTTATATTCTATGAGGGTGAGTGCATCATACTCTATGAGGGGGCTACATTATACTATATGGGGGGCTGCTGTTATGATCCCAATGGCAAGGATCTCAGAGATTACAGCAAAAGTCTGCAAACATAAATACCAGCTCATAGGAACGTGGTAACTAGGCTGACCATATACCTGATCCTAGCACAAACACTAACAGTAGCCGGGGAACGTGCCTACGTTGATCCTAGACGTCTCGCGCCAGCCGGAGAACTAACTAACCCTATCAGGGAAAATAAGACCTCTCTTGCCTCCAGAGAAAAGACCCCAAAGTAATACAAGCCCCCAAAAAATAATAATGGTGAGTTAAGAAGAAAGGACAAACGTAAGAATGAACTAGATTTTAGCAAAGAGAGGCCCACTGACTAATAGCAGAAAATAGTAAGATGACTTATATGGTCAGCAAAAAACCCTGCAAAATATCCACGCTGAATATCCAAGAACCCCCAAACCGACTAACGGTGAGGGGGAAGAATATCAGCCCCCTAGAGCTTCCAGCAATATCAGGAATCACATTTTGTACAAGCTGGACAAAAATATGAACAAAGTACAATAACAAAAAATAAGGAAGCAGGACTTAGCTTATCTTGCAAAGAACCAGGACCTGAAGACAGGAGCAAACAGAAATGAACTGATTACAACGATGCCAGGCACTGGACTGAGAATCCAGGAAGTCTAAATAGCAACACCCCAGGCCTAACGAAGCAGGTGAGTACCAACCTGGTAAAAGACAATCCAAGTGCCAAATCACTAGTGACCACAAGAGGGAGCCAAGAAGTATAGTTCACAACAGTACCCCCCCTTTAAGGAGGGGTCACCGAACCCTCACCAAGACCACCAGGGCGACCAGGATGAGCAGCGTGGAAGGCACGAACCAAATCGGCCGCATGAACATCAGAGGCGGCCACCCAGGAATTATCCTCCTGACCATAGCCCTTCCATTTGACCAAATACTGAAGCCTCCGTCTAGAGAGACGAGAATCCAAGATCTTCTCTACCACGTACTCCAACTCGCCCTCAACCAACACCGGAGCAGGAGGCTCAACAGCAGGAACCACAGGCACAACGTACCGCCGCAACAAAGACCTATGGAACACGTTGTGAATGGCAAACGACACCGGAAGATCCAAACGAAAAGAAACCGGGTTAAGAACTTCCAAAATTTTATAAGGACCAATAAAGCGAGGCTTAAACTTAGGAGAGGAAACCTTCAGAGGGACATACCGAGAAGACAACCAAACCAAATCCCCAACACGAAGTCGGGGGCCCACACCGCGTCGGCGGTTGGCAAAACGCTGAGCCTTCTCCTGTGACTACTTCAAGTTGTCCACCACATGATTCCAAATCCGCTGCAACCTATCCACCACGGAATCCACCCCAGGACAGTCAGAAGACTCAACATGACCCAAGGAGAAACGAGGATGAAAACCAGAGTTGCAGAAGAATGGCGAAACCAAAGTAGCGGAACTAGCCCGATTATTAAGGGCAAACTCCGCCAATGGCAAGAAGGTCACCCAATCATCCTGGTCCGCAGAAACAAAACATCTCAAATAAGCCTCCAGTGTCTGATTAGTTCGCTCCGTTTGACCATTAGTCTGAGGATGGAAGGCAGATGAAAACGACAAATCAATGCCCATTTTAGCACAAAAAGATCGCCAGAATCTGGACACAAACTGGGATCCTCTGTCGGACACGATATTCTCCGGAATGCCGTGTAAACGAACCACATTCTGAAAAAACAAAGGAACCAGATCGGAAGAGGAAGGCAACTTAGGCAAGGGTACCAAATGGACCATCTTGGAAAAACGATCACACACCACCCAGATGACAAACATTCCTTGAGACACCGGAAGATCAGAAATGAAATCCATGGAAATGTGTGTCCAAGGCCTCTTCGGGACGGGCAAGGGCAGAAGCAACCCGCTAGCACGAGAACAACAAGGCTTAGCCCGAGCACAAGTCCCACAAGACTGCACAAATGACCGCACATCCCGTGACAAGGAAGGCCACCAAAAGGACCTAGCCACCAAATCTCGGGTACCAAAAATTCCCGGATGCCCTGCCAACACCGAGGAATGAACCTCGGAAATGACTTTGCTGGTCCATTTATCAGGAACAAACAGTCTGTTGGGTGGACAAGAGTCAGGCCTACCAGCCTGAAATCTCTGCAACACACGTCGCAAATCAGGAGATATGGCCGACACGATTACTCCCTCTTTAAGAATACCAGCTGGTTCCGAGACTCAAGGAGAGTCAGGCACAAAGCTCCTAGAAAGAGCATCAGCCTTAACATTCTTCGAACCAGGCAGGTACGAGACCACAAAGTCAAAACGAGAGAAAAACAATGACCAACGAGCCTGTCTAGGATTCAGGCGCTTAGCAGACTCGAGATACATCAGATTTTTGTGATCAGTCAAGACCACCACACGATGCTTAGCACCCTCGAGCCAATGACGCCACTCCTCAAATGCCCACTTCATGGCCAACAACTCCCGATTACCAACATCATAGTTCCGCTCAGCAGGCGAAAACTTCCTAAAGAAAAAGGCACATGGTCTCATCACAGAGCAACCAGAGCCTCTCTGTGACAAAACAGCCCCAGCACCGATCTCAGAAGCATCCACTTCAACCTGAAAGGGAAGTGAGACATCAGGCTGGCACAAAACAGGCGCCGAAGTAAACCGGTGCTTCAGCTCCTGGAAGGCCTCCACGGCTGCAGGGGCCCAATTAGCCACATCAGAACCTTTCTTGGTCATATCCGTCAAAGGTTTAACAACGCTAGAAAAATTAGCGATAAAGCGACGGTAGAAATTAGCAAACCCCAAGAACTTCTGAAGACTCTTAACAGACGTGGGCTGAGTCCAATCATGAATAGCTCGGACCTTGACTGGGTCCATCTCCACAGCAGAAGGGGAGAAAATAAAACCCAAAAAGGAAACCTTCTGCACTCCAAAGAGACACTTTGAGCCCTTCACAAACAAAGCATTATCACGCAAAACCTGAAACACCATCCTGACCTGCTTTACATGAGAATCCCAATCATCCGAAAAAACCAGAATATCATCCAGATAAACAATCATAAATTTATCCAGATACTTCCGGAAGATATCATGCATAAAGGACTGAAACACTGAAGGAGCATTAGAGAGCCCAAAGGGCATCACCAAGTATTCAAAATGACCTTCGGGCGTATTGAATGCAGTTTTCCATTCATCTCCCTGCCTAATGCGCACAAGGTTGTACGCACCACGAAGATCTATCTTGGTGAACCACTTGGCACCCTTAATCCGAGCAAACAAGTCTGACAATAGTGGCAAAGGATACTGAAACTTAACAGTGATTTTATTCAGAAGCCGATAGTCTATACAAGGTCTGAAAGACCCGTCCTTCTTGGCCACAAAAAAGAATCCCACACCAAGAGGGGAAGAGGATGGACTCACTGAATACATCCTGATAGTCACCCAAATACTCAGGAACCTCTGAAGGAGTAGAAGTAGCAATAGAGACCGGCGGAGAATCGCAATGAATTCCCTGACAACCCCAACTCGACACAGACATAGCCTTCCAATCCAAAACAGGATTATGGGTCTGTAACCATGGCAGACCCAACACGACCAAATAATTCATTTTATGCAGAACAAGAAAACGAATCACCTCCCGATGTTCAGGAGTCATGCACATGGTCACTTGTGTCCAAAACTGCGGTTTATTTTCCGCCAGTGGCGTAGCATCAATTCCTCTGAGAGGAATAGGAATTTTTAAAGGCTCCAGGACAAAACCGCAGCGCTTGGCAAACGACAAGTCCATAAGACTCAGGGCAGCACCTGAATCCACAAACGCCATAACAGGGTAGGAAGACAATGAACAAATTAAAGTCACAGACAAAATAAATTTAGGCTGCAAATTACCAATGGAGACAGGACTGACAACCTTGGTTAGGCGTTTAGAGCATGCTGATATAACATGTGTAGAATCACCACAGTAAAAACACAGCCCATTCTGTCGTCTATGATTTTGTCGTTCGGTTCTAGTCAGGATTCTATCACACTGCATTGCTGGATCGGGGTTTCTATCACATTGCATTGAAACAAGTGTCTGTTCAGACAACACCACCAGAGGATTAGCGGATTTGCGCTCCCGCAAACGCCGATCAATCTGAATAGCCAGCGCCATAGAATCATTCAGACTTGTAGGAATTGTGAAACCCACCATCACATTCTTAATGGCTTCAGAAAGGCCATTTCTGAAATTTGCGGCCAGAGCACATTCATTCCATTGAGTAAGCAAGGACCATTTCCGAAATTTTTGGCAATACACTTCGGCTTCATCCTGGCCCTGAGAGATAGCCAGTAGAGCTTTTTCTGCCTGAATTTCAAAATTAGGCTCCTCATAAAGCAATCCGAGCGCCAGAAAAAACGCATCAATATCCGCCAATGCTGGATCTCCTGGCGCTAATGAGAAAGCCCAATCCTGAGGGTCGCCACGCAAAAAGGAGATAACAATTTTAACTTGCTGAGCTGAATCTCCAGACGAACGAGGTTTCAAAGATAGAAACAATTTACAATTATTCCTAAAATTCCTAAATTTAAATCGATCTCCAGAGAACAGCTCAGGAATAGGTATCTTAGGCTCAGACATAGGACTGCTAATAACAAAATCCTGAATGCTCTGCACTCGTGCAGCAAACTGATCCACACTAGTAATCAATGTCTGAACATTCATGTCTGCAGCAAAGCTTACAGCCACTCTGAGAAAAAGGGGAAGGAAGAAAGAGGAGAAAAAAAAACAAAAACTCAGAACTCCTTTTCTTTTAATCCCACTTCTGCAATGCATTAACTATTCATGGCCTGGCATACTGTTATGATCCCAATGCAAGGATCTCAGAGATTACAGCAAAAGTCTGCAAACATAAATACCAGCTCATAGGGACGTGGTAACTAGGCTGACCATATACCTGATCCTAGCACAAACACTAACAGTAGCCGGGGAACGTGCCTACGTTGATCCTAGACGTCTCGCGCAAGCCGGAGAACTAACTAACCCTATCAGGGAAAATAAGACCTCTCTTGCCTCCAGAGAAAAGACCCCAAAGTAATACAAGCCCCCAACAAATAATAACGGTGAGGTAAGAAGAAAAGACAAACGTAAGAATGAACTAGATTTTAGCAAAGAGAGGCCCACTGACTAATAGCAGAAAATAGTAAGATGACTTATATGGTCAGCAAAAAACCCTGCAAAATATCCACGCTGAATATCCAAGAACCCCCAAACCGACTAACGGTGAGGGGGAAGAATATCAGCCCCCTAGAGCTTCCAGCAATATCAGGAATCACATTTTGTACAAGCTGGACAAAAATATGAACAAAGTACAATAACAAAAAATAAGGAAGCAGGACTTAGCTTATCTTGCAAAGAACCAGGACCTGAAGACAGGAGCAAACAGAAATGAACTGATTACAACGATGCCAGGCACTGGACTGAGAATCCAGGAAGTCTAAATAGCAACACCCCAGGCCTAACGAAGCAGGTGAGTACCAACCTGGTAAAAGACAATCCAAGTGCCAAATCACTCGTGACCACAAGAGGGAGCCAAGAAGTATAGTTCACAACAGGCTGCATTGTATTCTATGGGGAGGTTACATTATACTCTGTGGGGGGTTACATTATACTCTGGAGTGGCTGCATTATACTCTGTGGGGTGGTGGCTGCATTATACTATATGTGGGCTGAATTATACTGTATCGAGGACTATGGGGAATACATTATACTATATGAAGAACTGTGGGGTGCATTATACTATGGGAAGTGAATTGTACTACATGGATGAATAGGGCGGTGCATTATACTATATGGAGCACTGTGAGGAGTGTATTATGCTATATGGATGACTGAGGAGTATATTTTAATATATGGAAGACTATGAGGAGTGTATTATACTATATGGAGGACTATGGGAAGTGTATAATACTATATGGAGGACTATGAGGAGTGTATTATACTATATGGAGGACTATGGGGCACATTATATTATATGGAGGACTATGGGATGTATTATACTAAACAAGCAAAATGCTGCATATTCATTGGGTGATTGGATTGTTTATGCCGGAATAAAAATCCTTGTTCTCAGCAGCACATCGCAGGTATAAACTGTAGATGTGCTGCTGATAACATGATACTGTATGGTGATCTGTTAGTAATCTATTAGTGATCGTTCTGTCCCCTTCATTCTTTCTGAGATGGTGGAAAGAGGCCGGGAAACAAGCGTCCAACGACTTCAGTATTGTCGATCACACTCGTTTAGCGGCCTGAGATTAGCGCATGTAAATACAGCAGAAATGCTTCTGTGTGATGTGCAATATGTTAGCATTTGGGGCCCCATTTTAAACTTTGCCTAGGGCCCCACTTTGCCTAAAACCGGCCCTGCCTGGTTGATATGATCCTGGAAGGTGCTAGACCAGCGGGTGATTGCAGCAATGTAGAACAGAAAGGGAGGGTGAAGTTGTTCACAAACATTCAAGGATAAAATCCAAAAATTTATTGAACAAAAAACATAGTTAAAAACAAAACCTGTCGCGTTTCTGGCACGTCTGTGCCCTTAGTCATAGGATACATAGTGATGCGAATGTAGCAGTATATATGCATATGAAAAGAAACCCACAATCATGATGGTAGTTGGAGGTTGATTGAAGTGATGTTCAAGATGTGTGGACTTATGCGCGATTGGATATGCTAAATTGTCAGCCTTGATCAAAACAGGTGTTTAACTAATGCAGGATGTAATAGAATGAAATTAAATTATATAGTTTAATCTTAAATATTTCAATGGGAAGCCTAACTGATGAATGATAATCTTAATAAATGTAAAAAAGATCATTCTTGTAATTCATACCATTCTACATTCTATACAATAAACTAAATGATCAGTGTCACAATTAATAATGGAATTAATAATGTGTGGGGAACCCTTGGGGAGGGTGAACGTTTTCTTCCTGTTTTGGGCATATTCACAAACGTTGCAATGATCTCCTGAACATCTAAACATCTAAAAAATCCTTTGTAGGCCAACCATGTTGTGGAGTCCTGTGTTGAGCAGTATTGACTAGGAGAGAGCATGTTGCCAAGCGACATACCCCTCCTAGCCACACACCTGACACAATTATTAAGGACCTGTCGTAAGATATCATCTTGATTCACTGTCGGTATTTTAATAATTTATTATTATTGTTTCAATATATCGACGGAAATTAGCACAGTGTCTGTCTAATACCAGCAGCTTCTTTACTGAGTGTTCATAAACAGCTTTCTCTTCTCCTATTTAGAGTAGCGCTGGTGTGGTTTGGAATTTTATTTGGTATTTTAATATAATTTTTTTTAATTTAATTGAACTGAGCACTGTAAGGAGTTGAGAAAGTGATCATGGATTCAGTTCTTTTAATATCAGCAGATAAAGATTTTATTTTGTTGTCATGAAGTGCAGCGTTGCGCGTTTTATTGTGAACTTTATGAAAAGCTGGAATAATGTTAAAGTTTTTATAACCTCTTTCTCTTTGCAATATATCCTTGATGCTGAAACTTTCTAATAGAAAGGATTGATCATCACCAGAGCATATACGTCTAGCTCTGATAAATTCACTATGCGGGATCGCTTCAATTGCTAAAAGGGTGGTGTAGCCTGCATTTTCCTTTCTGAAGAGAGAAGTGCCAAACCTATGTGTGCTTGTGTTGCTGTGCAGCAGCACATCCAAAAAAATAACCTGTTCAGATGCTTGATTAAGGGTAAATTTTCAATTACAAAAATTGTTATTTAAATAATCCAAAAAGTTGAGTATTGATTGTGTATCCCCCCTCCAAACAAAAAGGAGGTCATCCACATAATGACTGTACCAAATGATATTATGAAAAAAAGGATTATCCATTTAGTCATACCATACTATAAATAAAATGGCAAGAGTTGGGGAAAATTTAGAGCCCATTGGGACTCCCAGTACCTATAAGTAAAATTGACAGTCAAACATGAAAAAGTTATTTTTGTGTAAATAATTCAAAGACAAAAGAATGAGTTCCCTCAAATTTAAAGAATAATTGCTGAAATTATTGATGTGGTGCCACACGGCAATTTTTGCAAGGACATGAGGAATCTATCTAATATATAAAGCTGAATGTGTGTGTGTATGTATGTGTGTGTGTCCGGGATTGGCATCTGCACCGTCGCTGCTACAGCCACAAAATTTTGCACAGTAACACATCTGGACCCTGAGAGCATCATAGGCTATGTTGTGAGGCGAAATTTTAACCCCGCGCATTCCAATTCACCAGACAATTTTGCCCCTATCTACATAATGGGGAAAAAGTGAAAGGAAAAGTGTTGGAGGAAAATTGACAGCTGCCAGATGTGAACAAGGGGGACTTAAAGAGTGAGAGCGAAGGCGCCAAAGAGTATATACTGTACAGTTGCTAAGGTGGGGCCCCGACATGGGATACTCACCACACACGGGGATATGAACACACACACAAAATGCGTCACACACTACCACGTGCTTGAACACATATATCACCCTCAGCACACATTTCACCACACATACACCAACCTCGCCACATAAAAGTCGAAACACAAAAGTCGCCGCTCAAAACTCGCCATGCGCAAAACTCGCCACATGCAAAACTAGGCTCACGCAAAACTCGCCACATGTGCAAAACTCACCTCATGGAAAACTCGCCACATGCAAAACTTGCACACGGGGAAAAATTGCCACATGCACAAAAGTTGCAACACATGCAAAAGTTGCCTCACACAAAACTTGCACATACTCAAAACGCACCACATATAAAACTCGCCACGCGCAAACCTTGCCATGCGCAAAACTTGCTTCACACAACTTGCTACATTAACCTGTCACATGCAACTCGACACACAAAAAGTTGCTACACGCATGTCGCCACACAAAACTCATCTCACAAAAGTCGCTACATGCATGTAGCCACATGCAACTCAACACACACAACGTGACACATGAAACTCGCCCTAAAACACACACAAGTCTGGTATTATCCTTCAAAAATAAAAATCTGATTAATAAGCAGACAAACTACAAGAGCAACAAATGTACCATATAGGAAATACGGCAGCTGTCAGTCACATGACCTGTCTATTATGTGTATGTGTGAGCTAATATATACTGCCAGGGGGGAGGGCTTCCTGTTGGCTGGGGATTTATCAGGCTGCCAATTTAGCTCACAAATACTGAGGTAAAAATACTGAGCATATAATGTGTGAACGAGGTCTAATACAGGAGGAGATGACACACAGATATATACTATATACAGGAGGAGATGACACACAGGTATATACTATATACAGGGGAGATGACACACACATATATACTATATACAGGGGAGATGACACACAGGTATATACTATATACAGGAGGAGATGACATACAGGTATATACTATATACAGGAGGAGATGACACACATATATACTATATTCAGGGGAGATGACACACAGGTATATACTATATACAGGAAGAGATGACATACAGGTACATACTATATACAGGGGAGATGACACACAGATATATACTATATACAGGAGGAGATGACACACAGGTATATACTATATACAGGAGGAGATGACACACAGGTATATACTATATACAGGAGGAGAAGACATACATGTACATACTATATACAAGAGGAGATGACACACAGGTATATACTATATACAGGAGCAGATTACACACAGATATATACTATATACAGGAGGAGATGACTTACAGGTATATACTATATACAGGAGGAGATGACACACGTATATACTATATACAGGAGAAGATGACATACAGGTATATACTATATAAAAGAGGAGATGACACATAGGTATATAGAGGAGGAGATGACATACAGCAGGTATATACTATATACAGGGGAGATGACATACAGGTATATACTATATACAGGAGATGACATACAGGTATATACTATATATAGGAGGAGATGACATACAGGTATATAGTATATACAGAAGAGATGACATACAGGTATATACTATATACAGGAGGAGATGACACATAGGTATATACAATATACAGGAGGACATGACATACAGCAGGTATATACTATTTACTGGGGAGATGACATACAGGTATATACTATAAACAGGAGACGACACACAGGTGTATACTATATATAAGGGAGATGACAAACATGTATATACTGAGGGGAAAATGAGAGGTGAGAGGTGAAAATGAGGGGTGTGAGGTGAAAATGAGGGGTGTGAGGTGAAAATGAAAAGGTGTGAGTGCAAAATGAGAGTAGTGAGGGAAAATAGTGGAGTGATCGGAAAATGACAGATGTGAGGTCGAAAAGACAAGTGTTAGGCTGGCCTCACACTCAGCGTATGTAAATATGGTCCGTTTTTTACGGCCGTAATATGCAGAAAAGTCCCCAAAATAGTGGTCCGTATGTCATCCGTAGGCAGGGTGTGTCAGCGTATTTTGCGCATGGCATCCTCCGTATGTAATCCATATGGCATCCGTACTGCGATATTTTCTCGCAGGCTTGCAAAACCGACATCTAATGGATTTATGTGCTCAAATGTTCGTTAAAACATATATACAGTATATATATATATATATATATATATATATATATATATATATATATACTGTATACATATATATATATATATATATATATAAATATATATATGTCATTGAGACACATATATATATATTCTGTATTTATATTTAATTCAGCGCGATATATGTTAAAAGCCGGTAATTCAATTGCCGGCTTCTCATTTCTCCTTCCCCAACCCGACAGGATATGAGACATGGTTTACATACAGTAAACCATCTCATATCCCCCTTTTTTTTGCATATTCCACACTACTACTGTTAGTAGTGTGTATGTGCAAAATTTGTGCGCTGTAGCTGCTAAAATAAAGGGTTAAATCGCGGAAAAAATTGGCGTGGGCTCCCGCGCAATTTTCTCCGCCAGAGTGGTAAAGCCAGTGACTGAGGACAGATATTAATAGCCAGGAGAGGGTCCATGGTTATTGGCCCCCCCGTGGCTAAAAACATCTGCCCCCAGCCACCCCAGAAAAGGCACATCTGGAAGATGCGCCTATTCTGGCACTTGGCCACTCTCTTCCCACTCCTGTGTAGCGGTGGGATATGGGGTAATGAAGGGTTAATGCCACCTTGCTATTGTAAGGTGACATTAAGCCAGATTAATAATGGAGAGGCGTCAATTATGACACCTATCCATTATTAATCCAATTGTCTGAAAGGGTTAAAACACACACACACATGTTATTAAAAAGTATTTTAATGAAATAAACAAACAGGTTGTTTTAGTATTTTATTGCTCTCTCAATCCATCCGGAACACCCTCGCTTGGCAAAATAATAAACACACAATATACATACCCTCAGATGACCTGTCACGTCCCACGAGGTAATCCATCTGAAGGGGTTAATTATTTTACAGGCAGGAGCTGCGCTAAAGCACTCGCTCGTGTCTGTAATCCCCGGGTGATGAAATGAAAGCTGGGTGATCTGTACTTACATTGAGTTGCGGTGCCGTTTGTTTGGCGAGTTTTACGGACGTATTTTCTGCGCTCTTACGTCCGTAAAACTCGCTAGTGTGACTCCAGCCTAAGGGGTACTGTCTTATTACAGTGTCTGCCTATGGGGGCTGCCGTATGCTATAGACTCTGCCTATGGGGAGTGCGTTATACTCTATTGTGGACTATTTGGTGCATTATGCTACTGTATATGGAGGCTATCTAGGGGGCCATCATACAATATGGAGATTACAGTGTGGGGGTCATTATACAGTGTTGGAGCCATCAAACAGTTTGGGGGCTACTAAGGAGTCAGTATACTGTGTGGGTGCATTATACTGTGTATAAGAGACTCGGGACATTATTAAATGTAAAGTGGGCACTTATTGTGATAGGGGAACTCAGGTTACTGTGGCTATCAAAGGGGCACACAGGGCAATATTACTTTCTAGGGGCAAAATATGGGCACTGTTTTCTAGGGCACTTGCACCTGGCATTACTATATTGTAGAGAGTTGCTTTAGAGTTTAGAGGGCACAGAGAACCACACAGCAGGTGCAGTAATAGGGACACATATAGCAGCAGCGGCTCAGTATTGGGGTATCAGGTGCAGTAATAGAGACACATATGGCAGCAGCGGCTCAGTATTGGGGTATCAGGGTCAGTAATAGAGACACATATGGCAGCAGAGTCTCAGTATTGGGGTAGCAGGTACAGTAATAGGGACACATACGGCAGCAGCGGCTCAGTATTGGGGTATCAGTGGCAGTAATAGAAAAACATACGGCAGCAGAGGCTCAGTATTGGGGTATCAGGGGCAGTAATAGGGACATACGGCAGTAGCGGCTCAGTATTGGGGTATCAGGTGCAGTAATAGGGACACATACGGCATCAGTGGCTCAGTATTGGGGTATCAGGTGCAGTAATAGGGACACATATGGCAGCAGCGGCTCAGTATTGGGGTATCAGGGTCACTAATAGAGACACATACGGCAGCAGAGGCTCAGTATTGGGGTAGCAGGTGCAGTAATAGGGACACATACGGCAGCAGCGGCTCAGTATTGGGTATCAGGGGCAGTAATAGGGACACATACAGCAGCAGCGGCTCAGTATTGGGGTATCAGGGGCAGTAATAGGGACATACGGCAGCAGCGGCTCAGTATTGGGGTATCGGACATCAATAGGGACACATACGGCAGCAGCGGCTCAGTATTGGGGTATTAGGTGTAGTAATAGGGACACATACGGCAGCAGCAGCTCAGTATTGGGGTATCAGCAGGATGATAAGTTTGTGCAGGTTGGGAATAGATGGTGATGGCTGGAATGTGAGAAGTGAAATGTGTCTTTGTTGTATTCTCTGCAGGTGAGTCGTTGCTGGAAGAAGTTGTCATGTCGATCTGGGCCAGATGGAAAAGACGGGAAAAATGAACGATTCCATCAGAAAGAACGTCAGTGGTAAGTCATTATCTGTAACTGTGCAGTGATCTCTTATATGTTCTGTAGGACTGGTATCTACCACTGACCATATGGTGGTAATATCCATATTGGTCTTTATATAGAGTTTATCTTCAGTAACAGCGCGGTCATCTGCTGAGGCTCTCCTCCAGTATTAGGGCGCGTCACCGAGTTGTATTCAAGGTTACCTGGTTAGGGGCCCACTCAGAAGCTTCGCGCCCCCTGGACCAAAACCCTAGCTACGCCTCTGCTGAGGTAATTGCATTCACAAGTCTCCTCTCAGATAAATACTTGTGCAAGCTTAACCCCTTCACCCCCAAGGGTGGTTTGCACGTTAATGACCGGGCCAATTTTTACAATTCTGACCACTGTCCCTTTATGAGGTTATAACTCTGGAACGCTTCAACGGATCTTGGCGATTCTGACATTGTTTTCTCGAGACATATTGTACTTCATGACAGTGGTAAAATTTCTTCGATATAACTTGCGTTTATTTGTGAAAAAAACGAATATTTGGCGAAAATTTTGAAAATTTCGCAATTTTCCAACTTTGAATTTTTATGCCCTTAAATCACAGACATATGTCACGCAAAATACTTAATAAGTAACATTTCCCACATGTCTACTTTACATCAGCACAATTTTGGAACCAAAATTTTTTTTTGTGACGGAGTTATAAGGGTTAAAAGTTGACCAGCAATTTCTCATTTTTACAACACCATTTTTTTTTAGGGACCACATCTCATTTGAAGTCATTTTGAGGGGTCTATATGATAGAAAATACCCAAGTGTGACACCATTCTAAAAACTGCACCCCTCAAGGTACTCAAAACCACTTTCAAGAAGTTTATTAACCCTTCAGGTGTTTCACAGGAATTTTTGGAATGTTTAAATAAAAATAAACATTTAACTTTTTTTCACACAAAATTTATTTCAGCTCCAATTTGTTTTATTTTACCAAGGGTAACAGGAGAAAATAGACCCCAAAATGTGTTGTACAATTTGTCCTGAGTACGCTGATACCCCAAATGTGGGGGTAAACCACTGTTTGGGCGCATGGCAGAGCTCGGAAGGAAAGGAGCGCCAATTGACTTTTCAATGCAAAATTGACTGGAATTGAGATGGGACGCCATGTTGCATTTGGAGAGCCCCTGATGTGCCTAAACATTGAAACCCCCCCACAAGTGACACCATTTTGGAAAGTAGACCCCATAAGGATCTTATCTAGATGTGTGGTGAGCACTTTGACCCAACAAGTGCTTCACAGAAGTTTATAATGCAGAGCCGTAAAAATAAAAAATCATATTTTTTCACAATAATGATTTTTCGCCCCCAATTTTTTATTTTCCCAAGGGTAAGAGAAGAAATTGGACCCCAAAAATTGTTGTGCAATTTGTCCTGAGTACACTGATACCCCATATGTGGGTGTAAACCATTGTTTGGGCACAGGGCAGAGCTCGGAAGGGAAGGAGCGCCATTTGACTTTTCAATGCAAAATTGACTGGAATTGAGATGGGACGCCATGTTGCATTTGGAGAGCCCCTGATGTGCCTAAACATTGAAACCCCCCACAAGTGACACCATATTGGAAAGTAGACCCCTTAAGGAACTTATCTAGATGTGTGTTGAGCACTTTGACCCAACAAGTGCTTCACAGAAGTTTATAATGCAGAGCCGTAAAAATAAAAAATCATATTTTTTCACAAAAATGATCTTTTCGCCCCCATTTTTTTATTTCCCCAAGGGTAAGAGAAGAAATTAGACCACAATAGTTGTTGTGAAATTTATCCTGAGTACGACGATACCCCATATGTGGGGGTAAACCACTGTTTGGGTGCATAGCAGAGCTCGGAAGGGAAGGAGCGCTATTTTACTTTTCAATGCAAAATTGACTGGAATTAAGATGGGATGCCATGTTGCGTTTGGAGAGCCCCTGATGTGCCTAAACATTAAAACCCCCCACAAGTGACACCATTTTGGAAAGTAGACCCCCTAAGGAACTTATCTAGATGTGTTTTGATAGCTTTGAACCCCCAAGTGTTTCACTACAGTTTATAACGCAGAGCCGTGAAAATAAAAATTCTTTTTTTTTTTTCACAAAAATGATTTTTAGCCCCCAGTTTTGTATTTTAACAAGGGTATCAGGATAAATTGGACCCCAAAAGTTGTTGTTCAATTTGTCCCGAGTATGCTGATACCCCATATGTGGGGGGGAATCACTGTTTGGGCGCATGACAGAGCTCGGAAGGGAAGGAGCGCCATTTGGAATGCAGACTTAAATGGATTGGTCTGCAGGCGTCACGTTGCATTTGCAGAGCCCCTGATGTACCCAAACAGTACAAACCCCCCACAAGTGACCCCATATTGGAAACTAGACCCCCCAAGGAACTTATCTAGATGTGTTGTGAGAACTTTGAACCCCCAAGTGTTTCACTACAGTTTATAACGCAGAGCCGTGAAAATAAAAATTCTTTTTTTTTTCTTCACAAAAATGATTTTTTAGCCCCCAGTTTTGTATTTTCACAAGGGTATCAGGATAAATTGGACCCCAATAGTTGTTGTTCAATTTGTCCCGAGTACGCTGATACCCCATATGTGGGGGGGAATCACTGTTTGGGCGCATGACAGAGCTCGGAAGGGAAGGAGCGCCATTTGGAATGCAGACTTAAATGGATTGGTCTGCAGGCGTCACGTTGCATTTGCAGAGCCCCTGATGTACCCAAACAGTACAAACCCCCCACAAGTGACCCCATATTGGAAACTAGACCCCCCAAGGAACTTATCTAGATGTGTTGTGAGAACTTTGATCCCCCAAGTGTTTCACTACAGTTTATAACGCAGAGCCGTGAAAATAAAAATTATTTTTTTTTTCTTCACAAAAATGATTTTTTAGCCCCCAGTTTTGTATTTTCACAAGGGTCTCAGGATAAATTGGACCCCAAAAGATGATGTCCAATTTGTCCTGAGTACGCTGATACCCCATATGTTGGGGTAAACCCCTGTTTGGGCACACGGGAGAGCTCTGAAGGGAAGGAGCACTGTTTTCCTTTTTCAACGCAGAATTGGCTGGAATTCAGATCGGATGCCATGTCCCGTTTGGAGAGCCCCTGATGTGCCTAAACAGTGGAAACCCCCCAATTATAACTGAAACCCTAATCCAAACACACCCCTTACCCTAATCCCAACAGTAACCCTAACCACTCCTCTAACCCAGACACACCCAACCCTATTCCCAACCGTAAATGTAATCCAAACCCTAACCCTATCTTTAGCCCCAACCCTAACTGTAGCCCCAACCCTAGCCCCAACCCTAGCCCTAACCCTAACCCTAATGGGAAAATGGAAATAAATACATTTTTTAATTTTTTTATTTTTCCCTAACTAAGGGGGTGATGAAGGGGGGTTTGATTTACTTTTATAGCGGGTTATTTAGCGGATTTTTATGATTGGCAGCTGTCACACACTGAAAGACGCTTTTCATTGCAAAAAATATTTTTTGCGTTACCACATTTTGAGAGCTGTAATTTTTCCATATTTGAGTCCACAGAGTCATGTGAGATCTTGTTTTTTGCGGGACGAGTTGACGTTTTTACTGGTAACATTTTCGGACACGTGACATTTTTTGATCGCTTTTTATTCCGATTTTTGTGAGGCAGAGTGATCAAAAACCAGCTATTCATGAATTTCTTTTGGGGGAGGCGTTTATACCGTTCCGCGTTTGGTAAAATTGATAAAGCAGTTTTATTCGTCGGGTCAGTACGATTACAGCGATATCTCATTTATATCATTTTTTTTATGTTTTGGCGCTTTTATACGATAAAAACTATTTTATAGAAAAAATAATTATTTTGGTATTGCTTTATTCTCAGGACTATAACTTTTTTATTTTTTTGCTGATGATGCTGTATCACGGCTCGTTTTTTGCGGGACAAGATGACGTTTTCAGCGGTACCATGGTTATTTATATCAGTCTTTTTGATCGCGTGTTATTCCACTTTTTGTTTGGCGGTATGATAATAAAGCGTTGTTTTTTGCCTCGTTTTTTTTTTTTTTTCTTACGGTGTTTACTGAAGGGGTTAACTAGTGGGCCAGTTTTATAGGTTGGGTCGTTACGGACGCGGCGATACTAAATATGTGTACTTTTATTGTTTTTTTTATTTTATTTAGCTAAAGAAATGTATTTATGGGAATAATATATTTTTTTTTTTCTTTATTTAGGATATTTTTTTTATTTTATTTTTACACACATGTGGGGAATTTTTTTTTACTTTTTTACTTTGTCCCAGGGGGGGACATCACAGATCATTGATCTGGCAGTGTGCACAGCACTCTGCCAGATCTGCGATCTGCTGTGCAGGGCTGCAGGCTTACCAAGTGTCTGCTCTGAGCAGGCACTCGGTAAGCCACCTCCCTCCCTGCAGGACCCGGATGCCGCGGCCATCTTGGATCCGGGACCTGCGGCGAGGAGGGAGGTAGGAGACCCTCAGAGCAACGCGATCACATCGCGTTGCTCCGGGGGTCTCAGGGAAGCCCGCAGGGAGCCCCCTCCCTGCGCGATGCTTCCCTATACCGCCGGTACACCGCGATCATGTTTGATCGCGGTGTGCCAGGGGTTAATGTGCCGGGGGCGGTCCGTGACCGCTCCTGGCACATAGTGCCGGATGTCAGCTGCGATATGCAGCTGACACCCGGCCGCGATCGGCCGCGCTCCCCCCGTGAGCGCCGCTGATCGGTGATGACGTACTATCCCGTCGGCGGTCATACGGGCCCACCCCACCTCGACGGGATAGTACGTCAAATGTCGGGAAGGGGTTAAAGGAAAGGTGTATATATCAGAAGCAGTGAGAGTAGAAAACCGATACCGAGATATTTGAGGATGTTGAACTGCATCAAGTGCCAGACACTGTATGTGCAAATGGAAAAAGTGACGTGGGTCAGCTCCCCATCACTCACATCATGATTAAATTAAAAGAGGGAACCACTTCTTCCGTTTTAAAACAGTGTCTCTTAAACTTAGCCAAATCAAAGGCCCTGACCAGTGATATAAGGAATATGTCCAGGCAGGAGCTCTGGTGTGAAAATCCTCCTCTGTAACACGCTCTTGTATCCCATTAAGAAAAAAGGACTCAAAGGTTCTCCAGAAATTCGCTTAATGGTTCATGTAAATACCGTAATAGAGACCTGTAACCTCAATTGTTCCTAATCCGCATACCTTACTGTCACAAATCTCAGCTCCCTCCAAATGTTTCACAGTAATTTACTTGGCAAATGCATTTTTCTCTGTTTCCCTACATCCTGACTGTCAGTATCTTTTTTCCTTCACACGTGGAGGGAAACAGTACTGTTGGGCGTGCCTCCCACAAGGAGGAATTAACTCCCCTACCATTTATTCTTCAACAATAGCAGGGATCCTGGAGTTGTGACAACCTCCTTTTCCACAGATTATGCTTTTGCAGTATGTTTTGCATGACATTGCTATTGGTCGATATCCAGAAGGAATCCTCCCCTTCTTTTATTTAACGACACCATATTATTTGCCGAATGACCCACTCCAAATAGCGACAGACTCCAAACTTGGATAATAATTGGCCACAGTGGCCTTTATTATAAACATACAATAACAGTAAAATAACGTAGGGAGGAGTCCTTTCCTTGAAGCTCAAAACTGGTGGTCAACCATAATAGAGATAGTGGACAAAACATACCATAAATTTACTCCCAGCCGTTACCACCCAGGCTCGGGAGCACCAAATACCCTGAAGGGTTAACTGTCATGATTCTCAATGGCGAGAGAACATAGCCCAGCATATATGAGAACTAGCTCTTGGAAGATGGAAACTATACTGACCATGAACTAAACCTGCCGCACAACTAGAAGTGGCCGGGTAGCATGCCTACGTTTTTTTATCCCTAGATGCCCAGCGCCAGCCGGAGAACTACCTAATCCTAGCAGAGGAAAAGACAGTCCTGGCTCACCTCTAGAGAAATTTTCCCAAAAGGCAGACAGAGGCCCCCACATATATTGGCGGTGATTTTAGATGAAATGACAAACGTAGTATGAAAATAGGTTTAGCAAAAATCGAGGTCCGCTTACTAGATAGAAAGAAGACAGAAAGGGCACTTTCATGGTCAGCAGAAAACCCTATCAAAACACCATCCAGAAATTACTTTAAGACTCTAGCATTAACTCATAACACCAGAGTGGCAATTTCCGCTCACAAGAGCTTTCCAGACACAGTAACGAAACAGCAGCTGTGAACAGGAACAAAATGCAAAAACACACAAGGACAAAAGTCCAACTTAGCTGGGAGTTGTCTAGTAGCAGGAACATGCACAGAAAGGCTTCTGATTACATTGTTGACCGGCATGAAACTGACAGAGGAGCAAGGTTATATAGCGACTCCCACATCCTGATAGGAGCAGGTGAACAGAGGGGATGATGCACACAAGTACAATTCCACAAGTGGCCACCGGGGGAGCCCAGAATCCAATTTCACAACAGTACCCCCCCCTCAAGGAGGGGGCACCGAACCCTCACCAGAACCACCAGGGCGATCAGGATGAGCCCTATGAAAGGCACGGACAAGATCGGAGGCATGAACATCAGAGGCAGTGACCCAAGAATTATCCTCCTGACCGTATCCCTTCCATTTGACCAGATACTGGAGTTTCCGTCTGGAAACACGAGAGTCCAAGATCTTTTCCACAACGTACTCCAACTCACCCTCAACCAACACCGGAGCAGGAGGCTCAACGGAAGGCACAGCCGGTACCTCATACCTGCGCAACAATGACCGATGAAAAACATTATGAATCGAAAAGGATGCAGGGAGGTCCAAATGGAAGGACACAGGGTTAAGAATCTCCAATATCTTGTACGGGCCGATGAACCGAGGCTTAAACTTAGGAGAAGAAACCCTCATAGGGACAAAACGAGAAGACAACCACACCAAGTCCCCAACACAAAGCCGAGGACCAACACGACGACGGCGGTTGGCAAAAAGCTGAGTCTTCTCCTGGGACAACTTCAAATTGTCCACCACCTGCCCCCAAATCTGATGCAACCTCTCCACCACAGCATCCACTCCAGGACAATCCGAAGATTCCACTTGACCGGAGTAAAATCGAGGATGAAACCCCGAATTACAGAAAAACGGGGACACCAAGGTGGCAGAGCTGGCCCGATTATTGAGGGCGAACTCCGCCAAAGGCAAAAAAGCAACCCAATCATCCTGATCCGCAGACACAAAACACCTCAAATATGTCTCCAAGGTCTGATTAGTCCGCTCGGTCTGGCCATTAGTCTGAGGATGGAAAGCAGACGAAAAAGACAAATCTATGCCCATCCTAGCACAGAATGCCCGCCAAAATCTAGACACGAATTGGGTCCCTCTGTCAGAAACGATATTCTCCGGAATACCATGCAAACGAACAACATTTTGAAAAAACAGAGGAACCAACTCGGAAGAAGAAGGCAACTTAGGCAAGGGAACCAGATGGACCATCTTAGAGAAACGGTCACACACCACCCAGATGACAGACATCTTATGAGAAACAGGCAGATCCGAAATAAAATCCATCGAGATGTGCGTCCAAGGCCTCTTCGGGATAGGCAAGGGTAACAACAATCCACTAGCCCGAGAACAACAAGGCTTGGCCCGAGCACAAACGTCACAAGACTGCACAAAGCCTCGCACATCTCGTGACAGGGAAGGCCACCAGAAGGACCTTGCCACCAAATCCCTGGTACCAAAGATTCCAGGATGACCTGCCAACGCAGAAGAATGAACCTCAGAGATGACTCTACTGGTCCAATCATCAGGAACAAACAGTCTACCAGGTGGGCAACGATCAGGTCTATCCGCCTGAAACTCCTGCAAGGCCCGCCGCAGGTCTGGAGAAACGGCAGACAATATCACTCCATCTTTAAGGATACCTGTGGGCTCAGAATTACCAGGGGAGTCAGGCTCAAAACTCCTAGAAAGGGCATCCGCCTTAACATTCTTAGAACCCGGTAGGTAAGACACCACAAAATTAAACCGAGAGAAAAACAACGACCAGCGCGCCTGTCTAGGATTCAGGCGCCTGGCAGACTCAAGGTAAATTAAATTTTTGTGGTCAGTCAATACCACCACCTGATGTCTGGCCCCCTCAAGCCAGTGACGCCACTCCTCAAAAGCCCACTTCATGGCCAAAAGCTCCCGATTCCCAATATCATAATTCTGCTCGGCGGGCGAAAATTTACGGGAAAAAAAAGCACAAGGTCTCATCACGGAGCAGTCGGAACTTCTCTGCGACAACACCGCCCCAGCTCCGATTTCAGAAGCGTCGACCTCAACCTGAAAAGGAAGAGCAACATCAGGCTGACGCAACACTGGGGCGGAAGAAAAGCGGCGCTTGAGCTCCCGAAAGGCCTCCACAGCATCAGGGGACCAATCAGCAACATCAGCACCCTTCTTAGTCAAATCAGTCAATGGTTTTACAACATCAGAAAAACCAGCAATAAATCGACGATAAAAGTTAGCAAAGCCCAAAAATTTCTGAAGACTCTTAAGAGAAGAGGGTTGCGTCCAATCACCAATAGCCTGAACCTTGACAGGATCCATCTCGATGGAAGAGGGGGAAAAAATGTATCCCAAGAAGGAAATCTTTTGAACCCCAAAAACACACTTAGAACCCTTCACACACAAGGAATTAGACCGCAAAACCTGAAAAACCCTCCTGACCTGCTGGACATGAGAGTCCCAGTCATCCGAAAAAATCAGAATATCATCCAGATACACAATCATAAATTTGTCCAAATAATCGCGGAAAATGTCATGCATAAAGGACTGGAAGACTGAAGGGGCATTTGAAAGACCAAAAGGCATCACCAAATACTCAAAATGGCCCTCGGGCGTATTAAATGCGGTTTTCCACTCATCCCCCTGCTTGATTCGCACCAAATTATACGCCCCACGGAGATCAATCTTAGAGAACCACTTGGCCCCCTTTATACGAGCAAACAAATCAGTAAGCAGTGGTAACGGATATTGATATTTAACCGTGATTTTATTCAAAAGTCGATAATCAATACACGGCCTCAAAGAGCCGTCTTTCTTAGACACAAAGAAAAAACCGGCTCCTAAGGGAGATGACGAAGGACGAATATGTCCCTTTTCCAAGGACTCCTTTATATATTCTCGCATAGCCTCGTGTTCAGGCACAGACAGATTAAACAAACGACCCTTAGGGTATTTACTACCCGGGATCAAGTCTATGGCACAATCGCACTCCCGGTGCGGAGGTAGTGAACCAACCTTGGGTTCTTCAAAAACGTCACGAAAGTCAGACAAGAATTCAGGAATCTCAGAGGGAATAGATGATGAAATGGAAACCAAAGGTACGTCCCCATGAGTTCCTTTACATCCCCAGCTTAACACAGACATAGCTCTCCAGTCGAGGACTGGGTTATGAGATTGCAGCCATGGCAATCCCAGCACCAAAACATCATGTAGATTATACAGCACCAGAAAGCGAATAACCTCCTGGTGATCCGGATTAACACGCATAGTCACTTGTGTCCAGTATTGTGGTTTATTACTAGCCAATGGGGTGGAGTCAATCCCTTTCAGAGGTATCGGAGCCTCCAATGGCTCCAAATCATACCCACAGCGTTTGGCAAAGGACCAATCCATAAGACTCAAAGCAGCGCCAGAGTCGACATAGGCGTCCGCGGTAATAGATGACAAAGAACAAATCAGGGTCACAGATAGAATAAACTTAGACTGTAAAGTGCTAATTGAAACAGACTTGTCAGGCTTCTTAGTACGCTTAAAGCATGCTGATATAACATGAGTTGAATCACCACAATAGAAGCACAACCCATTTTTTCGTCTAAAATTCTGCCGCTCGCTTCTGGACAGAATTCTATCACATTGCATATTTTCTGGCGTTTTCTCAGTAGACACCGCCAAATGGTGCACAGGTTTGCGCTCCCGCAGACGCCTATCGATCTGAATAGCCATCGTCATGGACTCATTCAGATTCGCAGGCACAGGGAACCCCACCATAACATCCTTAATGGCATCAGAGAGACCTTCTCTGAAAATCGCCGCCAGGGCGCACTCATTCCACTGAGTAAGCACAGACCATTTGCGGAATTTTTGGCAGTATATTTCAGCTTCATCTTGCCCCTGAGACAAGGACATCAAGGCCTTTTCCGCCTGAAGCTCTAAATGAGGTTCCTCATAAAGCAACCCCAAGGCCAGAAAAAACGCATCCACATTGAGCAACGCAGGATCCCCTGGTGCCAATGCAAAAGCCCAGTCTTGAGGGTCGCCCCGGAGCAAGGAAATTACAATCCTGACCTGCTGTGCAGGGTCTCCGGCAGAGCGAGACTTCAGGGACAAAAACAATTTGCAATTATTTTTAAAATTTTGAAAGTGAGATCTATTCCCCGAGAAGAATTCAGGCAAAGGAATTCTAGGCTCAGACATAGGTGCATGAACAACGAAATCTTGCAAATTTTGTACCTTTGTGGCGAGATTATTCAAACCTGTAGCTACACTCTGAAGATCCATTTGAAACAGGTGAACACAGAGCCATTCAAGGATAAGAAGGAGAGAAAGAGAGGAAGGCTGCAGTATAGGCAGACTAGCAAGTGATTCAATTAAGAGCACACTCAGAACTAGAGGAAAAAAAAAAAAAAAAATTGTAGCAGACTTCTTTTTTCTCTCCTTTCTCAGCCAGTAATTTAACCCTTTTTTTTGGGCCGGTCAAACTGTCATGATTCTCAATGGCGAGAGAACATAGCCCAGCATATATGAGAACTAGCTCTTGGAAGATGGAAACTATACTGACCATGAACTAAACCTGCCGCACAACTAGAAGTGGCCGGGTAGCATGCCTACATTTTTTTATCCCTAGATGCCCAGCGCCAGCCGGAGAACTACCTAATCCTAGCAGAGGAAAAGACAGTCCTGGCTCACCTCTAGAGAAATTTTCCCAAAAGGCAGACAGAGGCCCCCACATATATTGGCGGTGATTTTAGATGAAATGACAAACGTAGTATGAAAATAGGTTTAGCAAAAATCGAGGTCCGCTTACTAGATAGAAAGAAGACAGAAAGGGCACTTTCATGGTCAGCAGAAAACCCTATCAAAACACCATCCAGAAATTACTTTAAGACTCTAGCATTAACTCATAACACCAGAGTGGCAATTTCCGCTCACAAGAGCTTTCCAGACACAGTAACGAAACAGCAGCTGTGAACAGGAACAAAATGCAAAAACACACAAGGACAAAAGTCCAACTTAGCTGGGAGTTGTCTAGTAGCAGGAACATGCACAGAAAGGCTTCTGATTACATTGTTGACCGGCATGAAACTGACAGAGGAGCAAGGTTATATAGCGACTCCCACATCCTGATAGGAGCAGGTGAACAGAGGGGATGATGCACACAAGTACAATTCCACAAGTGGCCACCGGGGGAGCCCAGAATCCAATTTCACAACAGTTAACCATGTCCACTTAAAACCTGGGAATCCGGCCCACCGTTGCCAAGATCCCCCCCCCCCGAAACACCAGATTCGAAACCAAAGTTTACACCAACTGAAGAATCCGTACCGCGACGGATCCCCCAGGCCAATTTAGCACCAACTCCAAGGACCCCTCCCACCGCCTCGAGGCACCATGACCCAAAACAACTTCCCGTAAAATAGAACAATACAAAACACACAAAACAGGGCGGGAGGGCAGGATCTTCCTGGAGCTCCCAGAGCGGGAACTGGTAAGCTCCACCCCTCACCTACCCTATAACCCCCTCCTCATGTGCAGCACCCCAGAGTCCTGGTCGTTGCAGTACTGACGCTCCGCCGCTAAGGGGAGTGATGGTACGTCTGATGGCACTTAAGGAGTTCACCTGACCAGGTATCACAGACACCAATACACTTCATAGTCTGGCCTCCAGGGGGAGCTAAGGGTGCTATGTATTAGGCCACTCCTCACAATCTGGTAAAACTGGGGGTTGGATAGAAAGTTAGACAGAAGCTGACTGGGTTGGAACCAGGCAACATCCTGTGGCAGAGGGTGTTGCAGGGGAAGATTCAGGGGGGTTCCTGTCAGGGGTGGGATCCTGACAGAGGCCTAGCGAAAAGGACAGAACGTTAAGGAACCGCTCCTGCACTACATCGCGACAAGAAGCGAGGTTTATTGTGGAGAGTGAGAAACGAGATCAAAGCAAAAAGGAGATAACACCAGTAGGAGTCGTGCTGTAAGATCGAGGCAACATCCTACTGAGGCGCGTAGCCAGTGGCCGGAACGCCGAGGAAGTATTGAGCTCCAAGCATTACTTCAGACCAACGGCAGGACAGTTAATTATAGGTTGGCTGTCTCACCTAAATTACCTAAGCAGACATATGGGGCAACTGTGGGAGAGGGGGGCGTCACTAGGGTCCCGGAAGAACTCCAGGCGTACCCATCATACGGGTGCGTCCTATCCATATCATCTGGGGGATGGAGAAGAACATCAGAACAGACATAAGTTGTGGGAAAGAACATCAGAAACAGACACAACAGTTGTGAGGACTATCCCGTGGTGCTCAGCAGGGAAGTATTACAACACACAGGCGCTAGAAGGTAGGCACAGATTTCCACCTGCAAAGGGAACTCTGGAGGTACCATTGGACCGGCCGGTCTCAGACAGCCCTGTTAACCGTACTCTGGATTGAGGACCTTGAAGCCATCAGTAAAGAGGTAAAGAGACTGCAACCTTGTGTCCTCGTTATTCATCGCGACCTGCACCACGCACCATCATCACACATTCATTGGGCGCCCCTTAGCAGGGTCACGGACCGGGTCTAGCCACCTTGACAACCCCAGAACTGAGACCGAGAGGCCCGGTACCGAGTACCCCGCGGCCCTGCATCTGGGGCGCTCCAAACTTGGCGTCACGAACAGGATCTACTTAAGTCTGAAGAATCAGGTCATGTGTGCCTTGGAACTGTGATTTATTGTGCTTGGACTGTGATTTATTGCAAAGACTGTGGATTGCCACTTGCCGCCAAAATTTCCCGCCAAAACAGCCGCCATTACAGCGCTAAGATTAGCGCAGAAGAAGAAGAAGGGCGTGGAAGTGGCAATTTCCGCTCACAAGAGCTTTCCAGACACAGTAACGAAACAGCAGCTGTGAACAGGAACAAAATGCAAAAACACACAAGGACAAAAGTCCAACTTAGCTGGGAGTTGTCTAGTAGCAGGAACATGCACAGAAAGGCTTCTGATTACATTGTTGACCGGCATGAAACTGACAGAGGAGCAAGGTTATATAGCGACTCCGACATCCTGATAGGAGCAGGTGAACAGAGGGGATGATGCACACAAGTACAATTCCACAAGTGGCCACCGGGGGAGCCCAGAATCCAATTTCACAACAGTTAACCATGTCCACTTAAAACCTGGGAATCCGGCCCACCGTTGCCAAGATCACCCCCCCCGAAACACCAGATTCGAAACCAAAGTTTACACCAACTGAAGAATCCGTACCGCGACGGATCCCCCAGGCCAATTTAGCACCAACTCCAAGGACCCCTCCCACCGCCTCGAGGCACCATGACCCAAAACAACTTCCCGTAAAATAGAACAATACAAAACACACAAAACAGGGCGGGAGGGCAGGATCTTCCTGGAGCTCCCAGAGCGGGAACTGGTAAGCTCCACCCCTCACCTACCCTATAACCCCCTCCTCATGTGCAGCACCCCAGAGTCCTGGTCGTTGCAGTACTGATGCTCCGCCGCTAAGGGGAGTGATGGTACGTCTGATGGCACTTAAGGAGTTCACCTGACCAGGTATCACAGACACCAATACACTTCATAGTCTGGCCTCCAGGGGGAGCTAAGGGTGCTATGTATTAGGCCACTCCTCACAATCTGGTAAAACTGGGGGTTGGATAGAAAGTTAGACAGAAGCTGACTGGGTTGGAACCAGGCAACATCCTGTGGCAGAGGGTGTTGCAGGGGAAGATTCAGGGGGGTTCCTGTCAGGGGTGGGATCCTGACAGAGGCCTAGCGAAAAGGACAGAACGTTAAGGAACCGCTCCTGCACTACATCGCGACAAGAAGCGAGGTTTATTGTGGAGAGTGAGAAACCAGATCAAAGCAAAAAGGAGATAACACCAGTAGGAGTCGTGCTGTAAGATCGAGGCAACATCCTACTGAGGCGCGTAGCCAGTGGCCGGAACGCCGAGGAAGTATTGAGCTCCAAGCATTACTTCAGACCAACGGCAGGACAGTTAATTATAGGTTGGCTGTCTCACCTAAATTACCTAAGCAGACATATGGGGCAACTGTGGGAGAGGGGGGCGTCACTAGGGTCCCGGAAGAACTCCAGGCGTACCCATCATACGGGTGCGTCCTATCCATATCATCTGGGGGATGGAGAAGAACATCAGAACAGACATAAGTTGTGGGAAAGAACATCAGAAACAGACACAACAGTTGTGAGGACTATCCCGTGGTGCTCAGCAGGGAAGTATTACAACACACAGGCGCTAGAAGGTAGGCACAGATTTCCACCTGCAAAGGGAACTCTGGAGGTACCATTGGACCGGCCGGTCTCAGACAGCCCTGTTAACCGTACTCTGGATTGAGGACCTTGAAGCCATCAGTAAAGAGGTAAAGAGACTGCAACCTTGTGTCCTCGTTATTCATCGCGACCTGCACCACGCACCATCATCACACATTCATTGGGCGCCCCTTAGCAGGGTCACGGACCGGGTCTAGCCACCTTGACAACCCCAGAACTGAGACCGAGAGGCCCGGTACCGAGTACCCCGCGGCCCTGCATCTGGGGCGCTCCAAACTTGGCGTCACGAACAGGATCTACTTAAGTCTGAAGAATCAGGTCATGTGTGCCTTGGAACTGTGATTTATTGTGCTTGGACTGTGATTTATTGCAAAGACTGTGGATTGCCACTTGCCGCCAAAATTTCCCGCCAAAACAGCCGCCATTACAGCGCTAAGATTAGCGCAGAAGAAGAAGAAGGGCGTGGAAGTGGGCGTGAATGAGCTGAAGAGCGCGGAAAATCATGGCCGCCCAGTCTAAGTATTACTGCATCCTGAGGACGAGTCCGTCAGCTGCTGAGGTCCGCCTCCTCATCCTCTATGGAGGGTGGGTACAATGGAGACGGGACCGCCCCCGAAAGAGAACGCGGGAAGAAGACACTGAGGAGGAGGCAAAGATGGCGACGTCAGAAGCACCGCATGGGGACGACCCGACCCAGCACGAGGCTGCATCACCCATAACAGTCCCAGATTCGCCATCGCTGCAGGGACTGGCCCTCATGGAGTTACCGCTAGGAAGACCCATCTGAGGAGTGGGTGGCTGCAGCTGAGGCCCGGTGGTTAGCACGCCGCCGGGAGGCTGAAGACCGTGTGACCTCCCGGTTGGGCCAGCCTGCGGAGATCTGCCTGTCTCCAGTGTCCCCCACCCTATCCATCCCGACCACGGCAGAGAGTGAGCTGCAGACGCAGGGCCTGAGAATCCTGCCGGCGGTGGAACACCTGCAGCGCTTGATGACAGCGTGGAGGAACAGGCCCCAACCTGCGGCCCAGGTCGACCTGACAGGTCCCACCGTCGCACTGGGGTGTCGTGGTTTTCTTCAACTCCCGGGAAGGAAGGAGAGTTATCCAAGAGATTGGAGAGCCGCTGCAGGCACGCGTTGACCAGGGGGAAGTGGAGCCTTGCGGTGGAAAGTATAATGAGGACCACGACTTGGAACCCGGAGATGCTGTGACCTATACCCGGTGGCGGAGGGAGGCTGGCTGGATGGCCCGGGGCGTTCAACGGTGCGCCACCCTCCAGGTTGCTGCTGGGACTCCGGTGGTCGCACCCACTGCGGAAAAGGTAGCAGGACCCTCCGCTGCGGACCACCAGGATGTCCCGACCAACTGTGTGCCTGTGGGTCACGCCCATTCTCGGCTGAGACGGGTAGCTCAGGAGGGGGTGCCACTGTTGCCTGGTCGGGGATCGGGCTTTCCCAAACCACAGAGGGCCACTTGCCAGGTAAGGCCTAGGAGGAGGCCACCTCCTAATCAGCCAGAATGAAGCCCTAAAGTTCTAAAAACTGTAAATAGTTAACTGTTCGTCTTCTGTGTTTCCTGCTGCTAGTACCCGACCAGGGTTGTTTTTAAAGTGATCCCTTTGTTTACCCAGGATCCCTATTGCTTTTTATTTTTGCTTTTGGTTTTTCTTTTTACTCCTTTATACCCCCTATTTTGAAAGGACTGCCGAATCATGGACGGTGAGTGGTTCACAAACTGTGATGTAAATAGTTCGCACCCTATTAAGGGTGCCCTCTACTGGTTTTGCAAGAAACAGAACTCTTTGCAAAGAAACTGTTTCTGGAAACAGTACCGGAGTTCCTGCCCTACACGGACTTGCAACTTGAGCAGTTGCACTACCTCAAAGAGACTTGGTTCCCTCTTAAAGGGAATGTTCACCATTTGCACTTAATGTACAATGTTGCTTTAAAAGAGAGTGAACAGTAATAATGTTTTACATAGTAAGAAATATGTAGCCAGTTAGTTAGATATAGAAACTGTTTAATAATGTTTCTAGAAGATTGAGGACAGGAAGTGAACCCGTAGGGGTTAGTGGGTGAGTCCTCCTAGGAGCCATAGAGAGATGGCTCAGTGATTCTGTACTACGAACAGAGGCAGTAGTCCTGGGCAGATAGACAGGTGGCCCTGCATAAGACCAATCAGAGAGTAAGAAGAAAATATTGCACTTAGAAGAGAAAAATGAAGAAAAGTTAATTTATATTTTAGGAGTTTTATAGTAAGGCTTTAGTGGATCCAGCTTATACGACCTTAGAGGCAAAGTTAAATTATTGTTCAGAATTTGCACTTAGTAGAATACCCGGCTGGGTAAGCAAAGTTATTTATAGACTGTTATTTAACATATTTACCATGTTTCAGTTGTAACGTTCAAGTGTCCTCACCTCCCATAAAGGGAAGCTCTGTTCAAATTTACTTGTTTCATGCATTTCAAAATTTGTATGTCTTTTTGCTGACATGTATTGTTGTTTTCTTCCCAATCCCGGAGTACTGGATTTAACCGGGGGGGAGTGCAGCACCCCAGAGTCCTGGTCATTGCAGTACTGATGCTCCGCCGCTAAGGGGAGTGATGGTACGTCTGATGGCACTTAAGGAGTTCACCTGACCAGGTATCACAGACACCAATACACTTCATAATCTGGCCTCCAGGGGGAGCCAAGGGTGCTATGTATTAGGCCACTCCTCACAATCTGGTAAAACTGGGGGTTGGATAGAAAGTTAGACAGACGCTGACTGGGTTGGAACCAGGCAACATCCTGTGGCAGAGGATGTTGCAGTGGAAGATTCAGGGGGGTCCCTGTCAGGGGTGGGATCCTGACAGAGGCCTAGCGAAAAGGACAGAACGTTAAGGAACCGCTCCTGCACTACATCGCGGCGGTATCTCAAGAAAAAACAAGAAGCGAGGTTTATTGTGGAGAGTGAGAAACAAGATCAAAGCAAAAAGGAGATAACACCAGTAGGAGTCGTGCTGTAAGATTGAGGCAACATCCTACTGAGGCGCGTAGCCGGTGGCCGGAACGCCGAGGAAGTATTGAGCTCCAAGCATTACTTCAAACCAACGGCAGGACAGTTAATTATAGGTTGGCTCCCTCACCTAAATCACCTAAGCAGACATAGGGGGCAACTGTGGGAGAGGGGCGTCACTAGGGTCCCGGAAGAACTCCAGGCCTACCCATCATACGGGTGCATCCTATCCATATCATCTGGGGGATGGAGAAAGAACATCAGAAACAGACACAACAGTTGTGAGGACTATCCCGTGGTGCTCAGCAGGGAAGTACCACAACACACAGGCGCTAGAAGGTAGGCACAGATTTCCACCTGCAAAGGGAACTCTGGAGGTGCCATTGGACCGTCCGGTCTTAGACAGCCCTGTTAACCGTACTCTGGATTGAGGACCTTGAAGCGATCAGTAAAGAGTAGTGTTGAGCATTCCGATACTGCAAATATCGGGTATCGGACGATATTTGCTGTATCGGAATTCCGATACTGAGTTCCGACATTTTTGCGATATCGGAAATCGGAATCGGAAGTGTGCGGTGCGTATGGTTCCCAGGGTCTGGAGGAGAGGAGACTCTCCTTCAGGCCCGGGGATCCATATTCATGTAAAAAATAAATAATAAAAATAAAAAATATTGATATACTCACCCCTCCGGCGGACCCTGGACCTTAGCGGTACCTTCGTTCCTAAGAATGCAGGGAGTGAAGGACCTTTGATGACATCGCGGCTTGTGATTGGTCGCGTGAGCGGTCATATGAGCGGTCACGCGACCAATCACAAGACACGACGTCATCGAAGGTCCTAGTTCACTCTGCATTCTTACGAATGGAGGCAGACGCTTGGACCGGTGAGAGTCGGGGCCGTCAGAGGGGTGAGTATATCAATATTTTTTATTTTTATTCTTTATTTTATACATGAATATGGATCCCAGGGCCTGAAGGAGAGTTTCCTCTCCTTCAGACCCTGGGAACCATTCCAATATTTTGTGTCCCATTGATATGCATTGGTATCGGGTATCGGTATCCGATATTTTGCCGGTATCGGCCGATCCAATCCGATACCGATACCTTTGCATATCGGAAGGTATCACTCAACACTAGTAAAGAGGTAAAGAGACTGCAACCTTGTGTCCTCGTTATTCATCGTGACCTGCACCACGCACCATCATCACACCTTTCATTGGACGCCCCTTACAGGGTCACGGACCGGGTCTAGCCACCGTGACAACCCCAGAACTGAGACCGAGAGGCCCCGTACCGAGTACCCCGCAGCCCTGCATCTGGGGGCGCTCCACATGCATACAACCCCCCTCCCCTAATTAACCCCTACCTCTTCAGCCCTTCTGCTCCCAAACCCCTGTCATGACGGCCTGCACGTACGCCGTCTGTGGGGGGAGGGGACGGCTCGCTCCGGCCTGCTCTTAACATTGCTATTGGTCGATATCCAGAAGGAATCCTCCCCTTCTTTTATTTAACGACCCCATATTATTTGCCGAATGACCCACTACAAATAACGACAGACTCCAAACTTGGATAATACTTGGCCACAGTGGCCTTTATTATAAACATACAATAACAGTAAAATAACGTAGGGAGGAGTCCTTGAAGCTCAAAACTGGTGGTCAACCATAATAGAGATAGTGGACAAAACATACCATAAATTTACTCCCAGCCGTTACCACCCAGGCTCGGGAGCACCAAATACCCCGAAGGGTTAACCATGTCCACTTAAAACCTGGGAATCAGGCCCACCGTTGCCAAGATCCCCCCCCGAACCACCAGACCCGAAACCAAAGTTTACACCAACTGAAAAATCCGTACCCCGACGGATCCCCCAGGCCAATTTAGCACCAACTCCAAGGACCCCTCCCACCACCACAACGAGGGTATTTGCACACCTCAAATACCCGAGACCCCCCACACTTGACCGCAATGTCCCTTTTGATACCGTTTTGCAAACCCAGGGCCCACAAATCGATGCCCACTGCATTCAGGTGAACACCATCACCAAGGAGAAAATCGTCCCCACCCGTTTCAAGTTCAAAGTGACGGACAAACAAACCTCCATTCCTGACAACAAACTTAGCAACCGCCCGATTAACTTTAATTCTGGCCTTATTAACCTTATCCACGGATCTGGCGTGCCGCCAACAACTCCTCAGGACGATATCCGACCACACCACGAGTAAATCCCGAAAGGACACCCATAACCTGAGAAGGTCATGCTTGATATCCCGGATCAGCTCCCGACAGGGGCAGATCCCCAAATCATTTCCCCCAACATGTAAAACCAAAATGTCAGGAGGTCTATCCAGCCGAGCGCCATTATGCACCTCCTGCATAACCCCATTCCAACACAGTCCCCAAAAACTCAACCACCTGATGACGGCCACATCCTTGGAAAAGCCGAGTTGATGTCCGTCCCGCCGAATGTCTGTACGTCTCGCGCCCCAAAACACGTACGAATGGCCGACGATCCAAACCAACAGGGGATGAGGACCTGGAAAATACAATCAACTTAGATTCCACAAAATTCACCACAATACAAATACAACGTGGACCCCCCCTCAAACTTTCAGGGTCTAGCATAGCTCCTATAATGCCCCGACTCCCATCTCCCGATCCTCTGTACAACCTCGGGTGCCAAACCTCCAAGAGCCGCCTCTGTCACGGCCCCAATACGGAAAGAGTGAGCCACAAAATGGGAAGCATCCAGCCCCATACCTGATAACGCCCGCCTAAGAACCGCCACAAACTGAAATTTGGACAAAAAGGACCCATCCTCATGACACAACAAAGGTCCAGCCCTAGAAGGCTGAAAGCTATTAAAAGCTTGCCAACAACTAACGGGACACATGAGGGAACCCACAACAGCACCCAAAATTACCCATTTGTCTCTACCCTCCTGGTCCGTCTTCGACCTACGCAACCAAAACTGTAAACCGCCATTGGTAAGCACCACGTTCTTAGCCAAAAGCCCCCCTGGCTTGTACGTGTTAGGAGACACGACCTCTCCAACCCGCAAAGCACCGAAAAATGCCAGGGAAAATGCCAAACAGAAAAGAGCCACCTCAAAGACGGATACACAGATCTTGCCTAGCAGCGCACCAACCCTCTCCAGCAGGCTAAAAGAAATCGGACGCCTCCGATCACCCAGTCCCGCATTCCTTCTAAAACCTTTTATCACCTGCCTTACCAGAAACAACTTTGTCAAATCCCGTAATCCCCTAAGCTGGAAACCAAAAGCCAAAGCTGACCGCACTCTCTCCACCTTTGACGTCGACCACCCTTCATCAGCACCACGTCTCAACCACAGCAACAAGGCCCCCACATGATAGTCACCCACGTTAGCTGCCCCGCAAGACATAAACCAGGACTCCCAATCACACCATACTGACCGGTATGCCACCCATGTGCTGGGTGCCAAAGACGCATGAATCAAAGGTCCTGCAGCCCAGATACCATGCTCCAGAGGTCCTGCGGGCATTGGAGCCCCGCCTCCTCCGCATCCGGGGCCAAAGCAAAAAAATGTTCCCACTGGAATCTAGACAAAAAGTCAGCAATGGAATTCTCAACCCGAGGCACATGAGACGCCGTAACATACGCATTAATCGACATGCAGAACAACACCAACTGATGTAAAACCCTGATAACTGGCGGAGAAGATGCCGTTAGACTGTTGATAACGCAAACAACTGCCATGTTATCACAATTAAACCGAACCCTGCGATTGCGCAAATCCTCTTTCCACAAATAAATGGCAACCAATATAGGAAAAATCTCCAATAACGTCACGTTTTTCACCAACCCTGAACCGAACCAGTCATCCGGCCACCTGGAGGCACACCACCGACCACCAAAAAAGGCACCAAAACCAACACCACCCAAGGCGTCCGTGAACAAGTCCAAATCAGAGTTGCCCACCACTTCCTCCATAAGCAGTGAGCGGCCATTGTACCATGCCAAAAAACTGTCCCACACCTCCAAATCAGCTTTGTGCTCGCTAGACAAGCGGACAAAATGATGGGGGGCCTTAACCCCCACCGTAGCACCCACCAACCTGCGAGAAAACACCCTCCCCATAGGGATGATTCTGCATGCAAAGTTCAACTTGCCGAGAAGGGACTGAACCGCACGCAAAGGCAACTTTTTCAAATGACGCGCTCGAGCCACCTCGCTTCTTAAACCAACCACTTTCTCCTCAGGTAACTGAAACTCCCATTCAACAGACTCAATGACAATGCCCAAAAAAGAAATACACGTACTGGGCCCCTCGATTTTTTCAGGTGCCAACGGAATGCCGAACCGTTCCGCCACCCAAAACATTGCCTGTAAAGCCACATCACAACAGCCAGACTGAGCAGGCCCGATGCACAAAAAATCATCCAAATAATGTATCACCGAGTCCAAACCCGACACATCTCGGACAACCCACTCAAGAAAGGAACTAAAAGCCTCAAAGTAAGCGCAAGACAGCGAACAACCCATCAGAAAACATCTATCAACATAGAACCCCCGGTCCCAATAACAACCCAACAGTCTAACGCTCTCCGGAAGTAACCGAAAAGCCGACTCTATATCGGTTTTAGCCAACAACGCGCCCCTGCCGCAGCTGCGCACCAAACGTGTTCGCCTCATCAAAAGACTTATAAACCACGGAGCAAAGCTCCGGATATATCCCGTCATTCACCAACCACCCCCTAGGGTATGACAGATGCTGAATTAGCCTAAATTTGTTAGGCTCCTTCTTCAGAACGATGCCCAACGGTGAAACAACCAAATCTTTGATGGGAGGAACGGGTAAAGGGCCGGACATCCTCCCCAACGACACTTCCTTGCTCAACTTTTCAGACACAACTGCCGCGTGCAAAACTGCGGACCTCAAATTCCTCAAAACTTGCGGGATTCCAAAAGGAGGGGTGGGTATCCGAAAACCATCACGAAATCCCAAAAACAACAACTCCGCTTTTTGCCTATCAGGAAACCTATTTAGATAGGGGACCATCGCGTCCAGCCTCACCGGCATTGCCCCCTTTTGAATTGCCATCGGGCTTTCCCTTTTTCTTGAAGCACTTAGCGGCGCCATGGGATGGTCCACTGCAATGCGAGCACGTGTGCTTAAACTTACAAATAGCCCCAAATTTGCACTGGCCATCGTTAAACTGCCAACACAAACCATGCTTCTGGCCCGCCGATTGCCCAGACTGACTTCCTGATCCAGAAGAACTTCCTTGCGCCATGGATTGGCCGGCATTTCCGGCCCCGCCTTGAAAGGAATGACCAAATTTTGTCGGCGCCATTACCCGCAACCACAAACCAATGTCCTTCTGATCCCACCGGATCGCCGGAAGAACCGCCTTCCGCTGCCTAAACTGTTCATCGTACCAGAGCCAAGCCTGGCCCCCATACGCCCTGTGCGCCTCGCCTATCGAATCCATGTAACAGAATAGAGCCAAACAATTCTCAGGCGCCTTTTCGCCAACTACGCTCGCCAAAATCGCGAACGCCTGCAACCAGTTCACAAAAGTCTGCAGGAGAAGGCGCCACCTCCGCTTTTCTTCATCCTCTTTTTTACTGTCCTCCTTCTTGCTCTTATCCAAATTAAATTTTTCCAGAGGAAGAAGCGAAAAAATCTCGACATATTCGTCTTTCCATATCTTCTCCCTCACTCCCTTTTTTAAATGAGCCCCAAGCGGCCCCTCAAAACAGACATAAACCTCACCCCACGCTTTATCGTCCAAACGAATCCCGCCTTCATTCTCCTTTTCAGTCTGCACCGACACCGACACAGGCTCAGATGAACTACTAGGCGCTACTGTACACCCTCCCGACACCCCCAAACCCAAATCCGTAGGACCGACCCACGCGGCCAAAGGGGACGGCACTGCCCTAACCCCTCCCAATCGTGTAAGCAACTCACGGACACAAGATAACAACTCGCCCACCCCTTCGTTTCCCGAAGCCGACCGAATCCCTCCTTGCTCCCCCAAAACCGCCGCCCCACTCGCCTGACTAACCCCAACCGCCGGGGAAAAAGATAGCACCGGTAACAAAACAGACATAGAGTCTTGCTCACCCGGCTGCAGGGGAGCCGGGGTCCCCCCAGCCGCAGACATCCCGCTCATCCAGCCGTCATCTCCTCCCGATCGGCTCCATGGAACCTCGCGAGGCTGCGTCTCACCGTGTGATGGAGGACGTGAAGATCCGGCCCCGTCCAGGCCCGCCACTGACGATCCCATTGCGGCCCGAGGGGAAAGGACACCTGGCGCAGGCCCACCGTAAAATGCAGGTTCCTCGGACCCCCGACCACTGCTCCTTCCGGATTCGGCCGACGACCCTGGCGATGATCCCGGCTCACAGGATGGGCCCGGCAGCCCCGAGGGCCCAGCTGCGCTGCCAGCTGCTGCAGTAGTGGATCTCCCCTGCCGTCGCTGTGCTGTGGCAGGAGCAGGTCGCCCGGCGGGAGCTGCACCGCGGCGACCTGCCGTGACGTCACCGGCAGATGATGGTCCGGCGCATGGAAGCCCCGCCCCTGAAGTGAGGGGGAAGCAGGCCTCTCCACCGCCGCAGGCCCCAGCACGGCAGGCAGATTCCTCCCAGACCGGGCCCTGCTAGGGCGCTTGCGGGCGGGCACACGGTCCGGAGGGTTCCTGGAGTGGCTCCTGCACCTGCGGTGGGGTTGGGGAGTATCCGGGGACAGCCACTCCGGAGGCCGTATGCGCCGGGAGCGCCGTTCACCGCCAGAAGCCGCCTGCAATCCTCCGCTGCCGCTGCCCAGGATACCGGCCACCTGGGATTCCAACCAGCCAGGAGGCTGATGCTCTGCCGCCACCCGCAGCTGCTGCAGCACGCCGTCGATGCCCGATATTGTGGATGTTCTCTTCCTGGAGCTTCCAGAGCAGGAACTGGTAAGCTCCACCCCTCACCTACCCTATAACCCCCTCCTCATGCATACAACCCCCCTCCCCTAATTAACCCCTACCCCTTCAGCCCTTCTGCTCCCAAACCCCTGTCATGACGGCCTGCACGTACACCATCTGAGGGGGGAGGGGATGGCTCGCTCCGGCCTGCTCTGTATGCTTTTACAGAGCCAGGCTCTACTGCCTGGATCAGACATCCTGCAAGAAAGCTACAAATTCCCTACTACATTTCTTAGAAAAAAAAGTTGCAAAGTCTCACTTGGCAAATTACAGTATTGTAAACAGAAAGTGATGTTTTAAGGCGACTGTGTTGCTGAAGGTACAAGACACCTGACTGAAGAGAGAAACAAGCAGTTTAAAATCTCTTATTACACAGGTCACACCAATGGCAATGCACCTTTTTTGGCATAGTGTCCTATTACAGGTCTTGGATAAGATCTGCTTCCCAAATAATGCAACCACTCTATGGCTGTTTGTCATCAGACCCCTTTGATCTCACTCAGGAAGCAATTGATTCCTTCCATTCCATTCTCTCAAAAAGCTCATTGCGTCAGCCCCAGCTCCAGGCACATCAAACTATGATCAGCCATTTTTCTTGTTTTGCACAGAATAAGGAGGTCATGCAACAGCAGTGCTGAAACAGCAACATGGTGACAAACAAAGACCAATAGCTTACTACGCGCACTCTTATACCGAGGGATCCTGGGGTCTCCTTCATGTGTCCGTGCTGTAGGTGCTGCTCAGTATTACTAGGGAAAGCATATGAGATCATGTTGACTTTTCCTTTGACAATTTACTCCTCACAAGACATCCACATCTATGCCATACTCGTGCAAGTTTAACCAAAATATTTTTATATGGCCTGACAGCTCAGACTTAATTGTGCTCTTTTGATCCTTGAGTGTGTCACCTTCAAAATATGCAATGTTCCGAATTCAGCCACCCTTCTGCCTTTGGATTCAGGAAAAGGGAATTTGTGACAGTATTTTAGCCAGTAAGGAGGAATAGTTTGACATGACGCAGGAATATGACTGCTTAGAACTGATGAGTCAGGAGACGGTAGCTTTTGCACATGTCCATGATAAAACTGTTCCTAATGCAGATTTTGAGTTTTTTGTAGATGGCTCCAGACACCACCAGGATGGGCGATTCTACACTGGAACCACTGAAACACTCCCTCATGACAGGTCATGGTAAGACTGAGAGTTGAACAAACTCACTGAGGCGTGTAGAGCTGCTGCAGGTGATGTTGCTTACCTTTATGCAGATTTGAATTATGGATGTGGAATATCACATGATTATGGCCCTATCTGGAGAAGCAGAGCTTTACATCAGCTAGTAAGCCCATTAAAAATGCAGAACTGGTGAAGCAATTCATGGAGGCATTGATGTTACCAGTCCAGGTTGGTATAATCAAGATGAAAGCACGCACAAAAGATGGCTCCGTGGAGGTAGAAATTAAAAGATGGTAGTGCCCCAAAGACAGGTCTGTACTTTCTGCAAGTGTTGCAGATTTAAATACTATTGCAGACTGTTACGTGTTACGGAACCCCTCAGCACCCAGAATATGTTGTGCAGTTATATGTATGTATAATAGGTTCCATGTGAGATGTATGTCCCTAATGCATCAGCCCACAGGCTGCGCCCCTGGGCAGAGGGGACAAGATATCCCCCTTCTGACCTCCCCCACCTTTGTAATTCCCACAGTAAATATCGGCAGGCTCCGGCCACCTGCGGCTATTGTAATGTATGTCTGGTCTGCCGCTTTTCAATGGGCCTGCCCTCTGTACCTGTGTGATATATATTCTGTGTCCTGTGAGTAAAGTGTTGTCACACTGGAAATACGTGGAGAAGCAGTGATCTTTTATATGCGCCCATGTACCAAGGAATTCCAGCCAGTGTCCTTCATTCAGACTCCAGCCAAAGCAGAGTGGACCTCCTGAAACACGGGGTGGTACTGAAAGAGGTAATCCAGCACGGTAGACCCCGTTACACTGGTGGCAGACAGCGGGATGTGATACCCCGTCTACAGGAGGAAAGGAAAGAATGGAAAACAACTACCAGAAGTTAAAGAGGACTACATTAAAAGATCTGGTGGAAGCCCAATGGTTTATTGCCAGCAACCAAACAAAAGCGGATTTGATAGCAGCCATCATGGAACACGACAGTGCAGCCCCCCCAATGTGAACGTGGAGGAGACTGAATTCCAGAGGAAGGTAAAGAACAGACTGGCGTTCTATGGCCCAAACCCTGCAGTAGAGATTAGGGTTGAGCGAAACGGATCGGTCATTTTCAAAAGTCGCCGACATTTGGCAAAGTCGGGTTTCATGAAACCCGATCCGATCCCAGCGTGGGATCGGCCATGCGGTACACGATCTTCGCGCCAAAGTCGCGTTTCCTATGACGCTTAAAGCGCCATTTCTCAGCCAATGAAGGTGCACGCAGAGTGTGGGCAGCGTGATGACATAGGTCCTGGTCCCCACCATCTTAAAGAAGGGCATGGCAGTGATTGGCTTGCTTTCTGCGGCGTCACAGGGGCTATAAAGGGGCGTTCCCGCCGACCGCCATCTTACTGCTGCTGATCTGAGCATAGGGAGAGGATGCTGCCGCTTCGTCAGAAGCAGGGATAGCATTAGGCAGGGTAAATTAACCCCAAAACCGCTTGTGCTGTAGCGATTTCCACTGTCCAACACCACCTTTTCTTTGCAGGGACAGTGGAGGCTAGATTTCTGTGCAACAGCTCTGTAGGTTATAAGGCTCCCTGATAGCTGCGTTGCTGTGTGTCCGCCGCTGTACAAACCAACTGCTTTTTTCAAAGCACAAATCCTGTTGCTCCTTCCTTTCTGCACAGCTATCTTGTTTGTTTGTCCACACTTTTGACTTTTGTGTGCAGCAGTCCTTTTTATTGCTGCCTGCCACACTTTTCTGAGATTACTGTAGGGAGATAGTAATTGTAGTACAGTCCCTTTTTTTTTTTTTTGTTAAATCTCTTCAAGCCACTTTCTGCCACAGAAAATATACTCTAATACAGAGGCCCAGATTTATTCACTAGTCTCCCTGAAAAAAAAAAAAGTGGGAGATTAAGATTGGCAAATCTGCATCAGTGCCAGTCCTGTGTGTGGCATCTGTATTTGTTTTTCTGCCACAGAAAACCTACTGTATAACAGTGGGCCTGATTTCTTCACAATTCTCCCAGAAAAAAAAAAAACAAGTGGGAGATTAAGATTGGCAAATCTGCATCAGTGCCAGTCCTGTGTGTGGCATCTGTCTTTCTTTTTCTGCCACAGAAAACCTACTGTATAACAGTGGGCCTGATTTCTTCACAATTCTCCCAGAAAAAATAAAACAAGTGGGAGATTAAGATTGGAAAATCTGCATCAGTGCCAGTCCTGTGTGTGTGGCATCTGTCTTTCTTTTTCTGCCACAGAAAACCTACTGTATAACAGTGGGCCTGATTTCTTCACAATTCTCCCAGAAAAAAAAAAAGTGGGAGATTCAGATTGGCAAATCTGCATCAGCGCCAGTCCTGTGTGTGGCATCTGTCTTTCTTTTTCTGCCACAGAAAACCTAGTGTATAACAGTGGGCCTGATTTCTTCACAATTCTCCTAGAAAAAATAAGACAAGTGGGAGATTAAGATTGGCAAATCTCCATCAGTGCCAGTCCTGTGTGGGGCATCTGTCTTTCTTTTTCTGCCACAGAAAACCTACAGTATAAGGGTATGTTTCCACGTTCAGGAAACGCTGCTTGCAAGCAGCGTCCAGATGTTCCTGCATAGTGGAGGGGATTTTATGAAATCCCGTCTCCACTATGCGTGGAAACCCGCACGCGGCGGCCCTGCGACTACGGACATGCTGCGCGTCTTTTCAGATCGCAGCATGCCCGTACACCTTGCGGGGACGCAGCGTCCCCGCAAGGCATATCACAGGGCCCTATGGGAGCGAGCGATCATCCCGGATGTGAAGAGTTAACACATCCGGCATGATCGCGTCCCAGGAAGGGGGCGGGGCTTAGCGCCGAGCGGCTTCGCCACTGCGGCGATACCGCCGCCCCTCCGTACCGTGGAGCCATACCCTAACAGTGGGCCTGATTAAATCACTTGTCTCCCATATCCAAAAAAAAAATTAAATAAAGGAAGAATAATCTTGCCAAATCTGTGCATCTGTGCGAGTGCTGTCTGTGGTATCTGTCAGTCATTTTGTGCCACAGGAACTATACCGTGATATAGTGGGCCTGATTAAATCCCTTGTCTCCCATATAAAAAAAGAGGGACATTTCTATTGCCAGTGTGTGCATCTGCGTCAGTCCTGTTAGTGTCATATCTGTCAGCCTCTTTCTGCCAATCAAACTGTGTAGTGTAATACAGTGGGCCTGATTTTTCCCTGCATTCTCCCACACATAAAAAGGGACATTTCTATTGCCAGTGTGTGCATCTGTGTCAGTCCTGTTAGTGCCATATCTGCCAGCCTCTTTCTGCCAATCAAACAGTGTAATGTAATACAGTGGGCCTGATTTTTCCCTGCATTCTCCCACACATAAAGAGGGACATTTCTATTGCCAGTGTGTGCATCTGCGTCAGTCCTGTTAGTGCCATATCTGCCAGCCTCTTTCTGCCAATCAAACAGTGTAGTGTAATACAGTGGGCCTGATTTTTCCCTGCATTCTCCCACACATAAAGAGGGACATTTCTATTGCCGGTGTGTGCATCTGCGTCAGTCCTGTTAGTGCCATATCTGCCAGCCTCTTTCTGCCAATCAAACAGTGTAGTGTAATACAGTGGGCCTGATTTTTCCCTGCATTCTCCCACACATAAAGAGGGACATTTCTATTGCCAGTGTGTGCATCTGCGTCAGTCCTGTTAGTGCCATATCTGCCAGCCTCTTTCTGCCAATCAAACAGTGTAGTGTAATACAGTGGGCCTGATTTTTCCCTGCATTCTCCCACACATAAAGAGGGACATTTCTATTGCCAGTGTGTGCTTCTGCATCAGTCCTGTTAGTGCCATATCTGCCAGCCTCTTTCTGCCAATCAAACAGTGTAGTGTAATACTGTGGGCCTGATTTTTCCCTGCATTCTCCTACACATAAAGAGGGACATTTCTATTGCCAGTGTGTGCATTTGTGTCAGTCCTGTTAGTGCCATATCTGCCAGCCTCTTTCTGCCAATCAAACAGTGTAGTGTAATACAGTGGGCCTGATTTTCCCTGCATTCTCCCACACATAAAGAGGGACATTTCTATTGCCATAGTGTGCATCTGCATCAGTCCTTTTTAGTGCCATATCTGCCAGCCTCTTTCTGCCAATCAAACAGTGTAGTGTAATACAGTGGGCCTGATTTTTCCCGGCATTCTCCCACACATAAAGAGGGACATTTCTATTGCCAGTGTGTGCATCTGCGTCAGTCCTGTTAGTGCCATATCTGCCAGCCTCTTTCTGCCAATCAAACAGTGTAGTGTAATACAGTGGGCCTGATTTTTCCCTGCATTCTCCAACACATAAAGAGGGACATTTCTATTGCCAGTGTGTGCATCTGCGTCAGTCCTGTCAATGCCATATCTGCCAGCCTATTTCTGCCAATCAAACAGTGTAGTGTAATACAGTGGGCCTGATTTTTCCCTGCATTCTCCCACACATAAAGAGGGACATTTCTATTGCCATTGTGTGCATCTGCGTCAGTCCTGTTAGTGCCATATCTGCCAGCCTCTTTCTGCCAATCAAACAGTGTAGTGTAATACAGTGGGCCTGATTTTTCCCTGCATTCTCCCACACATAAAGAGGGACATTTCTACTGCCAGTGTGTGCATCTGCGTCAATCCTGTTAGTGCCATATCTGCCAGCCTCTTTCTGCCAATCAAACAGTGTAGTGTAATACAGTGGGCCTGATTTTTCCCTGCATTCTCCCACACATAAAAGGGACATTTCTATTGCCAGTGTGTGCATCTGCGTCAGTCCTGTTAGTGCCATATCTGCCAGCCTCTTTCTGCCAATCAAACAGTGTAGTGTAATACAGTGGGCCTGATTTTTCCCTGCATTCTCCCACACATAAAGAGGGACATTTCTATTGCCAGTGTGTGCATCTGCGTCAGTCCTGTTAGTGCCATATCTGCCAACCTCTTTCTGTCAATCAAACAGTGTAGTGTAATACAGTGGGCCTGATTTTTCCCTGCATTCTCCCACACATAAAGAGGGACATTTCTATTGCCAGTGTGTGCATCTGCGTCAGTCCTGTTAGTGCCATATCTGCCAGCCTCTTTCTGCCAATCAAACACTGTAGTGTAATACAGTGGGCCTGATTTTTCCCTGCATTCTCCCACACATAAAGAGGGACATTTCTATTGCCAGTGTGTGCATCTGCATCAGTCCTGTTAGTGCCATATCTGCCAGCCTCTTTCTGCCAATCAAACAGTGTAGTGTAATACAGTGGGCCTGATTTTTCCCTGCATTCTCCCACACATAAAGAGGGACATTTCTATTGGCAGTGTGTGCATCTGCATCAGTCCTGTTAGTGCCATATCTGCCAGCCTCTTTCTGCCAATCAAACTGTGTAGTGTAATACAGTGGGCATGATTTTTCCCTGCATTCTCCCACACATAAAGAGGGACATTTCTATTGCCAGTGTGTGCATCTGCGTCAGTCCTGTTAGTGCCATATCTGCCAGCCTCTTTCTGCCAATCAAACTGTGTAGCGTAATGCAGTGGGCCTGATTTTTTCCTGCATTCTCCCACACATAAAAAAGGGAGATTTAAATTCACAACAAGTTCATGTACACCTTCTACCTGGTTTTACAGGACCTCATAACGGTTGTTAGTTTGATTACATTTTTCCAATAATGAGGAAGTCTGGTGGAAGAGGTCGTGGCTGGGGGCGTCATTGCCAGTTGGTAATGCTGTTAGTGGTGGTGGTCGTGGAGCATCAGGTGGTCGTGGGAAAAGCAATATAGCCCCTAAGTCTCGAGTTGTTGAGCCAGCGTCATCGTCTGGCTACACAAGGCCTCGAAGGCTCCCTTTTCTGGGTGTAGGAAAACCGCTTTTGACGCCGGAGCAGGAGGAACAAGTATTGGCTTTCATTGCTGACTCTGCCTGTAGCTCTTTCGCCTCCTCCTCAGAAAGTGCCAAATGTCAGAGCAGTGCTTCGTCAGTGGATGCTCCCGGTCAGGAACAAGTCGCTTCCTTGTGTCCTTCACCCAGAACAACAGTGAAGGATGCGTCAGGCGACACAACAGGTTACTCCATGGAGCTCTTTACACATACCGTGCCTGGGTTAGAAAGGGAAATTGTTAACAGGCCATGCCCATTACAAGATGAATCGGACATGGAGTGCACAGATGCACAGCCACAGCCAGATTATTATGCTGTTCCTTTGACTCAGATCAGAACATTGCCCTCGCAGTGTACTGATCCAGAATCTGACCCCGATGAGACTAAGGAGCCCCGTCACCAACGCTATAGCACTGGCTTACACGGTGACCCAGAGGAAGGTGCACAGGACATAGAAGAGGAGGTCATAGATGACCCAGTTGTTGACCCTGATTGGCAGCCATTGGGGGAACAGGGTGCAGGCGGCAGTAGCTCTGAAGCAGAGGAGGAGGAGCCGCAGCAGGCATCAACATCGCAACAGGTTCCATCTGGCAGGCCTGTATCTGGCCAATAACCTGTGGCAAAACCAAAACCAGTTGTAGGACAGCGTGGCCATCCGGTTAAAGTAGCTCAGTGTGCAATGTCTGAAAAGGTATCCGATAGTAGGAAGAATGCAGTCTGGAATTTTTTTAACCAAGATCCCAATGATCAGTGCAACGTCATCTGTAAGAAATGCTCAAGGACCTTCAGCAGAGGTCAGAATGTTAAAAATCTAAATACAAGTTGCATGCGTAGACATTTAACCACCATGCACTTGCAAGCCTGGACAAACTACCAAACATCCCTTAACGTTGTAGCACCCTCTCACAATTAAGCTAGTCAGCAATGCGATATCCCTTCCCTCACTGTAAGCCCACCGTTTACCACACCACCTGCAGGTAATGTGGTAGTTTCATCGCAAGGCCAAAGCAGTCAGGGAATCACCAGGTTCGTGGTAGGAAAAACTGTATGTAGGGCAACAGCAAGAATACCATCACCAACCCTCTCTCAGTCACCCATGTCCACCGGCACCCCCGCTAGTTCCACCCTATGCAGCTCTCCAGTCCAGCTCACCCTACATGAGACTCTCGTTAGGAAAAGGAAGTACTCATCCTCGCATCCGCGTACACAGGGTTTGAACGCCCACATTGCTAGACTAATCTCGTTAGAGATGATGCCCTACCGCTTAGTTTAAAGCGAAGCTTTCAAAGCCCTGATGGACTTCGCTGCACCATGCTACGAGCTACCCAGTCGACACTTTTATTTCCAGAAAAGCCATCCCAGCCCTCCACCAGCATGTAAAAGACCACATTGTCCATGCGCTCAGGCAATCTGTGAGTAGAAAGGTGCACCTGACAACAGATGCATGGACCAGTAGGCATGGCCAGGGGCCTTACGTCTCCATCACGGCACACTGGGTTAATGTGGTGGATGCAGGGTCCATAGGGGACAGTAATCTTGGGACAGTTCTGCCTAGCCCATGGTCTAGGAAACAGTTGGCTGTAGGCGTTCGTCACCCCTCCTCCTCCTCCTCCAGAAGCGAAAGCTCGTCCACAGAGCGCAGTCGCATGACCACTCCATCCGCAGCTGCCAGTGTTGCACACGAGGTGTCCCATTATCGAACAGCTAGTGGTAAGCGTCAGCAGGCTGTGTTACAAATGAAGTGTTTGGGTGACAACAGACACACCGCGGAAGTTCTGTCTGAGTTCTTGCAGCAAGAAACTCAGTCATAGCTGGGCACTGTACATCTTGAGGCAGGCAAGGTAGTGAGTGATAACGGAAGGAATTTTATGGCTGCCATAGCCTTTTCACAACTGAAACACATTCCTTGCCTGGCTCACACCTTAAACCTGGTGGTGCAGTGCTTCCTGAAAAGTTATCCGGGGTTACTCGACCTGCTGCTGAAAGTGCGCAGACTTTGCTCTCACATCCGCCGTTCGCCTATACACTCCTGCCGTATGCAGAACCATCAGCGGTCTTTGAACCTTCCCCAGCATCGCCTAATCATCGACGTTGCAACAAGGTGGAACTCCACACTGCACATGCTTCATAGACTGTGCGAACAGAGGCGTGCTGTTATGTATTTGTGGGAGGATACACATACACGGGCAGGCAGTTGGATGGCAGACATGGAGTTGTCAGGTGTGCAGTGGTCAAAGCTCCAAGACCTGTGTCAAGTCCTTCAGTGTTTTGAGGAATGCACACGGCTGTTTAGTGCATACAACGCCGTAATAAGCATGAGCATCCCCCTAATGCGTGTGCTGATGCAAAGTTTGACGCACATAAAGGAGCAGGTGTCTGCAGCTGAGGACGAGGGAAGCCTTGATGACAGTCAGCCATTGTCTGCTCAGGGAAGTCTACAGGACGAGGTGGCGGGCGAAGAGGAGGAGGACGAGGAGGATGATGGGGATGAGTATTTTTTGGATGAGGAAGCTTCTCAGGGGGCAATAGAAACTGCTGGCGGTGCAAGGCCGGGTTCAGGTTTTTTGAGGGAGACAAGTGACGTTGATTTGCCAGAAACTGCTCCTCAACCCAGCATATGCACTGACTTGACAACTGGAACATTGGCCCACATGGCGGATTATGCCTTGCGTATCCTAAAAAGGGACCCACGCATTATAAAAAGGATGACCGATGGCGATTACTGGTTGGCCTGCCTCCTTGATCCTCGCTATAAAGGCAAATTGCAAAATATCATGCCACATGAGAACCTTGAACAAATATTGGCAACCAAACAAGCTACTCTTGTAGACCGTTTGATTCAGGCATTCCCAGCACACAGCACCGGTGATGGTTCTCACACGAGCTGCAGGGGGCAACAGGACAGAGGTGTTAGAGGTGCACAAATCAGAAGTGGCATAGGACAGAGGGGTTTTCTGACCAGGTTGTGGAGTGATTTTGCAATGACCGCAGACACGACAGGTACAGCAGCATCAATTCAAAGTGACAGGAGACAACATTTGTCCAGTATGGTTACTAACTATTTTTCCTCCATTACCGATGTTCTCCCTCAACCGTCATTCCCCTTTGATTACTGGGCATTCAAAATAGACACCTGGCCTGAATTGGCCGAATATGCATTGCAGGAGCTTGCTTGCCCAGCAGCTAGTGTGCTATCAGAAAGAGTATTCAGTGCTGCTGGTTCAATACTGACCGAGAAAAGGACTCGTCTGGCTACCCATAATGTTGATGATCTAACTTTCATTAAAATGAACCACTCATGGATTTCAAATTATTTTGCCCCACCTTTCCCGGCTGACACCTAGCTTTCCTGTAAAAAGGTCTTGCTTTGGGACTGGTGTTACTGACTGTTCCAATCTTTTAATTTGCAGCAGCTGTTTGTCCTGCATACGACATGTTTACACCTCCCAAAATGGCCTAACTCAACCCACGGGGCCGTGGTCTCGCCACTTGGCGCATGCACCCGTCAGAGTGCTGTTTTCCTGAAGAGATGGGTGTGCCCACTTTGGTCGATGGCACTGGCACTGGGTCCCTCATAGTACAATGAAGTGTCTCTGGCGGTGGTGGCGCGCACCCAACGTCAGACACACCGTTGTAACATGAGGGGCCCTGGGCTTGTACCGCCGGCCAGGAGAGAGTGTCCCCCCCAGGTCAAACAGTGCTCTACCACTTGCAAAATTATCTGTCGCTGCTCCACCACTGTTTAGTCTATGCGCTGAAATCCTTCAATGGCTGGCACAGACAATAACAATTTGTTGACATGTATGATGCTAGTTAAAATAGTCAGGGGCCCTGTCCTACATTTTCACCAGTAAATACTTTGCACAACATTACAATGTCTGAAAGTCAGCATAGGAGCACACCCCTGTACCTAAGTATGCCACCCTTTTTTTTTGTTATTTTTTGGGATACATTAACATCAATTTAGTTTTTGGGAGTACTTACCGTGTCAGACACTCCTTCCAATTGTCCTCCGCTGACCACACCAATGCTGCCTGTGTACCCCTGCCACATAATGGAAGCTGCATAGAGCCTATTTTATTATTTTAGGCCTAGGAAGTCTGTCTGCGGTCCCTCCTTCCAATTGTCCTCCGCTGACCACACCAATGCTGCCTGTGTACCCCTGTAGCCAAATTTAAGCTGCATAGAGCCTATTTTATTATTTTATGCCTATGAAGTCTGTCTGCGGTCCCTCCTTCCAATTGTCCTCCGCTGACCACACCAATGCTGCCTGTGTACCCCTGCCACATAATGGAAGCTGCATAGAGCCTATTTTATTTTTTTAGGCCTAGGAAGTCTGTCTGCAGTCCCTCCTTCCAATTGTCCTCCGCTGACCACACCAATGCTGCCTGTGTACCCCTGTAGCCAAATTTAAGCTGCATAGAGCCTATTTTATTATTTTGGGCCTAGGAAGTCTGTCTGCGGTCCCTCCTTCCAATTGTCCTCCGCTGACCACACCAATGTTGCCTGTGTACCCCTGTAGCCAAATTTAAGCTGCATAGAGCCTATTTTATTATTTTAGGCCTAGGAAGTCTGTCTGCGGTCCCTCCTTCCAATTGTCCTCCGCTGACCACACCAATGCTGCCTGTGTACCCCTGCCACATAATGGAAGCTGCATGGAGCCTATTTTATTATTTTAGGCCTAGGAAGTCTGTCTGCGGTCCCTCCTTCCAATTGTCTTCCGCTGACCACACCAATGCTGCCTGTGTACCCCTGCCACATAATGGAAGCTGCATAGAGCCTATTTTATTATTTTAGGCCTAGGAAGTCTGTCTGCGGTCCCTCCTTCCAATTGTCCTCCGCTGACCACACCAATGCTGCCTGTGTACCCCTGCCACATAATGGAAGCTGCATAGAGCCTATTTTATTATTTTAGGCCTAGGAAGTCTGTCTGCGGTCCCTCCTTCCAATTGTCCTCCGCTGACCACACCAATGCTGCCTGTGTACCCCTGCCACCTAATGGAAGCTGCATAGAGCCTATTTTCTTATTTTAGGCCTAGGGAGTCTGTCTGCGGTCCCTCCTTCCAATTGTCCTCCGCTGACCACACCAATGCTGCCTGTGTACCCCTACCACATAATGGAAGCTGCATAGAGCCTATTTTATTATTTTAGGCCTGGGTAATCTGTCTGCGGTCCCTCCTTCCAATTGTCCTCCGCTGACCACACCAATGCTGCCTGTGTACCCCTGCCACATAATGGAAGCTGCATAGAGCCTATTTTATTATTTTAGGCCTAGGAAGTCTGTCTGCGGTCCCTCCTTCCAATTGTCCTCCGCTGACCACACCAATGCTGCCTGTGTACCCCTGCCACATAATGGAAGCTGCATAGAGCCTATTTTATTATTTTAGGCCTAGGAAGTCTGTCTGCGGTCCCTTCTTCCAATTGTCCTCCGCTGACCACACCAATGCTGCCTGTGTACCCCTGTAGCCAAATTTAAGCTGCATAGAGCCTATTTTATTATTTTATGCCTATGAAGTCTGTCTGCGGTCCCTCCTTCCAATTGTCCTCCGCTGACCACACCAATGCTGCCTGTGTACCCCTGCCACATAATGGAAGCTGCATAGAGCCTATTTTATTTTTTTAGGCCTAGGAAGTCTGTCTGCAGTCCCTCCTTCCAATTGTCCTCCGCTGACCACACCAATGCTGCCTGTGTACCCCTGTAACCAACTTAAAACTGCATAGAGCCAACTTTTTGAGTTAACACATACTACCTTTGTCTATCTGCGCCACTCAATCACGCGGTCCTCCACTGAAAAAGCTGAGCTTCAACCTTCAGGCGCTCATTAAGTAGTTTTTAATGTAACACTGCAGTTGCCCTACTACTTTAGTTGGGGCCTAGTAACGGTGTCTGCCGCTCCTTGGTGTTCTCTTCCAGGTTTCCTTGTCTGAGATTCAACCTTCAGGCTCTCATTAAGTAGTTGTTTATATTAGACAGCAGTTGCCCTACTACTTTGGTTGGGGCCTAGTAACGGTGTCTGCCGCTCCTTGGTGTTCTCCTCCAGGTTTCCTTGTCTGAGATTCAACCTTCAGGCTCTCATTAAGTAGTTGTTTATATAAGACAGAAGATGCCCTACTACTTTGGTTGGGGCCTAGTAAAGGTGTCTGCCGCTCCTTGGTGTTCTCCTCCTCCTTGGTGTTCTCCTCCAGGTTTCCTTGTCTGAGCTTCCACCTTCAGGCTTTCATTAAGTAGTTGTTTATATAAGACAGCAGTTGCCCTACTACTTTGGTTGGGGCCTAGTAACGGTGTCTGCCGCTCCTTGGTGTTCTCCTCCTCCTTGGTGTTCTCCTCCAGTTTTCCTTGTCTGAGCTTCAACCTTCAGGCTCTCATTAAGTAGTTTTTAATGTAACACTGCAGTGGCCCTACTACTTTGGTTGGGGCCTAGTAACGGTGTCTGCCGCTCCTTGGTGTTCTCCAGTTTTCCTTTTCTGAGCTTCAACCTTCAGGCTCTCATTAAGTAGTTTTTAATGTAACACTGCAGTTGCCCTACTACTTTGGTTGGGGCCTTCTAACGATGTCTGCTGCTCCTGGGTTTCCTCCTGTTTGTTTTTCTTGAGCTTCAACCTTCAGTCTCTCATTATGTAGTTGTTAATGTAACACTGCAGTTGGCCTACTAGTTTGGTTGGTCTCCTCCACTGAACAAAGCAGTGCCGCCTGTTTCCTACTGTTACCAATTTAGAACTGCATTTAGCCTAGTTACTTATTTGGCCCTACTCACTGTGTCAGCCTCTCATTACAGTTGTCCTCCACTGAACAAATCAATGCCGCCTGGTTAGTCCTGTTACCAATTTTGAAGTGCATTTAGACCACTTTATTATTTGGGCCTAGATCTGTGTTTCCTCCTTATCCTGCCCATTGCCCAGCCACTGCTAGATGAGTCCACTGGTACATTGACCCAGACCACTACATTCCCCTTGCACTCTACACAGCCAGAATCTGACCCTACTGAAAGTCAGGTTCCTCTTCCCGCTTACTATACCACCTTACACAGGGACAAAGAGGAAGGTGCAGGTGAAATTGCAGGTTCCTTCATCAGGTGGGGGGGCATACTCATTGGCGACGTTACTGGCACAGGGCCCCTCATAGTACGCAAAAGTGTCGCTGCCGGTGGGAGGCGCCCCCGCCGTGCAAACACACCGCCGTACTGTGAGGGGCCCTGTGCCAGTGCCAGTGCGAACGAGTGCCCCCCCCCTGCTTGCTCAGGATCACAGCACTTGCAACGTTGAAATACTTACCTCTCCCTGCTTTACCGCCGTGATGTAGTCCACGTTTCCTGGGCCCACTAAAAACTTTAACCAGCCCTACCCCCCACAACTTTAGCCAAATGACCCCCAATTTCCAATGCCTAACTATTATTATTATAACATAATTAGATCATGATGGGAACTCGAAAAAACAGTGGTGAACATAAATTCCCTTAAAAAACAAATTTTATTAAATAGCCATAAAAATACACCACCCCAGTGTTCTCCCGGCAGAAAAGACTCTGCCAAAATTAGCTAAAAGTGACCACGACTAGCGCATACCCTGCAATATCCTAACTGTCACCTGCCTTGCTGTGGAGGTTGGCACCCTAGATAACGTTTTTTTGGCGCCCCCACTCAACGTGGACTACCCCTCACTGCCCTTTCTCACCCTCATATATAAAGGTGGGAAAACAATGATAAAAGAACAGAACTGAAAAAAGCAAAAAAATGGTCACAAAAAAACAAAAAAACTGAATATAATCAAAATTAGCAAAAAGACCAAAGCAGGACAAATAATGCAATCATATATAGTTACAATCCTTGCATCAACATGATTGCCAATTGCTATTCAGTGACAATGGGTATGCTGCCAGGTTCACCATACACAGATATCAGTACGGCATCAAACAGTATCAATAAACAAAAAAAGAAGAAAAAGAAAGTGCCCATGAAATACTATACTATCCAAAATCTAGCTGAAAAGGTTATCTAACAGTCTAGATTATGCCCATAAATAGGGCCCGCAACATCAGTAATCCAAACAAGATGCGCCCTTAATATATATAATAGAAAAAATGGAAGACACTTATCCAGATATTGTGCGCTTCAACGCGTTTCCCCGTGGTGCGGTTCATCAGGAGGCCCGTCATATATGTCAGATACCAGATGCCATAGATAGAAAGCATAACCGGCGGTTCACATCGGGCGGAGTTATATACCCGCGTCTATACAATCGCTCCAATCAGCGCCATCGCTAATCACAGTGATGGCCGAAAAAACTGGGTAGTTTGATGTTTACCTGCCATGTCTCAAAACAGATTCTCAATTGCAGCGTGTGCCCCAGAGTACTACGCATGCCCGGAAGTATTTCCCCCGTTCAGCATGACTCACCACAGCGTACCATCCCGCGGCGTGCGCTCCAGCCTAATGCGCAAGACCGGAAGTGGCATCTCCTTTCCATCTGCTTGTGACGCATAGCGTGGGTCCCAGGGTACTGCGCATGCCCGGGGATATTCCCCCGTATAGTACGTATCCCTACAACATTACTTCTTGCAGTGTGCCACTATACTACGCAGGACCGGAAGTTCCTCTCTATCTGTCCATAATACAATGAGACCCATCTGTTAATTCTAGCGCATATAATCCCATGAGGCCCCGGAATGATCTAATAATGATACCGAACATCTATCATTCCTTATTTGACCCTGTCAATGCTGGAATAAATAAAGGAACCTTTTTCAAGAGAATACAATCCATTATCAAAGGACAATGGCAGTCTTATTAATAGAAATATATAACCGATACATAATTACAGGTTCTGATAAACAAAACCTACAATAAGGCGCATGTAAAAACAAGCCATAAAATGCAGTATTAGTTCAAAGGTATACCCCCCACAAGAACACATTTCGAGAGCACATAAATGGACCTCATCCATCAGAGATAAGGAACTATCAGATAAAGCAGGTATATGAAAGATATTCATTAAGCCCCTTCGGGGACAATGATTGCAACCTGTACATCCATTCTGTTTCCTTCCGTTGGATGGCTCTGTCCAGGTTACCACCCCTTATTTTAGGTCTAATCAATTCCACCATATTAAAGGTAATTTCTTTCAAATTGCCCCCATGTACTTCATTCATATGACGGGCAACCGGGGTTTCCGTTTTGTTCCTTATATCGCACACGTGCTCTCCGACCCTTACCCTCAGTTCTCTAATCGTCTTACCAATGTAATCTTTCGGGCAGGTGCACGTGGCTTTATATACCACACCAGTTGATTTACAGTTACCAAAATCTCTGATATAATATACTCTGCCATTCGCCACACTACAAAAGGCCTTACACTGTGTCATCATTGTGCATCTCGAGCAGTTACCACATTTGAAAAACACATTTGGTTTTCTGTCAAGCCATGTACCTTCCTTTTTGGGCTTCTCATATAAATGTATATATTTCTATTAATAAGACTGCCATTGTCCTTTGATAATGGATTGTATTCTCTTGAAAAAGGTTCCTTTATTTATTCCAGCATTGACAGGGTCAAATAAGGAATGATAGATGTTCGGTATCATTATTAGATCATTCCGGGGCCTCATGGGATTATATGCGCTAGAATTAACAGATGGGTCTCATTGTATTATGGACAGATAGAGAGGAACTTCCGGTCCTGCGTAGTATAGTGGCACACTGCAAGAAGTAATGTTGTAGGGATACGTACTATACGGGGGAATATCCCCGGGCATGCGCAGTACCCTGGGACCCACGCTATGTGTCACAAGCAGATGGAAAGGAGATGCCACTTCCGGTCTTGCGCATTAGGCTGGAGCGCACGCCGCAGGATGGTACGCTGTGGTGAGTCATGCTGAACGGGGGAAATACTTCTGGGCATGCGTAGTACTCTGGGACACACGCTGCAATTGGGAATCTGTTTTGAGACATGGCAGGTAAACATCAAACTACCCAGTTTTTTCGGAGCTGATTGGAGCTATTGTATAGACGGGGGTATATAACTCCACCCGATGTGAACCGCCGGTTATGCTTTCTATCTATGGCATCTGGTATCTGACATATATGACGGGCCTCCTGATGAACCGCACCACGGGGAAACGCGTTGAGGCGCACAATATCTGGATAAGTGTCTTCCATTTTTTCTATTATATATATTAAGGGCGCATCTTGTTTGGATTACTGATGTTGCGGGCCCTATTTATGGGCATAATCTAGACTGTTAGATAACCTTTTCAGCTAGATTTTGGATAGTATAGTATTTCAAGGGCACTTTCTTTTTCTTCTTTTTTTGTTTATTGATACTGTTTGATGCCGTACTGATATCTGTGTATGGCGAACCTGGCAGCATACCCATTGTTACTGAATAGCAATTGGCAGTCATGTTGATGCAAGGATTGTAACTATATATGATTGCATTATTTGTCCTGCTTTGGTCTTTTTGCTAATTTTGATTATATTCAGTTTTTTTGTTTTTTTGTGACCATTTTTTTTGCTTTTTTCATTTCTGTTCTTTTATCATTGTTTTCCCACCTTTATATATGAGGGTGAGAAAGGGCAGTGAGGGGTAGTCCACGTTGAGTGGGGGCACCAAAAAAGCGTTATCTAGGGTGCCAACCTCCACAGCAAGGCAGGTGACAGTTAGGATATTGCAGGGTATGCACTAGTCGTGGTCACTTTTAGCTAATTTTGGTCTTTGAGTCTTTTCTGCCGGGAGAACACTGGGGTGGTGTATTTTTATGGCTATTTAATAAAATTTGTTTTTTAAGGGAATTTATGTTCACCACTAACTATTATTATAAAGTAAATCAATATTGACAAGCTTCAGTAACAAGAATGGATGTTTTTGCCATTAAAATGGGCACTGTAGGTGTTTTCCAGGCCTCCACTCGCTGCCGACTATGCTTCCCCATTGACTTGCATTGGGTTTCATGTTTCGGTCGATCCCCGACTTTTCGCGATAATCGGCCGACTTCACTCGACTCGACTTTTGACAAAGTCGGGTTTCGCAAAACCCGACTCGACCCCAAAAAAGTAAAAGTTGCTCAACCCTAGTAGAGATCATACGAGAGGTGATGGCTGATGTGCGTGCTGATCTGAATGAAAAGATGGCCAAGCGGACCAGGATAGAGCTAGCCAAGATGGAGATGGCAGAGCGGACCAAAGTGGAGCTGGCCAAGATGGAGATGGCAGAGCGGAGAGAGGAGAGTCAGCGAGCAGGGGAGCTCTGGCCTCCGACCCGGTACCTTCAACAGTAAGCCACAAAAAGATCCAGTATAATGCCTTCCGACAGTTCAGGGAGGCAGAGGAAGACATTGATGGCTTTCTGCAGGACTTAGAGCGGCAGCGTGCCCTTCATCAAGTGAAGCCGGAGGAAAGGGTTCAGATTCTGGCCAGCAAGCTGACAGGCCAGGCAGCGGTCGCCTATCGCACGGTATCTGATGAGGACTGTATGGACTATGAGCAGATCAAAGAAGTGATCTTGGCCCGGTATGTATTGACACCAGAGGCATACCGCCAAAAGTTCCGCGGACTTATAAAATGCGTAACCGATACCCATGCTAAATGGGCCTGTAAATTATGGTGGTCACTGCTACAGTGGGTACAAGGGAGCCAAGCAACCACTAAGGAGGATGTCCTCCAGCTCTTCTTGTTAGAACGATTCTTTAATGGACTAACCCCCGAGACACAGGAATGGCTTCGGGACAGGTGGCCAACGACTCTTGAGGAGGCCAATGAACATCATGATGCCAGGAGGCCTCAGTTGTCCGGATCAAAGATGGTTACTAGGGGTCCGCCCATGGACCTGGAGAGCCCCAAACCACCGAAAATTGTAGGGGGACCAGCTAGAAACCCGGCCTACCACAGTCCCCTTGGGGCGCAATGCCACACCTGCCGTCAGCTGGGCCACCTGCAAAGACAATGTCCCAACCGGACTCAGCATACCCAGTGGCCAAAGGCGGGAACAGCTACCTTCAGCCAGGCTGCTGTACACTGCTACCAAGGCGAAGCTGACACGGCATTGGGGGCTACGACTAACCAGGAGGTTGGCTTGATGGAGGATTTGCCTGCAGACGTCTTGCTGGGAAATGACTTGGGGCCCATGTTGTCTGCCTTCTCGGATGCCCCTCTGGCTGAGACATATCCTGTGACCACCCAGAAACAAGCTCGAGCTGCAGAGGCGGAATCACACTTAGAGGAGGCCCAGGTAAGACATCCCAGCCCTACACTTATTCCCATAGCCAGACACATTTCTTGGGCCACCCCAGCTAAATTTAAGAGGGAGTTACTTGAGGATTCTTCATTGGAGGGATATCGTGGGAAGGCACAGGAGGGGAGAGGGGTGCTGGAAGGGAACAGTTTGTATGGAAGCAGGAATTCCTCTACTGGATCACAGAGCAGCACCATACAGGGACGAGCCCCACTATAAAACGACAGCTGGTAGTTCCCAAGAAGTATAGGCAGGAGTTACTGTGAATCTCTCATGACATACCCTTGGCCGGGCACTTCGGCGTCAGTCATACCAGGCATCATCTGACACAAAACTTCTTTTGGCCGGGGGGTAACCTATGATGTTCGTCAGTACTGCCAGACCTGTGACAGTTGCCAGCGCATTGACAAGAGGGGAGATCGATGCAAGGCCAAATTACGCCCCCTCCCCATTGTGGAGGAACCATTTAGCCGAGTAGTGGTCAATCTGATAGGGCCGTTAGCCAACCCAGTCTGTCAGGGAAAAGGTATATATTGACAGTGGTAGATTATGCCACATGGTATCCAGAGGCGGTTGCATTACCTAACATACTGGCAGAGACGGTGGCGGCTGCCCTGCTCCAGGTTTGATCACGGGTTGGATCTCCCTGGGAGATTATCTCGGACCAGGGTACCCAGTTTACAGCAGAGGTGACCAACCAACTGTGGAAGCTGTGCGGCGTAAAGTCCATTAGAAGCGCCCCGTACCACCCGCAAATCAATGGGTTGTGTGAACGCTTTAACGGGACGTTAAAACAACTCATTGGGACTTTTACAAGGACCTAGAGGGACTGGGAGAAATTCTTGCCACACCTCCTGTTTGCCTATTGGGAGGTGCCCCAAGAATCCACGGGGTTCTCCCCGTTCAAACTGGTATACGGGAGACGGGTAAGGGGACCCCTAGACTTAGTGCTAGAACATTGGGAAGGGGAGGGCATCATAGAAGGGGTACCTATTGTACCCTATGTACTGGAATTCCGGGACCACCTACAGGAGCTGACCCAGGCTGTACGTGGGAACATGCAGGTGGCCCAGCAGCGCCAGCGCGTATGAAATAGGACAGAAGGTCCTGGTGTTAGAGCCCACTATGCAGAACAAATTCCAAGCTGCATGGCAGGGGCCCTACCAGGTAGTGGGGAAAATAGCCAACACCACCTATAATGTCACCAATTGTGACGACCCCAGGGTCATCCGCATGTTCCATGTGAATATGCTGAAGCCCTACCGGGAGCGCCCTAAAGAGGTAGTGGCCATCTGTGCACCTGAAGCAGAGGATTTAGCCGGACTTCCCTTGCCTGATGTCTTAGGGGAAAGGACTCAGTCTAAAACGTGGGACCATGTACACTTGGGTGAAGACCTAGGTCCCCGGGAAAGACAGCAGGTGGAGACGTTGCTGAGGCAGCGACAGAGGATGTTTTCAGGGAGACCAGGGTACACTCGCCTGGCAAAACACAAGGTTGAGACCCAAGATCAGACCAGCCTGTGACAACCCCCCTTCCGCGTCACTGAGTTTGTACGAGAAGCGATATGACAAGAGATACAAGAGATGTTGCGATTAGGGGTCATTGAAGAGTCAGATAGTTCCTGGGCATCCCCCGTAGTGTTAGTGCCCAAGAAGTATGGGACTACATGGTTTTGTGTAGACTATCGTAAGCTCAATGAGAAAACGGTGACGGATGCGTATCCCATGCCGCGTGTAGATGAGTTGTTAGACCGGCTGGCGGGGGCAAAGTATTTGACCACCATTGATCTATGCAAAGGCTACTGGCAGATTCCCCTTAGTCCTGACGCTATTCCCAAGTCGGCATTTGTCACCCAATTCGGCTTATTCCAGTTTCGAGTTATGCCATTCGGGATGAAGAATGCCCCGGTGACCTTCCAGGGACTGGCTGACCGGCTTCTGGATGGTCTCCAGGACTATGCTTGTGCCTACCTGGACGACATCGCCATCTACAGGGCAACATGGGAAGAGCATCTAAATCACCTAGAGACAGTATTGGACAGGATCCACAAGGCCGGAATCACCCTGAACCCAAACAAGTGTCACGTGGGCAAAACAGAGGTTCAATATTTAGGGCATTGTGTGGGAAGTGGGAAACAGCAATCAGAACCAGCCAAGATTGAGGCCATTGCCAAATGGCCCACCCCACACACTAAAACCCAGGTCATGGCGTTTCTAGGGACAGCTGGGTACTACAGGAAATTCATTCCCAATTACAGCAGCGTAGCCAAGCCCCTCACTGATCTGACCCATAAGAACCAACCCTGCCAGGTAACCTGGACCCCAGAGTGTGAGGAAGCCTTTCGCCAGCTAAAGAATGCCCTCACCAATACCCCTGTATTGGCCACACCCGATCCAACTAAACATTTCCTGGTTCACACAGACGCTTCTATGTTTGGATTGGGGCAGTACTGAGCCAAGTCGGGCCAGATGGCCAAGAACACCCGGTAGCTTACCTGAGTCGGAAACTACTGCCCCGTGAAGTAAGCTATGCGGCCATCAAGAAGGAGTGCCTGGCGGTAGTATGGGCACTCAAAAAGTTGCAACCATATTTGTATGGATGACAGTTTTCCCTCCTAATGGACCATAATCACCTAGCCTGGCTTAATTGGGTCTCCGGAGACAACACCAGATTACTGCGGTGGAGTTTAGCCCCACAACCTCTGGACTTCACCATCCACTAAAGACCCGGCAAACAAAACGGTAACGCCGATGGACTCGGTCGACAAACGGAACTTGTACCAACCCCATAAACTTCGGTCATCCCCAATCCGATCCGTTAAGGATCAGACTGTGTATGCCGATCGCGTCGCTGAAAATGGGGAAGGTGCAGCTGTGCTGGGGGAGAAAATGGCTAGAAGGTTGGAGGAGTGTTTAAACTAGGGATTGGGGGGGAGGGTATTCATTTTATAGGAGGGGAAGATAGTGCAGATAGAGACCTGGGCACAAATAAGGAAGTTGGGGGTGGTGGTGGCATGGGGGGTGGGGTTAGAACAGTTAGTAATTTAAGAAAGAATAGAGGTACAGGGAGGAACATCAAGTGCATGTATACTAATGCCAGAAGCCTCGCCAACAAAATGGATGAATTAGAACTAATGTTGTTGGAACATAATTATGATATGGTGGGGATATCTGAAACATGGCTGGATGAGAGCCATGACTGGGCTGTTAACTTGCAGGACTATAGCCTTTTCAGAAATGACCGTACAGATAAGCGAGGGGGTGGGGTGTGTCTGTATGTAAAATCGACCTTAAAACCCATCCTGCGTGATAATATAGGTGAATCTAATGAAAATGTAGAGTCCCTGTGGGTGGAGATAAGGGGACGGGGAAAAAATAATAAATTACTGATAGGGGTTTGTTATAAATCTCCCAAAATAATGGAAGCAATGGAGAATATCCTCGTAAAGCAAATAGATGAAGCTGCGACTCAAGGAGAAGTCATTATTATGGGGGACTTCAACTACCCTGAAATAGATTGGGGAACAGAAACTTGCAGTTCCAGTAAAGGTAATCGGTTTTTGACAACTATGAAAGACAATTACCTTTCACAACTGGTTCAGGACCCAACAAGAAGGGGGGCACTGCTAGACCTAATTTTAACCAACAGGCCAGACCGCATATCAAATATAAGGGTTGGGGGTCACTTGGGGAATAGTGATCACAAAATAATAAGTTTTCATGTCTCCTTTAATAAGATGTGTAGTAGAGGGGTGACAAGGACACTAAACTTCAGGAGGGCAAATTTCCAACGGATGAGAGAGGGTCTTGGTGCAATTAACTGGGACGATATCCTGAGACATAAAAGTACACAAAGAAAATGGGAGACGTTTATTAGCATCCTGGATAGGACCTGTGCACAGTATATACCGTATGGGAATAAACATACTAGAAATAGGAGGAAACCAATATGGCTAAATAAAGCTGTAAGGGGTGCAATAAGTGACAAAAAGAAAGCATTTAGAGAATTAAAGGAAGTAGGTAGTGAGGAGGCATTAAATAAATACAAAAAATTAAATAAATTCTGTAAAAAGCAAATCAAGGCAGCAAAGATTGAGACAGAGAGACTCATTGCTAGAGAGAGCAAAAATAACCCCAAAATATTCTTTAACTACATAAATAGTAAGAAACTAAAAAATAATAGTGTTTGCCCCCTTAAAAATAGTCTGGGTGAAATGGTGGATGAGGATGAGGAAAAAGCCAATATGCTAAATGACTTTTTTTCATCAGTATTTACAAAAGAAAATCCCATGGCAGCCAATATGACTAGTGATAAAAATTCCCAATTAAATGTTACCTGCTTAACCCAGCAGGAAGTACGGCGGCGTCTAAAAATCACAAAAATTGACAAATCTCCGGGCCCGGATGGGATACACCCCCGAGTACTGCAGGAATTAGGTACAGTCATTGATAGACCATTATTTTTAATCTTTAAAGAGTCCATAATAACAGGGTCTGTACCACAGGACTGGCGTATAGCAAATGTGGTGCCAATATTCAAAAAGGGGACAAAAACTGAACTCAGAAATTATAGGCCAGTAAGCTTAACCTCTACTGTGGGTAAAATCCTGGAGGGCATTCTAAGGGATGCTATACTGGAGTATCTGAAGAGGAATAACCTCATGACCCAGTATCAGCACGGGTTTACTAGGGACCGATCATGTCAGACTAATTTGATCAGCTTCTATGAAGAGGTAAGTTCCAGACTTGACCAAGGGAACCCAGTAGATGTAGTGTATATGGACTTTTCAAAAGCTTTTGATATGGTGCCACACAAAAGGTTGATACATAAAATGAGAATAATGGGGATAGGGGAAAATATGTGCAAGTGGGTTGAGAGCTGGCTCAGGGATAGGAAACAAAGGGTGGTTATTAATGGCGTACACTCGGACTGGGTCGCGGTTAGTAGTGGGGTACCACAGGGGTCAGTATTGGGCCCTCTTCTTTTTAACATATTTATTAATGACCTTGTAGGGGGCATTCAGAGTCGAATTTCAATATTTGCAGATGACACTAAACTCTGCAGGGTAATCAATACAGAGGAGGACAATTTTATATTACAGGATGATTTGTGTAAACTAGATGCTTGGGCTGATAAATGGCAAATGAGCTTTAATGGGGATAAATGTAAGGTCATGCACTTGGGTAGAAGTAATAAGATGTATAACTATGTGCTTAATTCTAAAATTCTGGGCAAAACCGTCAATGAAAAAGACCTGGGTGTATGGGTGGATGACAAACTCATATTCAGTGGCCAGTGTCAGGCAGCTGCAACTAAGGCAAATAAAATAATGGGATGCATTAAAAGAGGCATAGATGCTCATGAGGAGAACATAATTTTACCTCTATACAAGTCAATAGTTCGACCACACTTAGAATACTGTGCACAGTTCTGGTCTCCGGTGTATAAGAAAGACATAGCTGAACTAGAGCGGGTGCAGAGAAGAGCGACCAAGGTTATTAGAGAACTGGGGGGTCTGCAATACCAAGATAGGTTATTACACTTGGGGCTATTTAGTTTGGAAAAACGAAGGCTAAGGGGTGATCTTATGTTAATGTATAAATATATGAGGGGACAGTACAAAGACCTTTCTGATGATCTTTTTAATCATAGACCGGTGACAGGGACAAGGGGGCATCCTCTACGTCTGGAGGAAAAAAGGTTTAAGCATAATAACAGACGCGGATTCTTTACTGTAAGAGCAGTGAGACTATGGAACTCTCTGCCGTATGATGTTGTAATGAGTGATTCGTTACTTAAATTTAAGAGGGGACTGGATACGTTTCTGGAAAAGTATAATGTTACAGGGTATATATACTAGATTCCTTGATAGGGTGTTGATCCAGGGAACTAGTCTGATTGCCGTATGTGGGGTCGGGAAGGAATTTTTTTCCCCATGGTGGAGCTTACTGTTTGCCACATGGGGTTTTTTTGCCTTCCCCTGGATCAACATGTTAGGGCATGTTAGGTTAGGCTATGGGTTGAACTAGATGGACTTAAAGTCTTCCTTCAACCTTAATAACTATGTAACTATGTAACTATGTAACTATGAAAAGCAGAGCCGTGTTACGTGTTACGGAACCCCTCAGCACCCAGAATATGTTGTGCAGTTATATGTATGTATAATAGGTTCCATGTGAGATATATGTCCCTAATGCATCAGCCCACAGGCTGCGCCCCTGGGCAGAGGGGACAAGATATCCCCCTTCTGACCTCCCCCACCTTTGTAATTCCCACAGTAAATATCGGCAGGCTCCGGCCACCTGCAGCTATTGTAACGTAAGTCTGGCCTGGCACTTTTCAATGGACCTGCCCTCTGTACCTGTGTGATATATATTCTGTGTCCTGTGAGTAAAGTGTTGTCACACTGGAAATATGTGGAGAAGCAGTGATCTTTTATATGCGCCCATGTACCAAGGAATTCCAGCCAGTGTCCTTCATTCAGACTCCGGCCAAAGCAGAGTGGACCTCCTGAAACACAGGGTGGTACTGAAAGAGGTACTCCATTACGGTAGACCCCATTACACAGACTATGTCCAGGCATTGCAGAATAGACCTAATATGGTGCATAAACATAGAATCATAGAATGTTAGAGTTGGAAGGGACCTCAAGGGTCAGTGTGTCCAACACCCTGCTCAATGCAGGATTTACTAAACCATCTCAGACAGATGTCTGTCCAGCCTCTGTTCGAAGACTTCCATTGAAAGAGAACTCATCACCTCTCGTGGCAGGCTGTTCCACGCATTGATCAGCCTCACTGTTAAAAAGTTTTTTCTAATATCTAATTTGTATCTTCTCCCTTTCAGTTTCATTCCATTGCTTTTCGTGTTTCCATGTGCAAATAAAACTAAAGATGATCCCTCCACACTGTGACATCTAGGGTTGCGCGAAACGGATCGGTCATTTTCATAAATCGGCGACTTTTAGGCAAAGTCGGGTTTCATGAAACCCGAACCGATCCTAGTGTGGGATCAGCCATGCGGTACACGATCAGAGCGCCAAAGTCGCGTTTCATATGACGCTGTCACCGCCGTTTTTCATCCAATGAAGGAGAACGCAGAGTGTGGGCAGCATGATGACATAGGTCTCGGTCCCCACCATCTTAGAGAAGGGCATGGCCATGATTGGCTTGCTGTCTGCGGCGTCACAGGGGCTATAAAGGGGCGTGCACGCCGACCGCCATCTTACTTCTGCCGATCTGAGCATATGGAGAGGTGTTGCTGCAGTTAGTCAGAAGCAGGGACAGAGTTAGGGAGGAAATATAAACCCCCAAACCGCTTGTGCTGGAGCGATTTTCACTGTCCCACACCACCTTTTTGTGCAGGGACAGTGGAGGTCGTATTTTAGTGCAGCAGCTGCATAGGTGTGTGCACGGTGCTGTGCAAACCAACTGCTTTTTTAAAAGCAAAATTCCTGTTGCTCCTTTCTGCAGTTACCTATCTTGTTTATTTGTCCACATTTTTGTGTTCAGCAGTCCTTTTTATTGCTGCCATACTTGTCCTGAGCTCATTGTAGGGAGCTTGTTATTTTTTTTTATTTTTTTTAAATAATAATTCCAGCCACTTTCTGGCACGTTCATAGTGTTGTGTTATACTACTGGGTCAGAGTTGTGGTTCTGTGTCTCCCCCCCAAAAAAAGGGAGAATAAAATTCGCACACAGTGTATATTCTGCTGTACTGCTAGTGTGTCGTATATATCAGGCAGCCACTTTCTGCCACGTTCATAGTTTACTGTTATACCACTGGGCCAGAGTTGTGGTTCTGTGTCTCCCCCCCAAAAAAAAGGGAGATTAAAATTCGCACACAGTGTATATTCTGCTGTACTGCTAGTGTGTCGTATATATCAGGCAGCCACTTTCTGCCACGTTCATAGTTTACTGTTATACCACTGGGCCAGAGTTGTGGTTCTGTGTCTCCCCCCAAAAAAAGGGAGATTAAAATTTGCACACAGTGTATATTCTGCTGTACTGCTAGTGTGTCGCATATAACAGGCAGCCACTTTCTGCCAAGTTCATAGTTTACTGTTATATCACTGGGCCAGAGTTGTGGTTCTGTGTCTCCCCCCCCAAAAAAAGGGAGATTAAAATTTGCACAGTGTATATTCTGCTGTTCTGCTAGTGTGTTGTATATATCAGGCAGCCACTTTCTGCCACGTTCATAGTTTACTGTTATACCACTGGGCCAGAGTTGTGGTTCTGTGTCTCCCCCCCAAAAAAAGGGAGATTAAAATTCGCACACAGTGTATATTCTGCTGTACTGCTAGTGTGTCGTATATATCAGGCAGCCACTTTCTGCCACGTTCATAGTTTACTGTTATACCACAGGGCCAGAGTTGTGGTTCTGTGTCTCTCCCCAAAAAATGAGGAAGTCTGGTGGAAGAGGCCGTGGGCGGGGGTTGTCACCTGGTACTGATGGTGGTGCTGCATCTGGTGGTAGTGGCAAAAGCACAGTAGCACCTAAGGCTGGAGGTGTTGAGCCTGCGTCATCGTCTGGCTACACAAGGCCTCGAAGGCTCCCTTACCTGGGAGTAGGAAAACAGCTTTTAAAGCCAGAGCAGCAGGAAAATGTTTTGGCTTTCCTTGCTGACTCAGCCTCTAGCTCTTTGGCCTCCTCTTCCCAAAGTTCAAAATGTCACAGCAGCCAGTCGTCAGTGGATGCTCCCGGTCAGGAACAAGACGTTTCCTTGTGTCCTTCTCCCAAACCAAAAGTGAAGGATGCGTCAGGCGACACAACAGGTTACTCCATGGAGCTCTTTACACATACCGTGCCTGGGTTAGAAAGGGAAATTGCACCCTGCCCATTACTAGAAGAATCGGACATGGAGTGCACTGATGCACAGCCACAGCTAGATTATGATGCTGTTCCATTGAGTCAGATCACTACATTGCCCTCGCAGTTTGCTGAGCCAGAATCTGACCCTGATGAGACTATGGTGCCCTGTCCCGAACGCTATAGCACCTTACATGGTGACACTGAGGAAGGTGCACATGACATTGAGGAGGAGGAGGTGATAGATGACACAGTTGTTGACCCAGATTGGCAGCCAATGGGGGAAGAGGGTGCCGCTGGCACTAGCTCAGAAGCGGAGGAGGGTTATCCACAGCAGCACCAATCTACATCGCAACAGCTGTCATCTGGCAGGCCCGTATCAGGCAAAAAACGTTTGACAAAACCAGTTTCAGGACAGCGTGGCCATCCTGTGAAAGTTGCACAGCGTGCAATGCCTGAAAAGGAATTCCATAGTAGGAAGAGTGCAGTGAGGCATTTTTTTGACCAAGATCCCAATGATCAGTCAAAAGTGATCTGTAAAAAATGCTCAAAGACCTTTAGCAGAGGGAAGATTCTTAACAATTTAAATACAACGTGCATGCGTAGACATTTAAACAGCATGCACTTGCAAGCCTGGACTAACTACCTAACGTCCCGTACCGTTGGTGCACCAGGTCTGAATGAAGGTAGTCAGCACCGCAACATTGCTTCCATCACTGTAAGCCCACCGGTTAGGACACCAGCAGCAAATGTGGAGGGATCGTCGCTAGGCCAAAGCAGTCAGGGAGTCAGAAGGTTATTGGTAGGAAGCACTGTATGTAGGCCAACATCACCAACTCACTCTCAATCTGCCATGTCCACAACCACCACCACCGCTAGTTCCACAATAGGCAGCTCTCCAGTCCAGCTCACCCTAGAAGAGACTCTTGTTAGGAAACGAAAGTACTCATCCTCTCATCCGCGTACACAGGGTTTGAACGCCCACATTGCCAGACTTATCTCGTTAGAGATGATGCCCTACCGGTTGGTTGGAAGCGAAGCTTTCAAAGCCCTGATGGCCTATGCAGTACCACGCTATGACCTACCCAGTCGCCACTTCTTTGCGAGAAAAGCCATCCCAGCCCTCCACCAGCATGTCAAAGACCACATTGTCCATGCACTGAGGCAGTCTGTCAGTGGGAAGGTGCACCTCACAACAGATGCATGGACCAGTAGGCATGGCCAGGGACGTTACGTGTCCATCATGGCGCACTGGGTTAATGTCGTGGATGCAGGGTCCACAGGGGACAGCAATAGTGGGACAGTTCTGCCTAGCCCACGATCTAGGAAACAGTTGGCTGTAGACGTTCGCCACCCCACCTCCTCCTCCTCCTCCAGAAGTGAAAGCTCATCCACAGAGCGCTGTCGCACGACCACTCCATCCGCAGCTGCCAGTGTTGCACACGAGGTGTCCCATTACGGAACAGCTAGTGGGAAGCGTCAGCAGGCCGTGTTTGAAATGAAGTGTTTGGCGACAACAGACACACCGCGGAAGTTCTGGCTGAGTTCTTGCAGCAAGAAACTCAGTCATGGCTGGGCAGTGTACATCTTGAGGCAGGCAAGGTAGTCAGTGATAATGGAAGGAATTTTATGGCTGCCATAGCCCTTTCACAACTCAAACACATACCTTGCCTGGCTCACACTTTGAACCTGGTGGTGCAGTCGTTTGTTAAAAATTATCCGGAGTTACCAGCCCTGCTCCTAAAGGTGCGAAGACTTTGCTCGCACATCCGCCGGTCGCCCGTACACTCCAGCCGTATGCTGAACCATCAGCGATCGCTCAACCTTCCACAGCACCGCCTAATTATCGACGTTGCAACAAGGTGGAACTCCACACTGTACATGGTTCAGAGGCTGTGTGAACAGAGGCGTGCTGTCATGTATTTGTGGGAGGATACGCATACACGGGCAGGCAGTTGGATGGCAGACATGGAGTTGTCTGGTGTGCAGTGGTCCAAGCTACAAGACCTCTGTCAAGTGCTTCTGTGTTTCGAGGAATGCACACGGCTGGCAAGTGCAGGTGGAGCTCCCCCACACCGCCGCAGGGCCGAGGGGTACCCGGAGCCGGGCCTCTGAGTCTCAGTCCTGGGGTTATCACGGTGGCTAGGCCCGGTCCGTGGCCCTGTCTGTCAGTGGGGGACGTCCGATGCAATAAGTGGGGTTAATGGTGGTGTAGCGGTGCAGGTCGCGGCAAATAATGAGGACACCAGGTTGCAGTCTCTTTACCTCTTTACTGGAGATCTCTGAGTCCTCAGTCCAGAATACGGTTCACCAGGCTGCGCAAGTCCGACCGGTCCAATGGCACCTCCAGAGTTCTCCTCACAGGTGGAAATCAGTGCCCTCCTTCTAGCGCTGTGTGTTGTAGTCCTTCCCTGCTGTGCTCACGGAAAGTACCCCACAACGGTTGTGTCTGTTTCTTAAGTTCCCTCACAACTCGATTACTTGATGTTCTTCTCGTATTCCATCCCGCCCTGTTATTCAGGTTGGAACGGCACCCATTTGTCAGGTAGGCCTGGAGTTCTTCCGGGACCCTAGAGACGCCCCTCTCCCGCAATTGCCCCCCCAAGACTTCATAGGTGATATGTGTTAGACAGCCCGCCTTAAACTGACTGCCCTGCCGCTGTTTGGAGTATGGCTTGAAGCTGTATGCTATTCCACTCCCTCGGCGTTCTGGCCACCGGTAGTGCGCCTCAGTAGGATGTTGCTCCGGTCTTACAGCATGACCCCTACTGGTATTCTCCTTTCGCTTGATCTCGTTTCTCACTCAGCACAATCTATCTCGCTTCTAGTCCTTTCTTAGGGCACCGCCGCTATGCTGAGCAGGCACGGTCCCGTTACGTTCTTTCCAATGCCAAGCCTCTGTCAGGATCCCACCCCTGACAGAGGCCCTACTGTCTCTTCCTCCACAACACCCTCTGCCACAAGGTGTTGCTTCGTTCAATCCAGTCAGCTTTCTCCTCTAACTTCCTGCCTGACCCCCAGTTTACCCACTATGGTGGGGAGTGGCCTAATGAATAGAACCCTTAGCTCCCCCCGGAGGCCCAGCTGTGAAACATATTGGTGTCTGTGATACCTGCTCAGAGGAACTCCTTCAGTGCCATCGAACGCACCATGGCTCCCCATAGTGGCGGATCCACAGTACTGCAACGACCAGGACTCTGGGGCGCTGCACAGACAACGCCATCATAAGCATGAGCATCACACTTATGCGTCTGCTGATGCAAAGTTTGATGCACATCAAGGAGCTGGCATCTGCAGCCGAGGAGGAGGGAATCCTTGATGACAGTCAGCCATTGTCTGGTCAGGGAACTGTCCAGGACGAGGTGGCGGTTAAAGAGGATGAAGAGGAGGATGATGGGGATGACTATGTATGGGAGGAGGATGCTTCTCAGGGGCCACTTGAAACTGGTGGCGTTGCAAGGTCAGGTACAGGTTTCTTGCGGGACACTTGTGATGTGGATTTCCAAGAAAGTGCTCCTCAACCCAGCAGGACCAGTGAATTGACACCAGGAACATTGGCCCACATGGCTGAGTATGCCTTGCGTATTCTAAAAAGGGACCCCCGCATTGTCAAAATGATGACCGATGACAATTACTGGTTGGCCTGCCTCCTGGATCCACGCTATAAAGGGAAAATGCAAAACATCATGCCACATGAGAACCTTGAGCAAATATTGGCTACCAAACAAGCAACTCTTGTAGACCGTTTGGTTCAGGCATTCCCAGCACACAGAGGCGGTGATGGTCCTCACACTTGCCGTAGGGGGCAACATGACAGAGGTGCTAGAGGTGCCGAAATCCGAAGTGGCGTTGGACAGAGGGGTTTTCTGACAAGATTGTGGAGTGATTTTTCAATGACCGCTGACACAACAGGGACTGCTGCATCTATTCAAAGTGACAGGAGACAGCATTTGTCCAGTATGGTTACAAACTATTTTTCATCCCTTATCGATGTTCTCCCTCACAGGTCATTCCCCTTTGATTACTGGGCATTAGTGTTGAGCGATACCGTCCGATACTTGAAAGTATCGGTATCGGAAAATATCGGCCGATACCGGCAAAGTATCGGATCCAATCCGATACCGATACCCGATACCAATACAAGTCAATGGGACTCAAGTATCGGACGGTATCCCTGATGGTTCCCAGGGTCTGAAGGAGAGGAAACTTTCCTTCAGGCCCTGGGATCCATATTAATGTGTAAAAGAAAGAATTAAAATAAAAAATATTGCTATACTCACCTCTCCGACGCAGCCTGGACCTCACCGAGGGAACCGGCAGCGTTGTTTGCTTAAAATTCGCGCGTTTACTTCCTTACGTGAAGTCCCGGCTTGTGATTGGTCGCGTGCCGCCCATGTGGCCGCGACGCGACCAATCACAGCAAGCCGTGACGTCATGGGAGGCTGGACACGCGCGCATTTTAAAATGCGCGCGTGTCCTGCCTCCCGTGACATCACGGCTTGTGATTGGTCGCGTCGCCCATGTGACCGCGACGCGACCAATCACAAGCCAGAACGTAATTTTAAAATCCTGAAGGACCTAAAATTACGTCACGGCTTGCTGTGATTGGTCGCGTCGCGGCCACATGGGCGACGCGACCAATCACAAGCCGGGACGTCACGGGAGGCTGGACACGCGCGCATTTTAAAATGCGCGCGTGTCCAGCCTCCCGTGACGTCACGGCTTGTGATTGGTCGCGTCGCCCATGTGACTGCGACGCGACCAATCACAAGCCAGAACGTAATTTTAAAATCCTGAAGGACCTGAAATTACGTCACGGCTTGCTGTGATTGGTCGTGTCGCGGCCACATGGGCGGCACGCGACCAATCACAAGCCGGGACTTCACGTAAGGAAGTAAACGCGCAAATTTTAAGCAAACAACGCTGCCGGTTCCCTCGCTGAGGTCCAGGCTGCGTCGGAGAGGTGAGTATAGCAATATTTTTTATTTTAATTCTCTCTTTTACACATTATTACATTAATGTTGTTTCGATACCGATACCCGATACCACAAAAGTATCGGATCTCGGTATCGGAATTCCGATACCCGCAAGTATTGGCCGATACCCGATACTTGCGGTATCGGAATGCTCAACACTACTGGGCATCTAAACTAGACACCTGGCCCGAATTGGCAGAATATGCATTACAGGAGCTCGCTTGCCCTGCTGCCAGTGTGCTTTCAGAAAGAGTCTTCAGTGCTGCTGGTTCAATACTGACTGAAAAAAGGACACGTCTGGCTACCCAAAATGTAGATGATCTAACCTTCATTAAAATGAACCAATCATGGATTGCCAATTCTTTTGCCCCATCTTCCCCTGCTGACACGTAGCTTGGGTGATAAATGACTCGCTTTTGCCCTCCTCTTACTGACTTTGCCAATTCCTCCATTTGCAGCTGCTGAATGTCCACCATAGGCCACTTTTATACCTCCCTAAATGGGCTGACTCCCCCCACAGGACTGTGGTCATCACTTGGCGCAAGCACCCGTGCAAGTGCCGTTTGCCTGGACAGGTGGGTGCGCCCACTCTACCTCTACTAAACAAAGCTGAGTTTCAATATACAGGCTTTCGGCCTCTATCAACAATACGAAACTGCATTTGGCCTGGTTCTTGGTTTGGGCCTAGTGACGTCTGCTGCTGCCTCTTGGTTTCCTCAAAGAAACAAAGCTGAGTTTCAATCTACAGGCTTTCGGCCTCTATCAACAATATGAAACTGCATTTGGCCTGGTTCTTGGTTTGGGCCTAGTGACGTCTGCTGCTGCCTCTTGGTTTCCTCAAAGAAACAAAGCTGAGTTTCAATCTACAGGCTTTCGGCCTCTATCAACAATATGAAACTGCATTTGGCCTGGTTCTTGGTTTGGGCCTAGTGACGTCTGCTGCCTCTTGGTTTCCTCAAAGAAACAAAGCTGAGATTCAATCTACAGGCTTTCGGCCTCTATCAACAATATGAAACTGCATTTGGCCTGGTTCTTGGTTTGGGCCTAGTGACGTCTGCTGCTGCCTCTTGGTTTCCTCAAAGAAACAAAGCTGAGTTTCAATCTACAGGCTTTCGGCCTCTATCAACAATATGAAACTGCATTTGGCCTGGTTCTTGGTTTGGGCCTAGTGATGTCTGCTGCTGCCTCTTGGTTTCCTCAAAGAAACAAAGCTGAGTTTCAATCTACAGGCTTTTGGCCTCTATCAACAATATGAAACTGCATTTGGCCTGGTTCTTGGTTTGGGCCTAGTGACGTCTGCTGTTGCCTCTTCGTTTCCTCAAAGAAACAAAGCTGAGTTTCAATCTACAGGCTTTCGGCCTCTATCAACAATATGAAACTGCATTTGGCCTGGTTCTTGGTTTGGGCCTAGTGACGTCTGTAGTGTTGAGCATTCCGATACCGCAAGTATCGGGTATCGGCCGATACTTGCGGTATCGGAATTCCGATACCGAGATCCGATACTTTTGTGGTATCGGGAATCGGAATCGGAAGTTTCCAGTGTATGGTTCCCAGGGTCTGAAGGAGAGGAAACTCTCCTTCAGGCCCTGGGATCCATATGAATGTGTAAAATAAAGAATTAAAATAAAAAATATTGATATACTCACCTGTCCGGAGGCCCCTGGACATCACCGCTGTTAACCGGCAGCCTTCTTTGTTTAAAATGAGCGCGTTCAGCACCTTCCATGACGTCACGGCTTCTGATTGGTCGCGTGCCGCTCATGTGACCGCCACGCGACCAATCACAAGCCGCGACGTCATCCCTCAGGTCCTAAATTCCCCTCTAGGAATTTAGGACCTGAGGGATGACGTCACGGCTTCTGATTGGTCGCGTGGCGGTCACATGAGCAGCACGCGACCAATCAGAAGCCGTGACGTCATGGAAGGTGCTGAACGCGCTCATTTTAAGCAAAGAAGGCTGCCGGTTCACAGCGGTAAGGTCCAGGCTGCGTCGGAGAGGTGAGTATATCAATATTTTTTATTTTAATTCTTTATTTTACACATTAATATGGATCCCAGGGCCTGAAGGAGAGTTTCCTCTCCTTCAGACCCTGGGAACCATCAGGGATACCTTCCGATACTTGAGTCCCATTGACTTGTATTGGTATCGGGTATCGGTATCAGATCAGATCCGATACTTTGCCGGTATCGGCCGATACTTTCCGATACCGATACTTTCAAGTATCGGACGGTATCGCTCAACACTAGACGTCTGCTGCTGCCTCTTGGTTTCCTCAAAGAAACAAGCTGAGTTTCAATCTACAGGCTTTTGGCCTCTATCAACAATATGAAACTGCATTTGGCCTGGTTCTTGGTTTGGGCCTAGTGACGTCTGTTGTTGCCTCTTCGTTTCCTCAAAGAAACAAAGCTGAGATTCAATCTACAGGCTTTCGGCCTCTATCAACAATATGAAACTGCATTTGGCCTGGTTCTTGGTTTGGGCCTAGTGACGTTTGCTGCTGCCTCTTGGTTTCCTCAAAGAAACAAAGCTGAGTTTCAATCTACAGGCTTTCGGCCTCTATCAACAATATGAAACTGCATTTGGCCTGGTTCTTGGTTTGGGCCTAGTGACGTTTGCTGCTGCCTCTTGGTTTCCGCAAAGAAACAAAGCTGAGTTTCAATCTACAGGCTTTCGGCCTGTATTTAGAATTTGAAACTGTATTTGCCCTACTAGTTTGGTTGGGCCCTACTAACAGTGTCTGCTGCTGCTTGTTGTTGTCCTCCACTGAACAAAGCAATGCTGCCTGTTTACTCCTGTTACCAATTTTTTTCTGCTTTTAGCCTCCTATTTTATTTTGGGCCTATATCTGTGTTTCCTCCTCATCCTGCCTATTACCCAGCCACTGCTTGATGGGTCTGCTGGTACATTGACCCAGACCACTACATTCCCCTTGCACTCTACACAGCCAGAATCTGACCCTGCTGAAAGTCAGGTCCCCCTTCCCGCATACTATACCACCTTACATGGGGACAAAGAAGAAGGTGCATATGAAAGTGCAGGTTCCTTCATCAGGTGGGGGGGCATACTCGTTGGCGACGTCACTGTCACATGGCCCGTCATAGTACGCAAAAGTGTCACTGCCGGTGGGAGGCGCCCCCGCCGTCAAACACAACGCCGTACTTTGAGGGGCCCTGTGCCAGTGCCAATGCGAACGAGTGGGCCCCCCTGCTTGCTCTGCATCACAGCACTTGCAAAGTTGAATTACTTACCTCTCCCTGCTCCACCGCCGTGACGTATTCCACATTTCCTGGGCCCAAGAAAAAATTGAACCAGCCCTCCCCCCCCCCACAACTTTAACCAAATGACCCCCAATTTTCAAAACCTAACTATTATTATAAGGTTAATTAAGATTGACAAGCTTAAGTAACAATAATTGGTGTTTTTGACAATAAAATAGGCTCTGTAGGTGTTTTCCTGTCCTCCACTCACTGCCGACTTTTATTCCCCATTGACTTGCATTGGGTTTCGTGTTTCAGTCGGCCCCTGACTTTTCGCAATGATCGGCCGATTTCACCCGACCCGACTTTTGACAAAGTCAGGTTTCGCGAAACCCGACTCGATCCTGAAAAAGTAAAAGTCGCTCAACCCTAGTGACATCCCTTCAGATATTTCTAGACAGTAGTGATGAGCTAATATACTCGGTACTCGAGATTTCCTGAGCACGCTTGGGTGTCCTCCAAGTATTTGTAAGTACTCGGAGATTTAGTTTTCAGCACCGCAGCTGAATGATTTACATCTGTTAGCCAACATAAGTACATGAGGGGGTTGCCTGGTTGCTAGAGAATCCCCACATGTAATCAAGCTGGCTAACAGATGTAAATCATTCAGCTGCGGAGCTGAAAACTAAATCTCTGAGTACTTACAAATACTCGGAGGACACCCGAGCATGCTCAGGAAATCTCGAGTACCAAGTATATTCGCTCATCACTACTAGACAGCTATAAAATCTCTTCTTAGCCTTCTTTTTTGCAAGCTAAACATTTCCAGATCCTTTAATCGCTCCTCGTAGGACATACTTTGCAGTCCACTCACCATCCTGGAAGCTCTTTTCCAAACTTGCTCCAGTTTTTAAATGTCTTTTTTAAAATGTGGTGCCCAGAACTGGACACAGATCTAGACTCTATGCTTCTCTTTATACATCCTAGAACTGTTTGCCTTTTTTGCTGCTGCATTACACTGTTTACTCATGTGCAGTCTGTGATCTATTAGCATACAGTACCTAAGTCTTTTTCACATGTGCTGCTGCTTAGTTCTGTTCCTCTCATTCTATAAATGTAATTTTCACTTTTCTTGCCCAGATGTAGAATCTTGCATCTCTCCCTGTTGAATACCATTCTATTAGTTGCTGCCCATTGTTTAAGCTTATCTAGATCCTTCTGAATGCTTGCTCTGTCTTCTCTAGTGTTAAGGTACCGTTACACTAAACGACTTACCAACGATCATGACCAGCGATACAACCTGGCCGTGATCGTTGGTAAGTCGTTGTGTGGTCGCTGGGGAGCTGTCACACAGACAGCTCTCTCCAGCGATGTTGTGAATTCTGCTCTTGGGTTCCCTCCGGTGGTTGTTGATAGTAATGCAGTTGTCCCTGGGTTGCAATCCTGGGCAGGTGTCCCTGCTGATTGCAGCTCTGACTGGGATATTTAGGTGTGCAGGATTCATTAGCCCTTGCCAGTTGTCCATTGTTCTTGGAGGTTTTGCATCTCTGTCTGGTTCCTCCTGCCCTGCTGCCAAATCAGCTAAGATAAGTGTCTGGTTTTGTTTCTGCAGCACACATGCTGTGTGCTTTACAATTCAGTACTATTCAATGTTTTTTTTTGTCCAGCTTAGACTGTGTTTGGATATTTCAGTCAAGTTGGATTCTCAGGAGATGCAGATATACATTCCATGTCTTTAGTTAGATGGTGGAATTTTTGTATTATCTGCTGTGGATATTTTTAGGGTTTTAATACTGACCGCTTAGTATTCTGTCCTATCCTTTCCTATTTAGCTAGCGTGGCCTCTTTTGCTAAATCCTGATTTCTGCCTGCGTGTGTCTTTCCTCTAATACTCACAGTCAATATTTGTGGGGGGCTGCCTATCCTTTGGGGTTCTGCTCTGAGGCAAGATAGAATTCCCATTTCCATCTATAGGGGTATTTAGTCCTCCGGCTGTGTCGAGGTGTCTAGGATGTGTTAGGTACACCCCACGGCTACTTCTAGTTGCGGTGACAGTTTAGGGTTTGCGGTCAGTACAGGTTCCACCTACTCCTGAGAAAGTCTCATGCGGCTCCAAGGTCACTGGATCATAACAAGTGACCAACGATCAGGGGAACGACTTCGGCATCGTTGAAACGGTCTTCAACGATGCCGAAGTCCCCCTGCAGCACCCGGGTAACCAGGGTAAACATCGGGTTACTAAGTGCAGGGTCGCGCTTAGTAACCCGGTATTTACCCTGGTTACCATTGTAAAAGTAATAATAAAAAAAAAAAAACAGTACATACTCACATTCTGATGTCTGTCACGTCCCCCAGCGTCCATAGGGTTACGCGCTGCTGCTCAGAGCTTCCTGCACTGAATATGTCAGCGCCAGCAGTAAAGCAGAGCACAGCGTTGACGTCACCGCTGTGCTCTGCTTTACGTCCGGTGCTGACACAGTCAGTGCAGGAAGCTCTCGGCAGCAGCGCGTAACCCTGTGGATGCCGGGGGACGTGACAGACATCAGAATGTGAGTATGTACTGGTTTTTTTTAACTTTTACAATGGTAACCAGGGTAAATATCGGGTTACTAAGTGCGGCCCTGCGCTTAGTACCCCGATATTTACCCTGGTTAGAAGTGAACACATCGCTGGATCGGCATCACACACGCCGATCCAGCGATGATAGCGGGTGATCAGCGACAAAATAAAGTTCTGGACTTCTAGCTCCAGCCAGCGATATCATAGCGGGATCCAGATCGCTGCTGTGTGTCAAACACAACGAGATCGCTATCCAGGACGCTGCAATGTCGTCTTTCTCGCTGCAAAGTTGAGTGTTCCAATTGGACACGCAACCATTTATTACCACTCTTTGAGCATGATCACTGAGCCAGTTATGAATCCACCTAACTGTAGCCTTGTCAATTCCATACTTGGTCATTTTTTCAATAAGGATAGTACGAGATACTTTGTCAAATGCTTTGTTGAAATCGAGATATACTATATCTACCGCATTTCCCTGATCCACCCACTCAGTGATTCCATCACAGAAGGAAATTAGATTAGTCTGGCAAGACTTGTTTGCTACAAACCCATGCTGGCTCTGCTTAATTACTGTAATCTTATCCAAGTACTTACAAGTGTGACACCCCAGGGTCCTGGTTGTCACAGTGGCATTGCTTTCCTCATGGGGAGAGTGATGTCACGCTTTGAAGCGGTGAAGGATTCCTTTTGACAGGTAATCAGCACATACAACACCATTCTGACTCCATGCCAGAAGGAGGAGCTCTACACCTGACTTCAGTGGGGAGCTGCTCTCTCCTATCGGGAGGAGGAATCAGTTGCTAGGCAGTTAGGAAGAGTTGACAGTTGGTGCCAGACAGCAAACTGGAGCAGTCTGAGGCAGGAGGACGAGTGAGGGGCCGTACAGCCTGAAGTGCTGTAGCTCCTAGATAGCGAGATACAGAAAGAAGAACAGCTTTTAGAGAATGTGTCAAAGAGCGAAGCACAGGAGAGTAACAATAAGGGAGGATAGCTGTGACTAGGCTACCTCCCTGACAGAGCGCAGATACCAGTAACTGGAAGACCAAGGTTGTGTCATACTCTAGGAGGCACAGCAAGAACCGGTAGGACAGCTAGACTACACGTAACCTGTCCGTCCTAACACCCAGGAGACACAGTGACACATAGAGCCCGGGTCATGATAGAGACCCTGTAAAAAAGCTTGAGTCACCTGTCATACGGGTTTGTGTCCTAACCTACATGGGGGACAGAGAGAACTGAGAGGACCTTGCGAGAAGCCATAGGCAGTAAGGGACTACAATACCACCGCTCTATTAGGAAGGCTTTTAACTCCACCTGGTTAAGGGGACTCTGAACTCGCTTCCAAGCCGGCAGGACCCTGCCTGTACTTGTGATCTGGTACCCAGGACTATGGCTGCCTGCTGCCATCAGTAAAACTGGTAAAAAGACTGCGCAACTGTGTCCTTCGTTCTTACTACACCACTCACTATCCTCTATCTATACAACATCGGGAGCCCTGGGGACCCAGTTTCACCTGTGGGAAGCCATACCATGTCTGCTGCCATAGATCCCTTTAAGCAGCGTCGGTCCCTACTGACCGAATACCACAGGTGGCGTGACGAACATTTATTATTTTACAAATCCCTTTAAAGACCTTTCCTTTAACATGGGCCAGGGACCGGGTCGCTACCGTGACACATCCCTTTAAGTACAGTTTTCTTTCCATCTGATAAAAATCATCTGATTATCCTATTCTGACCTTGACTAGAGTTTGCCAGACTTGAATTTGATTTTCTCTGAGGTGCAGAGAAAAAAAGTCAGTCAGTCAGTCTGTGGAAATCAGACCACACTCTCATGTCGATAGCAAAAGAAAAATGGAATGTAGTCAGCTTACCGGTCTTAGACAAAATCCCCAGACCTGCCAACGCCCAGCACGGTTCATGTCGATAGCGATCATCACTGTAGATATGGCTCTCTTCCCATTTCAACAAAACAATATTCGCTAAAGAAGGCGAGAATTTGGCGCCCATGCTCACTCTAGTCTGAAAAACCTATTGTCAAAACAAAAGTAATTATGATTAAGTAATAAGTCCACTGCAGATATTAAAAAACTTTTTGTATCATTATAATAGGCAGAGTATGTATCCAGATAGTATGACAAACTCGACAATGCCACTGAATAGGGAATTGATGGATATAAGCCTACCACATCACATGTAAGCCATGCATATTCTTCCTTCCAGTAAAATTGGTCAAAAACTGAAGTTACATATTTTGAATCACGTATAAAGCTAGGGGTATTTTGCACCAATGGTTGCAGGTAATGGTCCACCCAAGATCCCAATCTTTCCCCTATGGAACCAATACCTGCAACTATTGGTCTCATTGGGGGAGGAAACACATTTTTGTGTATTTTAGGGAATGAATGATAAATTGGTGTAACTGGATGATCGTTTTTTAAGAATTCGCTTTAGTTGTCTAATAAAGTCTCACAAAGTCTGAACTGCCTCCACTTCCAGCTGGATCATTTCTCTGTTTGTCTTCATTTGCTGTGGGCGCTCACCCTGAACCGTGCTGGGCATTGGCAGGTCTGGGGATTTCGTCTAAGACCGGTAAGCTGACTACATTCCTTTTTTCTTTTTTTTTTGCTTTTCACTGTGAGTTTTTTAGTCGTGCTACTACCGAGTCTGTTATCCCTCTGAATCTGACTTTAAGGACAACTCGTTCATATCATAGCATATAAACACCTTCCTCCTCCTGTTTTTTCTGATACATATTTTTTGAAACATGGATCCTCAACATACAAACTTTATAGATATAGATGACCATACAAATAGACTTAATAAAGTAGCCTCAGTGTTCAGTAGTGAAACACCTGATATAGTAACTGAAACTGATGAACTGAGAACCCTCATGCTACTATTAGAAAAGAAAATGGCTAAAGAGATGAAAAAATGGTGGGACTGGACTACTTTGAAAACATATGAATCAAAAAACATGATTCCCAGAGGACTACGTTTAAAAAAAGCTCCTACAAAGATTTTTAATGAGGATTTTGAAAAAGAATGGTACTCTATTTTGAGTCAATGTTCCCTTAAACTCATCTCTTTGATAATTAAGTATGAGGACATGGAAATAAATAATATTAAACAGGACATTGAGTTTTTTGCATTTTTAATTGTTTGTCCAATCAATGTCTTGTGCACACTATATATATATGCTCTCATTGCACTATTAGGTAGATCATGAGTAAGACTTCTTAATTGAAACGCGTTGATCCTCCTCACTGGTGTGCCAGGTGTTTGCTATGTAAACATTTTTCTTTTTGAAGAACTATTTATCGCTTTAGTTGTCTAATAAAGTCTCACAAAGTCTGAACTGCCTCCACTTCCAGCTGGATCATTTCTCTGTTTGTCTACACTCTCATGTCATCCAAGTGCCTGTAAACCCCCGGGTACTGAAAGGAAAGCAGGATGATCTGTACTTACCTTGAGTTGCGGTGATGCGCCCTCTGCTGGATGTCCTCATGAACTGGAGCCTTGGAAAAGTTCCCACGCTCGAGTTCATATGAGGACATCCAGAAGAGGGCGCATCACCGCAACTCAAGGTAAGTACAGATCATCCTGCTTTCCTTTCAGTACCCGGGGGTTTACAGGCACGAGCGAGTGCTTTAGCACAGCTCCTGGCTGTAAAATGATTTAACCCCTTCAGATGGATTTACTTCATGGGACGTGACAGATCTTCTGAAAGTATGTATATTGTTGGTTTATTATTTTTCAGAGCGAGGGTCTTCAGGTGGATTGAGAGAGCAATGAAATATTAAAACAACCTGTGTGTTTATTTCATTAAAATACTTTTTAATAATGTGTGTGTGTTTTTTAACCCTTTCATACAATTGGATTAATAATGGATAGGTGTCATAATTGACGCCTCTCCTGTTGTGAACTCTATTTTTGGGCTCCCTCTAGTGGTCACAAGCGGTACTGTGTAGTGTTGTCTTTCTGCAGGTTGCAGCATCAGCTGGTTCGTTATCCTTGGTTGGTTTCCTATTTAGCTCACCTGGATACTCAGTTCCTTGCCTGCTATCAATGTATTCAGTGCTCTTCAGATTCCTTGTGACTACCTTGCTCCCAGTCTCTCCAAGACAAGCTAAGTTTTTGTTTGATCATTTTTTGATTATCAGCGTTCATTATGTTTTTAGTCCAGCTCGCTAAAATGTGATTTCCTCGCTTGCTGGTTGCTCTAGGGGACTGAGTTTCTCCCCCCACACCGTTAGTTGGTGTGGGGGTTCTTGAAATCTCAGAGTGGATATTTTGTAAGGGTTTTTTACTGACCGCATAGATTCCCTTTTCTATTTTCTGCTATCTAGTATTAGTGGGCCTCATTTGCTGAATCTGCTTTCACCCCTGTGTATGTGCCTTCCTCTTACCTCACCGTTATTATTTGTTGGGGGCTTCTATATCTTTGGGGATTATTTCTCCGGAGGCAAGAAAGGTCTTTCTTTCTCTCTAGGGGTAGTTAGTTCCTCAGGCTGGCTCGAGATGTCTAGGATTTTTAGGCACGTTCACCGGCTACTTCTAGTGTGTTTGGATAGGTTCAGATTTGCGGTCAGTCCAGTTTGCCACCTCCCTAGAGCTTGTCCTATGTTTGTTACTTAGCTGGAATAATTTGTGATCCTCAACCACTAAGGATCATAACACTCTCCATTATTAATCTGGCTTAATGTCACCTTGCAATAGCAAGGTGACATTAACCCTTCATTACCCCATATCCCACCGCTACACGGGAGTGGGAAGAGAGTGGCCAAGTGCCAGAATATGCGCATCTTCCAGATGTGCCTTTTCTGGGGTGGCTGGGGGCAGATGTTTGTAGCCAGGGGGGGGCAAATAACCATGGACCCTCTCTAGGCTATTAATATCTGCCCTCAGTCACTGGCTTTACCACTCTGGCGGAGAAAATTGCGTGGGAGCCCACGCCAATTTTTTCCGCCATTTAACCCTTTATTTTAGCAGCTACAGCGCCCAAATTTTGCACATACACACTACTAACATTAGTAGTGTGGAATATGCAAAAAAAAAGGGGATATGAGATGGTTTACTGTATGTAAACCATGTCTCATATCCTGTCGGGTTTGGGAAGGAGAAATGAAAAGCAGGCAATTGAATTACCGGCTTTTCACATATATCGCGCTGAATTAAATATAAATACAGAATATATATATATATGTGTCTCAATGACATATATATATATATATATATATATATATATATATATATATATACTGTATATATGTTTTAACGAACATTTGAGCACATAAATCCATTAGATGTCGGTTTTGCAAGACTGCGAGAAAATATTGCAGTACGGATGCCATACGGATTACATACGGAGGATGCCATGCGCAAAATACGCTGACACACCCTGCCTACGGATGACATATGGATCACTATTTTGGGGACTTTTCTGCGTATTACGGCCGTAATAAAAAAGGAACGGATTTACATACGCTGAGTGTGAGGCCGGCCTTAGGTATCAAAGGTGTGCTGATGAGACTGTTAAAGGTAGCAGAACTGTGCAGTACAGGAATAAAGTTACCAAAACCTTTTGGAATTTAAGTGAATATGTTTTTCCCTTTTATAAATGAAAGAGATTCACAATTATATATGTCTGCTCTTATTATATATCTGTATTTCTAGCGTTACATCAAAAACTAAAATCTTATAGACACAATTGCATAATCAATGCCTTACAGAATGTACAGCCTTGTAATTGATGGTTATGTAACAGGAATTACAGATTTAAGACAAGTTGAATACGCTCAGCATGACCGAGAAATGGCAAATAACGTGATTATATTTGCTGAATAAATTGGCAGTACATTATTCTAATCCCTCCCCAAACATTATTATGAAATTCTGTAAAGGTATCCCATCTGCAAACATACAGCGGTGATCTAATATATAAAAATGAATGTGGGTATATGTATGTGTGTATGTATGTCTGGGAATGGCATCTGCACCGTCGCAGCTACAGCCACAAAATTTTGTACAGTCACACATCTGGACCCGGAGAGCGTCATAGGTTATGTTGTGAGGTGAAATTTTAACCCCGCGCATTCCAATTCACCAAACAATTTAGCCCCTATCTACATAATGTGGAAAAAGTGAAAGGAAAAGTGTTGGAGGCAAATTGACAGCTGCCAGATGTAAACAAAGGGGACTTAAAGAGTGAGAGCGATGGCGCCAAAGAGTATATACAGTACAGTTGCTAAGGTGGGGCCCCGACATGGGATACTCACCACACACGGGGATATGAACACACACACAAAATGTGCCACACGCTACCACGTGCTTGAACACATATATCACCCTCAGCACACATTTCACCACACATACACCAACCTCGCCACATAAAAGTCGAAACACAAAAGTCACCACTCAAAACTCGCCACGCGCAAAATTCGCCACATGCAAAACTAGCCTCACGCAAAACTCGCCACAAGTGCAAAACTCACCTCATGGAAAATTCGCCACATGCAAAATTAGGCTCACGCAAAACTAGCAACACATGCAAAACTCACCTCATGGAAAACTCGCCACACGCAAAATTCGCCACATGCAAAAATAGGCTCACGCAAAACTCGCCACACATGCAAAACTCACCTCATGGAAAACTCGCCACACACAAAACTTGCACACGTGGAAGAATTGCCACATGCACAAAAGTTGCAACACATGCAAAAGTTGCCTCACACAAAACTTGCACATACTCAAAACGCACCACACATAAAATGTTACATATAGGAAATTATGTGTATGTGTGAGCTAATATATACTGCCTGGGGGGAGGGTTTCCTGTTGGCTGGGGATTTATCAGGCTGCCAATTTAGCTTACAAATACTTAGGTAAAAATACTGACCAAATAACGTGTGAATGCGGTCTAATACAGGAGGAGATGACACTCAGATATATACTATATACAGGAGGAGATGACATACAGGTACTCTCCTTCAGGAAACTCTCCTTCAGGCCCTGGGATCCATATTCATGTAAAAAATAAAGAATAAAAATAAAAAATATGGATATACTCACCCCTCCGACGGACCCTGGCTCTCACCGGTGCAAGCGTCTGCCTCCGTTCCTAAGAATGCAGTGAGTGAAGGACCTGCGATGATGTCGCGGTCACATGAGCGGTCACGCGACCAATCACAAGACCGCGACGTCATCGCAGGTCCTACACTCACTGCATTCTTAGGAACGGAGGCTGCCGGTTGCACCGCTGAGGTCCAGGGTCCGTCGGAGGGTGAGTATATCCATATTTTTTATTTTTATTTTTTATTTTTTAAATGAATATGGATCCCAGGGCCTGAAGGAGAGTCTCCTCTCCTCCAGACCCTGGGAGCCATACGCACCGCACACGCCTGGGAACTTATAGGAACTTCCGATTCCGATTTCCGATATCACAAAAATATCGGAACTCGGTATCAGAATTCCAATACAGCGAATATCGGCCGATACCTGATATTTGCAGTATCGGAATGCTCAACACTTCTCCTGTGCTGTGGAGAGGCAACAAGAGGGAGCGCTCTGTGGTATCATGGGATGGGATGCTCCAGCATTTTACCTCACCACAGCTGGCTGGCTGCACAATTAAAAGGTTAGTCTTTACAACACACAATAAAGCACTCTGCCACTCCTGTGGTGAACTATAACTCCCAGCATGACATAGGATCTGCAGGACATGCTGGGAGTTATAGTTCTCCCATGGGTTTTTAAAGCAGCACTCTAGTGTTATTTTTCAGTGCTAGAGTGGTGCTTTAAATATAAGCCCTGTGCCCCCATTCTTATACTCATCCTCCAGCGTCTTCATATAGTACTTTACAGCCACCACACTGGTCTCGTAGCTTCCAACATAATAACATACTATTATACACTCACCGGCCACTTTATTAGGTACACCTGTCCAACTTCTTGTTAACACTTAATTTCTAATCAGCCAATCACATGGCGGCAACTCAGTGCATTTAGGCATGTAGACATGGTCAAGACAATCTCCTGCAGTTCAAACCGAGCATCAGTATGGGGAAGAAAGGTGATTTGAGTGCCTTTGAACGTGGCATGGTTGTTGGTGCCAGAAGGGCTGGTCTGAGTATTTCAGAAACTGCTGATCTACTGGGATTTTCACGCACAACCATCTCTAGGGTTTACAGAGAATGGTCCGAAAAAGAAAAAAAAATCCAGTGAGCGGCAGTTCTGTGGGCGGAAATGCCTTGTTGATGCCAGAGGTCAGAGGAGAATGGGCAGACTGGTTCGAGCTGATAGAAAGGCAACAGTGACTCAAATTGCCACCCGTTACAACCAAGGTAGGCCTAAGAGCATCTCTGAACGCACAGTGCGTCGAACTTTGAGGCAGATGGGCTACAGCAGCAGAAGACCACACCGGGTACCACTCCTTTCAGCTAAGAACAGGAAACTGAGGCTACAATTTGTACAAGCTCATCGAAATTGGACAGTAGAAGATTGGAAAAACGTTGCTTGGTCTGATGAGTCTCGATTTCTGCTGCGACATTCGGATGGTAGGGTCAGAATTTGGCGTAAACAACATGAAAGCATGGATCCATCCTGCCTTGTATGGAGCATCTTTGGGATGTGCAGCCGACAAATCTGCGGCAACTGTGTGATGCCATCATGTCAATATGGACCAAAATCTCTGAGGAATGCTTCCAGCACCTTGTTGAATCTATGCCACGAAGAATTGAGGCAGTTCTGAAGGCAAAAGGGGGTCCAACCCGTTACTAGCATGGTGTACCTAATAAAGTGGCCGGTGAGTGTATATAATAACAACACATATAATAGTATGTTTATGTTATTAAATATTTTACCACCTTTTTTGCTTCAAATATTTTTTTCCCTATTTTCCACCTCTAAAACCTGGGTGCGTCTTATAGTCTGGTGCGTCTTATAGTCCGAAAAATACGGTATATAAATGAGCCATTGGTGTAGTTGGAAAGTGCTGAGTAAGTACTACACTATTTATATCATGATAACAGAACTAGGCAGCATATTAATTGGGAGATTTAAAGCACTAAATAGCACCGCAAAAACCCAAAGTCCCAAGGACAAATTAGCTCCATAAGAACCATAGAGAAAGAGGAGTATACCAGAGCAAAAGAATAATATAAATATATTTTATTAATTTAACAGACAGTGCATAAGTACATATTAATGATACAACAAAGACGGATGGTAAAAACCAGAGTGAGTCACCACTGGTAAACAACACCGCTCTAATAGAATGTTCAGCATACAAAAGAATAGTAAGGAAGCAGCCAGAATGTGCACACTAGATTAACCCTGGGAGGGACCAATACACCCTCCACATTGTAAATACCGGTAACTGTGCAGCGCTTACCAAAGAGTATGCAGACGGCGGTGTGTACCAGGTGGGATTCAGTCCACGAGACCCCCGACACGCGTTTCGCTAACGCGGGTGTTTTTAGCTTCTTCAAGGGGAGGTTTATGTTATTAAATATTTTACCACCTTTTTTGCTTCAAATATTTTTTTCCCTATTTTCCACCTCTAAAACCTGGGTGCGTCTTATAGTCTGGTGCGTCTTATAGTCCGAAAAATACGGTATATAAATGAGCCATTGGTGTAGTTGGAAAGTGCTGAGTAAGTACTACACTATTTATATCATTTGCAACTATAATATTCTAAAATAATTAATTACAATTTGCAGCTAATTAGAATGGCAAATTTTGATAAAAATTAAAGAATGCAAATGTGAAAAATAGGATATCTCCACACAGTAAATCTGCAGAGGCAAACCCACACCAAAAGGTACAGATTCTACAGCAAAAATTTCCCAAAGGTTTATCCATTGCAGTGCAGAGGGAGAAATTTGAGAAGATCATTAGCATAAATTAATATAAATCAGTTTACAAATTCCCAACCTAGCCCTATGACTTTTTCTAGAGCCTATTCATGAGATTTTTTAAAGTCTCATTCACAATATTGCCACTATATTATGTATCTCATATTCTGGACAGATATCCATTTGGAAAATTTGCTGCGCACCTGACCCATGTGAACATTCCTATAAGGCTAGAGACACACTAGCGATTTTAAAATCGGTCTTATTTTGATGCAGGAGAATCGTAGGAGTGCAATGCAAGAGTCATGCATTTTATATGCAAGTACAATCTGAATTTTCACACCTAGCATCCAATTTACATCAGAATGCAGTGTGATTGCTATCAGATTGCAATGCGATTTTAACATGAGCTTTTACATGCAGAAATTCTCTATGTCATTTACACATCGTTTTCAAAGGAAATATTATTCAAAACACACACACACATATATATATTTATATATGGGAGAGAAAAAACATTTCTATATGGGTGGTGACCATGGTGGCCATTTTGAAGTCGGCCATTTTGGATCAAACTTTATTTATTCCAGTGGGAAGAGGGTCATGTAACACACCAAACTTATTGAGAATTTCACAAGAAAAACAATGGTGTGCTTGGTTCTAGCAATGTAACTGTTAGGGGTCGAGTTCCCGCCTCTGCACAGGTGGAATCTCGGGCCATCTTCGCTGCGGTCTCCCATTCTTCTCCTGCTGCAGTGGAGCCTGCTCAGTGGAGACGTCGGTCCCAGCGTCTCGCTCACTCTGACTCTGTACAGAGAGTTACTGCTGCTTTTCCTGCTTCTACCATTGGAGTCAGTGCTGGGCAGCGGTGTGCAGATGCTTCTGGGACTAAGTCCTGCTTTTCTTGTTCTGAGCATGCCCAGAGTAAGATCTCTCAGTGGAGATCGAGGGTCACATGATCAGACACTGCAGCTAAGGCCATTGGTCTTTCAGGAAGGTCCTGTAGGTGCTCACACTCTGTGGCAGCCTCTCATTGGTCCTTCTAGGAAGGTCCTGTACGTGCTGCAACTATTTAAGGCTCGCATGGCCGCACGGCCATGCGCTAGTATTGTTCTATGTTGTACTTTGCGCCAGTGTGGTCACGTATGATTGTGTTTAGGGACCCGGTTGAAATAAGCCCCTAGAATGCTGGCACCTCCGGCGAGGAGTTTGTGTGTTTGAGTATTCAGGGACCTGGCTGAAATAGGCCCTAGCATGCTGGCACCTCCGGCGAGGAGTTTTTGTGTGCATGCATGACCACTGACTACTCTCGTTTGGGTAGTTACCCTGTGCCACTGTGAAGGTTAACAGGGCGCGGTGCTTTGAGTTCACGGCTACTCTGTGAAGTAACAGAGGTAGCTCATACCACAATTTAGTTCCGCCATTTGCTAGCAGCAGGTTCTCCTGCACGGTGGACCCCGGGCTGCAAACACATATATTATAATAAAGTCTCTATATCCATTTGGTGCATTCCGCTAGCCCTAACATAATACTAGCGCCAGGGTCTGGCTAGTAAATGGCGGACATTCAGCAATCTTTGTGGTATATCCAGCAGCTGGAGGGTAGGCTGGCGGCTCTTGAGTGCTCAACCTCAGCTGTGGAAGTTACTGCAGTTGCTGTACAGGCTACTAGCGTGGCTGCAGCAACCTTTTCCACTGCCACCCCTGTTCCAACATTATCTCACCTTCTGCTGCCAGAGAAATTTTCTGGAGACAGCAAGTCCTGTAGGGGATTCGTGAGTCAGTGCTCTATTCACCTTTTGCTCCTGGCTGCACATTTTCCCACAGAGCGAGCTAAGGTGGGATTTATTGTGTCCCTCTTGTCGGACAGGGCATTGGAGTGGACTACACCGCTGTGGGAGCGTGGCGATCATGTGGTGCAGAGTGCTCCGCTGTTCCTGAGCACTCTGAAACAGGTCTTTTTAGGACCTCGAGTCACCCATGACACGGCGCTCCAACTGCTGGCATTAACTCAGGGTGAGTCCTTGGTCAGCCAATTTGCCGTCCACTTCCGTACTTTAGCTTCTGAGCTGGAGCGGTCAGATAAAGCCATTATCCCTATATTTTGGAGGGGGCTGGCTGGTCACGTTAAGGACGCTCTGGCCACTAGGGAGATTCCTGCCACACTGGAGGAGTTAATATCTGTCTCTACTCGTATTGACCTCCGTTTTAACAAGCGGAGGTTAGAGCGAGCTCAGTGTAGGCAGAGGTTTCAGCTGGCTCCCACCTTTGCCAAACCTCTGGAATCTCCGGTCCTGGTTCCTGAGTCACATGAGGCCATGGAAGTGTCACATGAGGGATCTAAGTCCCGGACCGCTTGTGCACACAAGGTCTGTCATGTTTGCCAGCAGTCAGGACATCTTGCCACCAGATGTCCCCAGTGGTCGAGGAAACGTCTGCGCCTAGTGGAAGTAGGTGGAGGTACACTAGAGACGGCGACGTTTGCCTCCAAATTGTCCTTTAAGGGGACAATAATTATTGGCTCATCCTCCACTCCGTAGAGCTCTACGTGGATTCTGGGGTGGAGGGCAATTTTATGTCTTCAGCCTTCGCCCAATGTCACGCAATACCCCTGGTTATGCTAGCTCAACCAGTAACGGTACGAGTGGTGAATGGGTCGACACTGCCCTCACAGATAACACACCAGACCATCCCTCTTACTCTGTCCATGTCGCCATCCCATCAGGAGATTATATCTCTGCTCGTCATTCCTGAAGGAATTGATGAGGTCCTGTTGGGGATACCATGGCTATGGTACCACTCTCCTCATATCGAATGGTCCTCAGGCAGAATTTTGGGTCTGGGTGAATCTTGTGGGGGTAGGTGTCAGAGGGAGTGCATTCAGGTTGCTACAACAGAGGTACCCACAGATCTATCCTCTCTCCCCAAGCAATATTGGTCTTATGCAGACGTGTTCTCCAAAAAGGTGGCAGAGACCCTTCCGCTCCATCGCCCCATGACTGTCCTATTGATCTCTTGCCTGGTGATGAGCCTTCCCGGGGTCGAGTTTATCCATTATCTCTCCCGGAGATGGAGGCAATGTCTCAGTACATTCAAGAGAATCTGGCAAGAGGGTTCATCAGGAAGTCAGTGTCACCTGCTGGGGCTGGGTTCTTCTTCGTGCAGAAGAAGAGTGGGGAACTGCGTCCATGCATAGACTACAGGGGTCTTAACGCCATCACCATTAAAAATAAGTATCCTTTGCCCTTGATATCTTCTATGAGTTCTTCGATAGGCTTCGGGGAGCAAGGGTGTTTACTAAACTAGATCTGCGGGGTGCTTACAACCTGATTCGCATCCGTGAGGGGGACGAATGGAAGACGGCTTTTAACACCAGGGATGGGCACTATGAATATCTGGTGATGCCCTTCGGGCTCTGTAATGCCCCAGCCGTTTTCCAAGACTTTGTGAATGACATCTTCCGGGATATGCTCACCACCTCGGTCGTAGTCTATCTGGATGATATTCTCATCTACTCTCCAGATATTGACTCCCACCGGAGAGATGTTTGCAAAGTCTTCGACCTCCTACAGGAAAACTCCCTCTATGCCAAGTTGCAGAAGTGTATGTTCAAGCAGGAGTCCTTACCTTTCCTAGGCTATATCATCTCCGCCCAGGGATTGGCTATGGATCCTGCCAAACTGCAGGCTGTGATGGACTGGCAGGAACCCCATTCTCTTAAAGCGGTGCAGCGCTTTATGAGGTTCATTAATTATTATCGCCAGTTCATTCCGCACTTCTCAACTTTGGTAGCTCCCTTGGTTGCCCTCAACAAGAAGGGGGAAAATCCCAAATTGTGGTCTGAGGAGGTCTCCAAGGCCTTACTCCATAAAGTCACACTTCGCTAGTTCTCCCATCCTACATCGCACCGATGTAGATAAGCCATTTATCATGGAGGTGGATGCCTCATCTGTTGGTGCTGGAGCAGTCCTCTTCCAAAAGGATGCTCAAGGTCGGAAGCATCCTTGCTTCTTCTTTTCAAAGACCTTCTCACCATCAGAGAGGAATTATTCCATCGGGGACAGGGAGTTGCTAGCCATGAAGTTGGCCTTCTCGGAGTGGAGACATCTCTTGGAAAGAGCTCGTTTTCCATTCCAAGTCTTCACAGATCATAAAAATTTGGTGTACCTGCTGACAGCCCAGCGGTTAAATTCTCGCCAGGCCAGATGGTCCTTGTTCTTCTCCCGCTTTCATTTCACCCTTCATTTTCTTTCTGGGGAGAAGAACATTCGTGCCGACGCTCTCTCTCGCTCCGTTGTGTCATCTGTGGAGGAGGAAGAGGAGCCTCGGGTTATTGTCCCCACTGAGAGCCTGAGAACCATGGCCCCAGTTTCGCTAGAGTCTGTGCCTCTGGGCAAGACTTTTGTACCATCCAGTTTGCGACCAGAGGTTCTCTCTTGGGCACACTCGTCCAGGGTGAGTGGACATTTTGGTTCCAAAAGGACATCTGAGTTACTGGCGAGGACATACTGGTGGCCGTATATGGCTCGTGATGTCGCAGACTATGTCCGGGCATGTGTCTCTTGCGCCAAGAACAAGTCCCCTCGGCAACGGCCAGCTGGGTTGCTTTATCCTCTGCCGGTGGCGGACAGGCCCTGGGAGATGGTCGGGATGGACTTTGTGGTGGGCTTACCCAAGTCTCGTAACTGCACCATTATCTGGGTGATCACCGACCATTTTTGCAAAATGCTTCATTTGGTGCCTCTTCCACAGCTACCGTCTGCACGGTGTTATGGACTGGTAATTTGGGAGCGACATGCGACTAGCTCTGGGCAGGTGGTAACTATACAGACCGCAGTCCCTGATCTTAACACAACACTAGCAGTAGCCGTGGAATGTTCCTGTCACTCCCTGGACATCTCGTCACAGCCGGAGAACTAGCTACCCCTAAAGGTAGAAACAGGAAAGCTATCTTGCCTCAGAGAAAATCCCCAAAGGATAGGACAGCCCCCCACAAATATTTGCTGTGAGAGGAGAAGGAAATGACATACGTAGTATGAAACAAGATTTAGCAAAGGAGGCCAATTCTAGCTAGATAGACAGTAAGGAAAGAAACACTGTGCGGTCAGTAATAAAAACTAGAAAAAGTCCACCGCAGAAATATGCAAAAATCTCCACACCTGACTAAAGGTGTGGAGGGCAAAATCTGCAGCCCAGAGCTTCCAGCTTAGCTAAATAGATACATACTGATAAGCTGAACAAATGAACAAAACATAAATGTGCTGAACAATAAGTCCACAACAAGTGGACTGCAAAAGGACAAGCAAGGACTTAACTTTGCTGAACAAGTCAGAGTGTCAAGGAAATCCAAGAGCCGTGCCTCCAGGCAAGAACAATTGGCAACTGGCATTGATTGAGGGATAAAGCCAGACTAAAATAGCCGAGCAGAAAGAAGATCAGTGGAAGCAGCTGCTGATACTAAATCCAAGAAGCAGCTATACCACTCAAAACCACAGGAGGGAGCCCAAGAGCAGAATTCACAAAAGTGCTACTTACAACCACCGGAGGGAGCCCAAGAGCGGAATTCACAACAGCACGGGCTCTGGCAGCCTTGTTCATCAAGCATATCTTTCGTTTACACGGTATGCCAGACAAGACTGTCAGTGACCGGGGTCCCCAGTTTGCGTCAAAATTCTGGAGGGAGCTTTGTCGTCTACTCAGTATTGAGTTAAATCTCTCCTCGGCTTATCATCCCGAGATGAATGGGTTGGTTGAGAGGGCCAATCAGACTCTGGTCACTTATTTGAGACATTTTGTTTCTGCCAGGCAGGATGACTGGGCATCCTTGTTACCGTGTGCTGAGTTTGCCCTTAACAACGCTGTAGCCGACTCAACCGGTCAGACTCCTTTCCTCCTTAATTACGGCCAACATCTGCGGGTTCCTGTGCCTATGCCCGTGTCCTCTGCTAATTACAGGGTGGCAGACTGGGCAGTGGAGGCACGAGACATTTGGGACCGCACTCAGGATGCTATCCAGGCCTCCAAATAGAGAATGAGGTAATACGCCGATGCACATCGGCGCCCTGCCCCGACCTTTGCTCCTGGCGACTTAGTGTGGCTCTCCGCCCGTAACATCAGGCTGCATGTTGAGTCCACTAAGTTTGCACCTCGCTACTTAGGTCCCATCAAGGTCCTCGAACAGGTTAACCCTGTGGTCTACCGTCTAGCCCTTCCTCCACGCCTAGGTATCACCGACACCTTTCATGTGTCCCTCCTTAAGCCCGTATACATGTCCCGGTTTTCTGAGTCATCTGCCGGGACATTGGGTTCGTCTACAGACGACTACGACTTGAACGCTATTTTGGGGTGCAAGGTAGTTCGTGGCAAAAATTTTTATTTGGAGGACTGGAAGGGTTACGGTCCTGAGGATAGGTCCTGGGAGCCTGCTGAGCACATTCGGGCTCCGCAGCTCATTGCTGCCTTTGAACGTAGCTAAGCCCAAGGAGGGGGGTAATGTTAGGGGTCAAGTTCCCGCCTCTGCACAGGGGTAATCTCGGGCCATCTCCGCTGTGGTCTCCCATTCTTCTCCTGCCGCAGTGGAGCCTGCTCAGCGGAGACATAAGTACCAGCATCTCGCTCACTCTAACTCTGTACAGAGAGTTACTGCTGCTTTTCCTGCTTCTGCCATTGGAGTCAGTGCTGGGCAGCGGCGAGCAGATGCTTCTGGGACTAAGTCCTGCTTTTCTCGTTCTGAGCATGCCCAGAGTAAGATCTCTCTCTGTGGAGATCGAGGGTCACATGATCAGACACTGCAGCTAAGGCCATTGGTCCTTCAGGAAGGTCCTGTAGGTGCTCACGCTCTGTGGCAGCCTGTTGTGAATTCCGTCTGGGCTCCCTCTGGTGGCTCTTAGCGATACTGCGGGTTTGGAGCTGGGCTCAGCTGCCTCATTTCCTGCTATGCTGGTTCCTATTTAACTCCACCTGGACCTTTACTTGTTGCCTGCTGTCGTTGTATTCAGTACTGATTCTGACCTCTCCTGGATTTTCCTGGTGACCTGTCTATTTCTGAGAAGCTAAGTCTTGCTAGTTCTTTTTGCTCATTGTTTCCTTGAAAATGTTTCTCAGTATATGATGTGTTCAGTCCAGCTTGCTTATATGTGATTTTTCGCTTGCTGGAAGCTCTGGGGAGCAGAGTGTGCCCCTCACATCGTGAGTCGGTGTGGGGGTTCTTGTACTTTCTGCGTGGATAGTTTTTGATAGTTTTTGTACCGACCGCACAGATCCCTGCTATCTTCTGTCTATTTAGTGTTAGTGGGCCTCATTTGCTTAAACCTGTTTTTCATTCCTACGTTTGTATTTTCCCTTTAACTCACCGTTATTATTTGTGGGGGGCTGCCTAAACTTTGGGGTTATTTCTCTGAGGCAAGTGAGGCTTTGAGCTTGTCCTATTATTCAGGTTTACCTATCAGGTCAGTTTGGTGATCCTACCACCGGATCATAACAGTACAGCAGGCCCATAAAGAGTTAATGCATTGCAAAAGAGGGATAAGAGAAATCCTGAGTTCATTTTTTTTTTCCTCTGCAGTGTGTCTAGCCTCTCTCCTCCCCTTAATCTCTGGGTGGTTCAGAATTCAGCTGCAGCTATGGACCTTCAGAGTCTGTCTTCTAGTGTGGATCATCTCACTGCTAGGGTTCAAGGCATTCAGGATTATGTAGTTCGCAGTCCTATGTCAGAGCCTAAGATACCTATTCCTGAGCTGTTCTCCGGAGACAGATCTAGGTTTTTGAACTTTAAAAATAATTGCAAATTATTCCTTTCTCTGAGACCTCGTTCCTCTGGTGATCCGGTTCAGCAAGTTAAAATTATTATTTCTTTGTTGCGTGGTGACCCTCAAGATTGGGCATTCTCTCTGGCGCCGGGAGATCCTGCATTGCAAAATGTGGATGTGTTTTTTCTGGCGCTTGGAGTGCTTTATGAGGAACCTAATCTGGTAGACCAAGCAGAAAAGGTTTTGCTGGCTCTCTCCCAGGGTCAGGATGAAGCAGAGGTTTTCTGTCAGAAGTTTAGGAAATGGTCTGTGCTCACTCAGTGGAATGAGTGTGCCCTGGCAGCGATTTTCAGAAAGGGTCTTTCTGAAGCCATTAAGGATGTTATGGTGGGGTTCCCCACGCCTGCGGGTCTGTATGAGTCAATGTCTTTAGCCATTCAGATTGATCGGCGCTTACGGGAGCGCAAACCAGTGCACCATCTGGCGGTATTTTCTGAGCAGAAGCCTGAGTCTATGCAATGTGACAGGATTCTGACCAGAATTGAACGGCAAAATCACAGACGTCAGAATGGGTTGTGCTTTTACTGTGGTGATTCTGCTCATGTTATCTCAGATTGTTCTAAGCGTATAAAAAACTTTGCTAAGTCTGTCACCATTGGTACTGTACAGCCTAAATTCATTTTGTCTGTTACTTTGATTTGCTCTCTGTCATCCTACTCAGTTATGGCTTTTGTGGATTCGGGTGCTGCCCTGAATTTGATGGATTTGTCTTTTGCCAGGCGCTGTGGTTTTATCTTGGAGCCTTTACAGTTCCCTATTCCACTAAAGGGAATTGATGCCATGCCATTGGCCAAGAATAAACCTCAGTACTGGGCTCAAGTAACCATGTGCATGACTCCTGCACATCAGGAGGTGATTCGCTTTCTTGTGTTACATAATTTGCATGATGTTGTCGTGTTAGGTCTGCCATGGCTGCAGGCTCATAATCCAGTCCTGGATTGGAAAGCAATGTCTGTGTCAAGTTGGGGTTGCCAGGGGATTCATGGCGATGCTCCTTTGGTGTCTATTGCTTCTTCTACTCCTTCTGAAGTCCCTGAATTTTTGTCGGACTACCAGGATGTATTTGATGAGCCCAAGTCCAGTGCCCTACCTCCTCATAGGGATTGTGATTGCACCATAAATTTGATTCCTGGTAGTAAGTTCCCTAAGGGACGACTTTTTAATTTGTCTGTACCAGAACATGCCGCTATGCGGAGTTATATCAAGGAGTCTTTGGAGAAGGGGCATATTCACCCGTCCTCGTCCCCTTTGGGTGCGGGGTTCTTTTTTGTGGCCAAGAAGGATGGTTCTCTAAGACCCTGTATAGATTATCGCCTTCTAAATAACATCACGGTCAAATTTCAGTATCCTTTGCCAATGTTGTCCGATCTGTTTGCTCGGATTAGGGGGGCCAGTTGGTTCACCAAGATAGATCTTCGTGGAGCATATAATCTTGTGCGTATAAAGCAAGGCGATGAATGGAAAACAGCATTCAATACGCCTGAAGGCCATTTTGAGTACTTGGTGATGCCTTTTGGGCTTTCTAATGCCCCTTCTGTGTTCCAGTCCTTCATGCACGATATCCTCCGAGAATATCTGGATAGATTTATGATTGTGTACCTAGACGATATTTTGGTCTTTTCTGATGATTGGGAATCTCATGTGAAGCAGGTCAGGATGGTATTTCAGGTCCTGCGAGCCAATGCCTTGTTTGTGAAGGGCTCTAAATGTCTCTTCGGAGTCCAGAAGGTTTCCTTTTTGGGCTTTATTTTTTCTCCTTCTACCATTGAGATGGATCCAGTCAAGGTCCAGGCTATTTATGACTGGACTCAACCTACATCGGTAAAGAGTCTTCAGAAGTTCTTGGGTTTTGCTAATTTTTACCGTCGCTTCATCACTAATTTTTCCAGTGTGGTTAAGCCTTTGACGGATTTGACCAAGAAGGGTTCTGATGTGACGAATTGGTCTCCTGCGGCCGTGGAGGCCTTTCAGGAGCTCAAACATCGGTTCTCGTTGGCTCCTGTCTTGCGTCAGCCGGATGTCTCTCTGCCCTTCCAGGTCGAGGTTGATGCTTCTGAGATTGGAGCTGGGGCTGTCTTGTCTCAGAGAAGCTCTGATGGCTCTGTGATGAGGCCATGTGCTTTCTTTTCAAGAAAGTTTTCACCTGCCGAGCGGAATTATGATGTTGGTAATCGGGAGTTGTTGGCAATGAAGTGGGCATTTGAGGAGTGGCGACATTGGCTCGAGGGAGCCAAACATCGTGTGGTGGTCTTGACGGATCACAAGAATTTGACTTATCTCGAGTCTGCTAAACGGCTAAATCCTAGACAGGCTCGGTGGTCGCTGTTTTTCTCCCGTTTCGATTTCGTGGTTTCATACCTTCCGGGTTCGAAGAATGTGAAGGCTGATGCTCTTTCTAGGAGCTTTGTGCCTGACTCTCTGGGAGTTTCTGAACCGGCTGGTGTCCTCAGAGAGGGGGTGATTTTGTCTGCCATCTCCCCTGATTTACGACGGGTACTGCAGGAATTTCAGGCCAATAGACCTGACCGTTGTCCACCGGAGAGACTGTTTGTCCCGGATAGATGGACCAGTAGAGTCATTTCCGAGGTTCATTCTTCAGTGTTGGCGGGTCATCCTGGGATTTTTGGTACCAGGGATTTGGTGGCTAGGTCCTTTTGGTGGCCTTCCTTGTCGCAGGATGTGCGTTCCTTTGTGCAGTCCTGTGGGATTTGTGCTCGGGCCAAGCCTTGCTGTTCTCGTGCCAGTGGATTGCTTTTGCCTTTGCCTGTCCCGAAGAGGCCCTGGACGCATATTTCCATGGCTTTTATTTCGGATCTTCCAGTCTCTTAGAAGATGTCTGTTATCTGGGTGGTTTGTGATCGTATTTCTAAAATGGTCCATTTGGTGCCCTTGCCTAAGCTGCCTTCCTCCTCCGATTTGGTTCCACTGTTTTTTCAGAATGTGGTTCGTTTGCATGGTATTCCTGAGAATATTGTGTCTGACAGAGGATCCCAGTTTGTGTCCAGATTTTGGCGGTCCTTTTGTGCTAAGATGGGCATTGAGTTATCTTTTTCATCGGCTTTCCATCCTCAGACGAATGGCCAAACCGAACGAACTAATCAGACCTTGGAGACTTATCTGAGATGTTTTGTTTCTGCGGATCAGGATGATTGGGTGACTTTTTTGCCATTGGCTGAGTTCGCCCTCAATAATCGGGCTAGTTCTGCTACTTTGGTTTCGCCTTTTTATTGCAATTCTGGTTTTCATCCTCGTTTTTCCTCAGGTCAGGTTGAGCCTTCTGACTGTCCTGGGGTGGATTCTGTGGTGGACAGGTTGCAGCAGATTTGGAATCACGTGGTGGACAATTTGACGTTGTCACAAGAGAAGGCTCAGCGCTTTGCTAACCGCCATCGCTGTGTGGGTCCCCGACTTCGTGTGGGGGATTTGGTATGGTTGTCTTCTCGTTATGTTCCGATGAAGGTTTCCTCTCCTAAGTTCAAGCCTCGTTTCATCGGTCCTTATAAGATTTTGGAAATCCTCAACCCTGTGTCTTTTCGTTTGGACCTCCCAGCATCATTTGCCATTCACAATGTGTTCCATAGGTCATTGTTGCGGAGATATGTGGTGCCTGTGGTTCCTTCTGTTGACCCTCCTGCTCCGGTCTTGGTTGAGGGAGAATTAGAGTATGTGGTGGAGAAGATCTTGGATTCTCGTGTTTCGAGACGGAAGCTTCAGTACTTAGTTAAATGGAAGGGCTATGGTCAGGAGGATAATTCCTGGGTTGTCGCCTCTGATGTCCATGCGGCCGATTTGGTTTGTGCCTTTCATTCGGCTTGTCCTGATCGGCCTGGGGGCTCTGGTGAGGGTTCGGTGACCCCTCCTCAAGGGGGGGTACTGTTGTGAATTCCGTCTGGGCTCCCTCTGGTGGCTCTTAGCGATACTGCGGGTCTGGAGCTGGGCTCAGCTGCCTCATTTCCTGCTATGCTGGTTCCTATTTAACTCCACCTGGACCTTTACTTGTTGCCTGCTGTCGTTGTATTCAGTACTGGTTCTGACCTCTCCTGGATTTTCCTGGTGACCTGTCTATTTCTGAGAAGCTAAGTCTTGCTAGTTCTTTTTGCTCATTGTTTCCTTGAAAATGTTTCTCAGTATATGATGTGTTCAGTCCAGCTTGCTTATATGTGATTTTTTGCTTGCTGGAAGCTCTGGGGAGAAGAGTGCGCCCCTCACATCGTGAGTCGGTGTGGGGGTTCTTGTACTTTCTGCGTGGATAGTTTTTGATAGTTTTTGTACCGACCGCACAGATCCCTGCTATCTTCTGTCTATTTAGTGTTAGTGGGCCTCATTTGCTTAAACCTGTTTTTCATTCCTACGTTTGTATTTTCCCCTTAACTCACCGTTATTATTTCTGGGGGGCTGCCTAAACTTTGGGGTTATTTCTCTGAGGCAAGTGAGGCTTTGCTTTCTCTCTAGGGGTAGCCAGTTTCTCAGGCTGTGAGGAGGCGTCTAGGTTTTTAGGTAACGCTCCACGGCTGCCTTTAGTGTGTGTGGATAGGATCAGGATTGCGGTCGGTATAGTTCCCACATCCCCGGAGCTTGTCCTATTATTCAGGTTTACCTATCAGGACAGTTTGGTGATCCTACCACCGGATCATAACAGCAGCCTCTCATTGGTCCTTCTAGGAAGGTCCTGTACGTGCTGCAACTATTTAAGGCTCGCATGGCCGCACGGCCGCGCTAGTATTGTTCTATGTTGTACTTTGCGCCAGTGTGGTCACGTATGATTGTGTTTAGGGACCCGGCTGAAATAAGCCCCTAGAATGCTGGAACCTCCGGCGAGGAGTTTGTGTGTTTGAGTATTCAGGGACCTGGCTGAAATAGGCCCTAGCATGCTGGCACCTCCGGCGAGGAGTTTTTGTGTGCATGCATGACCACTGACTGCTCTCGTTTGGGTAGTTAGCCTGTGCCACTGTGAAGGTTAACAGGGTGCAGTGCTTTGAGTTCACGGCTACTCTGTGAAGTAACAGAGGTAGCTCATACCGCAATTTAGTTCCGCCATTTGCTAGCAGCAGGTTCTCCTGCATGGTGGAACCTGGGCTGCGAATGCATATATTATAATAAAGTCTCTATATCCATTTGGTGCGTTCCGCTAGCCGTAACAGTAACTTTATTCTTTCATGAGTTATTTACAAGTTTATGACAACTTATATAATGTGTTCAAAGTTCTGCCCATTGTGTTGGGTTGTCAATGCAACCCTCTTCTCACACTCTTGACATACTGATAGCAACACCGCAGAAGAAATGCTAGCACAGGCTTCCAGTATCCGTTGTTTCAGATGCTGCACATCTCATATCTTCACAGCATAGTCAATTGCCTTCAGATGACTGCGAAGATAAAAGTCTAATGTGGTCAGATCAGGAGACCTTTGTGGCCATTCAACTGGCCCACGAAGACCAATCCACTTTCCAGGAAACTGTTTATGTAGGATTGCTCGGACCTGACACCCATAGTGTGGTTGCGCACCACCTTGCTGGAAAAACTCAGGGAACGTGCCATCTTCAGTGCATAAAGAGGGCAACACATTATCATGATGGTCATCGTGGGCCAGCTGAATGGCCACCAAGGTCTCCCGATCTTACCCCCTTAGACTTTTATCTTTGGGGTCATCCGAAGGCAATTGTCTATGCTGTGAAGATACGAGATGTGCAACATCTGAAACAACAGATACTGGTAGCCTGTGCTAGCATTTCTTCTGCGGTGTTGCTATCAGTGTGTCAAGAGTGGGAGAAGAGGGTTGCATTGACAATCCAACACAATGGGCAGCACTTTAACACATTTTATAAGTGGTCATAAACATGTAAATAACTCATGAAATAATAAAGTTATGTTAAAACCAAGCACACCATTGTTTTTCTTGTGAAATTCTCAATAAGTTTGATGTGTCACATGACCCTCTTCCCATTGGAAAAAATTAAGTTGGATCCAAAATAGCAGACTTCAAAATGGCTGCCATGATCACCACCCATCTTGAAAAGTTTTCCCCCTCTCATATACTAATGTCCTATAAACAGGAAGTTGATATCAACCATTCCCACTTTATTTAGGTGTATCCATATAAATGGCCCACCCTGTATATATATGATAGCTAGATAGATAGATAGATAGATAGATAGATAGATAGATAGATAGATAGAGATTCAAAAAACAGGAGCAGCACACCATTAGTTGTGAAAAAAGATCTGTTTTATTTAGCCCATAGTAGCGACGTTTCGGTCCAAAAAGTTAACCTTTTTCAAGCTTGAGCTAAATGAAACAGCTCCTTTTTTTTTGTTATAAATAACGGTGTGCTGCTCCTGTTTTTTGGATCCCTACATTCAAGGTTTGGTATTTGCCTGTGGGAGCTTTTTGCTCCAGGATTCTTTATTTGCTTTTTGCACTTCTCTGTTTTTGTAGATAGATAGATAGATAGATAGATAGATAGATAGATAGATAGATAGATTGATTGATTAAAAGCTGGCAATTCATAAGCGGGTTCAGTAAAATCACACTGACAGGTTAGAATAGAATAGATATATACATATAGAATATATGTATATATATAGTGTTGAGCGATACCGTCCGATACTTGAAAGTATCGGTATCGGAAAGTATCGGCCGATACCGGCAAAGTATCGGATCTAATCCGATACCGATACCCGATACCAATAAAAGTCAATGGGACACCAAGTATCGGACGGTATCCTGTATGGTTCCCAGGGTCTGAAGGAGAGGAAACTCTCCTTCAGGCCCTGGGATCCATATCAATGTGTAAAAGAAAGAATTAAAATAAAAAATAGGGATATACTCACCCTCCGACGCAGCCTGGACTTTACCGCCATAACCGGGAGCCGTTGTACCTAAGAATGCGCGCTTGAAGGGCCTTAGATGAGGTCACTACGCTCTGATTGGTCCGTAGCGGTCGCGTGACCGCTACGCGACCAATCACAAAGCAGTGACGTCACCTAAGGTCTTTCAAGCGCTTGAAATACCTTAGAAGACGTCCGCAGCTTCTGATTGGTCATGTAGCGGTCGCGTGACCGCTACGCGACCAATCACAAAGCAGTGACGTCTTCTAAGGTATTTCAAGCGCTTGAAAGACCTTAGGTGACGTCACTGCTTTGTGATTGGTCGCGTAGCGGTCACGCGACCGCTACGGACCAATCAGAGCGCAGTGACCTCATCTAAGGCCCTTCAAGCGTGCATTCTTAGGTACAACGGCTCCCGGTTACGGCGGTAAAGTCCAGGGGCCGCCGGAGAGGTGAGTATATCCCTATTTTTTATTTTAATTCTTATTTTACACATTGATATTAATCCCGATACCGATTCCAGATACCACAAAAGTATCGGATCTCGGTATCGGAATTCCGATACCCGCAAGTATCGGCCGATACCCGATACTTGCGGTATCGGAATGCTCAACACTATATATATATTATTATTATTATTTATTGTTATAGCGCCATTTATTCCATGGCGCTTTACATGTGAGGAGGGGTATACATAATAAAAACAAGTACAATAATCTTAAACAATACAAGTCATAACTGGTACAGGAGGAGTGAGGACCCTGCCTGCAAAGGCTCACAATCTACAAGGGATGGGTGAGAATACAGTAGGTGAGGATAGAGCTGGTCATGCAGCGGTTTGGTCAATATGTGGTTACTGCAGGTTGTAGGCTTGTCGGAAGAGGTGGGTCTTCAGGTTCTTTTTGAAGATTTCGATGGTAGGCGAGAGTCTGATGTGTTGTGGTAGAGGGTTCCAGAGTAGGGGTGATACGCGAGAGAAATTTTGTATACGATTGTGGGAAGAGGAGATAAGAGGGGAGTAGAGAAGGAGATCTTGTGAGGATCGGAGGTTGCGTGTAGGTAAGTACCGGGAGACAAGGTCACAGATGTATGGAGGAGACAGGTTGTGGATGGCTTTGTACGTCACGGTTAGGGTTTTGTACTGGAGTCTATGGGCAATGGGGAGCCAGTGAAGGGATTGACAGAGGGGAGAGGCTGGGGAATAGCGGGGGGACAGGTGGATTAGTCAGGCAGCAGAGTTTAGAATAGATTGGAGGGGTGCGAGAGTGTTCGAGGGGAGGCCAAAGAGCAGGAGGTTGCAGTAGTCAAGGCGAGAGATGATGAGGGCATGGACTAGGGTTTTTGCAGATTCTTGGTTGAGGAATGAACGGATTCATGAAATATTTTTGAGTTGAAGTCGGAAGGAAGTGGAAAGGGCTTGGATATGTGGTTTGAAGGAGAGATCAGCGTCAAGGATTACCCCGAGGCAGCGAGCTTGTGGGACTGGGGAGAGTGGACAGCCATTTACTGTAATGTGTTATGGACCTGGTGGTTAGGAGCATCCGGAATGACCTGATGAGTAAACTAGTAATCGGAACAAGCTCTGGGAAAGTGGAAACTCTGCTGACCGCAAACCCTACTCCTAATCGCACACACTAGAAATAGCCGTGGAGCGTACCTAACTCTCCCTAGACGCCTATTCACAGCCTAAGAGCTAACTACCCCTAAAGATAGAAATAGAAGCCTAACCTTGCCTCAGAGAAATTCCCCAAAGGTAAATGCAGCCCCCCACATATATTGACTGTGAGTTAAGAGGAAAGTCACAAACACAGGAATGAAACAGGTTTTAGCAAAGGAGGCCAGACTTCACTAAAATAGTCAGAGGATAGAAAAGGGAACTATGCGGTCAGTACAAAAGACTACAAAAAAACACGCAGAGTAAGCAAAAAGACTCCCCACACCGACTCACGGTGTGGAGGTGCCACTCTGCACCCCAGAGCTTCCAGCTAGCAAGGGAATATCATGATAGCAAGCTGGACTAGAAATTAGCAGTACTAAGAAATATATTCAGGAAGCAGTAACAACAAATGAACTAGCAAAGACTTAGCTTCTGCTGGAGTAGACAGGTCCTCAGAGAAGTCCAAGAGAGATCTGAACCAATACTGGAACATTGACAGCTGGCATGAAGTAATAATCTGAGTGGAGTTAAATAGGGAAGCCAACATAGCAATAAACGAGAGCAGCTGACAAAGCCAACCTCAGTGACCAGCAGTTCCGCTCAAAGCCACCAGAGGGAGTCCAAGAGCAGAACTAACCAAAGTACGATTCATGACCACAGGAGGGAGTCCGAGAACGGAATTCACAACAGTAATGGTTAGGTTCGTTGGGGGGGTCGCGTGAGATGGGGGAAAGATGATGAATTCTGTTTTGTCCATGTTAAGTTTCAGAAATCTAGCGGAGAAGAAGGATGAAATAGTGGACAGACATTGAGGGATTCTGTTAGTAGGGAGGTGATATCTGGTCCAGAGATGTAGATCTGTGTGTCATCAGCATAGAGGTGATACTGAAAGCCATGAGATTCTATGAGCTGTCCCAGGCCAAAGGTGTAAATGGAGAAGAGCAGGGGCCCAAGGACTGAACCTTGTGGGACTCCGACAGATAGGGGGCGAGGTGAGGAGGTGGTGTGTGAGGAGACGCTGAATGTCCGGTCTGTTAGGTATGATGAGATCCAGGATAGGGCCAAGTCTGTGTTGCCAAGGGATGAGAGGGTCTGTAATAATAGGGAATGGTCCACTGTGTCAAAGGCAGCCGACAGGTCGAGGAGGAGGAGGACAGAGTAGTGTCGCTTGCTCTTGGCGGTTAAGAGGTCGTTGGTGACCTTAGTTAGGGCAGTTTCAGTGGAATGGTGTGACCGCAAGCCAGATTGTAAGCAGTCAAAGAGGGAGCAAGAAGAGAGATGGGAGGACAGTTCAAGGTAAATGTGTTGTTCCAGTAGTTTGGAGGCATAAGGGAAGAGTGATATAGGGCGATAGCTAGATACAGAGGATGGGTCAAGAGAGGGCTTTTTGAGGATAGGTGTGATGGAGGCATGTTTAAAGCTTGAGGGGAAAACACCATTTGTTAGTGATAGGTTGAAGAGATGGGTTAGGGATGGGATGAAGACTGTGGTGAGGTTTGGGATGAGGTGGGATGGAAGCGGGTCAAGTGCACAGGTGGTGTGATGCGATCTTGAGAGTAGAGTGGAGAGTTGATCTTCTGTAATGGAGAAGAAGTTGGTTTTGGAGGTGGAGGGCTGGGAAGTCGGGAGGAAGGGCTCTGGGGGTTGTTGACCAAAACTGTCTCGGATGCTATCAATCTTCTGCTTGAAAAATGAGGCAAAGTCTTCAGCGGAGATAAGTGGGGAGGGAGGAGGTGCTGAGGGACGGAGGAGAGAATTGAAGGTGTTGAATAACTGTTTAGGGTTGCGAGACAGGGAGGATATGAGAGATGAGAAGTAGGTTTGTTTATCTGTGGCGAGTGTGGTCTTGAAAGTAGTGAGGGACTGTTTGAATACGATGAAGTGCTCGTTGGAGTGGGATCTTTTCCATCTGCGCTCAGCAGCCCTGGAAGCTCGCCTCAGTTCTTTTGTCAGACAGGTGTGCCAGGGCTGTCTGTTGATTTTGCGAGCTTTGGTATGTGTAAGTGGGGCAGCAGATTCCAAAGCTACAGCTATTGTGGTGTTATATAGAGCGGCAGCGTCATTCACATTGTGTATGGAACTTATGTCTGTGAGAGGGAGGAGGGATTCAGAGAATGAATGTAGGTCAAGATGTTTAAGATTTCTGTGAGGGTGTGAAAGTTTGTGGGGTGGGGATTGTAGACATGGAGTGGAGAGAGATGATAATGTGAGAAGGTTGTGGTCAGAGAGTGGAAGAGGTGAATTAGAGAGGTTAGATAGGGAGCAGAGGGTGAGTGAAGATGAGGTCCAGTGTGTGAGTGGCTGCAGAAGACCATTGAGTGAGGCCGAAGGAGGAAGTGAGAGATAGAATTTTAGTGGCAGCTGAGAGGGAAGTGTCAATGGGGATGTTGAAATCGCCCATGATGATAGTGGGGATGTCCGCAGAAAGGAAATGAAGTAGCCAGGTGGTGAAGTGGTCAAAGAAGGTGGTGGCTGGCCCTGGGGGGGCGGTAAATGGCAGCCAGTTGGAGGTTGGAGGGGGAGTAGATGCACACAGAGTGCACCTCAAAGGAAGTGAGGGTAACAGAGGGTGGCAGTGGGATTGGGGTGAAGGAGCAGTTATCTGACAGGAGAAAACCAACTCCTCCGCCATGCTTGCTGCTGGGGCGGGGTGTGTGAGAAAGGTGGAAGCCACCGTAAGAGAGTGCAGCAGGGGAGGCTGTGTCAGAAGGGGTGAGTAAATATATATATATATATATTTACAGTACATGTCAGTAACACACACGTACTGTATATACAGCTCTGGCAAAAATTAAGATCTAGACCCGTAGAAGCGCGGCAGCTCAAAACGGACATCGTCCTTTGGATCCACTGTTCTCCCTATATGGTCCTGCTATTTATTTGATGCCAGAATAAAGACTGAAAAAGTTTGCGGAGGGTGAAGTGCTCTTCTTCTTGAATATTAGCGCATTTTATTGCTGTGTGCATACATATATAGATGTTTTTGATAACTGATTGTATGTTGTTTTGTTTTTAAAAATCATTATGGAGGTTAATACAGTTTTCCTTTTTCCCCAATTAACTTAATTCAGGGGTGGGGAATCTTTTTTCGGCCAAGGGTCATTTGGATATTTGTACCATCCTTCGGGGGCCATACAAAGTCCACCCACAAAGTACATCCTGGCTCTGGCACTGGTTTCAGGACGTAATCTTTCATTACATGCCCTTCAGTGTTCAGTAGTGAACACTGCATGTGTGTGCTAACAGAGCAAAAAGAAATTATTGAGCTGGTGGCAATCAAAATACAGCTCCCTGCCCAAGAATGCGGTCCATGAGAATCTGCTCGGGGGCCTGATAAAAGGTCATAGAGGGCCATAAATGGCCCTGGGGTCTAAAGTTCCCCACCCCTGACTTAAATGAACAGCAACAAAAAAGAAATGCATGAAAATTCTTACAATATATTTTTTTCATTGCAAGATAATAACAACAAAAAAATACATGGGCAGCACAGTGGCTCAGTGGTTAGCACTGCAGCCTTGGTGTACTGGGTTCAAATCCCACCAAGGACAACATCTGCAAGGAGTTTGTATGTTCTCCCCGTGTTTGTGTGGGTTTCCTCTGGGTACCCCGGTTTCCTCCCACATTCCAAAGACATACTGATAGGGGATTTAGATTGTGAGCCCCAATGGGGACAGTGATAATAATGTGTGAAAAACTGTAAAGCGCTGCGGAATATGTTAGCGCTATATAAAGATAAAGATTATTATTTATTATTACATATTCTGTTCATGGGTCAGCAATGTTTCCTGTTGTTTCAGTTTTTCTTACTGTACAGTGTTTTCCATTAAAAATAATAGGAACAATTCAGAGGAATGATGCAACATTGGAGTTGCCATCCACTCAGCAATCAATATTTTCATATAAAAAGTACATTGTAGATACTTAGAAACTTTGGTAAAAAAAACAACTTAAAGGGGTTGTACTGTATTACTTGGACAGCCCCTTGTCGTTCTCCATATTTTCGCTCTAATAAAATAAAAACATGTATACTCACCTCTCATGCCAACGCCATTCCAGTTGTGTTGGCACTTAGTGATTGTTATGATATGTGAGCCCTACGTCCAATCAGCGCTGGCTTCACTGTCTCCATCTTCTGATGTATTAGTAATCAAGAGAAACTGATTAGCCAGCTGCAACTCTCACTCCCTCTTTGTTACTTATATATCTTAACATGAAGGTGAGGATAGTGACACCAGCAGTGATTGTGTGCTGGGCTCATGTGTCATAACAACTGCATGTAAGTCCCAGGAACACAAGTCCTGACATTGCTGGCATGGGAGGTGACTATAGGTGTTTATATCTTATCAGGCCCTAACATATGGAATGACAAGGGGTTTTCCAAGTAGTGGACAACTCCTTTAAGGACAGTTTTTCTCTAATTGTAAGAATTAATGTACTGAAATCTATAGCTTAAATGGGTGTTTCACTTTAAGGTGAGCCCCCTAATATTGGCAAGCATATACTGTAAAATAATAAAGCCAATTGGTACTCAACCTCCAACAGCAGCAGCTGAACCAGCAATAATATGTCCAGCACCAAGCACATCAGCAGATTGAGTTGCTCATGGAGGCGGTTCGTGGTACTGGAGCAGTTGCAACTCCAAGGTCAGCTGATGAGTTATCCATCCGGAAGGTGGTAAAGAGACACTATCACCTGCACAGAAACAACAGTGCCAAGAACTGATTCAGCTGAATCAAGATCTGTTTTCAGAGTTGCCAGGATATACGTAGGTCGTTGAGCACAAAATCCTGATGGAACCACATGTGCGGGTAAACCTAAAGCCAACTTGCATTCCAGAAGCCAGCTGCAAGATGATTTCAAAGGAGGTGAGGAAAATTTTGAGCCAGGACATCATCAAGGAGTCAAAGAATGGCTGGTTCATTCCATTGTCCTTGTGATGAAGCCCAGTGGACATTGGCGCTTTTGTAATCATTATAGGAAGCTGATTGAGGTTTCCAAGTTCAATGTGCATTCGGAGGATATGGTCAGCCAGCCACATCACCAACCTTTACCTAATGAAAGGGTACTGACATGTTCTACTGACCCAAAGTGCCAAGGAGAAGAAGGCATTCTCTACAACTGACAGTTGCTTTGAATATACCAGAATGCCTTTAGGGCTGCAGGGTGCCCCAGACACCTTCCAGAGATCCATGAACTGGATCCTAACCCCTCATAAGAAGTGTGCTGCAGCTTACCTGGATGATATTGTGATCTTCAGCTTGGATTGGGGAAGCCATCTGCAAAAGATATAGTCAATACTTGATGCACTGAGGAAGGAGGGGTTTAACATAAACTCAAATAAGTGTTCCAGGGGGAAAGAGGAGGAGGCCAAATACTTAGGCTGTATAGTCAGAATGGGTGAAATAAAGCTTCAAGTGAAAAAATAAGGGGCCATCCAAAATTGGCCACAACCGATCTCACAGAAAAAGGTTAGTGCGTTTCTGGGAATTGTGGGTCACTTTTGTTGATGTATCCCGAATTTTGCCATGATAACCACACCTATGACCAACCTCCTTAATAGCACAAAGACGTGGATGGCCAAGTGGTCTTCCGAAGCGGAGATGGCGTTTCAAGATTTGAAGCTCGCCCTTTGTATACAGCACATCTTGGTCTCACCTGACTTCATGGTCCAGACAGATGCATCAGTTGTCAAGTTGGAAGCCATGTTGTCCCGGAAAATAATTGGTGAGAAATATCTAAACCTATAACTAAGTGGGAAACTCTCCTCCTGTGAAAGTAATTATGCTATAGTGAAGAAAGAATGCTTGGCCATAAAATGGGCAATTAACGCTATGAGGTAACATCTCTTAGGCAGAAAGTTCAAGCTAGTGTGAGACCATGTGCCTCTGAGATGGATGAGAGAAAAGAAGCTGAAGAGTGCATGTGTGACTAGGTGGTTTCCAGCGCTCAAGGACTTAAGCTTCCATGTAGAGCATAGGCACGGGAACCAACACAGTAGACTTCCCTGTTTAGTGACTTAAGGTGCCAAAACACCTTGCTTTGGACAGAGGGGGGATATTTGAGAAGGTTACTAGTAAAATACTGGAGGGGAGATATGTGTCACTCAAGGTTTAAGCATCACAGATATGAACCTGGAAAAATGCTCCACAATACTAAATGCTGACAGGGGTTAATCAACCATGTTATGGGCTAGGTTATTGGGGACAGCTGAAGAGTGGATGGGAGGCTATTTAACATATCTACATTTCAAGGTGTAATCCAGAGAGTGAATATGGAGTCTTTAGACTCACTCACTGTTTGGTGTGTCTGGAGACGAGATCTTCAGAACCGTGCTCGTGTTAAAGAAAACTGAACAGTGTGTTTTTCTCTGAGCAGGCGGATCCCTGCAGCTACATAGACTGTACTGTAAGTTATTTTGTTTTTTCCCATTTAAGCCAGAAAGGCCATGTTTATTTACTTAACTTTGCACTGGTTTATGCATTTGAAAACCTAAATTGAAAGTATTTCTGTGAACACTTCTTGAAGCAGCTGAGTGAAATGATCTACCACAGCACCCTCAAATCATAACAACAAAATTTGAATTGCAATATGATGTTTCCCTTCTGGGCTTTGTACTATGCCTCAGAAGTAGGCTTCAACCACATATTGGGTATTGGCATTTTCGGGAGAAATTGAGTAACAAATTGTACCATTATTTTTTTTTATTTTTTTTTTTTAATTCCAAAAGTGAAAAGGCGCTCCTTCTCTTCTGAACTCTGACATGCACCCAAACAGTAGTTTTCCAACACATCTTGTCTATCATAGTATTCAGGTCAGGTGAAATTGCATAACAAATTATATGGTCCATTTTCTCCTGTTTTTTTTGTAAAAATGAAAAACTTGGGGCTAAATCAACATTTTTGGGGAAAATGTTTTTCAAATGGTGTCAGTTTTGAGAATTTTCTGTCTTAGTAGCCACTCAAAGTCACAAAAAATATTTGTTTAGCAAAGTTCTTTGGAAAATTTAGAAATTGCTGATAAGCTTTTAACCCTTTTAATTTCCTAACAAAAAATTATGTTTTAAAAATGATTCAGATGTAAAGAAGACATGTGGTAAATGCTATTCATTATCTATTGTGAGGCAGTGACTGGTGTTACATGTGAGGGTTGTTATGTGTCCCCCAGGATGTGCAAAAAAGCATATGGAGGCCAGGGGAGTGCATTGCAGTCACAGGCATAACTGTGATTGCAAGGCAGAATAGAAGTGTCAGTCTTGGGCCAGCTATTTGTCCAAGTTAGAGTTAAGAAAACCTGCCATGGGCTTTTATTTTTTAAATAGACTACAGGATGGTAGTGGGGTGGTCCATTTCTTTCCCTGTCTCCAGGTTTTCCATGTGGCCTATGGCCACAGGTTTGTTTGTAAAAAAACCTACAGCAGAGGGTTGGGTGTGTCAGCTTTGGTCTTGCAAGCAGGCAAAGCAGACAGCTTTGCAGAGCTCAACTTGTGTGAGGTAACACAGGGCCAAGTGCAGCCAAAAGTCCTGGCACCCTCACGGAGGTGCAGTCCCTCATGGCAACCAGTCACAGACTGTCTTTATTTTTCCCGGCTGTGATCCAGAGGATTCAATTTACTTTCCTGTTTTGTGAGTATTCTGTTTATTAAAATAGACTTTACTTTGAACTTTTCCTGGGTCACTGCCTCATCACTGCACAGAGTGGATACCTCTGCACTACATATGGTTGGAGAATGCAGGCTGTGTGAACTGAAGCATACAGTGGGTATTCAGACCCTTTTAAATTTTTCAATATTTGTTCATTTCAGCTATTTAGTAAATTCAAAGAAGTTAATTTTTTTCTCATAAATGTACACTCTGCACCCCATTTTGACTGAAAAAAAAACAAATGTTGACATTTTTGCTAATTTAGCAAAAAAGAAAAACTGAAATATCACATGGTCATAAGTATTAAGACCCTTTGCTCAGACACTCATATTTTTTGTAAATTCTTTATTTAAAGTAAAGACTGGAAACATTACAGGCATCTTATGGCAGAGCAAATAAACCATTTCCGTCTCATTGATGACATTAAGCAAACCTAAACCAACATCATTAGGGAAGTGTAGGAGGGGGGAGGTGAAAAGGGGGAAGGGGTAGGAAGGACAAGGCGGGGGGGGGGGGGGGGGGGTCTGAGGGGTAAAGTCCAGGAGGGAAAAAAAAAAAAAAGGAAAGGGGGAACAATAAACATAACATATCAAGTACATGTGAGGATATCACTCTAAAGCAAACCGTTCGATAGCATGAAATTCTCTAAAGAGCAAAGACAGATAAGAGACAATATTAAGACACACCGGATCGAAATGTTCTCCAGGGGAGCCAGTTTGATACAAAACGTACATGGGCATGCGTTTCCCAACTTGAAAGTTTCTCTAGTCTATAGATATGGTCAATCTTGTTGAACCACTCGCCTAACGTTGGAGGGATCTCACTCTTCCAATGAATAGTTATTAAGTGCTTTGCAGCACTAAGCAACAAGGGGAGAAGACCATGCCTGGATAGTCTGAAGTTATTTGTTGGGCACAAGAGAATGGCCTCAAAGGCCAATAAATTGGTTTTAATTAGTTTGAGCTTTTTAAGCGTTGAGTTTATTCCCTCCCAGAAATTTCTGATCTGAGAACATTCCCAGAATATATGTGCGTGGTTCCCTTGGGTGACCCGGCACCGCCAAGATAAGTCGGAGTCCGATAAACCCAGATGATGGAGCTTGACCGGGGTCATATGCCATCTGGTTAGTACCTTGTATGAATTTTCCTGAAGCAGGATACATTGAGAGAAATCCCGGGCAAACATCAACATCTTGGAGATCTGATCGTCTGAAAAAGTAATATTAAGTTCAGATTCCCAGGAGTAAATAAAAGAGGGTTTAGAGTGTTGAGAAGGGGTTATAAGTTGGGAGTATATGCGAGATATTACTTTATATCTAGCTGAACCCGTTTTAAACATTAGGTCTAACCATGACCAATTGGACTTGTGTGGGAATTGTTTTCTGAATTGCGTAAGAATACATTTAGTGTGGTGTTCTTGAAGGAAATTTTTTGGGGAAGTCAGAGCGTTGCTAGGCCAAATATCGTTTTTAAGAGTTTTTTCATCATAAAAATTAGTGAGAGAGTCCATAGGAAGCTTCGACCATAAGTTATATGAATCCTTAAAGTTAGAGTTGACTAGATAAGGAATGACTGCAATAGGAGTTAATGATGATGGAAATGACTCTGATGGTAAATCGTTCAAAACGGAGCGTCTGATATGTAGATTATAAGGTTATATCGTCCAGACCCAGCGAAGCCAACGGTTTTGATCGCGACCATAAGAATGGAATTCCCCCACTGCCCAATAAAGCCATATCAATCATATCTAGTATACCCCTCTCTAATCCAAGTGTAATTCTCAGCCATCTACCTAAATGTATAGCTTTGTAATAGATATAAGGGTCAGGGACTCCCAGGCCACCGCATGAGGTGGGATATGATAACAATTTGAAGAATAGCCTAGCTGGTTTATTTCTCCATATGAATTTAGATATTAAGGACCTTATATTTTTGAAGAAAGTGAGGGGAAGACGAATGGGGACCATACTCATACAGTACAATAATATAGGCATCAGGTATGCTTTAAATACGTTGATACGTCCTATCCACGATAGAGTGGGTAGATTATACATTTTCATCAACGTGTCTAATTTCTTTAGTAAGGCTAGGTTCACATTGCGCTAGGTGAGTCCGACTAACGGACACGTTTTAAAGTAGTTAAAACGCAATGTAACGGACATTGTAACGCACCCATAGACTTGCATTGTCTGACGCACCAAAATTGGCATGCGTTTGTCACATTACGTTTTTTTATGATGGACCTTGGAACGCGGCTTGCAGCGTTTTCGGGTCCGGTCAAGCTAACGCAAGACTAACGGAGGCGTTAATTATGCCATTGAAGGCAATTGCAAACGCAGCCAGACGCAAATCAGGTGAAATTCCCAAATAAATCCATACGTTTGAATTGCGTTTGAGGGTTGTCCATGTGGACATGTGACAGGAAATATGATTTCAGCCATTTTGGAGGACAGACACTACTACACAATTTCCTGACGCCTGCAGCACATTGTGAGAGTGTATTGCAAGGGATCAGAGGCAATGTAAGTACAATTCAATGTATATCTCAGTATACATCATGGGAGTGTGTGGTGCCCGACGGATGTGTGTTTACAATTTATTGTTTTGTTTGCACACAGATGTCGGATAGTGAGTCAAGCAGCAGCTGCAGCAGCAGGGTGTCTGCCGTCTTTTCCTCCCAATCGGTAGGCATGCACTTTAAAAAGCCACAATAATGTTGTTGTTTGTCATTCCAGTGTATTGAGGTAAGCACGTGTATAATCATATTTTTATTGCAAATAGGAGTCATTGGAGCCCGAAGCTGCTACGCCCCCCCCCCAAAGAAACAGGCAAAAGCGACAAAGGTACATGGCACACATTTATTGGTTTTCACGCATAAATTTATTGATACAAGAATTGTACATTTTTTTTTCTCTACATAGGTTGTTGAACAAGGAGGACAGAGAAAAAAAAAACAACCTCGCCACCTGTCGTCGCCACACCTACCAGTGGTAAATATCACGCTATTAATGTTCCTTTTTTTATTTAAAAATCTACTATCTATCCACTATCTATCAACAATCTATCTATCCACTATCTATCTACTATCTAGCTATCCACGATTTATCTACGATCTATCTATCCACTATCTATCTACTATCTAGCTATCCACGATTTATGTACAATCTATCTATCCACTATCTATCTACTATCAAGCTATCCACGATTTATGTACAATCTATCTATCCACTATCTATCTACTATATCTAAGAACTATATATCAACTATCTATCTATCTGTCTATCTATCCATCCAGTGACATTTAACCTTTCAATATAACGTTTTGTGTTTACATAGTCCAAGCCGCCCACCAAAAATAAAGGATTGTGGTTGACGAAGAGCCCTTGGACATTCATAACGAGACGCTGATCAATTTAGTGGAAGCCAATCCATCCATATGAGACCAAAGCAACAGCTCCCACCACGACATTGTCAAAAACAGGAAGTTGTGGGATAAAATTATATGCCATTTTGACCCACGATACATGGAGAAGTCGGCATCCTCAAAGAAAAAAATTGGTAAATATTGTTGAACTTAACTGGCAAAATGTTAAGATTGCAAACAGTCAAATACAATAGCAACTGAAAAACTTAAAAAAAAAAAACCTATCCAGTATCTATTTATCCACTATATCTATCTACAATCTATCTATCTATCCTCAATTTATTAAATATCTATCAACTATCTATCTATCTATCTATCTATCTATCTATCTATCTATCTATCTATCTATCTATCTATCTATCTATCTATCTATCTATCTATCTATCCACTATCTATCTACTATTTATCTATCAACTATCTACTATCTATCTATTATGTATTCAGTGGCGTAACTACAAAGTTATGGGCCCCGGTGCGAACTTCCAAATGGGCCCCCCCCCCCCCGCCATAAAATTCAATGTAACCCCCGTAGAATACAATGCAGCCCCCCTCATAGTATAATGCAGCCCCTCCATACAGGGGCAGTGAGAAAGACACGAGCAAATGGTGGGGAGAGGGCCCAAGGGGGCAAGGAAGACAGGCACAAGGGGACACATGGGGGCTAGGAGGCAGGGGAGAAGGATACAAGGGGACTAGTGGGCAAGGGAGACTGACACAAGGGGAAAATGGAGACTGACACAAGGGGCACACGGGGACAAGTGGGCAAGGGAGACTGACACAAAGGGCACACGGGGACTAGTGGACAAGGGAGACTGGCACACGGGGACACAGGGACTAGTGGGCAAGGGAGACTGACACGGGGAATAGTGGGCAAGGGAGACTGATACAAGGGGACTAGTGGGCAATGGAGACTGATACAAGGAGACACACGGGGATAAGGGACAAGCACAAGGGGAAAAGGGAGACAGGCACAAGGGGACACACAGGGACTAGTGGGCAAGAGACTGACACAAGGGGACAAGGGATACAAGCACAAGGGGACACACAGGGACAAGTGGGAAAGGGAGACTGACACACAGGGACTAGTGGGCAAAGGAGACTGACACAAGCACAAGGGGACAAAGGAGACTGACACAAGCACAAGGGGACATAGGAGACAGGCACATGGGGACACACAGTGACTAATGGGCAAGGGAGACTGGCACATGGGGACACAAGCATAAGGGAGACAGGCTGAAGGGGACACACGGCCCCCTGACCTGCCAGAGCCGCTTGCAGCTGCGACCGTGGTAGTTACGCCGCTGCCTCACACACACACATACTACAGATATCACACACACACTACAGATATCACACACACACACACACATCATACTACAGATATCACACACACATCAGTTATCACACACACTACAGATATCACACACACTACAGATATCACACACACTACAGATATCACACACACTACAGATATCACACACACTACAGATATCACACACACTACAGATATCACACACACACACACACACACACACATACAGATATCACACACATACTACAGATATCTCACACACACACACACACACTACAGATATCACACACATCATATTACAGATATCACACACACACTACAAATATCACACACACACTACAGATATCACACACACACACAGACATACTACAGATATCACACACACATCATACTACAGATATCACACACACACATACTACAGTTATCACACACACACTACAGATATCACACACACACATACTACAGATATCACACACACACACCAGAGATACCAGCTCATATACACAACTCACAATCTCCTCTCTGGTACAGGGGTGGCTGATGTAAACCGGCTGCAGCTCCTCAGCTTCTCCTGACTAAAGCGGCTCTGTCCCGCACCTCCCCCCTGCTCTCGCCTTCTGTCCCGGGGTTATTTTGGCTTTCTCTTAAATACGATCTCATTCAGACGTACATGAGATGTATGAGGGGGGAAAAATACAGACTGAGAAGCTGTCTCATCGTGATGACTGGAGCTGCTTCCTGTCTCTCACGTGCCCCGGCTGCCCCCTTCCCCTAGATACGCCTCGGACTGTTGCCGTGCAGGAGGAATCTCCTGCACTGCAACATGGTGTTGGGTGCCAGCACAGCCCGCACAGTGGTCTATCCAGCACAGCCCGCACAGTGGTCTATCCAGCACAGCCCGCCCAGTGGTCTATCCAGCACAGCCCGCCCAGTGGTCTATCCAGCACAGCCCGCCCAGTGGTCTATCCAGCACAGCCCACCCAGTGGTCTATCCAGCACAGCCCGCACAGTGGTCTATCCAGCACAGCCCGCACAGTGGTCTATCCAGCACAGCCCGCCCAGTGGTCTATCCAGCACAGCCCGCACAGTGGTCTATCCAGCACAGCCCGCACAGTGGTCTATCCAGCACAGCCCGCACAGTGGTCTATCCAGCACAGCCCGCACAGTGGTCTATCCAGCACAGCCCGCCCAGTGGTCTATCCAGCACAGCCCGCACAGTGGTCTATCCAGCACAGCCCGCACAGTGGTCTATTCAGCACAGCCCGCACAGTGGTCTATCCAGCACAGCCCACACAGTGGTCTATCCAGCACAGCCCGCACAGTGGTCTATCCAGCACAGCCCGCACAGTGGTCTATCCAGCACAGCCCGCACAGTGGTCTATCCAGCACAGCCCGCACAGTGGTCTATCCAGCACAGCCCGCACAGTGGTCTATCCAGCACAGCCCGCACAGTGGTCTATCCAGCACAGCCCGCACAGTGGTCTATCCAGCACAGCCCGCACAGTGGTCTATCCAGCACAGCCCGCACAGTGGTCTATCCAGCACAGCCCGCACAGTGGTCTATCCAGCACAGCCCGCACAGTGGTCTATCCAGCACAGCCCGCACAGTGGTCTATCGAGCACAGCCCGCACAGTGGTCTATCCAGCACAGCCCGCATCTCTCGCCCCCCCCCCCCACTCTCCTTACCTTTCCTCTTGCCAGCGTTGCTTCCTGCTCCGGTCTCAGGCTCGGCTGCAGTCTGCCCGGGATCGCGCACCCGCAGTGTCAGAGGCAGAGCGCGGAATGATGGGAGAGGGAGCATCTGTAGACGCTCTCTCCTCCGTCATTGCATTCAACTGTACCGGCGTCATAGACGCCGGTATAGTTGAATGCGACGGCAGGGGGGGTGAGTCGTCGGCGGCGGGGGGAGGCGGATCGAGCGGCCCATGACTGGCACCGGCTCTTCTGGCATTTGCCAGAAGTGCCCGATGGCCAGTCCGGCCCTGCTCTGACCTGCTGGCCCCGGGCCCCTGACCTGCTGGGCCCGGTTGCAATGGCGACCACTGCAACCGCGGTAGTTACGCCCCTGTCCATACTGTACAATGGCCACACATAGTGCTCCATACTGTACAATGGCCACACATAGTGCTCCATACTGTACAATGGCCACACATGATATTGCCTACAGTATAATGGCCACACATAGTTACTCCTACACATGCGGCTGAGCTCCGTACACATTGCACATGCGGCTCCCCTCCGTACACCTCTTACACACCCGGCTCCGCTCCGTACACCTTGCACACGGCTCCGCTCCGTATACCTCGTACACACACGGCTCCGCTCCGTACACCTTGTACACACCCAGCTCCGCTCCGTACACCTCGTACACACACGGCTCCGCTCCGTACACCTCGTACACACATGGCTCCGCTCCGTACACCTCGTACACACACGGCTCCGCTCCGTACACCTCGTACACACACGGCTCCGCTCCGTACACCTCGTACACACCCGGCTCCGCTCCGTACACCTCGTACACACCCGGCTCCGCTCCGTACACCTCATACACACATGGCTCCGCTCCGTACACCTCATACACACACGGCTCCGCTCCGTACACCTCATACAAACACGGCTCCGCTCCGTACACCTCATACACACACGGCTCCGCTCCGTACACCTCATACACACACGGCTCCGCTCCGTACACCTCATACACACACGGCTCCGCTCCGTACACCTCATACACACACGGCTCCGCTCTGTACACCTCATACACACACGGCTCCGCTCCGTACACCTCATACACACCCAGCTCTGCCTTGTACACCTCATACACACCCGGCTCCGCTCCGTACACCTCATACACACCCAGCTCTGCCTTGTACACCTCATACACACACGGCTCCGCTCCGTACACCTCATACACACACTGCTCCGCTCTGTACACCTCATACACACCCGGCTCCGCTCCGTACACCTCATACACACCCAGCTCTGCCTTGTACACCTCATACACACACGGCTCCGCTCCGTACACCTCATACACACCCAGCTCTGCCTTGTACACCTCATACACACCCGGCTCCGCTCCGTACACCTCATACACACCCGGCTCCGCTCCGTACACCTCATACACACCCAGCTCTGCCTTGTACACCTCATACACACACGGCTCCGCTGCGTACACCTCATACACACACAGCTCCGCTCTGTACACCTCATACACACACTGCTCTGCTACATCCACACAAACCCATCCTGACCTCACACAAAAGCTTACCCTCCTCCAGCAAGATGACGACCAGCACTGCACTACTGTCCTGCACTACACGGAAGCCTTTGATCATGTGACTCCGACTCCTCCCCTCCTGTGACCTCATCACAGGTCCTGCGTGCACAGAGCAGCTGCAGCCATAGTTGTGGACGGTGTGCGGCTCTCTGGGGTGGAGGGGCTCTGCTGCAGGACAAGTGCAGTCCCACCCGTGATCGCGCGTGCACTGAGAGAGTGCACGCGCACTAGGGCCTGTAAAGAAGGTTTATTTAAAGGGCCGGCGGCCCATTTTGTAGCTCAGAGTCGGGGCCCCTAGGCACTGCGGGCCCCGTCGCAATTGCGACCCCTGCGACCGCGGTAGTTACGCCCCTGTATGTATTTATGTATTTTTTTGTTTCTTAAAAGCCGATGCTGTCCATACCCTTTGGAGATCGATTAGGGATCGCTTTGTACATGACTTCCGCAACAGCCAAACCACACCCAGTGGATCTGGTGGCAAACGGGTCACCCCATATGTGCATTATGCGCAATTGCTCTTTCTGAAAAAAACTGTGTCACAGCGCTCGTAAGTAAAAAGATTTTAGGAGAGCGAGACAAAGTTGTTTAAAATAAAATAATAAATCTTTTTTTTTTGTTACAGAACGATATGCAGTACCGCTGCGCCTAGAGAGGCAGAGGAACCGGAGGCATCGCCAATCGAACCAAGCTAGCAGACGGGCACTGAAGATGTGTCTGGCATGAGCGAGCCACGATCTGTGGAGAAAAGAGCTGTGGCTTCTGGTGTCAGTGCCTGTTTGCAAGCTCAGCGTGGACGCAAGCGAGCATCCCAAAAAATTGAAGCAGATGACATAATTGTCGATGGACTCCAATGGGTAGAGGACATGTGTCGCAGTGAACTCAGAGACCTGAGGCGGGAAATAATGGACTTGCAATCCCATGAGTCTGTATATGCAGCCATATATGCAGCCAATGAGTGGAAGCTCCTGTTTTTGTCCTATGTGCCTGTAGCTCAAAATATCCCGGCACACAGAAACTTTATGTTTAGGCAAAAGCTGAATGACCTACTTGAGGAATTTGTGGGCCCCCAGGAACCCGCTCCATCGAGAACAAGAAGCATGGACATGCAGGCCTACAACCCACAATACAGAGGCCGGGGTGAACCGAGCATGGAACAACAGAGGCAATAGTTCATCGTACAGTTGGGCAGACAATACGCCGGCACAGTATCACAGTCTATAAGTACTGTCACCAACCGGTTTCAATTTCATCGTTCACATTTTGTGTGATTAATTTCATTTCAGCTTTTTTTTTTATGGTTATGTTCATCGCTATATGGGATATCATATGTTAAAAACGTGGATCAACACAGCGGAAAAAAGTTCCATTTAGTAAACTGTTAAAAATTGCATATTCTTATATGGCTTTAACTTTTCACACTACATAATATGACTTTTACTTTTTACACTAGATAAATAACATTCTGGGAAATAAAAAAAACAAAAACTGTCCCACACATTTCACCAATAATCAGGCTATGACATCTGGTTTCCACATTTTCAGACGTGTATGTCTTGCCATGGAACAAGGCCTTCATGTGTGAAGTAACTGGCAAAATCATCCCGAATCCTCATAATTTGTACTGTAGACCGAACAGCAGTCGAATCTATGCTGATGAGGTTCGACTCACAGTCATCGGGGTCAACCACCTGGGGTTCATGTCTAGAAACAAAATTGTGCAGACAGATGCATGCCTTCACAACACGGTCCACATTTTCTGGTTGCAGTTGCATGCAAGTAAGTAAGATTCGCCATTTTAAGGTCAAAATACCAAAGGCACACTCCACATAACGTCTTGCCCGGCTCAAGCGATAATTAAAAATGCGTCTTGTGGAGTTTAGAGTACGGCTTGAGTATGGCTTTAGAAGATTTTGTCCAAGTTGAAAAGCCTCATCCCCAACTAAAACATAGGGCAAACTTGGGCCTTCGGTGCCCGGAAGAGGTCGTGGTGAGGGTATGTTAAAGTTGTTGCTGTACAAACATCTCCCTATGTTGGGTTGGAGTCTCTGAAGACTCTGGAATCATTTGTTCGGCCATACGCACCAATATCCACAGCAACAAAACGGTATCTGGCATCCGCAATCGCCATCAATACAATGGAAAAGTATTTTTTATAGTTATAGTACAGCGATCCACTATGCGCTGGTTTCTGAATCCGAATGTGCTTGCCGTCCAAGGCACGAATGCAATTGGGGAAATTAGCCACATCCTCGAAATGTTGGGAAATCGCTAGCCACATTTCCGTTGTCGGGGTTGGTAGCACAAGTGGTTGCAAGTTGTTCCAAATCGCATCACAAGTTTCCCGAACCAGTTGGCAAATGGTCGACTTCCCAATTCTAAATTGAAAATGCAGTGACGCAAAAGATTCTCCGGTAGCCAAATATCTGTCGGAAATCACAAAGAAAAAAAAAAATATTGTTAGGATTTTAAAGGACAACAAAAAGGCTAGTTAAAATGAAATAATACAATTGCCTAAATGTACCTAATTATGCCCCACAATAAATTACATGTTGTCTTTGATATGCATCAGTGGTTTTTGTATTTAGACAGATTTCAAAAAGGGAAATACCCTAACATGGACATAAGATATAACAGGGCAAACTCCACTGCATATATAGATCCTACAAGAGAACTACGGAGTATACAACACCCACCAGAATATAAATGTAAAAAATATAAAATTTTATTAAGGAGAACATACATAAAAGTCACAACAAATATAAATAGACACTAGATGGCAGCCCGATTCTAAAGAATCGGGAGTCTAGAATCCATATATACTTTATTTATTCAAATGTAAGAATAATACAATTAATAAATAATAGTAAGAAAGAACAAAAAATGGCTGCACTCACCAGCTCTTGACAATTCTTGACAGTACGGCACATTTCTGATTGGTCGCTCGCGGCAGGCGGCAACCAATCAGAAAAGTGCCGCGCACCACGAAGGCATATATCTTTGTCCACCCTGAGCGGGTGTAGGACGCTGGTGACGTCACTTATCTCCGGACATTATCTCCGGACAAAGCCACGGAAGTTGGCACAAATTGCCGGAAGTAGTATTCTAGGCAATAATATATTAGATTTTAATGTTATCAGTGTTTACCTTTGAACGTTTATATTGTATTGTCCTGTCACCAGCCATGTGTACGATTATCGGCCGAAAGCCTCTCTGGAACCAATAATCACCCCATGTAAAGGTATCTTTATAAGTTAAAGATTCAGAATACTATGACTTTTATCATATCCTGAACAGTCAAGTTTTTTATGAACCGTTAAGGTTTTCTGGTTGAAGTAAAAAAAACTCTGAGTGTTTACAGTTTGAAACCATAAAATGTTGAAAAATTATGTCATTCTTGAGTATATCACTCAATGGTGCTCATAAACGTGTCAAATTTGATCTATAATATACTTTAATATACGTTACTTTAATCTTTAATATACTTAAGAACAGGGCCCCAGACATCACACAGGGGGTCTGAAACACCGCACAGTGGTCCAAAATATCGCTGTGCTCTGCCTGGGGCCCCTGTGCTCTGCCTGGGGCCCCATGTTCTGCCTGGGGCCCCTGTGCTCTGCCTGGGGCCACTGTGCTCTGCCTGGGGCCCCATATGCTGCCTGGGGCCCCTGTGCTCTGCCTGGGGCCCCATATGCTTCCTGGGGCCCCTGTGCTCTGCCTGGGGCCCCATATGCTGCCTGGGGCCCCTGTGCTCTGCCTGGGGCCCCTGTGCTCTGCCTGGGGCCCCATGTTCTGCCTGGGGCCCCTGTGCTCTGCCTGGGGCCACTGTTCTCTGCCTGGGGCCCCATATGCTGCCTGGGGCCCCTGTGCTCTGCCTGGGGCCCCATATGCTGCCTGGGGCCCCTGTGCTCTGCCTGGGGCCACTGTGCTCTGCCTGGAGCCCCATAGGCTGCCTGGGGCCCCTGTGCTCTGTAAAGCGCTACCAGCTTTACAGCAGCACTTTTCACACACGGGACTGGGGGGCGCGCTTACTTTTGCACCCGGGGCCGGGGGCGCGCTTACTTTTGCACCCGGGGGCGCACTTACTTTTGCACCCGGGGGCGCACTTACTTTTGCACCCGGGGGCGCACTTACTTTTGCACCCGGGGGCGCACTTACTTTTGGGGCCGCACTTACTTTTGGTGGGTGAAGCTCCTCAGCCTCCGATTTGGTTGGTGGGGCCCCTCGTCCTCCGATTTGGTGGGTGGGGACCCTCGGCCTCCGATTTGGTGGGTGGGGACCGGCCTCCGATTTGGTGGGCGGGGACCCTCGGCCTCCGATTTGGTGGGTGGGGACCCTCGACCTCCGATTTGGTGGGCGGGGCCCCTCGGCCTCCGCTTTGGTGGGCGGGGCCCCTCGGCCTCCGATTTGGTGGGCGGGGTCCCTCTGCCTCCGATTTGGTGGGCGGGGACCCTCGGCCTCCGCTTTGGTTGGCGGGGCCCCACGGCCTCCGATTTGGTGGGCGGGGTCCCTCTGCCTCCGCTTTGGTGGGCAGGGCCGCTCGGCCTTCGATTTGGTGGGCGGGGCTCCTCGGCCTCCGATTTGGTTGGCGGGGCCCCTCGGCCTCCGATTTGGTTGGCGGGGCCCCTCGGCCTCCGATTTGGTGGGCGGGGACTCTCGGCCTCCGATTTGGTGGGCGGGGACCCTCGGCCTCCGATTTGGTGGGCGGGGACCCTCGGCCTCCGATTTGGTGGGCAGGGACCCTCGGCCTCCGATTTGGTGGTCGGGGACCCTCGGCCTCCGCTTTGGTGGGCGGGGCCCCTCGGCTTCCGATTTGGTGGGCGGGGTCCCTCTGCCTCCGATTTGGTGTGCGGGGACCCTCGGCCTCCGATTTGGTGGGCGGGGCCCCTCGGCCTCCGATGTGGTGGTCGGGGCCCCTCGGCCTCCGCTTTGGTGGGCGGGGCCGGGCCCCTCGGCCTCTGCTTTGGTGGGCGGGGCCGCTTGGCCTTCAATTTGTTGGGCGGGGCTCCTCGGCCTTTGATTTGGTTGGCGGGGCCCCTCGGCCTCCGATTTGGTTGGCGAAGCCCCTTATCCTCCGATTTGGTGGGCGGGGACTCTCGGCCTCCGATTTGGTGGGCGGGGACCCTCGGCCTCCGATTTGGTGGGCGGGGACCCTCAGCCTCCGATTTGGTGGGCAGGGACCCTCGGCCTCCGATTTGGTGGTCGGGGCCCCTCGGCCTCCGCTTTGGTGGGCGGGGCCCCTCGGCTTCCGATTTGGTGGGCGGGGTCCCTCTGCCTCCGATTTGGTGTGCGGGGCCCCTCGGCCTCCGATTTGGTGGGCGGGGCCCCTCGGCCTCCGATGTGGTGGTCGGGGCCCCTCGGCCTCCGCTTTGGTGGGCGGGGCCGGGCCCCTCGGCCTCCGCTTTGGTGGGCGGGGCCGCTCAGCCTTCGATTTGTTGGGCGGGGCTCCTCGGCCTTTGATTTGGTTGGCGGGGCCCCTCGGCCTCCGATTTGGTTGGCGGGGCCCCTTATTCTCCGATTTGGTGGGCGGGGACTCTCGGCCTCCGATTTGGTGGGCGGGGACCCTCGGCCTCCGATTTGGTGGGCGGGGCCCCTCGGTCTCCGATTTGGTTGGCGGAGCCCCTCGGCCTCCGATTTGGTGGGCGGGGACCCTCGGCCTCCGATTTGGTGGGCGGGGCCCCTCGGCCTCCGATTTGGTGGGCGGGGCCCCTCGGCCTCCGATTTGGTTGGCGGGGCCCCTCGGCCTCCGATTTGGTGGGCATGGCCCCTCGGCCTCCGATTTGGTTGTTGGGGCCCCTCGGCCTCCGATTTGGTGGGCGGGGACCCTCGGCCTCCAATTTGGTGGGCGGGGAACCTCGGCCTCCAATTTGGTGGGCGGGGACCCTCAGCCTCCGATTTGGTGGGCAGGGACCCTCGGCCTCCGATTTGGTGGGCGGGGACCCTCGGCCTCCAATTTGGTGGGCGGGGACCCTCAGCCTCCGATTTGGTGGGCAGGGACCCTCGGCCTCCGATTTGGTGGGTGGGGACCCTCGGCCTCCGATTTGGTGGGCGGGGCCCCTTGGTCTCCGATTTGGTGGGCGGGGCCCCTCGGCCTTTGATGTGGTGGGCGGGCCCCTCGGCCTCCGCTTTGGTGGGCGGGGCTGGGCCCCTCGGCCTCCGCTTTGGTGGGCGGGGCCGCTCGGCCTTCGATTTGGTGGGCGGGGCTCCTCGGCCACCGATTTGGTTGGCGGGGCCCCTCGGCCTCCGATTTGGTTGGCAGGGCCCCTTGGCCTCCGATTTGGTGGGCGGGGACTCTCGGCCTCCGATTTGGTGGGCGGGGACCCTCGGCCTCCGATTTGGTGGGCAGGGACCCTCGGCCTCCGATTTGGTGGTCGGGGACCCTCAGCCTCCGCTTTGGTGGGCGGGGCCCCTCGGCCTCCGATTTGGTGGGCGGGGTCCCTCTGCCTCCGATTTGGTGTGCGGGGACCCTCGGCCTCCGCTTTGGTGGGAGGGGCCCCTCGGCCTTCGATTTGGTGGGCGGGGCCCCTCGGCCTCCGATTTGGTTGGTGTGGACCCTGGGCCTCCGATTTGGTGGGCAGGGACCCTCGGCCTCCGATTTGGTGGGCGGGGACCCTCGGCCTCCGATTTGGTGGGCGGGGCCCCTCGGCCTCCGATTTGGTGGGCAGGGCCCCTCGGCCTCCGATTTGGTGGGCGGGGACCCTTGGCCTCCGATTTGGTGGGCGGGGCCCCTTGGCCTCCGATGTGGTGGTCGGGGCCCCTCGGCCTCCGATGTGGTGGTCGGGGCCCCTCGGCCTCCGCTTTGGTGGGCGGGGCCGGGCCCCTCGGCCTCCGCTTTGGTGGGCGGGGCCGCTTGGCCTTCGATTTGGTGGGCGGGGCTCCTCGGCCTCCGATTTGGTTGGCGGGGCCCCTCGGCTTTTGATTTGGTTGGCGGGGCCCCTCGGCCTCCGATTTGGTGTGTGCTCTGCCTGGGGCCACTGTGCTCTGCCTGGGGCCCCATATGCTGCCTGGGGCCCCTGTGCTCTGCCTGGGGCCCCATATGCTGCCTGGGGCCCCTGTGCTCTGCCTGGGGCCCCTGTGCTCTGCCTGGGGCCCCATGTTCTGCCTGGGGCCCCTGTGCTCTGCCTGGGGCCACTGTGCTCTGCCTGGGTGTAGGACACTGGTGACGTCACTTATCTCCGGACATTAGCTCCGGACATTAGCTCCGGACATTATCTCCGGACATTATCTCCGGACATTAGCTCCGGACAAAGCCACGGAAGTTGGCACAAATTGCAGGAAGTAGTATTCTAGGCAATTATATATTAGATAGTACACGTTTTAGCACATGTATGGCGGACCAAACCACACTGAAAATAGCACCTAGGGCTCAAAAATGACATATGCTTATGTCTAATGGGGACATGTTATTTAATCCATAACTAACCCGCATAACTATAAAGTGCAAAAGTGCTCCACATGAGTAACAATTGTGCCCAATAACATCCTGCATCTTCCGTCATAAGTCAAACATAATTGTCATGGTATCCAACTATTCTGTCATTCTTACCCAAATATCAGTTGGTGCCAGTGTGTGTCCGGTGGCCCCAACGCGCGTTTCGCGTGAGCTTCCTCGGGGGGACATGTCTCTTCTTGCCAGAGACAACCCCAAAGGATGTGTAAAGTGGGGGTTGTGTGTATCCATGGGGAACTCTGGGAGTACCCGAGGGTGGTGGTTATGTTTTCCACACCATGTGGGGAAATAAGACATGTGGTGGAAGTGGTAAAGACTCTTCCGTATGGGACTGTGTTGGGAAGAGACTTGCCCTTGTTCTGGTCCATTTGGGAGACCAGGGTTTATCCTCCCAAGGTAAATGATATTTCGTCTGCGGAACCCGAAGATCCCGAGTCAGGGATACGTAGGGGTCACCAACATAGGGACAGTGTGTAACCCTGATAGGCTTTCCCTAGATGTATTGGCAGGAGAGGTCGAGGAGACCCCACTGATCACTGAGCTGGAGGTGTCTGTCATGATTCCCCAATGGCATGGGAACATCAGAAACACAAAATAACAGACTAGCCCTCGGGTGATGGAAACTCAAGCTGACCGTGACCTAAATCTACCACACAACTAACAGTAGCCAGGAAGCATTCCTACGGCTGCCTAGATGCCATGCGCCAGCCGGAGAACTAACTACTCCTGGAAGAGGAAGGAACAGACCTGGCTTACCTCTAGTGAAATTCCCCAAAGATCATAGTAGCCCCCACATATATTAACGGTGAGTTCAGAGGAAAAGACATACACAGTATGAAGGTAGATTTAGCAAAGCGAGGTCCACTTACTAGATAGAGGAAGGATACAAAAGAGGACTTCACGGTCAGCTGAAAAACCCTTTCAAAAACCCATCCTGAAATTACTTTAAGACTCCTGTGTCAACTCATGACACAGGAGTGGCAATTTCAGTCCACAAGAGCTTCCAGTAACAGGAAATGACAAACTGTAAACTGGACAAAAAATACAAAACAAAAAGGACAAGAGTCCACTTAGCTGATCAGCAGACTGGTAGCAGGAACATGCAACTGAAAGACTCAGGTTACAATGATGACCGGCAAGGAAGTGACTGGAGAGCAAGGCTAAATAGGGAACTCCCAAAACTGATGGAAGCAGGTGAGCTGAGGCAGAAAAGAACACACAAGTCTCCAATACCACCAGCCACCACTAGGGGAGCCCAAAAAGCGGATCACAACAGGTGTCCCCTAGTAAGCTCAGGACAGCACACCTCCAGTGGGTGCTGAGACTATTTTTCCTCACATGGCTATCCACCAGGAGTTGTTGTACCGGGTAGATAAAATCCGTTATGAGGTGGTGGAACAGTTGTTGCCCCAAGCCTGCCATCGGGCGGTGCTCGACATAGCTCACACCCCTATACTATGAGGGCCAAAATGACACAGGGGTGCATTCTGCAGCGTTTTTTGTTACCACCGGGTCCACATGGATATCCAGAGGTACTGTGATACGTGTCTGGAGTGTCAACTATCCTCACCCTCCATGAACTACTGGAGTCCATTGGTACCTCTGCCCATCATAGCGGTACCATTAGAGCAGATCGCAATGGATCTGGTAGGCCCAGGCTGCGCAGAGCCGCAAATAAGAGAGCCTTTAAAGAAGGGGACCGGGTGTTGGTACTTGAAGAAAAAGTGAAGGACAGCATCCAATCCAGGTGAAATGTAGAAAAATCTTTATTGTGCCAGATGCAACATTTCAACCATAGAAGGTCTTCTATGGTTGAAACGTTGTATCTGGCACAATAAAGATTTTTCTACATTTCACCTGGATTGGATGCTGTCCTTCACTTTTTCTTCTGGTATGTACTCTTCCATTTGGGTCCAGTGGAAATAGGACAGGCATCCCTTTATCTGTTCTGCTGTCAGCTACTCTTTTGATGTACGGGTGTTGGTACTAGTGCTCACCCCAGAGAGTATGCTCATGCCCAAGTGGTAAGGGCCATATGAGATATGGGGGAACATAGGAGAGATGAATTATAGAGTGCACCAACCTGGAAAAAGGAAACCCGAGCAATTATACCACATCAACGTGCTAAAAGCCTGGAAGGACCGGGAATGTTTGGTCGTGCCAATGGGGATCCCTCTGGCACCAGCCAAGGACCCAGCCAGGGGGTCAGCTTAAAGTAAATGATGCTCTCACCAAACTGCAGCAGCGGGAGGCTCGGTCTCTGGTGCAGTGGAATATGAATGTATTCTCAGATCTGCCAGGGTGGACCTCTGTGATACAACATGACATCATCACCGAGCCTCATGTAAGGGTACGGATGAAACTGTACCAAGTGCCAGGAGCCCGAAGGCAGGCCATCCTGGCCGATGTGAAGCAAATGTGTAGCGCCCCCACCGCCGCAGGGCCGAGGGGTACCCGGTACCGGGCCTGTGTGAGTCTCTGCTCTGGGGATGTCACGGCGGCTAGGCCCCGGTCCGTGACCCTGCCGTGGGGCGCACAAAGAATAGCAGGTGTGGATGGTGTAGATGGGGGTGAGACTGTAGTGGTGCGGTGCAGTAAATAACGAGGACACCAGGTTGCAGTCTCTTTACCTCTTTACTGAAGATCTCTGGGTCCTCAGTCCGGAATACGGTTCACCAGGCTGCGCAAGTCCGGCCGGTCCAATGGCACCTCCAGAGTTCTCCTCACAGGTGGAAATCGGTGCCTTCCTTCTAGCGCTATGTGTTGTGGTCCTTCCCTGCTGTGCTTACGGAAAGTCCCCCACAACTGTTGTGTCTGTTTCTTAAGTTCCCTCACAACTCGATTAAATGATGTTCTTCTAATCCTCCGTCCCTCCCTGATGTTCTGGTTGGAACGGCACCCGTTTGACGGGTAGGCTCGGAGCTCTTCCGGGACCCTAGAGTCGCCCCTCTCCACAAGTTGCCCCCCAAGACTGCATAGGTGATTTGAGTTAGACAGCCCGCCTTAGACTGACTGTCCTGCCGCTGTTTAGAGTATTGCTTGAAGCTGAATGTTATAATACTCCCTCGGCGTTCCGGCCACCGGTAGTGCGCCTCAGTAGGGTGTTGCTCCGGTCTTACAGCACGACCCCTACTGGTATTTCTCCTTTTGCTTGATCTCGTTTCTCACTCAGCACAATCTATCTCGCTTCTAGTCCTTCCTTGGGCACCGCCGCTACCCGGAGCAGGCGCGGTCCCGTTACGTTCGCTCAAGTTGCCAAGCCTCTGTCAGGATCCCACCCCTGACAGAGACCCTACTGTATCTTCCCCCACAACACCCTCTGCCACAAGGTGTTGCCTGGTTCCAACCCAGTCAGCTTTCTGATCTAACTTCCTGCCTGACCCCCAGTTTACCCACTATGGTGGGGAGTGGCCTAATGAATAGAACCCTTAGCTCCCCCCGGAGGCCCGACTGTGAAATGTATTGGTGTCTGTGATACCTGATCAGATGAACTCCTTCAGTGCCATCAGATGCACTATAGCTCCCCTTAGTGGCGGAGCCATAGTACTGCAACGACCAAGACTCTGGGGCGCTGCAAATGCTTCAGTTGAGAGTCTTTGAGGAGTACTGGAGTGAGTGGGCTAGCCCCATTGTGCTGATTCCAAAGCCAGGCGAGTCGTTACATTTTTGTAATAATTTCAGGAAATCAAAAGAGGTATCTAAGTTTATATGAATTACTCCAGTGCCCTCAATGACAAGGGAAACCTAAAAAAACTATTTTGATTTATATAATAGGATATACAGCTGCTGGCAAAAATCAGGATCCTGTGTGAAAAATCCCATATGCAAAATACTAAAATCAAATGGTTTGCCCCGCTAATCCTTATAATGGTCACCTAATGAATATAACCTTGAATGATGCCTAATCAATAATTTAACTATAACAATAATGCTCAATATAGCAAGTAGAAAGCCAATGTCATGTTAAACTGTGCACAATAGCAAGCTTAGTATCCAAATTAAAACAGCTACCAGCCGCATCTAGTTAATCCCACACACTGTACTGTCGACCATTTTTTCTATTGCCGCGCAACCAGGGACACCACCGGCCGGGGCTCTCGTGGCTCTGTGCGTACCTCTTGATCTCTTGAAGCTCCGTTTACCCATTGCCATCTGCAGCCCCAGCAGAAGAATGAGGAACAGGTTCTCAGCAGGTCAGTCGCCGCTGTAGCTGCATTTTTTTTTTGCCTTCAACAGGCTTATATAGATTTCTTGTGATGTGAATGCATTCATTGGAGTTGTTTGCTCATAATTTAGGGACAACTATGTGAGCAGTTTATGTTAGAATCTGTTTAGTTTGTTACTATCCGCCATTTTCTTGTGGAGTTCTGGCTGCTGATCTTTTTCCTCTGGTGCAGGGTTTGTCTTGGGTCAGGTGTTTGTATCACTCTTTATTAACCAGCACCTGCCTCCCAGTCCTTGCTGGACAATAGTGTTAATCTGCTTGAGCTCTAGCTTGGTGCTTTGCTTAGTGTTCTGTGTGTGTTATTTGTGCAATACTGGTACCTCTGGTTCTGCTAGCCTTAGTTTCTGTTTTCTATTGGTTTCTGCAGCCTTCTCTGTGTTTTCTACTAGGGGGTGACCCGTTTTTGTACCCAGTCCTTAGTCCTTTTAGGGAACCCCTTCCCCTTATCTATAGGTCTTCGCTAGACATTATCCTAGGATCGTTGGTGGGTCTATTCGCAAGGAATAGGACGCCCACTCCATAGTAGGGTTTCAGCCTAGTCAAAGTGCAGGGTCAGTTTTCCCCCTTCTACCTTAGTTCTGTGTTGCAGATCCATAACAGTTTGCAGTACAGTGTGTGGGATTAACTAGATACGGCTGGTAGCTGTTTTAATTAAGCTTGCTATTGTGCACAGTTTAACATAACATTTGCTTTCTACTTGTTATATTGAACATTATTGTTATAGTTAAATTATTGATTAGGCATCATTCAAGGTTATATATTCATTAGGTGACCATTATAAGGATTAGCGTTGAAAACCATTTGATTTAGATATCTAAGTTTGACCTCTATCCAATGCCCCAGGTGGACAAGCTAATTGAGAGACAGGGGGAAGCCCAGTACTTCACCACACTCAATTTCACCAAAGATTACTGGCAGGTCCCGTTAATGACGTCAGCAAAAGAAAAGACCACTTTTATCAATCAGAGGGTCTCTATCAGTATGTTGTCTTTCTTTTTGAGTTACATGGGGCTCTAGCCACATTCCAGAGGCTGATGGACATTGTGTTAGAGCCTCATTAGGATTATGCATTGGCCTACTTGAATGACATAATCATCTTTAGGACTGATTGGGATACCCACCTGTCCCAGGTACAAGCATAGCTGGAGTATCTCAGAATCGCAGGGTTAACAGCTGGGAAATCAGCACCCCTAACGGACCTGATAAAAGGTAAGAAGACAATGATGTTCCTATGGGATCCATGTGGCCTATGGCCACAGGTTTGTTTGTAAAAACCCCTGCAGCAGAGGGTTGGATTTAAATTTGTTAGCCAGCATAAGTACATGTGGGGGTTGCATGGTTGCTAGGGAATCCCCACATGTACTTATGCTGGCTAACAGATGTAAATCATTCAGCTGCGGCAACAAAAACTAAAATTCTGAGCACTAAAAAATATTCGGAGGACACCAGAGCGTGCTCGGGAAATCTCGAGTAACGAGCATATTCGCTCATCACTATTCTAGAGTTAATGCCTCATAAAATGACATTGGTGAGAATTGTAAAATGTGGCCTGGTCACGGAGGCAAAAACAAGCTTGAGGGTTAAGGCTTTAAATAAAGCTGCATTTTTTATACTTCCTGGTATCTGGCTTTGACTGAAATGTCTTGATTAGTGTTGAGCGATACCGTCCGATACTTGAAAGTATCGGTATCGGAAAGTATCGGCCGATACCGGCAAAGTATCGGATCTAATCCGATACCGATACCCGATACCAATACAAGTCAATGGGACACCAAGTATCGGACGGTATCCTGTATGGTTCCCAGGGTCTGAAGGAGAGGAAACTATCCTTCAGGCCCTGGGATCCATATCAATATGTAAAAGAAAGAATTAAAATAAAAAATATGGATATACTCACCCTCTGACGCGCCCTGGACTTTACCGCCGTAACCGGGAGCCGTTGTACCTAAGAATGCGCGCTTGAAGGGCCTTAGATGACGTCACGGCGCTCTAATTGGTTCGTAGCGGTCGCGTGACCGCTACGCGACCAATCACAAAGCCGTGACGTCACCTAAGGTCTTTCAAGCGCTTGAAATACCTTAGAAGACGTCCGCAGCTTCTGATTGGTCGCGTAGCCCTTAGGTGACGTCACGGCTTTGTGATTGGTCGCATAGCGGTCACGCGACCGCTACGCGACCAATCAGAAGCTGCGGACGTCTTCTAAGGTATTTCAAGCGCTTGAAATACCTTAGGTGACGTCACGGCTTTGTGATTGGTCGCATAGCGGTCACGTGACTGCTACGGACCAATCAGAGCGCCGTGACGTCATCTAAGGCCCTTCAAGCGCGCATTATTAGGTACAACGGCTCCCAGTTACGGTGGTAAAGTCCAGGGGCTGCCGGAGAGGTGAGTATATCCCTATTTATTATTTTAATTCTTTCTTTTACACATTGATATTAATCCCGATACCGATTCCCGATACCACAAAAGTATCAGATCTCGGTATCGGAATTCCGATACCGCAAGTATCGGCCGATACCCGATACTTGCGGTATCGGAATGCTCAACAATAGTCTTGATATATTTACGTGTTTATTTAATTTTTGTGTTTCTGCAGCGGAAATGCACTAAAAATGCATCTAATGCAAGTCTATGGGGAAATGCCGCACAGAGAACTTAGAGTACCCTCAAGAGAATATAAAACCTGCAGGAAGCTAAGTGAACATAAACCTTGTTGTAACTATATGGGTATTTACTTGTGAGCTCATTAATATTTTAATAATAGATTAATATTTCAGTATTAGTATAGCAAGGGCACAGATAGACGGCCATATAACTCATGCAAGGATCGCACTGCAATCCTTGGACTGACTGGTACTGCTCCTGATATGAACGTGATAGCGTGATGAATTACTATGCAGCTGTCACACTCAGGCATGGAGATTAACGGTTAGACTGAGGATTGCGATGTGATCCTCGCATGAGAAATACGTCCCTAACAAGTATAGCCATACAGTAACCATGAGCTGTATTCTATTTAATAATTTAATAATAAGCAATTTATTATTATAAAGTCATTAAAGGCCCAGGATAATTGTCTGCAGTCACTCTGAGACTACAGACCGCAAAATCGTGATAGGGTGCGCCTGCCGTCATGAGACCCCAAGACTACTGGTGTGATCAGGCGGTCACGTTTGCTATTTGCACGTTTCGACTAGATAAGTTTACTCAATAGAAGATAATTCGGAGAAGCCGAAAGAGTCATCATCGCATGATTCCCTGCTCACATCAGTGATGCTGGGGCCAGTACTAATGTACATAGGAGACATATTAAGTGGGTACTTAAGAAGCATTACTATTTATAGGGGCACCAGTAGGGCAACTACAGGGTGGCAGATGGTGCTGAGTTGGGTGTCAGTCAGTGCCGGGGTGAGGTTACAGCCGCCACTCTCTATACACAGAGTGGAGTCTGAAACCGTGCCAGCGCAACCCCTATGACTGTAAGGTCAAGGCTGCCGGGAGGAATAAAGTTAATTTCCTCCCTGCAGAGGAGCTCTCAGTGCAGGTGTCACAATGTGTCAGAACGCTATTAACTATTATACTTTATATTGGAGGAGCAGTGGGGACATCTTTATATGTATAGGGGAACTCTGGGGAACATCATACTGTTTGTACAGGAGCTGCGGGCATAAAACTGTGCATAGGGAAGCTGTGGGCTCATCATACTGTGTATAGGGGAGCTGTGGGATCATCATACTATGTATAGGGGAGCTGTAGGATCATCATACTGTGAATAGGGGAGCTGTGGGCTCATCATACTGTGTATAGGGGAGCTGTGGGCCCATCATTCTGTGTGCAGGGGAGCTCTGTGCCAATCATTCTGTGTGTAGAGGAGCTGTGGGATTATCATACTGTATGTAGGGGTGCTGTTGGATCATCATACTGCATATAGGGGAGCTGTGGGATCATCATACTGTGTATAGAGGAATTATGCATGGGGAACTTGGAACATTATTAAATGATAAGTGGGCACTTAAACATTATTGTTACAGGGTCTCTCAGTATTGTGACCATCAAAGTTGCAGATGGAGTATTCTTACTTTCTAGGGACAAAATTTGAAGGGCACATACACAGGAAATTAATATTTTCTAGAGGACAATTTTACCATCTAGAGAGCACAAAGGAGGCATTATTACGATGTAAGGGGCACAGTGGTGGCATTACTATGTGGGGCACTAAGAGGAGCTCTGTTTTTGTACCACACAGCAGGTGCAGTAATAGGGACACATACGACAGCAGCGGTTCAGTATTGAGTATCGGCAGGATGAGGAGTTTGTGCAGGTTGGGAATACATTTGCACATGGAAACAGGAGAAGCAATGGGATGAAACTGAATGGGAGAAGATACACATTAGATATTAGAAAAAACTAATTGACAGTGAGGGTGATCAATGAGTGGAACAGGCGGCCCGAGAGATGGTGAGCTCTCCTTCAATGGAATTGTTCACACAGATGCTGGACAGATATTTGTCTGAGATGGTTTAGTGAATCCTGCATTGAGCAGCGGGTTGGACACGATGACCCTGGAGGTCTCTTCCAACTCCACCATTCTAGGATTTAATGATTCTTCATGTGAACAGTGCTGAAAATGTGAGAAGACAGATGTGTCTTTATTGTAATCTCTGCAGATGAGTCCTGGCTGGAGAAGTCGACATGTTGGTCTGGGGGTTCATTCCATGGTAACTTATGTTACATTCACAAGCCAAACACTGGCTACAGACTGTTCTTTGAAGGCAGGCACAAAAAAGAGTGAATGTATATTGTACATTAAACTATTCTCAATAGATTTCAACACGGTTTGATTTTTCAACAATTAAATTAAAGGGAACCTGTCACCCCGTTTTTTCGGTATGAGATAAAAATACTGTTAAATAGGGCCTGAGCTGAGCATTACAATAGTGTATTTTGTGGACCCCGATTCCCCACCTATGCTGCCGAAATACGTTACCGAAGTAGTCGTTTTCGCCTGTCAATCAGGCTGGTCAGGTCAAAAGGGTGTGGTGTCCTCCCCCAGATCTTGCGTAGTTTTCCGTTGGTGGCGTAGTGGTGTGCGCATGTCCAAGGTCCAGAATCCTCTGCCAGGGGATTTCAAAGAGCGCGGTGTCCGTTATTGCATTGGTGATCGGTGGGCGCGGCCATCTTCCTTTGGCCGCGCGTGCGCAGAAGCGGCGCTGTGCTGGCCGCGACGCTCTGCTGGCCGCGGCTTCAGGAAAATGGCCGCCGCGATATCCATCTGCGCACGCGCGGCATCCCGCGGCCATTTTCCTGAAGCCGCGGCCAGCAGAGCGTCGCGGCCAGCACAGCGCCGCTTCTGCGCACGCGCGGCCAAAGGAAGATGGCCGCGCCCACCGATCACCAATGCAATAACGGACACCGCGCTCTTTGAAATCCCCTGGCAGAGGATTCTGGACCTTGGACATGCGCACACCACTACGCCACCAACGGAAAACTACGCAAGATCTGGGGGAGGACACCACACCCTTTTGACCTGACCAGCCTGATTGACAGGCGAAAACGACTACTTCGGTAACGTATTTCGGCAGCATAGGTGGGGAATCGGGGTACACAAACTACACTATTGTAATGCTCAGCTCAGGCCCTATTTAACAGTATTTTTATCTCATACCGAAAAAACGGGGTGACAGGTGCCCTTTAAATACAAAATACAGTGTTATTACTTGGTAACTTACGTTACAAAAAAAGGAAAGGCAATTGTCCATCAAGAGTCTGCCAAATTTTCTGTTCTGGTAAACAGGGGAGAAGCACTATTTTTATAGTATTAAAACACCATAGTCACAGCAACTTTAAAAAATGTATTTTAACCTCTCAAGGTAAAAGCAACAGTTTTTATTACAAGAAATATAGATAACTTACGTTACCGCACAGTATAGTAACTTTCGTTACTAAGCTGATGGTAACTTACGCTACAATATGTTACTATCCATTGGATTAAACTTATAGTAAGGTAAGTTACCATCATCTTTGTAACGTAAGTTACTGTATTGTGTTGTAATGTAAGCTACCATGGAATGACCCTGGGCCAGATGGAAAAGATGGGAAAAGTGAATGACTCCACCAGAAAGAATGTCCTCTGTAAGTCACCATCGAGAACTCTGCAGTAATCTCTATATATCCTGCAGGACTAGTATCTACCACTGTATGTCACCATAAGGCGGTCATATCAGTGGTGGTCTTTGTATAGACTTTTATTTTCAGTAACAGGGCAGTCATCTAATGAGGTTCCCTTATACTACCATAGTTATAATCATGATTACCTGGTTACGGGCCACAGGTGGACGCAGACAGAAAGGGTCCCTGTGCAAGAAAAATATATGATCCCTTTGCAGCCCAAGAGCTCTTAAAAATGAAAAAAATGCACCTTATTTGGAGGTAGAATTACCTCTTGCACCTGTGTGCGGCTGCACAAGTTGCACCAATGATATGTCCTCCTGTTAGGGGCCCACTCAGATGTTTCGCCCCCCTGAGCTGAACCCATAGCTTCGACTCTGAAGTAGAGTAATGATAAAAAAAAAAAATCTGTCTCTGAATAGTTCAAACAAAATAAAATTTGGTTTCAGTGTCTTAGTCAAAGTTTGATTTCAGCTACCTTCAATGTTCAGTATTTGGTCACTTTTTTACCATAGTATAAGCCAAAACTAGGAGTGGAACAATGAGAAGGAATTTCTGTATTTTTGACCCACTCCTGGTTTTGTTTTACAAACAGTGAGGCTTAGGCCGGCGTCACACTCGGCGTAAGACAATACGGTCCGTATTTTACGGCCGTAATACGGCCGAAATACGGTGAAATGTTCCCAAAATAGTGATCCGTAGGCAGGGTGTGTCAGCGTATTTTGCGCATGTAATGTTGCGTATGCAATCCGTATGCCTACCGTAATGCGTATTTTTCACGCAACCTGCCAAAATGGACATTTAACGGTTTTTGAGGCTGTAATTGATTTAAATCAGCCTCAGAAACCCTATTTAAGGCCTCGACAACAGGTGCCACCCTCCCACATGGCCATTTTGTGCTTGTGCATTTGTTGGTGTATTCTCTCAACCTTTGCAGCATGTCTGACCTCCTACACTTCACCCCAACGCAGCGGGTTTTGTATAACTGGCTCTTGTCACGTTGCTTTGGCCATCCATATCCAGTTATTGCTGATCCGCGAAGGAGGAGAACAAGAATGTGGGTGCATCCTCTTCTAATGAAACGCCAAACTAAAGGCCATTTCAAGAGGCTATATACAGCTCTGCGGCAACATCCCGCTAAATTCTATCTATACTGTCGGATGACTATCACAACATTTGATAGATTGTTGGAGATTTTACGTCCTGGTATAACATATCACGACACAAGGTTGCGCAAAGCCATATCCGCAGAGGAGCGTCTTCTACTAACCTTACGGTATGTATTACATATTCACCCTCCTCACATAGTGGTTTTTCTTTGGGCAAACAGTTGCTTTTTATCCTTTATTTCCAGGTATATGTGGACAGTAGGTCACAAACATATATCTAAGCTTTACCAAAAGTTAAGAGTCAAGTTGCATTTTTTATGTTTGGCTTTTGAAGACCTTATCCTGCTCTCCAAGAAATAACACAAAATTGGGCCTAGTAATGTTTTTGGTGTACTGGTTTTAACATAACTATTTTTTTTTTGGTTTCTTTTTTCAGCTTCCTGACAACAGGCTTGTCATATGCGGGACTTCACCTGGAGTTTTTAATAGGACGCTCAACAATATCTGGCATTGTCCGTTTAACCTGTCGCCAAATCTGGGAGAAAATGAAAGACATTGTTATGCCTGAGCCAAAGCAGGCTGATTGGATACAAATATCCCGTGGTTACCAGCAAAATTGTGACTTCCCTAACTGCATTGGAGCCGTGGATGGGAAACATATCAGGGTACGTAAGCCGCCGAACTCTGGCTCCCAATTCTATAATTATAAGCAGTTTTTCTCTGTAGTTCTGTTAGCTGTAGTTGACAGTAACTACAGGTTTATAATTGTAGACATTGGGGCCTATGGGCGAACTGGAGACTCTAGGGTCTTCAATTCGTCCATTATGGGTCGGCGGCTACGCGACAACCTGTTAGATCTCCCACCGCCTCAACAACTCCCAGGCTCCAGTGCAGAAGCAGTGCCTTTTGTTTTTGTTGGAGATGAGGCCTTCCAACTAACCAGACATGTTATGAGGCCTTATCCACGGCGCAACCTCGACCACCGGAGGAAAATCTTTAATTTACGGCTTTCGCGGGCGCGGAGACTGGTGGAGTGTGCCTTTGGGATTCTGGTTGCAAAATGGCGTGTCCTCCAGTCTTCCATTCAACTCGGTGAAACTTCAGTGAACGAAGTGATCAAAGCGTGTGTAATTTTGCATAATTACACTCGCATACATGATTGCTCATCAGATGCTATTGGTGAACACATGTTGAGCAATGTTAGTCGGCCTACACCACATGGCCCTCCTACGCGCCGTCCCCTTTCTGGCATAAAAGTAAGGGATGTTTTCACCAATTATTTTGTCTCTCCTCCTGGTGCCACTCCCTGGCAAGATTATGCTGTATCTCAGTTGTGATGTTATTTTTTGGCCCTTATCTTTCTTTAATACAATTTAGTATGCCATTTTAAAAGGTAAGGTGTGTGTCTGATTTCCTTAAGTAACATTTTTGTAGCAGACCATATGTGTGGGGTGTTGAAATGATGAGTCCACAAATTTTTTTTTTGTTTTCTGTTTTTTTTTTTCAAAACCTGCGTCAAAATTTTTAGGGCAACTTGCCAACATATTTGTGTTTGAACATGGTTTTTGGGCTTAACCAACAAAACCCAAAAATAACAAAAACAAAAACAAAACAACAACAGCCATGGGTTGGCTTAACATATATGGAACTCAAACAAAAGCCAAGCCAAATTACAGATCCCTGTAAGTAGGCGGGGGAGATAGTGGCAGCTCGGGGTCCTGTTCAGGGGGCCTTGGTTGCGCCAATTGTCCTTGAGCCTGTGAGGAGGCAGTAGGTTGCGGAGCGGAACTCTGCCCTTGTCCATATTGGGCATTTGGTTGTTGGCCATAAATAAATTCGCGCTGCAACTCCTGCTGACGCAGATATTGTTGGTAGTCATACCCCATCCCAAAATGGCCATGTTGTCCAAACCCATGTTGGGACCAGCCTACATCACTGGGTCTGGAAAAGTGGCCATATTGGGAATGGGGGTTGTACGCTGCCATTTGTTGCAGTGCAGGCCTTTGCATATTTTGATGTGGGATGGGCTGAGGTGGAGGCCTACGTGGAGTAGGTGGTGCAAATCCTGATTGATCCTGCCCCTGTTGAGGAAATTGAAGGCGCAAGAGGTTTGTTGGTGAAAGCTGCCTCATCTCAATAAATTCAAATACCTCATAGGGGTTATTTGGAGGGGTGCTTAAATCAATCAGGATTTGCATGCACCCTCTCACACGTAGCCTAACCTCACGGGGAAGGGGACGAAGGTAGCGGGCAAGGCTGCGAGCAAAGGCCTCCTCACCATCATCTGTAGCTGCCCTGGACAAATAATTAAGGACACCTGCATCCACATCCCTCCTTGTCGCTTGCACCTCTCTCCTTCGGCGCCCTCTGGGTAAAGGCACAGATGCCTGTGGGGATGCGACCGGTGGGCCAGTAGGACTGCTGCTCAGGCCTTGCTCCTCCTGGCTTTCAGGGTCATGTGCTGCTGAGGGTGGTGGGTCTTGATGTTGGCCACTTGGTGCTGTGTCTTGGGATGCTGGAGCAGATTGTCTTGGATTGATGGAGTGATCACATGAAGAAGATGGGCCTGCCACCCCTTCATCCACACCAACCGGATCAATTACTGCTTCCGATTCCGACCCGGTCTCCCTCTCTGTGAGGTTGGAGTGTGTTCTGTCAAAAAACAATAAAGACAAAAATAAAACTGGAAAGCGGTCAATATTTTTCTCACATTATTTTCTCGAACATCTGTGACCTCATGTCAGGAAAGATAGTTCCGAGAAACTACAGAGCAGCAACAGCTATAATTCCCAAAACCCATGCTATATGCAATTCACACAATGTGATCCAAGATTTATCCCGTGAGTCTCACAACCTGATGAAAATACTACCACAACACATCATACTGTCGCATACCTTTGAAAAGCTACACAAACAGAGTGAAGACCCACCTCTTACAACAATCACATAAAAAGCAGTAACCACATAGGAAAAGCAAAAAATAATAACCAGCTGGACCCACGCCTACTGTATTGTCACCCATCCCTTGTTGGAGCTTGTGAGGCTTGGCGGACAGGGTCCTCTCTCATCCTGGCCCATATTTGGACAATTATTGTTAGCCATTTTGATTTTGCATATCTTTAACAATCCTTACATACAAAGTGGCATGGAATAACCCTAACAAAAACCACAAACACTATCCCAAAAAATGACTAAGAAAGTGTGGTGTGGTTATGACTTACGGCCTTAAATCCATACTGCCATCCAAAAACGACAGACGGTCATAATATATGTATTTTCTTTTTTTTGGTGGTGCTGCTGACCCACTTCTTGCACGCATCTGACATTCCCGCCGGTACTGGTCCCGGATGCTGCGCCATCTTCTCATAACATCATCCACTGCAATGACATGGTCCAACATTTTGTAATTACCAAGCCCTCATTCTGCACATTGCTTAAAACAGTTGTCATTGATATCTAAATAATCTTAGTATGATTTTTTTTTATAGCAACATTAATTCCATGGTGCTGGACATCTGAAAGGGGTTACATACAGGGTTCTAGATATCCTTTACAGTTAACAGGTTTACAGTGACAGAGTGGTACTGAGGGGATAATGCCCTGTCCTTGCGGAGTTATATTTCTGGAGTTTGCTAAGACGAAACATCAAAAGCATTAGGAAAATATTATACTAAACTAATACCTCAATTATGACTAAAAAACAAGAACATGGCCCATAACCCTCAGTACTAGTTTTTTGCTTACTAAAATAGGACACAACGACCCATCAATATTAGCTATGTCCGGTAACACTATATCATGTTACTAATGTTTTGTTTGTTACCTAAAGTTGCCATAATAGCAGAATAAAAATAGTTAAAGTATAATCTGGCTTGAAAAAAGGTCTGGGAAGCATTTTGGAAAGAGACATAATGGGAAGACATTATTGTACTTACAAAGTTGGGTCTGCTCCGCAGGTGGCCTTTGGCCATAGTCTGTGAATAAAATCCCACATATCGCACGCCATGCTGCCTCTTTCCTGGCCCTGTTTGAATAATTTGCATCCCGCTGGTCCCAGATTTCTGGCCTTTCCTGGACCAGGATGAGGAGCATATCGACGTTTATGAAGGTGGACATGCTACTTGCAACTCCGTGGAGGCGAGAACCAGACTTCCGGGATGTGTGTGGGGCGTTTTCAGCTAATTAGCATGTCTGAGATTGAAGATTGAGTGTTTGTCACAATTCCTTGCACCTGGCGATGTCTGGAGATGTCTGGCGTATTTCTCGCAAGTCACACTGCTGGTCCGTGTGTAATCCGTATTTTTCTCGCCCCCATAGACTTTCATTGGCGATTTATTTGCGCATTACGGTGACACACGCAGCATGCTGCGATTTTGTACGGCCGTAGAGGACCGTATAATACGGATCAGTAAAATACGGCTGATAGGAGCTGGGACATAGGGAATCATTGGGCCGTGTGTTATGCGTATTTTACGGATGTATTTTCTGCGCTCTTACGTCCGTAAAACTCGCCAGTGTGACGCCGGCCTTAGGCTACTTTCACACTAGCGTTGGTGCGGGTCCGTTGCTATGTGTCGGGCCAATGTACCGACGCACGTTGTGAAAATAATGCACGATGTGGGCAGCGGATGCAGTTTTTCAACGCATCCGCTGCCCAGTCTAAAGTCCGGGGAGGAGGGGGCGGAGTTCCGGCCGCGCATGCGCGGTCAGAAATGGCGGATCCAACGGACAAAAAAACGTTCACTTGAACTTTTTTTGTGCCGACGGTCCGCCAAAACACGGCGGATCCAGTGCACGACGGACGCGACGTATGTACATACGTACATCCGTCGGCAATACTAGTCTATGGGCCAAAAACGCATCCTGCAAGCACATCTGCAGGATCCGTTTTTTGCCCCAAACGACGGATTGCGACGGAGGCTAGTGTGAAAGCAGTCTAAACACTCACCAAATACTGAGCGTGTGCACGTGGCCTCAGTCTATTCTCCAAGAAAAGATTGAAGACTGATTTTTAGGTATAAAAGGTATGCTGATGAGACTGCTAAAGGTAGCAGAACTGTGCAGTACAGGAATAAGGTTACCGAAACCTTTTAGAATTTAAAGTGAGTATGTTTTTCCCTTTTATAAATGAAAAGATTCACAATTATATATGTCTGCTCTTACTATATATCTGTATATCTAGTGTTACATCAAAAAAGCTAAATTGAAAATCTTATAGAAACAATTGCATAATCAATACCTTATGGCACGAGGAGCTTTGTAATTGATGGTTACATAAAAGGAATTACAGATTTAAGACAAGTTGAATATGCTCAGCATGACTGAGAAATGGCAAATAACGTGATTATATTTGCTGAATAAATTGGCAGTACATTATTCTAATCCCTCCCCAAACATTATTATGAAATTCTGTAAAGGTATCCCATCTGCAAACATACAGCGGTCATATTATATAAATGAGCCATTGGTGTAGCTGGATCGTGCTGTCTCTGAGTAAGTACCATTCTATTTATATCATTTACTACCATACTTTAATATTCTAAAATAATTACTTATAATTTGTAGCAAATTAGAATGTCAAATTTTGAAAAATAATTAAGCATGAGAATGTAAAAAATTGGTTATCTCCACACAGAAAATCTACAGGGGCAAATCCACACGAAAAGGTACAGATTCTACAGCAAAAATGCTGCAAATTTCCCATACATTTTATCCATTGCAGTGCAGAGGGAGAAATTAGTGAAAATTATTAGCAAAAATTAATTTTATTCGATTGACAAATTCCCTACCTAGCCCTGTTACTTTTTCTAGAGCCTATTCATGAGATTTTGTAAAGTCTCATTCACAATATCGCCACTATATTACACATCATATATTCTGGACAGATATCTGGCTGAAAAATTTGCTGCGCATCTGACCCATGTTTGAAACGTGTTTGAAACCATAGCATTTTTATTTACGGTGTCTCCATTTATTGCTGGAAGTAAAAAGTGTTGTAAACTTTTATTGCTGTGTGCGTCCATGTAAACACGTTTTTGATTTTTAATAACTGATTTTACATTGTTTTGTTTTTTAGAAATCATTATGAAAGTTAATAAATTTTTCTTTTTTCCTAATTAACTTAAATGAACCGCAACAACAAAAAATGTAGAATAACAAAATGCACGAAAATTGTTACAACACATTTTTTTTTATTGCAAGATAAGAACAACAAAAAAATACATGTTCTGGTTATGGGTCAGCAAGGTTTCCTGTTGTTTCAGTTTTGTCTACTGTACAGTTTTTTCCATTAAAATTAACAGGAAAAACTAACAGGAATGATGCAACATTGCAGTTGCCACCCACTCAGCAATCAATCTTTTTCATATAACAACTATATTGTAGATACTTAGACACTTTGCTAAAGAAATAACTTAAAAGTGTTGTCCAGTACTAGGACAACCTCTTCTCATTCTCCATATTTTCGCTCTAAAAAAATAAAAACCTCTATACTCACCTCTCGTTCCTGCGCCGTTCCAGTTGTCGGTGCTTAGATTCCCAGGGCTCACATGTGGTTGTTATGATATGTGAGCCTTACGCCCAGTTAGCACTGGCCTGACTGTCTCCATCTTCAGATGTTTTAGTAATCAAGAGAAAGTAATTGGCCAGCTGCAGCTCTCACTCCCTCTTTGTTACTTATACGTCTTATCGTCTGAAGGGGAGGATAGTGACACCAGCAGTGATTGTGTGCTGGGCTCATGTGTCATAACAACCACATGAAAGTCCCAGAAACACAAGTGCTGACATCGCTGGCATTGGAGGTGACTATAGGTGTTTTTATCTTATCAGGCCCTAACATATGGAATGAGAAGGGGTTTTCCAAGTAGTGGACAACTCTTTTAAGGACAGTTTTTTTCTAATTGTAAGAATTAATGTACTGAAATGAATCGGTTAAATGTTTTTTTTGCTTTCAGGTGAATCTCTAATTTTGGCAAGCATATACTGTAAAATAATAAAGACAGCTGGTACTCAACCTCCTCTGCTCCAGCTTTGGCTCTCCACCATTGCTCCATCTATAGTGGACAACACTGTAGCCAATTAATGAGCATAGTGGCTTTGCCAATGTAGACAGCTGAGCTCAGTGACTGGCTGCAGCGGTGATGCAAGCTGTCGATGGGATGTAATTGCTTTAGTCAAAACACAATGACTGAAGCAGTGGCAGAGATCCAGTGCTACACCAGTGAGCTATGGGTAAATGCTGGTATTACTACATTACTTGTCTGCCAATGGCTGGGGTTCACTGTGCTGAAAGTGGAAAAACCCTTTAAAGGGAACCTGTCTCTAAGTTTGCCCCATATGAGATAAGGCTAGTTTCTTTCAGCCCTCATATACAGCATTCTAATATGTTGTATAGATGCCCCCAGTCAAGTCTGAAAGACAAGAAAAACACATTTTATTATACTCACTTATGGGGCAATCAGGTCCGATGGGCATCATTGTCTCGCGCCTCCTCTCTTACTGAAATGCTGTCTTCCTTGTTGCGGTGTGTGGATGGAGCATCCTGCGTCAACCACACAGTGTCCCCAGCATCGTGCTCCTTCACAAGCATACTATTCTCTGCCCTGTCAAGGGCAGAGCAATGTAGTGCAGTGCGCATGCACTGGGAAATGTCAGAGAGCCCCAGAGTATGGACACTGCAGCACTTTATTCTGCCCTGGTCAGTGCTGGGAGGTTTTCAGGAGCGCGATGCCAGGGACTCTGTATGGATGACGTAGGACACGTCATACACACGAAGCAGAAGAGAGGAGGAAAGCATTGGAAGAAGAAAGGAGGCACTGGATCAAGACATCAATTCCCATAGGACCCAATTGTTCTGCTGTACATCAGTATAACAACATTTTCAGCTGCTCTAGAGCATTTTGTTGCCATAGAGCAGTGTTCCTGCTTGGTACTCCATCTATTAGACAAATGATCAAAGAGTGATGCCCACTCTTCTGGACATGTCATGACCATGCATTACTTGTTGACCAATATAATACTACATTTTGCATGGATATCATAACTAGTGAAGAGTGAATTTGTTCAGAAAACGATCATGAGCGTTTTGCATGTGTTTGATGAGGTACTGGGTTTTGCAGAGCTCAGAGGCATGGCATTCTGGTAAACTTTTTTTTCCCACCAACTTTATGTGTGCACATTGGGGCTAGCCAATCAGGGCGCATGAAACATCCAAAATGTCCTGACACAACGGCTTGTGTTATTGGCTGCTGAAATCACATGTCCCTTTCCATATAAAAAGTGGACATGTTGTTTTTAGCACCATTTTGACACTGTTAGGCTACTTTCACACTTCAGGTTTTTGCTGTCAGGCACAATCTGGCGAGTTTAGAAATAAACGGATCCTTTTTTTCCGCCGGATCCGTATTTTTCTTATAGAGTTGTATTAGTGCCGGATTGCGCCCGATGGTCACATGTTTCATCTGTTTTTTGCTGGATCCGATAAAAATTACTTTTCCGGCAGACGGAGGAAACGAACAGAGGAACGTTTTTTCTGTCTGGCAAAAAAATGCCCAGCGACAGTGCCAGCGATAAACGGATGAAACGTGAGGTGATTTGACGGGATCCGGCCACCGATTCCAGTATTTGTACACTGAGCATGGCTTGTAGCTTCGTTTTCCATTCAGGAGTCTCTCTCTCTCTCTCTCATCCAAACTGTAGACCCGATAAACTAAATAGGATCCAGCAAAAAAAAACGGATCCGGTGCATCAGTATTTAACAATTTGCACCGGATTCATTTTTTTTTCTAAAATAGCCGGATTATGCCTGAAGGCAAAAACTGTGTGTGTCAGGAGTCGAGTTCCTGCCGCTGCACAGGAGGAATCTCGAATCATGTCTGCTGCGGTCTCCCATTCTGCATCAGCCGCAGTGGAGCCTGCTAAGCGGAGACATCGGTCCCAGTGTCTCACTGAATCTGATACTGTGCAAAGGGTTACTGCTGCCTCTCCAGGCTCTGCTATTGTACCCTGCACCGGTCTGCGGCGAGCAGGTTTTTCTGGGACTAAGTCCTGCTTTTCACACACTGAGCATGCCCAGGGTAAGATCTCTCAATGGAGATCAAGGGTCACATGCTCAGGTGCTGCAGCAACTTCCATTGGTCCTCCAGGAAGGCCCTGTACCTGATAAAGTTCTGTGACAGTCTTCCATTGGTCCTTCTGGGAAGGTCCTGAAGTTGCTGCAGCTATAAAAGGTTCTCATGACAGCACGGCCATGCGCTAGTATCAATTTATGTATGAGCTCAGCGCCAGTGTGGTCGTGTTTGTATGCAGTCAGGGACCCGGCTGAAATAAGCCCCTAGAATGCTGGCATCTCTGGCGAGGAGTTTCGTGTGTGTATATTCAGGGACCCGGCTGAAATAAGCCCCTAGAATGCTGGCACCCCTGGTGAGGAGTTTCATGTGAGTGGATTCAGGGCTGGCATATAGCCATAGAATGCCGGCTCCACCGGAGAGGAGCTGCGTGTTTGCATTTGACTGCATGACCACTACCTGCTGTTAGGGTTGGCGGAACGCACCGAATATATTTATTAGATGAGATAGGTGCGTTTGCAACCCGGGATCCACCATCCAGGAAAGAACCTGCTGCCAAGCAAGGCGGTGAAGTAAATTAGAATAAACAAACTCTGTTACTTCACAGAGCCCGTAGTAAAGAGAACGCTGTGCCCTGTTTAGCTCACAGGAGACACAGCTACAGAGTTGAGCCGACAGTGGTCATGCAGTCTAAACCAAACACGCAGCTCCTCTCCGGTGGAGCCGGAATTCTAATGGCTATTAGCCAGCCCTGAATTCACACATAAGAAACTCCTCGCCGGAGGTGCCAGCATTCTAGGGGCTTATTTCAGCCGGGTCCCTGACTGCATATACACAAAACTCCTCGCCAGAGCTGCCAGCATTCTATGGGCTTATTTCAGCCGGGTCCCTGACCACACGCACGACCACACTGGTGCTGAGCACGTATATATTTGATACTAGCGCATGGCCGTGCGGTCATGAGAACCTATTATAGCTGCAGCAAGTACAGGACCTTCCTAGAAGGACCAATGGGAGACTTCCACAGAACTTGATCAGGTACATGACCTTCCTGGAGGACCAATGGAAGTTGCTGCAGCACCTGAGCATGTGACCCTTGATCTCCATTGAGAGATCTTACCCTGGGCATGCTCAGTGTGTGCAAAGCAGGACTTAGTCCCAGAAAAGCCTGCTCGCCGCAGACCAGTGCAGGGTACAATAGCAGAGCCTGGAAAGGCAGCAGTAACCCTTTGCACAGTACCAGATTCAGTGAGACGCTGGGACTGATGTCTCCGCTGAGCAGGCTCCACTGCGGCTGATACAGAATGGGAGACCACAGCAGACATGGTTCAAGATTCCCCCTGTGCAGCGGCGGGAACGCGACTCCTAACACCTGCTCTACTAAGTACCTGTGTTCCTCTGTGAGCTAAGCAGGGCACAGCGTTCTCTTTGCTAACAGACTCTGTGAAGTAACAGAGTTTGTTCATACTACTATTTTGTACCGCCATATCTAGCAGCAGGTTCTTTCCTGCATGGTGGATCCCGGGTTGCGAACGCACCTACTATTTCCAATAAATATTTATTCAGTGCGTTCCGCCAACCCTAACAGTATACTAGCGCCAGGATCTGGCTAAGTAATGGCAGATGAACAGCGATTGCAGGGGTACATCCAGCTGCTGGAGGGCCGGTTGGTGTCTCTCGAGCGAGCAACCTCCTCGGTGGATGTTACCGCAATAGCTGTTCAGGCTGCTAACGTGGCTGCAGCAGCTTTACCCACTGCCACCTCTGTTCCGACCTTATCTCACCTCCCGTTGCCTGAAAAATACTCTGGGGACAGTAAGTCCTGTAGGGGTTTCGTGAGCCAGTGTGGTAAACATCTCGAACTCCTGGCTGCACGTTTTCCCACAGAGCGGGCAAAGGTGGGATTCATAATCTCTCTCCTGTCGGACAGAGCTTTGGAGTGGGCTATGCCGCTGTGGGAGCGCAACGATCATGTCGTGCAGAGTGTTACTCGGTTTCTGGGCACTCTGAAACAGGTCTTTGTAGGACCTCAAGTCACCCATGATACGGCGCTCCAACTGCTGGCATTGACTCAGGGTTCGACCATGGTCAGCCATTTTGCCGTCCACTTCCGGACATTAGCGTCTGAGTTGGAGTGGCCAGATAAAACCCTCATCCCTGTATTTTGGAGGGGGCTGGCTGACCATGTGAAGGACGCTTTGGCCACTAGGGAGATTCCCGCCACACTGGAGGAGCTCATAGCTGTATCAACTCACATAGACCTTCGTTTTCACGAGCGAAGGTTGGAGCGAGCCCAGTGTAGGCAGAGGTTTTGGCTGGCTCCCACCTTCGCCAGACCTTTGGAATCTCCGGTCCAGGCGCCCGAGTCACATGAGGCCATAGAGGGGACACGAGCGGGGTCCAAATCATGGTCCGCTCGTGCATTTAAGGTCTGTCATGTTTGCCAGCAGTCAGGACATCTTGCCTCCAAGTGTCCTCAGCGGTCGGGGAAATGTCAGCGTCTAGTGGCAGTTGGAGGAGGTACACTAGACATGGTGACATTTGCCTCTAAGTTGTCCTTCAAGGGGACAATTACCATAGGCCCATCCACTCTTATGGTAGAGCTATGCATGGACTCTGGGGAGGAGGGTAATTTTATGTCATCCGCTTTTGCACAGCAACACGCAATAACCCTGGCGATGCTCGCCAAACCAGTAACCATTCGAGTGGTAAATGGGTCGACACTACCCTCACAGATTACACACCAAACCATTCCTTTCACTCTTTCTGTGTTTCCATCACATCAGGAGATTATCTCTCTATTAGTCCTTCCTGAGGGAGTTGATGAGGTCTTGTTGGGGATACCATGGCTACGCTATCATTCTCCTCATATAGAGTGGTCCTCAGGGAGAATTTTGGGATGGAGTAAATCATGTGAGGGTAGATGTCAGAGGGAGTGCATTCAGGTTGCTACAACAGAGGTACCCGCAGATCTTTCCTCTCTCCCCAAGCACTATTAGCCCTATGCAGATGTGTTTTCCAAAAGGGCTGTGGAGACCCTTCTGCCTCACCGCCCCTAAGACTGTCCTATTGACCTCTTGCCTGGTGCTGAGCCTCCCCGGGGTCGAGTCTATCCGTTATCTCTCCCGGAGACGGAGGCAATGTCTCAGTACATCCAGGAGAATCTGGCAAGAGGATTCATTAGGAAGTCAGTGTCCCCTGCAGGGGCTGGGTTCTTCTTCGTGCAGAAGAAGAGTGGAGAATTACGTCCATGCATAGACTACAGGGGTCTTAATGCCATCACTGTTAAGAACAAGTACCCACTACCCCTGATATCTGAGCTCTTTGATAGGCTACGGGGAGCTAGGGTATTTACTAAATTAGATCTGCGGGGTGCTTACAACCTGATTCGCATCCGTGAGGGGGACGAATGGAAGACGGCTTTTAACACCAGGGATGGGCATTATGAATATCTGGTGATGCCCTTCGGACTCTGTAATGCCCCAGCCATTTTTAAAGACTTTGTGAACGACATCTTCCGGGATATGCTCACCACCTTGGCCGTAGTCTATCTGGATGATATTCTCATCTACTCTCCAGATATTGACTCCCATCGGAGAGATGTTTGCAAAGTCTTCGACCTCTTACGGGCAAACTCCCTCTACGCCAGGTTGGAGAAGTGTGTGTTTGAGCAGGAGTCCTTGCCTTTCCTTGGTTATATCATCTCTGCCCAGGATTTGGCTATGGATCCTGCCAAGCTACAGGCTGTGATGGACTGGCCGGAACCCCATTCACTGCAGTGCAGCGCTTTATGGGGTTCATTAATTACTATTGCCAGTTCATTCCACACTTCTCAACTTTGGTAGCTCCCCTGGTTGCCCTCACCAAGAAGGGAGAAAATCCCAAGTTGTGGTCGGAGGATGTCTCCAAGGCCTTTCTCTCGATTAAGTCACACTTCGCTAGCGCTCCCATTCTACATCGCCCCGATGTAGATAAGCCATTTATCATGAAGGTGGATGCCTCATCCATTGGTGCTGGAGCAGTCCTTTTCCAAAAGGATGCTCAAGGTCAATAATTCCACCAGCAGCACTGAAAACCCGCTCTGACAAAATGCTAGCGGCAGGGCAGGCCAGGACCTCCAAGGCGTAAATGAAAATGCTATGGTTTCAAACTCGTAGGGCTCATTCCCACTTGCGATGAAATAAAAAAATAAAAAATCGGATTGCAGTTCATGCCACATGTCCAGCTTGGATACTCAATAATTAAAAGGCACAGATGAATCACAGAGGACATTGGTACAGTCAGCAAGGTACTCCCTCAGCATCTTCAAAAACATTGCATTCCTTTTGACAATACTCCTTGCCTCTGTGAAACGGAGATGGGAGGGTCTGAGAAAACTCTGCCAGAACTTTGCCAGTGTTCCCCTGCCTCTGCTGGATTGGAGTTGTCTCTTTCGCCTGTACTCCTTGGCTGTCCAAAGAACTATGGCGTCTGCTGCCAGCGTTCTCAGATGGGAATTTTTTTAGTAATTCCGCAGCAAGGGCCTTCTGGTACTGTATCATTTTAGTAGACCTGTCTGCCTCTGGAAGAAGAGATTGAAAGTTCTCCTTGTGGCGTGGGTCTAGAAGTGTCACCAACCAGTAAGGAGTGTCACCAAAAATTTTCATAATGTGAGGGTCACGGGAAAGGCAGCACAACATAAAGTCAGCCATGCATGCCAGACTGCTAACAGGCACTACTTCCGAGTCCCCACCAACAGGATGACTGACCATGCTGTCCTCCTCCTCCCTGTCCTCAGGCCATCCATGCTGAACAGACGGTATGACAGGTGTGCTTGTAGTACCATCTATAGCACATGAAAGTAGCTCCTGTTCTTCCTCCTCCTCCTCTTCCTCATTGTCCACCAATCCACGTTTGGATGACATGAGGTTGGGCTGTGTGTCATCATCCTGTATGGTTCATTGCTCCATGTCCTTGTGCTCCACCTGCAATGCATCCTCTTTCATTGTGAGCAGAGAGCTTTTCAGTATACAAAGATGCGGGATGGTGACGATAATTATGATGTCATCGCTGCTCACGATCTTGATGTAGTCCTCAAAGTTTTGTAGGATGGTGCATATGTCTGACATCCATGTCCTCTCCTGAGGTCTTAAGTGTGGAGTCTGAACTGAATAACGATGGCCTTGTTGATGTTGGTAGTCAACAACTGTCCTCTTTTGCTCACAAATCCTTTCAAACATATGCAGTGCAGAGTTCCAATGCGTGGGGACATCACACACTAGTCGGTGAACCGGAAGCTGCAAACGCTGCTGAAGCATGGCAAGGGCGGCTGAAGCAGTAGCTGACTTTCTAAAATGGGCATACAGGTGGCATATTTTCATAAGCAGATCCGGAAGCTCCAGGTAGCTTTTGAGAAACAGTTGAATGACGAGGTTAAGCACATGGGCCAGGTATGGTACGTGTGTGAGCTCACCTCACCTCAGAGCTGCCACCAGGTTTCGGCCATTGCCACACACGACCATGCCTGGCTGTAGGTTCAGCGGTGTCAGCAACAAATCTGACTGCTCTTTCAGAGCTGTCCACAACTCTTCAGCATTGTGCGGTTTGTCACCTAAGCATATTTGCTTCAGCACAGTCTGTTGCCACTAGGCTGAGGCAGTGCTTGTAGCTTGTGACTGATGTGCTCATTTCAGAGATGGGGGCTGAAGAGGAGGAGGAGGAGGAGGAGGAAGTGCAGGAGCTGTAGACTGTGGAGGCAACGCTGATTGATGTAGAGTCCGCAATCCTCTGCATTGGGAGAACGTGTTCCATCCCAAGGTCCGACTAGGTCCCGGCTTCCACTATGTTAACCCAGTGTGTGCTATCAGTGACATGTACCATCCCTGCCAACAAGCACTTGTCAATGTGTCCATGGTTAGGTGGAATTTCCCAGTAACAGCATTGTTGAGGGCATGGGTAATGTTGTGGGACATGTGCTGGTGTAATGCCGATATGGCACACTGGGAGAAATAGTGGAGGCTGGGAACCGAGTACCTTGGGATGGCCGCTGCCATCAGGTTGCGGAAAGCATCCATCTCCACGAGCCTAAAAGGCAACATTTCGACCGCAAGCAGATGAGAAATGTGTGAATTTAGTTCTGTGACCTGTAGGGCATTGGCTGCGTATTTCCGCTTGCATTCCAATGACTGGGGTATGGAAAGGTGAAGGCTGTGCTGGGACAAGGAAGTGGACGGGCTTGATGATGGTGCTGCTTGACTGTGGGCCACAACAGGTACAGGGCTAGAGGCATCTTCACATGCATGGTGTACTGGGGATTGTCTTCTACGCAAAACAGTGGAATAAGCAGTGGTGTGACCTGCAGGCAGTGGTCCTGGAGCCTAGGAATTGGCCCACAAAGTCAGGTGCTTTGCTGCTATGTGCCTGATCATGCTGGTGGTGGTTAGGCTTGTAGTTTTGCTACCCGGCTGATGTGGGCATGGCAGGTGGTGCAAATAGCCTGCAAATAGCCTGTTTGGGGTTATCGGCAGAGTCTTTAAAAAAGAACCAGACTCAGGAAGACCTAAAAGTTGGAATGGCAACCTCCGTCATGTTGGTGTTATAGGGAACGGATGCACGCCTTCTGTCTGTGGCCACCACACTGCTTCTTCCTGCCTGTTGGGGTGCTATTCTTCCTTCCCCATGTGTGCTGCTGTCCTCACTCTACATGTCCTCCTGCCAGGTTGGGTCAGTTACTATATCATCCACCACCTCATCTTTTACATCCGCACCCTGGTCCTCCTCCTTACTTTCTGGCAATTGTCCTCATAATCGTCCACCTCTTGTGACACTTTCCCAGCGTCGCCTTTTTGTGACTGTGGCCGCTCAAATAATTGGGCATCGCTACATGCGATTTTATCTTTCCCAGCTTCAAGTTGACCAGTCGAGAGTCCAGAATCTTTAAAGGGAAAAGTGAACAGCTCTTCGGAGTGTCCAAGTGCGGGATCAGTTGTCTCCGAGCACTCTGAATGGTGGGAGGAAGGAGGATCAGGGTGAGTATTATGTGGACCACACTCACGGCTACTCAGGCTTGACCGTGTGGAAGACATGGTGGCAAAGTGACTGGAAGCATTATCCGCTATCCAACCAACAATCTTTTGACACTGCTTTGGGTTCAATAGTGGTATGCTGCAGTCCCCTAGTAATTGGGACCGGAAGGTCGAGTGAGAAAAAGGGGGTGTTTGTTGTGGCCCACTTTCACCTTGCTCACGGCCTCGGCCTCTGCATACACCATCAGCATCACGTCCACTTCCCAAACCCTTGCCACGTGCCTTGCCCAGTTTAAATGGACTACTAAAATATTTTCCACGTTCACTACAAATGGCTGAATTTGGAGCAAACTTATATGTGATCAGTGTGCGTAAAAAACACAGTTTTAATTCTCTGGAATGTAGGCAATTTTTTTAAATGTTGGTAATAACTAGGGTAAGACACAGGAAAACCAGTTCAAAGGAGTCCTCTAATGCCACAATTGTTAGCCCACAGATAGCGGAGGCGTTTGACAGAGATACCAGACTGTTCAATATGTGGCCTGTATTTTAAATTTTTTTACCCCAAAGTAGTGTATTGAACTAGGGTAAGACACAGCAAAAAAGGGCAATGTAGCCCTGAAATGCCACAATTTGTAGCCCACAGATAGATCTGTCGTTTGACGGAGATACCAGACAATTCAATAAGTGGCCTGTATTTTGATATTTTTTACCCCAAAGTAGTCTATTGAACTAGGGTATGACACAACAAAAAAAGGACAATGTAGCCCTGAAATGCCACAATTTGTAGCCCACAGATAGATTTGGCTTTTGGCGTTTGACAGAGATGCCAGACTGTTCAATATTTGGCCTGTATTTTGAAATTTTTTAACCCAAATTAGTCTATTGAACTAGGGTAAGACACAACAAAAAAAGGACAATGTAGCCCTGGAATGCCACAATATGTAGTCCACAGATAGATCTGGCATTTGATGGAGATACCAGAATGTTCAATATGTGGCCTGTATGTTTCTTTTTTTAATGAAAAATACTATATAGAATTACGGTAAGACACAGGCAAAAAAGGAGAATGTAGGCCTGAAATGCCACAATTTGTAGGCCACAGATAGAGCAGGCTTCTGATTGAGATAGCACACTGTTAAATATGTGGCCTGGATTTTGATTTTGCCCACCAAAATTGAGTCAATAACTATGCTATGACACTACAAAAAAAATTATTTGGAGCACTAAAATTGTAAAATAAAATATTTAGCGCAATGATATGCGATGCGTGTGGTGGACAAAACACAGTGTTAAATATATGAACTGTAGCTAAATATTTTTTGGGCAGCTAAATATTTTTTTGCGAGCTAAATATTTTTTGGGCAAATAAATATTTTTTTGCAAGCTAAATATTTTTGTGGCAGCTAAATTTTTTTTGGAGCAGCTAAATATTTTTTGGGCAGATACATTTTTTTTTGGTCAGCAAAATGGCGTAATTTTTTTTTATAAGACACTCAAAAAAATACTACAGTACCACAAAAAATGCCACAATTTTCTGCGCACTCAGATGTGATGCCTGGGACGGGCAAAGTCATTTAAAATTGCTGGATTTTCATACTGTAGTATTAAAATGGTATGGCTTTAGTCTGCATTCAACACCAATGATATACCCTTCGGTGGTTAACCGCACATCAAATGTATACCTATAGAGAAAGGCACCACGCATAAATGATATAAAAATCACTTTATTAGTATCAAAAATAGAAACCATAAATGGTCATAAAAAAGCCAAAAAATAGGCAGCAGGTAAGAGACAACAAACACAGAAGAAAAGGTAGACACCTGGTACAAAATCATAGCAATGTATACATAAATATACTAATACATCCATAACGCTCACATTGCATATTATTTAATATCAAACATTTCAATCCATAGTTGGGTATAGTATAACAGTTTTTTACAGAAAAAAATATCTAATAAGAGTATAACATACGGATTTCATATATGGTCTCATATAGAAGGCTACTATGCCATATAGAGCCACATATAACAAGTATCCCACAAAAGTATAATCAGTTATACAAATACTTGTCTGGCATATTAAATAACACACCAGCACATATTTACCAGACAATGGAGCAATAACCAGGAGTCCACCACACCTGTGTGGTGGACTCCTGGTTATTGCTCCATTGTCTGGTAAATATGTGCTGGTGTGTTATTTAATATGCCAGACAAGTATTTGTATAACTGATTATACTTTTGTGGGATACTTGTTATATGTGGCTCTATATGGCATAGTAGCCTTCTATATGAGACCATATATGAAATCCGTATGTTATACTCTTATTAGATATTTTTTTCTGTAAAAAACTGTTATACTATACCCAACTATGGATTGAAATGTTTGATATTAAATAATATGCAATGTGAGCGTTATGGATGTATTAGTATATGTATGTATACATTGCTATGATTTTGTACCAGGTGTCTACCTTTTCTTCTGTGTTTGTTGTCTCTTACCTGCTGCCTATTTTTTGGCTTTTTTATGACCATTTATGGTTTAGCCTGCATTGTCAACAAGCAAATGGAGAAAAAAGGGGAGTCTGGATTGTTTTGGAATAAAAAAAAATCAGGATTAAGGTGCAAAAAAAAAATTATTGCTAGCCACTAGTGTTGAGCGATACCTTCCGATATCGGAAAGTATCGGTATCAGAAAGTATCGGCCGATACCGTCAAAGTAGCGGATCTAATCCGATACCGATACCCGATCCCAAAGCAAGTCAATGGGACGAAAATATCGGAATTAAAATAAACCCTTTATTTCCTTGTAGGTTAATTCTACATGAAGGAAAACAACTAAGAATAATGTAGGATGTATTGGGGGAGGTGGCAGAGACATTAAAGGCACAGAGGTTTAGCCCAATGTAATAGAATAGCAGGATTTTGGTTTTTTTTATGACGTTCGGCGGTAGAAAGATTTTGACTATGTTAATTTTTTTTTTATTTTGTCAGATATTGATGTTTCACTACTTCCACGCCCTTCACCTTCTTTTTTACTTCTCCCACACTTTCTTCTTCATTATCCTCATCATCAGCTTCTTTGACATCAACTTCTTCACCTTATTCATCTTCTTCATCTTCTACCTATTATTTTTTTGGTTACATTGTTCATATTCTTTTTATTTTACTATTATCTTCATCATATTCTACTTCTTCATCATATTCTTATTTGTGACAGGCATTCCCGTAGTTGTTATCTATAAAAGTTTGAAGATTACACCTTCCGTTCTGCCTGTCACAAAAGAGTTACATTTGTCCGCGTTCAGTTTGGCCTGCAGCATCAGGCTTTATCCAGGGGCACCACGAGGAGGAACGGACTCACCCCCATACACTGCTTAGTCTTCTTCTGCTTATAATTTAGATAATATTTTTTGCTCTGATATTTAGTGTTATGCTTAATGTTCTTCTGCTCTTTGTTCTGCAGCCTCTTGTTCTTCTGCTTCTCGGTCTTCCAGGTCGTCGTCGTCTCCAGGGTCGTCGTCTCCGGGGTCGTCGTCATCGGGGTGGTCTTCAGGGTCGTCTCCAGGGTCGTCGTCATCACGGTGGTTGTCGTCTCTGGTGTCGTCGTCATCTTAGGGGTTGTCTTCCGGGTCATCGTGTTTAGTCTCTTGAACTTGGCAATGTAGCAGAAGGTACAAGAAGGCTGAGAAAATGCCGAGAACCAGCTGATGGAACTGGAACTCGGATGGCTACCCGAAGGTCCAAGAGCCAATGGAACTACCGAGGACCAGCTGACGTTACTGGAACCCGGTTACTAAGCAGGAGGTACCCGTGCTTGAAAGCACTACCAAGGACCACCTGACGTTGGTGGAACTCGGATACCCAGAGGGAGGCACCTAAGCCAAAGGCTCTGCCCGGAACCAGCTGACGGTACTGGAACCAGGATGGGGAGCAGAAGGTACAAGAGCAAAAGACACTGCCGAGAACCAGCTGACGGTGCTGGAACCCAGATGGGTAGCCAAAGGTCCAAGAGCCAATGGAACTACCGAGGACCAGCTGACGTTACTGGAACCCGGTTACTAAGCAGGAGGTACCCATGCCTGAAAGCACTACCAAGGACCACCTGACGTTGGTGGAACTCGGATACCCAGAGGGAGGCACCTAAGCCAAAGGCTCTGCCCAGAACCAGCTGACGGTACTGGAACCAGGATGGGGAGCAGAAGGTTCAAGAGCAAGTGTCTGCGTGGCTTTTGCAGGACACGATGCCGGCTGCACAGCAGGGGAACAGCTGGCGGTGCTGAACCCCACTGACACATTGGCTGGTGTTTTTCTCTGTGCAGCTAGCAGTACCGGGCCCCAACTGGCGGTGTTAGAGCCCGGGGTCAGCAGGAGGAGGAGATGGAGCAGAGTGTAGGCCGAAGCCTGCACTGGCGGCAGCTTTGGGTCTGTTGTGCCTGCGTGGCAGTTGCAGGACACGTTGCCGGCTGCACAGCAGGGGAACAGCTGGCGGTGCTGAACCCCACTGACACATTGGCTGGTGTTTGGCTCTGTGCAGCTAGCAGTACCGGGCCCCAACTGGCGGTGTTGGAGCCCGGGCTCTGCAGGGGGAGCAGAGTGTAGGCCGAAGCCTACTTGAACCAATTTCAAAGGTAACCTTTAACCCCCCCTCAGGGGTTACAAAGTAGAAGAGCCACAGCTTATGCAGCAGTAGTGCCGCACAAGTCAAAGGTTGCTCTTTTAATTTTGCTCCTTGCACACGCCGAATGAAACACGTATAACATTTAGCCCTTTATACAGTCAAACTGTGTTGGAGGCGCGAGTTCCCTTCGTAATGAGACGCAGCACAGATGTCAAGAATCCCACCTTGGTGCTGGGTGCAGCCTCCTGAGCGTTGTTATTTGCTGTACAGGAGTCTGCGCTGTCGTGTTATCCCCCGGCCTAGCGCTGTTAGCGCTGCCCATCTTCTGACCTCATGTAATGTCGGCCGGTGCGGTTCGCGATGACCATGAATCCCAGCCCCGCAGTGTCTTAACATTGTTAAAACACTGCGGGGCTGGGATTCATGGCCTGGCGCAGCACATATGTTCGCCTCTCGCACTCGGGTCCTTACACCCGCTTCAGACTGTGCGGCGTCAGCTGATCCCTTATCGCATGCCGCGGCCATGAAGCCGCACAGTCTGAAGAAGGCGGAAGGAGATGAGTGACAACAGGCGAAGATATGCACCGCTCATGCCCATCAATCACACCCTCGCAGTCCCAATAAATAAGACACCGAGGGGCGTTGTGTGGGTCAGGGCGGCCGCAGAGGCGCAGGCAGCCAAACAATGATGCCAGAAGACGGGCAGCGCTACCAAGGGGGTTGCAGCGTGTCATTACAAAGGAAAGTCACACCACCGGGACGGTTAAATGGTCACACAGAGGACACATTTTAGACGTGTTTTCAGTTCCACATGTGCGAGGAGAATACGTTTATGAGCCACCTTGCACACATGCAGCATTACCGCTGTACAAGGTGGCCTTAAAAACGTACAAACGCCTGGTGGAGGGGGGACAGGTTCCCTTCAATTTCAGTTCTTGTGTCTGCGTGGCTTTTGCAGGACACGATGCCGGCTGCACAGCAGGGGAACAGCTGGCGGTGCTGAACCCCACTGACACATTGGCTGGTGTTTTTCTCTGTGCAGCTAGCAGTACCGGGCCCCAACTGGCGGTGTTAGAGCCCGGGGTCAGCAGGAGGAGGAGATGGAGCAGAGTGTAGGCCGAAGCCTGCACTGGCGGCAGCTTTGGGTCTGTTGTGCCTGCGTGGCAGTTGCAGGACACGTTGCCGGCTGCACAGCAGGGGAACAGCTGGCGGTGCTGAACCCCACTGACACATTGGCTGGTGTTTGGCTCTGTGCAGCTAGCAGTACCGGGCCCCAACTGGCGGTGTTGGAGCCCGGGCTCTGCAGGGGGAGCAGAGTGTAGGCCGAAGCCTACTTGAACCAATTTCAAAGGTAACCTTTAACCCCCCCTCAGGGGTTACAAAGTAGAAGAGCCACAGCTTATGCAGCAGTAGTGCCGCACAAGTCAAAAGTTGCTCTTTTAATTTTGCTCCTTGCACACGCCGAATGAAACACGTATAACATTTAGCCCTTTATACAGTCAAACTGTGTTGGAGGCGCGAGTTCCCTTCGTAATGAGACGCAGCACAGATGTCAAGAATCCCACCTTGGTGCTGGGTGCAGCCTCCTGAGCGTTGTTATTTGCTGTACAGGAGTCTGCGCTGTCGTGTTATCCCCCGGCCTAGCGCTGTTAGCGCTGCCCATCTTCTGACCTCATGTAATGTCGGCCGGTGCGGTTCGCGATGACCATGAATCCCAGCCCCGCAGTGTCTTAACATTGTTAAAACACTGCGGGGCTGGGATTCATGGCCTGGCGCAGCACATATGTTCGCCTCTCGCACTCGGGTCCTTACACCCGCTTCAGACTGTGCGGCGTCAGCTGATCCCTTAACGCATGCCGCGGCCATGAAGCCGCACAGTCTGAAGAAGGCGGAAGGAGATGAGTGACAACAGGCGAAGATATGCACCGCTCATGCCCATCAATCACACCCTCGCAGTCCCAATAAATAAGACACCGAGGGGCGTTGTGTGGGTCAGGGCGGCCGCAGAGGCGCAGGCAGCCAAACAATGATGCCAGAAGACGGGCAGCGCTACCAAGGGGGTTGCAGCGTGTCATTACAAAGGAAAGTCACACCACCGGGACGGTTAAATGGTCACACAGAGGACACATTTTAGACGTGTTTTCAGTTCCACATGTGCGAGGAGAATACGTTTATGAGCCACCTTGCACACATGCAGCATTACCGCTGTACAAGGTGGCCTTAAAAACGTACAAACGCCTGGTGGAGGGGGGACAGGTTCCCTTCAATTTCAGTTCTTGTGTCTGCGTGGCTTTTGCAGGACACGATGCCGGCTGCACAGCAGGGGAACAGCTGGCGGTGCTGAACCCCACTGACACATTGGCTGGTGTTTTTCTCTGTGCAGCTAGCAGTACCGGGCCCCAACTGGCGGTGTTAGAGCCCGGGGTCAGCAGGAGGAGGAGATGGAGCAGAGTGTAGGCCGAAGCCTGCACTGGCGGCAGCTTTGGGTCTGTTGTGCCTGCGTGGCAGTTGCAGGACACGTTGCCGGCTGCACAGCAGGGGAACAGCTGGCGGTGCTGAACCCCACTGACACATTGGCTGGTGTTTGGCTCTGTGCAGCTAGCAGTACCGGGCCCCAACTGGCGGTGTTGGAGCCCGGGCTCTGCAGGGGGAGCAGAGTGTAGGCCGAAGCCTACTTGAACCAATTTCAAAGGTAACCTTTAACCCCCCCTCAGGGGTTACAAAATAGAAGAGCCACAGCTTATGCAGCAGTAGTGCCGCACAAGTCAAAGGTTGCTCTTTTAATTTTGCTCCTTGCACACGCCGAATGAAACACGTATAACATTTAGCCCTTTATACAGTCAAACTGTGTTGGAGGCGCGAGTTCCCTTCGTAATGAGACGCAGCACAGATGTCAAGAATCCCACCTTGGTGCTGGGTGCAGCCTCCTGAGCGTTGTTATTTGCTGTACAGGAGTCTGCGCTGTCGTGTTATCCCCCGGCCTAGCGCTGTTAGCGCTGCCCATCTTCTGACCTCATGTAATGTCGGCCGGTGCGGTTCGCGATGACCATGAATCCCAGCCCCGCAGTGTCTTAACATTGTTAAAACACTGCGGGGCTGGGATTCATGGCCTGGCGCAGCACATATGTTCGCCTCTCGCACTCGGGTCCTTACACCCGCTTCAGACTGTGCGGCGTCAGCTGATCCCTTATCGCATGCCGCGGCCATGAAGCCGCACAGTCTGAGGAAGGCGGAAGGAGATGAGGGACAGGCGAAGAAATGCACCGTTCATGCCCATCAATCACACCCTCGCAGTCCAAATAAATACGACACCGAGGGGCGTTGTGTGGGGCAAGGCGGCCGCAGAGGCGCAGGCAGCCAAACAATTATATCAGAAGACGGGCAGCGCTACCAAGGAGCTTGTTGCGTGTCAATACAAAGGAAAATCACACCTGAGGGACGTTTTAATGGTCGCAGAGGACTCATTTTAGACGTGTTCAGTTACCCATGGGCAAGGAGAATAAGTTTCTGAGCCACCTTGCACACATGCAGCATTACTGTCGTACAAGGTGGCTGTAACACGTAGAAACACCTGGGGGAGGGGGGACAGGTTTCCTTCAATTTCAGTTCTTGTGTCTGCGTGGCTTTTGCAGGACACGATGCCGGCTACACAGCAGGGGAACAGCTGGCGGTGCTGAACCCCACTGACACATTGGCTTGTGTTTTTCTCTGTGCAGCTAGCAGTACCGGGCCCCAACTGGCGGTGTTAGAGCCCGGGGTCAGCAGGAGGAGGAGATGGAGCAGAGTGTAGGCCGAAGCCTGCACTGGCGGCAGCTTTGGGTCTGTTGTGCCTGCGTGGCAGTTGCAGGACACGTTGCCGGCTGCACAGCAGGGGAACAGCTGGCGGTGCTGAACCCCACTGACACATTGGCTGGTGTTTGGCTCTGTGCAGCTAGCAGTACCGGGCCCCAACTGGCGGTGTTGGAGCCCGGGCTCTGCAGGGGGAGCAGAGTGTAGACCGAAGCCTACTTGAACCAATTTCAAAGGTAACCTTTAACCCCCCCTCAGGGGTTACAAAGTAGAAGAGCCACAGCTTATGCAGCAGTAGTGCCGCACAAGTCAAAGGTTGCTCTTTTAATTTTGCTCCTTGCACACGCCGAATGAAACACGTATAACATTTAGCCCTTTATACAGTCAAACTGTGTTGGAGGCGCGAGTTCCCTTCGTAATGAGACGCAGCACAGATGTCAAGAATCCCACCTTGGTGCTGGGTGCAGCCTCCTGAGCATTGTTATTTGCTGTACAGGAGTCTGCGCTGTCGTGTTATCCCCCGGCCTAGCGCTGTTAGCGCTGCCCATCTTCTGACCTCATGTAATGTCGGCCGGTGCGGTTCGCGATGACCATGAATCCCAGCCCCGCAGTGTCTTAACATTGTTAAAACACTGCGGGGCTGGGATTCATGGCCTGGCGCAGCACATATGTTCGCCTCTCGCACTCGGGTCCTTACACCCGCTTCAGACTGTGCGGCGTCAGCTGATCCCTTATCGCATGCCGCGGCCATGAAGCCGCACAGTCTGAGGAAGGCGGAAGGAGATGAGGGACAGGCGAAGAAATGCACCGTTCATGCCCATCAATCACACCCTCGCAGTCCAAATAAATAAGACACCGAGGGGCGTTGTGTGGGGCAAGGCGGCCGCAGAGGCGCAGGCAGCCAAACAATTATATCAGAAGACGGGCAGCGCTACCAAGGAGCTTGTTGCGTGTCAATACAAAGGAAAATCACACCTGAGGGACGTTTTAATGGTCGCAGAGGACTCATTTTAGACGTGTTCAGTTACCCATGGGCAAGGAGAATAAGTTTCTGAGCCACCTTGCACACATGCAGCATTACTGTCGTACAAGGTGGCTGTAAAACGTAGAAACACCTGGGGGAGGGGGGACAGGTTTCCTTCAATTTCAGTTCTTGTGTCTGCGTGGCTTTTGCAGGACACGATGCCGGCTACACAGCAGGGGAACAGCTGGCGGTGCTGAACCCCACTGACACATTGGCTGGTGTTTTTCTCTGTGCAGCTAGCAGTACCGGGCCCCAACTGGCGGTGTTGGAGCCCAGGGTCAGCAGGAGGAGGAGAGGGAGCAGAGTGTAGGCCGAAGCCTGCACTGGAGCAAGTTGAAAGGGAAACTTTAACCCCCCCCCAGGCGTTTGTAGCTGAAAGAGCCATCGTGTACAGCACTAATGCTGGAAAAGGTAAACTTAGCTCTTTTAATTATGGTCCTTGCACATGCTGAACCTAACACTTATGAAAAGTGTCCCCTCCTACCGTGATACCGTCCGGTAGGTGGAACTTTCCTTTGTGATGTGACGCAGCACAGCCGTCATTCTTACCCCCTTGGCGCCGTGCGCCGCCTCCTCAGCGTTGTTTGAATCAGTCCCAGAGCCTGCGCTGTTAGGTTAGCCCTTGGCCATGCACACATTTTGCGCTGCCCGTCTTCTGACATCATTTGGTGTCAGGCTGGCTGCGCCTGTGCGGCCGCGCTGGCCGAGATCCCGCCTCGTACTGTCTTCTGATTTCATCCCACTGGGGGCCTGAGATCCGTGGCCATGCGCAGTGCATATCCTCGCCTCTCACTCCCCTCCCTACGGCTTCTTAAGACTGTGCGGTGTCACGGCCGTGGCATGCTATTAGGGACCAGCTGACACCGAACAGTCTGAAGAAGCCGTAGGGAGATGAGTGAGAGGTGGAGGTTCAGATAAGCACTGCGCATGTCCATGGATCTCAGGCCCCCAGTGGGATGAAATCAGAAGACAGTACGAGGCGGGATCTCGGCCAGCGCGGCCGCACAGGCGCAGCCAGCCTGACACTAAATGATGTCAGAAGACGGGCAGCGCAAAATGTGTGCATGGCCAAGGGCTAACCTAACAGCGCAGGCTCCGGGACTGATTCAAACAACGCTGAGGAGGCGGCGCACGGCGCCAAGGGGGTAAGAATGACGGCTGTGCTGCGTCACATCACAAAGGAAAGTTCCACCTACCGGACGGTATCACGGTAGGAGGGGACACTTTTCATAAGTGTTAGGTTCAGCATGTGCAAGGAGCACCACGAAAAGAGGCACTTTTTCCCTTTGCATCATTACTGCTGCACAAGGTGGCTCCTTCAGTAACAAACGCCTGGGGGGGGGACAGGTTCCCTTAAATTTAACTTGTTGTGCCTGCGTGGCGGTCGCAGTACACGTTGCCGTACACACAGCAGGGGAACAGCTGACGTTACTGAACCCCACTAACACATTGGCGAGGTGTTTGGCTCTGTGCGGACAGCACTTCTGGACGGCAACTAGCGGTGTTGGAGCCCAGGGACAGGTGGAGGAGGAGGTGGAGGAGATAGGAGGGATTGCCACACACACAGCAGGGGAACAGCTGACGTTACTGAACCCCAATAACAGAGGAGGGACTGTTGACTGTGCGTACAGCACTTCTGGACGGCAACTGGCGGTGTTGGAGCCCAGGGACAGGTGGAGGAGGAGTAGGTGGAGGAGGTAGGAGGGATTGCCACACACACAGCAGGGGAACAGCTGACGTTACTGAACCCCAATAACAGAGGAGGGACTGTTGACTGTGCGTACAGCACTTCTGGACGGCAACTGGCGGTGTTGGAGCCCAGGGACAGGTGGAGGAGGAGGAGGTGGAGGAGGTAGTAGGGATTGCCACACACACAGCAGGGGAACAGCTGACGTTACTGAACCCCAATAACAGAGGAGGGACTGTTGACTGTGCGTACAGCACTTCTGGACGGCTACTGGCGGTGTTGGAGCCCAGGGACAGGTGGAGGAGGAGGTGGAGGAGGTAGGAGGGATTGCCACACACACAGCAGGGGAACAGCTGACGTTACTAAACCCCAATAACAGAGGAGGGACTGTTGACTGTGTGTACAGCACTTCTGGACGGCAACTGGCGGTGTTGGAGCCCAGGGACAGGTGGAGGAGGAGGAGTTGGAGGAGGTAGGAGGGATTGCCACACACACAGCAGGGGAACAGCTGACGTTACTGAACCCCAATAACAGAGGAGGGACTGTTGACTGTGCGTACAGCACTTCTGGACGGCAACTGGCGGTGTTGGAGCCCAGGGACAGGTGGAGGAGGAGGAGGTGGAGGAGGTAGGAGGGATTGCCACACACACAGCAGGGGAACAGCTGACGTTATTGAACCCCAATAACAGAGGAGGGACTGTTGACTGTGCGTACAGCACTTCTGGACGGCAACTGGCGGTGTTGGAGCCCAGGGACAGGTGGAGGAGGAGGAGGTGGAGGAGGTAGGAGGGATTGCCACACACACAGCAGGGGAACAGCTGACATTACTGAACCCCAATAACAGAGGAGGGACTGTTGACTGTGCGTACAGCACTTCTGGACGGCAACTGGCGGTGTTGGAGCCCAGGGACAGGTGGAGGAGGAGGAGGTGGAGGAGGTAGGAGGGATTGCCACACACACAGCAGGGGAACAGCTGACGTTACTGAACCCCAATAACAGAGGAGGGACTGTTGACTGTGCGTACAGCACTTCTGGACGGCAACTGGCGGTGTTGGAGCCCAGGGACAGGTGGAGGAGGAGGAGGTGGAGGAGGTAGGAGGGATTGCCACACACACAGCAGGGGAACAGCTGACGTTACTGAACCCCAATAACAGAGGAGGGACTGTTGACTGTGCGTACAGCACTTCTGGACGGCAACTGGCGGTGTTGGAGCCCAGGGACAGGTGGAGGAGGAGGAGGTGGAGGAGGTAGTAGGGATTGCCACACACACAGCAGGGGAACAGCTGACGTTACTGAACCCCAATAACAGAGGAGGGACTGTTGACTGTGCGTACAGCACTTCTGGACGGCAACTGGCGGTGTTGGAGCCCAGGGACAGGTGGAGGAGGAGGAGGTGGAGGAGGTAGTAGGGATTGCCACACACACAGCAGGGGAACAGCTGACGTTACTGAACCCCAATAACAGAGGAGGGACTGTTGACTGTGCGTACAGCACTTCTGGACGGCAACTGGCGGTGTTGGAGCCCAGGGACAGGTGGAGGAGGAGGAGGTGGAGGAGGTAGGAGGGATTGCCACACACACAGCAGGGGAACAGCTGACGTTACTGAACCCCAATAACAGAGGAGGGACTGTTGACTGTGCGTACAGCACTTCTGGACGGCAACTGGCGGTGTTGGAGCCCAGGGACAGGTGGAGGAGGAGGAGGTGGAGGAGGTAGGAGGGATTGCCACACACACAGCAGGGGAACAGCTGACGTTACTGAACCCCAATAACAGAGGAGGGACTGTTGACTGTGCGTACAGCACTTCTGGACGGCAACTGGCGGTGTTGGAGCCCAGGGACAGGTGGAGGAGGAGGAGGTGGAGGAGGTAGGAGGGATTGCCACACACACAGCAGGGGAACAGCTGACGTTACTGAACCCCAAAAACAGAGGAGGGACTGTTGACTGTGCGTACAGCACTTCTGGACGGCAACTGGCGGTGTTGGAGCCCAGGGACAGGTGGAGGAGGAGTAGGTGGAGGAGGTAGGAGGGATTGCCACACACACAGCAGGGGAACAGCTGACGTTACTGAACCCCAATAACAGAGGAGGGACTGTTGACTGTGCGTACAGCACTTCTGGACGGCAACTGGCGGTGTTGGAGCCCAGGGACAGGTGGAGGAGGAGGAGGTGGAGGAGGTAGTAGGGATTGCCACACACACAGCAGGGGAACAGCTGACGTTACTGAACCCCAATAACAGAGGAGGGACTGTTGACTGTGCGTACAGCACTTCTGGACGGCAACTGGCGGTGTTGGAGCCCAGGGACAGGTGGAGGAGGAGGTGGAGGAGGTAGGAGGGATTGCCACACACACAGCAGGGGAACAGCTGACGTTACTGAACCCCAATAACAGAGGAGGGACTGTTGACTGTGTGTACAGCACTTCTGGACGGCAACTGGCGGTGTTGGAGCCCAGGGACAGATGGAGGAGGAGGAGGTGGAGGAGGTAGGAGGGATTGCCACACACACAGCAGGGGAACAGCTGACGTTACTGAACCCCAATAACAGAGGAGGGACTGTTGACTGTGCGTACAGCACTTCTGGACGGCAACTGGCGGTGTTGGAGCCCAGGGACAGGTGGAGGAGGAGGAGGTGGAGGAGGTAGGAGGGATTGCCACACACACAGCAGGGGAACAGCTGACGTTACTGAACCCCAATAACAGAGGAGGGACTGTTGACTGTGCTTACAGCACTTCTGGACGGCAACTGGCGGTGTTGGAGCCCAGGGACAGGTGGAGGAGGAGGAGGTGGAGGAGGTAGGAGGGATAGCCACACACACAGCAGGGGAACAGCTGACGTTACTGAACCCCAATAACAGAGGAGGGACTGTTGACTGTGCGTACAGCACTTCTGGACGGCAACTGGCGGTGTTGGAGCCCAGGGACAGGTGGAGGAGGAGGAGGTGGAGGAGGTAGGAGGGATTGCGACACACACAGCAGGGGAACAGCTGACGTTACTGAACCCCAATAACAGAGGAGGGACTGTTGACTGTGCGTACAGCACTTCTGGACGGCAACTGGCGGTGTTGGAGCCCAGGGACAGGTGGAGGAGGAGTAGGTGGAGGAGGTAGGAGGGATTGCCACACACACAGCAGGGGAACAGCTGACGTTACTGAACCCCAATAACAGAGGAGGGACTGTTGACTGTGCGTACAGCACTTCTGGACGGCAACTGGCGGTGTTGGAGCCCAGGGACAGGTGGAGGAGGAGGAGGTGGAGGAGGTAGTAGGGATTGCCACACACACAGCAGGGGAACAGCTGACGTTACTGAACCCCAATAACAGAGGAGGGACTGTTGACTGTGCGTACAGCACTTCTGGACGGCAACTGGCGGTGTTGGAGCCCAGGGACAGGTTGAGGAGGAGGAGGTGGAGGAGGTAGGAGGGATTGCCACACACACAGCAGGGGAACAGCTGACGTTACTGAACCCCAATAACAGAGGAGGGACTGTTGACTGTGCGTACAGCACTTCTGGACGGCAACTGGCGGTGTTGGAGCCCAGGGACAGGTGGAGGAGGAGGAGGTGGAGGAGGTAGGAGGGATTGCCACACACACAGCAGGGGAACAGCTGACGTTACTGAACCCCAATAACAGAGGAGGGACTGTTGACTGTGCGTACAGCACTTCTGGACGGCAACTGGCGGTGTTGGAGCCCAGGGACAGGTGGAGGAGGAGGAGGTGGAGGAGGTAGGAGGGATTGCCACACACACAGCAGGGGAAAAGCTGACGTTACTGAACCCCAATAACAGAGGAGGGACTGTTGACTGTGCGTACAGCACTTCTGGACGGCAACTGGCGGTGTTGGAGCCCAGGGACAGGTGGAAAAGCAGAGGAACACAATGTAGGCCGAAGCCTGAGAAAGTCGAAAGGGAACCTTTAACCCCCCCCAAGGCGTTTGTAGCTGAAAGAGCCAGCTTGTGCGGCACAAAAGATGCAAAAGGAAAAGGTGGCTCTTTTCATCATGCTCCTTGCAAACACAGAACTAAACACTTATAAAATGTGTCCCCTGAAACCGTGAAACCGTCCCGGAGGTGGGACTTTCCTTCGTAATATGACGCAGCACAGCCGTCATTCCTCCCCCCCGGGCGCCGCGCCCCGGCTCCTCAGCGTAGTTTGATTCCGTCCCGGAGCCTGCGCTGTTATGTTATCCCTTGGCCAGGCACACTTAGCGCTGCCCATCTTCTGACATCATTTGGTGTCAGGCTGGCTGCGCCTGTGCGGCCGCGCTGGCCGAGGGCCCGCCTCGCAGTGTCTTCTGATTTTATCCCACTGGGGGCCTGGGATCCATGGCCATGCGCAGTGCATATCCTCGCCTCTCACTCCCCTCCCTACGGCTTCTTAAGACTGTGCGGTGTCACGGCCGTGGCATGCTATTAGGGACCAGCTGACACCGAACAGTCTGAAGAAGCCGTAGGGAGATGAGTGAGAGGTGGAGGTTCAGATATGCACTGCGCATGTCCATGGATCCCAGGCCCCCAGTGGGATTAAATCAGAATACACTGCGAGGCGGGCCCTCGGCCAGCGCGGCCGCACAGGCGCAGCCATCCTGACACCAAATGATGCCAGAAGACGGGCAGCGCTAAGTGTGCCTGGCCACGGGATAACATAACAGCGCAGGCTCCGGGACGGAATCAAACAACGCTGAGGAGCCGGGGCGCGGCGCCGGGGGGGGGAGGAATGACGGCTGTGCTGCGTCATATTACGAAGGAAAGTCCCACCTCCGGGACGGTTTTACGGTATCAGTGGACACATTTTATAAGTGTTAAGTTCTGCGTGTGCAAGGAGCTAAACCAAAATAGCTACCTTTTCCTTGTGCAGCATTACTGCTGCACAAGGAGGCTCTTTCAGTAACAAACGCCTTGGGGGGGGGACAGATTCCCTTACATTTCAGTTGTTGTGTCAGCGTGGCGGTCGCATGACACATTGCCGGCTACACAGCTGGGGATCAGCTGACGTTACTGAAACCCAATAACACTGGGTCGTATGTTTTGACTGTGCAGACGGCACTTCTGAGCCTCAACTGGCGGTGTTGGAGCCCAGGAATTTAAGTTCGGGTGGTAGAAAGATGAACACAACAGGAGACCTGGATAACGTATACAGTGACCTAATTATTTAATCAGGAGGAGGAGTGGCAAATTCCTGCGAGATCCAGGCCTTGTTCATTTTCAGGAAAGTAAGCCGGTCAACGTTATCGGAGGATAGTCGCATGCGACGGTCAGTTAGTACACCACCTGCAGCACTAAAGACACGTTCCGATAATACACTGGCCGCAGGGCAAGACAGCACCTCCAATGCATACTGGCTTAGCTCTGGCCATGTATCCAGCTTTGAGACCCAAAACTTGAAAGGGGAAGAGCCGTCTGGGAGTACAGCAAGAGGGCAAGACATGTAGTCTGTCACCATCTGACGGAACCGTTGCCTCCTGCTGACTGGAGCCGTCTGTGATGGTGTAGACTTTTGTGTGGGGCACAGAAAACTGTGCCACAGTTGGGCCATACTGGTCTTGCCTTGGGCAGAGGCACTGCTTCTGCTCCCTCTTTGTGCAGAGCCTCCACCACTGCCTGGACGCACTGAGCTGCTTTGGAATGCACTAGCAGCACTTCTCTCAGTTGGAATGGAGAAGATGATGGAATTGACCAGTGTGTCTTGGTACTCCCGCATTTTTCGCTCCCGGTTCAACGGTGTGATGAGGCTTTCTACGTTGTCCCGGTAGCGAGGATCGAGGAGGGTGAACACCCAATAATCAGACATGTTGAGAATGTGGGCGATGCGGCGGTCGTTTCTCAGGCACTGCAGCATGTAATCCACCATGTGCTGCAGACTGCCAACTGCCCAAGAAACGCTGTCCCCTGCTGGAGGCGTGATATCTGCCCGCTCGTCATCACCCCACCCTCGCTGTACACACTGAGTACTGGACAATTCGGTAACTCCCTCCTCTGGACGGATGTCTTCCTCCTCCATTGACTCCTCCTCATCCTCCTCACAAACTGTCCCCTGCCTACGCGTTTGTGAGGAACCACGTGGCGCTGACTGTCCAGAAGATGATGGAAATGCTGAATCCTCATCCTCCACCTCTTCCACAACATCATCCCTTAGTGCTTGCAGTGATTTTTCAAGCAGGCAGATAAGGGGGACAGTCATGCTGACTAGTGCATCATCTGCACTCGCCATCCGCGTGGAATAATCAAAGGGACGCAAAACCTGGCAGACGTCATTCATAGTGGCCCACTCTGTGGTTGTGAAGTCTGTACGGCGCTGAGTGCGACTTCTTTGCGCCTGAAGCAGCTGGTACTCCATTACAGCTTGCTGCTGCTCACACAACCGCTCCAACATATGTAACGTGGAATTCCACCTGGTAGGTAGGTCACATATGATGCGATGTTCCGGCAGGCGGTGTCGGCGCTGCAGAGCCGCAATGCGCGCTTTGCCGTGCTGGAACGCCGCAAGTGAGCACACTCTAGGCGGACCTTGTGCAGCAGTGCATCAAGATCCGGATAGTCCCTCAAAAAGCTCTGCACGACCAAATTGAGCACATGTGCCAGACATGGGATGTGAGTGAGGTTGCCGAGCCCCAGAGCTGCCACCAGATTTCGGCCATTATCACACACTACCATGCCTGGCTGGAGATTCGCTGGCACAAACCACACATCGCTCTCCTGCTTGATGGCATTCCAGAGCTCCTGCGCTGTGTGGCTACGATTCCCCAAAAAAATTAATTTCAAGACGGCCTGTTGACGTTTGGCCACGGCTGTGCTCATGTCGGTCGTAACAGGTACACGTTCATCACGGGTCCATGTGGAGGTGGACTGTGACGGCTCCTGCAGCGATGATTCTGAGGAACTGGTGTAAGAGGAGGAGTCAATGCGTACAGAATAAATTCCTGCAATCCTTGGAGTGGGCAGGACACGTCCTGCGCCACTCGCACGGTCTGTACCCGGCTCAACGACATTAACCCAATGGGCAGTGAGGGAAAGGTATCGCCCCTGTCCATGTTGACTGGTCCACGCATCGGTGGTGAGGTGGACCTTGCTACTGACGGCGTTCAGTAGCGCGTGTTTTATGTGTCCCTCCACATGCTTGTGCAGGGCAGGGACGGCTTGCCTGCTGAAGTAAAAGTGGCTGGGCACATTGTACTGTGGGACTGCCAATGACATCAAGTCACGGAAGCTGTCAGTCTCCACCAGCCTGAATGACAGCATTTCCAGTGACAGAAGTTTGGCAATGCCTGCAGTCAGAGCCTGTGCTCGTGGGTGGTTTGATGAGAAAGGCCGCCTTTTCTCCCATGCCTGTACTACCGATGGCTGTAGACTGGGCTGGGAGTGTGTGGATGACTGGGAAAGTGGTGCTGCGGGTGGAATTACAGCGGGTCTCTGGACAACAGGGCCAGAGGTTCTTCCACGGCGATCCTGGGAGGAAGCCGAACCAGCTGCGTGTGAGCTAGAGGAAGAGGCAACATGAGCTGAAGAGGTGGTAGCTGCCGCTGTTGGTTGGCCTAGCTCTTCAGTGTGTTTTTCTAACTCCGCCGGGTGCCTGTTGCGCACATGTTTCCACATGTTGGAGGTATTGAGGTTGCTGACATTTCGACCTCTTTTGACTTTTTGATGACACACCTTGCATCTGACATAGCAAATGTCATCTGCAACTGTGTCAAAAAAGGACCAGGCACTGCAAGTCTTGGGAGCGCCCTTTTTGGCTTTTGGAAGAGACATGCTCCTAACGGGTGCCAAAGCGGAGGCTGCAGGATCCGCAGTCTTCCCCCTCCCTCTCCCTCTTTGGGCCGTACGGGGAATCTCTTCCTCAGAGCTGCTCCCACCACCTTCCTGTCCCTCACGCCAAGATGGGTCAAGGACCTCATCATCTACACTACCCTCTGCCCCCAACTGCTCCTCCTGGGTAGTCTCAGCAGCAGAGCACGCACCAGTAAGTGGCACCTGAGTGTCATCATCAGCTGATGCGGCCTGCGATGTGGTGACCGGAGCCACTGGCCCACCCGCCTCTTCAGAGGAAGAGAGAAAAAGCTGTTGGGCATCACTGCACCCTGCCTCTTCTTCCATTTCTCCAATGCTGCTTGGCTGGCCCCCTGTTTCCAAGCCAAGAGATTCAGAGAACAGAAGTAGAGACGGCTCCTGTCCTGGGCTCTCTGTCTGCCTGGGCAATTTGGCAGGTGGTGAAGAGACAGATGGCTGCTCTCCAGTGCTCTGTGTCTGAGAGGATGTGGCACTAATTGAAGTTGATGCATTAGCTGCCATCCATCCGACAACGGCTTCAATTTGGTCTTCACGCAGCAGCGGTGTACGGCGCTCTGACACAAAGCTGCGCATGAACGACTGTTGCCTGGTGAAAGTGGGTGCTGATGAGTCACCGGTGCCCGCAGCAGGCACAGAATCCCCACGTCCCCTCCCTGCTCCGCTCCCACGCCCACGCCCACGTGCCTTACTCACTGCCTTCTTCATCTTGGTTGACTGATAAAGATAAGCAGAAAAGTACTAACGGCTTTGTGTGCTTATTCCTGAGCAACTCCTCCTAACAGGTATAAGAAACACTAATTTTCTAAAGTGTGGACTACACTTTAATATGAGCTAATGTGGCCTACACAAATGTAAAGTGGTGTAACTGGTGTGTTTGGTGAACTTTATTATTTATTTATTTTTGGGGGGCTGAACTGACAACGGATAGAGCTGCAGTCACACGGAGACCGTGCAGACAGCCGTAAACGGCGCTGCAAGGCCCAAAAACCCTCCTCTACGTTATCCTATGTAGTGTTTTTCCACAAATTAGCTGGAGACGGGTGGAAAGACACTAATAGGCTTTTTTTAAATAAATTAGCAGCAGACTACACTACTTAAAACAAAATGAAAATTGATTTGGCGGTATGACGCAGTGAACAACCCTGAGCTGGAGACAACCAGGCTATGGCTGCTCACAGACTACAGGGCGAGCTGCAGTCACACGGAGACCGTGCAGACAGCCGTAAACGGCGCTGCAAGGCCCAAAAACCCTCCTCTACGTTATCCTATGTAGTGTTTTTCCACAAATTAGCTGGAGACGGGTGGAAAGACACTAATAGGATTTTTTTGAATAAATTAGCAGCAGACTACACTACTTAAAACAAAATGAAAATTGATTTGGCGGTATGACGCAGTGAACAACCCTGAGCTGGAGACAACCAGGCTATGGCTGCTCACAGACTACAGGGCGAGCTGCAGTCACACGGAGACCGTGCAGACAGCCGTAAACGGCGCTGCAAGGCCCAAAAACCCTCCTCTACGTTATCCTATGTAGTGTTTTTCCACAAATTAGCTGGAGACGGGTGGAAAGACACTAATAGGATTTGTTTGAATAAATTAGCAGCAGACTACACTACTTGAAAAAAAAAAAGAACAGTATGAGGCAATGAACCACCCTCCCTGAACTGAATACAACCAGCTATGGATGGCCTATGTGGCTGCACTCAGACTAGAGAGTGGGCTGCACTCACACACACACACACACACAGACCTTGCAGATCGCTGTGAAAACAGCGCTACAAGGCAAAAGCAAGGTGAATAGTAGGTGAACACAGCGGTTGCTAAATTAGCCTTTGGAAAGCACAAAGAAGCAAATCGCTATCTCTAAACTGTCCCTCAGTCAGCAAACAGCGTCCTGTCACTAACTGAATTCACAGCAGAGTGATCGCAAAATGGCGCCAGCGACTTTTAAACTGCATCATGACATCATTTCAGCAGCCAATCACAGCCTTGCCAGTAGTTTCATGCCCTCCATGCTAAACAGGATGTGCCCACACTTGGAATCATTCTCATTGGCTGAATTTCTGCTTTTTGAATCTTGGAACTTCCGATTCCGGTATCCGATACGCGGCAAGTATCGGAATCCCGGTATCAGAATTCCGATACCGCAAGTATCGGCCGATACCCGATACTTGCGGTATCGGAATGCTCAACACTACTAGCCACTGATATCTGGAGCTAGATATATATGTAATAGGCAGCAGCAGACAGTAATGGACCCTTTTGATCTATGCAATATCTATATAGCCATATACAGTGCCAGCATGCCTTGCACTGATGTGTATATATGCATAAACACTCTCCTGCCTACCTAGCACTGCAATCTAGGACTGTTGGTTTAGCTGGACATGTGGATTCAATGATGGTACACCCACACTAACTAATAAAAGGCACAAATTTCACCCTATCTCAGCAGTAGCTCTCCCTACACTGTTTGATTCCGTAGCTGAATGCGGTCTCTTATAAACCTGATGATGCTGTGCGGCCAGTCGATCACTGTAATACCACAACAAAGATGGCTGCGGCATTACAGTGCATAGCAGACAATCCCTGCAGGTTGATTAGCTCTGTAAAGAGCACCAATCAAGCAGGGCGGAGACCCGAGCTCCCGCCGAGCAAACCCGAAATGCTCAGTGCTCGCCGAGTACCACGAGTACAGCGATGCTTGGGCGAGTAACGAGCATTACCGAGTATGCTCTTTCATCACTAGTAATGATCTTACCATCTGATAATGCCATTAATTTTAAATCAAGAAATTCTACAGTCCTGACAAAATTATACATTAGTCTTATGTTATATTCATCCCAGTTCAATTTCTCCATCAAAGAGAATAACCCTTCAGTGGAATCCTCCCAAATGAACAAAATGTCATCAATATAACGACTCCACCATTGTATGGCCTCAATTCCTGTGATATAGTCATCATGAAAAATCCTCCACTCCCAAAAGCCCATAAATAACTTAGCCTACAGGGGGCACAAGTGGCCCCCATTGCAGTACCCCTGCATTTGTAAAAATATGTCTTTATTAAAAATAAACACATTGTGCTCCAGGACAAATTTAAGTAATATCAAGATCAGATCCCTTAGGCCATGTGCACACGTTCAGTATTTTTCGCGTTTTTTCACGTTTTTTCGCTATAAAAACGTGATAAAAACGTGAAAAAAACGCGAAAAAAATGCTTACATATGCCTCCCATTATTTCAAGTGTATTCCGTGTTATGATCCTTAGTGGTTGAGGATCACAAATTACTCCAGCTAAGTAACAAACATAGGACAAGCTCTAGGGAGGTGGCAAACTGGACTGACCGCAAATCTGAACCTATCCAAACACACTAGAAGTAGCCGGTGAACGTGCCTAAAAATCCTAGACGTCTCAAGCCAGCCTGAGGAACTAACTACCCCTAGAGAGAAAGAAAGACCTCTCTTGCCTCCAGAGAAATAATCCCCAAAGATATAGAAGCCCGCAACAGATAATAACGGTGAGGTAAGAGGAAGGCACATACACAGGGGTGAAAGCAGATTCAGCAAATGAGGCCCACTAATACTAGATAGCAGAAAATAGAAAAGAGAATCTATGCGGTCAGTAAAAAACCCTTACAAAATATCCACTCTGAGATTTCAAGAACCCCCACATCAACTAACGGTGTGGGGGGAGAAACTCAGTCCCCTAGAGCAACCAGCAAGCGAGGAAATCACATTTTAGCGAGCTGGACAAAAAAACATAATGAACACTGATAATCAAAAAATGATCAAACAAAAACTTAGCTTGTCTTGGAGAGACTGGGAGCAAGGTAGACACAAGGAATCTGAAGAGCACTGAATACATTGTTAGCAGGCAAGGAACTGAGTCTCCAGGTGAGCTAAATAGGAAACCAACCAAGGATAACGAACCAGCTGATGCAGCCAACCTGCAGATAGACAACACTACACAGTACCGCTTGTGAGCACTAGAGGGAGCCCAAAAATAGAATTCACAACAGTACCCCCCCTTGAGGAGGGGTCACCGAACCCTCATCAAGACCCCCAGGGCGATCAGGATGAGCCGCGTGGAAGGCACGAACCAAATCGGCCGCATGAACATCAGAGGCGACAACCCAGGAATTATCCTCCTGACCATAGCCCTTCCACTTAACTAACTACTGAAGTCTCCGTCTAGAGATACGAGAATCCAAAATCTTCTCCACCACGTACTCCAATTCGCCCTCGACCAGCACCGGAGCAGGAGGCTCAACAGAAGGAACCACAGGTACCACATACCTCCGCAACAAAGACCTATGGGACACATTATGAATGGCAAACGATGCTGGGAGATCCAAACGAAAAGACACCGGGTTAAGGATTTCCAAGATCTTATAAGGACCGATGAAGCGAGGCTTGAATTTAGGAGAGGAGACCTTCATAGGAACATACCGAGAAGACAGCCACACCAAATCCCCAACAAGAAGTCGGGGACCCACACCGCGGCGGCGGTTGGCAAAGCGCTGAGCCTTCTCCTGTGACAAACTCAAATTGTCCACCACATGGTTCCAAATCTGCTGCAACCTATCCACCACAGAATCCACCCCAGGACAGTCAGAAGGCTCAACCTAACCCGAGGAAAAACTAGGATGGAAACCAGAATTGCAGAAAAAAGGCGAAACCAAAGTAGCAGAACTAGCCCGATTATTAAGGGCAAACTCGGCCAATGGCAAAAAAGTCACCCAATCATCCTGATCAGCAGAAACAAAACATCTCAAATAAGTTTCCAACGTCTGATTAGTTCGCTCGGTTTGGCCATTAGTCTGAGGATGGAAGGCCGACGAAAAAGACAAATTAATGCCCATCTTAGCACAAAAAGTCCGCCAAAACCTGGACACAAACTGGGATCCTCTATCAGACACAATATTTTCAGGAATGCCGTGCAAGCGAACCACATTCTGAAAAAATAGAGGAACCAAATCGGAGGAAGAAGGCAACTTAGGCAAGGGCACCAAATGGACCATCTTGGAAAAACGATCACACACCACCCAGATGACAGACATTTTCTGAGATACTGGAAGATTCGAAATAAAATCCATGGAAATGTGCGTCCAAGGCCTTTTCGGAACAGGCAAAGGCAAAAGCAAACCGCTGGCACGAGAACAGCAAGGCTTAGCCCGAGCACAAATCCCACAAGACTGCACAAAGGAACGCACATCCCGCGACAAGGAAGGCCACCAGAAGGACCTAGCCACCAAATCTCTGGTACCAAAAATCCCAGGATGACCCGCCAACACCGAAGAATGAACTTCGGAAATAACTTTGCTGGTCTATCTATGCGGGACAAACAGTCTCTCTGGTGGACAACGGTCAGGTCTATCTGCCTGAAATTTCTGCAGCACTCGTCGCAAATCTGGGGAAATGGCAGACAAAATCACTCCCTCTCTGAGAATACCAGCCGGCTCAGAAACTCCCGGAGAGTCAGGCACAAAACTCCTAGAAAGTGCATCAGCTTTCATGTTCTTCGAACCAGGCAGGTATGAGACCACGAAGTTGAAACGGGAGAAAAACAACGACCAACGAGCCTGTCTAGGATTCAGGCACTTGGCAGATTCAAGGTAAATCAGATTTTTGTGATCAGTCAAGACCACCACACGATGCTTAGCTCCTTCGAGCCAATGTCGCCACTCCTCAAATGCCCACTTCATAGCCAACAACTCCCAATTACCAACATCATAATTCCGCTCGGCAGGCGAAAACTTTCTTGAAAAGAAAGCACATGGCTTCATCACAGAGCCATCAGAGCTTCTCTGCGAGAAAACAGCCCCTGCTCCAATCTCAGAAGCATCAACCTCGACCTAGAAGGGGAGAGAGACATCTGGCTGACATAAGACTGGAGCTGAAGAAAACCGGTGCTTCAGCTCCCGAAAGGCCTCCACGGCCGCAGGAGACCAATTAGTCACATCAGAACCCTTCTTGGTCAAATCCGTCAAAGGTTTAACCACGCTAGAAAAATTAGCGATGAAACGACTGTAAAAATTAGCGAAACCCAAGAACTTCTGAAGACTCTTAACAGACGTGGGCTGAGTCCAGTCATGAATAGCCTTGACCCTGACTGGGTCCATCTCCACAGTAGAAGGAGAAAAAATAAAACCCAAAAAGGAGACCTTCTGTACTCCGAAGAGGCATTTTGAGCCCTTCACAAATAAAGCATTAGCACGCAGGACCTGAAACACCATCCTGACCTGCTTCACATGGGACTCCAAATCATCAGAAAAGACCAAAATGTCATCCAGATAAACAATCATAAATTTATCCAGATATTCTCGAAAGATGTCATGCATGAAGGACTGAAACACAGAAGGAGCATTAGAGAGTCCAAAAGGCATCACCAAGTACTCAAAATGGCCTTCGGGCGTATTAAATGCTGTTTTCCATTCATCTCCCTGCTTAATGCGCACAAGGTTATACGCACCACGGAGATCTATCTTGGTGAACCAACTGGCACCCTTAATCCGAGCAAACAAATCAGACAATAGTGGCAAAGGATACTGAAATGTGACTGTGATTTTATTCAGAAGACGATAATCTATACAAGGTCTCAAAGAACCGTCCTTCTTGGCCACAAAAAAAAAATCCTGCACCAAGAGGGGAAGAGGATGGGCGAATATGTCCCTTCTCCAAAGACTCCTTTATATAACTCTGCATCGCGGCATGCTCTGGTATAGACAAATTAAAAAGTCGTCCCTTAGGGAATTTACTACCAGGAATTAAATTTATAGCACAGTCACAATCCCTATGAGGAGGCAGGGCACAGGACCTGGGCTCATCAAATACATCCTGGTAGTCAGACAAAAACTCAGGGACCTCAGAAGGAGTGGAAGAAGCAATAGACATTAACGGAGTATCGCCATGAATTCCCTGACAACCCCAACTTGACACAGACATAGCTTTCCAATCTAAAACTGGATTATGAGCTTGCAGCCATGGCAGACCCAAAACGACAACATCATGCAAATTATGCAGAACAAGAAAGCGAATCACCTCCTGATGTATGGGAGTCATGCACATGGTCATTTGCGTCCAATACTGAGGCTTATTCTCAGCCAATGGCGTAGCATCAATTCCCCTCAGAGGAATAGGAAATTCCAAAGGCTCCAGGACAAAACCACAGCGCCTGGCAAACGACAAATCCATCAGATTCAGGGCCGCACCCGAATCCACAAAAGCCATAACCGGGTAGGACGACAAAGAACAAATCAAAGTAACAGACAAAATAAATTTAGGCTGTATAGTACCAATGGTGACAGGTTTAGCGATTTTTTTTTTAAGCGTTTAGAGCATGCTGAGATAACATGAGTAGAATCACCACAGTAAAAGCACAACCCATTTTGACGTCTATGACTTTGACGCTCAATTCTGGTCAGAGTTCGGTCACATTGCATAGACTCAGGTCTCTGTTCGGAAAATACCGCCAAAGGATGAGCAGATTTGCGCTCCCGCAAACGCCGATCAACCTGAATGGCTAAAGCCATAGAATCACTCAGACTTGCAGGGGTGGGAACCCCACCATAACATTCTTAACGGCCTCAGAAAGACCTTCTCTGAAATTTGCAGCCAGGGCACACTCATTCCATCGAGTAAGCACCGACCATTTCCGAAATTTTTGACAATACACCTCTGCTTCATCCTGACCCTGAGAGATAGCCAGCAACGCTTTTTCTGCCTGATTCTCAAGATTATGCTCCTCATAAAGCAGTCCAAGAGCCAGAAAAAATGCATCTACATTAAGCAATGCAGGATCTCCTGGCGCCAGAGAGAAAGCCCAATCTTGAGGGTCGCCACGCAACAAGGAGATAACAATTTTAACTTGCTGAGCGGAATCACCAGAGGAACGAGGTCTCAGAGATAGAAATAACTTACAATTATTCTTAAAATTTAGAAACCTAGATCTATCTCCAGAAAACAACTCAGGAATGGGTATCTTTGGTTCTGACATATGGCTATGAATAACAAAATCCTGAATACTTTGCACCCGTGCAGTAAGATGATCCACACTAGAAGCCAGAGTCTGAACATTCATGTCTGCAGCTGAGCTCAAAACCACCCAGAGTTCAAGGGGATGAAAGAAGCTAAACAGACTGCAGCAAAGGAAAAGCGGGAGGAAAAAAAAAAATGTACTCAGGTCTTCTTTTTATCCCACTTCTGCGATGCATTAAACACTTTTAGGCCTGCTATACTGTTATGATCCTTAGTGGTTGAGGATCACAAATTACTCCAGCTAAGTAACAAACATAGGACAAGCTCTAGGGAGGTGGCAAACTGGACTGACCGCAAATCTGAACCTATCCAAACACACTAGAAGTAGCCGGTGAACGTGCCTAAAAATCCTAGACGTCTAGAGCCAGCCTGAGGAACTAACTACCCCTAGAGAGAAAGAAAGACCTCTCTTGCCTCCAGAGAAATAATCCCCAAAGATATAGAAGCCCCCAACAGATAATAACAGTGAGGTAAGAGGAAGGCACATACACAGGGGTGAAAGCAGATTCAGCAAATGAGGCCCACTAATACTAGATAGCAGAAAATAGAAAAGAGAATCTATGCGGTCAGTAAAAAACCCTTACAAAATATCCACTCTGAGATTTCAAGAACCCCCACACCAACTAACGGTGTGGGGGGAGAAACTCAGTCCCCTAGAGAAACCAGCAAGCGAGGAAATCACATTTTAGCGAGCTGGACAAAAAAACATAATGAACACTGATAATCAAAAAATGATCAAACAAAAACTTAGCTTGTCTTGGAGAGACTGGGAGCAAGGTAGACACAAGGAATCTGAAGAGCACTGAATACATTGTTAGCAGGCAAGGAACTGAGTCTCCAGGTGAGCTAAATAGGAAACCAACCAAGGATAATGAACCAGCTGATGCAGCCAACCTGCAGAAAGACAACACTACAGAGTACCGCTTGTGACCACTAGAGGGAGCCCAAAAATAGAATTCACAACAATTTCGCATTTCTTGTGCAAATGTGAAAAAATCGCATCGCAGAAAAAAAAGCAACATGTTCATTAAATTTGCGGAATTGCGGGGATTCCGCACACCTAGGAATGTATTTATCTGCTTACTTCCCGCACGGGGCTGTGCCCACCATGCGGGAAGTAAGCGGATCATGTGTGGTTGGTACCCAGGGTGGAGGAGAGGAGACTCTCCTCCACAGACTGGGCACCATATAATTGGTAAAAAAAAAAATTAAAATTAAAAATAGTGATATACTCACCTTTGATGGCCCCCGGAGTCTTCCCGCCTCTCAGCGGTGCATGCTGCCGCTTCCGTTCCAATAGATGGTGTGTGTGAAGGACCTGCGATGACGTCATGGTCACATGACCATGATAATGTCGCGGTCACGTGACCGCAACGTCATCGAAGGTCCTGCACACACCATCTATTGGAACGGACGCCGCTGAGGAGATCGGCTGTCTGCAGAGGGTGAGTATAACAATTTTTTATTTTTTTTATTATTTTTAACATGATATCTTTTTACTATTGATGCTGCATCAGCAGCATCTATAGTAAAAAGTTGGTCACACTTGTCAAACAGTATGTTTGACAAGTGTGACCAACCTGTCAGTCAGTTTTCCAAGCGATGCTACAGATCGCTTGGAAAACTTTAGCATTCTGTAAGCTAATTTCGCTTGCAAAATGCTAAAAAAAAGCGAAAAAAACAGGAAAAAAACACACAAAAAATGCGGATTTCTTGCAGAAAATTTCCGTTTTTCTTCAGGAAATTTCTGCAAGAAATCCCGACGTGTGCACATACCCTTACAGGTGCTTCTAGATTGCTCCCTTGTAGATAGTAAGAAACAGCCTCAATTTATAATGTCTAATAAAAGAGTAAAGGGCCTCAACATTGGCAGTAACTAACAAAGCACCCTTCTCCAATTGCAATGAATCCAACCTTCGTAGCACTACTGTGGTGTCCTTGGTATAGGAGGGATGTGTCTGTACTAATGGCTGCAGATAATAATCAATTACAGTACATATTATCTCACAAAGACTGCAATTACCAGATACTATGGGCCTTCCCGGTGTGTCAAACGAGTCATTGTGTAATTTTGGTAGTAAATAAAAAGTTGCCAACTTGGGTTGCAATTTGGTAATTGTTTCTCCTAATTTCTTGGGGATTATTTGAAATAGTGTGTAGCATTTAGTGTGTTATAGAGGCCTTATCCAGAGGTCACCAAAAAATTCTTGTGTTCATACAGTAGGGGACATCTGACATTCAAATTGTTTGTAGAATATCTTCTTTATCACACTGGGTTCATCTACACTCAATCAATTCTTTCTTGTGTGAATAACGTGATGCACAACTCCATATTTCACCTTGTAATTTACTGTTGTTGAAATTCAGCTGTTTGCAGAGGTGGTGCAGAGTTTAAAATCTAATATTTTGTTGCAAGTAATGTGCTCTTACCAAAGCATCTGAGCAAAATGTCTGGGAAAAAGTGAGGCCGTGGTGGAAGGGGAACTAGGCTTGGTGTTCAAGGTGTATGTGGGGTAGGTAGTAAGGTTAGCGAAAGCACTAGTGAACCAACAACTTCACGTCCTAGACAATGACAACTTCTGTTACTGGACGGGCTACTCCACTACCTTTCTTTGGCAGATGCACAGTAGTACGCCTAGTCGAAGATGCCAAGAAAGAGCATGTGCTCGAGTGCATGGCAAGTGCAGCTTCAAGCGGCCTCTCCTCTGTTAGAATCTGTTTAGTTAGTGACTATCCGCCATTTTCTTGTTGGGTTCTGGCTGCTGGTCTTTTTCCTCTGGTGCTGGGTTTGTCTTGGGTCAGGTGTTTCACTCTTTATTAACCAGCACCTACCACCCAGTCCTTGCTGGACAACAGTGTTTTTCAGCTTGAGCTCTAGCTTGGTGCTTTGCTTTGTCTTCTGTGTGTGTTATTTGTGCAGTGCTGGTACCTCTGGTTCAGCTAGCCTTAGTTTCTGTTTTCTATTGGTTTCTGCAGACTTCTCTTTGTTTTCTATTAGGAGGTGACCTGTTTTTGTACCCATTCCTTAGTTCTTTAGGGAACCCCTTCCCCTTATCTATAGATCTTCGCTTGAGATTAACCTAGGATTGTCTATTCGCAAGGAATGGGTCACCCACTCCATTGTAGGGTTTCAGCCTAGTCATAGTGCAGGGTCAGTTTCCCCCTTCTACCTTAGTCCTGTGTTGCAGATCCATAACATCCTCCTCTTCCTCCACCTCAATATCACACCCAGTACAGTCCACAGAGGTGACACCTAAATTCCTCTTGCTTCCCCCGCGTCACAACTCTCCAACTGTACTACTGACTGTATGGAACCACAGATGGGTGAGTCTGAAGATCTGTTCACACTTTCTATGCCATGGTCATCAGAAGTATACTCAAAAGCTTGACAGACTCAAGAGGAAGAAATCTGCACTGATGCCCAAAATATTTGTAGCTGTGATAAGGGCATGACGAAGTAGCATCCAAACAGCATTTTGACCTTTTATCATCAGACGTCAACCCATGGGGGAAAGGTGATCATGATGAGACTCAGATATCTGAGGTTCACATGGACTGTACAGTGCTGTCAGTATAGGGAGAGAAGGAGAGTGACTCCAAGAGCAAGGAATGTGATAACACAGAGGATGATGATAATGAGGTGTTAGATCCCTGTTGGCATGAACATAGAGGCACACAGCTGAGTAGGTCATCTGAGGAGGAAGATGAGGAGGTTTTGTTGCACCATACATCGTAGACACGTAGGGATGAGGCACAACGATCAATGCATCCTCAGCCACAAATGTGGCTGTGACCATCAGCATCCGCAAAGGATGAGACAACTCACATGACCTTCCAACTTTGCAAAAATAAAACTGAGTTGAGGTAAAAAGTGCAAAAATTTGACAACATGTATGAGCCTTCACATGAGCAATCAACATGAGTTACTGTTGGAATCCGACTGCGCAAAAATGAGGACCAGCTGACCTCAACAACCATCAGCCGCCAAATCAATTGCATCTGCTGTTTCTTCCTTCTCATCTGTTACTGTGCCAACTATTGAGGCGCAGGACTTCGACCGCAGAACCTCGGGTTCTTTACCTGCTCCAGTCACGCTGACTGAGAGCCCACCGTCAGCTGTAGCAGAAGCAGACATGCCTGCTTTTTTTGACTGATCTCATAGAATGAGCACACCAGAACTCTCTCAATCAACCGTAACATGTCTGACTGCACCTCTATCATGGTCCTTTTCACTGTACTCCACACTCTATCAGCACTGCAGCCAGCACACGGTTCTGCAGTTGTGGTCATGTAAAAGATTTATTTCCTCCAACGCATAACAAAGCTAAGAGGTTGAAATCCACCATCTTCAATCTGTTGGCCACAGAAATGCTTCATTTCCACCTGGTAGATACTGACTGTTTCCAAAAGCTGATGGTCGTTGCAGTCCCCCAGTACCGGTTGCCCAGCCGCCATTACTTTTTTAAAAAAGCTGTACCTGCGCTACACCAGCATATCACAATGTCAACTGTTTTTGCCTAAATCTCGTCTGCCAGGGTACATTTCACCACAGACACTTGGACGAGTAAGCATGGCCAAGGGCGTTACATGGTGCTGACTTGGCACTGGGTGACTCTGGTGGCTGTGGGGGCAGGTGCTACTCCACACATCTTGGAATCCCCAAGGCTTGCCAGACAAACCTCTACATTTAACACTTCCTCCACTACTTCTGCCTCCTCCTCTATCTCTTCTAGGGCCTCCACCTGCACCTTAATGAGACACGTATTCCAACAGTGCAGAGCGAATTCCCACCATTACTGCGCAGCCAGGGCTCACCACAATCAGTCAGTATTAAAATGAATATGCCTTGGAGATCGCAGTCATACAGCTGAAGGGTTGTGTACAGCTCTCCAGGCTGAGTTTGATCAATGGCTGTCTCTGCTGAATCTGCATTCAGGGAAGGCCATGTCCGATAACGGTGAAAACCTCGTGGCGGCCCTAAGCGAAAAAAGCTCTCACATGTTCCTTGCATGGCTAACATCCTCAATATGGTGGTACAGCATTTTCTCCACCACTATCCTGGCCTGGGTGCTCTGCTCCAAAAAGCTGTGCTCATTTTCGCCATTCGCACCCCTCAGGTCATCGACATGCATAAATACAGAGGTCTTTGACCATGCTAGTTAATAGTTTGATATGCAATGTTCCAACATGGTGGAATTCCACTCTGCACATATTGCAGCGACTGAGGCAGTAGCAACGAGCACTGACACAGTATGTCATGTCGTATAGCCTAGGCCATAGATTAAGAACCTATGCACCCTTCTGCAAAGTTTTGAAATGGCTACTAAAATGGTTAGCGCAGATCACACCCTCATCGGCACCACTATTCTTGTCCTCCATATGCTGGAGCAGACTTTGAATAGCCTGTGTGAGGAGATGGTGGTCCCAGAAGAAGAAGAGGAGAAAGCAGAGGAGGATGCTGAAGGGATAACAATGTCTCTAAGTTCAAGACTGTCTTCACACAGGTGGATGTCAAGAGAGGGTGGATTACTGCCATCGAGGGGGGCTTGTGATAACAGATAAACTGTTATCGAAGGTGCAAGATCCGAAGAACAAATGGAGGAGGAAGAGGTGATGGGCGAGCAACTGTCAAATGAAGAGGATAATCCTCCCCTCTCTGTAGTTTGTGGTTGGCAGAAGTGGACAGAGGAAACAAACATCATTGTTACCCAGCCACCAACACAGCATGGTCTTGGACCTTATGGTATTACCCGAGATATGAGTGCCTTCTTGCTGCATTATCTGCAATATGATCCCCGTGTAGTTATGATTAGGAATAATGCTGCCTACTGGGTTGTTATCCTGTTAGATCCACATGATAAAACCAAATTTTGTCAGATGCTTCCCACCTAGAAAGGGCCTCGAGATTGCAAGAGTATCGAAACACGCTTTTACACAAACTTAAGAGAGCTTTGCCCCAAGACAGCAGTGAAGCACACAGTTTGCATCGCAGCTCTAGTCTTCCAACCTCCGGCACATCAATTCGTCATCACCAAAACATTAGCAGCAGCAGCAGCAGCAGTGGTGGAAGTGGAAGAAGCAATTTCTGTGAGTCCTTTGACACTTTTTTTTAAACCAGCTCAAACACCAGCACAACAGAGTCCAAGTCTTACACATGGTGAATGAATAGAGAGGATGGTGCAGGAGTATCTAGAACTGAATATTAATACCATCAGGGAGGGTTTGAACCCTTTCACATTTTAGTCTTCCAAAAGGGATGAGTGGCCTGAGCTCACGTCACACGCCTTTGAGGTTTTATCATGCCCAGTAGCAAGAGTTCTCTCATCTCATGTCTTCAGCACTGCTGGTGGTATCCTGATGGATTAGAGCAGCCGGCTGTCCCACCTATCTTTCATCAAGATGAACAAGTCATGGATCTCCAAGGACTTTTGCACCGCAATCGCAGACTGTACAGATTAGGTGATATTGCATTTTTTAGTGTGATGCATTAATGCCACAAAACTGCACTCTGTGATATCTTTAGTGCGGCTCTGTGCCTGCTGTGGCTGTTGCTGTTGATGTTGATGTTAACACAAATTTGTGGAAATGTGAACAGTCATGGTTGGTCTACATCTGCTGGATTAGCTGTAGTATTGCAAAACAATGGGGAGACAAAAAGTGCAATAGGGTCTTATCCACGTTACACAGAGGAGAACATACACAAATTTGGTCACATGGTTAGGATGAGATTAGAGCATGTAGATAGAGGATGCTGCAGATCCACAGGTCTTCACCGACCAGATAAATTAATGTCTTCAAAGGGAGATTTGTAGTTAAAATTCCGCGCTGCCGCTAAGATGAATTTCAGGAGAGTATAGTTGATTCACAGTGGTTTTATTCAACGCATTTCAGGGGTCTCATGCCCCCTTCATCAGGAAATACCACACAGAATATACAGGCATCACAGGTATAAATAGTTTTGCTAGGTTAAAAAAAAAATGAGCGCCAACAGGTCAGATGATTCAGTGTCAAAGTTCAATGATAACACACAATTAACAATTCAAACGATTAGAGAGGTATATATAATGAAAAAAATACAATGACTTCTTTTATATTTCTAGACAGTAGTTCCAAATTTGCAGCATTTAGGAGGAGAAAAGAGAGAAAAAAAAAGATCTCTACTTAAATGGACAAGAACCTGTAAGAAAAGGAGTTACTCCAGTTCAGAAGTGAATGCCTTACAGATGTGTGGAATCAACAAGCTGCCTTTTCTTATCGAAAATCCATTGGAATCTTTACATTGAATGTTGAGTAAAATAATATTTTATTATTTTACATTAAAAAATATAAATATATATATGAAGATTAATTTGTGGTAGTTTGTGGTGATCTAAAATTACGAAAATTATAATTAGTGAGTTTAAAATTGCGTCACGTACATAAGAGTAACAATTAAAGCAGCGAACCAGCGCTCGAGGTGAGTGCAGAAAAAAGTGAAAGTAACACTTCACCTGTCCAAGGACCAATGATAGATATCATATATAACAAGAGACAATATAGCATTGCCAAGGGAGGGGAATGAATGAATACACAGCACTCAGTGATCACAAAGAACAGCAGATGAAAAGGGACACCTGGCAGCAGAGTAAAGGAGGATCGAGTTAAGTGCTCCTGTAATGACCCCTCCCGACCCCTCCCGAACTTTGACACTGAGTCATCAGACCTGTTGGCACTCATTTTTTTTTTGGAACCTAGCAAAGCTATTTATACCTGTGATGCCTGTATATTCTGTGTGGTATTTCCTGATGAAGGGGGCATGAGACCCCTGAAACGCGTTGAATAAAACCACTGTGAATCAACTATACTCTTCTGAAATTCATCTTAGCGGTAGCGCGGAATTTTAACTACAAATCTCCCTTTGAAGGGATTAGCTGTAGTGAAAGATGAGTCGGTCCCTATTATACTATTTCTACTCTCGTGAAATTTATGCCACTTCTGTGGACTTATGCTCTCATTTGTTTAAATGTGAACACTCCTGGTTCGGTGTTCATCTGCTGGATTGGGCGTAGTGGAAGATCTGCTGATCACTATTATACTATTTCTATTGGGCTGAAATTGATGCCACTTTGGTGGTGTTTGCCAATAATTTTTGGTAATGTGAACACTCCTGGTTGGGTGTCCATCTGCTGGATTGGGCGTAGTGCAAGACTTTTCGGTCCATATTATGCTCTCTATACTTTGTTGAAATTGATGCCATTTTGGTGGTGTCCACCAATCATTTTTTGAAATGTTAACACTCCTGGTTGTGTGTCCCTCTGCTGGATTGAGAATAGTGGAACACCTGTTGGTCCTTATTATGCTATTTCTACTGTGGTAAAATTGATGCCACTTTGGTGGTGTCTGACAATAATGTTTGGAAATGTGATTCCTCCTGGTTGGGTGTCCATTTGCTGGATTGAGCATAGTGGAAGACCTGTCGGTCCATATAATACTATCTATACTGTGGTGAAATAGATACCACTTTGATGGTGTCTGCCAATAATTTTTGGAAATGTGAACATTCCTGGTTGGGTGTCCATTTGTTGGATTGGCCATAGTGGAAGACCTGTCAGTCACTATTATACTATTTCTATTGTGGTGAAATTGATGCCACTTTGGTAATATCTGCCAATAATTTTTAGAAATCTGAACACTCCTGGTTGGGTGTCCATTGTTATGGACCTGGTGGTTAGGAGCACCCGGAATGACCTGATGAGTAAACTCAAAATCGGGACTAGCTCTGGGGAAGTGGGAACTCTGCTGACCGCAAACCCTACTCCTATCACACACACTAGAAATAGCCGTGGAGCGTACCTAACTCTCCCTAGACGCCTCTTCACAGCCTAAGAGCTAACTACACCTAAAGATAGAAATAGAAGCCTTACCTTGCCTCAGAGAAATTCCCCAAAGGTAAAGGCAGCCCCCCACATATATTGACTGTGAGTTAAGAGGAAAGTCACAAACACAGGAATGAAACAGGTTTTAGCAAAGGAGGCCAGACTTCACTAAATAGTCAGAGGATAGAAAAGGGAACTATGCGGTCAGCACAAAAGACTACAAAAAACCACGCAGAGTAAGCAAAAAGACTCCCCACACTGACTCACGGTGTGGAGGTGCCACTCAGCACCCCCAGAGCTTCCAGCTAGCAAGGGAATATCATGATAGCAAGCTGGACTAGAAATTAGCAGTACTAAGAAATATATTCAGGAAGCAGTAACAACAAATGAACTAGCAAAGACTTAGCTTCTGCTGGAGTAGACAGGTCCTCAGAGAAGTCCAAGAGAGATCTGAACCAATACTGAAACATTGACAGCTGGCATGAAGTAACGATCTGAGTGGAGTTAAATAGGGAAGCCAGCATAGCAATAAACGAGAGCAGCTGATAAAGCCAGCCTCAGTGACCAGCAGTTCCGCTCAAAGCCACCAGAGGGAGTCCAAGAGCAGAACTAACCAAAGTACCATTCATGACCACAGGAGGGAGTCCGAGAACGGAATTCACAACAGTACCCCCCCCTTGAGGAGGGGTCACCGAACCCTCACCAGGGCCCCCAGGCCGATCAGGATGAGCCAAATGAAAGGCACAAACTAAATTGGCAGCATGGACATCGGAGGCAACAACCCAGGAATTATCCTCCTGACCATAGCCATTCCACTTAACCAGGTACTGAAGCTTCCGTCTCGAAATACGAGAATCCAAAATTTTTTCCACCACATACTCCAACTCCCCCTCAACCAACACCGGAGCAGGAGGATCAACGGAGGGAACCATAGGCGCCACGTACCTCGGCAACAACGACCTATGGAACACATTATGGATGGCAAAAGAAGCTGGAAGGACCAAACGAAATGACACAGGGTTTAGAATTTCAGAAATCTTATAAGGACCAATGAAACAAGGCTTAAACTTAGGAGAAGAAACCTTCATAGGAACATAACGAGAAGACAACCAAACCAAATCCCCAACACGAAGTCGGGGACCAAGACAACGACGGCGGTTAGCGAAACGTTGAGCCTTCTCCTGGGACAACGTCAGATTGTCCACTACGTGAGTCCAAATTTGTTGCAACCTGTCCACCACAGAATCCACACCAGGACAGTCAGAAGGCTCAACCTGCCCCGAAGAAAAACGAGGATGAAAACCAGAATTGCAAAAAAAAGGTGAAACCAAAGTAGCCGAACTAGCCCGATTATTAAGGGCGAACTCAGCCAATGGCAAGAAGGTCACCCAATCATCCTGATCAGCAGAAACAAAGCATCTCAGATAGGTTTCCAAAGTCTGGTTGGTTCGTTCGGTTTGGCCATGTGTTTGAGAATGGAAAGCCGAAGAAAAAGACAAATCAATGCCCATCTTAGCACAAAAGGACCGCCAAAACCTAGAGACAAACTGGGAACCTCTGTCCGACACAATGTTCTCCGGAATGCCATGCAAATGAACCACATGTTGAAAAAATAATGGCACCAAATCAGAGGAGGAAGGTAATTTAGGCAAGGGTACCAAATGGACCATCTTAGAAAAGCGATCGCAAACCACCCAGATGACAGACATCCTTTGAGAGACAGGAAGATCTGAAATAAAATCCATGGAAATGTGCGTCCAAGGCCTTTTCGCGACTGGCAAGGGCAAAAGCAACCCACTGGCACGAGAACAGCAGGGCTTAGCCCGAGCACAAGTCCCACAGGACTGCACAAAAGAACGCACATCCCGTGACAAGGAAGGCCACCAAAAGGACCTAGCCACCAAATCTCTGGTACCAAAAATCCCAGGATGACCAGCCAACACCGAGCAATGAACCTCAGAAATAACTCTGCTAGTCCATCTATCAGGAACACACAGTTTCTCCGCTGGACAACGGTCAGGTCTATCAGCCTGAAACTCCTGCAGCACCCACCGCAAATCAGGGGAGATGGCAGACAGAATTACCCCCTGTTTGAGAATACCAGCCGGCTCAGGGACTCCCGGAGAATCAGGCACAAAACTCCTAGAAAGGGCATCCGCCTTCACATTCTTAGAACCTGGAAGGTATGAGACCACAAAATCGAAACGGGAGAAAAACAGCGACCATCGAGCCTGTCTAGGATTCAACCGCTTGGCAGACTCGAGATAAGTCAGATTTTTGTGATCCATCAAGACCACCACGCGGTGCTTGGCTCCCTCAAGCCAATGTCGCCACTCCTCGAATGCCCACTTCATAGCTAGCAGCTCCCGATTGCCAACATCATAATTACGCTCAGCAGGCGAAAACTTTCTAGAAAAGAAGGCACATGGCTTCATCACACAGCCATCAGGACTTCTTTGAGACAAAACAGCCCCTGCTCCAATCTCAGAAGCATCAACCTCGACCTGAAAAGGGAGCGAAACATCTGGCTGACGCAACACAGGGGCCGAAGAAAAACGACGTTTCAGCTCCTGAAAAGCCTCAACGGCCGCAGAAGACCAATTCACCACATCAGCACCTTTCTTTGTTAAATCAGTCAAAGGTTTAACCACACTAGAAAAATTAGCGATGAAGCGACGGTAAAAATTAGCAAAGCCCAGGAATTTCTAGAGGCTCTTCACAGATGTAGGTTGAGTCCAATCATAAATGGCCTGAACTTTAACAGGATCCATCTCGATAGTAGAAGGGGAAAAAATGAAGCCCAAAAAGGAAACCTTCTGAACTCCGTAGAGACATTTAGACCCCATCACAAACAAGGAATTAGCACGAAGGACCTGGAATACCATTCTGACCTGTTTCACATGAGACTCCCAATCATCCAAAAAGACCAAAATATCATCCAAATATACAATCATGAATCTATCCAGATACTTTCGGAAGATGTCATGCATAAAGGACTGAAACACAGATGGAGCATTTGAAAGCCCGAATGGCATTACCAGGTACTCAAAATGGCCCTCGGGCGTATTAAATGCTGTTTTCCATTCATCGCCCTGTTTAATACGCACAAGGTTATACGCCCCTCGAAGATCTATCTTGGTGAATCAACTAGCCCCCTTAATCCGAGCAAACAAATCAGACAGCAGAGGAAAAGGGTACTGAAATTTGACCGTGATTTTATTGAGAAGGCGTAATCTATACAGGGTCTCAGAGAACCATCCTTCTTGGCCACAAAAAAGAACCCTGCTCCCAACGGTGATGAAGACGGGCGACTATGCCCTTTCTCCAAGGACTCCTTTATATAACTCCGCATAGCGGCGTGCTCTGGCACAGATAAATTGAAAAGTCGGCCCTTAGGAAACTTACTACCAGGAATCAAATTTATAGCACAATCACAATCACTATGAGGGGGTAGGACACTGGACTTGGGCTCATCAAATACATCCTGGTAATCCGACAGAAACTCAGGGACTTCAGAAGGAGTGGAAGCAGAAATTGACACCAACGGAACATCGCCATGTACCCCTTGACAACCTCAATTAGACACAGACATTGATTTCCAATCCAATACTGGATTATGAACCTGTAGCCATGGCAAACCCAACACGACCACATCATGCAAATTATGCAACACCAAAAAGCGAATATCTTCCTGATGTGCAGGAGCCATGCACATGGTCAACTGAGTCCAGTACTGAGGTTTATTCTTGGCCAACGGCGTGGCATCAATTCCCTTAATGGAATAGGATACTGCAAAGGCTCCAAGAAAAAAACACAGCGCCTGGCAAACTCCAAGTCCATCAAATTCAGGGCAGCGCCTGAATCCACAAATGCCATAGGTAGGATGACAAAGAGCAAATCAGAGTAACAGACAAAAGAAATTTAGGCTGTACAGTACCAATGGTGACAGACCTAGCGAACCGCTTAGTGTGCTTAGGACAATCAGAGATAGCATGAGTGGGGTCACCACAGTAAAAACACAGCCCATTCTGACGTCTGTGTTCTTGCCATTCAGTTCTGGTCAAATTTCTATCACATTGCATAAGCTCAGGTGTTATGACCCCAATGGCAGAGGGTCTCAGAAATAATTACTAAGTCTGCAAACACAAAAAAACAGCTCATAGGGCAGTGGTAACTGAGCTGACCATATATCTAATCCTAGCACTCAAATAGCAGCAGCCGGGGAACGTGCCTACGTTGGTTCTAGACGTCTCGCGCTAGCCGGAGAACTAACTAACCCTAGAAGGGAAAAGAAAGACCTTTCTTGCCTCCAGAGGAAAGACCCCCAAAAGTTGGATACAAGCCCCCAACAAATAATAACGGTGAGGTAAGAGGAAAAGACAAATGTAAGAATGAGCTAGGTATTTAGCAAAGAGAGGCCCACTAGCTAATAGCAGAATATAGTAAGATGACTTATATGGTCAGCAAAAACCCTATCAAAATATCCACGCCGGATATTCAAGAACCCCCGAACCGTCTAACGGCCCGGGGGGAGAACACCAGCCCCCTAGAGCTTCCAGCAAAGTCAGGAATCACATTTAGTACAAGCTGGACAAAAATTAGAGCAAAGCAAATAACCAAAAAACAAAGAAGCAGGACTTAGCTTAATTTTGCATGAACAAGGAGCAGCAGACAGGAGCAAACAGAAAGGATCTGATTACAACGATGCCAGGCACTGGACTAAGGATCCAGGAAGTTTATATAGCAACACCCCTGGACTAACGGCCCAGGTGGGTGCCAAACTGAGGGAAGACAATCCCAGAGTAATATCACTAGTAACCACAAGAGGGAGCCAAAAAGTCTAATTCACAACACTCAGGCATCTGCTCAGAGGACACCGCCAAATGGTGCACAATTTTGCGCTCGCGCAAACGCCAATCAATTTGGATGGCCAAGGACATTGACTCACTCAAACCAGCAGGCGTGGGGAATCCCACCATAACATCCTCAAGGGCTTCAGAAAGACCCTTTCTAAAAATTGCTGCCAGGGCACACTCATTCCATTGAGTAAGCACAGACCATTTTCTAAACTTCTGACAATATATCTCTGCTTCATCCTGACCCTGACACAAAGCTAGCAAGATTTTCTCTGCCTGATCCACTGAATTCGGTTTGTCATAAAGCAATCCAAGCGCCAGAAAAAACGCATCTACATTAAGCAATGCAGGATCTCCTGGCGCAAGGGAGAAAGCCCAGTCTTGAGGGTCGCCACGCAACAAATAAATAATAATTTTTACTTGCTGAATGGGGTCACCAGAGGAGCGGGGTTTCAAAGCAAGAAACAGTTTACAATTATTTTTGAAATTCAGAAACTTAGATCTATCCCCAGAAAACAAATCAGGAATTGGAATTCTAGGCTCTAACATCGGATTCTGAACTACATAATCTTGACTGCTTTGTACCCTTGCAGTGAGATGATCCACACAAGAGGACAGACCTTGAATATCCATATCTACACCTGAGTCCTGAACCACCCAGAGGTTAAGGGGAAAAGAGAGACAAAACACACTGCAAAGAAAAAAAAATGGGTTCAGAACTTCTCTTATCCCTCTTTTGAGATGCATTAACACTTTATGGCCAGCTGTACTGTTATGGACCTGGTGGTTAGGAGCACCCGGAATGACCTGATGAGTAAACTCAAAATCGGGACTAGCTCTGGGGAAGTGGGAACTCTGCTGACCGCAAACCCTACTCCTATCACACACACTAGAAATAGCCGTGGAGCGTACCTAACTCTCCCTAGACGCCTCTTCACAGCCTAAGAGCTAACTACACCTAAAGATAGAAATAGAAGCCTTACCTTGCCTCAGAGAAATTCCCCAAAGGTAAAGGCAGCCCCCCACATATATTGACTGTGAGTTAAGAGGAAAGTCACAAACACAGGATTGAAACAGGTTTTAGCAAAGGAGGCCAGACTTCACTAAATAGTCAGAGGATAGAAAAGGGAACTATGCGGTCAGCACAAAAGACTACAAAAAAACACGCAGAGTAAGCAAAAAGACTCCCCACACTGACTCACGGTGTGGAGGTGCCACTCTGCACCCCAGAGCTTCCAGCTAGCAAGGGAATATCATGATAGCAAGCTGGACTAGAAATTAGCAGTACTAAGAAATATATTCAGGAAGCAGTAACAACAAATGAACTAGCAAAGACTTAGCTTCTGCTGGAGTAGACAGGTCCTCAGAGAAGTCCAAGAGAGATCTGAACCAATACTGGAACATTGACAGCTGGCATGAAGTAACGATCTGAGTGGAGTTAAATAGGGAAGCCAGCATAGCAATAAACGAGAGCAGCTGATAAAGCCAACCTCAGTGACCAGCAATTCCGCTCGAAGCCACCAGAGGGAGTCCAAGAGCAGAACTAACCAAAGTACCATTCATGACCACAGGAGGGAGTCCGAGAACGGAATTCACAACAGTCCATCTGCTGGATTGGGCGTAGTGGAAGACCTGTCGATCAATATTTTACTAACTATACTGTGGTGAAATTGATGCCACTTTGGTGATGTCTACCAATAGTTTTTGGAAATGTGAACACTCCTGGTTGGGTGTCCATCTGCTGGATTGGGCGTAGTGGAAGACCTATCAGTCCATATTATACTATTTCTACTATGGTGAAATTGATGCCACTTTGGTGTTTGCCAATAATTTTTGGAAATGTGAACACTCCTGGTTGGGTGTCCATCTGCTAGATTGGGCGTAGTGGAAGACCCGTCGGTCCCTATTATACTATTTCTACAGTGGTAAAATTGATGACACTTGGGTAGTGTCTGCCACTAATTTTTGAAAATGTGTAGACTCCTGGTTGGGTCTCCTTCATGCATGTTGCCTGTAGCAGTAGGCATCTGAGACTGTAAGACCTACACTTCCTTGGACTCACCTACCCATGTTACTATTGTTAAATTTTTCTGACAATGGTCATCTACAAAACTGATATTTGTGCACCTGAGTGTGGCTCAGCATGAAAGCAGGTAGAGGTGTTGCATGTGGTATGCGGGCTCCAAGGACAGGAGGCCTACACCGATCCCTCACTCACCTCGTCTTATTGTGACGTTCAATTAAAAGCTGTAAATGCTGTCCCAGACCCCGATACCTCATGCCTGGCTGATTGCTGCAGTTCCATGCTAAAATTTGTACTGTGAGTGAATTGAGGCCACTTTCCTGGTGTCTGTCCCTCATTTGATGTGTTTCAGCAGCATTTGGGGCCGTTATAAGTTTTTGTGCATGCATTTGCTTTTGCTTCCCTTTGACATGGATGGCTATCTGTTATGTTCTGCAAATATTCGATGAATAAATCAGCAAATATTGCAAATTCGCGAATCGCAATCCGAACTGAACATTGAAATATTCATTCATCTCTACTCATAACTGGAAATCAGCTTATTAAAATGGTCAACTTTCTTTAGTGGAATAGTTATACAGTTGGAAACTCATATAGGAATCGGATCTTATAAGGATTTTTATTTTGAAGCGAAACAGTCATTAGATTGACGCCGCCTAAATCATGAGAAACAAGAATAAGAGCATACTGTAGCTATGTGACTGCATAGATTTATGCTTCTCTACAAAATTCTCCAGTGTTTCAGAGAAATCATAGTTTAAAAAGCCAGCTGGGGATGATAGAGAGAGACCTGACTGATTTGCTGTGGTCCTCAGTTGGGGTCTCCTAACCTCACTTGAATTGATTGACAGATGTCTCCCTTTTTTACAAAATGCCAACACTGTTCAGAGGAAAAGATGCCTGGTTGGAATTGTGTATCCAGGCTTTGATTCATGTTACTCATGACTTGAGCAGCAGGAATCTAATGACAAAGTGCACATTAAGCCTTTTTGCAGAATACATTATTTGCAAATAAAAATGTAAATGAAGCACTTCAAATTCTGATACCACATGTTTAGCAGACTTTCACTTGTACCATAACTTAATGCTTGCAATACTGTGTTCTTACCAGCAGAAATGAGGGAGCAACTGCGGCGAGCAAACTAGAAAGAAGGAGGGATATACCAGTACAATATGGGTCAGAGCTCAGGCAGTGAGTAAGCCTGTATCCCTTCATGGGTGGAGAATGGGACACTGTGCAGGGATGTCAGCAGTAGTGCTACACCATGTTTATGGTTACAATCTTTCATTGTGAGGCCGGCCTCACACTTGGCGTAAGACAATACGCCACGTATTATACGTCCGTACTACGGCCGTAATACGGAGAAATGTTCCCAAAATATTGATCCGTAGTCAGGGTGTGTCAGCGTATTTTGCGCATGGCATCCTCCGTATGTAATCCGTATGGCATCCGTACTGCGAGATTTTCGCGCAGGCTTGCAAAACCGACATCTAATGGATTTATGTGCTCAAATGTTCATTAAAACATATATACAGTGTATATATATATATATATATATATATATATATATATATATATATATATATATATGTCATTGAGACACATATATATATATATATATATTCTGTATTTAGATTTCATTCAGCGCGATATCTGTGAACAGCCGGTAATTCAATTGCCGGCTTTTCATTTCTCCTGCACAAACCCGACAGGATATGAGACATGGTTTACACACAGTAAACCATCTCATATCCCCTTTTTTTTTGCATATTCCACACTACTAATGTTAGTAGTGTGTATGTGCAAAATTTCAGCGCTGTAGCTGCTGAAATAAAGGGATAAATGGCGGAAAAAATTGGCGTGGGCTCCCGCGCAATTTTCTCTGCCAGAATGGTAAAGCCAGTGACTGAGGGCAGATATTAATAGCCAGGAGAGGGTCCATGGTTATTGGCCCCCCCGTGGCTAAAAACATCTGCCCCCAGCCACCCCAGAAAAGGCACATCTGGAAGATGCGCCTATTCTGGCACTTGGCCACTCTCTTCCCACTCCCTGTAGCGGTGGGATATGGGGTAATGAAGGGTTAATGCCACCTTGCTATTGTAAGGTGACATTAAGCCAGATTAATAATGGAGAGGCGTCAATTATGACACCTATCCATTATTAATCCAATTGTAGGAAAGGGTTAAAAAACACACACACACATTATTAAAAAGGATTTTAATGAAATAAACACAGCGGTTGTTGTAATAATTTATTGTTCTCGCAATCCATTTCCAGGCCCTCGCTTGGCAAAATAATTAACGCGCAAGATACATACCTTCTGATGTCAGATCACGTCCCATGAAGTAATCCATCTGAAGGGGTTAACTAATATTACAGGCACGAGCTGCGATAAACCACTCGCTCGTGCCTGTAATCCCCGGGTGCTGAAAGGAAAGCTGGATCTGTACTTACATTGAGTCGCGGTGAGGCGCCCTCTGGTGGATGTTCTCATGAACTGCAGCCTGGGAACTTTTTCCCACGCTCCAGGTCATATGAGGACATCCACCAGGGGGCGCATCACCGCGACTGAAGGAAATGTAGGTCAATGACCTACATTTCATTCATTCGCCGGGGGATTACAGACACGAGCACAGCTGCATTTAGCAGGGCTCCTGCCTGTAATATTAGTTAACCCCTTCAGATGGATTACATCGTGGGACGTGATCTGACATCAGAAGGTATGTATATTGTGCGTTTATTATTTTGCCAAGCGAGGGTTTGCAAATGGATTGCGAGAACAATAAATTATTACAACAACCGCTGTGTTTATTTCATGAAAATCCTTTTTAATCATGTGTGTGTGTGTTTTTTAACCCTTTCCTACAATTGGATTAATAATGGATAGGTGTCATAATTGACACCTCTCCATTATTAATCTGGCTTAATGTCACCTTACAATAGCAAGGTGGCATTAACCCTTCATTACCCCATATCCCACCGCTACACGGGAGTGGGAAGAGAGTGGCCAAGTGCCAGAATAGGCGCATCTTCCAGATGTGCCTTTTCTGGGGTGGCTGGGGGCAGATGTTTTTAGCCACGGGGGGGCCAATAACCATGGACCCTCTCCTGGCTATTAATATCTGCCCTCAGTCACTGGCTTTACCACTCTGGCGGAGAAAATTGCGCGGGAGCCCACGCCAATTTTTTCCGCCATTTAACCCTTTATTTTAGCAGCTACAGTGCACAAATTTTGCACATAGACACTACTAACATTAGTAGTGTGGAATATGCTAAAAAAATGGGGATATGAGATGGTTTACTGTATGTAAACCATGTCTCATATCATGTCGGGTTTGTGAAGGAGAAGGAAAAAGCCGGCAATTGAATTACCGACTTTTCACTAACACCGCTGCGTATTTCTCGCAAGTCACACTGCAGGTCCGTGTGGAATCCGTATTTTTCTTGCCCCAATAGACTTTCATTGGCGTATTATTTGCGCAATACGCTGACAAACGCAGCATGCTGCGATTTTGTACGGCCGTAGAAAGCCGTATAATACTGAACCGTAATATACGGCTAATAGGAGCAGCCCCATTGAGAAGCATTGTGCCGTATGTAATGCGAGTTTTACGTACGCAGTTTTTGCGCTCTTACGTACGTAAAACACGCATGTGTGACCCCGGCCTAAGTCTTTGAGGACCTCGTTCTGGCTTCATTCTTAGACTTTCATTGAACTGTGACTTCCAGATCACCCACCAAACACTGAAGTGATCTAACAGGTCACAAACTGCTGGAGACCCACTTGAGCTTAGCTGATAACAGAAGAAAACGGCAGCTGATAAATATTGAGATTAAGTGTGGGGAACTTAATTAGTGGCATTACTCCAACGGTAACATAAAATATTTGTGAAAGTGACGCCTTAAAAAGTCAAATAATTCATTAAAAAATCAATCCTTCATGCTGCTCTGATAATTGAAAAATTTAAAAATGATGGCTTATGAAATATAGTAATGAAAAGGCCAAAAAAAAGTCTATTGAAACTGTCCGCTTTTTTAAGAAATTAAAAATCTATCAGAACTACATTTTATAATGATGGCTCACTTTAGGTTAAAAAAAAATATTGTGCTGTTTGTCTAATAAAGCATTATAAAGCATACAGTATGCAGTAAACGTGAAAGTAGCAGTGACCTCAACCCACCTTGTCTCACCACAGCTTCCTTCTTTTGCTTTACAGGACGTTTGGAAAGATCAAACATGAAACTAAGCCATCTAAAGAATATCTTTGTTGTATCTGTGGGGTTTTTACTTATTTTTGTTGCATTTGGTGGCCTTCAAACACTTCAGGTAAATTGCTGAACAGTGTAAAAACAATACTGAAATACAGTATTGCACATAAATACTAGGCAGGTCTGGAAAAAATGCTGCAATGTAAGATTCTTTTAGAAATAGAGGTCTAAGGGGCAACGTTTATCCTTATGGAGAGTAACCTACCAGCTCTGGCTTGTCAAGGTAAGGAGGCTTATTCGTCGCGCAATGCTCCTATGGGAAATATAATATGCAAATTGCCTCTTCAGATAAAAAGAGGACTTAAACTCTATAGCGCCACCTGTTGGAAGTAGCGATCCTACAAGTCACAATCAACCCTTTAATGAGTCGTGCAATATGACTTAGGATAAAAGCAAAATCAGTATCTCAATTTGCAGACTCGGGTCGTGACCCTGTTGAAAGAGCTAGAACGCGAAGCGCGCGTCCGGGGGTGCCGTGAGAGGTGGGGGCGATCCCTTGATGTTCTCAAATGGGTAAGCATGTGCCGCTGGAATTATGTGATTCTCTGGATAGGGCTATGCCTGAGTACTAATTCATTGCACTGAGGATATATGTGACCCCCTATTGATGTGATATTGGTTCATGCTTATAACATAAGGATGTACTGTTATGTTCCCCCCTCGATCTGGTTTACCGTCATGTCTCCTTATTGTTCTCTGATAAGTGCATAGTACATACAGCACTTATATGCAGATTTGTGACATTTTTTGTATTGATGTTTGTTATATGAGATATAATTAATAAAATTATACATATTTTTATTTAATGATGTTGTGGACATTTCCACTTCGTTTTCTTGTGTCAAAGACCATCACAGCATGAAACATACATCCCAACTTTTGAAGAACAGAAAGACAGACAAATTATGCAGCTCTCTTAGGAAAATTTGGGCCACTCCCCTGGCCACGCTCCAATCCATGCCGATTTACCATTTTTTCTACCCTGTGTGGTGCAGCGATAGAAAAACTGAGAAGTGATGAGGCAGTGACCCAGCAAAGTTCAAATCAAAAGTCTCTTTAATGTTCATCTCACAGCAAAACACAGCACACGATATCCTCCAGATCGCAGCCGGGAACCATATACTCTAGATTGCAGGTGATAAACACACCAGTCCACCTCCGGATCGCAGCTGGGCACAGGACAGTCTACCTCCGGTTCACAGCCAGGCACAAGACAGTCCACCTCCCAGACCTGTTACTGTGGGTGACTGCATCGTCGTGTACGCTGTGGATGCCAGGCCTTTCAGCTGCCTAGACTGTTTGGCTCTGCTTTTTTGTGTTTCCTCACACAGATGGAGCTCTGCATAGCCTTCTGGTCTGCACTCCTGCCAACACCAGACTGACACGGACACTTACCCTGAGATACCCAACCCTCTGATTTAGGGATTTTTTCAAGCAATCTGTGTCCTTCAGCTACATGGAAAACCCATCCTGGAATGAAACGGACTGTATGACTACCATGCTGTAGTCTGTTTCAAAACACAAAAGCCCTGAGCAGGTTTTCCCTAAATCTGCCCTGGACACATAGCGTGCTCAGGACGAATACTAACTTTTATTCTGCATTGCAATCACAGTTACACTTGTGACTGCAATGCTCTTCCTTGGCCTCAATATGCCTCTGTACGCATCCTTTGGGGAACACACAGCGACCCCTACATGTAACACTGGTCACTGCCTCACACCTTGCAGAAGGAGATGTCAGAGGGGCGGTGGAAGTATGGGACATTCAGCAGGCACCCGAGACTGCAGGTCGTAGACCCAAATCCGGGACCGTACCACAGTATCAGTGGGGGTTTGGACTATAGATGTGCAGATCGATTCAGATGCAGGTCAGTGGTACCTGGTTGATGGATAGGAGGCTGTGAATCCTTTACCGTCTAGTGTCCCCAGTGCAACTTTTGATTAGTCAAGGCTGGCGTAACATCATCTGTGTGTCATGCTCATCTCTGGTTGGATTTATTTTTTGCTCATTCATTCACAGTTATAGCAGCCAAAGAAACATTTTAATCCAATAAATACATTTACTTATGTAAAAAAAAAAAGTGACAAAAAAGTAAACAAATTTGGTATCGCCACGTCTGGAACAACCGCTCTATAAAACTGTCCCACTAGATAACCCATTCAGTGAACACTGTAAAAAAAACAGGGCGAAAAAACAATGCTATATCATCATCCTGATGAACAAAAAGTGCAGTAAAGCACGATCAAAAAGTCTAATGTAAAAATAGATATGGTACTGCTGAAAATGCTATCTTGTCACACACAAAAATAAGCTACCATGCAGCTCCATCAGCAGAAAAATAAAAATGTTATAGTTCTCAGAATAAAGCAATGCAAAAATAATTATTTTTTCTATAAAATAGCTTTTAGCATGTAAAAATGCCAAACATAAGCAAAGATATAAATGGGGTATCCGTTTAATCGTACTTACCAGAAGAATAAAGCTGCTTTATAAATTTTAGCACATGCAGAACGGTCTAAATAAAACCCTCAAAAGACAATTGCTGAATTGCTGTTTTTTTGTTCACTCTGCCTCCCAAAATCGGAATAGAAAGAGAAAAAAAAAGTCATGTGCCCAAAAATGGTACCAGTAAAAAATCAACTCGTCCTACAAAAATCAAGCCATCACATGACTCTGTCGGCTTAAATATGGGGATGCAAAAACTAATTTTTGCAATAAAAAGTTTTTTAGCATGGGATAGCAGTCAAACATAAAAACCTGATATAAATCTGTAATTGCACCAACACAAAGAAAAATGTTGTCTAATCACTTATTCTGCCCAAGCAACTGCATAAAAAATTAATAACACCAATTCTTCACCTGCTGTTGATTTTTTCATTCTGCCTCCCAAAGATCACAGTAGGGCTCGGTGCACATCTATCCTGCACTCTGCACTGAGAGCTTACATTGGGGTTTCCATGTAAATCTCTGAATTATGTAATTCAGACGGAACCTCTGGCAGAAGATTCCCTATAATGAGGCAGATGAAAGCACTGTGGATGCCGTAGGACCTGTGATTCGGCAGTTTCCATCTTTTTAGGCAAGCATATAAGCGCGGTCAACCACAGATTTGTGCATTTCTGAAAAGGACAATGCGGAACAGAGACCAGACAGAGTGCAGAGTAACTTTGCTGCCTCATTATAGTGAATAGATCCCTCGTGGGTTTCATCTGTCACGTCACTTGGAGATTTAGATGGAAATCTCAAACTACCGTATATATTCGTGTATAAGCTGAGTTTTTCAGCACATTTTTTTGTGCTGAAAACATCCCCCTCAGCTTATATACAAGTCTCGGGACCACCATCACCTCTTCCCACAGACTATTCAAAGTGTGCCCCAGCATGTAGATGACCAGAATAGTGCTACTGATGACAGCATCATCAGCGCTAACCATCTTATAAGCCTTTAAAAAAACATGCAGAAGGTTCCAGAGGTCCCTCATCTGTGTCCACTCTGCAAGTGTAAATTGCACCACATCCGTACTGCGTTGGGCCTGGATATGCAAAATGTCATACTGCACCAGGTCTCAGTGCTGCTGCCACAGTCTCTGCAGTATGTGCAGAGTTAAATTCCACAGTGTCATCACATCGCATATCAACCCCTTAACAGGTAGGCCGAAAGATCTCGATACCAACTTAAGAGGAATGGTGGAAGTGAGCACACAACGACAGTGGTTTCTGAATCAGTGCATCCAGGCTGGGATGGTGGTAGAGTAATTGCTTTACCATCAGGTTGAGGATGCGAGCCAAGCAAGACATGTGTGTGAGATTGCCCCAGTGTAGGGTTAGCACCGTTATCGCATGACCTACCCTCGCTCCAGGATCAGTGTAGACCGCTCAAACTCAGCATAGATAGCTGTCCAAAACACTTGAACTGTATGACTGCGATCTCAAAGGCATATTAATTTAAACACTGCCAGATTGCGGTGAGCCCTGGCTGCGCAGTACAGAGGTGGTAGGATTCTCTCTGCAATGTTGAAACGTGTGTCTCATTAAGGCAGAGGTTAAGGGTGCAGATTGAGGCCCTACAGGAGGTTGAGGAGGCAGATTCACTGCAGGAAGTGTTAGAGGGCCTCACCCTCACTCAACTTTCCCCTCTCAAGTCCATCCTTAATGCAGCAGCCAGGGTCATCTATCTGGTTAATCGGTACTCGGACGCCTCCGCTCTGTGCCAGTCATTGCACTAATTACCCATACATTATAGGATTCAATTTAAACTGCTTGTTTTCACCCACAGAGCTCTCCACAGTGTGACAACCCCTACATCTCCTCCCTCATTTCTGTTTATCAGCCTATTCACTCGTTATGCTTTGCAAACGATTTTCGACTTACATCCACACTAATTCGTACCACCCATTCCCAGCTTCAAAACTTCTCACGAATTGCACCAATCCTTTGGAATGCTCTACCCCAAGAAATTAGGACTAATCACAACTATCACGTTCCCTAATCAAAGTCATTTTATATATAGTCCATTCCTTTTTCTCTGATCATACTCCTCCATCAAACTCCATGGCTCCCAAAAGCACTACAAATATTGGCTGGTGACCAGCTCATTCAGTCTTTATCTACCCCCCATTTCCTCAAGTTGGCTGGACCATCATTGTAAATAAGCACCTGTACTTTGTCACCCCACCTCAATGCAGATTGAAAGCTCTTACGGGCAGAGTCGTTATTATCTTTGCCTTAATTATTGTATTATCATTAACTTTGATATGACTCTTGTATATGAACGGTTGAATTGTAAAGCGCTGTGGAATATGTTGGCGCTATATAAATAAACAATATTGTTATTATTATTAGATACAGAGTTTTGTCCCACAAGCCCAGGGGATTCCACGACTTGGTGTCTAGTGAAACCACTTTCTAGTGCTTTAGTTCTCCATCCCCCGGCAGGGCCGTATTTAGAGTTTCTGCTGCCCTAGGCACTTTTCGTGCTGCCTCCCCCATTGGCGAGTATGACTAATGCAGACACTATCGGCAGTGACTTAGGCTACTTTCACATCAGCGATTTTTGACATTTGCGGCAGATCCGGCAGTTTTTCCGCATCCGTAATGGATCACTTATGGCAACACTGTGTTCGGCCTCATTCATTCCCTATGGGACTTGCGGCACTTGCGGTTTTGTTGCGATCCGGCAAATGCGGTACTTGCAGCAACAGGAAAAAAAAATGATGCTAGCAGTGGGTTTTTTTTGTCTCGCCTCAAGTGCCGCACATGTCCACAAGTCCCGCACATGTCCACAAGTCCCATAGGGAATGAATGAGGCCGAACGCAGAGTTGCCAGCCCGTAAGTGATATGTTACGCGACAGATGCGGAAAAACTGCAGTGTCTGCCGCGAACGGAGAAAATCGCTGATGTGAAAGTAGCCTTAGCAAACCTTTCCACTAGTTGTCATGTGAGAATCTGGTGGATCTCATACACAGTACATGGTCAGTTGATTCTGCCACGGTTGCACGGTTTGGCTGACAGATTTTTAAGGGCAACCTGTCAGTCGATTCATATTACCAAAACCACGGGCAGCATCAGTCAGACTGCAAACAGGGACGTTTATCTCTGCAATGCTCGGACGTTTCAGAGAGAATAGTGTGAAGAGCTGGATGGGTAATTTAGTGAGAGGACGGACTAATCTGTTGATATCGTCTGTGGGCTTCTCACTCCATGTCTCTAGATCAGGGGTGGGCAATTTATTTCCCCGAGGGGCCAGATGAAAGACCATGACTGTTGTGGAGCATGAAATAGCATGAAAATAATTCTACTCAATATTAATTAGTATTAATTGTATCACTTAATATTGAGAATTAAGTATGCTGACACCCGCTATATATCTTTAAACCCCCCACAGCCCCTTATATACAGCATGAGCCCCACACAGCCTCCCCATATACAGCATGAGACCCACATAACCTCCCCATATACAGCATGAGACCAGCCTCTCATCTCCTCAGCAGCCTCCCCTCTCCAGCCTCTCATCCCCTCTCCTCAGCAGCCTCTCATCTCCTCCCCTCAGCAGCCTCCCCTCAGCAGCCTCTCATCCCCTCTCCTCAGCAGCCTCCCACCAGCCTCTCATCTCCTCTCCTTTCCAGCCTCCCCTCACCAGCCTCTCATCTCCTCCCCTCAGCAGCCTCCCCTCACCAGCCTCTCATCTCCTCTCCTCAGCAGCCTCCCCACACCAGCCTCTGATCTCCTCTCCTTTCCAGCCTCTCATCTCCTCTCCTTACCAGCCTCTCCTCTCCTTTCCAGCCTCTCCTCTCCTTTCCAGCCTCTCCTTACCAGCCTCTCCTCTCCTCACCAGCCTCTCCTCTCCTCACCAGCCTCTCATCTCCTCTCCTCAGCAGCCTCCCCACACCAGCCTCTCATCTCTCCTTTCCAGCCTCTCATCTCCTCTCCTTACCAGGCTCTCCTCACCAGCCTCTCATCTCCTCTCCTTTCCAGCCTCTCATCTCCTCTCCAGCCTCTCATCTCCTCTCCAGCCTCTCATCTCCTCTTCAGCCTCTCATCTCCTCTCCTTTCCAGCCTCTCATCTCCTCTCCTTTCCAGCCTCTCATCTCCTCTCCTTTCCAGCCTCTCATCTCCTCTCCTCAGAACTGTCAGGTGACTGGCACAGGCCCCCCTTCAGAGAAACGTCTAAGGCTAAGTGCACACATTGCGAATCCGCCGCTGTGGGTCCGCAGCGGTTTCCCATGCGTTTACAGTGCAATGTAAACCTATAGAAAACGGAATCCGCAGTGCACATGCTGCGGAAAAATCGTGCGGAAACGCTGCGGTTTACATTCCGCAGCGTGTCAATTCTTTGTGCAGTTTCTGCAGCGGTTTACACCTGCTCCATAATGGGAATCTGCAGGTGTAAAACCGCAAGTGAAATCCGCACAAAATACGCAAAAAAAAAAAAAAACACAGTAAAGCCGCGGTAAAACGCAGTGCCTTTTACCTGCGGATTTCTGAAATCCTCTGCGGAAAAATCCACAGCCCTCAAAAATACGTGTGCACATAGCCTCACAGTCACCTGACCGCTGCAGTTAATCACAGGTTTTATCTGTTCTGTGACATCCAGATGGTGCAGTCATCACTTCCAGAACCGCTGTCGACCACCAGAGAGGTCTGTGGCTGAATTCAAGGGGGTGACAGGAGGGCAATATCTCTCTGTGTAGGATTTATTTTAAATAAACTAGTATGTATATACTGTATATTTCCCCATCTCAGACAACCCCTTTAATGCCAGGCAGGATACAATACAAACATAACACATCCTCTTCTATTTACCTTCATGGTCACACAGTATCCTGCTGCCTGCGGCTCCTGTGCTTACCTGGTGTGTACCAAAGAGGGCACACAGCAGGCAGCCAGGGGGGACTGGTACCATTGTCATATTAAGGAAGCAATTTATGACGTGGGATTTACCCTGCTGGCATCACTGCTATATTCTAGTGACAGTGACAAGCGCATAATACCGGGGGCATAGGAGAATAGATGGGGGCACGAGAGAACAGAGGGGGGGACGAGAGAATAGATGGGGGCACGAGAGAATTACAGTGACGGTTGCGCACTCTAATTGTGAATATAGGGGAACCTCAGAATATGACCTCGCTGTTATTGAAAATAAATCTATATACAAAAACGAACACTGATTTTACCGCCATATTGTGACAATATGCAACTCTGATGGTCGCAATACTCTGAGTGCCCCTATAACAATACAATAATGCTGAAGTGCCCACTTTACATTTAATAATGTCCCCTAAGTCCCTCATGTACTGCTCCATTATACACAGTATGGTGAGCTCAAAGCTTCCATATACACTGTATAAGGCCCCCACAGCTCCCCTATACACACTATGATGATTCTATAACTCCCCTATACACCGTATGATGTTCCCACTGCTTCCCTATTTACACAGTATAATGCTGACAGATCTCCACTATAGAAAGTATAATGCTCCCCTATATACAGTGTAATGGGCCAACAGCTCCCATATGCACAATATGCCTTCACAGTTCCCTATACACAGTATGGTGGGTCCACAGCTCCCTTATAAACAGTATGATGTCCCTCACAGTTCTCCTGTACACCGTATGATGTGGCTACAGCTTCCTTATACACAGTATGATGTGGCTACAGCTTCCTTATACACAGTATGATGTGGCTACAGCTTCCTTATACACAGTATGATGGGGCCACAGCTCCTCTATATACAGTATGATGGGGCCACAGCTCCTCTATATACAGTATGATGGGCCCACAGCTCCCTTATACACAGTATGATGGGCCCGCAGCTCCCATATACACAGTATGATGGACCCGCAGCTCCCTTATACACAGTATGATGGGCCCGCAGCTCCCTTATACACAGTATGATGGACACACAGCTCCTCTATATACAGTATGATGGGCCCACAGCTCCCCTATACACAGTATGATGGGCCCACAGCTCCCTTATACACAGTATGATGGGCCCGCAGGTCCCTTATACACAGTATGATGGGCCCGCAGGTCCCTTATACACAGTATGATGGGCCCGCAGCTCCCTTATACACAGTATGATGGGCCCGCAGCTCCCTTATACACAGTATGATGGACCCGTAGCTCCCTTATACACAGTATGATGGGCCCGCAGCTCCCTTATACACAGTATGATGGACACACAGCTCCTCTATATACAGTATGATGGGCCCACAGCTCCTCTATACACAGTATGATGGGCCCACAGCTCCCTTATACACAGTATGATGGGCCCGCAGGTCCCTTATACACAGTATGATGGGCCCACAGCTCCCTTATACACAGTATGATGGACCCGCAGCTCCCTTATACACAGTATGATGGGCCCGCAGCTCCCTTATACACAGTATGATGGACACACAGCTCCTCTATATACAGTATGATGGGCCCACAGCTCCTCTATACACAGTATGATGGGCCCACAGCTCCCTTATACACAGTATGATGGGCCCGCAGGTCCCTTATACACAGTATGATGGGCCCACAGCTCCCTTATACACAGTATGATGGGCCCACAGCTCCCTTATACACAGTATGATGGGCCCACAGCTCCCGTATACACAGTATGATGGGCCCACAGCTCCCTTATACACAGTATGATGGGCCCACAGCTCCCTTATACACAGTATGAGCCCACAGCTCCCTTATCACAGTATGATGGGCCCACAGCTCCCTTACCACAGTATGATGGGCACGCAGCTTCCTTATACACAGTATGATGGGCCCGCAGCTCCCTTATACACAGTATGATGAGCCCACAGCTCCCTTACCACAGTATGATGGGCCCACAGCTCCCGTATACACAGTATGATGGGCCCGCAGCTCCCTTATACACAGTATGATGGGCCTGCAGCTCCTCTATACACAGTATGATGGGCCCGCAGCTCCCTGTCATGATTTGGCAGTCTGCAGTCACATAAAGTGACTGCAGACATTTATTCCAAACGTTTATCAACTTTATAGTATTAAATTGCTTATTATTAAATTATTAAAGCACCACTCTAGCAGGGTTTTTTTCCACCGTTGGAGTGGTGCTTTAAGCGCAGGTCCCCATTCCCAGTCATTTACTCATCCTCCGGTGTATTCACTATTTTGTGGCACTGCTGCAGTCCCACAGCTCAAACTTGTGAGCGCAGCTTCTGACTGGCCAGAAGTGAGAAGCTATGTCACAAGCGCTCAATGTAAGACTATGAGGCTATGTGCACACGTTGCGGATTCGTATGCGCTTTTTTCCCGCACAGTTTTTGCAAAATCCACAGGTAAAATGTGCTGCGTTTTACATGCGTATTTACCACGGATTTCCTGCTTTTTTGTGAGGATTTCGCCTGTGTTTTTACACCTGCGGATTCCTATACAGGAGCAGGTGTAAAATGCTGCGGAATCCGCAAAAGAATTGACATGCTGCAGAAAATACAGCTCAGCGTTTCCGTGTGGTATTTTCAACACCATGTGCACTGCGGATTTGGTTTTCCATAGGTTTACATGGTACTGTACACCGCATGGAAAACTGCTACGAATCAGCAGCAAAATCTGCACCGTGTGCACATAGCCTGAGAGTGAGGAACAGGCCAGAACGAGGCTCCCACAGACTCACACTGATTAGTGACCTCTGCGCCGCTTCATGAAACACTGGAGCCTCGGACAGGACACAAACTGCAGGAGACAGAGCCGAGCGGAGACTAAAACAGATGAAGACGCCAGAAGGTGAGGATCAGACAGGGGGCAGGGGACGGGGATTGTCAGCACCGCTCCAGCAATGAAATAATAAAAATAATGCTGGAGTGGTGCTGTAAATGTGATGAAGCTCTTGGTTACTGTATGCGGCTCCTTATACTAATACTCATAAAAGACCCAGGTGGTACGCATCAAAAGCCCCCGACCCCCCCATCTCCAGCCTCCCCAGACAGCAAATATCACATGATGGATCACATATAATATCAGAACAAAACATTATAATATTCAGCCCCAATGCCCCCATCATCTCACACCCACCCCTCGGTGCCCTGTCCCACTTCACCCACCTTCAGCCCCCACAACACCCCCATGGTCTCACAATAACCCCCCAGTGCCCTGCCTCCCCTCCCCCACTTCAGTACCCAATACCCCCATCATCTTTCATTCACCCCATCAGTACCCTGTCCCCCTCACCCACTTTCAGCGCCCACAACACCCCCATAGTCTCACATTCACCCCCCAGTGCCCTGTCTCCCTCCCCCACAATACCCCCATGCTCTCACATCCACCCCCTCAGTACCCTGTCCCCCCTCACCCACAATACCCCCATGCTCTCACATCCACCCCCTCAGTACCCTGTCCCCCCTCACCCACAATACCCCCATGCTCTCACATTCACATCACAGTGACATACCTCAATTTAATAAGCCTAAAATGTTCCATCCCCAGCACTTACTGATAAAGTTTGCAGACAGGACCAGGAAGTATCTTGGTGAAATGCAAGGTGGGCACTAGGACCCAGCGTGCCTGAGCCAATCCCAGCGTGCACAGAGGGAAGACCTGCAGCGCCAGCCAGGGAAAAGCTTCATGATCAGGTCAGAAGGGGTAAAACCATTCTCTGCAGGGGGGAGACTGCAGCCGGCCACTGTGCTAGCAGCCTGCAGAGTCTCCGTCAGATGGGAGCAGAGCAGACATCATACTGCTCTGCTCCTATGCTGTGTTCTGTATGTCACAGAGGTGGCCCTGGCTCCCGGTGGGCCCCTTCATGTGACAGGGCCCGGGGCGATGCCCCCCTCCAGTCGCTACGCTACTGTGTAGCAGGCAAGCAGCCACAGTCCCCGCCCACAGGCTGTGCTTAGTTCGTTCAAGTAGCTCGTCTTCCTGGCTGCCTGGGCTGCTCACCCCTTCCCCATCCCGGCCCTCAGTACTTCACTCATAACCGGACAAGTTTGTGTGAGGAGGCAGCACCGCGCCCGGCATCCCCGCCGCCTCCTGCTGGTGACACAGCCTCATGCTTATGGCTAGCACCCGGCACATCTCATCTGACTGCAGGGGGCGGCGCTGCGCTGCCGCCCCCTGTTTTGAGGGACTGGATGCCGCTAGAGGCGAAGTACTCAACTCTCCTCATTATAGCGGCGCCCCTGGGTGGGGCGACCCCGGACTTTCAAAAAAAAATAAATTTTTTTTTCTTAAACTTGCTCAGGTGCCGCCCCCTGCATTGTCCCCGCCCTAGGCACGTGCCCTCGAGTGCCTAGTGGCAAATACGGCCCTGTCCCCCGGTGTGTAATAGTTTAATTCTCCAACCTACGCTGTTTAGTAGTTTTCTTCTCCAAAAACTGCTATTACTTTATGTCTCCATGTTCTGGTGCGTATTTGTTTTGTTCTCCAACCCAAGCTGTCTAGTAGTTTAGTTCTCCATCTTATGGTGTGTAGTGCTTTAATTAACCAACTTTAGGTATTTAGTAGTTTATTTCACCAAGCCCTGTTGTATAGTAGTTTAGTTCTCCTTCTTATGGTGTGTAGAGGTTCAGTTCTCCATCCCCAAGCACCCTGCAAGTCTTGGGAATTCCAAGACTTGTGGAGCAGCCCCTTCCCTGACTGCCCGCACAGCCACCAGAGTCACCCAGTGCCCAGTTAGCAAGATGTAAAGCCACTGTTGATGCTTGCTTGTCCAGGTGTCAGTGTTGAAATGCACCCTGGCAGACATAGAATTCTTCAGGGAATGGTCTGGAACATGCTGGTGTAGCGCAGGCACATCTTTCTTATAGAAACAATGGTGAGAGGGCAACTGGTACTGGGGGAATGTGATGGCCATCAGCTTTCTGAAACTGTCTGTATCCACAAGGCTGAAAGACTGAATTTCCATGGCCAACAGATTGGATTGTCCATCCAATAATCACAGAGATCAAAGTCCGTGAGTCACGCAGAACTGTGATCTTTGGAGCAAATAGCTCCCAGCTGGCCACTATCGATAAGACACTTACACGACTGGGCAACAATCAGCTGAGGAGGCTGCAGGCTGTTCACAATAATTAGTTCTCGGAAAAGTAACAGTGAGTGTATGGCGTTGTGTATATACCACCTTACGATCATTGCTAACTCCATAATAACCCCACACTCCTCACTGCCACCACAATCCGGTTTTTAAACCAATAAATAAATATAGGCCCCTGGGTTGCCATTCTTCTATGGAGGTTCACACCATCAGGATCTCCCATCCCCTCTTCCTCAGAGTAGTGGTCACATACTATCCCCCAGGCTCACCCACCCACTTCCTTGACCACTTTTATGTGTTGCTGCCATACTTCATGTCCTCAGAATTGCCAGCCCTTATCCTGAGAGACATCAACAGCCCCACCTCCCCAACTGCATCCCAGCTTCTATCTCTTGCCACTTCTCCTGGCCTCTCTCAACTATAAACCTCTGAAACACACAAAGACAGTACCAAACCTGATCTGGTCTTTGTCCAGCTCAGATTAATCTCCTACCTAGATAACTCACCTCTTACCCTTTGTCCCCCATGAAATTAGGAGTATAACCACAACTTACATATCTGTTTAGGGCAGTCTATCACGCTCCTTAATCAAAGTTCTTTTTATATATAGCCTATACTCTACCTCTCTGAACATAATTCGCCATCAAACTCAACCGTACCCAAAAGGCTCATGCAGCCTTTATCTACCCCCATTTTCACAAGATGGTTGCACCATCATTGTAAATAATCACCTGTAATTGGTGTCACCCCCACTTCATTGTAGATTGTAAGCTCTGAAGAGCAGGGTCATCATTAGCTTTGCTTTAATTATTTGATTATCTTAAACTTTGTAACTTGTTTTTTATGACTGTTTTATACAGTATGAACTGCTGACTTGTAAAGCTGTGCAGAATATGTTTGCGCTATATAAATAAAGATTATTATTATAAGTAGATTGAAGATAGTGAAGTTCACGTTCTTAGCTTTACCATGTGTAGGAGGAAACAATCTTTTACGTGAGCACAACTGCACAAAAGAGGCCTCACTGCTGTGGAGGTGTGAACACGGCAAGCTACTGGACTGTTACAGAGGTGCAGGCAGAGATGTTATGGTAGATTGAGAAAGATGGGGTGTGCTTATTATCTAAGATTAGACGAATCAGCAGGCATGTCCATTTCTATATCATCTGACAGACTCTCACTCACCCAGACTGCAGCGTGTAAACAAGTGGAGGTTCTGTGGCCACGGAGACCTGTATGACAACACTTGCCACGGTGAAAATCAGTAGATGAAGTTGATGGGGTGGATGTTGGCTGATGAGGCCCTCTAGTCTGCATTTTAGCACAGTTTTATTCCCAGACTACTACCATTAAGAAATCCATCCTTTCGACATTTGAGCTCTTGTAACGATACAGTGCTTCAACTGCCCATTCACCCAATTTTTGTTGCACCAACTGTGCTGCAATCACTCCCTCCTTTGTATGGGTTTTCCAGTTCTTTGTCCCCATTCTTAAAAGAGAGTTAATACTTCAATAGAGTTTTGAAAGTTGACCTGAGAAACCAGTATACAAGAATCACTGCACTCATCCAGTTCAGAGAAAAACAAAAGTTCTTTGCTGAAGTGAAAAATTTATTTTTAGAATATGGTGATGCAGTTGAAACGGAAAGTGGTTATGGCAGTTTTAACGTTTCGACCACACAGTGGTCTTGATCACAATACAGTGCCATATAGGTTATTCGTTTCAAGCATAATATGTTGCATCATTCGTATACAAACGAAGAAGGAGATAGATAAGTTTCAAGCCACAATTTTTAGGGAAGCAAAATCTGCAGAACAAACCAAGAGCGCCTGGAAGGGTGAATAAATGCCCAAAACCATCAGTTTGCGCATACGATTGGTTCAATCCTGCTTGCCCATGCAAAGTTATGCTGTTACTGAGAATATGAGCTGACAGCAAGGGGTGTGATACCATCACACAGGATAAGATAGCTTGCTCATATGTGCTGCACGGTGGAGAGTGGAGTATCCGGTGACCAGCGTTGGTGGTCCAGTGGGAGGTGCCGACACGGTCCGTGTCCTGGCAAGTGAAGGCGGCAGTGACAGTTTGTATACGAATGATGCAACATATTATGCTTGAAACGAATAACCTATATGGCACTGTATTGTGATCAAGACCACTGTGTGGTCGAAACGTTAAAACTGCCATAACCACTTTCCGTTTCAACTGCATCACCATATTCTAAAAATAAATTTTTCACTTCAGCAAAGAACTTTTGTTTTTCTCTGAACTGGATGAGTGCAGTGATTCTTGTATACTGAATATTTATGGGATCATTGGTTCCTTTCACATGCACCTCCGAACTCTATAATTAGTCGAGTGCTAGCTCTTCGTTGACTGTACTGACCTGAGAAACCAGTCATTTTCTAAATCGGTATCTCAAAATTTTAATTCTGTTCTTTCTCCTTGCAGAGTAGTCTTAACCCTTCTGGAGGTCTGGGTGCTGTTTCTTTAAGTGTCACATATGGTGGTCAGATCTTTTCTGCAGCAGTTTTTACTCCTTTTGTCATTAGCAAACTTGGATGTAAACTGACACTTACCATTGTCACCTGCTTTTACATCATCTACACTCTGGCAAACTTTTATCCAAAATGGTAATACTAATGTTTAATATAATATGTTTAAATATATTTTTGTATGCTCAAGACTTATAATAAAATATATAAAGCATTCAAATTTAGGGGTTGTTAACACAGTATTTACATTTTCTTGACTCCAGCTAGGGTTGCATCTGACTCCCCAAAAGACTTGTATTCAGATATGCTTCTGACAAAGCCATTGAATTTAATGAGGGACATAGAGCCATAAGTAGAAAATTGCATCTGAATTGCTTTGTTCCAACATTCAGACAAAACAACTAGATAGTCATGAGTGCAATGCCAAACGCAGTATGAATAGCCCCTAAATTCATTATGTACTGGGTTCAGTAAGGTAAAAATGTCCAAATTATTTTACTTATACAGTACAAATCCCTATCAATGTCATATGAGTAAATAAAGCAGTTGGCACAAGTATAACCATGGCTCTATTCCATATTTAGTGGTCTATGAAAGGGTCTACAATGAAGCTACCAATTGCACAAGTCTAAATGACATTTTACCCCAAAGTTTTAATAAAGACACTGACTAATAAATACTAATTAACATTATTAATTAAGACATATGCTTATTGACATATTTTTTTCTTTTTTGGCTTGATTTTTCAGGTATACCCTAATGCCTGCATCTGTGTTGTTGGGTTTAGGGGCAAGTCCCTTCTGGACTGCAAAGTGCACATACCTTACAGTTTGTGCAAGGCAATATGCGCTGAAATATGACAAGAAGGATATGCATGTCATCAACCAATACTTTGGAATCTTTTTCTTTGTATTTCAATCATCTCGCATTTGGGGAAACTTAATCTCTTCTTTAGTATTAAACTTGGCGCAGCCAAATGGTAAGTAACCATCATCCATTAAAATTATTCACTGACTTGTTTAGGTCCAAGGTTTATATTATGATTAATTGTCAGCTGATAAAGCACATACAGTAAATTATTGTGAAAAAAGATAAGAACATCTCAATAAAACACTTTTATTTAACAAATATTGATAAAATCATTAATAACATTATCTTTTTGTTAATGAAAGACAAGTCCATCTTACTCAGAGTGACAGGTGTAATTTGGCACAGCTCCTTATCTTCAAGGTAGAGAAAATGGGGGAGGAGGAGTGAGGAGCAGGAAAGGGAACAGTGACAGGCAGAAAATCATGGTGCAGGGCTGGGTAACAAGTGTTTTACCTCACATCAGAGCTTGATTCAGATCAAGACAGATCAGCTTTACTGCGTAATTCACTCCACGTTGCTGCCATAATTGTATATGAGCTAAAAAGTGAATGAAAAGCAGGCATTCCCCTCTCTATATTGTGCTGTCTATAGGAGAAATCACTGCAACTTGTCTTCGTTGGGTTCATGCGGCTCCACTGCCATTTTAGACTGTAGGCAGCAGAGCTGCAGGCACACACCCTGCTTGGCATCTCGCTATGACAGCAAGCCAGTAACCTCGGAAAGGGTCCTCCAGTGTCTCGGGCCCCAAGTAACAAGCCAGATCATAAGCTGCTGGTACAGCAGTTCACCTACACCTCTGGGCCCAGTGAGGATGCATCATCTGTGCTAGCATCATGTCTGCCCCTATCTCAGTTAGTAGATAAACTGGACATGGAGATAGGAAATTAAAAAAACACTATAATGTATTTTATATAACTTTTTCTTAACGTTTTTAATAACATTTAATTTTCTTTCGAAAGATTTTTTTTTGGATTTGTTTCTATTCCATTTCTGTAATAATTGTGGTTATATAGAATGAATTTTCATTCATTTGTAGATGAAACTATATGGAATAATACAAACTGTGGCTCAAGTGAAGCCTTACTGCTGACAGGAAATTGGAGTCCTATTAATGGAAATGTGAATGAACAATATGGAAATTGGAGTCAGATTTCTACCAGCCCATCACATCCATCAAAAGCTCTAGTTTATATCATTTTAGGCGTATATGTAGGTAAGATAGTTTTGATCAATTTTATTTTGCTAAAATGATTTGCTATTATAAAAAATAAAAAATACATTTTAAAAGATCCTTAACCCCTTCATTACCAGGTGATTTTCCATTTTTTTTTATTTTAGTTTTTTCCTCCCCTTCTTCCAAAAGCTATAACTTTTTTTATTTTTCTGTCCACATGGCTGTATAAGGGCTTGTTTTTGGCAGGACAAGTTGTACTTTTGAATTCTGCTCGTTTTGAGTAACGAGGATAAGGCTACTTTCACACTAGCATTTTTGGCTGTACGTCGCAATGCGTCGTTTAGGAGAAAAACGCATCCTGCAAAGATGTCTGCAGGATGCGTTTTTTCCCCATAGACTAACATTAGCAACGCATTGTGACGTATCGCCACACTTCGCAACCGTCATGCAACGGTTGCGTCGTGCTTTGGCGGACCGTCGGCACAAAAAAAGTTACATGTAACTTTTTTTGCGCCTCGTGTCCGCCATTTTCGACCGTGCATGAGCAGCCGAAACTCCGCCCCCTCCTCCCCAGACCTTACAATGGTGCCCACGTCGGGCATTTATTTCACAGCATGCATTGGTACGTCGGCCCGACTCACTGTGACGGGCCCATACCGACGCTAGTGTGAAAGCAGCCTAAGGGGAGTCAATGTGAAAGACGAGCTTTTTTCCATCAGACCCAGCAAAGAGGTCTGAGGGGCAGTAAACATGTTGGAATGGATGGGAAAAGTGCTGAATGGAAGGAGAACATCATGGAGAAGACCCCTAGAAGCATCTCTGACTCCCAGCTAGCTGCTGACAACAATGGTGTCACACTTTTACTCTACTTAAAGGACTGACAATAAAACATTCTAAACCAATGAGAAATTGCATTTGACAGGATAAAAAATGTAAGAAAACATTTTTCCTGTATAATGACATGTATGTAAGGCAAAATTAAAAAAGGATTTAGAAAAAAATATAGAATAAATAAACCAAAAAATTTTTGTCATTAAAAAATAGGGAATTTCAGTTTACCGTAATTTATGAAGGAAGCAAGAACTGCAAAAAATTAGGTATACACCCTGTATTAGATATACAGGGGGCATCATACATATTCTGTTCAAATTGTCATGCATTGGTACAACTTGACTCAAAGGCTATGCCCTTTTGAAGGCTACGTAGGAAGATGGACTGGGCCGGTGGTGCCTCTCTTGTGCCGATCCCAGAACCATCGGGACTGTCACCATTGTTGCAGGGGGGAAGAATTTAGACCTGGGCGGACCTTTGCACTTGTCTGAAGGAGGCGTGACAGACATAAAAGACGCTCCGTGTGGGAAAAGGGGAGAGTCGGTGAGAAGGCAGAGTACACAACAGGAGACAGTTAACTCTTGCTCCGTGAGACGTCGTAGCATCGACCCTCACTGCCGTACGATACCTCGCTCCCCTGCTGACCATGAGGGAATTGACTGTGTGCCTTCACCCAGCTGTAAAACTGAATTGTCTGTGCGTGCTGTTCCTCAGTCTAATGTGGGCGAGCGGCCCACTGCCGAACTGGACGATCAGCCGGAGCTGTCTGGCTTATATCCCGCCTCCGCCACTGAACTTTACAGCACTCTGGTAGAACCAGAGACTGTGTCATGACCCCTACATTGCCCCATCCCCACAGGACTTCGCTCCAGAGAACCCGCACACACCGCTTCCTTTAGGAGACAGTGCCTCGGTTTCCTTCAGGACCAAGCCAGGGACTTCACTCACTTTCTACAGCGCCACCGTGGGAGTACAAGCCTTCATTGCCACGAAAACTTCAGGCTGACAAGTTTGCCTTTTGTTTAGCCAACTGTTTCGTTACCCTTGTTTATGCATTTTGCTTTCAGCCCCCCTTCATCATTAATACTCTCACTGCGTGGAGAATCTCCTGTAATAAACCCCTTAACTCTTGTTCTGCCTCCTGCTCATCACTGCATCCCACATTCTTGCGATTTTTACACTTGGCATAGACAGCAGGATGCAGTCTACAAGCATGGAGGCGGCAGATCAAGCAGTTGGGGTGAACCCATGAACTAGCATTTCTTTGGGGGCAATGTTAAATAATCTGCCCAAATTCACAGGGTGTAACTCTATGTTATGGAATTGGACAAAACGCATGAGGGGAATGCTGAGAATGCACCCCATGACCCCTGCCCTTGAAGCTGAAGTGGCCATGATGGCTTTAGATGGGGAAGCTAGAGACTCCGTCATGTTGCAACCCACGAGGGGCCAAAATACTTTTAACAAAGTGCTGCAAATACTAGAAGAGACTTATGGGGACCCCACAGACATAGGGGAATTAAGGTCACATCTATTTAGCCGTATGCAAAGGGAGGGAAAGACAGTGATGCAATATGTGAATGCCCTCCAAGAGATTCATACTGCTATCCTTATGAAAGGCAGCATAGGCGTAGGACCAATTGATGTAGTGCTGCGCAATCAGATGATGACGGGCTTATGGGACGTGTTGACGAAAAAGGCTTCGCAGGAGCGCTTGCTAGTTAACCCTCGCATGATCTTGTCTGAAATGGGAAGTGAGGCACATACACGTGAGCAGGAGCAGGATGTGACAGTCCCATGGGAAGGGTCTGGAGCGGAGAGGTATCAGTTAATCTTATCAGCGAACCACAATGGGTAGAAGAATTGCAGTAGGAAATCCAGGAAATTCGTGGAGAGCTGGCTGAAGTAAAAAAAACAGTAGGAACTGCAGAGTGGCCCGGGAGTAGAGGGGGCCCCGAGCTCCATCGAGAAGCCAAAATGTTCCATAGACGGAGACCTCTCGCTTGTTACACTTGTGGGGAAGTTGTACATTTGGCTCGGGAATGCCCACGGTGGGGTAGGCCCTTTCATCAACGTCTGTTAAACTAGAAGGCTCCGAGCCTGTGGGACACCGCCTGGAGCCTGAATTGTCATGAAAGAGTAACATAAGTCCCACAAATTTAGTCTCCGCATGCCCTCTTGTGTGGGCTGAACTGGAAGGCAGAGCAGTATGTTGCCTGGTGGAAGCAAGCTCACAGGTGACTACGATGTCTGAAACCTATTTCCAAAGACACTTCACTGAAGCAAAATGGCCTGAGTGGGGCCCTGTGATAAAATTAATAGCTGCCAACCACTTGCCCATCCCGGTCGCAGGTGTTGTCTGGATGAGTCTATCTTTTCTGGTTTTGACAAGTTGTCTGGATGCAGGTGACAATTTGCGGCAAAGATCTGGGATGCAAGGGGGTAGTGTTGACTCAGGGGGAAGCCGGTAACGGACAAGAAGTCACCCTGGGAATGAACATATTGAAAGAGTTTGGGAATCTCCTCCTTAACGAGCCCCGAGAAGTAACCCTGAAACAGTGGAGCCCGCACACTTCCAACAAAGAGTGGTTAAACAGTTAATAAATGTGGCGCAGGCCCTGGAAACGGCCAGTGAAGGGGGAATATTGGGAAAGGTGATAGTGCCCACCTCTGACAAACTCATATTGCCGCCTGGACAGACTGTGCTCACCTTGCCTGTACGGGCTTGCATCCCACTAGAAGGGGTTGAGATCCAAATTGAACCAGCTACCACTGAACAGCTACCCTCGGGCCTCCTTCTGGCATGAACACTGGTCATTGTACATGACAGGATGGTACCCATGCATTGCATTCATTTAGGAGACGATAACATCACACTAACTCCTAGAAGTGAAGTGGCTCGAATCACTGGAACGCCCGAAGAAGTGATACCATCCCAGGCGGTGGAGTTGACTGTGAAGCAAGGGAACCCTTGGATTATGTCAGTAGATACGTCCCTGACACCGGATCCTCAGCATGTCTGTGAAGGGAGGCGTATATTGGAGCAAATGCGAGCTGAGCTGACCAACCTCACCCCTTCACAAATTCAACAGGTGGAGGCTCTGTTGGGACGATATCAGGACGTGCTCCATGAGGATGATTTTGGCTGTACTACAGCAATCTCACACAAAATTCTGACTGGGGATGCTGCACCCATCAGAGAGTGGTATGGACAGATTCTTCCACAACTCTATCAAGAGGTGAAGGGCATGCTTATACATATGCTTCAGAAAGGTGTCACACAGGAGAGCCAAAGTCCGTGGGCCACCCCCATCATGTTGATGTGGAAGAAGGACGGCACTCTAAGGTTCTGTGTAGATTATCGGAAACTCAACGCTTGCATGGTGCGATATTCCTACCCATTGGCCCGGATCGAAGAATCCCTATCTGCACTGGGCCAAATTCTTTTCCATATTTGATCTAGCCAGCGGCTATTGGCAAGTGCCAATGTCAGAACAAGACTGGAAAAAGACAGCCTTTATACTACCTATGGGACTCTATGAATTCAACAGAATGCTGTTCGGACTGTCCAATGCTCCAGGGATGTTTCAATGGCTAATGGAAAGGTGTCTGGGTGATCTTAACTTTGAAGCCACGGTCATCTATCTAGACGACATCATAATCTATGCCGCTTCGTTTGAGGATGATCTACAGAGATTGGAACAGGGGTTGAGTCATCTCCAAAGACATGGGCTAAAAGTAAAGCCCCAGAAGTGTCATTTGTTCCATCCCCAAATAGAGTATCTGGGCAATGTCTTTTCTGCTGAAGTGGTGAAGCCATCTCAGGAGAAGATCTCTGCAGTATGGGATTGGCCCACTCCGACGATGGTAAAAGTTGTCTGCGCATTCTTGGGACTAACCAGATACTATAGACGTTTCGCATAAAATTTTGCCCGCATTGTGAGTCCCTTAATAGAGCTTCTAAGAGGAGTGCCCTCGGGTGCCAAGCATCAGAAAATTTGGTGGGAAGAACATCAGGAGAAGGCATTTCAAGAAGTAAGAAGGCGTTGGCTGAGGTACCGGTGTTGGCTTATGCAGACTTCTCCCTGCAGTTCATTCTCCACACCGACGGTAGCTTGCATGGATTGGGTTGCTGTGTTGTCACAGATGCAGGATGGGAGAGAGATGGTGATCGCTTATGCGAGTCGGTCCCTTCATGATTCCAAATGAAATCCCAACAACTACAGTTCCTTCAAGCTAGATTTGCGGGCGTTGATGTGGGCTATGACTGAGAAGTTTGCGGAATATCTGTCCAGGTGTGAAGTACTGGTGCGCACAGATAACAACCCATTGGCCCATTCAGAGAATGCAAAATTGTGAGCTCTGGAATAGCGATGGGTGGTCAGTAGTGTTGAGCGATACCTTCCGATATTTGAAAGTATCGGTATCGGATTGGATCGGCCGATATCCAAAAAATATCGGATATCGCCAATACCGATACCCGCTACCAATACAAGTCAATGGGACACAAATATCGGAAGTGATCCTGGATGGTTCCCAGGGTCTGAAGGAGAGGAAACTCTCATTCAGGCCCTGGGATCCATATTCATGTAAAAAATAAAGAATTAAAATAAAAAATATGGATATACCCACCCTCGGACGAGCCCTGGCTGTCACCGCTGCAAGCGTCTGCCTCCGTTCCTAATAATGCAGAGTGAAGGACCTTCGATGACGTCGCGGCTTGTGAATGGTCGCGTGACTGCTCATGTGACCGCTCACACGACCAATCACAAGCCGCGACGTCATCGCAGGTCCTACACTCACTGCATTCTTAGGAACGGAGGCTGTCGGTTGCACCTCTGAGGTCCAGGGGCCGTCCGAGGGTGAGTATATCCATATTTTTTATTTGTATTCTTTATTTTTTACATGAATATGGATCCCAGGGCCTGAAGGAGAGTCTCCTCTCCTCCAGACCCTGGGAACCATACGCACCGCACACGCCTGGGAGCTTATAGGAACTTCCAATTCCGATTTCCGATATCACAAAAATATCGGAACTCGGTATTGGAATTCCGATACAGCGAATATTGGCCGATACCCGATATTTGCAGTATCGGAATGCTCAACACTAGTGGTCAGTATGGCAAAGTTTCAGAATAAAATCGCTTACATGAGAGGGACTGAGAACACTCATGCTGACTCCTTGTCCAGTGCAAAACATGAACAACCAGGATGAAATAGGGATGAAGAATTGGAAGATGAAGAAATCCTCAGATTCTGAAATCCCACTAGGACGGTGGTGACGATGCAGGAACTGATGCGAGTGTTGACTCATCAGAGAGTTTTGAGTCGAGCTCATGACAAATGGGTGCGGTTACAGCAGGAAGATGGGAACTGGACAAACTAAGACAGTGGGTGACATCCAAGCAGCCTCCCAGTCAGGAAGAAAAAAAATGTCCTATCACTAGGAACTTTCAAGATTCTTCGGCATTTGGAATGACTTCAGATGTGGAATGGGATGCTGTACAGGAAGGTGCAGCTATGGCAGGAGCTCGGCGCCACCTGGCAAGTGGTGGTCCCGGAGTCTTTAATATCTGAGGTGGCCACAGAAGCACATGAACAGGGGGCACACTTCGGCCAGGAAAAGACTTTCCATTGGTTACAATGACTCGTGTTCCACCCCTGATTAAGAGCAGTAGTGGAAGAGACCTGTAGATTGTGCAGAAGTTGTGAGATAGCAAAACCACCTGAGCAGAGAGCTCCCACACAGACCATTGTGACTTAGGCCCCCCTGGAGGTGTTAATAATTGACTACCTAAGTATCAGGCCAGCCCATCAAGAATATGAACATTGTTTAGTGATGGTGGACCACTTCGTGAAGTTTGCTGCTGTGACCCTAACACAAAACCAGACTGCTGAATCCGCCGCACATGCCATCTGCAAAAACTTCATTCAAATATACGGCTGCCCAAGACTAATTCATTATGACCAGGGGGCCTGTTTTTTGGGAAAAGTAATGGAAGAATTACACTGGTTGTATCACATCTAGAAGTCTCACATCGCACCCTACCATCCACAAGGCAATGAAGCCTGTGAGTGATTCAATCGCACTCTCATTCAGATGCTGAGAACACTGGAAGAAAATTGGAAGGCACAATGGCTTGAGTACGTAGCTGAATTAGTGTGAGTGTATAATAACCGGGTAAACCAAGTCACCGGCTAAGCCACGTATACCCTGCGGTTTGGGCGTACAGGGAAAGAGATGGAGCTGGAGCCTGAGGAGGAATATCCACGGATGGGGTGTCCACCTGGGTTCGAGAACATCATCATCGGTTGCAGACTTTGCATCGCCTGGTGTGTACCAAACTTCAAGAAGTAGAGCATGCAGAGAGAAATCCACCTTGAGGAACGGTTCTTCAAGTTGGTGACCGTGTATTAATACGGGAGAAATGCCCTCTAGAAAAACTAGAATACCGGTGGGAGAAACACCCGTATCGGGTGAAACGGAGGATTGACCCTGCAGGTCCTGTATACGAAATTCAACCCGAAAGGGGGAGGACTCCTCCACTTGGGTAGTTCACCGAAACATGCTGTGGACCTGTCTGTCAAAAGATCCTGATCAAATCGGAAGTGAACAAGATGTTCCTGAGGAACCTGCACCAGAGGTAATAAATTGAGAAGAAGAAGCCTGAAACATCATCTGAGGGTCCCCCATCAGAACAAGTTCCAGACTTTTCAGAAGGCTCTACATCAGTGGAACCAGACACACCACCGCCCTCCTCTATACAGCCTGACTTGACCACTCAAGGTAACTCAATTACTCCTTCTGACTTAAGACGCTCTGATCAAGCAACAGCTGGAATAACCCCAATCGATACAATCAGGACCAGTTTGCTTGGAAGCCACCTGTTCAGGAAGCCACAGAGCCCCAATGTATTTTACAAAAACTCTCGCTCATGGAATGGCGAGCTCAAGGAGAGGGGCATGTAGGAAGATGGACTGGGCTGGTGGTGCCTCTCTTGTGCCGGTCCCGGAACAATCGGGACTGTCATCATTGTTGCAAGGGGAAAGCATTTGCACCTGGACGGACCTTTGCACTTGTCTGAAAGGGGCATGACAGACATAAAAGGTGCTGCGCGCCGAAATAGGGGAGACTCGGCGAGAAGGCAAAGTACGCAACAGGAGACAGTTAACTCTCGCTCCATGAGATGATGCTGTATCTCCAACTCTCAGTGCCGTACGCTACCTTGCTGCCCTGCTGACCATAAGGGAATTGACTGTGTACCTTCACCCAGCTGTAACACTGAATTGTCCGCGCATGCCGTTCCTCCATCTAACGTGGGTGCGAAGCCAACTGCTGAACCGAACGATCAGCTGGAGCTGTCTGGCTTACATCCCGCCTCTGCCACTGAACTTTATAGCATTTCGGCGGAACCAGATACTGTGTCACCACACATATGTCGCTCCATCCCCACAGGACCTCGCTCTAGAGAACTCGGACACACTGCTTCCTTCAGGAGACAGTGCCTTGGTTTCCTTCAGGACCAAGCCATGGACTTCATGCGCTTTCTACAGCACCACCGTGGGAGTACATGCCTTCATCGCTCGAAAACTTCAGACTGATAAGCTTGCCTGTTGTTTAGCCAACTGTTTCGTTACCCTTGTTTATTCACTTTCACCCCCTTCATCACTAGTACTCTCCCTGTGTGGAGTATCCCCTGTAATAAACCCCTTAACTCTTTTCTATTTCCTGCTCATCACTGTATCCCACGTTCCTGTGATTTCTACAGCTATGCACCAAGGAAATGTTCTCCAGACCACGGAATAGTCTATGGGTGAGCAATATATCACTGATTAGGGTATGTGCACATGTTGAGTAAAATTTCTGCATTTCTTGTAATGAAAAACGCAGCTTTTTTGCCTATATTTTTAGTTGATTTGAGTGAAGGCAATGGTGAAAAATGCAGGGCAAAAATGCACAGAAAATTGACATGCCGCAGAATATTTTCTGCACCAAATCTGCAAGTCAAAAATACTTAACGTGTGCATGACACTTTAGGTTTCTCATTCACTTTGCTGTCATCAGGTTTGGCTTCAGGTTTTGCCACAATTCTGCGCTGAAAAACGCAACAAGCATACACCCAATCTGCAACATGTGCACACAGCCTAAAATTTTTGAACAAGTTTTTTAGGCTTATATAACAACAAAATCTTCCCAAGAATATGTAAAAGTCTATGGACGAGCCATATATTATACCGATCAATTATTGAATATGTTTTTTGAGGCTTATATAGCAACAACATTTACCAAAGAAGATATAATACCCTATGGACGAGTAATATAATACCAATATATTTTTTAACAAATTTCTGAGGGTTATATAAACTAAATGTACTTCAGATCATGGATCTGTCTATGGATGAGCAATAGAATACAGAAAAAAAATTTGAACAAGTTTCTTTAGGCTTTTATAACAAACAAATGGACTCCAGATCTTGAAATAGTGTATGAGTGAGCAATATAATACTGATAAATTTTTGAACAAGTTTTTTAAAGCTTTTGTAGAAACAAAATATATCCAAAAAGCTCTAATACCCTATGGGCAAAAATATAAAAGGTGTTTATAGCAACTAAATGTACCCAAAATGTACCTAAAACTCTATGGGTGAGCAATATAATAACAATAAATTTTGAACAAGTTTTTTGAGGGTTACATACCAACAAAATGTAATCCAGACCATGGAATACTCAATGGGTGAGCAATAAAATAATGATAAAATATTGAACTTTTTTTTTTAGGCTTACATAGCAAGAAAATGTACACAAGAAAATGTAATACACTGTGGGTCAGCAATATAATACCCATACATTTTGAACAAGTTATTGAAGGGTTATATAGCAACTAAATAAAACCATGAAGATGTAATACCCTATTGGTGAGCAATATGATACCAATAAACTTGAAAAAAGTTTTTGGAGGCTTATATAGCAACAAAATGTATCCAAGAAGATGTAATACCCTATGGGCGAGCAGTATAATACCGATAAATTTTGAACAAGCTTTTTTAGGCTTGTACAGCAAAGAAACATACATAAAAATATGTAATACCCTATCGCTGAGTAATACGATCCAGTTAAAATTTTGAGCAATTTTTTTGAGACTTAAACAGCAACTAAATGTACCCAAGATGATGTAATACCCTATGTGTGAGCAATATGATACCGATAAATTTTGAACACGTTTTTGGAGGCTAATATAGCAACTAAATGTACTCCAGACCACGGAATAGTGTATAGGTGAGCAATATAATACAGAAAAGTTTTCAACACATTTTTTGAGACTTATATAGAAACTAACTGTACACAAAAATAAGTAATATCCTATGGATGGCAATATAATAATGATAAATTTTGAGCAAGTTTTTTTGAGGGTTTTATACCAAGGAAATGTACTGTAGACCACAGGATAGTTTATGGCCGACCAATATATTAACGATAACATTTTGAAAGTTTTTGGAAGGTTATATACCAATGAAATGTACCCAAGAACACAAAATACAGTATGGCTGAGAATTGTAACCCAGCTATTTTTTTATGTTTTTTAGTCTTATATATGACAAAAATGCACCACAGAACACAGAATATTGTATGGGTAAGAAGCATGAAGAAACAAGCAACATTTTCAACTGCTTTTTTCTACTGTTTTATACCACCGAAATGTGACAGAAAGCACATAATACTGTTTGAATGAGCAATCTAACCCTGATCTATTTTTCTAAACTTTTTGCACCACCGTAATGCAACAATAACCTTGTTAACCCCTTCCCGACCTGTGACGCCACGTAGACGTCATGAAAGTCGGTGCCAATCCGACCTGTGACGCCTATGTGGCGTCATGGAGGGATCGCGTCCCTGAAGATCAGGTGAAAGGGTTAACTCCAATTTCACCCGATCTGCAGGGACAGGGGGAGTGGTACTTCAGCCCAGGGGGGTGACTTCACCCCCCCGTGGTTACGATCGCTCTGATTGGCTGTTGAAAGTGAAACAGCCAATCAGAGCGATTTGTAATATTTCACCTATGAAAACTGGTGAAATATTACAATCCAGCCATGGCCGATGCTGCAATATGATCGGCTATGGCTGGAAACCCTGATCTGCCCCCCCACCACCACCGATCGCCTCCCCAGTCCTCCATTCTGTGCTCCGCTCCCCTCCGTCCGCCTGTCCGCTCCACCATTCTCCTGTCCGCTCCCCCGTGCTCCGATCCCACCCCCCGTTCTCCAATCCCCCCCCAGTGCTCCGATCCACCCCATACTTACCGAGCCTCCCGGTGTCCGTCCGTCTGCTCCATGGGCGCTGCCATCTTCCAAAATGGTGGGCACATGCGCAGTGCGCCCGCCGAATCTTCCAGCCGGCAGATTCATTCCAGGTACATTTTGATCACTGTGATAAAACCTATCACAGTGATCAAAATAAAAAAATTGTAAATGAACCCCCCTTTATCACCCCCATAGGTAGGGACAATAATAAAATAAAGAAAATATTTTTTTTTCCCACTAGAGTTAGGGTTAGGGTTAGGGCTAGGGTTAGAATTAGGGTTAGGGTTAGGGTTAGGGCTAGGGTTAGGGTTAGGGCTAGGGTTAGGGTTAGAATTAGGGTTAGAACTAGGGTTACGGTTAGAATTAGGCTATGTGCACACGGTGCGGACTTGGCTGCGGATCTGCAGCGAATTGGCTGCTGCGTATTTGTAGCAGTTTTCCATCAGGTTTACAGTACCATGTAAACCTATGGAAAACCAAATCTGTTGTGCCCATTGTGCGGAAAATACCGCTCGGAAACGCTGTGTTGTATTTTTCACAGCATGTCAATTCTTTGTGCGGATTCCGCAGTGTTTTACACCTGCTCCTCAATAGGAATCCGCAGGTGAAATCCGCACAAAAAACACTGGAAATCAGCGGTAAATCCGCAGGTAAAATGCAGTGCCTTTTACCTGTGGATTTTTCAAAAATGGTGCTGAAAACTCACACGAATCCACAACTTGGGCACATAGCCTTAGGGTTAGGATTGGAATTAGAGTTAGAGTTGGACTTAGGGCTAGGGTTGGAAATAGGGTTAAGTTTAGGCTTGTGGTTAGGGTTATGGTCAGGCTTAGGGGTGTGTTGGGGTTAGGGTTGTGGTTAGGGTTGGGATTAGGGTTAGGATTAGGGTTGGGATTAGGGATAGGGGTGTGTTGGGGTTAGGGTTGTGATTAGGGTTATGGCTAGAGTTGGGATTAGGGTTAGGGGTGTGTTGGGGTTAGTGTTGGAGTTAGAATTAAGGGTTTTCCACTGTTTAGGCACATCAGGGGTCTCCAAACGCAACATGGTGCCACCATTGATTCCAGTCAATCTTGCGTTCAAAAAGTCAAATGGTGCTCCCTCCCTTCCGAGCCCCGACGTGCACCCAAACAGTGGTTTACCCCCACATATGGGGTAACAACATACTCAGGACAAACTGGGCAACAATTATTGGGGTCCAATTTGTCCTGTTACTCTTGTGGAGATAAAAATTTGCGGGCTAAAAAATAATTTTTGAGGAAAGAAATTTTTTTTTTTATTTTCACAGCTCTGCGTTATAAACTTCTGTGAAGCACTTGGGGGTTTAAAGTGGACACCGCATATCTACTTTAGTTCCATAGGAGGTCTAGTTTCCAAAATGGGGTCACATGTGGGGGAGCTCCAATGTTTAGGCACACAGGGGCTCTCCAAACACGACATGGTGTCCGCTAACGATTGGAGCTAATTTTTCATTCAAAAAGTCAAATGGCGCTCCTTCCCTTCAGAGCCCTGCCGTGTGCCCAAACAGTGGTTTACCCCCACATGTGAGGTATCAGTGTACTCAGGAGAAATTGCCCAATAAATTTTAGGATCCATTTTATCCTGTTGCCCATGTGAAAATGAACAAATTGAGGCTAAAATAATTTTTTTGTGAAAAAAGTACTTTTTCATTTTTACGGATCAATTTGTGAAGCACCTGGGGATTCAAAGTGCGCACTATGCATCTAGATAAGTTCCTTGGGGGGTCTAGTTTCCAAAATCGGGTCACATGTGGAGGAGGTCCAATGTTTAGGCACACAGGGGCTCTCCAAACGCAACATGGTGTCCGCTAACGATTGGAGCTAATTTTTCATTCAAAAGTCAAATGGCGCTCCTTCCCTTCAGAGCCTTGCCGTGTGCACAAATAGTAGTTTGTGACCACACATGAGGTATCGGTGTACTCAGGAGAAATTGCCCAACACATTTTAGGATCCATTTTATCCTGTTGCCCATGTTAAAATGAAAAAATTGAGGCTAAAATAAATTTTTTGTGAAAAAAAAGTACTTTTTCATTTTTACGGATCAATTTGTGAAGCACCTGGGGGTTCAAAGTGCTCACTATGCATCTAGATAAGCTCCATGGAGGGTCTAGTTTCCAAAATGGGGTCACTTGTGGGGAGCTCCAATGTTTAGGCACACGGGCTCTCCAAACACGACATGGTGTCCACTAAAGATTGGAGCCAATTTTTCATTGAAAAAGTCAAATGGTGCTCCTTCCCTTCCGAGCCCTGTCGTGCGCCCAAACAGTGGTTCCCCCCCACATGTAGGGTATCGACGTACTCAGGACAAATTGAACAATAACTTTTGCAGTCCAGTTTTTCTTTTTACCCTTGGGAAAATACAAAAATTGTTGCTAAATATCATTTTTGTGACTAAAAAGTTAAATGTTCATTTTTTCCTTCCATGTTGCTTCTGCTGCTGTGAAGCACCTGAAGGGTTAATAAACTTCTTGAATGTGGTTTTGAGTACCTTGAGGGGTGCAGTTTTTAGAATGGTGTCACTTTTGGGTATTTTCAGCCATATAGACCCCTCAAACTTACTTCAAATGTGAGGCGGTCCCTAAAAAAAATGGTTTTGTAAATTTCATTGTAAAAATGAGAAATCGCTGGTCAAATTTTAACCCTTATAACTTCCTAGCAAAAAAAAAAATTGTTTCCAAAATTGTGCTGATGTAAAGTAGACATGTGGGTAATGTTATTTATTAACTATTTTGTGTCACATAACTCTCTCGTTTAACAGAATAAAAAATCAAAATTTGAAAATTGAAAAATTTTCAAACTTTTCGTCAAATTTCCATTTTTTTTCACAAATAAACGCAAAAATTATGGACCTAATTTTACCACTATCATGAAGCCCAATATGTCATGAAAAAAACATTCTCAGAACTGCTAGGATCCTTTGAAGCGTTCCTGAGTTATTATCTCATAAAGGGACACTGGTCAGAATTGCAAAAAATGGCCAGGTCATTAAGGTCAACATAGGCTGGTTCATGAAGGGGTTAGACTGTATGGATAAGTCATTGAATCCACAACAACATTTGGAATGAAACTATTTTGAAAGTGTAGTTGATGTACTTTTACAGCCATAAAGGCTTTGCAGAAAGTGCTAAGCCAGACAGAAAATATGATGAGGGTCATCCATAGACCCCTGAAAGGCAACATCTGGTGGGCCTCATTAAAATATTTAATTTTACAAACACAGAATGTGTTGCTGTCATCTGGTGGTGTGGAAAAGTGTGCCCTATACCAAGCTTTGTTAATTTTTATGAGTGTGAACCTGTCTGAATTCTCTGTTGACAGGCAAAGGCACCTATCTGTTATGACTTCCCCGGTGGCACTAAAACCCACTCAGATAAGACGCTAGAGGTAGGGCAGCACAACACCACCAAGCCATAGAGGGACAGCTGAAGCCAGGTGTTCAGCTGTGAGACTAAATAGTAGAAAGTGGAATTAGGTAGTACGCTGGTTTGTTTGGCCAGGTATTTTTTAACCAACTTCAAAAACTTTCCCCTCCTTGTCAAAACTAGCTGGTCATCGGGTCCTGGGTGCTTGGCTGGTGTCATGAAATTTGCCCATGCTTTTGACAGTGTACCCCTGCCTCAGCTGTGTGTCTGCCTGGCTTCTCCACCTTGGTTGCACGAGGAATCTTGCCCCTACCACTAGCATTTTCTGATGAAAATTTTATCAACTTATTTTTCACAATAGCCTACTGGTATAGCAATATTTGAGAAGACATTTCCACCAGAGGAAGAAGAGATGCAAAGTTCTTCTTATAGCATAGGCTTAGCAGGGTGAACAACTAGTACTTTTTTTTATCAAGATAAATGTTATATGAGGGTCACAGGAAATGAAAAGGTACATAAAGTTGGCCATATGTGCCAAGCTCCATATAGCCAACACTTCCCTGTCTCCACCATGATGATGACTGTCCATCTCCTCATCCTCCCTCGCTTCCTCCTCATTCTCATCTTCAGCCTATCCACGTAGGAGAGATGGCACAAAGGTTGTGTGGCTACTAGCCTCTGTTGCACTAGCCACGAGCTCCTGTTCCTCCTCTTCTTCCTACTACTCAGTGTGTACCTCTTCATTGTTACCCAATCTGCACTGAGCAGATCAGATAAAGCTGTACTGGCTACAATCTTTCTGTGTTATGTCTTCCTCCATTACCTCTCTATGCATGGCACAGGTTGCAAATGGCCATTTTGTTTGTATCAATACTTTCTTTAAAAAAGTTCCAGACTGGGAAACACCTAATTCTTTGATGGAGAATATCAGGACTGTCAGTAGTCTCTTCACCTCATTCCCTCTTCCTGTTTGTTTTGGTGCTACCAATATTTCCCCCTCAGCGCTGTTGACCTCACTCTGCATGCCAGCTTCTCAGGTTGGGTCAATGACTTCATCATCCACCACCCCATCTTATAGCACTGCATCATGGTCCTCCTGACTTGGTGACTTACCAACAAGACTTAGCTGCAACTGAGTCTCATTATCATCTTGCTCCTCCTTATCCAAAATTTGCCATTCCCCACAGTGATGTTCTTCTTCTAGTGGCCATTGCTGCTCTGTTTTGTGCATCACTAAACAGCATATTGCACTGTCCCTCTTGAACCATGTAGGTTGAGAGGCCACAATAAAGAAATGTTATAGTAAACAGCTCCTCTGAGTGTCCAAGTGTGGGATTACTAGTCTCCTGGGACTCAACATCGTGGGATGAAGGATGATCAGGGTGTGGATCAAGTGATACAGACTTTAGGCTGGTGATACTGGACCATGGGGAAGAATGTGTGGTGCTACCAAGCTTGCTGGAAGCATTATCTGCTATCCAATCAACCACCTCTTTCCACTGCTCTGGCTTCAGAAGTGGTGTACCGTACATCCTAGCAAACTGAGACAGGAACCTATGTGTCATGGATTGGCATGTTTCTTGTGCTCCAGCAACAGGCGTTGTCGCAACTGCCCCACGTCCTCTGCATCTACATGCACTATCATCAGCAAATCCACTTCCGCATCCCTTAATGCACGCCTTATGCATTTTGTAATTGATAGGTCTCTTGAAACCAAGTTTATTTTTAATAAAAGAAAAAAATTAATCACCTTCAGCAATCAAAAAGGTTTTTGTGAGTTTACTCCACCGTAATGTAACAGAAAGAACACAAAACTGTGTGAATGACAATCAAATTCAATCCCGAAAAATGTTTCAATGCTTTTTCTCAGTCTTAGATATCACAGAATTGTTCACAAAGCACTTAGCACTGTATGGCTGAGAAATGGAAGCCTACAAAATGTTCAAAAGTTTTTATTAACTTTTAGAGATCACAGAATTATTCAGAGACCACGTATCACCACTGTATGTCTGCGAAATGGAGGCCTAGAAAAATTATAAAAGCTTTTTAGAAGTTTTACAGAACACAGAAATGTTCACAGACTATTTAACACTGTACGTCTGAGAAACAGAAGCCTACAAAATTTTTAAAATCTTCTGTTCACTTTTAGAGATCAAAAAAATATTAACAGAGAATGTAACACTGTTTGTCTGAAAAATGGAGGCCTGCAAAATATGTGATAGCTTTTGTGCACTTTTAGAGATCACAGAAATTTACTCCACACTTACGGAATAGTGTATGGCTGATAAATGAAGCCCAGGAAAATGTTTCACCAATTTTTGTGTGTGTTATATAACAGAAAAAAAGACCTCAAAGCACGTAATACTTCAAGGATCAAAATATGTTCAATTTTTCCAGCACCCGCAAAAAAAATACAACATTATATTTGCGGACTGCAAAGGTCAAATCCCTGCTTACAGATTGGATTCTGTCACTCTTCCTGCTCCTGCAAATCTCTTTCACTACCTAGGCTAAATGCATATTGTACATGCTGCAAACTATTAGCCCTTAGAAAGGCTGTTAGTATAATGGCTCAGCTTCAACACCAGTATCAACACTACAGGCCTCTGATTCGTTATTCTGTACACAAATTCCTAGACAAACATTCTTTCCCTCCAATGCAAACTGTCACAGAACTATGCAATGGCATCAGTGTGCTGAGTTGGGGGTGCCTGTCCTTTTATGATATCTGCTGATGTCAGTCTGCCAGCCAATCACAGTAATGCCACAACCAATATGGCTACTGCATTACAGTGACAGGCATTCTCATTCTCATTCCCACATGCCTGTTGGCTGTGTAACAGGCACCAAAGATGCAGAGTGAGAATTTATGTTTTACGTCGATCACTGCCCATTACACGTTGAGTATCGAGCACATCCAAACACCGTGATACTCAATTGATAACTGAGTCTCACCAAGCACGTTTGCTCATTCATAATTGACAATAATATCTTGAATTTAACTGCTATTGGATCTGGAAGCTAGACCACTTTAATTTCTTGAAATGGAATATTCCCTTATCCGCCTATTTCTAGTCATGAGTGCTATGACACATGGTATATAATACTTGCCAACTCTACAATAACTGTTCCAAAAATGCCTTTGGCATTCATAGTAGCACAAAAACTGTGCACCGGAGCTTTTTGGCATGCAATTCCATGGCTAAGCAGCTGCATGTAAGAATTACATCATCAAGAATATGCCAATAATCAGAAAAAGTAATGTAAAGCATGCCACAATTTGACTTGTAGAAAAAGTGATTTGTGGAATGACTAAACAAGTTTCTCTATCTGGTAGCCTGATGGATAAGTCTAGATTAGCACATGCCAGGTAAATATTAGCTGCCAGGCTGCACTGTGCCAGCTCTAATGTTTTGTGTAGGTAGGAAAGTGCTATGAGACTTTTTTCAGGTATTGGACTTATTCCTTCAGATCCAGTGAATAGAAATCTCAAACGAGTCACCCCCTGATGACAACTAATTTGAGGGTGGAACTTGAAGGTGTGGGGCAGCATCGGTGTCACTCACTGCTTCTGTCTCCACCCCCTGACGACATCTTCTATGGACACTGTGAGGAGTGAGTGTCACCCCAACCTCCTGTGACATCAGTTTTGAGATTCTTCTCAAACGAATCATCATAGAAAGTACAGTAAAAAAGCATATTTAGAGATCAGGTAGATAGCGAGAAGTGTAGGGTGTTTAAAGGAAATTTTCAAAGTGGTTAGGGTGTAAAAATAGATATTTAGTAAATATATTTTAGATGCCGGACCATCCTTTTAACATACTAATTTGGATACTTTCTGTAAATAGAAGGATTTTGGACTGGACATTTTTGGAAAATGGGAAGGCAAAATCTATTATCTTACAGTACCATTGAACCAGGAACATTTTTCTGGCTGCCATAATTGGGATTGAGAAGGATTTTTTTCTCAGTTGTTTTTTTGCCTTCCACTAGATTAAAAGCTTTATAGTTTACAACAGGATTATATTTTAGACTTAATTAACCTGTTTATAACTTTATCAACTGTGTAACTACATATACTCATTTTCATTTGCAGCATGCGGCTTATTGGCTATGCTACTTATTACCGTATTCCTGGATCCAATTGATCATAAAATTGAAAATACAAATGCAGGCTACTATGAAAACTTCTGGGACCCATGTCTGGCCACTGTGAAGCATCTTCATGATAGACGCCAGTGCCTCCTGATTCCTTTAACAGTTTATAGTGGAATTATACAGGGGTTCATATTGAGTGATTACACAAAGGTAAGCATCTGCTTTTTATTTTTTGCATTTTTTGCTTTGAAAGCATCAACCCCTACCTGCACGAATAGAAACATCATGGTGATCAGGTAATCTCAGTGTATCTTGTACTTTTACAGTTGATTTATGGATTGGACATGATTGATGGGCCGCACCATCATTTGCGGGTTCTGACTGTATAATATAAATGGGTTATAGGATGTTTCGCCCCCAGCAGTTCGCCCCGGGTACATTATGTTCGTGACACCAAGTTGATTTGGCCGCCAGGGCAGTGGGGTACTCGGTACCGGGTCCTGTACTTGAAGGGGACGTCACGGTGGCTGTAACCTGGTCCTTGGCCCTGGGTGCCCAAGTAAAGGGAAATGTCTTTAAAGGGAGTTTAAGAATAAAGTTTGTTCGTGACGCCACCTGTGGCATTCGGTCAGTAGGGACCGACACTGCTGAAAGGGGTTCTCTGGGGTGATGGTATGGCAGCTGGATGATATAACTTCCCACAGGTGAAGTAAATGTACTCGGGGTGAACTGCTGGGGGCGAACTGCTGGGGCGAAATATCCAAATCCCGTGCTTTCTCAAGGAAACGTAACATAGTGCATGTTAATCATTCACATCAGTGTACAACCATTATTTGCATACTCTGGATTGTAGATTTATAAAAATATATTTTTTTTTATACGAGAACTAACGCATTTATTTCATTATTTCTTTTGAAGTCCTATGTCACTTGTTCTTTGGGATTGCGATATGTCGGTTATGTGATCATTGTTTATGGAGCAACTACCTCGATTTTTTCATATGTGTTTGGGAAATTGTCAGAGCACATAAGCAGAATTACCTTCTTTACTTCAGGTAAGGTTTTAATTTCTTACTGGATAAATTTGTTATAATAAAACTTGTAATATTGTATACATTTCTCTATCTACAGTATTCTATTCTGAATTCCATGGAAACATCACTAAAATGGGCAATAAGGAATGTATACATATGTAAAATCATACATGAAAAGTATCTTTATGTACTGTCATGGGTTCCATGCTTGGTATACTGTTTTTTGTTTTTTTTTTAAATGAAGTTGCATTTTCATTTTGTATTTTTGCTGAAGACAAATTACATATATAATAAGTATAAATGTGCCAGGTTTACACAATGCTGATTTATATGTGATTTTTTAAAATTATTTTTAAGCAAAGTGGGGATCCAGAAGAGAAACACATGTTTAAGTTTTGCTTTTTACCTACCCACTAGCCCTTCTTATAATCCAGTTTTGATGAGGATTTTGTGTGCAATTTTATCCTCTATCTGCACTGCCTGCAAGTGGTGTCAGCTGTATATAGCTCCATACAGATGTCTTAGGGTACCGTCACACAGTACCATTTTGATCGCTACGACGGCACGATTCGTGACGTCGCAGCGATCGTATGATTATCGCTCCAGCGTCGTAGACTGCGGTCACACGGTGCAATCACGGCGCTGGAGCGATGCCGAAGTCCCCGGGTAACCAGGGTAAACATCGGGTTACTAAGCGCAGGGCCGCGCTTAGTAACCCGATGTTTACCGTGGTTACCAGCGTAAACGTAAAAAAAACAAACAGTACATACTTACATTCCGGTGTCTGTCCTCCGGCGTCTCAGCTTCTCTGCACTGTGTAAGCACAGCGGCCGGAAAGCAGAGCGGTGACGTCAGACGTCACCGCTGTGCTCGCTTTCTGGCTGGCCGGCGCTCACAGTGCAGAGAAGCTGAGACGCCGGAGGACAGACACCGGAATGTAAGTATGTACTGTTTGTTTTTTTTACGTTTACGCTGGTAACCACGGTAAACATCGGGTTACTAAGCGCGGCCCTGCGCTTAGTTACCCGATGTTTACCCTGGTTACAAGCAAACACATCGCTGGATCGCTGTCACACACAACGGATCCAGCGATGTCAGCGGGAGATCAAGCGACGAAAGAAAGTTCCATACGATCTGCTACGACGTACGATTCTCAGCAGGATCCCTGATCGCTGCTGCGTGTCAGACACTGCGATATCGTATGGATATCGCTAGAACGTCACGAATCGTACCGTCGTAGCGATCAAAGTGTGACTGTGTGACGGTACCCTTAGTCAATAGAATCTCCTGCATCAAACAGTTAAACAAAGAAAGGGACAACCCTTTGTCACTTTGCTGGTGACTATTGAATTATGGGATGCCAATGGAAAGTCATGGTCTCTAAGGTGCTAAAAAAAGGTGCCAATGTCTGAAAACGGTCAATAACTAACACGAACTACCAGAACCAAGGTCTAATGGAATGTTATCACTGACAGAAGTATTGCTGTCTAAAAAAGCAAATAAAGCAATGCTGAGTGAATTTTGTAGTTTTAGGCCTAAGAGAGTTTGTATAGTTTAGGAATCTATCTTTAAAGAGGTATTCTCATATCCAAGATCCTAACCCAATATGTAGTATTTGTAATAATAGCAATAATAGCAAATATCTCCAATTAGAAAATATACATTTCTAATTGGAGGTATTTGCTAATATTACTATTATCACTCCTACTACATATTGGGGTAAGATCTTGGATATGATGGGAATACCCCTTTAATTTAAGGCCTTTCATTGCCAGGAGTTTCTGGTTGGTAGCTAGTAAAATTTTCACACTTTTGATATGTGCAAATAATCTAAATCACAAAATCATATAAAATACCCATATATTTTCTAAAGGTACATTGATATTATATTCTATACTAGCTGTACTACCCGGCTTCGCCCGGAGTAATAACTGCTGTTAGCAAAATAGAATGTGTTAACAAAAATTTATTCTGCACAAAAAAAACACAAAACAAATAGATAGAAATGTAATTATTAAAAGGCAAAAAATAAGCTAATAGAAGCATTTTACAACATATATTTCAACACCAGAGATATTCCACACAGATTTAACTAAATTGGCCAAGTAATGTGAAGTAATCTTCTACTACTTATTCGAGAGCCTTTTGATAAACGACATTCTTAGTTTTTCCTTCAGGTGCAAAGACAAACAGATTTTTGGCTGTTCCAACTCTTGAACAGGCCACATAAAGTTGACCATGAGAAAAGCATGGAGATTGTAAATCTAAGCTAGCTGAAGAGCCCGGCGTTGCCTGGGCATAGTAAATATCTGTGGTTAGTTATAGCACCTAACTTCTCTTATTTTCCCATCACGCCTCTCATTTTCCCCATCACATCTTTCATTTTCCCCCTCACATCTCTCATTTTCTCCCTCACACCTCTCATTTTCCCCCTCACTCCTCTTATTTTCCCCCTCACTCCTCTCATTCCCCCCTAACACTTGTCATTTCGACCTCACATCTGTCATTTTCCGATCACTCCACTATTTTCCCTCACTCCTCTCATTTTGCACTCACACCTTTTCATTTTCACCTCACACCTCTCATTTTCACCTCAGTATATACATGTTTGTCATCTCCCTTATATATAGTATACACCTGTATGTCATCTCCTGTATATAGTATATACCTGTATGTCATCTCCCCTGTATATAGTATATACCTGCTGTGTGTCATCTCCCCTGTATATAGTATATACCTGTATGTCATCTCCTCCTATATATAGTATATACCTGTATGTAATCTCCTCCTGTATATAGTATATACCTGTGTGTCATCTCACCTATATATAGTATATATCTGTGTGTCATCTCCTCCTGTATATAGTATATACCTGTATGTCATCTCTTCCTATACATAGCATATACCTGTATGTCATCTCCTCCTGTATATACTATATACCTGTAGGTAATCTGCTCCTGTATATAGTATATACCTGTGTGTCATCTCCTTCTGTATATAGTATATACCTGTATGTCATCTCCTGCTGTATGTAGTATGTACCTGTATGTCATCTCCTCCTCTATATAGTATATACCTGTGTGTCATCTCTCCTGTATATAGTATATATCTGTGTGTCATGTCATCTCCTCCTGCATATAGTATATACCTGTGTGTCATCTCCCCTGTAAATAGTATATACCTGTGTGTCATCTCCTCCTGTATTAGACCTCGTTCACACGTTATTTGGTCAGTATTTTTACCTCAGTATTTGTAAGCTAAATTGGCAGCCTGATAAATCCCCAGCCAACAGTAAGCCCACCCCCTGGCAGTATATATTAGCTCACACATACACATAATAGACTGGTCATGTGACTGACAGCTGCCGGATTCCTATATGGTACATTTGTTGCTCTTGTAGTTTGTCAGCTTATTAATCAGATTTTTATTTTTGAAGGATAATACCAGACTTGTGTGTGTTTTAGGGCGAGTTTCGAGTGTCAAGTTGTGTGTGTTGAGTTGCGTGTGGCAACATGCATGTAGCGACTTTTGTGAGATGAGTTTTGTGTGGCGACATGCGTGTAGCAACTATTTGTGTGTCGAGTTGCATGTGACAGGTTAGTGTAGCAAGTTGTGTGCAGCAAGTTTTGCGCATGGCGAGTTTTGCGCGTGGCGAGTTTTATGTGTGGTGCCTTTTGAGTATGTGCAAGTTTTGTGTGAGGCAACTTTTGCATGTGTTGCAACTTTTGTGCATGTGGCAATTTTTCCGCGTGTGCAAGTTTTGCGTGTGGCGAGTTTTCCATGAGGTGAGTTTTGCACATGTGGTGAGTTTTGCATGTGGAGAGTTTTGCGCGTGGCGAGTTTTGAGCGGCGACTTTTGTGTTTCAACTTTTATGTGGCGAGGTTGGTGTATGTGTGGTGAAATGTGCGCTGAGGGTGGTATATGTGTTCGAGCACGTGGTAGTGTGTGGCGCATTTTGTGTGTGTGTTCATATCCCCGTGGTGGTGTGGTGATTATCCCATGTCGGGGCCCCACCTTAGCAACTGTACAGTATATACTCTTTGGTGCCATCACTCTCATTCTTTAAGTCCCCCTTGTTCACATCTGGCAGCTGTTAATTTGCCTCCAACACTTTTCCTTTCATTTTTTCCCCATTATGTAGATAGGGGCAAAATTGTTTGGTGAATTGGAAAGCGCGGGGTTAAAATTTCACCTCACAACATAGCTTGGACGCTCTCAGGCTCCAGACGTGTGACTGTGCAAAATTTTGTGCCTGTAGCTGCGACGGTTCAGATGCCAATCCCGGACATACATACACACATACACACATACACACATTCAGCTTTATACTGTATATTAGATTATACAAGATTGAGTCATTTATCATAAATTACATGTTTCATAAAAATGCTTAAAAATTAACTTTTCCCCTATGGATGATATGGGAAAGAAAGATTTGATTTTTGGATCTCAACATATACGATAACTTGGTTTTCAAGTGAGAAAAGCTGCTGTCTCTCTTCATTATCATCACATGCATATTTTCACCAATAGTTACATAAAGTGGAGGTTCAGCTTTAGGGGTTACCTGATGATAAGCTGATTCCAAGGTTTACTTCTGCTCCTGGTATCAGGCAAGAAGGGTTTAGTGATGAGATTTAGTTTTCATCGAGGCAGCTGAATGATTTCCAGCTATTAGTTTGAATACATGCTGGGATTCCCTAGCAACCAGGCAACCCCCACATGTACTTAGGCTGGCTAGCAGCCGTAAATCATTCAGCTGAGGTGATGAAAACTAAATCTCTGAACACTAACAAATACTCGGAGACCACCCGAGCGTGCTCAGGAAAACCCGAGAAATGAGTATACTCGCTCATCACTAGAAGGGTTCAATTATCTCTGCTGGCTGCCAGGCTGAACGCTGAAATCATGCCAATGTTCAGCATGGCATTTGGATGTAGCAGTGCTAGACTTGTCGGAGGACAACTGGACTATCTTCTCTTCGGACAGGTGAGGAATATGGTTATTATTTTTTCTTTTACAGGAAACATGGGCATCAATGGATTAGGCATAAAGGTTAGAGATGGGCGAGTGTACTCGTTGCTCGGCTGGTCTCCGAGTATTTGTAAGTGCTTGGAGATTTACAGCTGATAGACAGCTTGATTACATGTGGGGATTCCCTAGCAACCAGGCAAACCCCACATGTACTCAGGCTGGCTAGCAGTCGTAAGTCATGCAGCTGAGTCAACAAAAACTAAATATCCGAGCAGTTACAAATACTCAGAGACCAAATTTTTTTTTTTTTGCTTAAAAAAAAGAGTCACTGTCTTTATTTCAATTAAAGGACTTTATTCAGGCTGTGTTTTTTTTTACAATCTTACTATGGGGTTAGTAATTGGGGCATCTTGCAGTTGCTTATCGATTACTAACCCCTTTGCTTGGTGTCAGCGGACATATAACAGCTGACATCAACCCGAAACCTGTTACCCCACTTACCATCACACTAGGGCAAGTGGGAAAACTGGGAAAAGCACCATAATTGGTGCATATAATAGATGTGCCTTTTCTGAGGCAGCTGTGAACTGCTATTTTTTGGCTGAGGAGGGTCAATATCCATTGGCCACTTCCCAGTCTGAGAATACCAGCCCCCAGCTGTCTGATTTAGCTTGGCTTGCTGTTGAAAATAGGCAGGACCCCATGGTGTTTTTTTATTATGTATTTAAATAATTTAAAAAAAGCATTGGACCCCTCTATTCTTGATAACCAGCCATGATAAATCTGACTGCTGGGGGTTGCTGCCCACAGCTGTCAGTTTTGCCTGCACTAGTTAGCAAGAATAGAAGGGACCTCACATCAATTTTTTATTTTTTTATAGCACAGAAAAGCAGCAAAAAAAATGAGAACTTAAAACTTAACATTTGATATTTCCATTAAAATGACATGACAAAACACACATAGAAATCAGAACTCCCAGCAGGGCCAATCACCATGTAAGCCACAAAAAAAAAACTGGGGACTGATTACACAGGTCAACAAAAAAATTTTTTTTTTCTGGTGTCCAAAATATTTTAATGAATTTGGGGTATTTTTGGGGTGCTGATTCTGAATATGCTATCAGTTTTGCCAGATTGGCTCAAGTTTTTGAGATTTTTGGTATCTTATTTATAGCACTTGTTGGTAAATGCGACGCATCATCTCATTAATTTCTTTGGATTAGTACTTGAACTGAGCAGTTCTCAATATAGTTTTGTGTTAATTAGTGTTCTAAAAGTTTGTTCATAGCTTGGTTTTTGCACTAACTTTATGTTGTTGTCTGTTTTCCAGTGAAAAGCATGAACTCATCAAGAAGAAGTTGTCTTAACGATCCAGACTCATTCTGTTACATTTGTGGTGAATACACACTGCCAAAACATAGAAGAAACATAACAGACTTCGTAAAAAAAGTGTATTTTGCCTATTTTGGGGTTATGCTTGGGGACCAAGACAAGTTTTGGGCACCACACATAGTGTGCAAAGCATGTATCGAATTATTACGAAAATGGACCAAAGGACAAAGAAAAAGCTTCAAATTTGGTGCTCCAATGGTGTGGAGAGAGCCAAAAAATCATCATGATGACTGTTATTTCTGTGCAGTGCAAGTGCAAGGATTCAATAAGCATAAGAAACGAAAATGGGAGTAACATGGAATCTGCAAGAAGGCCTGTCCCTCATTGTGAAGATGTGCCTGTACCTGTGTTTACCATAAATAACAGTCATCATGATGATTTTTTGGCTCTCTCCACACCATTGGAACACCAAATTTGAAGCTTTTTCTTTGTCCTTTGCTCCATTTTCGTAATAATTCGATACATGCTTTGCACACTATGTGTGGTGCCCAAAACTTGTCTTGGTCCCCAAGCATAACCCCAAAATAGGCAAAATACACTTTTTTTACGAAGTCTGTTATGTTTCTTCTATGTTTTGGCAGTGTGTATTCACCACAAATGTAACAGAATGAGTCTGGATCGTTAAGACAACTTCTTCTTGATGAGTTCATGCTTTTCACTGGAAAACAGACAACAACATAAAGTTAGTGCAAAAATCAAGCTATGAACAAACTTTTAGAACACTAATTAACACAAAACTATATTGAGAACTGCTCAGTTCAAGTACTAATCCAAAGAAATTAATGAGATGATGCGTCACATTTACCAACAAGTGCTATAAATAAGATACCAAAAATCTCAAAAACTTGAGCCAATCTGGCAAAACTGATGACATATTCAGAATCAGCACCCCAAAAATACCCTAAATTCGATGAAATATCTTTGGCACCAAAAATGCTGTTGACCAGTGTTATGATACAAGAAATCTACCAGTTCAACTGGAAATTTGATGTAAAAAAAGACACGGGGGGCTGTCATGACCCTGGACAGGATGGTTCCTCTTTCATCATGGTCAGGTAAGGGTTAACCTTAGCTAGCCTCTCATTGGTTATGGGGCCGGTGATATGGGTGTTATGGGATGTTGGTGATACTTCCGTATACTCGGCTAGTGGTTTCTGACCCAGGTTACTTCCGTAATTGTTGTGCCTCTGTGCTTGTGTACCTTGCTGTGTATGACCCGGTTTGTCCACTGACTCTGTATCCTGCTTTTTACTGCCCTGTCTCTCCTGGTTATCTGACCTCCTTGGCTTGTCTCCGTTTACTCTTTGTCTTATCCCTAGGTACTATGCTCTCGTCTGGCTTTTGACCCTCTGCTTTCTTTGACCATGTGTACTGTCTTTGCCTTGCACACTGTGCATTCAGTTGCCTTCTCTGCACTCATGCATGGTGGCTCCGCCCCCTGGTCACGTGACTGCTCAGTGCCAGGTCCTGTGCGCTGCTCTCTGCTTATTCTCAGGTCCTTGTGCCTGCACTCCCTGCTCATTCACGTGACCCCTAATAGCGCCCCCTAGGCAGTGCCAGTGACACCACCGATGTCATCACATTATCACCAACCTTATACAATTTTTCAGGGGGGTCTTGTGTGTTGTTATGGACCCGCTGCAAGCTCTGTCAGATCGGGTATCTAACCTGACTAAAATGATGCAGAACCTCTCTGTAGAGTAAAGAGCATTGGTTGCTTTGCACCAACAGGTGCAGAGGGAGTTGGCAGATACAGCAAATACTGTTCACAGTGCCTCTTCTTCAACTGGCAATGGGGAGGGTACTGTGTCTGATGTTTCCCTATCCTCTCCTGAACCCGCTGTCAAACATCCAGATACCTTTTCTAGGGATACGAAAAAATTCCGGGTGTTTTAAGGAAAGTTGTAAATTACATTTTTCTCTGCATCCTCGGTCCTCGGGTAGTGAGAGTCAAAGGGTGGGGATAGTTATTTCCCTGTTAAGTGAGGGGCCGCAATCCTGGGCTTTCTCCCTTTCCCCTACCTCCCCGGAGTGAATGTCTGATGATCTGTTCTTCGAGTCCTTGGGTCTTATGTATGATTACCCGGTTAATGTGAGATTGGCAGAGGACACAATTATAAGTCTCACCCAGGGAAAGAGCTCTGCTGAGTGGTACTGTTCCGAGTACAGGCGGTGGGCATCCGAGGTTTCCTGGAATGACTTGGCACTCAGGTGACTGTTCTGATGGGGTCTCTCTGAACATTTGAAGGATGCTTTGGCCCTGCATCCACCAGCCAATTTCCTGGAGGAGGCCATGACCCAGACCATCTGTATGGACCGCAGACTGAGAGAGAGAGAGGAGTAGTGATGCGAGATGTACCTCTTTTGCCAGTGAAACTGGAGTCTCTGTTGTCGGTTGAGCCCATGGAGGTTGGGGCTGTCTCCATGAGGGAGAAGGAGAGAAGACGTCGCAGAGAGAAAATACTCTGTTTCTATTGTGGATCACCCGGACATTGGATAAAGGACTGTCCCTTTTTCCCCCCAGATTCCAAGGTCTCAGGAAACAACTAGGTCTAGCTAACTGCCGAGGAGGTTATCCAGACCCACAGGTACTTTTTTCCTCAGCCTTCAAACTATTGTTGAAAGTGGAAGTTTGTGTAAACAATTGTTTTTTTCCCCTATTCTGCTTTTGTGGATTGCGGGTCATCAGCAAACTTGATTGACTCGAGGCTTGTGGCCCACTGTGAGATAGGGACAGTTAGATTGGACAAATCCATGAGAGTGGTGGCTATTGACTCAACCCCGTTCACCAAGGATGGGATCTGTTCTATTACTAAACAATTCATCCTTAAGGTGGTGTCTGTGCATCTGGCGCATATAGCTTGTTACTAGTGATGAGCGAGCACTGAAATGCTCAGGTGCTTATTGCTCGGGTCGAACAGATTGGTATACTCGGGTACTCGGCCAGAACAATGAGCCCAATGTAAGTCTATGGGAGACCAAAGTATTTTTACCGCGATCCCACCCAGGGGGTCCTTTCAAGGTCTAAAAACGTCCGAAAATCATGGAAACACTGCTCAAATGACACAGAAACATCATGGGGATCGCCCCTGGAAGCATTCCTGACTCCGAGTTCACAGCTTTAAACATTTTTTTCTGAGATTCATGCCATTTTTCCCAGTGCCACAAAAAACACACTAAAACAAAACCAAAACGGATTTTGCTAGGAAATATGTTAAAGTACATCCTTTGCGGGTTAATGACTTGCCTGTAAGGCCAAATAATTAAACCTAGACCGAAAACTTCCTCCCGCTTTTAGGCTTAGTTCAGACGCAGCGTTTTTGAAGCGTTTTTCAACTTTAACATTGCTTTCAACCACTACAAATGCATTCACTGGGAAATGTCATTGTAACATTTAACACCCCTAGCTGGCCATGTGGTGTGTGACACATAAGCATACCCATCTTGTTTCATTTATGATGAAGGGACTCTTAAAGTCACAGAGCCTATTTTTACTGGTGCATCAGGCGGCATTAATCTTTTTAAAGGGCCATTATTAAACATTGGGTCTCCTAAACTGTTGTTGCCTATGCTGTGAGTGGATGGGCTGCCAAGAATTACGACGCACCACAATACCCCTTACATAAGATGTCAAGGAGGGCCTCCTGAAAAAATATTGCATTGAATGCAAGGCCTGCCCTGCTACCAATTCATATGCACACCAATAAGCCATTTGAACCCAAATACTGGATGGCCCCATGCAAATCAACTTCACAATATGCATTTTGTACGCCCATACTCCTTTGTTTTACACATTGGCAGCAAGGCCAGCCTTGCTGCATAGTCAGTTATATGCACCCCATTACGCCCTGGAACCCACATACTGGATGGGCCCATGAAAATCCACTTCACAATATTCATTTTGTACTCCCATACTCCTTTGGTTTACACATTGGCAGCAAGGCCAGCCCTGCTGCATAGTCATATGCACCCCATTATGCTTTGGAACCAACATACTGGATGGGCCCATGAAAATCCACTTCACAATATGCATTTTGTACTCCCATACTCCTTTGTTTTATACATTGGCAGGAAGGCCAGCCCTGCTACATAGTCATATGGACCCCATTACGCCTTGGAATCCACATACTGGATGGGCCCATGAAACTCCACTTCATAATATGCATTTTATACTCCCATACTCCTTTGTTTTACACATTGGCAGCAAGGCCAGCCCTGCTGCATAGTCAGTCATATGGACCCCATTACGCCTTGGAATCCACATACTGGATGGGCCCATGAAAATCCACTTGTATTTTTTAATGGTATGATGTTTCCCTCTTTGGAGAATTATTTACAGGAGAATTTGGCAATTTTATTTGCCATATTTTTAACACTAAGGTTCAGATACAACATTAAATAAGGCTAATACTTGCAATATAATGCAATTTTATTTCAAACTACAAAATTCAAGGAATAGTATGATTGAATAGTGTGAGTGCATACACTTTTGTATATGTTAACATACAAAGGTTAATAAGTACATATAAGGATTAAATACATATAGTGATTATGTATATATAAAGATTAACTACATACAGTATACTTACATCATCCACAAGAGGCATTTAAACATCATCCATCTGGAATATCAGAGAAGCAACACCAAGACAGAGAACCCCTGGGAGATAACCTACACTGCACGGGCGTCCCCAATTATGCAAGTATCAGCACACTGTACATGTACAGGCACCCCAGTTTTGGCATCTGTCTTATTCATGTTTCTCTGGTCTTGTACAGAGATTTACACTATGTACTAACTCTAGTTTCACCCAGCCCTTCAAGTGGCCAGCTTTCAAAGTTGAATGAATCTGAGATATCATGGAGTCATCAGAGGAGAGGCCATAAACTGCTAGAAAAAAGCCACAAGGATTTAGATCAAACCACCACAGGCACATTTTCAGTAAACCTTAATGTTTTACAATGAAAACAGCAAACATATAGAGGTGTAGAACTGTTTGTGATGTGAATAAACAAACATTTTTCAAGATTGTGTCACTATGAGCATTGTCTGCACAAAAGAGAAAGTACATGCATCAAAAATAATGGGATCACCACACCAATAGTTTTAGTACAAAAAGATAACAACATTTTTATTTGAAAACACCACACAAAGACTGTTAATTTAAAAACAATTAAAAAAACCCACAGACAAAATGGGAGGTTAGAGTCCGTACAAAATATGAGTTAAATACTCAAAGAAACATTGCACAGTCCATATTAGCTTTATACATATATATCAGAATGTGACCAAACTCAAGATAATATGGACCAGACAATATATGCATGCTGTTTTCCCCTTCAAAAAACAATCAAATACAGTTTTTACCCAAATACCCTGTTCAAGGCAGTATACATAATCGTGTGGCAATACCTCCCACAAAATGTCATCACAGCCCCTCTTGCTCAAAATTCTGTCACCTATAAAAGTACAGAACACGTTCACCCAGGTCATGTCGTCGGAGATAAAGAAAAGACAGAGTTAAGAAGTACGCCCAATGTAGGGGTGTGGGTCTCTGAGACTTCTAATGGAGGGCATGAGATGACAAACAATTCCCCAATGTGGGGTCCTTTTTTTATTAAACAAAATAGTGCCATCACAGCCCCCTTGCCCAAAATTCACCGTACAGAGCACGTTCACCCTGGTCATCTAGTGGCAGTTAAAGGACACATTGCAGTAGACAGATTTAAGAATTAGGGAGCTGACAAATAATTCCCCAATGAGGGGTCCTTTTTTAATAAATAAACAAGTGCCATCACAACCCCCTTGCCCAAAATCCAGTGGTTTATAACAGTACAGAGCACGTTAACCCTGGTGATCTAGTGGCAGTTAAAGGAGACATTGCAGGAGGCAAAGCTAAGAAGTAGGCCCAATGTAATGTATTGCCCAACTCCATAATGTGGGTCCTTTTGTTACTAAATAAATAAGGGCCATCACAGCCCCCTTGCCCAAAATTCACCGTACAGAGCACGTTCGCCCTGGTCATGTAGTGGCAGTTAAAGGACACATTGCAGGAGACAGAGTTGAGAAGTAGACCCAATTTAATGTAATGCTCAATTCCCCAATGTGGGGTCCTTTTTTTTACTGAATAAAATAGTGCCATCACAGCCCCCTTGCCCAAAATTCACCGTACAGAGCACGTTCACCCTGGTCATCTAGTGGCAGTTAAAGGAGACATTGCAGGAGACAGAGTTAAGAAGTAGGCCCAATTTAATGTAATGCCCAATTCCCCAATGTGGGGTCCTTTTTTACTAAATAAAATAGTGCAATCACAGCCCCATTGTCCAAAATTAACCGTACAGAGCATGTTCACCCTGGTCATCTAGTGACAGTTAAAGGAGACATTGCAGGAGACAAAGTTAAGAAGTAGGCCCAATTTAATGTAATGCCCAATTCCCCAATGTGGGGTCCTTTTTTTACTAAATAAAATAGTGCAATCACAGCCCCCCTGCCCAAAATTCACCGTACAGAGCACGGTCACCCTGGTCATCTAGGGCAGTTAAAGGACACTTTGCAGGAGACAGAATGAAGAAGTAGGCCCAAGGTAATGTAATGCCCATTTCCCCAATGTGGGGTCCTTTTTTGCTAAATAAAATAGTGCCATCACAGCCCCCTTGCCCAAAAATCATTGCACAGAGCACATTCACCCTGGTCATCTAGTGGCAGTTAAAGGACACATTGCAGAAGACAGAGTTTAGAAGTAGGCCCAATGCAATGTAATGCCTAATTCCCCAATGTGGGGGTCCTTTTTTTACTAAATAAAATAGTGCCATCACAGCCCCCTTGCCCAAAATTCACCGTACAGAGCACGTTCACCCTGGTCATCTAGTGGCAGTTAAAGGACACATTGCAGGAGACAGAGTTAAGATGTAGGGAGCTGACAAACAGTTCCCCAAAGGGGAGTCCTTTTTTTAATAAATGGTGCCATCACAGCCCCCTTGGCCAAAATTCACCATCCTACAACAGTACAGAGCACGTTCACCCTGGTCATATAGTGGATCTGGATGATGAAGACAAGGAGGAGGATAAGAACAAACAGACCAAATCTAGAAGTGTATACCCATGTGTGGTTGTGAAGAGGTGCATGAGAATACACCTCCCCAAAACAGAGAATGTATTTGAGGTTATGTTTGGCTGTTTTCACTTGGTGGGGTACAGAAGTCTTTCCCAATCCAGCCCTTGTTCATTTTTATAAGAGTCAGCCTGTCAGCTATTTCAGTTGACAGGTGGATGCGCTTATCTGTTATAATTCTACCAGCGGCACTAAAAACCCGCTCTGACAGAACGCTAGCAGCAGGGCATGCCAGGATCTCCAAGGCGTAGAGAGCCAGTTCATGCCACGTGTCCAGCTTGGATACCCAATAATTAAAAGGAACAGAGGAATCACGGAGGACGTTTGCACAATCTGCAAGGTACTCCCTCACCATCTTCCCAAACATTGCACTTTTGTGACAGCACCCCTTGCTTCTGTGCCGTCACGATGGGAGGGTCTAAGAAAACTGTCCCAGAACTTTGCCATTGTTCCCCTGCCTGAGCTGGATTGTACTTGTGTCTCTCTCGCTTGGACTCCTTCATTCTACAACAAACTCTGACGTCTGCTGCCAGCATTCTCACATTGGAATTTTCAAAGTAATTCCGCTACAAAGACCCTCGGTACTGCAACATTTTAGTACACCTCTCTGCCTCTGGCAGAAGATATTGAAGATTCTCCTTGTACGTGAGTCTAGAAGTATCACCAACCAGTAAAGAGTGTCACCCAAATTTTTATAATGCGAGGGTCACGTGAAATGCAGCGCAACATAAAGTCAGCCATGCGTGACAGACTGCTAACAGGCAAGACTTCCATGTCCTCACCAACAGGACGGCTGACCATGCTGTCCTCCTCCTCATCCTCCTACTCCCTGTCCTCAGGCCATCCAAGCTGAACAGAAGGTATGACAGCTGTGCTTGCAGTACCATCTATAGCACATGAAAGTAGCTCCTGTTCTTCCTCCTCCTCATTGCCTACCATGCGGTGTCATCCTAATATCTGACTGCTTTTTCAACGCTGTCCACAACTCTTCTGCATTGTGTGGTTTGTCACCTATGCAGATTAGCTTCAGCACAGTGTGTTGCTGCTTGGCTGAGGCAGTGCTGCAGTGCTTCCAGCTTCTGACTGATGTGTTGATTTCAGAGATGGAGGATGAAGAGGAGGAGGTTTAGGAGCTGTAGACTGTGGGGGAAACCCTGATTGATGTAGGGCCAGTATACCTCGGCGTGGGGAGGATGTGTTCCATCCCAAGGTCCGACTGGGTCCCGACTTCCACTATGTTAACCCAGTGTGCTGTCAGTGAAAGGTACCATCCTTGCCCACAAGCACTTGTCCACGTGTCCATGGTCAGGTGGACTTTCCCTGTAACAGCATTGCTGAGGGCATGGGTAATGTTGTGGGACACATGCTGGTGTAAGGCCGGTATGTCACACCGAGAGAAATAGTGGCAACTGGGCACCGAGTACCTTGGGATGGCCGCCGCCATCAGGTTGCGGATAGCTTCCATCTCAACTAACCTAAAAGGCAACGTTTCAAGGACTGTGGCCTGTGGGGCATTGGCTGGGTATTTCTGCTTGTGTTCCAAAGACTGGGGTATAGACAACTAAAGGCTGTGCTGGGACAAGGACGTGGACGGGCTTGATGATGGTGCTGCTTGACTGTGGGCAACAACAGGTGCAGGGCTAGAGGCATCTTCACATGCATGGTGTACTGGGGATTAGCTTCTACACAAAACAGTGGAAGAAGCAGTGGTGTGACCTGCAGACACTGGTCCTGGAGCCTGGGGTTCAGCCCACAAAGTCTGGTGCTTTGCTGCCTTGTGCCTGATCATGCTGGTGGTGGTCAGGCTGGTTGTTTTGCTACTCCTGCTGATGCGAGCATGGCAGGTGCTGCAAATGTTCTGTTTGAGGTTATCGGCAGAGTCTTTAAAAAAAAAACAGACTCGGGAAGATCTAACAGTTGGAATGGCAACTTCCCTCATGTTGGTGTTACTGGGAACGGATGCCCGCCTTCTGTCTGTGGCCACCACACTGCTTCTTCCTGCCTGTTGGGGTGATATGCCTCCTTCCCCATGTGTGTTGCTGCCCTTGCTCTGCATGTCCTCCTGCCAGGTTGGGTCAGTCACTATGTCATCCACCACCTCATCTTTCACATCCGCACCCTGCTCCTCCTCTTGACTTTCTGGCATTTGTGTCTCATCATTGTCCTCCTCTTCTGACACTTTCCTACCATTGCCTTCATGTGACTGGGGCTGGTCAAAGCTTTGGGCATCTCTACATGCGATCTCAGCTGTCACCACTTCAAGTTGACCGGCCTAAAGTCTGGAATCTTGATATGGAAAACTGAACAGCTCTTCAGAGTTTCCAAGTGTGGGATCAGTTGTCTCAGGGCACTTGGCATGGTGGGAGGAAATAGGATCAAGGTGAGGAATATCCGGGCCACACTCACTGCTACTCAGCATTGACTGTGTGGAAGACATGGTGGTGGTGGTGGTGGTGGCTAATTGACTTGAAGCATTATCTGCTATCCAACCAACAACCGTTTCACACTGCTCTGGTTTCAATAGTGGTGTGCTGCAGTCCCCTAGAAACTGGGACAGGAAGGTCGAGCGAGAAGATGTGGGTCTTTGTTGTGGCCCACTTTCACCTTGGCCACGGCCTCGTCCTCTGCATGCACCATCAGCATCACATCCACTTCCCCGTCCCTTTCCCCTTGCCTTGCCCATTTTAAAAGGACTACTGCACTATTTCCAAAGCTCAACACAAATGTATTTATTAGAAGCAAAATAATATCTGATCAGTATGCCTGCAAATCTATGATTTTTCAAACGCAAACACCAGGCAGGCCTCAGCCTAATAAAACAGACTATATTCTATTTTTTGGGCTTTTTTGTGAATTTAATTTATGCAAAATAGTGCTGTATATAATTAGAGTAACAGACAGGAAAAAATGGGAAACCGGCCTACAATGCCCAAACTTGGAGCATGCAGATATATGAGGCCTGTCATGGAAATATCACACTGCCAAATATGTGGCCTGTATTTTCTGAATGCAAAATAGTGCTGTATACAAGTAGAGTAACAGACCGCAAAAGAGTGGTGAACCGGCCTACAATTCCCAAACTTGGAGCACGCAGATTTATGAGGCCTGTCACGGAAGTATCACACTGCCAAATATGTGGCCTGTTTTTTTTTTAAATGCAAAATAGTGCTGTATATAATAAGAGTAACAGACAGCAAAAACAGTGGTAAACCAGCCTACAATGCCCAAACTTGGAACACACAGATATATGAGGGCTTTTTTGGTGAATTTAAAACATAAAAAAAATAGTGGCAGAAGGCTAGCACACACAACTATGTGACGTATGCCTGACAAACTATGATTTTTAAACAGGCCTCAGTCTGACAGAACACACGGTATATTTTTTTTTTGGGGGGGTGAATTTTTGGGAAAAAAATGCAACTAGCTATATAGTAAAGAAGCTGCAGCAGCAGCAGACAGTTATTGAGATTTGGGAGGGATGAAGTGGGTGCGATGTACGCACATACAGTGCCTGCAGGCCTTGCAATGATGTGGATATGCTGTGCCCTGCGTGATTGGGTCTCTAAAGTATGCCACAAATGCTGGGTGGAGACACCAGTTACCGCCGAATAATCTCGGAAATGCTCGGTGAGTACACCGAGTACACTGATACTCGGGCGAGTAACGAGTAGTGGCGAGCACGTTCACTCATCACTACTTGTTACCTTCTGGACAATCTCCCTACTGGTTTGGTTTGGGGTTTCTTTGGCTGCAATTATCATAATCCAGTCATTGACTGGGAGGCCTGGGAGATTGTTAAATGGGGATCTAACTGTGAAAACAAATGTCTGAATTCTGTGTCTGTGTCTTCCGTCGGTCTGGAGGGAATTCCGGAGTACCTGAAGAACTTCAAGGACATGTTCTCCGAAAGTCAGGCCGAGGGGTTACCACCACACGGTCCTTTTGATTGTGTCATTGACCTGGTTCATGGGGCTTAGTTGCCTAAATCCCGATTATTTAACTTGTCTGATACGGAGCGGATCGCCATGAAGGAGTACATATCTGGGAGTCTCCGCAAAGGGCATATCCGTCCCTCCATGTCTCCTGTTGCTGCAGGGATTTTTTTCTGAAAAAAAAAACATGGTCTCCGTCCATGCCTTGACTTTCTGGAACTGAACAAGATTACTATAAGAAACACATATCCACACCCACTTATTCCTGATTTGTGTAATCAATTATCCGAGGCCAAATGGTTTTCAAAATTGGACTTGCGGGGGGCAAATAACCTCATCAGGGTGTGGGAGGGGAATAAGCGGAAGACTGCTTTTCTCACCTCAGATGGGCTGTTCGAAAATTTAGTTATGCCGTGTGGTCTAACCAATGCCCCTGCAGTTTTCCAAAACTTCATCAATTATGTGTTCTCTGATTTTAGTGTGTGGTTTGTGGTGATATACTTAGATAACATTCTGGTTTATTCACTTGATAATCAGACACATATGGGTCACCTTAGGGTCAACTTAAGGCGGTTCTGCAAAGACTCAGGGAGAACCGAGTTTTCGCTAAGAAAGAGAAACGCTCATTTTTTGTGCAAGAACTGCTTTTCTTGGGGTTCATTGTCTCTAGTGAGGGGTTTCATATGGATCCCAAAAATGTGCAGGCCATTGTAGATTGGGTTCAGCCGCAGGACCTGAAAGGCCTTCAGTGCTTTTTGGGATTCGCCAATTTTTATCGGAGGTTTATTAAACGATTCACTCAGGTGGTCAAGCCCCTCACTGACTTGACACAGAAGGGGGCTGATGTTAAGAATTGGTCTGCCTCAGCGGTAGCGGTGTTTCTCAATCTTAAAAAATGCTGTTTTGGTTCTGGTTCAACCTGATCCATCAGAACCCTTTGTGGTGGAGGATGACTCCTCGGAGGTGGGGGTGGGACCAGTATTGTCTCAAGGGCCTTCCACCTTGACCAATCTAAGTCCATGCGCCTTCTTCTCCAAGAAGTTCTCCTCAGCGGAAAGAAATTATGATGTGGGTAATCGGAAGCTTCTTGCGATCAAGTTGGCTTTTGAAGAATGGAGGCATTTTTTGGAGGGGACGGTTCATCACATTACTGTAGTTACTGATCACAATAACCTAGCATATATTGAGACTGCTGAAAGGTTGACCCCTAGGCAAGCTAGATGGTCATTTTTTTTCCCGGTTCTAGTTCTCAATCACCTTTTGTCCGGGATCTAAAAATGAGAAGGCCGATGCCTTGTTCCGCAGTCTGGATCCAGTTTCTCCTCCTGAGCCTCCATCCTCCATTTTTCAACCTGGGGTGGTGGTGGCTGATGTGTCTGCAGGTTTGGAACGGGAGATTTGGGAAGCCCAGTCTCAGGCTCTTCCATCCAGGCTGGTGGGGAAATTGTTTGCTCCAGTTCAGCTTTGACTCAGAGTCCTCCAGAAGTTACATGATTCGGCGCTGAATGGACATCTGGTGATTTCAGCCACACATGGGGCAATTGCAAGGGGTTTTTGATGGGTCTCGCTTACTACTGATGTGAGGAAATTTGTATCCGCTTGTGAAGTTTGCGCCCGCGCTAAGAGATCTCATAACCTGCGGGCTGGTGATTTGTTGCTGGTGGTTTGTTCCTGATAGACCATGGACACATTTGTCCATGGATTTCATCACAGTCTTCCTCCCTCCAAGGGAGGTGGTGGACAGGTTTTCGAAGCAAGCACACTTAGTGGCAGTACCTTCTGCCGAGACCTTGTCTAGGTTGTTCGTTCAACAAGTGGTTCATTTTCATGGTGTGTCCTTGAATGTGATGTCTGATCGTGGTGAGCAGTTTGTGTCCAAATTTTGCAGTGCATTTTGTAAGAGGTTGGGGGTTGAGTTGTACTTTTCATCTGCACACCATCCGGAGACCAAAGGTCAGACCGAATGGACCAATCAGTACTTAGAACAGACTTTGCACTGTCTTGCCACATTCAGTCAAGAGGACTGGTCTGATGCTTTACCATTAGCAGAATTTGCATTCAACAACCGCGTTAAGCACTCTACAAGTACCTCCCCTTTCTATTGTAATTACGGGTTTAATCCACACTTTGGGGAGTTTTCTCATCTGGACTCCATTTGCCCGAGGGCTGATATTGCCATACAGCAGTTGAAGAAGTTATGGCGGGAGGTCCAGAAGACTATTGGGGAGGCTCAGAGGAAGTTTAAGCTTTTTGTAGACAAAAGACGAACTGTGGGACTTACCCTTCGGATTGGGGATAAAGTGTGGCTGTCTACCAGAAACATTAAGCTTAAGGTTCCTTTGGCAAAATTGGGTCCTAAGTTTATTGGCCCTTATGGGATCACGGAGGTGATTAATCCAGTGGCATTTTGTTTGCGCCTTCCAGCATCTTTTAAGATCCTCAGTGTATTCCACAGGGCCCTGTTGAAGCCATTTGGGCTATGGAAGAAGAATCATTGCGTTCCCGGCCACCGATATTGGTGGATAGCCAGGAGGAGTACAAGGTTGAGCGCATCGTGGATTCCCGGTTGGTTTGTCGCTTCATCCAGCATCATATGCACTGGAAGGGGTATGGTCCTGAGGATCAATCCTGTTTTCCTGCCCGGTCGGTTCATGCTGACCATCTGGTGCGTGCCTTTCATGCCTGATTTCCTGGGAAACCATGGGGTCCAGTGGCCCCCGTTGAGGGGGGGGTACTGTCATCACCCTGGACAGAATGGTTCCACTTCCATCATGGTCAGGTAAGGATTAACTTTAGTTTAGTTTAGTCCTGAGGCAGCTATGTAATATTAACAGTTCCTGGGTTTGGTGTCGGTGATACTTCCGTATACTCAGCTCGAGGTTTTGACCCTCGGCTTTCCTTGACCATTTGTACCATCTTTGCCTTGCACTCTGTGCATTCAGTTGCCTTCCCTTCACTTATGCGTGGTGGCTCTGCCCCCTGGTCACTTGACTGCTCAGTGCCAGGTCCTGTGTGCTGCTCTCTGCTTAGACTCAGATCCTTGTGCTCGGCGTGCCTTGTCCCTGCACTCCCTGTGCTCGTTCATGTGACCCCCTGATAGCGCCCCCTAGGCAGCGCCAGTGACACCACCGGTGTCATAACAGGCACTTTGCATATCCATCAGTGCACTTAGCACATTTACCCCTCTATGTCTCAAAATACACAAAGGAGATGCTATAGCAAAGTTTGAAACGATCTCACCTCCGAAGATAATGGATTCTCCAATATTGTAAAAAGAACCTCCTATGGAGCAAAAAATCAGAACCCATAAGGGCATTATTCCATGCCAGGATAGAGTTCACTGAGCCAATCCATGCGGGGGCCAGCACATGGTACATTCAGATTTGTGATCGGTAAGACAAGCATTTTTCTTAAAATCGTAAAAATACAGTAACATTTGGTAAAAGATAGAATAAAAGAAGGCAATTCATGTGCAGCTTTCAGTAAAATCACAGTGTGACAGATTAGAAAAGAATAGATATATACACATAGACTACATACAGTAGATATATAGATGTCAGTGACACACACATACCGTATTTTTCGCTTTGTAAGACGCACTTTATTTCCCCCAAATTTGGTGGGGGAAATGGGGGTGTGTCTTACAAAGCAGATATATTGCTTACCGGGACCGTTGCAGACTGGAATGAGGGGGTGTCCGCAGCTGCTTCCACTGCCCAGGGTGTTTGCCATTGCCCAGGGTATCCGCCGCTGCCCAGGGTGATGCTGGCATCTCTGATGCTGCAGGGGGCTCTGCCGACATTTTGTGAAAGGCCAGAGCCCCCCAGCAGTTCGTCCATGCATTCCTATGCGACAGACTTCGGGAAAATGGCCTCCGAGAGGTGGCGCATGCGCAGATAGAGATCTTGGCACCAAGATCTCGGGAAATGAGATTTTAGCACTGAGATCTCATCTCTCAAGATCTTGGTCCAGAAATCTCCATCTGCACATGCGCCGCCTCCCGGTGGCCATTTTCCCGAAGTCCACCACACAGGTAAGCATGGACGAACTCCCGGGGGATGTAGCCTTTCACAAAATATCGGCAGAGCCCCCCTACAGCACTGGGGACGTCAGCATCACCGGAGACACCCCCGCAGCACAGGAGCCCCCAGCAGCACAGGACAACTGCACACCCCCTCATCCCAGCCTGCAGGAATGCTCCACTCCTGCCTCCTCCAGCAGCAACCCTGGGACCCAGCTTCATCGCAGCCACCACCCCGGTAAGCAATAAGACACAGGGAATTATAAGAAGCACCACCAATTTATTAAAAAAAGTTTTTTCCTTTTTTTCTCCTCAAAATTTAGGATGCGTCTTATAATCCGGAGAGTCTTACAAAGCAAAAAATGCGGTATATATGTATATATATTACATAGATAGATACAAAGAGAGGAGAAAATCTGGCAATTCATCTGCCGTGTACTGTAAAATCACTGCAGGAGTCGACAGGATAGAAGAGATGGATTACATAAAGTAAATACAAATAGAATAGGTAGCTATACAGATGTCTGTGACAAATACAGTTAGTACAGTGTGTGTACAGCTTATTGTGCATGTATTTCATTAATAAAAGATGGGAAAGCTGACAGCTGGGTGCTGATGTTTATAGCCTAGGAAAGGGGCAATAACCATGGAGCTTCCCAGGATATTAATATCAGCTGACAGCTACAGTATATACTTAACCTTTACTGGCTATTAAAATGGGGGACCCTAAAAAAATGACTTAGGGTTCCCCTATAATTAATAGCCAGCAAAGGCTATGAAGAGAGCTGCAGGCTCATATTAATAGCGTAGGAAGAGGCCACGGATACTAGCCACCCCAGGCTAAAAAACATCAGCTCTCATCTGCCCCAGAAAAACACTTAGCCTCGCTCTTCCCACTTGCCCTGTAGTGGAATGATAGTTGGGAGGATTAGTGTCACCTTTGTATTGTCAAGTAACCCCATAGTAACATTGTATGAAAACATAGACACCCAGAAAAGAGTCCTTTAATTGAAAGAAATACACAGACTCCTTTAATTATCTTAACCCCTTCATAACCCAGCCTATTTTGACCTTAATGACATGGCAGTTTTTTGCAATTCTGACCAGTGTCCCTTTATGAGGTAATAACTCAGGAACGCTTCAACGGATCCTAGCGGTTATGAGATTGTTTTTTCGCGACATATTGGGCTTCATGTTAGTGGTAAATGTAGGTCGATAATTTTTGAGTTTATTTGTGAAAAAAATGGAAATTTGGCGAAAATTTTGAAAATCTCGCAATTTTCACATTTTGAATTTTTATTCTGTTAAACCAGAGAGTTATGTGACACAAAATAGTTAATAAATAACATTTCCCACATGTCTACTTTACATAAGCACAATTTTGGAAACAACATTTTTTTGCTAGGAAGTTATAAGGGTTAAAATTTGACCGGTGATTTCTCATTTTTACAACAAAATTTACAAAACCATTTTTTTTAGGGGCCACCTCAAATTTGAAGTCAGTTTGAGGGGTCTATATGGCTGAAAATACCCAAAAGTGACACCATTCTAATAACCGCACCCCTCAAGGTGCTCAAAACCACATTCAAGAAGTTTATTAACCCTTCAGGTGTTTCACAGCAGCAGAAGCAACATGGAAGGAAAAAATGAACATTTAACTTTTTAATCACAAAAATGATCTTTGAGCAACAATTTTTTTATTTTCCCAAGGGTAAAAGAAGAAACTGGACCACGAACGTGGTTGCACAATTTGTCCTGAGTACTCTGATACCTCATATGTGGGGGTAAACCACACGGCAGAGCTTGGAAGGGAAGGAGCGCCATTTGACTTTTTGAATGAAAAATTGGCTCCAATCTTTAGAGGACACCATGTCGCATTTGGAGAGCGTGCCTAAACATTGGAGCTCCCCCACAAGTGACCGCATTTTGGAAACTAGATCCCTCAAGGAACTTATCTAGAAGCATAGTGTTAGGGGTCGAGTTCCCGTCTCTGCACAGGGGGAATCTCGGGCCATCTCCGCTGCGGTCTCCCATTCTTCTCCTGCCGCAGTGGAGACGTCGGTCCCAGCGGCTCGCTCAGTCTGGCTCTGTACGGAGAGTTACTGCTGCTTTTCCTGCTTCTGCCATTGAAGTCAGTGCTGGGCAGCGGCGAGCAGACGCTTCTGGGACTAAGTCCTGCTTTTCTCATTCTGAGCATGCCCAGTGTAAGATCTCTCAGTGGAGATCGAGGGTCACATGATCAGACACTGCAGCTAAGGTCCTGTAGGTGCTCACACTCTGTGGCAGCCTCTCATTGGTCCTTCCAGGAAGGTTCTGAACGTGCTGCAACTATTTAAGGTTCACATGGCCACACGGCCATGCGCTAGTATTGCTCTTTATTTGTGTACTTTGCGCCAGTGTGGTCTTGTATAAGTGTTCATTGACCCGTAGAAAAAGAACTGAGTGGCACTCGATGTGTTAATCTTCACAGGCAGTAACAATATAGGAGAAGTCTTGGCATAAACTTCAAGCCACCAGTCTATGAGTTTGCAGATGCTGAGTGGTGCTTAGCATATACAGCAGACAAACTTTCCAACTTGTTTAAATAACAAAAGATGCAGCACTCACCAGATTCTTGCTGAAGATTGTGTCCTTTATTCGCTTTAAGCGATATGAGACATTTATGCGGAGAGGCGGCAGGAAAGAGGATTAGGTGCGGGGGAGAGGAGAAGGACCTCTCCCCCGCACCTAATCCTCTTTCCTGCCGCCTCTCCGCATAAATGTCTCATATCGCTTAAAGTGAATAAAGGACACTATCTTGTATAAGTGTGTTCAGGGACCCGGCTGAAATAAGCCCCTAGAATGCTGGCACCTCCGGCGAGGAGTTTGTATGCTTGGGTATTCAGGGACCAGGCCGAAATAAGCCCTTAGAATGCTGGCACCTCTGGCGAGGAGTTTTGTGTGCATGCATGACCACTGACTGCTCTTGTTTAGGCAGTAGCCTGTGCCTCTGTGGAGTCTAACAGGGCACAGAGCTTTGAGTTCACGGCTGCTCTGTGAAGTAACAGAGTTAGCTAACACCATCATTTAGTTCCGCTAATTGCTAGCAGCAGGTTCTCCTGCACGGTGGACCCCGAGCTGCGAATGCATCTATCATAATAAAATCATATATTAATTTGGTGCGTTCCGCTAGCCCTAACCTAACATAATACTAGTGCCTGGGTCTGGCTAGTAAATGGTGGACATACAGCAACCTTTGCGGTATATCCAGCAGCTGGAGGGTAGGTTGGTGGCTCTCGAGAGCTCAACCTCAGCTGTGGATATTTCCACAGTTGCTGTACAGGCTGCTAGCGTGGCTGCAGCCACGTTCTCCACTGCCACCCCTGTTCAGACATTTTCACGCCTCCCGCTGCCAGGAAAATTTTCTGGAGAAAGCAGATCTTGTAGGGGATTCGTGAGTCAGTGCTCTATTCTCCTCGAGCTACTGGCTGCACGTTTTCCCACAGAGCAGGCTAAGGTGAGATTTATTGTGTCCCTCTTGTCGGACAGGGCGTTGGAATGGGCTATGCCGCTGTGGGAGCGTGACGATTGTGTGGTGCAGAGTGCTCCGTTGTTTCTGAGTTCTCTGAAACAGGTCTTCCTAGGACCTCAAGTCACCCATGATATAGCGCTCCAACTGCTGGCATTAACTCAGGGTGAGTCCTTGATCAGCCAATTTGCCATCCGTTTCCGAACTTTAGCTTCAGAGCTGGAGTGGTCGGATAAAGCCCTTATCCCCATATTTTGGAGGGGGCTGGCTGATCACATTAAGGACGCTCTGGCCACTAGGGAGATTCCAGCCACACTGGAGGAGTTAATAACTGTCTCTACCCGTATTGACCTCCGTTTTAATGAGCGGAGGTTAGAGCGAGCCCAGTGTAGGCAGAGGTTTCGGCAGGCTCCCACCTTCGCCAAGCCTCTGGATCTCCGGTCCAGGTTCCTGAGTCACATGAGTCCAGGGAGGTGTCTGGAGCGGGTTCTAAGTCCCGGACCGCTCGGGCACCCAAGGTCTGCCATGTTTGCCAGCAGTCTGGACATCTTGCCACCAGATGTTCCCAGCGGTCGAGGAAACGTCAGTCTCTAGTGGTAGTCGGTGGAGGTACACTAGATACGGCGACGTTTGCCTCAAAATTGTCCTTTAAGGGGACAACTATTATTGGCTCATCTTCCCACTCAGTAGAGCTCTGCGTGGATTCTGGGGCGGAGGGCAATTTTATGTCTTCCGCCTGTGCCCAACGTCACGCAATACCCCTGGTTATGCTAGCGCAACCAGTTACGGTATGAGTGGTGAATCGGTCGATACTGCCCTCACAGATAACTCACCAGACCATTCCTTTTTCTCTGTCCATGTCGCCATCCCATCAGGAGACAATATCTCTGCTCGTCATACCTGAGGGAATTGATGAGGTTCTGTTGGGAATACCTTGGTTATGGTACCACTCTCCACTAGGGTTGAGCGACCTTTACTTTTATAGGATCGGGTCGGGTTTCACGAAACCCGACTTTTTCAAAAGTCGGGTCGAGTGAAATCGGCCGATCCTATAAAAAAGTCGGGGTCGGGGTCGGCCGAAACTCGAAACCCAATGCAGTGCATTGGGTTTCCAATGGTTCCCAGGGTCTGAAGGAGCGGAAACTCTCCTTCAGGCCCTGGGATCCATATTTAAGTGTAAAATAAAGAATTAAAATAAAAAATATCGCCATACTTACCATCTGACGGGCCCTGGTACTAACCGGGAACCTTCCTTCCTTAGAATCAGCCTTCCAGGACCTCGCGGTGACGTCGCGGCTTGTGATTGGTCGCGCGGCCGCCCATGTGACCGCTCGCGCGACCAATCAGAAGCCGCGACGTCACCATGACGTCACCGAAGGTCCTGGAAGGGCTGATTCTTAGGAAGGAAGGCTGCCGGAAAGAAGCAGGGCGTGTCCGAGGGTGAGTATATACCTAATAGGAATATACTCACCCTCGGCTTCGTTCCGGCAGTCTTCCTTCCTAAGAATCAGCCCTTCCAGGACCTTCGGTGACGTCACGGTGACGTCGCGGCTTCTGATTGGTCGCGCGAGCGGTCACATGGGCGGGCGCGCGACCAATCACAAGCCGCGACGTCACTGCGACGTCACCGCGAGGTCCTGGAAGGCTGATTCTAAGGAAGGAAGGTTCCCGGTTAGTACCAGGGCCCGTCAGATGGTAAGTATGGCGATATTTTTTATTTTAATTCTTTATTTTACACTTAAATCTGAATTCCGATACCAATTCCCGATATCTTAAACATATCGGGAATCGGTATCGGAATTCCGATTCCAGATTCAGAAGATCGCCGACTTCATGGCCGACCCCACACAGGGAGTTTGACTTTGCCAAAAGTCGGCGACTTCTGAAAATTGCCGACCCGTTTCGCTCAACCCTACTCTCCACATATCGAGTGGTCCTCAGGCAGAATTTTGGGATGGGGTGAGTCTTGTGAGGGTAGGTGTCAAAGGGAGTGCGTTCAGGTTGCTACTACAGAGGTACCTGAAGATCTATCCTCTCTCCCCAAGCAATACTGGTCTCATGCAGACGTGTTCTCCAAAAAGGCGGCGGAGACCCTTCCGCCTCACCGACCCTATGACTGTCCTATTGACCTCTTGCCTGGTGCTGAGCCTCCCCGGGGTCGAGTTTATCCGTTATCTCTCCCAGAGACGGAGGCTATGTCTCAGTACATCCAAGAGAATCTGGCAAGAGGGTTCATCAGGAAGTCAGTGTCGCCTGCTGGGGCTGGGTTCTTCTTTGTTCAGAAGAAGAATGGAGAACTGCATCCATGTATTGATTACAGGGGTTTTAACGCCATCACCGTTAAGAACAAATACCCATTACCCCTGATATCCGAGCTTTTTGATAGGCTACGGGGAGCAAGTGTATTTACAAAATTAGATCTGCGGGGTGCTTACAACCTGATTTGCATCCGTGAGGGGGACGAATGGAAGATGGCTTTTAACACCAGGGATGGGCACTATGAGTATCTGGTGATGCCCTTCGGGCTCTGTAATGCCTGTTGTGAATTCCGTTCTTGAACTCCCTCCTGTGGTCATGAATGATACTTCGGCGAGTTCTGTCCATGGACTCCCTCTGGTGGCTGTGAGTGGAACTGCTGGTTCTGAGGTTGCTTCCTCAGCTGCCCTCCTTTGCGGCTGGGTTGGCTTCTCTATTTAACTTCACTCAGATCGTTACTCCATGCCAGCTGTCAATGTATTAGCACTGGTTCAGATCTCTCTCGGATCTTTCTGATGACCTGTCTACTCCAGCAGAAGCTAAGTCCCTGCTAGTTCATTTGTTGTTCATTGTGTACTGAATATATTTCTTAGTACTTGCTAAGTTCTAGTCCAGCTTGCTAACATGATATTGCCTTGCTAGCTGGAAGCTCTGGGTTGCAGAGTGGCACCTCCGCACCTTGAGTCGGTGCGGGGGTCTTTTTGCACACTCTACGTGGCTTTTTGTAGTTTTTTGTGCTGACCGCATAGATCCCTTTCCTTTCCTCAGTCTATCTAGTAAGTCTGGCCTCCTTTGCTGAAACCTGTTTCATCCCTGTGTTTGTAACTTTCCTCTTAACTCACAGTTAATATATGTGGGGGGCTGCCTTTACCTTTGGGGAATTTTCTCTGAGGCAAGGTAAGGCTTATTTTCCTATCTTTAGGGGTAGTTAGCTCTTAGGCTGTGAAGAGGCGTCTAGGGAGAGTTAGGTACGCTCCACAGCTATTTCTAGTGTGTGTGTTTTAGGATTAGGATTTGCGGTCAGCAGAGTTCCCACTTCCCAGAGCTCGTCCTGTCTTCTAGTTTAACCATCAGGTCATTCCAGGTGCACCTAACCACCAGGTCCATAACAAATGCCCCAGCCGTTTTCCAAGACTTTGTGAACGACATCTTCCGAGATATGCTCACCACCTCGGTCGTAGTCTATCTGGATGATATTCTCATCTACTCTCCAGATATTGACTCCCATCGGAGAGATGTTTGCAAAGTCTTTGACCTCTTACGGGCAAACTCCCTCTGCGCCAAGTTGGAGAAGTGTGTGTTTGAGCAGGAGTCCTTGCCATTTCTTGGTTATATCATCTCTGCCCAGGGTTTGGCTATGGATCCTGCCAAGCTACAGGCTGTGATGGACTGGCAGGAACCCCATTCTCTTAATGTGATGCAGCGCTTTATGGGGTTCATGTCATGTCGGAGGCTGTTCAGACCAGGTCGTTCGACAGACAGCGGTAATTCCGCTTTTGACCACTATGTGCTCATTGGCGTCGGCTAGATTTTATCTAGCTGTTCCGGGGTTAATTTACCTGATCCTCGGATTGGAAGCTGGGCCATGCCCATTGCCTTTAAATAGTTCTCCTGATCATTGGGCATCGCCGAATATAGCTTCTGTCTTGTGTGTTGTTATCTCGGTCTGGAGTGGAGAGCTGGTTGTTGGAGATTTGTTGCTGGTGGTGTATTTTCCTTTGTCTTATTTACTCCTTCCTATATTTGTATTTATTTTGCCCTGCACATTTATATTGTATTCCTGAGTGACTGCGGCATGGTGTATATTTTCCTTTATCCTTGTCTGTGCTAACTGTGGGTATTGGTGTATTACCTCTTCACTGGGTGGTGGGCGGAGGTTTCAGCCTAGGGTTGAAACAGGAGACAGGGTGAGGTTCGAGGCCTGGACATGCACACCAACAGTGTAAACTCCAGGTAGAGGGTCAGTCAGGAATTTCCTAGTCTGAGGGAAATTGCAGGGGCCCGGGTTATTAGCTCTCGCTCACCTAGTCTCCCAGTGACATTATAATCGGCCCAACAAAAAAAAAAAAAAAAGGGTTTCTTTTTTTGTGTGTTTTGTCATGGATCCCATGACTTCCATAACCTGCCAGTTGGAGGCGCTGTCCCTACAGGTCACTGAGTTGAGGAGGGCAGTACAGCAACAGGGACTAGCAGTATCTAATGTGCAAGCTGGAGCGACAGGAAGAGTTGCTGAGCCTAAATTCCCTTTGCCTGAAAAATTTGCTGGGGAACGCAGTAAATTTGTTTCTTTTCGTGAAGCTTGCAAACTATATTTCCGTATGCGCCCGATCTCCTCAGGTAATGAGGCTCAGCGTGTGGGCCTAGTGCTGTCATTGTTAAGCGGGGATCCCCAAGCATGGGTGTTTTGTTTGCCATCTGATTCTGCTGCATTTGACTCTGTGGAGAGTTTTTTTTCCTCTCTTGGAAAAATCTACGATGAACCTGACAGAATGGCTCTAGCAGAATCTAAGATACGCACTATTCGCCAGGGGGAGCGAGTTGCAGAGGATTGCTGTTCTGAATTTCGTCGCTGGGCGATCGATACACAATGGAATGATCCAGCATTGCGGAGTCAGTTTATTCATGGGGTTTCTGGAAGGGTTAAAAAAGCCCTTCTGATGTACGAGACTCCTGCTTCTCTAGATTCTGCTATGAGTCTGGTTGTCCGCATTGATCGCTGTTTGCGTCAGGGGGAGCATGAGACACCGCCTATGGGAGAGGGTTTAGGTTCACGTGAGGTTGCTGCAAGTGAGCCCACGGAGCCTATGCAAATCGCAGGGGTGTCACATGTGAAGCGTCGAGCCCTTGAGCTCAGGAAGAAGGGAGCCTGTTTTTACTGTGGTAAAACTGGTCATTTTATTAACATCTGTACTCTGCTGTCTAAGAAAAACGCAACGACGGAAAACTTCTAAGCTCAGAGGGTGTGGAGGAGACCAATCTGAGCTTATGTATATCCTCCATGGTGGTTTCTCAATGCATGCTCCCTGCTAAGGTTTTTATCGCTGGCAGTGAGCTGCCACTTACTGATTTTGTGGATAGTGGTTCAGCCACAAATCTCATTGATGAGGAGTTTGCGCGCACAGCAGGTTTTAGGATTGAAAAACTGTCTCATCCTATCCGCGTGGTCACCATCAATGCTGCTCCTCTCTCTCAGGGGGAGATTACTGAATTTGTGGCTGAGGTGAAACTCCACATTGGGGTTCTACATTCCGAGCGGGTTACATGTAAGGTGCTCAGGAATCTTCCTGCTCAGGTGGTTTTGGGTTTTCCTTGGTTGTCTATGCACAACCCCGGTAATTGACTTGGAAAACTCAGGACATAATTCAGTGGAGCGAGTTCTGCCAGGAGAATTGCCTGGCCACATGTGTGGCTGCGGTGACTTCAAGCGTTCCGGATTTTGTGGATGTGTTCTCTGAGAAGGGTTGTTCAGAGTTGCCGCCACATCATCCTTATGACTGTTCTATCAGGTTTAAACCATGGGCCAAGTTGCCTAAAGCAAGGATGTTTAACATCTCCGGTCCGGAGAGACAAGCGTTAAAAGATTATATTGCTGAAAGCTTGAGCAAAGGGCACATCAGGCCGTCATCCTCGCCAGCAGGGTTCTTCTTCGTGAAGAAGAAAGATGCAGATTACGCCCGTGTTTGGACTTCAGGGAGTTGAACCAGATTACGGTTCGTGATCCATACCCTATGCCACTGACACCAGATTTGTTCAACCAGGTGGCGGGTGCTAAGTGGTTTACCAAGCTTGACCTCAGGGGGGCGTACAACCTCATAAGAGTCCATCAAGGTGATGAGTGGAAGATGGCTTTTAATACCCCTGAGGGTCATTTTGAAAATTTGGTGATGCCATTTGGGTTGACTAACGCACCAGCAGTGTTCCAACATTTCATCAATGATGTGTTCTCGCATGTTTTGGGAAAATTCGTTATCGTGTACCTAGATGACATTCTCATATATTCTTGCGACCGTGATGCTCATTTAGATCATGTCAGGCAGGTGTTACAGCTTCTCAGAGAGAATAAGCTGTATGCTAAACTTGAGAAATGTGTATTTTTTGTTCAGGAGTTGCCTTTCTTGGGTTATATTGTGTCTGCTTCTGGTTTTAAAATGGACATCGCTAAGGTGCAAGCGGTGCTGCATTGGGAACGTACTGATAACCTGAAAGCACTTCAGTGGTTTCTTGGGTTTTCTAACTACTATAGGAAATTTATCAAGGATTTATCCATCATTGCTAAACTGCTAACTGACATGACTAAAAGGGTACCAATTTCTCCGTTTGGCCTGAGGCTGCTGTGTGCGCATTTGAATTTCTTAAGAACAGTTTTGTTTCAGCCCCCATTCTTGTGCAGCCAGACATATCAAAACCCTTTGTTGTGGAAGTCGATGCGTCTGAGGTTGGTGTGGGGGCGGTACTATCTCAAGGCTCATCTTTGAGTGGTTTGCGTCCGTGCGCCTATTTCTCCAAGAAACTGTCGTCCGCCGAACGTAACTACGATATCGGCAACAGGGAGTTGTTGGCTATTAAGTTGGCCTTTGAGGAATGGCGACACTTCTTGGAGGGGTCGGTACATCAGGTTACTGTTATTATCGATCATAAGAATCTGCTGTATTTGGAGTCAGCCAAGCATCTGTCCCCCAGGCAGGCTCGCTGGGCATTGTTTTTCACGCGGTTCAATTTTGTTGTCACTTACAGACTGCGGTCTAAAAACACTAAGGCGGATGCTCTGTCCAGGTGTTTTCCGGGGGAGAACCTTGGGAGGATCCAGTACCCATCCTCCAAAAGGGTGTTGTGGTTTCGGCTCTCACTACCGAGGTTGAGGCTGAGATTGCCGAGGCTCAGGAGGAGGTACCATCTGAGCTTCCCATCAACAAATCTTTTGTACCGCTTCATCTCCGCTTAAAGGTTTTGGCGGAGCATCATGATGCTGTCGTGGCTGGCCACCCAGGGGTTAGAGGTACCTTGGAGTTGGTGTCACGTCAGTTTTGGTGGCCCAAGATCCATCAGGACGTGGTCTCATACGTGTCAGCTTGTACCACGTGCGCTAGGGCTAAGACGCCCCGCTCCCGTCCTGTTGGCACACTACTTCCTCTTGAGGCACCTAGTAAGCCATGGATGGAAATCTCCATGGATTTCATCACTGATTTGCCCTCATCAGCTGGGAACACGGTCATCTTGGTGATAGTTGATCGGTTTTCAAAAATGTTGCACTTTGTGTCTTTGCTTTCGTTGCCTAACGCTAAGACTCTGGCTCAGGTATTTGTGCAGGAGGTGGTCAGACTTCATGGGGTTCCATCTGACATCGTGTCTGATAGGGGGTCACAGTTTGTGGCAAAATTTTGGAAAGCATTTTGCTCACGGCTGGGGATCAAGTTGTCTCATTCTTCGGCGTTTCATCCTCAGTCAAATGGTCAGACTGAGCGTATGAACCAAAATTTGGAACAGTACTTATGCTGCTTTGTCTCTGATAACCAGGAGGAGTGGTCTACGTTCCTTCCTTTGGCTGAGTTTGCCATCAATAATCACCGCCAGGAGTCGTCTGTGGGGTCTCCGTTTTTTTGTGTTTACGGGCTACATCCTCAATTTTGTACTTTGAGTCAGAGGGGCTCTTCCGGCGTTCCGGAGGAGGACCAGTTAGGAGCACAAATGTCGTCAGTCTGGAGGAGAGTTAAACAGCACCTGTTGAGTGTGGGTGCTAGGTACAAACGTCTGGCTGACAGTAGGCGTGTGCCAGGTCCGGACCTGAGTGTGGATGACTAGGTGTGGTTATCCACAAAAAACATAAGACTCAAAATACCGTCCCTTAAATTGGGTCCACGGTTTATTGGTCCATTTAAGGTCACCGCCGTCATTAACCCAGTAGCGTACCGATTGGAGCTCCCTACGGTGTATAAGATACACAACGTGTTCCACAGGTCTCTTCTAAAGAAGGTGGTGGGTTCTGTGGACTCAGCGCCTATGCCACCTCCAGTCTTGGTGGATGGTAGTTTGGAATTTGAAGTCTCCAAGGTGGTTGACTCTCGTGTAGTGCGCCGCACTTTACAGTACTTGGTTCACTGGCGTGGTTATGGGCCTGAGGAGAGGTCCTGGGTACCAGCCTCGGACATTCATGCGGATCGGCTGGTCAGGTTTTTTCATCGTCGCCATCCAGACAAGCCGGGTCCTATAAGCTGTGAGGGCCCTGGGGTCCCTTGTAGAAGGCGGGGTACTGTCATGTCAGACGCTGTTCAGACCAGGTTGTTCGACAGACAGCGGTAATTCCGCTTTTGACCACTATGTGCTCATTGGTGTCGGCTAGATTTTATCTAGCTGTTCCGGGGTTAATTTACCTGATCCTCGGATTGGAAGCTGGGCCATGCCCATTGCCTTTAAATAGTTCTCCTGATCATTGGGCGTCGCCGATTATAGCTTCTGTCTTGTGCATTGTTATCTCAGTCTGGAGTGGAGAGCTGGTTGTTGGAGATTCGTTGCTGGTGGTGTATTTTCCCTTGTCTTATTTACTCCTTCCTATATTTGTATTTATTTTGCCCTGCACATTTATAGTGTATTCCTGAGTGACTGTGGCGTGGTGTATATTTTCCTTTATCCTTGTCTGTGCTAACTGTGGGTATTGGTGTATTACCTCTTCACTGGGTGGTGGGTGGAGGTTTCAGCCTAGGGTTGAAACAGGAGACAGGGTGAGGTTCGAGGCCTGGACATGCACACCATCAGTGTAAACTCCAGGTAGAGGGTCAGTCAGGATTTCCTTAGTCTGAGGGAAATTGCAGGGGCCCGGGTTATTAGCTCTTGCTCACCTAGTCTCCCCGTGACAGTTCATTAACTAATATCGACAGTTCATTCCACACTTCTCAACTTTGGTAGCTCCCTTGGTTGCCCTTACCAAGAAGGGAGCAAATCCCAAATTGTGGTCTGAGGAGGTCTCCAAGGCCTTTAAATCCATAAAGTCACACTTCACTAGCGCTCCCATCCTACATCGCCTCGATGTATACAAACCATTCATCATGGAGGTGGATGCCTCATCTGTTGGTGCTGGAGCGGTCCTTTTCCAAAAAGATGCTCAAGGTCAGAAGCATCCTTGCTTCCTCTTTTCTAAGACCTTCTCACCAGCAGAGAGGAATTATTCCATCGGGGACAGGGAGTTGCTGGCCATGAAGTTGGCTTTCTCGGAGTGGAGACATCTCTTGGAGGGAGCTCATTTTCCTTTCCAAGTCTTCACAGACCATAAAAATTTGGTGTACCTGCAGACAGCCCAGCAGTTAAATTCTCACCAGGCTAGATGGTCCTTTTCCATTTCACCCTCCATTTTCTTTCGGGGGAGAAGAACATTCGTGCCGACGCTCTCTCTCGCTCCGTTGTGTCATCTGTGGAGGAGGAAGAGGAGCCTCGGCTTATTGTCCCCACTGAGAGTCTGAGAACCGTAGCTCTAGTTTCGCTAGAGTCTGTGCCTCCGGGCAAGTCTTTCATACCATCCAGTTTGCGACCGGAGGTTCTCTCGTGGGCTCATTTGTCCAGGGTGGGTGGACATTTTGGGACAAAAAGGACATCTGAGCTGTTGGCGAGGACGTACTGGTGGCCACATATGGTCCGTGATGTCAGGGATTATATTCAGGCCTGTGTCTCCTGCGCCAAAAATAAGTCCCCTCGACAACGGCCAGCTGGGTTACTCTATCCATTGCCGGTGGCAGACAGGCCCTGGGAGATGGTCGGGATGGACTTTGTGGTGGGTTTGCCCAAGTCTCGGGGCTGTACCATCATTTGGGTTATCACCGATCATTTTTCCAAAATGGTGCATTTGGTGCCGCTTCCACGGTTACCTTCGGCACGGGCCTTGGCAGCGTTGTTCATAAAGCACATCTTCCGCCTACATGGTATGCCAGACAAAATTGTCAGTGACCGGGGTCCCCAGTTTGCATCTCGGTTCTGGAGAGAGCTTTGTCGTCTTCTCAGCATTGAGTTAAATCTCTCTTCCGCATATCATCCCGAGACGAATGGATTGGTAGAGAGGGCCAATCAGACCATGGTCACATATCTGCGACATTTTGTCTCAGCCAGGCAGGATGACTGGGCATCCTTGCTACTGTGGGCAGAGTTTGCGCTGAACAAAGCGGTAGCCGACTCCACTGGACAAACCCCATTCCTCCTCAACTATGGTCAGCATCCGCGGGTACCTGTGCCTATGCCCGTGTCTTCTGCCGACTCCAGGGTAGCAGACTGGGCTGTGGAGGCACGGGATATTTGGGACCGCACTCAGGATGCCATTCAGGCCTCCAAGGAGAGAATGAGGTCCTCCGCCGATGCACATCAGCACCCTGCTCCGACCTTTGCTCCTGGCGACTTAGTGTGGCTCTCCGCCCGTAACATCAGGCTGCGTGTTGAGTCTACTAAGTTTGCACCTTGCTACTTGGGTCCTTTCAAGGTCCTCGAACAGGTTAACACTGTGGTCTACCGTTTAGCCCTTCCACCACGCCTGGGTATCACCGACACCTTTCATGTGTCCCTCTTGAAACCTGTGTACATGTCCTGGTTTTCTGAGTCATCTGCCGGGACATCGGGTTCGTCTACAGACGATTACGAGGTGAACGCTATTTTGGGGTGCAAGGTGGTTTGTGGCAAAAAAATTTATTTGGTGGACTGGAAGGGTTACGGTCCTGAGGATAGGTCCTGGGAGCCTGCTGAGCGCATTCGGGCTCCGCAGCTCATTGCTGCCTTCGAGCGTAGTGAGGTCCAAGGAGGGGGGGGCCCTAGGAGGGGGGGTAATGTTAGGGGTCGAGTTCCCATCTCTGCACAGGGGGAATCTCGGGCCATCTCCGCTGCAGTCTCCCATTCTTCTCCTGCCGCAGTGGAGTCTGGTCAGCGGAGACGTCGGTCCCAGCGGCTCGCTCAGTCTGGCTCTGTACAGAGAGTTACTGCTGCTTTTCCTGCTTCTGCCATTGAATTCTGTGCTGGGCAGTGGCGAGCAGACGCTTCTGGGACTAAGTCCTGCTTTTCTCGTTCTGAGCATGCCCAGTGTAAAATCTCTCAGTGGAGATCGAGGGTCACATGATCAGACACTGCAGCTAAGGTCCTGTAGGTGCTCACGCTCTGTGGAAGCCTCTCATTGGTCCTTCCAGGAAGGTCCTGAAGTGCTGCAACTATTTAAAGTTCGCATGGCCGCACGGCCATGCGCTAGTATTGCTCTTTATTTGTGTACTTTGCGCCAGTGTGGTCTTGTATAAGTGTGTTCAGGGACCCGGCTGATATAAGCCCCTAGAATGCTAGCACCTCCGGCGAGGAGTTTGTATGCTTGGGTATTCAGGGACCAGGCTATAATAAGCCCTTAGAATGCTGGCACCTCCGGCAAGGAGTTTCGTGTGCATGCATGACCACTGACTGCTCTTGCTTAGGCAGTAGCCTGTGCCTCTGTGGAGTCTAACAGGGCACAGAGCTTTGAGTTCACGGCTGCTCTGTGAAGTAACAGAGTTAGCTAACACCGTCATTTAGTTCCGCTAATTGCTAGCAGCAGGTTCTCCTGCACGGTGGACTATGGGCTGCGAACGCATCTATCACAATAAAATCATATATTCATTTGGTGCTTTCCGCTAGCCCTAACCTAACACATAGTGAGCACTTTAAACCCCCAGGTGCTTCACAAATTGATCCGTAAAAATGAAAAAGTACTTTTTTTTCACAAAAAAATTATTTTAGCCTCAATTTTTTCATTTTCACATGGGCAACAGTATAAAATGGATCGTAAAATTTGTTGGGCAATTTCTCCTGAGTACACCGATACCTCACATGTGGGGGTAAACCACTGTTTGGGCACATGGTAAGGCTCGGAAGGGAAGGAGCGCCATTTGACTTTTTGAATTGAAAATTATCTCCATCGTTAGCGGACACCATGTCACGTTTGGAAAGCCCCTGTGTGCCTAAAAATTGGAGCTCCCTCACATGTGACCCCATTTTGGAAACTAGACCCCCAAGGAACTTATCTAGAAGCATAGTCAGCACTTTAAACCCTCAGGTGCTTCACAAATTGATCCGTAAAAATGAAAAAGTACTTTTTTTCACACAAAATTTAATTTAGCCTCAATTTGTTCATTATCACATGGGGAACAGGATAAAATGGATCCTAAAATTTGTTGTGCAATTTCTCCTGAGTACGCAGATACCTCATATGTGGGGGTAAACCACGGTTTGGGTGCACGGCAAGGCTCGGAAAGGAAGGCGTGCCATTTGACTTTTTGAATGGAAAATTAGCTCCAATCGTTAGTGGACACCATGTCGCGTTTGGAGAGCCCCTGTGTGCCTAGACATTGGAGCTCCCCTACAAGTGACCCCATTTTGGAAACTAGACCCCCCAAGGAACTTATCTAGATGCATAGTGAGCACTTTAAACCCCTAGGTGCTTCACAGAAGTTTATAACGCAGAGACGTGAAAATAAAAAATAATTTTTCTTTCCTCAAAAATGATTTTTAGCCCGGAATTTTTTATTTTCCCAAGGGTAACAGGAGAAATTAGACCCCAAATGTTGTTCTCCAGTTTGTCCTGAGTACGATGATACCCCATATGTGGGGGTAAACCACTGTTTGGGCGCACCGCAGGGCTCGGAAGGAAAGGCACGCCATTTGGCTTTTTGAATGGAAAATTAGCTCCAATCATTAGTGGACACCATGTCTCGTTTGGAGAGCCCCTGTGTGCCTAAACATTGGAGCTCCCCCACAAGTTATCCCATTTTGGAAACTAGACCTCCCAAGGAACTAATCTAGATGTGTGGTGTGCACTTTGAACCCCAAAGTGCTTCACAGAAGTTTTTAACGCAGAGCCACAAAAATAAAAAAATAATTTTTCTTTTCTCAAAAATGATTTTTTAGCCCACAATTTTTTATTTTCCCAAGGGTAACAGGAGAAATTGGACCCCAAAAGTTGTTGTGCAGTTTCTCCTGAGTACGCTGATACCCCATTTGTAGGGGTAAACCACTGTTTGGGCACACGTCGGGATTCGGAAGGGAAGTAGTGAAGTTTTGAAATGCAGACTTTGATGGAATGCTCTGCGGGCGTCACATTGCGTTTGCAAAGCCCCTGATGTGCCTAAACAGTAGAAACTCCCCACAAGTGACTCCATCTTGGAAACTAGACCCCAAAGGAAACTTATCTAGATGTGTGGTGAGCACTTTGAACCCCCAAGTGCTTCACAGAAGTTTATAACGCAGAGCCGTGAAAATAATGAATGTGTTTTCTTTCCTCAAAAATATTTTTTTAGCCCAGAATTTTTTAATTTTCCCAAGGGTAACAGGAGAAATTTGACCACAAGAGTTGTTGTCCAGTTTCTCCTGAGTACGGTGATACCCCATATGTGGGGGTAAACCACTGTTTGGGCACATGCCAGGGCTCAGAAGGGAAGTAATGATGTTTTGGAATGCAGACTTTGATGGAATGGTCTGCGGGCATCATGTTACGTTTGCAGAGCCCCTGATGTGCCTAAACAGTAGAAACCCCCCACAAGTTACCCTATTTTGGAAACTAGACCCCCAAGGAACTTATGTAGATATGTGGTGAGCACTTTGAACCCCCAAGTGCTTCACAGAAGTTTACAACGCAGAGCCGTGAAAATAAAAAATCATTTTTCTTTCCTCAAAAATGATGTTTTAGCAAGCAATTTTTTATTTTAACAAGGGTAACAGGAGAAATTGGACCCCAATAGTTGTTTCCCAGTTTGTCCTGAGTACAATGATACCCCATATGTGGGGGTAAACCACTGTTTGGGCACAAGTTGGGGCTCGGAAGGGAAGTAGTGACGTTTTGAAATGCAGACTTTGATGGAGTGGTCTGCGGGCGTCACATTCCATTTGCAGAGCCCCTGATGTGCCTAAACAGTAGAAACCCCCCAAAAGTGACCCCATTTTGGAAACTAGACCCCCCCAAGGAACTTAGGTAGATATGTGGTGAGTAGTGTTGAGCGATACCTTCCGATATCGGAAAGTATCGGTATCGGAAAGTATCGGCCGATACCGTCAAATTATTGGATCTAATCCGATACCGATACCCGATCCCAATGCAAGTCAATGGGACGAAAATATCGGAATTAAAATAAACCCTTTCTTAAGTTAACTTGTAGGTTCATTCTACATGAAGGAAAACAACTAAGAATAATGTAGGATGTATTGGGGGACGTGGCGGAGACATTAAAGGCACAGAGGTTTAGCCCAATCTAATAGAATAGCAGGATTTTGTTTTGTTTTTTATGACGTTCGGCGTTAGAAAGATTTTGACTGTTAATTTTTTTTTTATTTTGTCAGATATTGATGTTTCACTACTTCCACGCCCTTCACCTTCTTTTTTACTTCTCCCACACTTTCTTCTTCATTATCCTCATCATCAGCTTCTTTGACATCAACTTCTTCACCTTATTCATCTTCTTCTTCATCTTCTACCTATTATTTTTTTTGTTACATTGTTCATATTCTTTTTATTTTACTATTATCTTCTTCATATTCAACTTCTTCATCATATTCTTATTTGTGACAGGCATTCCCGTAGTTGTCATCTATAAAAGTTTGAAGATTACACCTTCCGTTCTGCCTGTCACAAAACAGTTACATTTGTCCGCGTTCAGTTTGGCCTGCAGCATCAGGCTTTATCCAGGGGCACCACGAGGAGGAACGTACTCACCCCCATACACTGCTTAGTCTTCTTCTGCTTATAATTTAGATAATATCTTTTGCTCTGATATTTAGTCTTATGCTTAATGTTCTTCTGCTCTTTGTTCTGCAGCCTCTTGTTCTTCTGCTTCTCGGTCTTCCAGGTCGTCGTCATCTCCAGGGTCATCGTCTCCGGGGTCGTCGCATCGGGGTGGTCTTCAGGGTCATCGTCTCCAGGGTCGTCGTCATCTCAGTGGTTGTCGTCTCTGGTGTCATCGTCATCTTAGGGGTGGTCTTCCGGGTCGTCGTCTTTAGGGTCTTGAAATTGGAAATGTAGCAGAAGGTACAAGAAGGCTGAGAAAATGCCGAGAAACAGCTGATGGAACTGGAACTCGGATGGCTACCCGAAGGTCCAAGAGTCAATGGAACTACCGAGGACCAGCTGACGTTACTGGAACCCAGTTACTAAGCAGGAGGTACCCGTGCCTGAAAGCACTACCAAGGACCACCTGACGTTGGTGGAACTCGGATACCCAGAGGGAGGCACCTAAGCCAAAGGCTCTGCCCGGAACCAGCTGACGGTACTGGAACCAGGATGGGGAGCAGAAGGTACAAGAGCAAAAGACACTGCCGAGAACCAGCTGACGGTACTGGAACCCGGATGGGTAGCCGAAGGTCCAAGAGCCAATGGAACTACCGAGGACCAGCTGACGTTACTGGAACCCGGTTACTAAGCAGGAGGTACTTGTGCCTGAAAGCACTACCAAGGACCACCTGACGTTGGTGGAACTCGGATACCCAGAGGGAGGCACCTAAGCCAAAGGCTCTGCCCGGAACCAGCTGACGGTGCTGGAACCAGGATGGGGACCTATTCAAGCTTGTCTTCCTAGAGCCCCAACTAGCGGTGTTGGAGCAAAGGGTCAGCAGGGGGAGCAGAGTGTAGGCCGAAGCCTGCACTGGAGGCATTTGTAGGTCTGTTGTGTCTGCGTGGCTGTTGCAGGACACGTTGCCGGCTACACAGCAGGGGAACAGCTGGCGGTGCTGAACCCCACTGACACATTGGCTGGTGTTTTTCTCTGTGCAGCTAGCAGTACCGGGCCCCAACTGGCGGTGTTAGAGCCCAGGGTCAGCAGGAGGAGAGGGAGCAGAGTGTAGGCCGAAGCCTAATTGAACCAATTTTAAAGGTAACCTTTAACCCCCCCTCAGGTGTTACAAACTAGAAGAGCCACGCCTTATGCAGCAGTAGTGCTGCACAAGTCAAAGGTTGCTCTTTTAATTTTGTTCCTTGCACAAGCTGAATGAAACACGTACAACATTTTGGCCCTTATACAGTCAATCTGTCTCTGAGGCGGGAGTTCCCTTTGTAATGAGACGCAGCACAGCTGGCAAAAATACCAACTTGGTGCTTGGCGCGGCCTCCTGAGCATCGCATTTTGCTGTACAGGAGTCTGTGTTGTTGCGTTATCCCTTGGCCATGCGCTGCCCGTCTTCTGACATCATTTCATGTCGGCTGGTGCGGTTCGCGATGCCCATGAATCCCAGCCCCGCAGTGTCTTTACAGTGTTTCACACTGCGGGGCTGGGATTCATGGCCTGGCGCAGTACATATGTTCGCCTCTCGCTCATGTCCTTACACCTGCTACAGACTGTACGGCGTCAGCTGATCCCTTATCGCATTCCACGGCCATGAAGCCGCACAGTCTGAAGAAGGCGGAAGGAGCTGAGTGACAGCCTGGTGAAGATATGCACTGCTCTTGCCCGTCAATCACACCCTCGCAGTCAAAATAAATAAGACACCGAGGGGCGTTGTGTCGGGCAGGGCGGCCGCAGATGCGCAGCCAGCCAAACAATGATGTCAGAAGAAGGGCTGTGCTACCAAGGGGGTTGTTGCGTGTCATTACAAAGTAAAGTCACACCTCAGGGACGTTTTAATGGTCTCAGGGGACACATTGTAGACGTGTTCTGTTCCACGTGTGCAAGGAGAATAAGTTTATGAGCCACCTTGCACACATGCAGCATTACTGCTGTACAAGTTGGCTGTAAAACATACAAACACCTGGGGGAGGGGGGACTGGTTCCCTTCAATTTCAGTTCTTGTGTCTGCGTGGCTGTTGCTGGACACGTTGCCGGCTACACAGCAGGGGAACAGCTGGCGGTGCTGAACCCCACTGACACATTGGCTGGTGTTTTTCTCTGTGCAGCTAGCAGTACCGGGCCCCAACTGGCGGTGTTAGAGCCCAGGGTCAGCAGGAGGAGAGGGAGCAGAGTGTAGGCTGAAGCCTGCACTGGCGGCAGCTTTGTGTCTGCGTGGCTGTTGCAGGACACGTTGCCGGCTACACAGAGGGGAACAGCTGGCGGTGCTGAACCCCACTGACACATTGGCTGGTGTTTTTCTCTGTGCAGCTAGCAGTACCGGGCCCCAACTGGCGGTGTTAGAGCCCAGGGTCAGCAGGAGGAGAGGGAGCAGAGTGTAGGCCGAAGCCTGCACTGGCGGCAGCTTTGTGTCTGCGTGGCTGTTGCAGGATACGATGCCGGCTACACAGCAGGGGAACAGCTGGCAGTGCTGAACCCCACTGACAGAGTGGCGTGTGTTTTGCTCTGTGCAGCCAGCACTTCCGGACAGCAACTAGCGGTGTTGGAGCCCGGGCTCTGCAGGTGGAGCAGAGTGTAGGCCGAAGCCTAATGGAACCGATTTTAAAGGTAACCTTTAACCCCCCCTCAGGGGTTACAAACTACAAGAGCCACAGCTTGGGCAGCAGTAATGCTGTACAAGTCAAAGGTTGCTCTTTTAATTTTGCTCCTTGCACACGCAGAAAGAAACACGTATAACATTTAGGCCCTTAAGCAGTCAAACTGTTTTGGAGGCGTGAGTTCCCTTTGTAATGAGACGCAGCACAGCTGTCAAAAATCCCACCTTGGTGCTGGGCGCGGCATCCTGAGCATCGTTATTTGCTGCACAGGAGTCTGCGCTGTCATGTTATCCCTTGGCCTTGCGCTGCTAGCGCTGCCCATCTTCTGACATCATTTAATGTTGGCTGGTGCGGTTCGCGATGACCATGAATCCCAGCCCCGCAGTGTCTTTACATTGTTAAAACACTGCAGGGCTGGGATTCATGGCCTGGCGCAGTACATATGTTCGCCTCTCACACTCGGGTCCTTACACCTGCTTCAGACTGTGCGGCGTCAGCTGATCCCTTGTCGCATGCCGCGGCCATGAAGCCGCACAGTCTGAGGAAGGTGGAAGGAGATGAGGGACAGGCGAACATATGCACTGCTCATGCCCATCAATCACACCCTCGCAGTCAAAATAAATAAGACACCGAGGGGCGTTTTGTGGGCCAGGGCGGCCGCAGAGGCGCAGCCAGCCAAACAATGATGCCAGAAGACGGGCAGCGCTACCAAGGGGGTTGCAGCGTGTCATTACAAAGGAAAGTCACACCTCAGGGACGGTTTAATGGTCACAGAGGACACATTTTAGACGTGTTCAGTTCCACGTGTGCAAGGGGAATAAGTTTCTGAGCAACCTTGCACACATGCAGCATTACTGCTGTACAAGGTGGCTGTGAAACATACAAACGCCTGGGGGAGGGGGGACAAGTTCCCTTCAATTTCAGTTCTTGTGTCTGCGTGGCTGTTGCAGGACACGATGCCGGCTACACAGCAGGGGAACAGCTGGCGGTGCTGAACCCCACTGACACATTGGCGAGGTGTTTGGCTCTGTGCAGCCAGCACTTCTGGGCCCCAACTGGCGGTGTTAGAGCCCAGGGTCAGCAGGAGGAGTAGAGGGAGCGGAGTGTAGGCCGAAGCCTGCACTGGCGGCAGCTTTAGGTCTGTTGTGTCTGCGTGGCTTTTGCAGGACACGTTGCCGGCTACACAGCAGGGGTACAGCTGGCGTTGCTGAACCCCACTGACACATTGGCTGGTGTTTTTCTCTGTGCAGCTAGCACATCTGGGCACCAACTGGCGGTGTTAGAGCCCAGGGTCAGCAGGAGGAGCATAGTGTAGGCCGAAGCCTGCACTGGAGCAAGTTGAAAGGGAACCCTTAAACCCCCCCCCCCCCAGGGGTTTGTAGCTGAAATAGACATATTGTACAGCACTAATGCTGGAAAAGGTAAACTTAGCTCTTTTAATTATAGTCCTTGCAAACGCTGAACTTGACACTTATGAAATGTGTCCCCTCACACCGTTAAACCGTCCGATCGGAGGGACTTTCCTTTGTCATGTGACGCAGCACAGCTGTCATTCTTACCCCCTTGGTGCCGTGCGCCGCCTCCTCAGCGTTGTTTGAATCTGTCCCGGAGCCTGCGCTGATATGTTAGCCCTTGTCCATGCACACATTTTGCGCTGCCCATCTGCACAGTCTGAAGAAGGCTGAGGGAGATGAGAGAGAGGCGGAGGTTAAGATATGCACTGCGCATGTCCATGGATCACAGGCCCGCAGTGGGATTAAATCAGAAGACACTATGAGGCGGGATCTCGTCCAGTGCGGCCGCACAGGCGCAGCCAGCCTGACACCAAATGATGTCAGAAGATGGGCAGCGCAAAATGTGTGCATGGACAAGGGCTAACATAAAAGCGCAGGCTCCGGGACAGATTCAAACAACGCTGAGGAGGCGGCGCATGGCGCCAAGGGGGTAAGAATGACAGCTGTGCTTCATCACATGACAAAGGAAAGTCCCTCCGACCGGACGGTTTAACCGTGTGAGGGGACACATTTCATAAGTGTCAAGTTCAGCGTGTGCAAGGACCACCACAAAAAGAGCCACTTTTTCCTTTTGCATCATTATTACTGCTGCACAAGGTGGCTCTTTCAGTAACAAACGCCTTGGGGGGGGGACAGGTTCCCTTAAATTTAAGTTGTTGTGCCTGCGTGGCGGTCGCATGACACGTTGCCGTATACACAGCAGGGGAGCAGCAGGCATTACTGAAACCCACTAACACATTGGCGAGGTGTTTGGCTCTGTGCGGACAGCACTTCTGGACAACAACTAGTGGTGTTGTAGCCCAGGGACAGCAGGAGGAGGAGGTGTAGGAGATAGGAGGGATTGCCACACACACAGCTGGGGAACAGCTGACGTTACTGAACCCAAATAACAGAGGAGCGACTGTTGACTGTGCGTACAGCACTACCAGGCAACAACTAGCGGTGTTGGAGCTCAGGGACAGCAGGAGGAGGAGGTGTAGGAGATAGGAGGGATTGCCACACACACAGCTGGGGAACAGCTGACGTTACTGAACCCCAATAACAGAGGAGCGACTGTTGACTGTGCGTACAGCACTACCAGGCAATAACTAGCGGTGTTGGAGCCCAGGGACAGCAGGAGGAGGAGGTGGAGGAGATAGGAGGGATTGCCACACACACAGCTGGGGAACAGCTGACGTTACTGAACCCCAATAACAGAGGAGCGACTGTTGACTGTGTGTACAGCACTACCAGGCAACAACTAGCGGTGTTGGAGCCCAGGGACAGCAGGAGGAGGAGGTGGAGGAGATAGGAGGGATTGCCACACACACAGCTGAGGAACAGTTGACGTTACTGAACCCCAATAACAGAGGAGCGACTGTTGACTGTGCGTACAGCACTACCAGGCAACAACTAGCGGTGTTGGAGCCCAGGGACAGCAGGAGGAGGAGGTGGAGGAGATAGGAGGGATTGCCACACACACAGCTGGGGAACAGCTGACGTTACTGAACCCCAATAACAGAGGAGCGACTGTTGACTGTGTATACAGCACTACCAGGCAACAACTAGCGGTGTTGGAGCCCAGGGACAGCAGGAGGAGGAGGTGGAGGAGATAGGAGGGATTGCCACACACACAGCTGGGGAACAGCTGACGTTACTGAACCCCAATAACAGAGGAGCGACCGTTGACTGTGCGTACAGCACTACCAGGCAACAACTAGTGGTGTTGGAGCCCAGGGACAGCAGGAGGAGGAGGTGGAGGAGATAGGAGGGATTGCCACACACACAGCTGGGGAACAGCTGACGTTACTGAATCCCAATAACAGAGGAGCGACTGTTGACTGTGCGTACAGCACTACCAGGCAACAACTAGCGGTGTTGGAGCCCAGGGACAGCAGGAGGAGGAGGAGATAGGAGGGATTGCCACACACACAGATGGGGAACAGCTGATGTTACTGAACCCCAATAACAGAGGAGCGACTGTTGACTGTGCGTACAGCACTACCAGGCAACAACTAGCAGTGTTGGAGCCCAGGGACAGCAGGAGGAGGAGGTGGAGGAGATAGGAGGGATTGCCACACACACAGCTGGGGAACAGCTGACGTTACTGAACCCCAATAACAGAGGAGCGACTGTTGACTGTGTATACAGCACTACCAGGCAACAACTAGCGGTGTTGGAGCCCAGGGACAGCAGGAGGAGGAGGTGGAGGAGATAGGAGGGATTGCCACACACACAGCTGGGGAACAGCTGACGTGACTGAACCCCAATAACAGAGGAGCGACTGTTGACTGTGCGTACAGCACTACCAGGCAACAACTAGTGGTGTTGGAGCCCAGGGACAGCAGGAGGAGGAGGTGGAGGAGATAGGAGGGATTGCCACACACACAGCTGGGGAACAGCTGACGTTACTGAATCCCAATAACAGAGGAGCGACTGTTGACTGTGCGTACAGCACTACCAGGCAACAACTAGCGGTGTTGGAGCCCAGGGACAGCAGGAGGAGGAGGAGATAGGAGGGATTGCCACACACACAGATGGGGAACAGCTGATGTTACTGAACCCCAATAACAGAGGAGCGACTGTTGACTGTGCGTACAGCACTACCAGGCAACAACTAGCAGTGTTGGAGCCCAGGGACAGCAGGAGGAGGAGGTGGAGGAGATAGGAGGGATTGCCACACACACAGCTGGGGAACAGCTGACGTTACTGAACCCCAATAACAGAGGAGCGACTGTTGACTGTGCGTACAGCACTACCAGGCAACAACTAGCGGTGTTGGAGCCCAGGGACAGCAGGAGGAGGAGGTGGAGGAGATAGGAGGGATTGCCACACACACAGCTGGGGAACAGCTGACGTTACTGAACCCCAATAACAGAGGAGCGACTGTTGACTGTGCGTACAGCACTACCAGGCAACAACTAGCGGTGTTGGAGCCCAGGGACAGCAGGAGGAGGAGGTGGAGGAGATAGGAGGGATTGCCACACACACAGCTGGGGAACAGCTGACATTACTGAACCCCAATAACAGAGGAGCGACTGTTGACTGTGCGTACAGCACTACCAGGCAACAACTAGCGGTGTTGGAGCCCAGGGATAGCAGGAGGAGCAGAGGAACACAGTGTAGGCCGAAGCCTGATTGGAGAAAGTCGAAAGGGAACCTTTAACCCCCCCCCCAAGGCGTTTGTAGCTGAAAGAGCCAGCTTGTGCAGCACAAAGGATGCAAAAGGAAAAGGTGGCTCTTTTCATTATGCTCCTTGCAAACACAGAACTAAACACTTATAAAATGTGTCCCCTGATACCGTGAGACCGTCCCGGAGGTGGGACTTTCCTTCGTAATATGACGCAGCACAGCTGTCATTCCTACCCCCTTGGCGCCTTGCCCCGGCTCCTCAGCATTGTTTGATTCCGTCCCGGAGCCTGCGCTGTTATGTTATCCCTTGGCCAGGCACACTTAGCGCTGCCCATCTTCTGACATCATTTGGTGTCAGGCTGGCTGCGCCTGTGCGGCCGCGCTGGCCGAGAGCCCGCCTCGCAGTGTCGTCTAATGTAATCCCACCGCGGGCCTGGGATCCGTGGCCATGCGCAGTGCATATCCTCGCCTCTCACTCCCCTCCCTACGGCTTCTTCAGACTATGCGGCGTCACGGCCGTGGCATGCTATTAGGGATCAGCTGACGGCGCACAGTCTGAAGAAGGCGTAGGGAGATGAGTGAGAGGCGGAGGTTCAGATATGCACTGCGCATGTCCATGGATCTCAGGCCCCCAGTGGGATTAAATCAGAAGACACTGCGAGGCGGGCTCTCGGCCAGCGCGGCCGCACAGGCGCAGTCAGCCTGACACCAAATGATGTCAGAAGAGGGGCAGTGCTAAGTGTGCCTGGCCAAGGGATAACATAACAGCGCAGGCTCCGGGATGGAATCAAACAACGCTGAGGAGCCGGGGCATGGTGCCAAGGGGGTAGGAATGACAGGTGTGCTGCGTCATATTACGAAGGAAAGTCCCACCTCCGGGACGGTTTTACGGTATCAGTGAACACATTTTATAAGTGTTAAGTTCTGCATGTGCAAGGAGCTAAACAAAAATAGCTACCTTTTCCTTTTGCATCATTATTACTGCTGCACAAGGTGGCTCTTTCAGTAACAAACGCCTTGGGGGGGGGACAGGTTCCCTTACATTTCAGTTGTTGTGTCAGCGTGGCGGTCGCAGGACACATTGCCGGCTACACAGCTGGGGATCAGCTGACGTTACTGAAACCCAATAACACTGGGTCGTATGTTTTGACTGTGCAGACGGCACTTCTGAGCCTCAACTGGCGGTGTTGGAGCCCAGGAATTAATGTTCAGGTGGTAGAAAGATGAACACAACAGGAGACCTGGATACTGTAGACAGTCACCTAATTATTTAATCAGGAAGAGGAGTGGCAAATTCCTGCGAGATTCAGGCCTTGTTCATTTTCAGGAAAGTAAGCCGGTCAACGTTATCGGAGGATAGTCGCATGCGACGGTCTGTTAGTACACCACCTGCAGCACTAAAGACGCGTTCCGATAATACACTAGCCGCAGGGCAAGCCAGCACCTCCAATGCATACTGGCTTAGCTCTGGCCATGTATCCAGCTTTGAGACCCAAAACTTGAAAGGGGAAGAGCCGTCTGGGAGTACAGCAAGAGGGCAAGACATGTAGTCTGTCACCATCTGACGGAACTGTTGCCTCCTGCTGACTGGAGCTATCTGTGATGGTGTAGACTTTTGTGGTGGGCACAGAAAACTGTGCCACAGTTGGGCCATACTGGTCTTGCCTTGGGCAGAGGCACTGCTTCTGCTCCCTCTTTGTGCAGAGCCTCCTCCACTGCCTGGACGCACTGAGCAGCTTTGTAATGCACTAGCAGCACTTCTCTCACTTGGAATGGAGAAGATGATGTAATTCACCAGTGTGTCTTGGTACTCCCGCATTTTTCGCTCCCGGTTCAACGGTGTGATGAGGCTTTCTACGTTGTCCCGGTAGCGAGGATCGAGGAGGGTGAACACCCAATAATCAGACATGTTGAGAATGTGGGCGATGCGGCGGTCGTTTCTCAGGCACTGCAGCATGTAATCCACCATGTGCTGCAGACTGCCAAATGGCCAAGAAACGCTGTCCCCTGCTGGAGGCGTGATCTCTGCCCGCTCGTCATCACCCCATCCTCGCTGTACACACTGAGTATTGGACAATTGTGTAACTCCCTCCTCTGGACGGATGTCTTCCTCCTCCATTGACTCCTCCTCATCCTCCTCACAAAGTGTCCCCTGCCTACGCGTTTGTGAGGAACCACGTGGCGCTGACTGTCCAGAAGATGATGGAAATGGTGAATCCTCATCCTCCACCTCTTCCACAACATCATCCCTTAGCGCTTGCAGTGATTTTTCAAGCAGGCAGATAAGGGGGACAGTCATGCTGACTAGTGCATCATCTGCACTCGCCATCCGCGTGGAATGATCAAAGGGACGCAAAACCTGGCAGACGTCCTTCATAGCGGCCCACTCTGTGGTTGTGAAGTCTGAACGGCCGCGGAGTGCGACTTCTTTGCGCCTGATGCAGCTGGTACTCCATTACAGCTTGCTGCTGCTCACACAACCGCTCCAACATATGTAACGTGGAATTCCACCTGGTAGGTAGGTCACATATGATGCGATGTTCCGGCAGGCGGTGTCGGCGCTGCAGAGCCGCAATGCGCGATTTTGCCGTGCTGGAACGCCGCAAGTGAGCACACTCTAGGCGGACCTTGTGCAGCAGTGCATCAAGATCCGGATAGTCCCTCAAAAAACTCTGCACGACCAAATTGAGCACATGTGCCAGACATGGGATGTGAGTGAGGTTGGCGAGGCCCAGAGCTGCCACCAGATTTCGGCCATTATCACACACTACCATGCCTGGCTGGAGATTCGCTGGCACAAACCACACATCGCTCTCCTGCTTGATGGCATTCCAGAGCTCCTGCGCTGTGTGGCTTCGATTCCCCAAAGAAATTAATTTCAAGATGGCCTGTTGACGTTTGGCCACGGCTGTGCTCATGTCGGTCGTAACAGGTAAACGTTCATCACGGGTCCATGTGGAGGTGGACTGTGACGGCTCCTGCAGCGATGATTCTGAGGAACTGGTGTAAGAGGAGGAGTCAATGCGTACAGAATGGATTCCTGCAATCCTTGGAGTGGGCAGGACACGTCCTGCGCCACTCGCACGATCTGTACCCGGCTCAACGACATTAACCCAATGGGCAGTGAGGGAAAGGTATCGCCCCTGTCCATGTTGACTGGTCCACGCATCGGTGGTGAGGTGGACCTTGCTACTGATGGCATTCAGTAGCGCGTGTTTTATGTGTCCCTTTACATGCTTGTGCAGAGCAAGGACAGCTTGCCTGCTGAAGTAAAAGCGGCTGGGCACATTGTACTGTGGGACTGCAAATGACATCAAGTCACGGAAGCTGTCAGTCTCCACCAGCCTGAATGACAGCATTTCCAGTGACAGAAGTTTGGCAATGCCTGCAGTCAGAGCCTGTGCTCGTGGGTGGTTTGACGAGAAAGGCCGCCTTTTCTCCCATGCCTGTACTACCGATGGCTGTAGACTGGGCTGGGAGTGTGTGGATGACTGGGAAAGTGGTGCTGCGGGTGGAATTACAGCGGGTCTCTGGACAACAGGGCCAGAGGTTCTTCCACGGCGATCCTGGGAGGAAGCCGAACCAGCTGCGTGTGAGCTGGAGGAAGAGGCAACACGAGCTGAAGAGGTGGTAGCTGCCGCTGTTGGTTGGCCTACCTCTTCAGTGTGTTTTTCTAACTCCGCCGGGTGCCTGGTGCGCACATGTTTCCACATGTTGGAGGTATTGAGGTTGCTGACATTTTTCCCTCTTTTGACTTTGTGATGACACACCTTGCATTTGACATAGCAAATGTCATCTGCAACTGTGTAAAAAAAGGACCAGGCACTGCAAGTCTTGGGAGCGCCCTTTTTGGCTTTTGGAAGAGACATGCTCCTAACGGGTGCCAAAGCGGAGGCTGCAGGATCCGCAGTCTTCCCCCTCCGTCTCCCTCTTTGGGCCGTACGGGGAATCTCTTCCTCAGAGCTGCTCCCACCACCTTCCTGTCCCTCACGCCAAGATGGGTCAAGGACCTCATCATCTACACTACCCTCTGCCCCCAACTGCTCCTCCTGGGTAGTCTCAGCAGCAGAGCACGCACCAGTAAGTGGCACCTGAGTGTCATCATCAGCTGATGCGGCCTGCGATGTGGTGAACGGAGCCACTGGCCCACCCGCCTCTTCAGAGGAAGAGAGAAAAAGCTGTTGGGCATCACTGCACCCTGCCTCTTCTTCCATTTCTCCAATGCTGCTTGGCTGGCCCCCTGTTTCCAAGCCAAGAGATTCAGAGAACAGAAGTAGAGACGGCTTCTGTCCTGGGCTCTCTGTCTGCCTGGGCAATTTGGCAGGCGGTGAAGAGACAGATGGCTGCTCTCCAGTGCTCTGTGTCTGAGAGGATGTGGCACTAATTGAAGTCGATGCGTTAGCTGCCATCCATCCGACAACGGCTTCAATTTGGTCTTCACGCAGCAGCGGTGTACGGCGCTCTGCGACAAAGCTGCGCATGAAGGACTGTTCCCTGGTGAAACTGGGTGCTGAGGAGTCACCGGTGCCCGCAGCAGGCACAGAATCCCCATGTCCTCTCCCTGCTCCGCGCCCACGCCAACGTGCCTTACTCCCTGCCTTCTTCATCTTGGTTGACTGATAAAGATAAGCAGAAAAGTGCTAACGGCTTTGTGTGCTTATTCCTGAACAGCTCCGAGTCCTAACAGGTATAGGAAACACTAATTTTCTAAAGTGTGGTCTAGACTTTAATATGAGCTAATGTGGCCTACACAAATGTAAAGTGGTGTGTTTGGTGAACTTTATTATTTATTTATTTTTTGGGGGCTGAACTGACAACAGAGAGAGCTGCAGTCACACGGAGACCGTGCAGACAGCCGTAAACGGCGCTGCAAGGCCCAAAAAAACTCCACTACTTTATCCTATGTAGTGTTTTTCCACAAGTTAGCTGGATACGGGTGGAAAGTCACTAATAGGAATTTTTTGAAAAAATGTGCAGCAGCCTGCACTACTTAAAACAAAAGGAAAATTGATTTTACGGTATGACGCAGTGAAGAACCCTGAGCTGGATACAACCAGGCTATGGCTGCTCACAGACTACAGGGCGAGCTGCAGTCACACGGAGACCGTGCAGACAGCCGTAAACGGCGCTGCAAGGCCCAAAAAACCTCCTCTACTTTATCCTATGTAGTGTTTTTCCACAAGTTAGCTGGATACGGGTGGAAAGACACTAATAGGAATTTTTTGAAAAAATGTGCAGCAGCCTGCACTACTTAAAACAAAAGGAAAATTGATTTTACGGTATGACGCAGTGAAGAACCCTGAGCTGGATACAACCAGGCTATGGCTGCTCACAGACTACAGGGCGAGCTGCAGTCACACAGAGACCGTGCAGACAGCCATTAATGGCGCTGCAAGGCCCAAAAAACCTCCTCTACTTTATCCTATGTAGTGTTTTTCCACAAGTTAGCTGGATACGGGTGGAAAGTCACTAATAGGAATTATTACAAAAAATGAGCAGCAGACTACACTACATGAAAAAAAAAAAAAAAAGAACAGTATGAGGCAATGAACCACCCTCCCTGAACTGAATGCAACCAGCTATGGATGGCCTATGGCTGCACACAGACTAGAGAGTGGGCTGCACTCACACACACACACACACACACACACACACAGACCTTGCAGATCGCTGTGAAAACAGCGCTGCAAGGCAAAAGCAAGGTGATTAGTAGGTGAACACAGCGGTTGCTAAATTAGCCTTGGAAAAGCACAAAGAAGCAAATCGCTATTTCTAAACTGGCCCTCAGTCAGCAAACAGCGTCCTGTCACTAACTGAATTCACAGCAGAGTGAGCGAAAAATGGCGCCAGCGACTTTTAAACTGCATCATGACATCATTTCAGCAGCCAATCACAGCCTTGCCAGTAGTTTCATGCCCTCCATGCTGAACAGGATGTGCCCACACTTGGAGTCATTCTTATTGGCTGATTTCGTGCAAATTTGTGCAGTTTGAATCCTGGGAACTTCTGATTCCGGTATCCGATACGCGGCAAGTATCGGGTCTCGGTATCGGAATTCCGATACCGCTAAGTATCGGCCGATACCCGATACTTGCGGTATCGGAATGCTCAACACTAGTGGTGAGCACTTTGAACCCCCAAGTGCTTCACAGAAGTTTACAACGCAGAGCCGTGAAAATAAAAAATAATTTTTAATTCCTCAAAAATAATGTTTTAACAAGCAATTTTTATTTTTGCAAGGGTAACAGGAGAAATTGGACCCCAATAGTTGTTGTCCAGTTTGTCCTGAGTATACTGGTACCCCATATGTGGTGGTAAACCACTGTTTGGGCACACGTCGGGGCTCGGAAGGGAAGTAGTGACGTTTTGAAATGCAGACTTTGATGGAGTGGTCTGCGGGCGTCACATTCCATTTGCAGAGCCCCTGATGTGCCTAAACAGTAGAAACCCCCCACAAGTGACCCCATTTTGGAAACTAGACCCCAAGGAACTTATCTAGATGTGTAGTGAGCACTTAGAACCCCCAAGTTCTTCATAGAAGTTTACAACGCAGAGCCGTGAAAATAAAAAATAATTTTTCATTCCTCAAAAATTCTGTTTTAGCAATTTTTTATTTTCGCAAGAGTAACAGGAGAAATTGGACCCCAATAGTTGTTGTCCAGTTTGTTCTGAGTACGCTGGTACCCCATATGTGGGGGTAAACCACTGTTTGGGCACACGTCAGGGCTCGGAAGTGAAGCAGTGACGTTTTGAAATGCAGATTTTGATGGAATGGTCTGTGGGTGTCACATTGCATTTGCAGAGCCCCTGATGTGCCTAAAGAGTACAAACCCCCCACAAGTGACCCCATTTTGGAAACTAGACCCCCCAAGGAACTTATCTAGATGTGTGGTGAGCACTTTGAACAACCAAGTGCTTCACAGAAGTTTATAACGCAGAGCCGTGAAAATAAAAAATAATTTTTCATTCCTCTAAAATTATGTTTTAGCAAGCAATTTTTTATTTTCGCAAGGGTAACAGGAGAAATTAGACCCCAATAATTGTTGCCCAGTTAGTCCTGAGTATGCTGGTACCCCATATGTGGGGGTAAACCACTGTTTGGGCGCACAACGGGGCTCGGAAGGGAGGGAGTACCATTTGACTTTTTGAACGCAAGATTGGCTGGAATCAATAGTGGTGCCATGTTGCGTTTGGAGACCCCTGATGTGCCTAAACAGTGGAAACCCCTCAATTCTAACTCCAACACTAACCCCAACACACCCCACACCCTAATCCCAACTCTAGATATAAACCTAACCCCAACACACCCCTAATCACAACCCTAACCCAACACACCCCTAACCCTAATCCCAACCCTAACTCTAATCCCAACCCTAACCACAACCCTAACACCAACACACCCCTAACCCTAACCCTAACCACAAGCCTAATCTTAACCCAATTTCCAACCCTAGCCCTAATTCCACCCTAACCCTAAGGCTATGTGCCCACATTGTGGACTCGTGGGAGATTTTTCCACACCATTTTTGAAAAATCCGCAGGTAAAAGGCACTGTGTTTTACCTGCGCATTTACTGCGGATTTCCAGTGTTTTTTGTACGGATTTCACCTGCGGATTCCTATTGAGGAGCAGGTGTAAAAAAACGGAATCCGCACAAAGAATTGACATGCTGCGGAAAATACAACACAGCGTTTCCGCGCTGTATTTTCCGCACCATGGGCACAGCGGATTTGGTTTTCAGTAGGTTTACATGGTACTGTCAACCTGATGGAAAACTGCTACGAATCCGCAGCAGCCATTCCGCTGCGGATCCACAGCCAAATCCGCACCATGTGTGCACATAGTCTAATCTAACCCTAACTCTAGTTCTAACCCTAATTCTAACCCTAACCCTAATCATTACCCTAACCCTAGCCCTAACTCTAACCCTAGCCCTAACTCTAACCCTAGCCCTAACCCTAACCCTAGTGGGGGAAGAAAAAATCTATATATTTTCTTTATTTTTATTATTGTCCCTACCTATGGGGGTGATAAAGGGGGGGTTCATTTACTATTTTTTTATTTTGATCACTGTGATAGGTTTTATCACAGTGATCAAAATGTACCTGGAACGAATCTGCTGGCCGGCAGATTCGGCGGGCGCACTGCGCATGCGCCCGCCATTTTGGAAGATGGCGGTGTGTTGTGAATTTGCTTTTTGCTCCCTCTAGTGGTTGCTAGTTTTTTGACTCTGGTTTTTCTGTCATTCCTTTTATCCGCACCTGGGTCGTTAGTTAGGGGTGTTGCTATATAAGCTCCCTGGACCTTCAGTTCAATGCCTGGCAACGTAGTTATCAGAGCTAGTCTGCTGTGCTCTTGTCTACTGATCCTGGTTCCAGTTATATCAGCTAAGTCTGCCTTTTGCTTTTTGCTATTTGTTTTGGTTTTGTATTTTTGTCCAGCTTGTTCCAAATCTATATCCTGACCTTTGCTGGAAGCTCTAGGGGGGCTGGTGTTCTCCCCCCGGACCGTTAGACGGTTCGGGGGTTCTTGAATTTCCAGTGTGGATTTTGATAGGGTTTTTGTTGACCATATAAGTTACCTTTCTTTATTCTGCTATCAGTAAGCGGGCCTCTCTGTGCTAAACCTGGTTCATTTCTGTGTTTGTCATTTCCTCTTACCTAACCGTCATTATAAGTGGCTATGCTTGCTGCAGACATGAATGTCCAGACCTTGATTACAAGTGTGGACCAGCTGGCTACTCGTGTGCAGGGCATACAAGACTATGTTATCAGAAATCCTAGGTCAGAACCTAAAATACCGATTCCTGAACTGTTTTCCGGAGACAGGTTTAAGTTTAGGAATTTCGTGAATAATTGTAAATTGTTTTTGTCCCTGAGACCCTGTTCATCTGGAGATTCTGCTCAGCAAGTAAAAATTGTTATTTCGTTCTTACGGGGCGACCCTCAGGATTGGGCTTTTTCGCTGGCGCCAGGAGATCCGGCATTGGCTGATCTTGATGCGTTTTTTCTGGCGCTCGGTTTACTTTATGAGGAACCCAATCTTGAGATTCAGGCAGAAAAAGCCTTGCTGGCTATGTCTCAGGGGCAGGACGAGGCTGAAGTGTATTGCCAAAAATTTCGGAAATGGTCCGTGCTGACACATTGGAACGAGTGTGCACTGGCCGCTAATTTTAGAAATGGCCTTTCTGAAGCCATTAAGAATGTTATGGTGGGTTTTCCCATTCCCACAGGTCTGAATGATACTATGGCACTGGCTATTCAAATTGACCGGCGGTTGCGGGAGCGCAAAACCGCAAATTCCCTCATGGTGTTGTCTGAACAGACACCTAATTCGGTGCAATGTGATAGAAAAACCGCAAATTCCCTCATGGTGTTGTCTGAACAGACACCTGATTTAATGCAATGTGATAGAATCCTGACTAGAAATGAGCGGAAAATTCATAGACGCCGGAATGGCTTGTGCTACTACTGTGGTGATTCTACACATGTTATCTCAGCATGCTCTAAACGTATAGCTAAGGTTGTTAGTCCTGTCACCGTTGGTAATTTGCAACCTAAATTTATTCTGTCTGTAACTTTGATTTGCTCACTGTCATCTTATCCTGTCATGGCGTTTGTAGATTCAGGTGCTGCCCTGAGTCTCATGGATCTCTCATTTGCTAAGCGCTGTGGTTTTACTCTTGAACCATTAGAAAATCCTATTCCTCTTAGGGGTATTGATGCTACACCATTGGCAGCAAATAAACCGCAGTATTGGACACAGGTTACCATGTTCATGACTCCTGAACACCGCGAGGTGATACGTTTCCTGGTTTTACATAAAATGCATGATTTGGTTGTTTTAGGGCTGCCATGGTTACAGACCCATAATCCAGTCCTGGACTGGAAGGCTATGTCAGTCTCAAGTTGGGGCTGTCGTGGTATTCATGGGGATTCCCTGCCTGTGTCTATTGCTTCTTCTACGCCTTCGGAAGTTCCGGAGTATTTGTCTGATTATCAGGATGTCTTCAGTGAGTCTGAGTCCAGTGCACTGCCTCCTCATAGGGACTGTGACTGTGCTATAGATTTGATCCCAGGCAGTAAATTTCCTAAGGGAAGACGGTTTAATCTGTCGGTACCTGAACATACCGCTATGCGTTCATATATCAAGGAGTCTCTGGAGAAAGGACATATTCGTCCGTCTTCTTCCCCTCTTGGTGCGGGATTCTTTTTTGTGGCAAAAAAGGACGGATCTTTGAGACCTTGTATTGATTATCGGCTTTTAAATAAGATCACTGTCAAATTTCAGTATCCTTTACCGCTGTTGTCTGACTTGTTTGCCCGGATTAAGGGTGCCAAGTGGTTCACCAAGATAGACCTTCGTGGTGCGTACAACCTTGTGCGCATTAAGCAAGGTGATGAATGGAAAACCGCATTCAATACGCCCGAAGGTCATTTTGAGTACTTGGTGATGCCTTTTGGGCTCTCCAATGCGCCTTCAGTTTTTCAGTCCTTTATGCATGACATTTTCCGGAAGTATCTGGATAAATTTTTGATTGTTTATCTGGATGATATTTTGGTTTTTTCTGATAATTGGGATTCGCATGTGGAGCAGGTCAGGTTGGTCTTTAAAATTTTGCGTGAAAATTCTTTGTTTGTCAAGGGCTCAAAGTGTCTCTTTGGTGTACAGAAGGTTCCCTTTTTGGGGTTTATTTTTTCCCCTTCTGCTGTGGAGATGGACCCAGTCAAGGTCCGAGCTATTCTTGATTGGACTCAGCCCTCGTCAGTTAAGAGTCTTCAGAAGTTCTTGGGCTTCGCTAACTTCTACCGTCGTTTTATCGCTAATTTTTCTAGCATTGTGAAACCTTTGACGGATATGACCAAGAAGGGCTCCGATGTAGCTAACTGGGCTCCTGCTGCCGTGGAGGCTTTCCAGGAGTTGAAACGCCGGTTTACTTCGGCGCCTGTTTTGTGCCAGCCTGACGTCTCACTTCCCTTTCAGGTTGAGGTGGATGCTTCGGAGATTGGGGCAGGGGCCGTTTTGTCGCAGAGAGGCCCTGGTTGCTCTGTTATGAAACCTTGTGCCTTTTTCTCTAGGAAGTTTTCGCCTGCCGAGCGAAATTATGATGTGGGCAATCGGGAGTTGTTGGCCATGAAATGGGCATTTGAGGAGTGGCGTCATTGGCTCGAGGGTGCTAAGCATCGTGTGGTGGTCTTGACTGATCACAAAAATCTGATGTATCTCGAGTCTGCTAAACGCCTTAATCCGAGACAGGCCCGCTGGTCATTGTTTTTCTCCCGCTTTGATTTTGTTGTCTCGTATTTACCAGGTTCAAAGAATGTGAAGGCCGATGCTCTTTCTAGGAGCTTTGTGCCTGATGCTCCTGGAGTCGCTGATCCTGTTGGTATTCTTAAAGATGGAGTTATCTTGTCAGCTATTTCTCCGGATCTGCGACGTGTGTTGCAGAGATTTCAGGCTGATAGGCCTGAGTCTTGTCCACCTGACAGACTGTTTGTCCCGGATAAGTGGACCAGCAGAGTCATTTCCGAGGTTCATTCCTCGGTGTTGGCAGGTCACCCGGGAATTTTTGGCACCAGAGATCTGGTGGCCAGGTCCTTTTGGTGGCCTTCCTTGTCAAGGGATGTGCGGTCATTTGTGCAGTCCTGTGGGACTTGTGCTCGAGCTAAGCCTTGCTGTTCTCATGCCAGCGGTTTGCTCTTGCCCTTGCCTGTCCCGAAGAGACCTTGGACACATATCTCCATGGATTTCATTTCTGATCTTCCGCTATCTCAGGGCATGTCCGTTATCTGGGTGATATGTGATCGCTTCTCCAAGATGGTCCATTTGGTTCCTTTGCCTAAGCTGCCTTCCTCTTCCGATCTGGTTCCTGTGTTTTTCCAGAACGTGGTTCGTTTGCACGGCATCCCTGAGAATATTGTGTCAGACAGAGGATCCCAGTTCGTTTCCAGGTTCTGGCGATCCTTTTGTAGTAGGATGGGCATTGATTTGTCGTTTTCGTCTGCTTTCCATCCTCAGACTAATGGACAGACGGAGCGAACCAATCAGACTTTGGAGGCTTATTTGAGGTGTTTTGTCTCTGCTGATCAGGACGATTGGGTGACATTCTTGCCGTTGGCTGAGTTTGCCCTTAATAATCGGGCTAGTTCCGCCACCTTGGTTTCGCCTTTTTTCTGCAACTCTGGTTTCCATCCTCGCTTTTCTTCGGGTCATGTGGAGCCTTCTGACTGTCCTGGGGTGGATTCTGTGGTGGATAGGTTGCAGCAGATCTGGAATCATGTGGTGGACAACTTGAAGTTGTCACAGGAGAAGGCTCAGCGCTTTGCCAACCGCCGCCGCGGTGTGGGTCCCCGACTACGCGTTGGGGATTTGGTATGGCTTTCTTCCCGCTTTGTTCCTATGAAGGTCTCCTCTCCCAAATTTAAACCTCGTTTTATTGGGCCTTACAAGATATTGGAAATCCTTAATCCTGTATCTTTTCGTCTGGATCTTCCTGTGTCGTTTGCTATTCACAATGTATTTCATAGGTCCTTGTTGCGGCGGTACATTGTGCCTGTAGTTCCTTCTGTTGAGCCTCCTGCTCCGGTGTTGGTTGAGGGCGAGTTGGAGTACGTGGTGGAGAAGATCTTGGATTCTCGCCTCTCCAGGCGGAGGCTTCAGTACCTGGTCAAGTGGAAGGGCTATGGTCAGGAGGATAATTCCTGGGTGGTCGCCTCTGATGTTCATGCGGCCGATTTAGTTCGTGCCTTTCATGCCGCTCATCCTGATCGCCCTGGTGGTCGTGGTGAGGGTTCGGTGACCCCTCACTAAGGGGGGGGTACTGTTGTGAATTTGCTTTTTGCTCCCTCTAGTGGTTGCTAGTTTTTTTACTCTGGTTTTTCTGTCATTCCTTTTATCCGCACCTGGGTCGTTAGTTAGGGGTGTTGCTATATAAGCTCCCTGGACCTTCAGTTCAATGCCTGGCAACGTAGTTATCAGAGCTAGTCTGCTGTGCTCTTGTCTACTGATCCTGGTTCCAGTTATATCAGCTAAGTCTGCCTTTTGCTTTTTGCTATTTGTTTTGGTTTTGTATTTTTGTCCAGCTTGTTCCAAATCTATATCCTGACCTTTGCTGGAAGCTCTAGGGGGGCTGGTGTTCTCCCCCCGGACCGTTAGACGGTTCGGGGGTTCTTGAATTTCCAGTGTGGATTTTGATAGGGTTTTTGTTGACCATATAAGTTACCTTTCTTTATTCTGCTATCAGTAAGCGGGCCTCTCTGTGCTAAACCTGGTTCATTTCTGTGTTTGTCATTTCCTCTTACCTAACCGTCATTATTTGTGGGGGGCTTCTATCCAGCTTTGGGGTCCCCTTCTCTGGAGGCAAGAAAGGTCTTTGTTTTCCTCTACTAGGGGTAGCTAGATTCTCCGGCTGGCGCGTGTCATCTAGAATCAACGTAGGAATGATCACTGGCTACTTCTAGTGTTGGCGTTAGGAGTAGATATATGGTCAACCCAGTTACCACTGCCCTATGAGCTGGATTTTTGTACTCTGCAGACTACCACATTCCTCTGAGACCCTCGCCATTGGGGTCATAACAGTGGTGCCCATGAAGAAGATGGACGGACACCGCAAGGCTTGGTAAGTATGAGGGGGGATCGGAGCACGGGGGGGTGGATCGAAGCACGAGGGAGCGGACAGGAGGACTGGTGGGAGCGGACCACAGTATGGGGCAGAAAGGAGGACTGGGAGGCGATCGGTGGCAGTGGGGGGGCAGATTAGGTTTTCCAGCCATGGCCGATGATATTGCAGCATCGGCCATGGCTGGATTGTAATATTTCACCATTTTCATAGGTGAAATATTACAAATCGCTCTGATTGGCTGTTTCACTTTCAATAGCCAATCAGAGCGATCTGATGGTGAAGCCACCCCCCCTGGGCTGAAGTACCACTCCCCCTGTCCCTGCAGATCGGGTGAAATTGGAGTTAACCCTTTCACCCAATCTGCAGGGATGCGATCATTCCATGACGCTACATAGGCGTCACAGGTCGGATTGGCACCGACTTTCATGACGCCTACGTGGCGTCAAAGGTCGGGAAGGGGTTAATTTAACCATACTTACGACCTCGCCGATTCCCCCAATGCCCTCATCCAGGGCCGGACTGGTCATCTGGCAATTCTGGCAAATGCCAGAAGGGCCTGTCTGGTCATGGGCTGCCTTGTCTGCTACATTGCTAACAGAATCAGTGTTCTCAAGACACCTATACTGTTAAGAGCTGTGATGAAGCACAAAGTCGCTTACTCCGTCACTTACCCCAGAAGGCCACGGGTATCATTAGAAATATCGGTCTTGTAGTGAATCTTCTTTTCCTCCATCCAGGGCAATATTAGTAATTAGTAATATTGGCAATATATCCCATCTGGTTAATGGGGACGGGGACAACTTGGGCCTGTGTGATTTCAAACGCCAGGGCTGAATTTCAGCCCCAGTCCGTACCTGCCCTCATCATCTGCAAAAGAGGAAAAAAAAAACAAACAACAATATTCCTATCCTTTCCGCAGAGATGCTTTTAATTCATTTGTTCCACGATGGGTCTCGCTCTGCTACATCTAGATGGCAGGCTGCATGGTTGCATGATGTGACCATGCAGTCTGTCATCCAATAGAAACGAGTACTGTGTGCTCAGTGTCTGCCTGTGAACTGCTATTCCCTATCTGAGGGCACCGTGAGAGTGAGAAAGTTCTCCTGCTTGCGGTGCCATCAGGCAGGTAATGCGAGTTCACAGCCAATGAACTCGCTTCACCTTTCTGACGTCAATGGGAGCGCCGTGGTTTGATAATCTGCCAGGCAAAACTCACAGCTGGGGCTGGAACCCTTAGCTGTCACTCAGCTTCAGCAAGGCTGGTTATCAATAATAGAATGGTCCCCTGGACATATTTTTTTAACCACTTAAATAAATAATGAGGTGCTCCCATTTTAGAAAACCAGCCTTGCTAAAGCTCACAGATAGAGAGCTGGTATTCTCAAGCTGAAGTGGAGCCATGGATATTTGTCCTCCCAGCCTAAAAATAGCAGCTCACAGCCACCCACAAAAGGCACATCTATTAGATGTGCCAATTCTGGCACTTTTTCTGGCTTTTTCCACTTGCCCTGTAGCGATGGTAAGTGAGGTTCATATTTGTGGGGTTGATGTCACATTTGTGTTGTTAGGTGAGATCAAGTGCACGGCTTAGTAATGGAGGGGTGTCTATGAGACACCTATCCATTACTAATCCTATAGTTACATGGTAAATAAAGACACAGGCCGAATAAAGTCCTTTACTAGAAATAAGACTAAACACAGTTTTCCATTTTACTTAAAAATAAGAAAAACATTTATACTCACCTAACGCCTAATTCCACCGAAGCCCTCGATCTCCTGTAATAAAACTAAAATTAAAAAAACAACAACATCCCTCACCTGTCGGTCGTTCTGTCCCACGTCGTAATCCATATTTGGGGGATTAATAGTTTTCAACCTGGATGGTGCCAAGATGCGACTATAAGAGGTTTGGATACAGTTACTATAAGAGGTCTGGATACACACAATGAGAGCATTATACTGCCTCTGTACAAATCTCTGGTTAGACCACACTTGGAGTACTGTGTACAGTTTTGGGCACCAGTGTTTAGGAAGAATATAATGGAACTAAAGCGAGTACAAAGGAGGGCAACAAAATTAATAAAAGGGATGGGGAACTACAATACCCAGAGATTAGCAAAATTAGGATTATTTAGTCTAGAAAAAAGATGACTGAGGGGCGATCTAATAACCATGTACAAGTATATCAGGGGACAATGCAAACATCTCTCCGAGGTTCTGTTTATACCAAGGAAGGTGATGGTCACAAGGGAGCATTCTCTGTTAGGGTTGAGCGACTTTCATTTTTTTAAGATCGAGTAGGGTTTTGGGAAACCCGATTTTGTCCAGAGTCGAGTCGAGTGCAGTCGGCCGATTATCGCTAAAAGTCGGGGATCGACCGAAACACGAAACCCAATGCAAGTCAATGGGGAAGCATAGTCGGCAGTGAGTGGAGGCCAGGAAAACACCTACAGTGCCCATTTTAATGCCAAAAACATCCATTCTTGTTTCTGAAGCTTGCCAATCTTAATTAACTGTATAATAATAGTTGGGCATAGGGAATTGGGGGAAAGTTGTGGGGGGAGTAGGGCTGGCTCAAGTTTTTCGTGGGCCCAGGAAATGCGGACTACGTCACGGCGGTGTTGCAGGGAAAGGTAAGTATTTAAAAGTTGCAAGTGCTGTGATCCTGAGCAAGCAGGGGGGGGCCCCACTCGTTCGCATTGCCACTGGCACAGGGCCCCTCAAAGTACGGCGGTGTGTTTGCATGGCGGGGGCGCCTCCCACCAGCAGCGACACTTTTGCGTACTCTGAGGGGCCCTGTGCCAGTGACGTCGCCAACGAGTATGCCCCCCCACCTGATGAAGGAACCTGCACTTTCATCTGCACCTTCCTCTTTGTCCCTGTGTAAGGTGGTATAACATGCGGGAAGGGGAACCTTACTTTCAGCAGGGTCAGATTCTGGCTGTGTAGAGTACAAGGGGAATGTAGTGGTCTAGGTCAATGTACCAGCAGACTCATTTAGCAGTGGCTGGGCAATGGGCAGGATGAGGAGGAAACAGATATAGGGCCAAAGAATAAAGTAGGCTACATGCAGTTCAAAATTGGTAACAGGACTAAACAGGCGGCATTGCTTTGTTCAGTGGAGTAGCAAACCCAAGAGCAGCAGACACTGTTTCAAGGGCCTAACCACACTAGTAGGCCAAATGCAGTTTAATATCTGATAGTATAGGGCGAAAGCCAGAATGTGGAAGCTCAGCTTTGTTCAGTTGAGGACAACACCAGGGAGGGGCAGACACCTTTAGTAGGCCGGAAAAGCCTATTGCATTTTTTAAAATGGTAATTTGGAGCAGAAGGTTGAAGCTCAGCTTTATTTAGTTGAGGGCAACACCAGGGAGGGGCAGAAGCCGTTAGTAGGCCCTAACCACCATTTTTTTTTTTTAAAACCACTTAATGAGAGCCGGAAGGTTGAAGCTCAGCTTTATTTAGTTGAGGACAACACCAGGCAGGGGCACACAGACAGACACCTTTAGTAGGCCGGAAAAGCCTATTGCATTTTTTAAAATGGTAATTTGGAGCAGAAGGTTGAAGCTCAGCTTTATTTAGTTGAGGGCAACACCAGGGAGGGGCAGAAGCCGTTAGTAGGCCCTAACCACCATTTTTTTTTTTTAAAACCACTTAATGAGAGCCGGAAGGTTGAAGCTCAGCTTTATTTAGTTGAGGACAACACCAGGCAGGGGCACACAGACAGACACCTTTAGTAGGCCGGAAAAGCCTATTGCATTTTTTAAAATGGTAATTTGGAGCAGAAGGTTGAAGCTCAGCTTTATTTAGTTGAGGGCAACACCAGGGAGGGGCAGAAGCCGTTAGTAGGCCCTAACCACCATTTTTTTTTTTTTAAACCACTTAATGAGAGCCGGAAGGTTGAAGCTCAGCTTTATTTAGTTGATGACAACACCAGGCAGGGGCACACAGACAGACACCTTTAGTAGGCCGGAAAAGCCTATTGCATTTTTTAAAATGGTAATTTGGAGCAGAAGGTTGAAGCTCAGCTTTATTTAGTTGAGGGCAACACCAGGGAGGGGCAGAAGCCGTTAGTAGGCCCTAACCACCATTTTTTTTTTTTAAAACCACTTAATGAGAGCCGGAAGGTTGAATCTCAGCTTTATTTAGTTGAGGACAACACCAGGCAGGGGCACACAGACAGACACCTTTAGTAGGCCGGAAAAGCCTATTGCATTTTTTAAAATGGTAATTTGGAGCAGAAGGTTGAAGCTTAGCTTTATTTAGTTGAGGACAACACCAGGCAGGGGCACACAGACAGACACCTTTAGTAGGCCGGAAAAGCCTATTGCATTTTTTAAAATGGTAATTTGGAGCAGAAGGTTGAAGCTCAGCTTTATTTAGTTGAGGACAACACCAGGCAGGGGCACACAGACAGACACCTTTAGTAGGCCGGAAAAGCCTATTGCATTTTTTAAAATGGTAATTTGGAGCAGAAGGTTGAAGCTCAGCTTTATTTAGTTGAGGGCAACACCAGGGAGGGGCAGAAGCCGTTAGTAGGCCCTAACCACCATTTTTTTTTTTTAAAACCACTTAATGAGAGCCGGAAGGTTGAAGCTCAGCTTTATTTAGTTGAGGACAACACCATGCAGGGGCACACAGACAGACACCTTTAGTAGGCCGGAAAAGCCTATTGCATTTTTTAAAATGGTAATTTGGAGCAGAAGGTTGAAGCTCAGCTTTATTTAGTTGAGGACAACACCAGGGAGGGGCAGAAGCCGTTAGTAGGCCCTAACCACCATTTTTTTTTTTTAAAACCACTTAATGAGAGCCGGAAGGTTGAAGCTCAGCTTTATTTAGTTGAGGGCAACACCAGGGAGGGGCAGAAGCCGTTAGTAGGCCCTAACCAAAGTTGAAGGCCAAATGCAGTTTAATTTCTGATACTATAGGCCGAAAGCCAGAAGGTGGAAGCTCCGATTTAGACAGTGGAGGACAATTTGAATTAGGGACTGCAGACAGACTTAGTAGGCTGTCCCCTGTGGACCATGCATCCACCACATTAACCCATTGCGCCGTAATGGACACGTAATCTTCCGTGGCCATGCCTACAGGTCCATGCGTCTGTTGTCAGGTGCACCTTTGTACTCACAGATTGCCAGAGTGCATGGACAATGCGGTCTTCTACATGCTGGTGGAGGGTTGGGATGGCTTTTCTCGCAAAAGAAGTGTCGACTGGTTAGCTTGTAGTGTGGTACAGCGTAGTCCATCATGGCCTTATTAATAGTAAATAAAATATATAACTAGGCTCTATGAACTTTTAAATAGGTTCCAGGGGTACACGGGCAGCATTGGTGTGGTCAGTGGAGGAGTATTGCAAGTAGGGGCTGCAGACAGGCTATCAAAGGCCTAAAATAACAAACAGTAGGCAGTCATGGCAGTTTTACATCGGTTACATGGATACACAGGCAGGCACTCCAGGCAGCATTGTGGTCAGTGGAGGAGTATTGCAAGTAGGGGCCGCAGACAGGCTATCAAAGGCCTAAAATAACAAACAATAGGCTCATTGCAGTTTTACAGCGGTTACATGGATAGACGGGCAGGCAGCTTGGTGGTGAGTGGAGGAGTATTTAAAGTAGGGACCGCAGACAGGCTGTCAAAGGCCTAACATAACAAACAATAGGCTCATGGCAGTTTTACAGCGGTTACATGGATACACGGGCAGGCAGCTTGGTGGTCAGTGGAGGAGTATTTAAAGTAGGGACCGCAGACAGGCTTCAAAGGCCTAACATAAGAAAATGGGCTGGCTGTAGGCACTTTATAATTGGTTCCAGGGGTACACGGGCAGCAGTGGTCTGGCCAGTGGAGGACTAGTGGAAGGAGGGACCGCAGACAGGCTTCAAAGGCCTAAAATAACAAACAATAGGCTCATGGCAGTTTTACAGCGGTTACATGGATACACGGGCAGGCAGCTTGGTGGTCAGTGGAGGAGTATTTAAAGTAGGGACCGCAGACAGGCTTCAAAGGCCTAACATAAGAAAATGGGCTGGCTGTAGGCACTTTATAATTGGTTCCAGGGGTACACGGGCAGCAGTGGTCTGGTCAGTGGAGGACTAGTGGAAGGAGGGACCGCAGACAGGCTTCAAAGGCCTAACATAAAAAAATGGGCTGGCTGTAGGCACTTTATAATTGGTTCCAGGGGTACACGGGCAGCAGTGGTCTGGTCAGTGGAGGACTAGTGGAAGGAGGGACCACAGACAGGCTTCAAAGGCCTAAAATAACAAACAATAGGCTCATGGCAGTTTTACAGCGGTTACATGGATACACGGGCAGGCAGCTTGGTGGTCAGTGGAGGAGTATTTAAAGTAGGGACCGCAGACAGGCTTCAAAGGCCTAACATAAGAAAATGGGCTGGCTGTAGGCACTTTATAATTGGTTCCAGGGGTACACGGGCAGCAGTGGTCTGGCCAGTGGAGGACTAGTGGAAGGAGGGACCGCAGACAGGCTTCAAAGGCCTAACATAAAAAAATGGGCTGGCTGTAGGCACTTTATAATTGGTTCCAGGGGTACACGGGCAGCAGTGGTCTGGTCAGTGGAGGACTAGTGGAAGGAGGGACCGCAGACAGGCTTCAAAGGCCTAAAATAACAAACAATAGGCTCATGGCAGTTTTACAGCGGTTACATGGATACACGGGCAGGCAGCTTGGTGGTCAGTGGAGGAGTATTTAAAGTAGGGACCGCAGACAGGCTTCAAAGGCCTAACATAAGAAAATGGGCTGGCTGTAGGCACTTTATAATTGGTTCCAGGGGTACACGGGCAGCAGTGGTCTGGTCAGTGGAGGACTAGTGGAAGGAGGGACCGCAGACAGGCTTCAAAGGCCTAACATAAAAAAATGGGCTGGCTGTAGGCACTTTATAATTGGTTCCAGGGGTACACGGGCAGCAGTGGTCTGGTCAGTGGAGGACTAGTGGAAGGAGGGACCGCAGACAGGCTTCAAAGGCCTAAAATAACAAACAATAGGCTCATGGCAGTTTTACAGCGGTTACATGGATACACGGGCAGGCAGCTTGGTGGTCAGTGGAGGAGTATTTAAAGTAGGGACCGCAGACAGGCTTCAAAGGCCTAACATAAGAAAATGGGCTGGCTGTAGGCACTTTATAATTGGTTCCAGGGGTACACGGGCAGCAGTGGTCTGGTCAGTGGAGGACTAGTGGAAGGAGGGACCGCAGACAGGCTTCAAAGGCCTAACATAAAAAAATGGGCTGGCTGTAGGCACTTTATAATTGGTTCCAGGGGTACACGGGCAGCAGTGGTCTGGCCAGTGGAGGACTAGTGGAAGGAGGGACCGCAGACAGGCTTCAAAGGCCTAACATAAAAAAATGGGCTGGCTGTAGGCACTTTATAATTGGTTCCAGGGGTACACGGGCAGCAGTGGTCTGGTCAGTGGAGGACTAGTGGAAGGAGGGACCGCAGACAGGCTTCAAAGGCCTAAAATAACAAACAATAGGCTCATGGCAGTTTTACAGCGGTTACATGGATACACGGGCAGGCAGCTTGGTGGTCAGTGGAGGAGTATTTAAAGTAGGGACCGCAGACAGGCTTCAAAGGCCTAACATAAGAAAATGGGCTGGCTGTAGGCACTTTATAATTGGTTCCAGGGGTACACGGGCAGCAGTGGTCTGGTCAGTGGAGGACTAGTGGAAGGAGGGACCGCAGACAGGCTTCAAAGGCCTAACATAAAAAAATGGGCTGGCTGTAGGCACTTTATAATTGGTTCCAGGGGTACACGGGCAGCAGTGGTCTGGCCAGTGGAGGACTAGTGGAAGGAGGGACCGCAGACAGGCTTCAAAGGCCTAACATAAAAAAATGGGCTGGCTGTAGGCACTTTATAATTGGTTCCAGGGGTACACGGGCAGCAGTGGTCTGGTCAGTGGAGGACTAGTGGAAGGAGGGACCGCAGACAGGCTTCAAAGGCCTAAAATAACAAACAATAGGCTCATGGCAGTTTTACAGCGGTTACATGGATACACGGGCAGGCAGCTTGGTGGTCAGTGGAGGAGTATTTAAAGTAGGGACCGCAGACAGGCTTCAAAGGCCTAACATAAGAAAATGGGCTGGCTGTAGGCACTTTATAATTGGTTCCAGGGGTACACGGGCAGCAGTGGTCTGGTCAGTGGAGGACTAGTGGAAGGAGGGACCGCAGACAGGCTTCAAAGGCCTAACATAAAAAAATGGGCTGGCTGTAGGCACTTTATAATTGGTTCCAGGGGTACACGGGCAGCAGTGGTCTGGCCAGTGGAGGACTAGTGGAAGGAGGGACCGCAGACAGGCTTCAAAGGCCTAACATAAAAAAATGGGCTGGCTGTAGGCACTTTATAATTGGTTCCAGGGGTACACGGGCAGCAGTGGTCTGGTCAGTGGAGGACTAGTGGAAGGAGGGACCGCAGACAGGCTTCAAAGGCCTAAAATAACAAACAATAGGCTCATGGCAGTTTTACAGCGGTTACATGGATACACGGGCAGCTTGGTGGTGAGTGGAGGAGTAGTGCAAGGAGTGTCTGTCCCAGTACTCCCAAAATATAAATAGATGTTAATGTCTCGCAAAACAACCAAAACAAAAAAAAAGGTGGCATACTTAGGTACAGGGGTGGGCTCATCTGCTGAGTTTCTGACATAGTAATTTGGCAGTAACTATTTAATGGTGCCAATATAGGACACAGACACAGACTACTTTAAGTTGCATCGTAGATGTCTACAAATTTGTATTGTCAGTGCCAGACATTGAATGATGTCAGCGAATAGACTAAAGATTGGTGGAGCTGTGCGACATAATTTTGCATGTGGTAGAGCACATTTTGAGCTGGGGTAGGGGGGAACTCTCTAGAGGCCGGCGGGACCGCCCCAGGGCCCCTCATGTTACAACGGTGTGTCTGACGTTGGGTGCGCACCACCACCGCCAGAGACACTACATTGTACTATGAGGGACCCAGTAGCAATGCCGTCAACCAAAAGCGAGCACACCCACCTCTTCAGACAAACAGCAGTCTCACGGGTGCTTGCGCCAAGTCGCGATACCACGGCCCCGTGTGGGGAGTTTGGCCATTTAGGGAGGTGTAAACATGTCGTATGCTGTACAATCAGCTGCAGCAAATTAGACATTAGAAAAGTAATTCACAGGCAAGAGCCTTTCATAGGAAAGCTAGGTGTCGGCCGGGCAAGGTGGGGCAAAAGATTTCAAAATCCAGTTGTGGTTCATTTTAATGAATGTTAGATCGTCAACATTTTGGGTAGCCAGACGAGTCCTTTTTTCGGTTAATATTGAACCTGCAGCACTGAATACTCTTTCTGATAGGACACTTGCTGCCGGGCAAGCAAGCTCCTGCAATGCATATTCTGCCAATTCTGGCCAGGTGTCTAATTTGGAGGCCCAGTAATCAAATGGGAATGACGGTTGAGGGAGAACATCGATAAGGGATGAAAAATAGTTAGTAACCATACTGGACAAATGTTGTCTCCTGTCACTTTCAATTGATGCAGCAGTACCTGTCCTGTCTGCGGTCATAGCAAAATCACTCCACAACCTGGTCAGAAAACCCCTCTGTCCAACGCCACTTCTGATGTGTGCACCCCTAACACTCCTAGTCTGCTGCCCCCTGGAGCTCGTGTGAGAACGATCACGTGCGCTGTGTGCTGGGAATGCCTGAAGCAAACGGTCAACAAGAGTTGATTGTTTGGTTGCTAATATTAGTTCCAAGTTCTCATGTGGCATAATATTTTGCAATTTGCCTTTATAGCGTGGATCAAGGAGGCAGGCCAACCAGTAATCGTCATCGTTCATCATTTTCGTAATGCGTGTGTCCCTTTTTAGGATACGTAAGGCATAATCCGCCATGTGGGCCAAAGTTCCAGTTGTAAAATCTCCGGTTGTGATTGGTTGAGGGGCAGTTGCAGGCAAATCTACGTCACTTGTGTCCCTCAAAAAACCAGAACCCGGCCGTGACACGCAACCAATTTCCTGTGCCCCCGGGAAAGGTTCGGCATTAAAAATATACTCATCCCCATCATCCTCCTCGTCCTCCACCTCCTCTTCGCCCGCTACCTCGTCCTGTACACTGCCCTGACCAGACAATGGCTGACTGTCATCAAGGCTTTCCTCTTCCTCTGGTGCAGACGCCTGCTCCTTTATGTGCGTCAAACTTTGCATCAGCAGACGCATTAGGGGGATGCTCATGCTTATTACGGCGTTGTCTGCACTAACCAGCCGTGTGCATTCCTCAAAACACTGAAGGACTTGACACATGTCTTGTATCTTAGACCACTGCACACCTGACAACTCCATGTCTGCCATCCTACTGCCTGCCCGTGTATCCTCCCACAAATAAATAACAGCACGCCTCTGTTCGCACAGTCTCTGAAGCATGTGCAGTGTTGAGTTCCACCTTGTTGCAACGTCTATGATTAGGCGATGCTGGGGAAGGTTCAAAGACCGCTGATAGGTCTGCATACGGCTGGCGTGTACAGGCGAACGTCGGATATGTGAGCAAAGTGCACGCACTTTGAGGAGCAGGTCGGAGAACCCAGGATAAGTTTTCAATAAGCACTGCACCACCAGGTTTAAGGTGTGAGCCAGGCAAGGAATGTGTTTCAGTTGGGAAAGGGAGATGGCAGCCATGAAATTCCTTCCGTTATCACTCACTACCTTGCCTGCCTCAAGATCTACTGTGCCCAGCCACGACTGCGTTTCTTGTTGCAAGAACTCGGACAGAACTTCCGCGGTGTGTCTGTTGTCGCCCAAGCACTTCATAGCCAATACAGCCTGCTGACGCTTGGCAGTAGCTGGCCCATAATGGGACAACTGGTGTGCAACAGTGTCATCTGCCGACGGAGTGATTGGCAGACTGCGTTCTGTGGAAGAGCTGTAGCTTCTGCAGGAGGACGAGGAGGAGGAGGAGGAGGGGGTGCGAACGCCTACAGCCAACTGTTTCCTAGACCGTGGGCTAGGCACAACTGTCCCTAAATTGATGTCGCCTGTGGACCCTGCATCCACCACATTCACCCAGTGTGCCGTGATGGACACATAACGTCCCTGGCCATGCCTACTGGTCCATGCATCTGTAGTCAGGTGCACCTTTGTACTCACAGATTGCCTGAGTGCATGGACGATGCGCTGTTTAACATGCTGGTGCAGGGCTGGGATGGCTTTTCTGGAAAAAAAGTGTCGACTGGGTAGCTCGTATCGTGGTTCAGCGTACTCCATCAGGGCTTTGAAAGCTTCGCTTTCAACTAACCGGTAGGGCATCATCTCTAACGAGATTAGTCTAGCTATGTGGGCGTTAAAACACTGTGTACGCGGATGCGAGGATAAGTACTTCCTTTTTCTAACCAGAGTCTCATGTAGGGTGAGCTGGACTGGAGAGCTGGAGATCGTGGAACTTTCGGGTGTGCCGGTGTACATGGCAGACTGAGAGACGGTTGGAGACGGTATTGTTTCCGCCGGTGCCCTAGATGCAATATTTCCTTCTACAAAACTGGTGATTCCCTGACCCTGACTGCTTTTGGCTGGCAAAGAAACCTGCACAGATACTGCCGGTGGTGCGGAAAATGGTGGCCTTACAGTGACGGAAGGGATGTTGCGTTGCTGACTAGCTTCATTGGCCGAGGGTGCTACAACCTTGAGGGACGTTTGGTAGTTAGTCCAGGCTTGAAAATGCATGGTGGTTAAGTGTCTATGCATGCAACTAGTATTTAGACTTTTCAGATTCTGACCTCTGCTTAAGCTAGTTGAACATTTTTGACAGATGACTTTGCGCTGATCAGTTGGATGTTGTTTAAAAAAATGCCAGACTGCACTCTTCCTAGACTCGGATCCCTTTTCAGGGATTGCAGACTGAGCTTTAACCGGATGGCAACGCTGTGCTCCAACAGGTTTTGGCTTTGACACGCGTTTTGGGCCAGATACGGGCCCGGCAGATGGAACCTGTTGCGATGTTGATGCCTGCTGCGGCCCCTCCTCCACCTCCGCTTCTGAACTACTGCCGCCTGCACCCTGTTCCCCCAATGGCTGCCAATCGGGGTCAACAACTGGGTCATCTATTACCTCCTCTTCGAGCTCGTGTGCAACTTCGTCTGTGTCACTGTGTCGGTCGGTGGTATAGCGTTCGTGGCGGGGCAACATAGTCTCATCAGGGTCTGATTGTGGATCTGTACCCTGAGAGGGCAATGTGGTGGTCTGAGTCAAAGGAGCAGCATAGTACTCTGGCTGTGGCTGTGCATCAGTGCACTCCATGTCAGAATATACTTGTAATGGGCATGGCCTGTTAAATGTTTCACTTTCTAAGCCAGGGACGGTATGTGTAAAGAGCTCCATGGAGTGACCCGTTGTGTCGCCTGCTGCATCCTTCTCTCTTGTTGTAGTTTTTGCTGAGGAGGACAAGGAAGCGACTTGTCCCTGACCGTGAACATCCACAAGCGACGCGCTGCTTTTACATTTACCAGTTTCGGAAGAGGAGGCAAAAGAGCTAGAGGCTGAGTCTGCAATGTAAGCCAAAACTTGCTGTTGCTGCTCCGCCTTTAAAAGCGGTTTTCCTACTCCCAGAAAAGAGAGCGTTCGAGGCCTTGTGTAGCCTGACGACGAAACTGGCTCCACAGCTCCAGACTTAGGTGGAATATTTTTATCCCCACGACCACCTGATGCTCCACTACCACTACCATCATTACCAGCTGACAATGAACGCCCACGATGACCTCTTGCACCAGACTTCCTCATTGTTTTAAAATCTTAACCAAAGTAACTTTATTTGTTGCTGTCAAACAACTTACACGGTGAGCTATAACTTCAGTATGATTTCAATATCCCTTAACAGGTTGGTGAGACCACAAGGAAAATCAGGCACAATGTTACACACTCTGTTTTCTGTGGCACAAAATCACAGAGATGACACACACGCAGGACTGTCACTCAAGCACTAATGTCAATATTAATCTCCCACCTAATTTTTTTTTTTTTTTTTCTCAGGGAGACTTTAGAAACCAAATAATATTAAAAAAAAAAAAAAAAAAAAGGCTTTCTATGGCCCACAATTAGAGAGAGAGAGGTGGCACACCCAGGAGTCAAGACTGGCGCACAAGCTGAAAGGGCAATATTACTCTCCCACTGTTTTTTTAAGTTTTTTTTTTATTTCAGGGAGACTTTAGAAACCAAATAATATTAAAAAAAAAAAAAAAAAATAGGCTTTCTATAGCCCACTGAATGAGAGAGAGGTGGCACACCCAGGAGTCAAGACTGGCACACAAGCTGAAAGGGCAATATTACTCTCCCACTGTTTTTTTATGTATTTTTTGTTTTTTAAGGGAGACTTTAGAAACCCAATAATATTTAAAAAAAAAAATAAATAGGCTTTCTATGGCCCACTGAATGAGAGGGAGAGAGGTGGCACACCCAGGAGTCAAGACTGGCACACAAGCTGAAAGGGCAATATTACTCTCCCACTGTTTTTTTTATGTATTTTTTTTTTCAGGGAGACTTTAGAAACCCAATAATATTTAAAAAAATAAATAAATAGGCTTTCTATGGCCCACTGAATGAGAGGGAGAGAGGTGGCACACCCAGGAGTCAAGACTGGCACACAAGCTGAAAGGGCAATATTACTCTCCCACTGTTTTTTTATGTATTTTTTTTTTCAGGGAGACTTTAGAAACCCAATAATATTTAAAAAAAAAAATAAATAGGCTTTCTATGGCCCACTGAATGAGAGGGAGAGAGGTGGCACACCCAGGAGTCAAGACTGGCACACAAGCTGAAAGGGCAATATTACTCTCCCACTGTTTTTTTATGTTTTTTTTTTTTTTTTTTTCAGGGAGACTTTAGAAACCAAATAATAAGAAAAAAAAAAATAAATAAATAGGCTTTCTATAGCCCACTGAATGAGAGATAGCACACACAGCAGTGGCACACAAGCCCTGACTGAGGCCAATATTTTTCTCCCACTGATTGATGTAGTGTTTTTGTGTTGAGGTAGATTTTAGAACACAAATCAAGGAAAAAAAAAAAAATGCTTTCTATGGCCCACTGAATGAGAGAGAGGTGGCACACCCAGGAGTCAAGACTGGCACACAAGCTGAAAGGGCAATATTACTCTCCCACTGTTTTTTTATGTATTTTTTGTTTTTTAAGGGAGACTTTAGAAACCCAATAATATTTAAAAAAAAAAAATAAATAGGCTTTCTATGGCCCACTGAATGAGAGGGAGAGAGGTGGCACACCCAGGAGTCAAGCCTGGCACACAAGCTGAAAGGGCAATATTACTCTCCCACTGTTTTTTTATGTATTTTTTGTTTTTTAAGGGAGACTTTAGAAACCCAATAATATTTAAAAAAAAAATAAATAGGCTTTCTATGGCCCACTGAATGAGAGGGAGAGAGGTGGCACACCCAGGAGTCAAGACTGGCACACAAGCTGAAAGGGCAATATTACTCTCCCACTGTTTTTTTTTTTTAGGTTTTTTTTTTTTTTTCAGGGAGACTTTAGAAACCAAATAATATTAAAAAAAAAAAAAAAAAAATAGGCTTTCTATAGCCCACTGAATGAGAGATAGCACACACAGCAGTGGCACACAAGCCCTGACTGAGGCCAATATTTTTCTCCCACTGATTGATGTAGTGTTTTTGTGTTGAGGTAGATTTTAGAACACAAATCAAGGAAAAAAAAAAAATGCTTTCTATGGCCCACTGAATGAGAGAGAGGTGGCACACCCAGGAGTCAAGACTGGCACACAAGCTGAAAGGGCAATATTACTCTCCCACTGTTTTTTTATGCATTTTTTGTTTTTTAAGGGAGACTTTAGAAACCCAATAATATTTAAAAAAATAAATAAATAGGCTTTCTATGGCCCACTGAATGAGAGGGAGAGAGGTGGCACACCCAGGAGTCAAGACTGGCACACAAGCTGAAAGGGCAATATTACTCTCCCACTGTTTTTTTATGTATTTTTTGTTTTTTAAGGGAGACTTTAGAAACCCAATAATATTTAAAAAAAAAAATAAATAGGCTTTCTATGGCCCACTGAATGAGAGGGAGAGAGGTGGCACACCCAGGAGTCAAGACTGGCACACAAGCTGAAAGGGCAATATTACTCTCCCACTGTTTTTTTATGTATTTTTTGTTTTTTAAGGGAGACTTTAGAAACCCAATAATATTTAAAAAAAAAAAATAAATAGGCTTTCTATGGCCCACTGAATGAGAGGGAGAGAGGTGGCACACCCAGGAGTCAAGACTGGCACACAAGCTGAAAGGGCAATATTACTCTCCCACTGTTTTTTTAGGTATTTTTTTTTTTTCAGGGAGACTTTAGAAACCAAATAATATTAAAAAAAAAAAAAATAAAATAGGCTTGCTATAGCCCACTGAATGAGAGATAGCACACACAGCAGTGGCACACAAGCCCTGACTGAGGCCAATATTTTTCTCCCACTGATTGATGTAGTGTTTTTGTGTTGAGGTAGAATTTAGAACACAAATCACGGAAAAAATAAATAGGCTTTCTATGGCCCACTCAGTGAGAGATGGCACACACAGGGATGGCACTGTAGCAGAAATGCCAATCTTAATCTCCCACAAAAAAAACAAAAAAAAAACAGGGACTGTCCTACAATTACTATCTCCCTGCAGTAATGTAAGCCAGGTATGGCAGGCAGCAATAGGAGTGGACTGATGCACAAATTAAATAAAAAGTGTGGACAAACAAAAAAGATAGCTGTGCAGAAAGGAAGGAACAAGAGGATATGTGCTTTGAAAAAAGCAGTTGGTTTCCACAGTGGCGTACACACAGCAATACAGCTATCACGGAGCCTTCTAGGGCAGCCCAATGAGCTACAGCGCTGAGGGGAAAAAAAAAAAAAAATAGCTTCCACAGTCCCTGCACACCGAAGGTGGTGTTGGACAGTGGAAATCGCTGCAGCACAAGCGGTTTGGTGGTTAGTGGACCCTGCCTAACGCTCTCCCTGCTTCTGACGAAGCGGCAGCAACCTGTCCCTAAGCTCAGATCAGCAGCAGTAAGATGGCGGTCGGCGGGAACGCCCCTTTATAGCCCCTGTGACGCCGCAGACAGCAAGCCAATCACTGCAATGCCCTTCTCTAAGATGGTGGGGACCAGGATCTATGTCATCACGCTGCCCACACTCTGCGTTCACTTTCATTGGCTGAGAAATGGCGCTTTTCGCATCATTGAAACGCGACTTTGGCGCGAAAGTCGCGTACCGCATGGCCGACAAGCACAGGGGTCGGATCGGGTTTCATGAGACGCCGACTTAGCCAAAAGTCGGCGACTTTTGAAAATGATCGACCCGTTTCGCTCAACCCTATTCTCTGTGTCTGGAGCAGAGATGGTTTTTCCATCAACATAGAAGAGGATTCTTTACTGTTAGGGCAGTGAGAATCTGGAATTCCCTGCCAGAGGAGGTGGTGATGGTGAACTCAGTCAAGGGGTTCAAGAGAGGCCTGGATGTCTTCCTGGAGTATAACAATATTGTATCTTACAGTTATTAGGATTTAGGTTCTTTAGAAGGACGTAGATCTGGAGATTTATTCTGACAGAATATAGCCTGAACTGGATGGACAAATGTCTTTTTTCGGCCTTGCTAACTATGTTACTATGTTACTATATTACTAACTACTGGTGAATGAGTTGATGTGAGCGCAGCCTCAGTGACTACCGGTGACATCATGGAGGTTACCTCCAGTCACTGAGGTTGCGATCCCAGCAGGGTTGAACTGCCATGACCTCAGCACCATGGAAAAAGTCAGTGATGAGGTCACCGCAGTTCAAGTTCAGTGACTTCACAGCAGCTCACAGGGAGAATTTCTCACCGTTATGTGGGATGAAGTCACTGAGCTTCAACTGTGGTGACCTCATCACTGACTTTTTCCCATGGTGCTGAGGTTAATCCCTCATAGTGCTGCCACTCCTGCTTTCACTGTTATTAGCGGCAGCAGGTGTCAGCTGATGGAAGCAGTAGACCCATGAGCTGACACCAGTGACCAGAGGTAAATTTTATACCTCTGATCACAGGTGAGCACTCACACTGTCTTTTGAAAGTGTGGGAACCATGGCTCTTTGACCAGCAGGGATGATTTCACCGCCGATCAGGAGCACTACACCAGTGTTTCCCACACTGTCACACAGCGTGGGAAACACAGACGTTTGTGCTGTGTATGTTCAGCTATCTTCGATTAAATCGGCGAATATTGCAAATTGGCCGATCGTGAACGGAACCAAATATTGAAATATTCGCTCATCTCAGTAGGCACGGCCAGGGACAATAAATTTCCTTATCTGCCTAATGGGTAACTGTAGAGGTGGATGACACAGAGGCAAAATGCATTTTAGCCCATGCCCTACCACCACCAAGGATTTCTGGACGCTTCTCTCTCCAGGTTGCCGCCAGCTCCTCCTCTGCTTTCTCCACCGCCTCCTCATCCAGTCACAGTAATACCTGCACCATCAACTTCGGCACAGCCAGGGGAAAATGACAGTAGGTTGTTCTGAAACACCTCTGTTGGGGGACAAATCCCACACTTTGCTGGAGCTGTGTATGGGGATCAAACAGCAGACAGATAATTGGATTGTGCCGGAGAACCTCATGCCCGGCCTGGTAGTGTGCCTAGCCTGTTTGACATCCATTCCTTCCCTGCTGCATGTACTGAACTTGATGGTGCAGAGCTTACTGAAAAACTACCCACATGTCAGAGGTGCTGCTGAAAGTGTGGGCAGTGTGTGTGCGCTTTCGACATTCTCACCCTGCTGATGCTTGCCTCTCTGCACTGCAGCGTCACCTCTGCCTTCCCGTTCACCGGCTCATTTACGATGTAACAACAAGGTGGAACTCCACCTTTCAAATGCTGGAAAGACTGTGTGAGCAGAAACAGCCAACCTTGGCCATGTCTCTGAGCACTGGACACCGTGTATGTCTTGATATTTCCAGGAGGTTGCAGTTCTGTAATATGACAGCACTGGAGGATAATGGGTTATTGGTCGCTTCATGTTTGATTCTTCGCAAAGTTTTGGCAGATAAAGTGCATCTTTTTTCTCTAAACTTTTTTGAGACTCTGTTGACTATTTGCAACAAAACGTTTGATAGACCTGTGATCACGTCCCTTAGCAATTTCAAAAGTGCTGCTTCTCTATGTAAGACTTGTAACAAATGTTGACTTTTCAAGTCAGTTAAATTTCTTTTTCATCCCATTTTGCCTGAGAAAAACAAGCTCCTTTTCTGCACATCTTGATAAAGAGTGTTGTATCTTTAGGCCTCCCCTTCCCTGACTGCATAAATTGCACATCTGATCGGCTTCATCCAATAAGCATTCAAGTTTATACAGTTTAGCGTTTGAAAATCTGTATAAAAATGATGCAATGGTCAAAAATGCTCACTTGCCAAATAATTATGCACAGTGTATGTGTGAATGCCATGAGAAAGACTACATTTCTCATTAATACTTTCCAGTGCAACAGACATACTACTCATCAGCATGCAAAATACATGCCAGAATCCCTGAATGAAGGGTATAATCAGACAGCAGTGCAGAAATTAGCAAAAAAAGAAGCATGCATTTTGTGACATTCTAAATTTGAGGAAGAGGATTGATAACCACTAGAGATGAGCAAATGTTATCACTGGAGTATCATGGTATTCTTATGTACTTGTAACTTGGCAAGTGTTGGACAGTTCCCTATGTAAAACTTGAATTCATGCCCTGCATATTTGTGGCCTGTTACACAGCAACTAAGCATGAGGGGATTGCCTGCACATCAATTTAATGCCGTACCCATCTTTGTTGTGGCATTACTGTGATTGGCAAGCCATGTGACATCAGGGGTTATAAATAGTGTTGAGCATTCCGATACTGCAAGTATCGGGTATCGGCCGATATTTGCTGTATCGTAATTCCTATACCGAGTTCCGATATTTTTGTGATATCGGAAATCGGAATCGGAAGTTCCCAGTGTATGGTTCCCAGGGTCTGGAGGACCGGCAGACCCTGGACCTTAGCGATGTAACCGGCAGCCTCCGTTCCTTAGAATGCAGTGAATGTAGGACCTGCGATGACGTGCGGCTTGTGATTGGTCGCGTGAGCGGTCACATAAGCGGTCACGCGACCAATCACAAGCCGCGACGTCATCGAAGGTCCTTCACTCTGCATTCTTAGGAACGGAGGCTGCCGGTTACATCGCTAAGGTCCAGGGTCCGCCGGAAGGGTGAGTATATCCATATTTTTTATTTTTATTCTTTATTTTTTACATGAATATGGATCCCAGGGCCTGAAGGAGAGTTTCCTCTCCTTCAGACCCTGGGAACCATCCAGGATACCTTCAGATATTTGTGTCCCATTGACTTGTATTGGTATCGGGTATCGGTATCAGCGAGATCCGATATTTTGCCGGTATCGGCCGATCCAATCCGATACCGATACTTTTGAATATCGGAAGGTATCGCTCAACACTAGTTATAAAATAACAGGCGCCACCCGGCTCGGCACACTGACGCCATTGCACAGCTCTGTGACACTTCATATTGGAGGGAGAGAGTGCTTGCCAAGGCCTGTGTGCACAAGATAATGAATCAAAGGCCTGTAGTATTGATACTGGTGCTGAAACTTCATGTCAACAAAGAAAACATCATGCGGGGATGCAGCCCCTAAACGCCAGATGCAATTTGAACAAAGTTCTTAGTCATTCTTTGTTCGAAATGCGTCAGACGTTTAGGGTCTGCGTCCCGGCATGATGTTTTCTTTGTTGACATGAGAATAAAATACTGAAGATTTTATGAAGAGACACCTGGTGCTGGCACTTTTTTTTTTTCCTTTTTTGCTGCAGTTTAACGTGGTCTGTGGTTCATTTCTCTGATATCTAACACTCTAAAAAATGGGTTACAAAAAATTGGCCGGATTATAGTTCTCACCCATACACCATTGCGTGGTCTGGGGTACATTTCTTTGATCTAAAAAACTGAAAAAAGCATTAAAAAGTTTTGCAGGCTTCCCTATTTTGGAGACAGGGAAGTGCTGGCTGTATAGACCTTGGCACATATGGCAGACTTTATGTACAGCTGCCTTTCCTGTGACCCTTGCTTAACATTCATCTTGGCCAAAAAAGAGTACTGGATTTTTCACCCTGCTAGACCAATGCTACAGCGAGAACTTTGCTTTTCTTCTTCGTGAGGTGGAGTGGACTTCTAAAATGGTGCTATACCAAAAGATCATTGTGGAATATTTGTGGAAAAAATTCACATCAGACAACGATAGAGCCAAGATTCTTTGCCCAACCAAGGAGGAGAGATGAGGGAGAGACACACCATGTACAGCAGAAGCAGTGGTACACTGTCAAAGGCCTGGGACAATTTCATGACATCCTCTCAGCAACCATGCCCTCGTGACTGGGTAATTTTTATAAGGAAGGAAAAGTTTTTAAAGATGGTTAAGCAATATCTGGTGACTAAACCAGCATAATCCCTAATTACTCTGTGCCTTCAGCTATCGGGGTTTCAAATCTGGACACCTGGCATGAGCTGTTCCTCTATGCATTGGACGTGTTGTGCTACCCTGCCACTAGTATCTTGTCTGAACTGATTTTTAGTGCCACAGGGGGTCATAACAGACAGATACTTTCGCCTGGCAAAAGAGAGTGCTGACAGGCTCACTCTGATAACAATGAACAAAGCCTGGCTTAGAACCAATGTTTACACACCACCAGATGAAAGCAGCACATAAGTGTTTTAATGGTCTATATTTGAATAAGGCCCACCAGTTGCTGATCTCTAGGGTCTATGGATAACCCTACTTATAATTTTTTCCTGGCTTTGCAAATAATTTAAGTTCAGGAGTAGCAGATGGGGTCAATGAGTGGACCTCATGGATTTCAGCTTTCGATTCTGAGGATACCATAGACATCACAATTCCTAGAGGAAGAATGGAGGGTGGAGGTTCTGGAGGATAAACGAAATCAAGGCTGCGTGACAAGACGTCAGCCTTAACATTCTTAAAGCCCGCTCTGAACTTGATGTTAAAATTGTATCTAGAATAAAATAAGGACCTTATGGCCTGTCTAGGGGTAAACGTTTAGCACATTCAATATAGGCTACATTTTTATGATCTGATATCACTGTAACAGGAAGAATAGCTCCCCCAAAGAAGACTCCCTTCTTCAAAAGCTGACTTGACAGCTGGCAGCTCAAAATTCCCCACATCATAATTTATTTCGGCAGACGAATATTTACTGGAGAAAAATGCACATGGACACAAGTTGGTCAGAATTTTGGAACCTTGAGACACAACAGACCCTATCCCAACTTCTGAGGCATCCACTTCTACGATGAATGGTTTCTGGAGATCAGATTGAATTAAAACTGGAGCAGACATGAAGCACTACTTTAATTTATCCAATGACCAAACCATTAGAGTCACGCCCTGAGGTCAGTAAGGGGTTTCACGATTTTAAAAAAAGACTTACTAAACTTTCTGTAGTAATTAGCGAGCCCTAAGAATCTTTGCAATGCTTTCTGATCACGAGGTTGAACCCAATCAATTATAGCCTGCACCCTCTCAGGGTCCATTTTAAACCCTTCAGCTGACACAATGAACCCCATGAACGATATTTCCTGAACAGAAAACAATTCGGACATGCTCACAGTGAGAATACAGATCAGGCGAAAATCATCCAGATATACCACAATAAACCTTCCAATAAAATCAGAAAAAAATGTAATTCATAAGGTTCTGAAAGACAGCAGGTGCATTGGTTAACCCAGAAGGCATGACAAGATCTTTGAATAAACCCTCCAATGTTAAAATGCCATTTTCCATTCTTCACCCTCCTGGAAAAGTATCAGATTATATGCCCCTCTAAGGTCAAGCTTAGAAAACCATTTATCCCCCCGTAAGCTTATTATATAGGTTGAGGAAAGTGGAAGCGGGTAAGTATTCTTAACCTTAATTTTGTTTAGTTCATGGAAATCAAGGCAAGTACGGAGGCCACCATCTTTCTTTTTCACAAAAAAGAACCCCACACCTATAGGCGAGGAGGAAGGATGGATATGACCCTTCCGTAAACTTTCATGAAGATAGTCTTTCAAAGTGGTCCATTCATGTCCCGACAAATTATACAGGCAAGCTTTATGCAATTTGGCATTTGAAAAAAGATTTATAGCACAATCATAAGGGTGATGGGGATGCAGTATCTCAGCCTCTTCCTCCGAGAACACATCTGTGAAGTCTTTCAGGTAAGCTGGCAGACCCTCCAGACTAGCGGAGCAAATTTGTATAGAGCTAAGACATTTCTTAGGATAGTAGGAATTCCATTTAACAATATCCTTCTGACACCAATCAATAATAGGATTATGTATAAGCAGACATGGAAATCCCAACACCAACCCAGGAGGTAAATTATCCAACACATATCAGGAGAGGGACTCAGAGTGAAGAGTTCCCACCCTAACTGTGAATTCCACCTTTACCAGCTGGACAAAGTTCTGAAGTAATGGTGTCCTGTCAATGGAGACAATTTGAATGGGTCTATTCACTCTAACTGCCCCTAATCCTAGTTTAAGAACCATTCCAAAATCAATGAAATTAGCAGCAGATCCACAGTCAATGAAAGCAAGAGCAGATAACCACAGGTTCTGAAAACAAAGTTCCACATTCAGCAATACTTTATCTGAGGCGTTAAAGGGTACCTGGAAGTAAGGGTGACCTCCTCAAATATCACCCAGATATAGATGTTTCCCGATGACTTGCTGGCTTAAGGGTGTATTGAGAAATTTTTGAGAAAATTTCCAGCACGATCACAATAAAGGTAAAATCCAAGATCACGCTGACGCCTCCTCTGCACGACCCGAAAGCAGGCTGGTCCCAACTCTACTGGTTCTGTATCTGGCAAGTGAACAGACTTGAGCCGAACAACTGAAGCCCCCCGTCATTCACCATGTTTCTCACGAATTCAGCAATCCATTCGAATGTCCTGGGTCATGGCCTCCCACAGGGAACAGGGTGAAGTATGCAAAGCCAGAGCGTCCTTTAGTGTATTTGACTAGCCATGATGAAACTGACATCTGAGAGCTGAATCATTCCATAAAACCTCAGAAAACCATTACCAGAGCTCAGAGCTATAGTCCTCTGCAGGGCGGCCACCCTGCATCAGGTTCATGATATTAGTTTCTGCTACATGAGCCCTGTCAGGTTCATCATAGATCATCCCTAAAGCCTCAAATAAGGCATCAATGGAAGACCATTCTGGCGCTAGTAGGGACAAAGGGAATGCACATATCTGAGGACCCCCTCAAATTAGGGACATGATTATTGGGACCCGCTAGGACTCATCCCCTAAAGACCAGCATCATAAGGTAAAAAATAAATTGCAGCTCTCCCTAAACAGTCTAAACTGATCCTTCTCCCCTGAAAATTTATCAGGAAGTTTCATGAAAGACCAACTGCACGGCAGAAGGTACAAGAGTCTTTGCTACAGTCGATAGTGAAGAGCTTTGGGAAGCATCCATGGTTCAAGAAAACTGACAGTGCATCTGGAAATGTGAAGATTCTAGTTTTTGGTGTTCCCTTGCCAGATCCTGAACCATCAGGGTCAGATTCACCACCTGATCACAGAGTGCACGAATGGGATCCATTGATGGAGAAAAAGAAAAAAAAGTGCTTTTATGGCCAGTCAAAATGAAAAGTCAGATGTTCCGGGGTCAATTCCAAAAGAGCACTTTGCAAACCAAGGAAAATATGAAGTTGTAAGTAAGGTCACATGTCAGGGTTAGAATACCACAGAAATAGCAGATAAGCAAAGGGGCAATAACAAATGGGTAGTCAGAACATGGTCCAAAAATCAGTAGCTGAATATCAGATACAAAGGCCCAATAACAAACAGGTAGTCAGAACATGGTTCAATGGTCAGCAGCAGAATATCAGTTGCAATGGGGCAATAACAAACGGGTAGTCAGAACACGGTCAAAAGGTCAATAGCAGAAGACCAGAACTTATAGCACAGGGTTCAGAGAAACACACACCATGGAGCACAAGCTTAGAACAAGCTTTTGACTGGCAGTGATCTGGAGCAGAAAGCTCACCTAAATAGCAGAGCAATTACCGTGAATAGGGAGCACCTGTGGAATTCTCTGCACCTCCCAGTCAGATAGGTCAACAGAGCTGTCAATCAAAGCACTGACAGCTCAGCATGCCCCAGCATAGGATAGGATGACAGAACTGTCCTCACTGAGTCCCAGATACTCTGAGCACAGGAATCGTGGCACCTCCTTTGTGTTTAATACAGGGTATATCTGAGTCAGTCCAAGTCCTTAATTTTTGGCAGTTCTTGCTTCCTTCATAAATAAAACAAACACTTCTTACTTTTTTAATAAAAATATCAATTTTGATTTACTTAAATTATATATATTTTTAAATCCTTTTTAAATGTTGCCTTATATGCAAGTTATTGTACAAGAAAAAAGTTTCCGCCAGTTTGTGCCTTCTAGGGTCTATGGATGACCCCAATTATACTTTTTTCATGGCTTTGCACTTTGAGTGTATGAGTGCCACAACTACACATTGTTCACAATATTTGAATGAGGTACTGCAATTTGTACCTTCAAGGATGTATGGATGGATCCTGCTTGTAATTTTTGACAACATTTGCACTTAATGAATAACCTTCATGAGTAGTGTTGAGCGATACCTTCCGATATCGGAAAGTATCGGAATCGGAAAGTATCGGCCGATACCGTCAAAGTATCGGATCTAATCCGATACCGATACCCGATCCCAATGCAAGTCAATGGGACGAAAATATCGGAATTAAAATAAACCCTTTCTTTCCTTGTAGGTTAATTCTACATGAAGGAAAACAACTAAGAATAATGTAGGATGTATTGGGGGAGGTGGCGGAGACATTAAAGGCACAGAGGTTTAGCCCAATCAAATAGAATAGCAGGATTTTTATTTTTTTTTATGACGTTCGGCGTTAGAAAGATTTTGACTGTTATTTTTTTTTATTTTATTTTGTCAGATATTGATGTTTCACTACTTCCACGCCCTTCACCTTCTTTTTTACTTCTCCCACACTTTCTTCTTCATTATCCTCATCATCAGCTTCTTTGACATCAACTTCTTCACCTTATTCATCTTCTTCTTCATCTTCTACCTATTATTTTTTTTGTTACATTGTTCATATTCTTTTTATTTTACTATTATCTTCTTCATATTCTACTTCTTCATCATATTCTTATTTGTGACAGGCATTCCCGTAGTTGTTATCTATAAAAGTTTGAAGATTACACCTTCCGTTCTGCCTGTCACAAAACAGTTACATTTGTCCGCGTTCAGTTTGGCCTGCAGCATCAGGCTTTATCCAGGGGCACCACGAGGAGGAACGGACTCACCCCCATACACTGCTTAGTCTTCTTCTGCTTATAATTTAGATAATATCTTTTGCTCTGATATTTAGTCTTATGCTTAATGTTCTTCTGCTCTTTGTTCTGCAGCCTCTTGTTCTTCTGCTTCTCGGTCTTCCAGGTCGTCGTCGTCTCCAGGGTCATCGTCTCCGGGGTCGTCGTCATCGGGGTGGTCTTCAGGGTCATCGTCTCCAGGGTCGTCGTCATCACGGTGGCTGTCGTCTCCGGGGTCGTCGTCATCGGGGTGGTCTTCAGGGTCATCGTCTCCAGGGTCGTCGTCATCACGGTGGTTGTCGTCTCTGGTGTCGTCGTCATCTTAGGGGTGGTCTTCCGGGTCATCGTGTTTAGTCTCTTGAACTTGGAAATGTAGCAGAAGGTACAAGAAGGCTGAGAAAATGCCGAGAAACAGCTGATGGAACTGGAACTCAGATGGCTACCCGAAGGTCCAAGAGCCAATGGAACTACCGAGGACCAGCTGACGTTACTGGAACCCGGTTACTAAGCAGGAGGTACCCGTGCCTGAAAGCACTACCAAGGACCACCTGACGTTGGTGGAACTCGGATACCCAGAGGGAGGCACCTAAGCCAAAGGCTCTGCCCGGAACCAGCTGACGGTACTGGAACCAGGATGGGGAGCAGAAGGTACAAGAGCAAAAGACACTGCCGAGAACCAGCTGACGGTGCTGGAACCCGGATGGGTAGCCGAAGGTCCAAGAGCCAATGGAACTACCGAGGACCAGCTGACGTTACTGGAACCCGGTTACTAAGCAGGAGGTACCCGTGCCAGAAAGCACTACCAAGGACCACCTGACGTTGGTGGAACTCGGATACCCAGAGGGAGGCACCTAAGCCAAAGGCTCTGCCCGGAACCAGCTGACGGTACTGGAACCAGGATGGGGAGCAGAAGGTACAAGAGCAAAAGACACTGCCGAGAACCAGCTGACGGTGCTGGAACCCGGATGGGTAGCCGAAGGTCCAAGAGCCAATGGAACGACCGAGGACCAGCTGACGTTACTGGAACCCGGTTACTAAGCAGGAGGTACCCGTGCCTGAAAGCACTACCAAGGACCACCTGACATTGGTGGAACTCGGATACCCAGAGGGAGGCACCTAAGCCAAAGGCTCTGCCCGGAACCAGCTGACGGTGCTGGAACCAGGATGGGGACCTATTCAAGCTTGTCTTCCTAGAGCCCCAACTAGCAGTGTTGGAGCCCGGGGTCAGCAGGAGGAGGAGAGGGAGCAGAGTGTAGGCCGAAGCCTGCACTGGCGGCAGGTTTGGGTCTGTTGTGCCTGCGTGGCTGTTGCAGGACACGTTGCCGGCTGCACAGCAGGGGAACAGCTGGCGGTGCTGAACCCCACTGACACATTGGCTGGTGTTTGGCTCTGTGCAGCTAGCAGTACCGGGCCCCAACTGGCGGTGTTGGAGCCCGGGCTCTGCAGGGGAAGCAGAGTGTAGGCCGAAGCCTAATTGAACCAATTTCAAAGGTAACCTTTAACCCCCCCTCAGGGGTTACAAAGTAGAAGAGCCACAGCTTATGCAGCAGTAGTGCTGCACAAGTCAAAGGTTGCTCTTTTAATTTTTCTCCTTGCACACGCTGAATGAAACACGTATAACATTTAGCCCTTTATACAGTCAAACTGTGTTGGAGGCGCGAGTTCCCTTTGTAATGAGACGCAGCACAGATGTCAAGAATCCCACCTTGGTGCTGGGTGCAGCCTCCTGAGCGTTGTTATTTGCTGTACAGGAGTCTGCGCTGTCGTGTTATCCCCTGGCCTAGCGCTGTTAGCGCTGCCCATCTTCTGACATCATTTAATGTCGGCCGGTGCGGTTCGCGATGACCATGAATCCCAGCCCCGCAGTGTCTTAACATTGTTAAAACACTGCGGGTCTGGGATTCATGGCCTGGCGCAGCACATATGTTCGCCTCTCACACTCGGGTCCTTACACCCGCTTCAGACTGTGCGGCGTCAGCTGATCCCTTATCGCATGCCACGGCCATGAAGCCGCACAGTCTGAAGAAGGCAGAAGGAGATGAGGGACAGGCGAACTGATGCACTGCTCATGCCCATCAATCACACCCTCGCAGTCCCAATAAATAAGACACCGAGGGGCGTTGTGTGGGTCAGGGCGGCCGCAGAGGCGCAGGCAGCCAAACAATGATGCCAGAAGACGGGCAGCGCTACCAAGGGGGTTGCAGCGTGTCATTACAAAGGAAAGTCACACCTCCGGGACGGTTAAATGGTCACACAGAGGACACATTTTAGACGTGTTTTCAGTTCCACATGTGCGAGGAGAATACGTTTATGAGCCACCTTGCACACATGCAGCATTACCGCTGTACAAGGTGGCTGTAAAACGTACAAACACCTGGGGGAGGGGGGACAGGTTCCCTTCAATTTCAGTTCTTGTGTCTGCGTGGCTTTTGCAGGACACGATGCCGGCTACACAGCAGGGGAACAGCTGGCGGTGCTGAACCCCACTGACACATTGGCTGGTGTTTTTCTCTGTGCAGCTAGCAGTACCGGGCCCCAACTGGCGGTGTTGGAGCCCGGGGTCAGCAGGAGGAGGAGAGGGAGCAGAGTGTAGGCCGAAGCCTGCACTGGCGGCAGCTTTGGGTCTGTTGTGCCTGCGTGGCTGTTGCAGGACACGTTGCCGGCTGCACAGCAGAGGAACAGCTGGCGGTGCTGAACCCCACTGACACATTGGCTGGTGTTTGGCTCTGTGCAGCTAGCAGTACCGGGCCCCAACTGGCGGTGTTGGAGCCCGGGCTCTGCAGAAGGAGCAGAGTGTAGGCCGAAGCCTAATTGAACCAATTTCAAAGGTAACCTTTACCCCCCCCTCAGGGGTTACAAAGTAGAAGAGCCACAGCTTATGCAGCAGTAGTGCTGCACAAGTCAAAGGTTGCTCTTTTAATTTTTCTCCTTGAACACGCTGAATGAAACACGTATAACATTTAGCTAGTGATGAGCGAACGTGTTCACTCGAACCTGGTGTTCGATCGGACATTAGGGCGTTCGAAGGTGTTCGGTATTCGGCCGAACATCTCGCGGTACTCGAGTGAAATCTCGTTTTTGTTTTTCTCATTTTTGGCGATTTTTCAAGGAGCCAATCATGTTAGCTGAGCCTTCTAAGCTACTAGCATGACGTAGGGACATGTACAAGACGAGAGCAGTGAGTGGCTGGCCAGATCAGGTGACCTGACCAGCCAATAGACTGCTTTCATTATGTTCGGCGCTTTCAGCCATTTGCAGTGTGAAAGAGCATAGGGACAGACGTGCTGGGGGGACTGGGAATTGATAGGGACTAGAGCAGGGACAAAGACCAGAATTAATCAGGCAGGCAGGGTGCAGAAATCAACAGCCCTTGTCAGGGCTAATCTACGTTTACTACTACTAGTCCTCTCTTGTATTTGCTGGCTAGCTGTGTGGCAGCTGGGACCAGGAGTGCCGCGGCCGCCATCTTAGCTGCGCACTCACTGTCTCAGTGCCAAGTCTCAATCTCAGTCTCCAAGTCAATCTTTATAGGCATTAGGCATTAGGCAGGGATCGTGTGTGCATTAGGCTGGGCTTTATAGTGCGGCGTCTGCCATTTTGGGCGAACGCCGCACTATTAGAATATCGGCTGCTGGATGTTCCTCAGACTCCATTTAGCCTCCAGCACACGCTGTCTGTAACCTCATTTGTGCTGCTGTCTGGGACTTGTAGTGCCTCAGACTCCAGCACACGCTGTAACCTCATTTGTGCTGCTGTCTGGGACTTGTAGTGCCTCAGACTCCAGCACACGCTGTAACCTCATTTGTGCTGCTGTCTGGGACTTGTAGTGCCTCAGACTCCGTAGAGTGGTACAGCACACGCTGTCACCTCATTTAATAATAATAATATTAATTAATAACAATAATTAATAAATTAAAAAAGGAAATATTTGCGGCCTAAAAATAAAACCGCATAAGATATAAAAATGCATTTTTGAGTGATACAGATATACCACACCTGGCCCAAAAATATTTGTTTAGCGTACACATAAGCGCAGTGTACAGAATACGCAATTCTGCCACATATATAGTATATATATATAGTATAGAATACCCTACATTCTAATCCAAGGTTTTGTGTGTCCAAAAAACCGCATTAGATAAAAATTGCATTTTTATAGCACGCCATATCTAATAGTTAAAGAAATAAAGGGTATTTGATGTGAAGAAATACCACAAATATAAACACAGTTTTATATCTGTTACTGGTACCCAAGTTTTGTGGTTCAAAAATACGCTCTGTATTTAGTGACTAGGCCTGTTGCCAGATTTGTGCACGCCATATCTAATAGTTAAAGAAATAAAGGGTATTTGATGTGAAGAAATACCACAAATATAAACACAGTTTTATATCTGTTACTGGTACCCAAGTTTTGTGGTCCAAAAATAAGCTCTGTATTTAGTGACTAGGCCTGTGGCCAGTTTTGTGCACGCCATATCTAATAGTTACATAAAGAAGGGGTATTTGATCTGAAGAAATACCACAAATATAAAACACAGTTTTATATCTGTTACTGATACACATCAGTTTGCTGTAAACCAAGGTTTGGTTGCATAAAATACGCTCTTTACCGAATAGTCCTTTTTGCAACACACAATATATCCTCTGTTTGGACAAATAGAGTGTATTTCACCTTCATAACTAGCTTTTCTAGCATAACCTTTACAATGGTGAACCCCAGGGGTAAGGGACGAGGACGAGGACGTGGTCGTGGGCGTCAAAGTGAGGTTGCAGGCAGAGGCCGTAGTCCTGGGCAGGGTGACACAGTACCTGCTTCTGATGGAGCACTGGAACGCCGCAGAGTACCCTTTTCTAGCTTCCTGTCCCAATTTACAGTGTCACGTGGCACACCCCTATTGGATCCCCAGCAGTGCGAACAGGTGATCAACTGGATAGCGGATAATGCATCCAGTAGTTTATCCACCGCCCAGTCTTCCACGCAGTCCACCAACGCTAGCCAAGGGAGTGGACCTCAGGATCTTTCAGCTCAACCTCCTCCCGCCCAGCCTGGCCCCTCCTTGGAAATTAGTGATTCAAATCCTGCATACTCCCAGGAACTGTTTTCCCAACCCTTCCTAGATTCACAAAGCACTGCTGAGCAGCAACCTGACCAGTGGGTCTGTCCCGATGCCCAAAATAGAGAGCTTTCCCAGTCTGTGGGTGATGAAAGTGGGGATTTACAAATAGTCTGTGGAGAGGTGTCTGAGGATGAGACACGGGTGTCAGACAGTGAGGTGCTTGTCAGTGCAGTAATTCCCAGGGGGGAGCAGGCTGATGAATGGGAGGAGGAGGAGCCGGTGGATGATGAGGTGACTGACCCCAGCTGGGTTGTTAGGCCTAGTCAAGAGAGTGCTTCGGAGGGGGAGGCAAGTGTAACATCAGAAAACGTTGCAAGAGGTAGACGTGCGACCAGAGGGAGAGGCAGGGCCAGAGTAATTTCATCAGACAGAGGTTCAACAAGTGAACCAGTTTGGTCGAGGCCTCGGTGTTCTAAAGTCTGGAGCTTCTTTAAAGAAAGTGAGGAGGACCGACGGACTGTGTTGTGCAGCCTGTGCCACACCAAGCTCAGTAGGGGAGCCACCACTAGCAACCTAAGCACTACCAGCATGCGCAGGCATATGAGTGCTAAACACCCAACTCATTGGAATCAAGGCCGTTCACCTCCTTCTGGTCGCACCGCTGCTCCTTCCCCTGTGTCACATGCTGGCTCTGCCAGTAACTCCCCAGCCCAGGAGCCCGGCACCAGCGACTCCCGCCATGCAACCACCCCTGCACCTTCACCATCCCCCCCACAATCCACCAATGTGTCCCAGTGCAGTGTTCAGCTGTCTTTGCATGAAACATTTGAGCGCAAGCGCAAATATGCCTCCACCCACCCACATGCACAGGCCTTAAATGTCCACGTCTCCAAACTCCTGAGTTTGGAGATGCTGCCCTACAGGCTGGTGGAGACGGAGGCATTCCGCAACCTGATGGCGGTGGCTGCCCCTCGCTACTCCGTCCCAAGCCGCCACTATTTTTCTCGATGTGCCGTCCCAGCACTACACCAGCACGTGTCTCAGAACATCAACCGTGCCCTGACCAACGCGGTTACAGAAAAGGTCCACTTAACCACGGACACGTGGACCAGTGCTGGGGGGCAGGGACACTATATCTCCCTGACGGCACATTGGATTAATTTGGTTGAGGCTGGGACAGAGTCTGAACCGGGGTCAGCTCATGTGTTGCCCACACCCAGGATTGCGGGGCCTACCTCGGTGACTGTTTCCCAGGATTACTATACTTCTCCCCCCTCCTCCTCCTCCTCCTCCACAAACACCACTTGTAAATTTCCATCCGTGGACACGCCACCTTCAGTCGGCAGCTGCAGTCGCAGCAGGACCGCAGTGGGCAAGCGCCAGCAGGCGGTGCTAAAACTGCTGAGCTTAGGTGACAAGAGGCACACTGCCCAGGAGCTGTTACAGGGCATGACGGCTCAGACGGATCTTTGGCTGGCGCCGCTGAACCTGAAAGCAGGCATGGTCGTGTGTGACAACGGGCGTAATCTGGTGGCGGCTCTGCAACTGGGCAGACTCACACACGTTCCATGCCTTGCCCACGTGTTCAATCTGGTGGTTCAGCGGTTCCTCAAGACCTACCCCAATCTGTCAGATTTGCTCACCAAGGTGAGACGCATCTGTGCCCATTTCCGCAAATCCACCACTGATGCTGCCACCCTGAGGGCAGTGCAACGGCGCTTACAACTGCCAGCTCACCGACTGTTGTGCGACGTGCCAACGAGATGGAATTCCACCCTACACATGTTAAACAGGGTTTACCAGCAGCGCAGAGCCATTGTAGACTGTCAGATGACCACTTCCACCAGAACCGGTAGTCAAGTTAGTCAGCTTCCTCAAATCTACAATGAGGAGTGGACGTGGATGTCTGATATATGTAAGGTGTTAAGCCACTTTGACGAGTCAACACTGATGGTCAGCGGGGATGACGCCATAATCAGCGTCACCATCCCGCTGCTTTGTCTGCTGAAAAAATCATTGCTCAGCATGAAGTCTGAGGCGCATCGATTGTCACAGGAGATGGGGGAAGAAGAGTTGACTGAGAGCCAGAACACCAGCCAGTCTGTTTCTCAGAGTGTAACTGAGGAGGGGGAGGAGGAAGATGAGGATGAAGAGGAGGAGACTGTGGGCGAGACTGAAGACGGTACCCATTCCCTCTTCTCAGTTCAGCGTGTTTGGGCTGAGGAGGAGGAGTTGGAGGAGGAGGAGGAGGAGGAAATGGAGAGTCGGCCTGTTGCGGAGGGGGAATTCTTACGTGTTGGGACTCTGGCGCACATGGCTGACTTCATGTTAGGCTGCCTTTCCCGTGACCCTCGCGTGAGAAAAATATTTTCCACCAGCGATTACTGGGTGTTCACCCTCTTGGACCCCCGGTACAAGCACAACTTTTCCACTCTAATTCCTATAGAGGAAAGGAGTATGAGACTGCATCAATACCAACTGGCCCTGGTGCACAAGCTGAAAATAGCCTTCCCATCTGACACCGCTAGCGGCAGAGGACGTGGTTCTGAGGGCCAACAAGCGAGGGAGAGGAGGGGAGCAGGCAGCTTGTCAAGCGCTGGCAGAGGATCAATCTCCAAGGCCTTTGCCAGTTTTATGTCACCCATGCAAGAGTATGCCACCAATCCACAGTCTAGACAGAGTAGAGGCGAGATTTACAGAAAGATGGTGAAGGACTACCTAGGTGACCATACCAACGTCCTGCATGATCACTCTGCTCCATACAACTACTGGGTTTCAAAGCTGGACACGTGGCCAGAACTGGCACTGTACGCCTTGGAGGTGCTGGCTTGCCCTGCCGCTAGCGTGTTGTCAGAGCGGGTCTTCAGTGCAGCTGGTGGCATCATCACCGATAAGCGTACAAGCCTGTCAACTGACAGCGCTGACAGGCTGACGCTTATCAAGATGAATAAAGCATGGATTTCTACAGATTTCCACTCGCCACCGTGTTAAAGCAGCTCAAACTGAAGTCTGTCATGTCACCGTGCCACTCTCCGTGCTGACGCTGCTGACGCCTCCACATGCTGGGTCTTCGCTACCTCCAAACTATGTAATTGTGCCACTCTGTGGCCTCAATGTGTAAGGAATGATGCTGCTGCCGCCTCCTCAAGGGTCCGTCACCGTGCCACTCTCCGTGCTGACGCCTCCACATGCTGGGTCTTCGCTACCTCCAAACTATGTAAATGTGCCACTCTGTGGCCTCAATGTGAAAGGAATGATGCTGCTGCCGCCTCCTCAAGGGTCCGTCACCGTGCCACTCTTCGTGCTGACGCCTCCACATGCTGGGTCTTCGCTACCTCCAAACTATGTAATTGTGCCACTCTGTGGCCTCAATGTGTAAGGATTAAGGAATGATGCTGCTGCCGCCTCCTCAAGGGTCCGTCACCGTGCCACTCTCCGTGCTGACGCCTCCACATGCTGGGTCTTCGCTACCTCCAAACTATGTAATTGTGCCACTCTGTGGCCTCAATGTGTAAGGAATGATGCTGCTGCCGCCTCCTCAAGGGTCCGTCACTGTGCCGCTCTCCGGCCTGATGCTGCCTCCGCATGCCGTGCCCATAGCTGCCATGCTGTGTCAGGCTCAATTTCGGTGTGTTTCACCTGCTACCTCATCAAAGTGGGTCACTCTGTCACCACAAAGCTGTTGGCCATAATTTGGCGTAATGGTGCATTTGGGCAGCCTCAGAGGCAACTATGCATGCTGCCCCTGCTGTTTCCTGTCCATTCCAGTGTTGTTTCCATCATTTTCTGAGCTTCCCAGGTTTTTAGGCGACCTTCCCTGTGCAGAGCTTTGGTCCCGCTGAAAAATGTTCGAGTCTCCCATTGACTACAATGGGGTTCGTTATTCGAAACGAACACTCGAACATCGGGAGATGTTCGACTCGAACAACGAGCACCCGAACATTTTAGTGTTCGCTCATCACTACATTTAGCCCTTTATACAGTCAAACTGTGTTGGAGGCGCGAGTTCCCTTTGTAATGAGACGCAGCACAGATGTCAAGAATCCCACCTTGGTGCTGGGTGCAGCCTCCTGAGCGTTGTTATTTGCTGTACAGGAGTCTGCGCTGTCGTGTTATCCCCTGGCCTAGCGCTGTTAGCGCTGCCCATCTTCTGACATCATTTAATGTCGGCCGGTGCGGTTCGCGATGACCATGAATCCCAGCCCCGCAGTGTCTTAACATTGTTAAAACACTGCGGGTCTGGGATTCATGGCCTGGCGCAGCACATATGTTCGCCTCTCACACTCGGGTCCTTACACCCGCTTCAGACTGTGCGGCGTCAGCTGATCCCTTATCGCATGCCACGGCCATGAAGCCGCACAGTCTGAAGAAGGCAGAAGGAGATGAGGGACAGGCGAACTGATGCACTGCTCATGCCCATCAATCACACCCTCGCAGTCCCAATAAATAAGACACCGAGGGGCGTTGTGTGGGTCAGGGCGGCCGCAGAGGCGCAGGCAGCCAAACAATGATGCCAGAAGACGGGCAGCGCTACCAAGGGGGTTGCAGCGTGTCATTACAAAGGAAAGTCACACCTCCGGGACGGTTAAATGGTCACACAGAGGACACATTTTAGACGTGTTTTCAGTTCCACATGTGCAAGGAGAATACGTTTATGAGCCACCTTGCACACATGCAGCATTACCACTGCACAAGGTGGCTGTGAAACGTACAAACGCCTGGGGGAGGGGGGACAGGTTCACTTCAATTTCAGTTCTTGTGTCTGCGTGGCTTTTGCAGGACACGATGCCGGCTACACAGCAGGGGAACAGCTGGCGGTGCTGAACCCCACTGACACATTGGCTGGTGTTTTTCTCTGTGCAGCTAGCAGTACCGGGCCCCAACTGGCGGTGTTGGAGCCCGGGGTCAGCAGGAGGAGGAGAGGGAGCAGTGTAGGCCGAAGCCTGCACTGGCGGCAGCTTTGGGTCTGTTGTGCCTGCGTGGCTGTTGCAGGACACGTTGCCGGCTGCACAGCAGGGGAACAGCTGGCGGTGCTGAACCCCACTGACACATTGGCTGGTGTTTGGCTCTGTGCAGCTAGCAGTACCGGGCCCCAACTGGCGGTGTTGGAGCCCGGGCTCTGCAGGGGGAGCAGAGTGTAGGCCGAAACCTAATTGAACCAATTTCAAAGGTAACCTTTAACCCCCCCTCAGGGGTTACAAAGTAGAAGAGCCACAGCTTATGCAGCAGTAGTGCTGCACAAGTTAAAGGTTGCTCTTTTAATTTTGCTCCTTGCACACGCTGAAAGGAACACGTATAACATTTAGCCCTTTATACAGTCAAACTGTGTTGGAGGCGCGAGTTCCCTTTGTAATGAGACGCAGCACAGATGTCAAGAATCCCACCTTGGTGCTGGGTGCAGCCTCCTGAGCGTTGTTATTTGCTGTACAGGAGTCTGCGCTGTCGTGTTATCCCCTGGCCTAGCGCTGTTAGCGCTGCCCATCTTCTGACATCATTTAATGTCGGCCGGTGCGGTTCGCGATGACCATGAATCCCAGCCCCGCAGTGTCTTATCATTGTTAAAACACTGCGGGTCTGGGATTCATGGCCTGGCGCAGCACATATGTTCGCCTCTCACACTCGGGTCCTTACACCCGCTTCAGACTGTGCGGCGTCAGCTGATCCCTTATCGCATGCCACGGCCATGAAGCCGCACAGTCTGAAGAAGGCGGAAGGAGATGAGGGACAGGCGAACTGATGCACTGCTCATGCCCATCAATCACACCCTCGCAGTCCCAATAAATAAGACACCGAGGGGCGTTGTGTGGGTCAGGACGGCCGCAGAGGCGCAGGCAGCCAAACAATGATGCCAGAAGACGGGCAGCGCTACCAAGAGGGTTGCAGCGTGTCATTACAAAGGAAAGTCACACCACCGGGACGGTTAAATGGTCACACAGAGGACACATTTTAGACGTGTTTTCAGTTCCACATGTGCAAGGAGAATACGTTTATGAGCCACCTTGCACACATGCAGCATTACCGCTGTACAAGGTGGCTGTAAAACGTACAAACGCCTGGGGGAGGGGGGACAGGTTCCCTTCAATTTCAGTTCTTGTGTCTGCGTGGCTTTTGCAGGACACGATGCCGGCTGCACAGCAGGGGAACAGCTGGCGGTGCTGAACCCCACTGACACATTGGCTGGTGTTTTTCTCTGTGCAGCTAGCAGTACCGGGCCCCAACTGGCGGTGTTGGAGCCCGGGGTCAGCAGGAGGAGGAGAGGGAGCAGAGTGTAGGCCGAAGCCTGCACTGGCGGCAGCTTTGGGTCTGTTGTGCCTGCGTGGCTGTTGCAGGACACGTTGCCGGCTGCACAGCAGGGGAACAGCTGGCGGTGCTGAACCCCACTGACACATTGGCTGGTGTTTGGCTCTGTGCAGCTAGCAGTACCGGGCCCCAACTGGCGGTGTTGGAGCCCGGGCTCTGCAGGGGGAGCAGAGTGTAGGCCGAAGCCTAATTGAACCAATTTCAAAGGTAACCTTTAACCCCCCCTCAGGGGTTACAAACTAGAAGAGCCACAGCTTATGCAGCAGTAATACTGCACAAGTCAAAGGTTGCTCTTTTAATTTTGCTCCTTGCACACGCTGAAAGGAACACGTATAACATTTAGGCCCTTACACAGTCAAACTGATTTTGAGGCGTGAGTTCCCTTCGTAAAGAGACGCAGTACAGCTGGCAAAAATGCCACCTTGGTGCTTTGCGCGGCCTCCTGAGCATCGTTATTTGTTGCACAGGAGTCTGCGCTGTCGTGTTATCCCTTGGCCTTGCGCTGTTAGCGCTGCCCATCCTCTGACATCATGTTATGTCGGCCGTTGCGGTTTTCGATGACCATGAATCCCAGCCCCCCAGTGTCTTAACATTGTTAAAACACTGCGGGGCTGGGATTCATGGCCTGGCGCAGTACATATGTTCGCCTCTCGCTTGGGTTCTTACACCCGCTTCAGACTATGCGGCGTCAGCTGATCCCTTATCGCATGCCACGGCCATGAAGACGCACAGTCCGAAGAAGGCGGAAGGAGATGAGGGACAGGCGAAGAAATGCACCGTTCATGCCCATCAATCACACCCTCGCAGTCCCAATAAATAAGACACCGAGGGGCGTTGTGTGGGGCAAGGCGGCCGCTGAGGCGCAGGCAGCCAAACAATGATGCCAGAAGACGGGCAGCGCTACCAAGGAGCTTGTTGTGTGTCAATACAAAGGAAAATCACACCTGAGGGACGTTTTAATGGTCGCAGAGGACTCATTTTTAGACGTGTTCACTTCAACATGGGCAAGGAGAATAAGTTTCTGAGCCACCTTGCACACATGCAGCATTACTGTTGTACAAGGTGGCTGTAAAACGTAAAAACGCCTGGGGGAGGGGGGACAGGTTTCCTTCAATTTCAGTTCTTGTGTCTGCGTGGCTGTTGCAGGACACGTTGCCGGCTACACAGCAGGGGAACAGCTGGCGGTGCTGAACCCCACTGACACATTGGCTGGTGTTTGGCTCTGTGCAGCTAGCACATCTGGGCCCCAACTGGCGGTGTTAGAGCCCAGGGTCAGCAGGAGGAGGAGAGGGAGCAGAGTGTAGGCCGAAGCCTGCACTGGAGCAAGTTGAAAGGGAAACTTTAACCCCCCCCCAGGCGTTTGTAGCTGAAAGAGCCATCGTGTACAGCACTAATGCTGGAAAAGGTAAACTTAGCTCTTTTAATTATGGTCCTTGCACATGCTGAACCTAACACTTATGAAAAGTGTCCCCTCCTACCGTGATACCGTCCGGTAGGTGGAACTTTCCTTTGTGATGTGACGCAACACAGCCGTCATTCTTACCCCCTTGGCGCCATGCGCCGCCTCCTCAGCGTTGTTTGAATCAGTCCCGGAGCCTGCGCTGTTAGGTTAGCCCTTGGCCATGCACACATTTTGCGCTGCCCGTCTTCTGACATCATTTGGTGTTAGGCTGGCTGCGCCTGTGCGGCCGCGCTGGCCGAGATCCCGCCTCGTACTGTCTTCTGATTTAATCCCACTGGGGGCCTGAAATCCGTGGCCATGCGCAGTGCATATCCTCGCCTCTCACTCCCCTCCCTACGGCTTCTTCAGACTGTGCGGTGTCACAGCCGTGGCATGCTATTAGGGACCAGCTGACACCGCACAGTTTGAAGAAGCCGTAGGGAGATGAGTGAGAGGTGGAGGTTCAGATATGCACTGCGCATGTCCATGGATCTCAGGCCCCCAGTGGGATTAAATCAGAAGACAGTACGAGGCGGGCTCTCGGCCAGCGCGGCCGCACATTCGCAGCCAGCCTGACACCAAATGATGTCAGAAGACGGGCAGCGCAAAATGTGTGCCTGGCCAAGGGATAACATAACAGCGCAGGCTCCGGGACTGATTCAAACAATGCTGAGGAGGCGGCGCACGGCGCCAAGGGGGTAAGAATGACGGCTGTGCTGCGTCACATCACAAAGGAAAGTTCCACCTACCGGACGGTATCACGGTAGGAGGGGACACTTTTCATAAGTGTTAGGTTCAGCATGTGCAAGGAGCACCACGAAAAGAGGCACTTTTTCCCTTTGCATCATTACTGCTGCACAAGATGGCTCCTTCAGTAACAAACGCCTGGGGGGGGGACAGGTTCCCTTAAATTTAACTTGTTGTGCCTGCGTGGCGGTCGCAGTACACATTGCCGTATACACAGCAGGGGAACAGCTGGCGGTGCTGAACCCCACTAACACATTGGCGAGGTGTTTGGCTCTGTGCGGACAGCACTTCTGGATGGCAACTAGCGGTGTTGGCCCAGGGACAGGTGGATGAGGAGGAGGTGGAGGAGGTAGGATGGATTGCCACACACACAGCTGGGGAACAGCAGACGTTACTGAACCCCAATAACAGAGGAGGGACTGTTGGGACTGTGCGGACAGCACTTCTGGACGGCAACTAGCGGTGTTGGAGCCCAGGGACAGGTGGAGGAGGAGGAGGTGGAGGAGGTAGGAGGGATTGCCACACACACAGCTGGGGAACAGCAGACGTTACTGAACCCCAATAACAGAGGAGGGACTGTTGGGACTGTGCGGACAGCACTTCTGGACGGCAACTAGCGGTGTTGGAGCCCAGGGACAGGTGGAGGAGGAGGAGGTGGAGGAGGTAGGAGGGATTGCCACACACACAGCTGGGGAACAGCAGACATTACTGAACCCCAATAACAGAGGAGGGACTGTTGGGACTGTGCGGACAGCACTTCTGGACGGCAACTAGCGGTGTTGAAGCCCAGGGACAGGAGGGGAAGGTGGAGGTGGAGGAGATAGGAGTTATTGCCACACACACAGCAGGGGAACAGCTGACGTTACTGAACCCCAATAACAGAGGAGGGACTGTTGGGACTGTGCGTACAGCACTACCAGGCAACAACTAGCGGTGTTGGAGCCCAGGGAAAGGAGGGGGAGGTGGAGTTGGAGGAGATAGGAGGGATTGCCACACACACAGCAGGGGAACAGCTGACGTTACTGAACCCCAATAACAGAGGAGGGACTGTTGACTGTGCGTACAGCACTACTGGACGGCAACTAGCGGTGTTGGAGCCCAGGGACAGGAGGGGGAGGTGGAGGTGGAGGAGATAGGAGGGATTGCCACACACACAGCACGGGAACAGCTGACGTTACTGAACCCCAATAACAGAGGAGGGACTGTTGACTGTGCGTACAGCACTACTGGACGGCAACTAGCGGTGTTGGAGCCCAGGGACAGGAGGGGGAGGTGGAGGTGGAGGAGATAGGAGGGATTGCCACACACACAGCAGGGGAACAGCTGACATTACTGAACCCCAATAACAGAGGAGGGACTGTTGACTGTGCATACAGCACTACTGGACGGCAACTAGCGGTGTTGGAGCCCAGGGACAGGAGGGGGAGGTGGAGGTGGAGGAGATAGGAGGGATTGCCACACACACAGCAGGGGAACAGCTGACGTTACTGAACCCCAATAACATAGGAGGGACTGTTGACTGTGCGTACAGCACTACTGGACGGCAACTAGCGGTGTTGGAGCCCAGGGACAGGAGGGGGAGGTGGAGGTGGAGGAGATAGGAGGGATTGCCACACACACAGCAGGGGAACAGCTGACGTTACTGAACCCCAATAACAGAGGAGGGACTGTTGACTGTGCGTACAGCACTACTGGATGGCAACTAGCGGTGTTGGAGCCCAGGGACAGGAGGGGGAGGTGGAGGTGGAGGAGATAGGAGGGATTGCCACACACACAGCAGGGGAACAGCTGACGTTACTGAACCCCAATAACAGAGGAGGGACTGTTGACTGTGCGTACAGCACTACTGGACGGCAACTAGCGGTGTTGGAGCCCAGGGACAGGAGGGGGAGGTGGAGGTGGAGGAGATAGGAGGGATTGCCACACACACAGCAGGGGAACAGCTGACGTTACTGAACCCCAATAACAGAGGAGGGACTGTTGACTGTGCGTACAGCACTACTGGACGGCAACTAGCGGTGTTGGAGCCCAGGGACAGGAGGGGGAGGGGGAGGTGGAGGAGATAGGAGGGATTGCCACACACACAGCAGGGGAACAGCTGACGTTACTGAACCCCAATAACAGAGGAGGGACTGTTGACTGTGCGTACAGCACTACTGGACGGCAACTAGCGGTGTTGGAGCCCAGGGACAGGAGGGGGAGGTGGAGGTGGAGGAGATAGGAGGGATTGCCACACACACAGCAGGGGAACAGCTGACGTTACTGAACCCCAATAACAGAGGAGGGACTGTTGACTGTGCGTACAGCACTACTGGACGGCAACTAGCGGTGTTGGAGCCCAGGGACAGGAGGGGGAGGTGGAGGAGATAGGAGGGATTGCCACACACACAGCAGGGGAACAGCTGACGTTACTGAACCCCAATAACAGAGGAGGGACTGTTGACTGTGCGTACAGCACTACTGGACGGCAACTAGCGGTGTTGGAGCCCAGGGACAGGAGGGGGAGGTGGAGGTGGAGGAGATAGGAGGGATTGCCACACACACAGCAGGGGAACAGCTGATGTTACTGAACCCCAATAACAGAGGAGGGACTGTTGACTGTGCGTACAGCACTACCAGGCAACAACTAGCGGTGTTGGAGCCCAGGGACAGGAGGAGAAGCAGAGGAACACAATGTAGGCCGAAGCCTGATTGGAGAAAGTCGAAAGGGAACCTTTAACCCCCCTCCAAGGCGTTTGTAGCTGAAAGAGCCAGCTTGTGCAGCAAAAAAGATGCAAAAGGAAAAGGTGGCTCTTTTCATGATGCTCCTTGCAAACACAGAACTAAACACTTATAAAATGTGTCCCCTGATACCGTGAGACCGTCCCGGAGGTGGGACTTTCCTTCGTAATATGACGCAGCACAGCTGTCATTCCTACCCCCTTGGCGCCGTGCCCCGCCTCCTCAGCATTGTTTGATTCCGTCCCGGAGCCTGCGCTGTTATGTTATCCCTTGGCCAGGCACACTTAGCGCTGCCCATCTTCTGACATCATTTGGTGTCAGGCTGGCTGCGCCTGTGCGGCCGCGCTGGCCGAGAGCCCGCCTCGCAGTGTCGTCTAATGTAATCCCACCGCGGGCCTGGGATCCGTGGCCATGCGCAGTGCATATCCTCGCCTCTCACTCCCCTCCCTACGGCTTCTTCAGACTGTGCGGCGTCACGGCCATGGCATGCTATTAGGGATCAGCTGACGGCGCACAGTCTGAAGAAGGCGTAGGGAGATGAGTGAGAGGTGGAGGTTCAGATATGCACTGCGCATGTCCATGGATCTCAGGCCCCCAGTGGAATTAAATCAGAAGACACTGCGAGGCGGGCTCTAGGCCAGCGCGGCCGCACAGGCGCAGCCATCCTGACACCAAATGATGTCAGAAGATGGGCAGCGCTAAGTGTGCCTGGCCAAGGGATAACATAACAGCGCAGGCTCCGGGACGGAATCAAACAACGCTGAGGAGCCGGGGCACGGCGCCAAGGGGGTAGGAATGACGGCTGTGCTGCGTCATATTACGAAGGAAAGTCCCACCTCCGGGACGGTTTTACGGTATCAGTGGACACATTTTATAAGTGTCAAGTTCTGCGTGTGCAAGGAGCTAAACAAAAATAGCTACCTTTTCGTTGTGCAGCATTACTGCTGTACAAGGTGGCTCTTTCAGTAACAAACGCCTTGGGGGGGGGGGGACAGGTTCCCTTACATTTCAGTTGTTGTGTCAGCGTGGCGGTCGCAGGACACATTGCCGGCTACACAGCTGGGGATCAGTGTTGTGAAATTGGATTCTGGGCTCCCCCGGTGGCCACTTGTGGAATTGTACTTGTGTGCATCATCCCCTCTGTTCACCTGCTCCTATCAGGATGTGGGAGTCGCTATATAACCTTGCTCCTCTGTCAGTTTCATGCCGGTCAACAATGTAATCAGAAGCCTTTCTGTGCATGTTCCTGCTACTAGACAACTCCCAGCTAAGTTGGACTTTTGTCCTTGTGTGTTTTTGCATTTTGTTCCTGTTCACAGCTGCTGTTTCGTTACTGTGTCTGGAAAGCTCTTGTGAGCGGAAATTGCCACTCTGGTGTTATGAGTTAATGCTAGAGTCTTAAAGTAATTTCTGGATGGTGTTTTGATAGAGTTTTCTGCTGACCATGAAAGTGCCCTTTCTGTCTTCTTGCTATCTATAAAGCGGACCTCGATTTTTGCTAAACCTATTTTCATACTACGTTTGTCATTTCATCTAAAATCACCGCCAATATATGTGGGGGCCTCTGTCTGCCTTTTGGGAAAATTTCTCTAGAGGTGAGCCAGGACTGTCTTTTCCTCTGCTAGGATTAGGTAGTTCTCCGGCTGGCGCTGGGCATCTAGGGATAAAAAAACGTAGGCATGCTACCCGGCCACTTCTAGTTGTGCGGCAGGTTTAGTTCATGGTCAGTATAGTTTCCATCTTCCAAGAGCTAGTTCTCATATATGCTGGGCTATGTTCTCTCGCCATTGAGAATCATGACAGTTTGACCGGCCCAAAAAAAAGGGTTAAATTACTGGCTGAGAAAGGAGAGAAAAAAGAAGTCTGCTACAATTTTTTTTTTTTTTTTCCTCTAGTTCTGAGTGTGCTCTTAATTGAATCACTTGCTAGTCTGCCTATACTGCAGCCTTCCTCTCTTTCTCTCCTTCTAATCCTTGAATGGCTCTGTGTTCACCTGTTTCAAATGGATTTTCAGAGTGTAGCTACAGGTTTGAATAATCTCGCCACAAAGGTACAAAATTTGCAAGATTTTGTTGTTCATGCACCTATGTCTGAGCCTAGAATTCCTTTGCCTGAATTCTTCTCGGGGAATAGATCTCACTTTCAAAATTTTAAAAATAATTGCAAATTGTTTTTGTCCCTGAAGTCTCGCTCTGCCGGAGACCCTGCACAGCAGGTCAGGATTGTAATTTCCTTGCTCCGGGGCGACCCTCAAGACTGGGCTTTTGCATTGGCACCAGGGGATCCTGCGTTGCTCAATGTGGATGCGTTTTTTCTGGCCTTGGGGTTGCTTTATGAGGAACCTCATTTAGAGCTTCAGGCGGAAAAGGCCTTGATGTCCTTGTCTCAGGGGCAAGATGAAGCTGAAATATACTGCCAAAAATTCCGCAAATGGTCTGTGCTTACTCAGTGGAATGAGTGCGCCCTGGCGGCGATTTTCAGAGAAGGTCTCTCTGATGCCATTAAGGATGTTATGGTGGGGTTCCCTGTGCCTGCGAGTCTGAATGAGTCCATGACGATGGCTATTCAGATCGATAGGCGTCTGCGGGAGCGCAAACCTGTGCACCATTTGGCGGTGTCTACTGAGAAAACGCCAGAAAATATGCAATGTGATAGAATTCTGTCCAGAAGCGAGCGGCAGAATTTTAGACGAAAAAATGGGTTGTGTTTCTATTGTGGTGATTCAACTCATGTTATATCAGCATGCTTTAAGCGTACTAAGAAGCCTGACAAGTCTGTTTCAATTAGCACTTTACAGTCTAAGTTTATTCTATCTGTGACCCTGATTTGTTCTTTGTCATCTATTACCGCGGACGCCTATGTCGACTCTGGCGCTGCTTTGAGTCTTATGGATTGGTCTTTTGCCAAACGCTGTGGGTATGATTTGGAGCCATTGGAGGCTCCGATACCTCTGAAAGGGATTGACTCCACCCCATTGGCTAGTAATAAACCACAATACTGGACACAAGTGACTATGCGTGTTAATCCGGATCACCAGGAGGTTATTCGCTTTCTGGTGCTGTATAATCTACATGATGTTTTGGTGCTGGGATTGCCATGGCTGCAATCTCATAACCCAGTCCTCGACTGGAGAGCTATGTCTGTGTTAAGCTGGGGATGTAAAGGAACTCATGGGGACGTACCTTTGGTTTCCATTTCATCATCTATTCCCTCTGAGATTCCTGAATTCTTGTCTGACTTTCGTGACGTTTTTGAAGAACCCAAGGTTGGTTCACTACCTCCGCACCGGGAGTGTGATTGTGCCATAGACTTGATTCCGGGTAGTAAATACCCTAAGGGTCGTTTATTTAATCTGTCTGTGCCTGAACACGCGGCTATGCGAGAATATATAAAGGAGTCCTTGGAAAAGGGACATATTCGTCCTTCGTCATCTCCCTTAGGAGCCGTTTTTTTCTTTGTGTCTAAGAAAGACGGCTCTTTGAGGCCGTGTATTGATTATCGACTTTTGAATAAAATCACGGTTAAATATCAATATCCGTTACCACTGCTTACTGATTTGTTTGCTCGTATAAAGGGGGCCAAGTGGTTCTCTAAGATTGATCTCCGTGGGGCGTATAATTTGGTGCGAATCAAGCAGGGGGATGAGTGGAAAACCGCATTTAATACGCCCGAGGGCCATTTTGAGTATTTGGTGATGCCTTTTGGTCTTTCAAATGCCCCTTCAGTCTTCCAGTCCTTTATGCATGACATTTTCCGCGATTATTTGGATAAATTTATGATTGTGTATCTGGATGATATTCTGATTTTTTCGGATGACTGGGACTCTCATGTCCAGCAGGTCAGGAGGGTTTTTCAGGTTTTGCGGTCTAATTCCTTGTGTGTGAAGGGTTCTAAGTGTGTTTTTGGGGTTCAAAAGATTTCCTTCTTGGGATACATTTTTTCCCCCTCTTCCATCGAGATGGATCCTGTCAAGGTTCAGGCTATTGGTGATTGGACGCAACCCTCTTCTCTTAAGAGTCTTCAGAAATTTTTGGGCTTTGCTAACTTTTATCGTCGATTTATTGCTGGTTTTTCTGATGTTGTAAAACCATTGACTGATTTGACTAAGAAGGGTGCTGATGTTGCTGATTGGTCCCCTGATGCTGTGGAGGCTTTTCGGGAGCTCAAGCGCCGCTTTTCTTCCGCCCCAGTGTTGCGTCAGCCTGATGTTGCTCTTCCTTTTCAGGTTGAGGTCGACGCTTCTGAAATCGGAGCTGGGGCGGTGTTGTCGCAGAGAAGTTCCGACTGCTCCGTGATTAGACCTTGTGCTTTTTTTTCCCGTAAATTTTCGCCCGCCGAGCGGAATTATGATATTGGGAATCGGGAGCTTTTGGCCATGAAGTGGGCTTTTGAGGAGTGGCGTCACTGGCTTGAGGGGGCCAGACATCAGGTGGTGGTATTGACTGACCACAAAAATTTAATTTACCTTGAGTCTGCCAGGCGCCTGAATCCTAGACAGGCGCGCTGGTCGTTGTTTTTCTCTCGGTTTAATTTTGTGGTGTCTTACCTACCGGGTTCTAAGAATGTTAAGGCGGATGCCCTTTCTAGGAGTTTTGAGCCTGACTCCCCTGGTAATTCTGAGCCCACAGGTATCCTTAAAGATGGAGTGATATTGTCTGCCGTTTCTCCAGACCTGCGGCGGGCCTTGCAGGAGTTTCAGGCGGATAGACCTGATCGTTGCCCACCTGGTAGACTGTTTGTTCCTGATGATTGGACCAGTAGAGTCATCTCTGAGGTTCATTCTTCTGCGTTGGCAGGTCATCCTGGAATCTTTGGTACCAGGGATTTGGTGGCAAGGTCCTTCTGGTGGCCTTCCCTGTCACGAGATGTGCGAGGCTTTGTGCAGTCTTGTGACGTTTGTGCTCGGGCCAAGCCTTGTTGTTCTCGGGCTAGTGGATTGTTATTACCCTTGCCTATCCCGAAGAGGCCTTGGACGCACATCTCGATGGATTTTATTTCGGATCTGCCTGTTTCTCATAAGATGTCTGTCATCTGGGTGGTGTGTGACCGTTTCTCTAAGATGGTCCATCTGGTTCCCTTGCCTAAGTTGCCTTCTTCTTCCGAGTTGGTTCCTCTGTTTTTTCAAAATGTTGTTCGTTTGCATGGTACTCCGGAGAATATCGTTTCTGACAGAGGGACCCAATTCGTGTCTAGATTTTGGCGGGCATTCTGTGCTAGGATGGGCATAGATTTGTCTTTTTCGTCTGCTTTCCATCCTCAGACTAATGGCCAGACCGAGCGGACTAATCAGACCTTGGAGACATATTTGAGGTGTTTTGTGTCTGCGGATCAGGATGATTGGGTTGCTTTTTTGCCTTTGGCGGAGTTCGCCCTCAATAATCGGGCCAGCTCTGCCACCTTGGTGTCCCCGTTTTTCTGTAATTCGGGGTTTCATCCTCGATTTTCCTCCGGTCAAGTGGAATCTTCGGATTGTCCTGGAGTGGATGCTGTGGTGGAGAGGTTGCATCAGATTTGGGGGCAGGTGGTGGACAATTTGAAGTTGTCCCAGGAGAAGACTCAGCTTTTTGCCAACCGCCGTCGTCGTGTTGGTCCTCGGCTTTGTGTTGGGGACTTGGTGTGGTTGTCTTCTCGTTTTGTCCCTATGAGGGTTTCTTCTCCTAAGTTTAAGCCTCGGTTCATCGGCCCGTACAAGATATTGGAGATTCTTAACCCTGTGTCCTTCCGTTTGGACCTCCCTGCATCCTTTTCGATTCATAATGTTTTTCATCGATCATTGTTGCGCAGGTATGAGGTACCGGCTGTGCCTTCCGTTGAGCCTCCTGCTCCGGTGTTGGTTGAGGGTGAGTTGGAGTACGTTGTGGAAAAGATCTTGGACTCTCGTGTTTCCAGACGGAAACTCCAGTATCTGGTCAAATGGAAGGGATACGGTCAGGAGGATAATTCTTGGGTCACTGCCTCTGATGTTCATGCCTCCGATCTTGTCCGTGCCTTTCATAGGGCTCATCCTGATCGCCCTGGTGGTTCTGGTGAGGGTTCGGTGCCCCCTCCTTGAGGGGGGGGTACTGTTGTGAAATTGGATTCTGGGCTCCCCCGGTGGCCACTTGTGGAATTGTACTTGTGTGCATCATCCCCTCTGTTCACCTGCTCCTATCAGGATGTGGGAGTCGCTATATAACCTTGCTCCTCTGTCAGTTTCATGCCGGTCAACAATGTAATCAGAAGCCTTTCTGTGCATGTTCCTGCTACTAGACAACTCCCAGCTAAGTTGGACTTTTGTCCTTGTGTGTTTTTGCATTTTGTTCCTGTTCACAGCTGCTGTTTCGTTACTGTGTCTGGAAAGCTCTTGTGAGCGGAAATTGCCACTCTGGTGTTATGAGTTAATGCTAGAGTCTTAAAGTAATTTCTGGATGGTGTTTTGATAGAGTTTTCTGCTGACCATGAAAGTGCCCTTTCTGTCTTCTTGCCATCTAGAAAGCGGACCTCGATTTTTGCTAAACCTATTTTCATACTACGTTTGTCATTTCATCTAAAATCACCGCCAATATATGTGGGGGCCTCTGTCTGCCTTTTGGGAAAATTTCTCTAGAGGTGAGCCAGGACTGTCTTTTCCTCTGCTAGGATTAGGTAGTTCTCCGGCTGGCGCTGGGCATCTAGGGATAAAAAAACGTAGGCATGCTACCCGGCCACTTCTAGTTGTGCGGCAGGTTTAGTTCATGGTCAGTATAGTTTCCATCTTCCAAGAGCTAGTTCTCATATATGCTGGGCTATGTTCTCTCGCCATTGAGAATCATGACAGATCAGCTGACGTTACTGAAACCCAATAACACTGGGTCGTATGTTTTGACTGTGCAGACGGCACTTCTGAGCCTCAACTGGCGGTGTTGGAGCCCAGGAATTAAAGTTCAGGTGGTAGAAAGATGAACACAACAGGAGACCTGGATACTGTAGACAGTCACCTAATTATTTAATCAGGAACAGGAGTGGCAAATTCCTGCGAGATCCAGGCCTTGTTCATTTTCAGGAAAGTAAGCCGGTCAACGTTATCGGAGGATAGTCGCATGCGACGGTCAGTTAGTACACCACCTGCAGCACTAAAGACACGTTCCGATAATACACTGGCCGCAGGGCAAGACAGCACCTCCAATGCATACTGGCTTAGCTCTGGCCATGTATCCAGCTTTGAGACCCAAAACTTGAAAGGGGAAGAGCCGTCTGGGAGTACAGCAAGAGGGCAAGACATGTAGTCTGTCACCATCTGACGGAACCGTTGCCTCCTGCTGACTGGAGCCGTCTGTGATGGTGTAGACTTTTGTGGCGGGCACAGAAAACTGTGCCACAGTTGGGCCATACTGGTCTTGCCTTGGGCAAAGGCACTGCTTCTGCTCCCTCTTTGTGCAGAGCCTCCACCTCTGCCTGGACGCACTGAGCTGCTTTGGAATGCACTAGCAGCACTTCTCTCAGTTGGAATGGAGAAGATGATGGAATTCACCAGTGTGTCTTGGTACTCCCGCATTTTTCGCTCCCGGTTCAACGGTGTGATGAGGCTTTCTACGTTGTCCCGGTAGCGAGGATCGAGGAGGGTGAACACCCAATAATCAGACATGTTGAGAATGTGGGCGATGCGGCGGTCGTTTCTCAGGCACTGCAGCATGTAATCCACCATGTGCTGCAGACTGCCAACTGCCCAAGAAACGCTGTCCCCTGCTGGAGGCGTGATCTCTGCCCGCTCGTCATCACCCCACCCTCGCTGTACACACTGAGTACTGGACAATTGTGTAACTCCCTCCTCTGGACGGATGTCTTCCTCCTCCATTGACTCCTCCTCATCCTCCTCACAAACTGTCCCCTGCCTACGCGTTTGTGAGGAACCACGTGGTGCTGACTGTCCAGAAGATGATGGAAATGCTGAATCCTCATCCTCCACCTCTTCCACAACATCATCCCTTAGCGCTTGCAGTGATTTTTCAAGCAGGCATATAAGGGGGACAGTCATGCTGACTAGTGCATCATCTGCACTCGCCATCCGCGTGGAATAATCAAAGGGACGCAAAACCTGGCAGACGTCATTCATAGTGGCCCACTCTGTGGTTGTGAAGTCTGTACGGCGCTGACTGCGACTTCTTTGCGCCTGAAGCAGCTGGTACTCCATTACAGCTTGCTGCTGCTCACACAACCGCTCCAACATATGTAACGTGGAATTCCACCTGGTAGGTAGGTCACATATGATGCGATTTTCCGGCAGGCGGTGTCGGCGCTGCAGAGCCGCAATGCGTGCTTTTGCCGTGCTGGAACGCCGCAAGTGAGCACACTCTAGGCGGACCTTGTGCAGCAGTGCATCAAGATCCGGATAGTCCCTCAAAAAACTCTGCACGACCAAATTGAGCACATGTGCCAGACATGGGATGTGAGTGAGGTTGCCGAGGCCCAGAGCTGCCACCAGATTTCGGCCATTATCACACACTACCATGCCTGGCTGGAGATTCGCTGGCACAAACCACACATCGCTCTCCTGCTTGATGGCATTCCAGAGCTCCTGCGCTGTGTGGCTTCAATTCCCCAAATAAATTATTTCAAGACGGCCTGTTGACGTTTGGCCACGGCTGTGCTCATGTCGGTCGTAACAGGTACACGTTCATCACTGGTCCATGTGGAGGTGGACTGTGACGGCTCCTGCAGCGATGATTCTGAGGAACTGGTGTAGGAGGAGGAGTCAATGCGTACAGAATGGATTCCTGCAATCCTTGGAGTGGGCAGGACACGTCCTGCGCCACTCGCACGGTCTGTACCTGGCTCAACGACATTAACCCAATGGGCAGTGAGGGAAAGGTATCGCCCCTGTCCATGTTGACTGGTCCACGCATCGGTGGTGAGGTGGACCTTGCTACTGACGGCGTTCAGTAGCGCGTGTTTTATGTGTCCCTCCACATGCTTGTGCAGGGCAGGGACGGCTTGCCTGCTGAAGTAAAAGCGGCTGGGCACATTGTACTGTGGGACTGCCAATGACATCAAGTCACGGAAGCTGTCAGTCTCCACCAGCCTGAATGACAGCATTTCCAGTGACAGAAGTTTGGCAATGCCTGCAGTCAGAGCCTGTGCTCGTGGGTGGTTTGACGAGAAAGGCCGCCTTTTCTCCCATGCCTGTACTACCGATGGCTGTAGACTGGGCTGGGAGTGTGTGGATGACTGGGAAAGTGGTGCTGCGGGTGGAATTACAGCGGGTCTCTGGACAACAGGGCCAGAGGTTCTTCCACGGCGATCCTGGGAGGAAGCCGAACCAGCTGCGTGTGAGCTGGAGGAAGAGGCAACACGAGCTGAAGAGGTGGTAGCTGCCGCTGTTGGTTGGCCTAGCTCTTCAGTGTGTTTTTCTAACTCCGCCGGGTGCCTGGTGCGCACATGTTTCCACATGTTGGAGGTATTGAGGTTGCTGACATTTTTCCCTCTTTTGACTTTGTGATGACACACCTTGCATTTGACATAGCAAATGTCATCTGCAACTGTGTCAAAAAAGGACCAGGCACTGCAAGTCTTGGGAGCGCCCTTTTTGGCTTTTGGAAGAGACATGCTCCTAACGGGTGCCAAAGCGGAGGCTGCAGGATCCGCAGTCTTCCCCCTCCCTCTCCCTCTTTGGGCCGTACGGGGAATCTCTTCCTCAGAGCTGCTCCCACCACCTTCCTGTCCCTCACGCCAAGATGGGTCAAGGACCTCATCATCTACACTACCCTCTGCCCCCAACTGCTCCTCCTGGGTAGTCTCAGCAGCAGAGCACGCACCAGTAAGTGGCACCTGAGTGTCATCATCAGCTGATGCGGCCTGCGATGTGGTGAACGGAGCCACTGGCCCACCCGCCTCTTCAGAGGAAGAGAGAAAAAGCTGTTGGGCATCACTGCACCCTGCCTCTTCTTCCATTTCTCCAATGCTGCTTGGCTGGCCCCCTGTTTCCAAGCCAAGAGATTCAGAGAACAGAAGTAGAGACGGCTCCTGTCCTGGGCTCTCTGTCTGCCTGGGCAATTTGGCAGGTGGTGAAGAGACAGATGGCTGCTCTCCAGTGCTCTGTGTCTGAGAGGATGTGGCACTAATTGAAGTTGATGCATTAGCTGCCATCCATCCTACAACGGCTTCAATTTGTTCTTCACGCAGCAGCGGTGTACGGCGCTCTGCGACAAAGCTGCGCATGAATGACTGTTCCCTTGTGAAAGTGGGTGCTGATGAGTCACCGGTGCCCGCAGCAGGCACAGAATCCCCACGTCCCCTCCCTGCTCCGCGCCCACGCCCACGCCCATGTGCCTTACTCACTGCCTTCTTCATCTTGGTTGACTGATAAAGATAAGCAGAAAAGTACTAACGGCTTTGTGTGCTTATTCCTGAACAACTCCTCCTAACAGGTATAAGAAACACTAATTTTCTAAAGTGTGGACTAGACTTTAATATGAGCTAATGTGGCCTACAGAAATGTAAAGTGGTGTCACTGGTGTGTTTGGTGAACTTTATTATTTATTTATTTTTTGGGGGCTGAACTGACAACAGATAGAGCTGCAGTCACACGGAGACCGTGCAGACAGCCGTAAACGGCGCTGCAAGGCCCAAAAACCCTCCTCTACGTTATCCTATGTAGTGTTTTTCCACAAGTTAGCTGGAGACGGGTGGAAAGACACTAATAGGAATTTTTTGAAAAAATGTGCAGCAGCCTGCACTACTTAAAACAAAATGAAAATTGATTTTGCGGTATGACGCAGTGAAGAACCCTGAGCTGGAGACAACCAGGCTATGGCTGCTCACAGACTACAGGGCGAGCTGCAGTCACACGGAGACCGTGCAGACAGCCGTAAACGGCGCTGCAAGGCCCAAAAACCCTCCTCTACGTTATCCTATGTAGTGTTTTTCCACAAATTAGCTGGAGACGGGTGGAAAGACACTAATAGGAATTTTTTGAAAAAATGTGCAGCAGCCTGCACTACTTGGAAAAAAAAAAAAAAAGAACAGTATGAGGCAATGAACCACCCTCCCTGAACTGAATACAACCAGCTACGGATGGCCTATGTGGCTGCACTCAGACTAGAGAGTGGGCTGTACTCACACACACACACACACACACACAGACCTTGCAGATCGCTGTGAAAACAGCGCTACAAGGCAAAAGCAAAGTGAATAGTAGGTGAACACAGCGGTTGCTAAATTAGCCTTTGGAAAGCACAAAGAAGCAAATCGCTATCTCTAAACTGGCCCTCAGTCAGCAAACAGCGTCCTGTCACTAACTGAATTCACAGCAGAGTGATCGCAAAATGGCGCCAGCGACTTTTAAACTGCATCATGACATCATTTCAGCAGCCAATCACAGCCATGCCAGTAGTTTCATGCCCTCCATGCTGAACAGGATGTGCCCACACTTGGAATCATTCTCATTGGATGAATTTGTGCATTTTGAATCTGGGAACTTCCGATTCCGGTATCCGATACGCTGCAAGTATCGGAATCCCGGTATCGGAATTCCGATACCGCAAGTATCGGCCGATACCCGATACTTGCGGTATCGGAATGCTCAACACTATTCATGAGCCTAGGAGTATGAATACATGAAAATTTGAACAGAATGTGCATGAGGCCTTCCTTTATGTCTAATGCAGGGTGTATCTGATTCTCTACTTTTTGGCAGTTCTTTCTTCATAAATTCAGCTGAAATTTCCTTTTTTTTTATTCAAAATTCAATTTTGGTTTACTTAAATTATATATTTTTTTAATCCTATTTCAATTTTGCCTTATACACAACTCATAATACAGGAAAAATGTTTAACAGTTTTTTACCTGTAAAATGTAATTTGTTGTCGATTTGGAATGTTTTATTGTCACTCCTTAAAGTGGAGTAAAAGTGTGACACCATTGTTCTCAGCGGCAATCTGGGAGTCAGAGATGCTGACAGGGGTCTTCACCATGCTGTTCTCCTTCCATTCAGCACTGTTCCCATCCATTTCAACATTTTCACAGCCCCCCCAGACCTCTTTGTAGGTGCTGCCAGAAAAAAAGCTTGGTTTTCCCATTGACTCCCATTACACTCGTTACGCAAAACGAGCATTTGAGTATTAGGAATTCCTCCATTCGAATAACGAGCACATGAGCATTTTAGTGCTCAATCATCTCTAATAACCACTTCTAAGGGTTATCTCATAATCAGATGATACAGTATATGTCGGCAGCAGGTTCATGTGACTATGTAAGCAGGTTCCGGGATGCAGTGATGCAAGGGAGGCAGAGCAGGGGTTAACAATATAACAATTTAAATAACACAATGGAGAAAACTCCTCGCAGGGAGATAAACATTTAAATTAAAAAAAACAAAAAACAAATGTAAGATGACAGCAGTCCAATTGCAGTGCTGTGCAAATTAATTGGGACAAAGCAAAAAAACCACATAGTTTTGAATATTTAATAATAAAATGTTATAATGCACTGTTATATACTAATTTTAGTAAGAGATATGTCCTCCTTTAGCAGATATGAGATTTATTTATTATATATTAAAACTGTTTTGAATCACTGACTAGTAACCAACTTACGATTTTGCTTAAAAATGCTTTGTCCCAATTAATTTGCACAGCATGGATCAAACTTATTGTGTCCTTATGGTCCTCCACCGCAGATGATCCATTGAGGTTTGTAGTACTGGCAGCAGCCGGGCAGTGTCCACAGATGGGGTCCCTCAAATGATGATTCGTCTTCTGGCGGCAAAGGGCGGTATCTGGTTTTACCCGTTCAGTCCCTAGTCCATGAGCCTGCGCAGCCAAATCAAACAGGGCTGCAGCAATCCCGGGGTTCCACAAGGGCTGACATGCACTGTCCGGTTGAAAGGACCACAGCCTACTGTCCTGTAACCGACCCTCGCTTCTCTGAACCTGTGCAGTATTGACTGTCACTTGAAGCGGTGCTCTCTACACTCACTGCCCCGCTGATGGTACTGGGAGATGTCAGTTGCAATCCATCGCAGCACCAGCGCTCGGGGTGCGGAGCGAGCTGTTCACCCTACTGCACTCTCTCTGATGGCGGCAAAGCCTCTGCCTCTTTGCACGTTTTCCCCTTAGCTTCCGGTTCATCGGGCTCCTCCCTTCCAGTTCTCCCTTCCCCAGAACAACATGTGACGCAGGCCCGAAAGTTCCGTACCCGGCTCAATACAAGTACCTGCAGCCCGGCCTTCCTCCTTACAACTACATGGGAGACTGGCTTGCAATGGCATTTCTGCAACAGACAGTATGTCACGACTCTGTTGTTAGTGTCCCAGGACCAGGGGCTCCTTTCATGTCCCCAACTTTAGGCACCCTAGCTCACCCTGCTCCCCGGATTACTTCTGATGGTGAAGATGCCGGGGTCACGTACCTTGCCTTAGCTCCTGATTCTGCCCTCAATCTTTACCCTTCCCTCACCCAGGGAAGAAGGGAGTAGTAGTGTACCATAGTACACCAATCAGACTAACAAAATAATACAACAGGGATAACCAAACATACATATATACTCACACATATAACAGAGGAATGCACCAGGGAGTGAAGGATGGGGTTAAACCAAACTAACAGACGAAAGGGAATTATCACACACTGGAAACCTAGCAACAGTCACAGATAAATCCACCAAATGCTTTCTTCAACAACAACCACCAACAATTTTCAGCCATGCAGCATAAGCCTTCACTGACAATGAATGCTAGTCAGGGCCCAGATTATATAGGGAGATAGGAGTGGTAACAGTGCACAGCTGGGAGCCTTAATGCTCCAGGAGCTGTCAACTAGGCAGATTAACCCCTGCACTGCCAAAATAAATTTACATTGTTTGTTTAATATGAAGGTTATGTACTTTTAACCAGTACAGGAGTAGGACAAATCAGACGCTGCAGTCATCTAGCTCCTCTCTGTTGCAATGAACCCGTTACATAGTACATTATTAATTATAGGCACTGATTATTCAATGAGTTTTCTTCTCTCTGTTTTTGTTGTGTGCTGTGCGCCTTTATTTTGTTTGTAAACAATTCATTATTAGTCTATTTTCTATGTGCTCACCTGTTTTTTTTGGCTTTTGCTTTTTTAGTGGAGGTTAGTGATTCCAAATATTTTTACCTGATTCATCAATTGAAACTTGAAAAGTCACAAAATTTGGCGCAACTATTCTCTAAAATTCCCTTCCTATAGTTTTGAATATGCCAATATTTTGCTGCATTTTTTGCATCATTTTGTGAGATGTGCGACTTTTGACTTTAAAAAGAGAGAAGAAAAGATCTTTTTGACTTTGCACCAAATTCATAAAACGCATAGTTCATTTTGAAGAATTTCATGTCAAAATAGCAACTAATACCACAAGGCAGAAAAGGAAATTGACTTAAAAAGATCAATGCTGAATCAGGGCCACACTTTTTAATATACTATAGCCAATCAATTGCATACAATGTTAATACATTGGAAAACCCATTTAAGATTTAATTTCTACAATGAGTTTTTGGTGAGTTTTTTACACTGTGTATTTTCATGCAGTACAGATCTTGGAAAGTGGATGGGATTTATAGAAATCTCATGCAGAATGTGCTATTTTTTTATGCAGCATAAACTGACCTGAGGTGCATGATTGATATCCACAACGTGTCAATTTCTCTTGCGAGCGCGTACATTTTTTCACCTATAGAAATGCACTAGATGTGAAAAAACCACAGGTAAAAAATGTCTGTCTGTTTTTGGTGTTACGTTTTAAATTAAGCTTCTTCGTTTCTGGTATTTGACTTTGACAAGATTTTATAAATACAATCATATGCGGATTACGTACTGTACGTCTTTTACCTGTAGATTTTCCACATCTAATGCAATTCTATGGGGAAAATCTGCTCATTAAACTCAGTGTACTTTCAAGAGAAATTGACATATTGCAGATTTCAAAATGCTCTAGAGCAGAGGTGTCAAACTGCATTCCTCGAGGGCCGCCAACAGGTCATGTTTTCAGGATTTACTTGTATTGCACAGGTGATAATTTAATCACCTGCACAGAATGATTCCAGCACCTTGTGGAATGCTAAGGAAATCCTGAAAACATGACCTGTTGGTGGCCCTCGAGGAATGCAGTTTGACACCTTTGCTCTAGAGGTCAGTTTATGCAGTGTAGAAAAAATTCACGGTGGGCATGAAATTCCTATAAATTCCGTCCACTTTGCTGGAACTATAAGGCCATGTGCACACGTTGCGGATTTTGCTGCGGATCCACAGCGGTTTTGACGCTGCGGATTCGCAGCTGTTTTCCATGAGTTTACAGTACCATGTAAACCTATGGAAAACAAAATCTGCAGTGCACATGCTGCGGAAAAAAACACCCGGAAACGCTGAGTTGTTTATATTTCAGCATGTCAATTCATTGTGTGGATTCCGCAGCGGTTTACACCTGCTCTATAATAGGAATCTGCAGGTGTAAAACCGCAGGTGGAATCCACACAAAAACCGCAAAAAAAAAAGTGGTAATTCTGCAGGTAAAACGCAGTGCGTTTTACCTGCGGATTTCTCAAAACAGGTGTGGAAAAATCCGCAGAGGTTCCATCTACGTGTGCACATACCCTAAAAATACAGTGTCAAAAACTCACCAAAATCTCATCATGAGAACTTCATCTAAGGCTTAGTACAGTATGTACCAAGCACAATTTTTAATTATTCATCATTTTCTTTCCTTTTCTACAGCTATGGTTATAAACCTCAGCAGTATTACAGCACTATTTATATGGAGGCCTCATCGCTATCAATTGGGAGTGTTTTTTATATTTTCTGGTCTCTGGGGTATTGCAGATGCTGTTTGGCAAACATTATTAAATGGTAAGTAGTACACAAATTCTGTTATTCACAAAATACATTATGTTAACAGGAAAGCAACTTTATCACAGCTATGGTCTAAGCGTATGTGCAAAGATTAAGTATTTGTCCAGGCATTTCTGCATCAGAAACGTGTCTATTAGCAGGAAAAATGATACATATGGTAGAGCAGTGATCTGCCTTGTTTGAAGCTCTGCTTCTTAACCCGCTCCTATGTCCCTGTCATGCTCTATAAGGCCAGTCTCACACGTCCAGATAATTCCGGTACCGGAAAAATCGGTACCGGAGTTATCCGTGTACGTGTGTCCGTGAGCTCACGTGGCACATTAGTGTGGCACACGTGCGGCTGTCGTGTGCGGCCCATGTGCCGACTGGGTACCACACGGACCGTGCAGGAGACAGCGCTACAGTAAGCGCTGGCCCCTGCTTTGGGTGCTGAAGCCGCCATTCATCCCTTCTCTCCAGCAGCGTTCGCTGGAGAGAAGGAATGAAAAATCATTGTTTGTTTTTTTTTGCGGTTGAAATAAAGTTCCCGGTAACCAACCCCCTCCCACCCACTGTGCGCCCGCCCGCTGGAAATAAAATACTCACCCAGCTCCCTCGATGCTTCCTCTCAGCGCCGCAGCTTGTCCTGTATGAGCGGTCACGTGGTGCCGCTCATTACAGTGATGAATATGTGGCTCCACCCCTATGGGAGGGTCTGTAGTGGATGGTGTAGTCCAGAGGTTGTAGGGCTAAACTCCACCGCAGTAATCTGGCATTGTCTCCGGAGACCCGATTAAGCCAGACTAGGGGATTATGGTCCGTTAGGAGGGAAAACTGTCATCCATACAAATATGGTTGTAACTTTTTGAGTGCCCATACTATTGCCAGGCACTCCTTCTCGATGGCCGCATAGCTCACTTCACGGGGCAGTAGTTTCCGAGTCAGGTAAGCTATCGGGTGTTCTTGGCCATCCGGCCCGACTTGGCTTAGTACTGCCCCCAATCCAAACATAGAAGCGTCTGTGTGAACAAGGAAACGTTTAGTTGGATCGGGTGCGGCCAATACAGGGGTATTGGTGAGGGCGTCCTTTAGCTGGTCAAAGGCTTCCTCACACTCTGAGGTCCAGGTTACCTGGTGGGGTTGCTTCTTATGGGTCAGATCAGTGAGGGGCTTGGCTACGCTGCTGTAATTGGGAACAAATTTTCTGTAATACTACGCTGTCCCTAGAAATGCCATGACCTGGGTTTTAGTGCGTGGGGTGGGCCATTTGGCTATGGCCTCAATCTTGGCTGGTTCTGGTCTCTGTTTTCCACTTCCCACCCAATGCCCTAAATAGTGAACCTCTGCTTTGCCCACGTGACACTTGTTTGGGTTCATGGTGATTCCGGCCTTGTGGATCCTGTCTAATACTGTCTCTAGGTGATTTAGATGCTCTTCCCATGTCGCGCTGTAGATGGCGATGTCATCCAGGTAGGCACAAGCATAGTCCTGGAGACCATCCAGAAGCCGGTCAGCCAGCCTCTGGAAGGTCGCCGGGGTAGTCTTCATCCCAAATGGCATAACTCGAAACTGGAATAAGCTGAATGGGGTGACAAATGCAGACTTGGGAATAACGTCAGGACTAAGGGGAATCTGCCAGTAGCCTTTGCATAGATCGATGGTGGTCAAATACTTTGCCCCTGCCAGCCGGTCTAACAACTCATCCACAACTCTGAGTGTGATTTTGCCTCTGCAGCTCGAGCTTGTCTCTGGGTGGTCACAGGATATGTCTCAGCCAGAGGGGCAACCGAGAAGGCAGGCAACATGGACCCCAAATCATTTCCCAGCAAGACATCTGCGGGCAAATCCTCTATCAAGCTGACCTCAACAAGGCCATCCCCGACTCACCAGTTCAGGTGAATCCGGGCAGTGGGTAGTCGATGTATGGCTTCCCCTGCTACACAGCCTGCCACTGTCCGGTCCATCTTCTCTTGGTCCCAGACGAGATGAGGCTTCACAAGGGTCAAAGTTGCCCCTGAATCTCTTAGTCCCTGCATTTGTTTCCCATTAACCCGCACGACCTGTTGATGCTGTTGTCGATTATCTGCCCGGGCTGCCTGCATGGGGTCCACTTCATGCAGCACTTCCTCCATCTCTTCCACCCCTTGGTTAGTCGTAGCCCCCAATGTCGGGTCAACTTTGCCTTGGTAGCAGTGTACAGCGGCCCGGCTGAAGGTAGCTGTTCCCGCCTTTGGCCACTGGGTATGCCGAGTCCGGTTGGGACATTGTCTTTGCAGGTGGCCCAGCTGACGGCAGGTGTGGCATCACGCCCCAGGGGAACTGTGGTAGGCCGGGTTTCTAGCTGATCCCCCTACAATCTTCGGTGGTTTGGGGCCCTCCAGGTCCATGGGCGGACCCCTAGTGACCATCTTTGATCCGTACAACTGAGGCTTCCTGGCATCATGATGTTCATCGGCCAGATGAGCGGCTTCCTCAAGAGTCATTGGCCGCCTGTCCCGAAGCCATTCCTGTGTCTCGAGGGTTAGTCCATTAAAGAATCGTTCTAACAAGACGAGCTGGAGGACGTCCTCCTTAGTGGTTGCTTGGCTCCCTTGTACCCACTGTAGCAGTGACCACCATAATTTACAGGCCCATTCAGCGTGGGTATCGATTACTCATTTTATAAGTCCGCGGAACTTTTGGCGGTATGCCTCTGGTGTCAGCGCATACCGGGCCAAGATCACTTCTTTGATCCGCTCATAGTCCATACAGTCCTTATCAGGTACCGTGCGATAGGCATGCGCTGCCCGGCCTGTCAGCTTGCTGGCCAGAATCTGAACCCGTTCCTCTGGCTTCACTTGATGAAGGGCACACTGCCGCTCAAAGTCCTGCAGAAAGCCATCAATGTCTTCCTCTGCCTCCCCCAACTGTCGGAAGGCATTATACTGGATCTTTTTGTGGCTTACTGTTGAAGGTACCTGGGCGGAGGCCAGAGCTTCCCCTGCTCGCTGACTCTCCTCTCTCCGCTCTGCCATCTCCATCTTGGCCAGCTCCAATTTGGTCCACTCTGCCATCTCCATCTTGGCTAGCTCTATCCTTGTCTGCTCTGCTATCTTTTCCTTCAGATCAGTACGCACATCAGCCATCACCTCTCGTATGATCTCTTCTGCAGGGTTTGGGCCATAGAACGCCAGTCTGTTCTTTACCTCCCTCTAAAATTCAGTCTCCTCCACGTTCACATTGGGGGGCGCTGCACTTTCGTGTTCCATGATGGCTGCTATCAAATCCGCTTTTGTTTTGTTGCTGGCGATTAACCCTCGGGCTTCCACCAGATCTTTTAATGTAGTCCTCTCTTCTGGTAGTTGTTTTCCATTCATTCCTTTCCTCCTGTGGAAGGGGTCTCACATCCCGCTGTCTGCCACCAGTGTAACGGGGTCAACTGTGCTGTAGTACCTCTTTAGGTACCACCCCGTGTTTCAGGAGGTCCACTCTGCCTTGGCTGGATTCTGAATGAAGGACGCTGGCTGGAATTCCTTGATTACATGGGTGCATATAAAATCTCACTGCTTCTCCACGTATTTCCATTCTAACAACACTTTATTCACAGCACACAGAATATATAACACAGATACAGAGGGAAGGCCAATAGAAAAACAGCAGGCCAGACATACATTACAATAGCCGCAGGTGGCCGGAGCCTGCCGATATTTACTGTGGGAATTACAAAGGTTGGGGAGGTCAGAAGGAGAATATCTTGTCCAGAGGCGCAGCCTGTGGACTGATGCATTTTACATGGAACCTATTATACATACATATACTGCATAACATATTCTTGGTGATGGGGGGTTCTATAACACCTTGTGCCACAAATTTTCAATTGGATTGAGGTCTGGGGACTGAGCTGGCCAGTCAATAGTAGCCACCTTGTTCTTTTTTTTCCATTCCATTACTGTCTTAGCTCTGTGACAAGGAGCATTATCATCCTGGAAGATATAATCCCCTGAAAACATGTGTTGAGCAGAAGGCAGCATTTTCTTATTAAGGATGTCTATGTATTTTTTTGCATTAACTATACCCTCCACAATATGAAGCCTACCCACACCATTGGCTGCCATACAGCCCCAGACCATTACTTTCATCGGATGTTTCACAGAGAAGCTCAAACACTCTGGCTTGTACTCTTCATGTGGGAACCTTCTCACATAAGACTTGCCATCATTTCCTAAAATGCAAAAAGTGCTTTCATCACTAAATAGCATTTTTTCCCACTCCTCCTTCCTCCATTTTAAATATTTCAATGCCCACGATCCCCCGCTGACAAAAATCTGAAGGCTCCCATCATAAAACTCTACAGTATGATTCACTAGATAGACCAACAGATAAAACAAACAAACAAAGCAGCAGATGTGATGCAATGTAATGCAATGTGATTGGCTGCCATATCCAGGTTATGATCGGTCACAAGAACCACATCTGTGATTGGCTAATTCAATTCCCATATTGTTGCAATAATTTCAGGCAAAACTGCTTCAAAAGCTAAAAATATTACAGGGAGAGAATTCAAAATTGTATTCTGAACAAAACCATATATAATATGTCATATTAGCATCCAAGATATTTGACAGAAAACGTTTAAAACTTGAAAAATCAATTTATCCTATGCCTATGCAGAACTTTTGAACACCACTGTATTTGGTATCTCCACGTTCAGAATCACCCAATTTATGAATAAAAAAAAGATTAACCTGATAGCTAAACGGTGTAGCGAGAAAAAAAGTCAAAACACCAGAATTATGCTTTTTGGGGCATCACGACATTGCATTAAAATGCAATAACGGGCGATCAAAAGATCGTATCTGCACCAAAATGGTGTCATTAAAGATGTCAGCTTGGCGCACAAAAAATAAGCCCTCACCCAACCCAAGATCACGAAAAATAGAGATGCTACGGGTATCGGAAAATGGCGCAATTTTTTTTCATCACTTAGATAAAAAATAACCTAGACATGTTTGGTGTCCATAAACTCGTAGTGACCTGGAGAATCATAATATCAGTTCAGTTATAGCATTTAGTGAACCTATTAAAAAAGCCAAACAAAAAACAAGTGTGGGATTGCACTTTTTTGCAATTTCACCACACTTGGAATTTTTTTCCGTTTTCTAGTACACGACATGGTAAAGTCAATGGCGTCTTTCAAATGTACAACTCGTCCCTCAAAAAACAAGCCCTCACACGGCCCTATTGATGGAAAAATAAAAAGGATGGCTCTGGGAAGAAGGGGAGCAAAAAACGAAAATGCAAAATCGAAAAAAGCTCTTGGTTTTCAGGGGTTAATGGGCGCAAGGCTTAACTGTTTACTAGGTAGAGTAAATGTAATGAAATTGCAGCTTGTTCCACAATTTAACTGAAACCTTATGGGCTGGTATTCCAACAAAAAGATTTCAAAAAGCAGTTCTGCCTCAATAGATGCCACTGGGCCATTGTTAAGCCCCTTGCAAACAACATTTCTTTGGGGTGAAAGACAATTAGTGAAAAAGGGTGCGCAATCACTGTTTACAACATGTAGAAAGAGGTGAAAACACTGACAAATCTCAGCTACACACAAAGCCATGGAGAGAGATACATGAAAAGGGCACTAAAGTTGTCAGAGAATTCTTTTCTTGACAAGGGAAAACCCACTTAACAACATCTAGCTAAACCAAGATCACATAAGATAGGGTATAACTCGTGAATCACTGGGCTTCCTAAGGCTATGTGCTCCCAAAGTTTTTTAGGAGTTTTTGAAGCAAAAATTAAGCAGCTCTCCAGAGGTATGTGCACATGGTGGAATTTTGATGCTGACACAGCTGCCAAGATTCCCTACACAGCTGCCAAGTTTTTCTGGATTAAGCCACTTCAGAATAAAGGCGGTGATCGCTTTCCTGAGGTGGCCTCTGTGGAAACGTTCTTGCAGGGGCTGAACCATCAGTATCTTTCACTCTGTTCTGTTTAGTAAAGAGAGCTGGCAGCTTGGAAATTTTCTGAAGAACGAGCAAATCCCTAATCTTAACCACTTCAGACGTGGACGTTACATAAGAAAAAGCGTATGCATAGCAATTATGACTTGATATTGCTGTGCACTAAAGGTACCTTCACATTAAGCGACGCTGCAGCGATACAGACAACGATGCCGATCGCTGCAGCATCGCTGTGTGGTCGCTGGAGAGCTGTCACACAGACAGCTCTCCAGCGACCAACGATGCCGAGGTCCCCGGGTAACCAGGGTAAACATCGGGTTGCTAAGCGCAGGGCCGCGCTTAGTAACCCGATGTTTACCCTGGTTACCAGTGTAAAATGTAAAAAAACAAACAGTACATACTTACATTCGCGTCCCCCGGCGTCCGCTTCCTGCACTGACTGAGTGCCGGCCCTAACAGCAGAGCGGTGACGTCACCGCTGTGCTGTGCTTTCACTTTACGGCCGGCGCTCAGTCAGTGCAGGAAGCGGACGGCAAGGGACGTGACGGACATCAGAGGGTGAGTATGTGCTGTTTGTTTTTTTTACTTTTACGATGGTAACCAGGGTAAATATCGGGTTACTAAGCGCGGCCCTGCGCTTAGTAACCCGAAATTTACCCTGGTTACCATTGTAAAACATCGCTGGTATCGTTGCTTTTGGTGTCAAACACGACGATACACGCCGATCTGACGACCAAATAAAGTTCTGAACTTTCCTAAACGACCAGCGATATCACAGCAGGATCCAGATCGCTGCTGCGTGTCAAACACAACGATATCGCTAGCCAGGACGCTGCAACGTCACGGATCGCTAGCGATATCGTTTAGTGTGAAGTTACCTTAAGTTACTTTCATGGAGTGTTTCTGTTACACTTTTCAAGGTTGATTTCTGGTAGAATCTGGCTGAAAAAGATGATTGGTGCTCATGCCAAAAAAGTCTTCCTCCAAGTCTCAAAACGCCTCAAAAATTATGAATTTAAACTCACTGGCTATATGCTCACGATGTCATTTTCAAGCAAATTCCACCTGAAAAAAAAAACATCCAAAAACTTCAAAAGAAGGAACATAAGGAATTATATATAAAAATTATTTGATGTACATATGTTCAGGCTTTTGAATGTCTTTTAAACATGTTTAGGTTTTTTAAAACACCAAGCAGTTAAAGGAAGTAGCATGTCCATTCATTTGGCATTTTTTTGCTCAGAATAAGCTCTCTACTATGCAATACAAATCAATGTGATAGATCAAAAAATACCTGGATGATAATAGGGCAGTTTTTGGAGTGTTTTGCCATCATTTTGCAGAAAAAAAACACTAGTAATTTTTTAATTAATCAATGGAAAAAAATGACTTACAGGTGAAAGTAAAAGAAGACTTGGTCGAAACTTCTGGAAAATGCACAAGAAGCAACTGAAACAGTGACACAAAAAAATTGCTTAAGAATTTCCTGAAGAATCCATTGCTTGAAAAAGTCATTGAGTTCACCTGATTTTTAAAGATGACTTGCTTTGCAGTGGTTTTGGAACAGGACCTGAGCAGAACCTTCAGTTTTTATTAGCAGTATATGGGCTATGTTGGCATGATTTCTTTTTCAGGTAGATTCTACTTGACATCTTTTGAGCTTTCTGATTGACTTATATTCCAAGTATAAAAGGTCAGATGAGTGGACATGTAACTTCTTTTAGCCACTTGACATTTTTAGAATTCTGAAGTGGTTAAATGGAGTTCTAAAGCCTTATCATATGTAAAGAAAGTCGTTTTTAGATTGAATTGCTTATGTTCATTCATTTGAACGTGTTTTTCAGGCAGGTTTTTATGATAGAATTTCCCTGAAAAAAACGTGCGCACTTACCTTGATGCTATGTTCCGAAGATCAGTATTTGTTGAGATTTTGATGTTGCAGATTTTCTGCAGCATTTCTGCACCTACTAGCTAAATTTGGCTACTTGCATTTTTTTCATTGCATTTTTGAGTGCATTTATACAGTATATGCATTGTTGTTTCATTTTTTTACTCTGAGGTTCTTGTTTCTTTTTGGAATGTCATGTTTTATATTAGGTGCTTTCTTTTTGTCAAATCCTTGTATTTGGATATAATAAAACTTTATTGATACAGTCCATGCATTTTTAGAGCATTTCTGCAGTGGAAAAACACTAAAAACACATACAAGTGCTTCTCACTAAATTAGAATTTCATCAAAAACTTTATTTCAGTTCATCAATACAAACAGTGAAACTCATATATTATATAGAGTCATTACAAACAGAGTGATCTATTTCAAGTGTTTATTTCTGTTGATGTTGATGATTATGGCTTACAGCCAATGAAAACCCAAAAGTCATTATCCCAGTAAATTAGAATACTTTATAACTAGTGTTGAGCGATACTTTCCGATATCGGAAAGTATCGGTATCGGAAAGTATCGGCCGATACCGTCAAAATATCGGATCCAATCCGATACCGATACCCGATCCCAATGCAAGTCAATGGGACGAAAATATCGGAATTAAAATAAACCCTTTATACACTTGTAGGTTCATTCTACATGAAGGAAAACAACTAAGAATAATGTAGGATGTATTGGGGGACGTGGCGGAGACATTAAAGGCACAGAGGTTTAGCCCAATGTAATAGAATAGCAGGATTTTTTTTTTTTATGACGTTCGGCGTTAGAAAGAATTTGACTATGTTATTTTTTTTTTTTTTTATGTCACATATTGATGTTTCACTATCACTACTTCAACGCCCTTCACCTTCTTTTTTACTTCTCCCACGCTTTCTTCTTCATTATCCTCATCATCAGCTTCTTTGACATCAACTTCTTCACCTTATTCATCTTCTTCTTCATCTTCTACCTATTATTTTTTGGGTTACATTGTTCATATTCTTTTTATTTTACTATTATCTTCATCATATTCTACTTCTTCATCATATTCTTATTTGTGACAGGCATTCCCGTAGTTGTTATCTATAAAAGTTTGAAGATTACACCTTCCGTTCTGCCTGTCACAAAAGAGTTACATTTGTCCGCGTTCAGTTTGGCCTGCAGCATCAGGCTTTATCCAGGGGCACCACGAGGAGGAACGGACTCACCCCCATACACTGCTTAGTCTTCTTCTGCTTATAATTTAGATAATATTTTTTGCTCTGATATTTAGTGTTATGCTTAATGTTCTTCTGCTCTTTGTTCTGCAGCCTCTTGTTCTTCTGCTTCTCGGTCTTCCAGGTCGTCGTCGTCTCCAGGGTTGTCGTCTCCGGGGTCGTCGTCATCGGGGTGGTCTTCAGGGTCGTCGTCTCCAGGGTCGTCGTCATCACGGTGGTCTTCAGGGTCATTGTCTCCAGGGTCGTCGTCATCACGGTGGTTGTCGTCTCTGGTGTCGTCGTCATCTTAGGGGTGTTCTTCCGGGTCATCGTGTTTAGTCTCTTGAACTTGGAAATGTAGCAGAAGGTACAAGAAGGCTGAGAAAATGCCGAGAACCAGCTGATGGAACTGGAACTCGGATGGCTACCCGAAGGTCCAAGAGCCAATGGAACTACCGAGGACCAGCTGACGTTACTGGAACCCGGTTACTAAGCAGGAGGTACCCGTGCCTGAAAGCACTACCAAGGACCACCTGACGTTGGTGGAACTCGGATACCCAGAGGGAGGCACCTAAGCCAAAGGCTCTGCCCGGAACCAGCTGACGGTACTGGAACCAGGATGGGGAGCAGAAGGTACAAGAGCAAAAGACACTGCCGAGAACCAGCTGACGGTGCTGGAACCCGGATGGGTAGCCGAAGGTCCAAGAGCCAATGGAACTACCGAGGACCAGCTGACATTACTGGAACCCGGTTACTAAGCAGGAGGTACCCGTGCCTGAAAGCACTACCAAGGACCACCTGACGTTGGTGGAACTCGGATACCAAGAGGGAGGCACCTAAGCCAAAGGCTGTGCCCGGAACCAGCTGACGGTACTGGAACCAGGATGGGGAGCAGAAGGTACAAGAGCAAGTGTCTGCGTGGCTTTTGCAGGACACGATGCCGGCTGCACAGCAGGGGAACAGCTGGCGGTGCTGAACCCCACTGACACATTGGCTGGTGTTTTTCTCTGTGCAGCTAGCAGTACCGGGCCCCAACTGGCGGTGTTGGAGCCCGGGGTCAGCAGGAGGAGGAGATGGAGCAGAGTGTAGGCCGAAGCCTGCACTGGCGGCAGCTTTTGGGTCTGTTGTGCCTGCGTGGCAGTTGCAGGACACGTTGCCGGCTGCACAGCAGGGGAACAGCTGGCGGTGCTGAACCCCACTGACACATTGGCTGGTGTTTTTCTCTGTGCAGCTAGCAGTACTGGGCCCCAACTGGCGGTGTTGGAGCCCAGGGCTCTGCAGGGGGAGCAGAGTGTAGGCCGAAGCCTAATTGAACCAATTTCAAAGGTAACCTTTAACCCCCCCCTCAGGGGTTACAAAGTAGAAGAGCCACAGCTTATGCAGCAGTAGTGCTGCACAAGTCAAAGGTTGCTCTTTTAATTTCGCACCTTGCACACGCTGAATGAAACACGTATAACATTTAGCCCTTTAAACAGTCAAACTGTGTTGGAGGCGCGAGTTCCCTTTGTAATGAGACGCAGCACAGATGTCAAGAATCCCACCTTGGTGCTGGGTGCAGCCTCCTGAGCGTTGTTATTTGCTGTACAGGAGTCTGCGCTGTCGTGTTATCCCCTGGCCTAGCGCTGTTAGCGCTGCCCATGTTCTGGCATGATTTAATGTCGGCCGGTGTGGTTCGCGATGACCAAGAATCCCAGCCCCGCAGTGTCTTAACATTGTTAAAACACTGCGGGGCTGGGATTCAGGGCCTGGCGCAGCACATATGTTCGCCTCTCACACTCGGGTCCTTACACCCGCTTCAGACTGTGCGGCGTCATCTGATCCCTTATCGCATGCCACGGCCATGAAGCCGCACAGTCCGCAGAAGGCGGAAGGAGATGAGGGACAGGCGAAGATATGCACCGCTCCTGCCCATCAATCACACCCTCGCAGTCCCAAGAAATCAGACACCGAGGGGCGTTGTGTGGGTCAGGGCGGCCGCAGAGGCGCAGGCAGCCAAACCATGATGCCAGAAGACGGGCAGCGCTACCAAGGGGGTTGCAGCGTGTCATTACAAAGGAAAGTCACACCACCGGGACGGTTAAATGGTCACACAGAGGACACATTTTAGACGTGTTTTCAGTTCCACATGTGCGAGGAGAATACGTTTATGAGCCACCTTGCACACATGCAGCATTACCGCTGTACAAGGTGGCCTTTAAAACGTACAAACGCCTGGGGGAGGGGGGACAGGTTCCCTTCAATTTCAGTTCTTGTGTCTGCGTGGCTTTTGCAGGACACGATGCCGGCTGCACAGCAGGGGAACAGCTGGCGGTGCTGAACCCCACTGACACATTGGCTGGTGTTTTTCTCTGTGCAGCTAGCAGTACTGGGCCCCAACTGGCGGTGTTGGAGCCCAGGGCTCTGCAGGGGGAGCAGAGTGTAGGCCGAAGCCTAATTGAACCAATTTCAAAGGTAACCTTTAACCCCCCCTCAGGGGTTACAAAGTAGAAGAGCCACAGGTTATGCAGCAGTAGTGCTGCACAAGTCAAAGGTTGCTCTTTTAATTTCGCTCCTTGCACACGCTGAAAGGAACACGTATAACATTTAGCCCTTTATACAGTCAAACTGTGTTGGAGGCGCGAGTTCCCTTTGTAATGAGACGCAGCACAGATGTCAAGAATCCCACCTTGGTGCTGGGTGCAGCCTCCTGAGCGTTGTTATTTGCTGTACAGGAGTCTGCGCTGTCGTGTTATCCCCTGGCCTAGCGCTGTTAGCGCTGCCCATGTTCTGGCATCATTTAATGTCGGCCGGTGCGTTTCGCGATGACCATGAATCCCAGCCCCGCAGTGTCTTAACATTGTTAAAACACTGCGGGGCTGGGATTCAGGGCCTGGCGCAGCACATATGTTCGCCTCTCACACTCGGGTCCTTACACCCGCTTCAGACTGTGCGGCGTCATCTGATCCCTTATCGCATGCCACGGCCATGAAGCCGCACAGTCCGCAGAAGGCGGAAGGAGATGAGGGACAGGCGAAGATATGCACCGCTCCTGCCCATCAATCACACCCTCGCAGTCCCAAGAAATCAGACACCGAGGGGCGTTGTGTGGGTCAGGGCGGCCGCAGAGGCGCAGGCAGCCAAACAATGATGCCAGAAGATGGGCAGCGCTACCAAGGGGGTTGCAGCGTGTCATTACAAAGGAAAGTCACACCACCGGGACGGTTAAATGGTCACACAGAGGACACATTTTAGACGTGTTTTCAGTTCCACATGTGCGAGGAGAATACGTTTATGAGCCACCTTGCACACATGCAGCATTACCGCTGTACAAGGTGGCCTTTAAAACGTACAAACGCCTGGGGGAGGGGGGACAGGTTCCCTTCAATTTCAGTTCTTGTGTCTGCGTGGCTTTTGCAGGACACGATGCCGGCTGCACAGCAGGGGAACAGCTGGCGGTGCTGAACCCCACTGACACATTGGCTGGTGTTTTTCTCTGTGCAGCTAGCAGTACCGGGCCCCAACTGGCGGTGTTGGAGCCCGGGGTCAGCAGGAGGAGGAGATGGAGCAGAGTGTAGGCCGAAGCCTGCACTGGCGGCAGCTTTTGGGTCTGTTGTGCCTGCGTGGCAGTTGCAGGACACGTTGCCGGCTGAACAGCAGGGGAACAGCTGGCGGTGCTGAACCCCACTGACACATTGGCTGGTGTTTTTCTCTGTGCAGCTAGCAGTACCGGGCCCCAACTGGCGGTGTTGGAGCCCAGGGCTCTGCAGGGGGAGCAGAGTGTAGGCCGAAGCCTAATTGAACCAATTTCAAAGGTAACCTTTAACCCCCCCTCAGGGGTTACAAAGTAGAAGAGCCACAGCTTATGCAGCAGTAGTGCTGCACAAGTCAAAGGTTGCTCTTTTAATTTTGCTCCTTGCACACGCTGAAAGGAACACGTATAACATTTAGCCCTTTATACAGTCAAACTGTGTTGGAGGCGCGAGTTCCCTTCGTAAAGAGACGCAGTACAGCTGGCAAAAATGCCACCTTGGTGCTTGGCGCGGCCTCCTGAGCATCGTTATTTGTTGCACAGGAGTCTGCGCTGTCATGTTATCCCTTGGCCTTGCGCTGTTAGCGCTGCCCATCCTCTGACATCATGTAATGTCGGCCGGTGCGGTTTGCGATGACCATGAATCCCAGCCCCGCAGTGTCTTAACATTGTTAAAACACTGAGGGGCTGGGATTCATGGCCTGGTGCAGTACATATGTTCGCCTCTCGCTTGGTTTCTTACACCCGCTTCAGACTATGCGGCGTCAGCTGATCCCTTATCGCATGCCACGGCCATGAAGCCGCACAGTCCGAAGAAGGCGGAAGGAGATGAGGGACAGGCGAAGAAATGCACCGTTCATGCCCATCAATCACACCCTCGCAGTACAAATAAATAAGACACCGAGGGGCGTTGTGTGGGGCAAGGCGGCCGCAGAGGCGCAGGCAGCCAAACAATGATGCCAGAAGACGGGCAGCGCTACCAAGGAGCTTGTTGCGTGTCAATACAAAGGAAAATCACACCTGAGGGACGTTTTAATGGTCGCAGAGGACTCATTTTAGACGTGTTCAGTTCCCCATGGGCAAGGAGACTAAGTTTCTGAGCCACCTTGCACACATGCAGCATTACTGTCGTACAAGGTGGCTGTAAAACGTAGAAACACCTGGGGGAGGGGGGACAGGTTTCCTTCAATTTCAGTTCTTGTGTCTGCGTGGCTTTTGCAGGACACGATGCCGGCTACACAGCAGGGGAACAGCTGGCGGTGCTGAACCCCACTGACACATTGGCTGGTGTTTTTCTCTGTGCAGCTAGCAGTACCGGGCCCTAACTGGCGGTGTTGGAGCCCAGGGTCAGCAGGAGGAGGAGAGGGAGCAGAGTGTAGGCCGAAGCCTGCACTGGAGCAAGTTGAAAGGGAAACTTTAACCCCCCCCCCAGGCGTTTGTAGCTGAAAGAGCCATCGTGTACAGCACTAATGCTGGAAAAGGTAAACTTAGCTCTTTTAATTATGGTCCTTGCACATGCTGAACCTAACACTTATGAAAAGTGTCCCCTCCTACCGTGATACCGTTCGGTAGGTGGAACTTTCCTTTGTGATGTGACGCAGCACAGCCGTCATTCTTACCCCCTTGGCGCCGTGCGCCGCCTCCTCAGCGTTGTTTGAATCAGTCCCGGAGCCTGCGCTGTTAGGTTAGCCCTTGGCCATGCACACATTTTGCGCTGCCCGTCTTCTGACATCATTTGGTGTCAGGCTGGCTGCGCCTGTGCGGCCGCGCTGGCCGAGATCCCGCCGCGTACTGTCTTCTGATTTCATCCCACTGGGGGCCTGAGATACGTGGCCATGCGCAGTGCATATCCTCGCCTCTCACTCCCCTCCCTACGGCTTCTTCAGACTGTGCGGTGTCACGGCCGTGGCATGCTATTAGGGACCAGCTGACACCGAACAGTCTGAAGAAGCCATAGGGAGATGAGTGAGAGGTGGAGGTTCAGATATGCACTGCGCATGTCCATGGATCTCAGGCCCCCAGTGGGATGAAATCAGAAGACAGTACGAGGCGGGATCTCGGCCAGCGCGGCCGCACAGGCGCAGCCAGCCTGACACCAAATGATGTCAGAAGACGGGCAGCGCAAAATGTGTGCATGGCCAAGGGCTAACCTAACAGCGCAGGCTCCGGGACTGATTCAAACAACGCTGAGGAGGCGGCGCACGGCGCCAAGGGGGTAAGAATGACGGCTGTGCTGCGTCACATCACAAAGGAAAGTTCCACCAACCGTACGGTATCACGGTAGGAGGGGGCACTTTTCATAAGTGTTAGGATCAGCATGTGCAAGGAGCACCACGAAAAGAGGCACTTTTTCCCTTTGCATCATTACTGCTGCACAAGGTGGCTCCTTCAGTAACAAACGCCTGGGGGGGGGGGGCAGGTTCCCTTAAATTTAACTTGTTGTGCCTGCGTGGCGGTCGCAGTACACGCTGCCGGCTGCACAGCAGGGGAACAGCTGACGTTACTGAACCCCAATAACAGAGGAGGGACTGTCGGGACTGTGCGTACAGCACTTCTGGACGGCAACTGGCGGTGTTGGAGCCCAGGGACAGGTGGAGGAGGAGGAGGTTGGAGGAGGTTGGAGGAGGTAGGAGGGATTGCCACACACACAGCAGGGGAACAGCTGACGTTACTGAACCCCAATAACAGAGGAGGGACTGTCGGGACTGTGCGTACAGCACTTCTGGATGGCAACTGGCGGTGTTGGAGCCCAGGGACAGGTGGAGGAGGAGGAGGTTGGAGGAGGTTGGAGGAGGTAGGAGGGATTGCCACACACACAGCAGGGGAACAGCTGACGTTACTGAACCCCAATAACAGAGGAGGGACTGTCGGGACTGTGCGTACAGCACTTCTGGACGGCAACTGGCGGTGTTGGAGCCCAGGGACAGGTGGAGGAGGAGGAGGTTGGAGGAGGTTGGAGGAGGTAGGAGGGATTGCCACACACACAGCAGGGGAACAGCTGACGTTACTGAACCCCAATAACAGAGGAGGGACTGTCGGGACTGTGCGTACAGCACTTCTGGACGGCAACTGGCGGTGTTGGAGCCCAGGGACAGGTGGAGGAGGAGGAGGTTGGAGGAGGTTGGAGGAGGTAGGAGGGATTGCCACACACACAGCAGGGGAACAGCTGACGTTACTGAACCCCAATAACAGAGGAGGGACTGTCGGGACTGTGCGTACAGCACTTCTGGACGGCAACTGGCGGTGTTGGAGCCCAGGGACAGGTGGAGGAGGAGGAGGTTGGAGGAGGTTGGAGGAGGTAGGAGGGATTGCCACACACACAGCAGGGGAACAGCTGACGTTACTGAACCCCAATAACAGAGGAGGGACTGTCGGGACTGTGCGTACAGCACTTCTGGACGGCAACTGGCGGTGTTGGAGCCCAGGGACAGGTGGAGGAGGAGGAGGCTGGAGGAGGTTGGAGGAGGTAGGAGGGATTGCCACACACACAGCAGGGGAACAGCTGACGTTACTGAACCCCAATAACAGAGGAGGGACTGTCGGGACTGTGCGTACAGCACTTCTGGACGGCAACTGGCGGTGTTGGAGCCCAGGGACAGGTGGAGGAGGAGGAGGTTGGAGGAGGTTGGAGGAGGTAGGAGGGATTGCCACACACACAGCAGGGGAACAGCTGACGTTACTGAACCCCAATAACAGAGGAGGGACTGTCGGGACTGTGCGTACAGCACTTCTGGACGGCAACTGGCGGTGTTGGAGCCCAGGGACAGGTGGAGGAGGAGGAGGTTGGAGGAGGTTGGAGGAGGTAGGAGGGATTGCCACACACACAGCAGGGGAACAGCTGACGTTACTGAACCCCAATAACAGAGGAGGGACTGTCGGGACTGTGCGTACAGCACTTCTGGACGGCAACTGGCGGTGTTGGAGCCCAGGGACAGGTGGAGGAGGAGGAGGTTGGAGGAGGTTGGAGGAGGTAGGAGGGATTGCCACACACACAGCAGGGGAACAGCTGACGTTACTGAACCCCAATAACAGAGGAGGGACTGTCGGGACTGTGCGGACAGCACTTCTGGATGGCAACTGGCGGTGTTGGAGCCCAGGGACAGGTGGAGGAGGAGGAGGTTGGAGGAGGTTGGAGGAGGTAGGAGGGATTGCCACACACACAGCAGGGGAACAGCTGACGTTACTGAACCCCAATAACAGAGGAGGGACTGTCGGGACTGTGCGGACAGCACTTCTGGACGGCAACTGGCGGTGTTGGAGCCCAGGGACAGGTGGAGGAGGAGGAGGTTGGAGGAGGTTGGAGGAGGTAGGAGGGATTGCCACACACACAGCAGGGGAACAGCTGACGTTACTGAACCCCAATAACAGAGGAGGGACTGTCGGGACTGTGCGGACAGCACTTCTGGACGGCAACTGGCGGTGTTGGAGCCCAGGGACAGGTGGAGGAGGAGGAGGTTGGAGGAGGTTGGAGGAGGTAGGAGGGATTGCCACACACACAGCAGGGGAACAGCTGACGTTACTGAACCCCAATAACAGAGGAGGGACTGTCGGGACTGTGCGGACAGCACTTCTGGACGGCAACTGGCGGTGTTGGAGCCCAGGGACAGGTGGAGGAGGAGGAGGTTGGAGGAGGTAGGAGGAGGTAGGAGGGATTGCCACACACACAGCAGGGGAACAGCTGACGTTACTGAACCCCAATAACAGAGGAGCGACTGTTGACTGTGCGTACAGCACTTCTGGACGGCAACTGGCGGTGTTGGAGCCCAGGGACAGGTGGAAAAGCAGAGGAACACAATGTAGGCCGAAGCCTGAGAAAGTCGAAAGGGAACCTTTAACCCCCCCCCAAGGTGTTTGTAGCTGAAAGAGCCAGCTTGTGCAGCACAAAAGATGCAAAAGGAAAAGGTGGCTCTTTTCATCATGCTCCTTGCAAACACAGAACTAAACACTTATAAAATGTGTCCCCTGCAACCGTAAAACCGTCCTGGAGGTGGGACTTTCCTTCGTAATGTGACGCAGCACAGCCGTCATTCCTACCCCCCCGGCGCCGCGCACCGGCTCCTCAGCGTTGTTTGATTCCGTCCCGGAGCCTGCGCTGTCATGTTATCCCGTGGCCAGGCACACTTAGCGCTGCCCGTCTTCTGGCATCATTTGGTGTCAGGATGGCTGCGCCTGTGCGGCCGCGCTGGCCGAGAGCCCGCCTCGCAGTGTCTTCTGATTTAATCCCACTGGGGGCCTGGGATCCATGGACATGTGCAGTGCATATCCTCGCCTCTCACTCCCCTCCCTACGGCTTCTTAAGACTGTGCGGTGTCACGGCCGTGGCATGCTATTAGGGACCAGCTGACACCGAACAGTCTGAAGAAGCCATAGGGAGATGAGTGAGAGGTGGAGGTTCAGATATGCACTGCGCATGTCCATGGATCCCAGGCCCCCAGTGGGATTAAATCAGAAGACACTGCGAGGCGGGCTCTCTGCCAGCGCGGCCGCACAGGCGCAGCCATCCTGACACCAAATGATGCCAGAAGACGGGCAGCGCTAAGTGTGCCTGGCCACGGGATAACATAACAGCGCAGGCTCCGGGACGGAATCAAACAACGCTGAGGAGCCGGTGCGCGGCGCCGGGGGGGTAGGAATGACGGCTGTGCTGCATCACATTACGAAGGAAAGTCCCACCTCCGGGACGGTGTTACGGTATCAGTGGACACATTTTATAAGTGTTAAGTTCTGCGTGTGCAAGGTGCTAAACAAAAATAGCTACCTTTTCCCTGTGCAGCATTACTGCTGCACAAGGAGGCTCTTTCAGTAACAAATGCCTTGGGGGGGGGGACAGATTCCCTTACATTTCAGTTGTTGTGTCAGCGTGGCGGTCGCATGACACATTGCCGGCTACACAGCTGGGGATCAGCTGACGTTACTGAAACCCAATAACACTGGGTCGTATGTTTTGACTGTGCAGACGGCACTTCTGAGCCTCAACTGGCGGTGTTGGAGCCCAGGAATTTAAATTCAGGTGGTAGAAAGATGAACACAACAGGAGACCTGGATAACGTATACAGTGACCTAATTATTTAATCAGGAGGAGGAGTGGCAAATTCCTGCGAGATCCAGGCCTTGTTCATTTTCAGGAAAGTAAGCCGGTCAACGTTATCGGAGGATAGTCGCATGCGACGGTCAGTTAGTACACCACCTGCAGCACTAAAGAAACGTTCCGATAATACACTGGCCGCAGGGCAAGACAGCACCTCCAATGCATACTGGCTTAGCTCTGGCCATGTATCCAGCTTTGAGACCCAAAACTTGAAAGGGGAAGAGCCGTCTGGGAGTACAGCAAGAGGGCAAGACATGTAGTCTGTCACCATCTGACGGAACCGTTGCCTCCTGCTGACTGGAGCCATCTGTGATGGTGTAGACTTTTGTGGGGGGCACAGAAAACTGTGCCACAGTTGGGCCATACTGGTCTTGCCTTGGGCAGAGGCACTGCTTCTGCTCCCTCTTTGTGCAGAGCCTCCACCACTGCCTGGACGCACTGAGCTGCTTTGGAATGCACTAGCAGCACTTCTCTCAGTTGGAATGGAGAAGATGATGGAATTCACCAGTGTGTCTTGGTACTCCCGCATTTTTCGCTCCCGGTTAAACGGTGTGATGAGGCTTTCTACGTTGTCCCGGTAGCGAGGATCGAGGAGGGTGAACACCCAATAATCAGACATGTTGAGAATGTGGGCGATGCGGCGGTCGTTTCTCAGGCACTGCAGCATGTAATCCACCATGTGCTGCAGACTGCCAACTGCCCAAGAAACGCTGTCCCCTGCTGGAGGCGTGATCTCTGCCCGCTCGTCATCACCCCACCCTCGCTGTACACACTGAGTACTGGACAATTGTGTAACTCCCTCCTCTGGACGGATGTCTTCCTCCTCCATTGACTCCTCCTCATCCTCCTCACAAACTGTCCCCTGCCTACGCATTTGTGAGGAACCACGTGGCGCTGACTGTCCAGAAGATGATGGAAATGGTGAATCCTCATCCTCCACCTCTTCCACAACATCATCCCTTAGCGCTTGCAGTGATTTTTCAAGCAGGCAGATAAGGGGGACAGTCATGCTGACTAGTGCATCATCTGCACTCGCCATCCGCGTGGAATAATCAAAGGGACGCAAAACCTGGCAGACGTCATTCATAGTGGCCCACTCTGTGGTTGTGAAGTCTGTACGGCGCTGACTGCGACTTTTTTTTGCCTGAAGCAGCTGGTACTCCATTACAGCTTGCTGCTGCTCACACAACCGCTCCAACATATGTAACGTGGAATTCCACCTGGTAGGTAGGTCACATATGATGCGATGTTCCGGCAGGCGGTGTCGGCGCTGCAGAGCCGCAATGCGCGCTTTTGCCGTGCTGGAACGCCGCAAGTGAGCACACTCTAGGCGGACCTTGTGCAGCAGTGCATCAAGATCCGGATAGTCCCTCAAAAAGCTCTGCACGACCAAATTGAGCACATGTGCCAGACATGGGATGTGAGTGAGGTTGCCGAGGCCCAGAGCTGCCACCAGATTTCGGCCATTATCACACACTACCATGCCTGGCTGGAGATTCGCTGGCACAAACCACACATCGCTCTCCTGCTTGATGGCATTCCAGAGCTCCTGCGCTGTGTGGCTACGATTCCCAAAAAAAATTAATTTCAACACGGCCTGTTGACGTTTGGCCACGGCTGTGCTCATGTCGGTCGTAACAGGTACACGTTCATCACAGGTCCATGTGGAGGTGGACTGTGACGGCTCCTGCAGCGATGATTCTGAGGAACTGGTGTAAGAGGAGGAGTGAATGCGTACAGAATGGATTCCTGCAATCCTTGGAGTGGGCAGGACACGTCCTGCGCCACTCGCACGGTCTGTACCCGGCTCAACGACATTAACCCAATGGGCAGTGAGGGAAAGGTATCGCCCCTGTCCATGTTGATTGGTCCACGCATCGGTGGTGAGGTGGACCTTGCTACTGACGGCGTTCAGTAGCGCGTGTTTTATGTGTCCCTCCACATGCTTGTGCAGGGCAGGGACGGCTTGCCTGCTGAAGTAAAAGCGGCTAGGCACATTGTACTGTGGGACTGCCAATGACATCAAGTCACGGAAGCTGTCAGTCTCCACCAGCCTGAATGACAGCATTTCCAGTGACAGAAGTTTGGCAATGCCTGCAGTCAGAGCCTGTGCTCGTGGGTGGTTTGACGAGAAAGGCCGCCTTTTCTCCCATGCCTGTACTACCGATGGCTGTAGACTGGGCTGGGAGTGTGTGGATGACTGGGAAAGTGGCGCTGCGGGTGGAATTACAGCGGGTCTCTGGACAACAGGGCCAGAGGTTCTTCCACGGCGATCCTGGGAGGAAGCCGAACCAGCTGCGTGTGAGCTAGAGGAAGAGGCAACACGAGCTGAAGAGGTGGTAGCTGCCGCTGTTGGTTGGCCTACCTCTTCAGTGTGTTTTTCTAACTCCGCCGGGTGCCTGTTGCGCACATGTTTCCACATGTTGGAGGTATTGAGGTTGCTGACATTTCGACCTCTTTTGACTTTTTGATGACACACGTTGCATCTGACATAGCAAATGTCATCTGCAACTGTGTCAAAAAAGGACCAGGCACTGCAAGTCTTGGGAGCGCCCTTTTTGGCTTTTGGAAGAGACATGCTCCTAACGGGTGCCAAAGCGGAGGCTGCAGGATCCGCAGTCTTCCCCCTCCCTCTCCCTCTTTGGGCCGTACGGGGAATCTCTTCCTCAGAGCTGCTCCCACCACCTTCCTGTCCCTCACGCCAAGATGGGTCGAGGACCTCATCATCTACTCTACCCTCTGCCCCCAACTGCTCCTCCTGGGTAGTCTCAGCAGCAGAGCACGCACCAGTAAGTGGCACCTGAGTGTCATCATCAGCTGATGCGGCCTGCGATGTGGTGACCGGAGCCACTGGCCCACCCGCCTCTTCAGAGGAAGACAGAAAAAGCTGTTGGGCATCACTGCACCCTGCCTCTTCTTCCATTTCTCCAATGCTGCTTGGCTGGCCCCCTGTTTCCAAGCCAAGAGATTCAGAGAACAGAAGTAGAGACGGCTCCTGTCCTGGGCTCTCTGTCTGCCTGGGCAATTTGGCAGGTGGTGAAGAGACAGATGGCTGCTCTCCAGTGCTCTGTGTCTGAGAGGATGTGGCACTAATGGAAGTTGATGCATTAGCTGCCATCCATCCGACAACAGCTTCAATTTGGTCTTGACGCAGCAGCGGTGTACGGCGCTCTGACACAAAGCTGCGCATGAACGACTGTTGCCTGGTGAAAGTGGGTGCTGATGAGTCACCGGTGCCCGCAGCAGGCACAGAATCCCCACGTCCCCTCCCTGCTCCGCGCCCACGCCCACGCCCACGTGCCTTACTCACTGCCTTCTTCATCTTGGTTGACTGATAAAGATAAGCAGAAAAGTACTAACGGATTTGTGTGCTTATTCCTGAGCAACTCCTCCTAACAGGTATAAGAAACACTAATTTTCTAAAGTGTGGACTAGACTTTAATATGAGCTAATGTGGCCTACACAAATGTAAAGTGGTGTAACTGGTGTGTTTGGTGAACTTTATTATTTATTTCTTTTTGGGGGGCTGAACTGACAACAGATAGAGCTGCAGTCACACGGAGACCGTGCAGACAGACGTAAACGGCGCTGCAAGGCCCAAAAACCCTCCTCTACGTTATCCTATGTAGTGTTTTTCCACAAGTTAGCTGGAGACGGGTGGAAAGACACTAATAGGATTTTTTTAAATAAATTAGCAGCAACCTACACTACTTGAAAAAAAAAGAAAATTGATTTGGCGGTATGACGCAGTGAACAACCCTGAGCTGGAGACAACCAGGCTATGGCTGCTCACAGACTACAGGGCGAGCTGCAATCACACGGAGACCGTGCAGACAGCCGTAAACGGCGCTGCAAGGCCCAAAAACCCTCCTCTACTTTATCCTATGTAGTGTTTTTCCACAAATTAGCTGGAGACAGGTGGAAAGACACTAATAGGATTTTTTTAAATAAATTAGCAGCAGACTACACTACTTGAAAAAAAATTAAAATTGATTTGGCGGTATTACGCAGTGAACAACCCTGAGCTGGAGACAACCAGGCTACGGCTGCTCACAGACTACAGGGCGAGCTGCAGTCACACGGAGACCGTGCAGACAGCCGTAAACGGCGCTGCAAGGCCCAAAAACCCTCCTCTACTTTATCCTATGTAGTGTTTTTCCACAAATTAGCTGGAGACGGGTGGAAAGACACTAATAGGATTTTTTTAAATAAATTAGCAGCAGACTACACTACTTGAAAAAAAATTAAAATTGATTTGGCGGTATGACGCAGTGAACAACCCTGAGCTGGAGACAACCAGGCTACGGCTGCTCACAGACTACAGGGCGAGCTGCAGTCACACGGAGACCGTGCAGACAGCCGTAAACGGCGCTGCAAGGCCCAAAAACCCTCCTCTACTTTATCCTATGTAGTGTTTTTCCACAAATTAGCTGGAGACGGGTGGAAAGACACTAATAGGATTTTTTTAAATAAATTAGCAGCAGACTACACTACTTGAAAAAAAATTAAAATTGATTTGGCGGTATGACGCAGTGAACAACCCTGAGCTGGAGACAACCAGGCTACGGCTGCTCACAGACTACAGGGCGAGCTGCAGTCACACGGAGACCGTGCAGACAGCCGTAAACGGCGCTGCAAGGCCCAAAAACCCTCCTCTACTTTATCCTATGTAGTGTTTTTCCACAAATTAGCTGGAGACGGGTGGAAAGACACTAATAGGATTTTTTTGAATAAATTAGCAGCAGACTACACTACTTGGAAAAAAAAAAAAAAAAAAGAACAGTATGAGGCAATGAACCACCCTCCCTGAACTGAATACAACCAGCTATGGATGGCCTATGTGGCTGCACTCAGACTAGAGAGTGGGCTGCACTCACACACACACACACACAGACCTTGCAGATCGCTGTGAAAACAGCGCTACAAGGCAAAAGCAAGGTGAATAGTAGGTGAACACAGCGGTTGCTAAATTAGCCTTTGGAAAGCACAAAGAAGCAAATCGCTATCTCTAAACTGTCCCTCAGTCAGCAAACAGCGTCCTGTCACTAACTGAATTCACAGCAGAGTGATCGCAAAATGGCGCCAGCGACTTTTAAACTGCAGCATGACATCATTTCAGCAGCCAATCACAGCCTTGCCAGTACTTTCATGCCCTCCATGCTAAACAGGATGTGCCCACACTTGGAATCATTCTCATTGGCTGAATTTCTGCATTTTGAATCTTGGAACTTCCGATTCCGGTATCCGATACGCGGCAAGTATCGGAATCCCGGTATCGGAATTCCGATACCGCAAGTATCGGCCGATACCCGATACTTGCGGTATCGGAATGCTCAACACTATTTATAACACCTGCTTGAAAAATTATTTTAAAATCAGAAATGTTGGCCTACTGAAGAACATTCAGTAAAAGCACTCAATACTTGGTCAGGGCTCTATTTGCATCAATTACTGCATCAATGTTGCGTTGCATGGAGACGATCAGCCTGTGACACTCCTGAGGTGTTATGGAAGCCCAGGTTGTTTTGATGTCAGTCTCCAGCTCATCTGCATTGTTGGGTCTGGTGTCTCTCATCTTCCTCTTGACAATACCCCATAGATTCTCTATGGGGTTAAGGTCAGGTGAGTTTGCTGGCCAATCAAGAACAGTGATACTGCTATTTTTAAACCAGGTATTGTTACTTTTGGCACTTTTAGGTGCCCAGTCATGCTGGAGAATAAAATTTTCATCTCCAAAAAGCTTGTTGAAAGAGGGAAGCATGAAGCACTCTTAAAATTTCCTGGCAAACGGCTGTGCTGACTTTGGTCTTGATCAAACACAGTGGACCTATACCAGCAGATGACATGGCTCCCCAAACCATTACTGATTGTGGAAATTTCACACTAGACCTCAAGCAGCTTGAATCGTGTGCCTCTCCACTCTTCCTCCAGACTCTGGGACCTTGATTTCCAAATGAAATGCAAAATTTAGTGTCATCTGAAAACAACACCTTGGACGACTGAGCAACAGTCCAGTTTTTTTTCCTCCTGGGCCCAGGTAAAACGCTTCTGGTGTTATTTATTGGTTATGAGTGGATTGACACGCAACACTTGTAGCCCATGTCCTGGATACTTCTGTGTGTGGTGGCTTTTCAAGCAATGACTCCAGCAGTCCACTCCTTGTGAATCTGCCCCAGATTTTTGAATGGACTTTTCTTAACAATCCTTTCAAGGCTGCGGTTATCCTGATTGCTTGTGCACATTTTTCTACCATACTTTTTCCTTCCAGTCAACTTTCCATTAATATGCTTGGATACAGCACTCTGAGAACAGCCAGCTTCTTTGACAATGATTTCTTGAGGCTTATCCTCCTTGTGGAGTGTGACAATGACTGCCTTCTGGACACATGTCAAATAAGCAGTTTTCCCTATTATTGTGGAGCCTACGGGAACAGACTAAGGGACCTTTTTAAATGCTTAGGGAGCCTTTGCAAGTGTTTTTTTTTTGCTAATTATTCTAATTTACTGAGATAAAGACTTTTGGGATTTCATTGGCTATAAGCCATAATCATCAACATTAACATTAACAGAAAGAATCACTTGAAATGGATCACTCTGTTTGTAATGACTTTATATATGTTTCACTTGTATTGAAGAACTGAAATAAATTAACTTTTTTATGGTATTCTAATTTAGTGAGAAGCACTTGTATGTTCTTTCTGTGGATTTTCCACATCTAATGCAATTTTATGAGCAACTTTCAAATGGGGAAAACTGTGTATGCAGCAACTTTTGACCAAAAATTAAGTAATACATTTTAAGGTCCATTTTCTCCTGGCTCCACCTTGTAGAATTGAAAAAAAATGCAGCTAAAGCAATATTTAAATGGAAAAAATTTAATTTGTCAGCTTTTCATTCCACTTTGCCTTAATTCCTGTGTAGCACTTGAAGGGTTAACACATTTCCTAACAACAGATCAGAATAACTTGAGGTGTGCAGTATCACTCCTGGAGGTTTTCTGATATAGAGGCCCCTCAAAGTCACATGAAAACTGAAAAGTCAGTAGTAAAAAATATGATTTGTAAATTTCCTTAAAAAAAGAAAACTTGCTGATTAAAGTTAACCTTTCTAACATCCTAACAAAATAAAATAATGATTAAAAAAATGATGCTGACGTAAAATAGACATGTGGGAAATGTTACTTCCTATTTTCTATGCTATAACTACCTCATTTTCATCAAATTTTACATGTTGCCGCAAAAAATGTAAACATATCAATGTCAATTTACTGCTGAAATAAAGTAAAATCTGTTCTGTAAAAATAAATAAAAATCTCTGAGAAATGTTGAAGCATTCCAGAGTTATTACCACATAAAGTGACTCATGTCAGATTTGAAAAACAGAGAAATTAAGGATTATGAGTCCAACCAAATTTATATATGGAAGCAAAATTGACCGAAGAGCGAAGACCCCTAGTTTGAAATACAGGACCTATAATAAATTTCAAGATTATAGAGGAGGATGGAAAGTCACTTTCACAAACATGGACTTGTCTAAATGTTGCTCTAATTACAACTCATCTGAGGACTTATCAGATTTATCAAAGGCTAGGCAAAAGAGAGATATAATAGAACAAAATCTTTCATACTCGGTACAAACTAGCAAAAACAGATGCAGATGGAGGGGGTAGATAACATAAACGGACGAAAAAACAACCTGTGGAACAAGAATCTGTCAAGCATCATTCTGACCATTTCTTTTTTGCTGATTCACAATTATTTTTCCTTTGATATACAGTATTTTCTACAAATACAGGGAATAAGCATGGGGGGAAATTTCCCTTCTCTAGCGGACATTGTTTTAGCAGTGTGGGAAGAAACATATTTATTTGGGGACAGCAATAAATGTAAGAATAAAATAGAATTTTATGGATGGTACATTGATGATCAAATACTAATCTGGAAAGGTACACAAAAAGAAGCAGAACATTTCCTTGAGTAAATTAATTACAACAAATTTAATTTTAACCCACACACTCAATTTCATTAAAACAAACTACCTAGATGTTTCCCTGACAGGGAATGTAGTCACAGGTTGAATATATATTGCCCCTATAGAAAGCCGAGGGATCGCAGATCCATTTTATAAGCACATTCCTGCCATTCTCTGCAATTCATTAACAATATCCCCATAGGAGAACTGATTAGAACCTAAAGAAAGAGCTCCACTCAGGAGATGTATGATGATCAGTCCAGAATTGTTCTCAATAGATTAAAAAAAGAGGCTATAGACATCAGTGCCTACAAAAAGCCAAATCTATAGAGGAAATATAGACAGAGAGGATTTGTTAAAAGACAATAAAAAAAAAAAAAAGCATATAAAGTACATGAAAAAGACACAAATATAACTGATTACTTTGTTCAATGCAGCCCATAATATCAATAAATAGTAACAATTATAAAAAAATCTTCCCATCAAAATGCCACATTAACCAATGCACTCACAAAATCAGAAGTCATATTTGCAAATAAAACATCTAGCTTTAAGTCTAAAATCACAGGACAAGAATATAAAATAAACAATTGTAACAACTGTAATACAATAGGCGTTATATATTCAGTTGAATGTAAAGAATGTAATGTACAATATGTGGGTTGCACCTCAGATCCTCTTAAAAAAAAAGAATTAGAAGACATTTGTCCAACATAATAAGCACTACCACAGCTACTGTATTATCTCTGCGGTCTCCAGGCATTTCTCCCATGTGCATTAGGGGACACTAGATCATCTAATATATAATTGCCTAGAATACTACTTCCTGCAATTTGTGCCAACTTCCGTGGCTTTGTCCGGAGCTATTGTCTGGAGCTATTGTCCGGAGCTAATGTCCGTAGCTAATGTCTGGAGCTAATGTCCGGAGATAAGTGACGTCACCAGTGTCCTACACCCAGGCAGAGCACAGTGGCCCCAGGCAGAGCACAGGGGCCCCAGGCAGAACATGGGGCCCCAGGCAGAGCACAGGGGCCCCAGGCAGAGCACAGGGGCCCCAGGCAGCATATGGGGCCCCAGGCAGAGCACAGGGGCCCCAGGCAGCATATGGGGCCCCAGGCAGAGCACAGTGGCCCCAGGCAGAGCACACACCAAATCGGAGGCCGAGGGGCCCCGCCAACCAAATCGGAGGCCGAGGAGCCCCGGCCACCAAATCGAAGGCCGAGCGGCCCCGCCCACCAAAGCGGAGGCCGAGGGGCCCGGCCCCGCCCACCAAAGCGGAGGCCGAGGGGCCCGGCCCCGCCCACCAAAGCGGAGGCCGAGGGGCCCCGACCAGCACATCGGAGGCCGAGGGGCCCCGCCCACCAAATCGGAGGCCGAGGGTCCCCGCCCACCAAATCGGAGGCCGAGGGTCCCCGCCCACCAAATCGGAGGCCGAGGGTCCCCGCCCACCAAATCGGAGGCCGAGGGTCCCCGCCCACCAAATCTGAGGCCGAGGGTCCCCGCCCACCAAATCGGAGGCCGAGGGGCCCCGCCCACCAAATCGGAGGCCGAGGGTCCCCGCCCACCAAATCGGAGGCCGAGGGTCCCCGCCCACCAAATTGGAGGCCGAGGGGCCCCACCAACCAAATCGGAGGCCGAGGAGCCCCGCCCACCAAATCGAAGGCCGAGCGGCCCCGCCCACCAAAGCGGAGGCCGAGGGGCCCCGCCCACCACATCGGAGGCCGAGGGGCCCCGCCAACCAAATCAGAGGCCGAGGGGCCCCGCCCACCAAATCGGAGGCCGAGGGGCCCCGCCCACCAAATCGGAGGCCGAGGGTCCCCGCCCACCAAATCGGAGGCCGAGGGTCCCCGCCCACCAAATTGGAGGCCGAGGGTCCCCACCCACCAAATTGGAGGCCGAGGGTCCCCACCCACCAAATTGGAGGCCGAGGGTCCCCGCCCACCAAATCAGAGGCTGAGGGGCCCCGCCCACCAAATCGGAGGCCGAGGGTCCCCGCCCACCAAATCGGAGGCCGAGGGTCCCCGCCCACCAAATCAGAGGCCGAGGGTCCCCGCCCACCAAATTGGAGGCCGAGGGTCCCCGCCCACCAAATTGGAGGCCGAGGGTCCCCGCCCACCAAATCGGAGGCCGAGGGTCCCCGCCCACCAAATCGGAGGCCGAGGGTCCCCGCCCACCAAATTGGAGGATAAGGGGCCCCGCCAACCAAATCGGAGGCCGAGGGGCCCCGCCAACCAAATCGGAGGCCGAGGAGCCCCGCCCAACAAATCGAAGGCCGAGCGGCCCCGCCCACCAAAGCAGAGGCCGAGGGGCCCGGCCCCGCCCACCAAAGCGGAGGCCGAGGGGCTCCGACCACCACATCGGAGGCCGAGGGGCCCCGCCCACCATATCGGAGGCCGAGGGGCCCCACCCACCAAATCGGAGGCCGAGGGTCCCCGCCCACCAAATCAGAGGCCGAGAGTCCCCGCCCACCAAATCGGAGGCCGAGGGGCCCCGCCCACCAAATCAGAGGCCGAGGGGCCCCACCAACCAAATCGGAGGCCGAGGGGCTTCGCCAACCAAATCGGAGGCCGAGGGGCCCCGCCCACCAAATCGGAGGCCGAGGGGCCCCGCCCACCAAATCGGAGGCCGAGGGGCCCTGCCAACCAAATCGGAGGCCGAGGGGCTTCGCCAACCAAATCAGAGGCTGAGGAGCCCCGCCCACCAAATCGAAGGCCGAGCGGCCCCGCCCACTAAAGCGGAGGCCGAGGGGTCTGGCCCCGCCCACCAAAGCGGAGGCCGAGGGGCCCCGCCCACCACATCGGAGGCCGAGGGTCCCCGCCCACCAAACCGGAGGCCGTTTGTCCCCGCCCACCAAATCGGAGGCCGAGGGTCCCCGCCCACCAAATCGGAGGCCAAGGGGCCCCGCCCACCAAATCGGAGGCTGAGGGTCCCGCACACCAAATCGGAGGCCGAGGGTCCCCGACCACCAAATCGGAGGCCGAGGGTCCCGCCCACCAAATTGGAGGCCGAGGGTCCCCACCCACCAAATCGGAGGCTGAGGGTCCCCGCCCACCAAATCGGAGGCCGAGGGTCCCCGCCCACCAAATCGGAGGCCGAGGGTCCCCGCCCACCAAATCGGAGGCCGAGGGTCCCCGCCCACCAAATCGGAGGCCGGGGGTCCCCGCCCACCAAATCGGAGGCCGAGAGAGCCCACCAAATCGGAGGCCGAGGGGCCCCGCCAACCAAATCGGAGGCCGAGGGGCCCCGCCAACCAAATCGGAGGCCGAGAAGCCCCGCCCACCAAATCGAAGGCCGAGCGGCCCCGCCCACCAAAGCGGAGGCCGAGGGGCCCAGCCCCGCCCACCAAAGCGAAGGCCGAGGGGCCCCGCCCACCACATCGGAGGCCGAGGGGCCCCGCCCACCAAATCGGAGGCCGAGGGTCCCCGCCCACCAAATCGGAGGCCGAGGGTCCCCGCCCACCAAATCGGAGGCCGGGGGTCCCCGCCCACCAAATCGGAGGCCGATGGGCCCCGCCCACCACATCGGAGGCCGATGGGCCCCGCCCACCAAATCGGAGGCCGGGGGTCCCCGCCCACCAAATCGGAGGCCGATGGGCCCCGCCCACCAAATCGGAGGCCGAGGGTCCCCGCCCACCAAATCGGAGGCCAAGGGTCCACACCAACCAAATCGGAGGCCGAGGGGCCCCGCCCACCAAATCGAAGGCCGAGGGGCCCCGCCCACCAAATCGAAGGCCGAGGGGCCCCGCCCACCAAAGCGGAGGCCGAGGGTCCCCGCACACCAAATCGGAGGCAGAGGGACCCCGCCCACCAAATCGGAGGCAGAGGGACCCCGCCCACCAAATCGGAGGCCGAGGGGCCCCGCCCACCAAAGCGGAGGCCGAGGGGCCCCGCCCACCAAAGCGGAGGCCGATGGTCCCCGCCCACCAAATCGGAGGCCGAGGGTCCCGCCCACCAAATCGGTGGCCGAGGGTCCCCGCCCACCAAATCGGAAGCCGAGAATCCCCGCCCACCAAATCGGAGGCCGAGGGGCCCCGCCAACCAAATCGGAGGCCGAGGGGCCCCGCCAACCAAATCGGAGGCCGAGGAGCCCCGCCCACCAAATCGAAGGCAGAGCGGCCCCGCCCACCAAAGCGGAGGCCGAGGGGCCTGGCCCCGCCCACCAAAGCAGAGGCCAAGGGGCCCCGCCCACCAAATCGGAGGCCGAGGGGCCCCGCCCACCAAATCGGAGGCCGAGGGGCCCCGCCCACCAAATCGGAGGCCGAGGGTCCCCGCCCACCAAATCGGAGGCCGAGGGTCCCCGCCCACCAAATCGGAGGCCGAGGGTCCCCGCCCACCAAATCGGAGGCCGAGGGGCCCCACCAACCAAATCGGAGGCCGAGGGGCCCCGCCCACCAAATCAGAGGCCGAGGGTCCCCGCCCACCAAATCGGAGGCCGAGGGGCCCCGCCAACCAAATCGGAGGCCGAGGGGCCCCGCCCACCAAATCGGAGGCCGAGGGGCCCCGCCCACCAAATCGGAGGCCGAGGGGCCCCGCCCACCAAATTGGAGGATAAGGGGCCCCGCCCACCAAATCGGAGGCCGAGGGTCCCCGCCCACCAAATCGGAGGCCGAGGGGCCCCGCCCACCAAATCGAAGGCCGAGGGGCCCCGCCCACCAAAGCGGAGGCCGAGGGTCCCCGCACACCAAATCGGAGGCAGAGGGACCCCGCCCACCAAATTGGAGGCAGAGGGACCCCGCCCACCAAATCGGAGGCCGAGGGGCCCCGCCCACCAAAGCGGAGGCCGAGGGGCCCCGCCCACCAAAGCGGAGGCCGATGGTCCCCGCCCACCAAATCGGAGGCCGAGGGTCCCGCCCACCAAATCGGTGGCCGAGGGTCCCCGCCCACCAAATCGGAAGCCGAGAATCCCCGCCCACCAAATCGGAGGCCGAGGGGCCCCGCCAACCAAATCGGAGGCCGAGGGGCCCCGCCAACCAAATCGGAGGCCGAGGAGCCCCGCCCACCAAATCGAAGGCAGAGCGGCCCCGCCCACCAAAGCGGAGGCCGAGGGGCCTGGTCCCGCCCACCAAAGCAGAGGCCGAGGGGCCTTGCCCACCAAATCGGAGGCCGAGGGGCCCCGCCCACCAAATCGGAGGCCGAGGGTCCCCGCCCACCAAATCGGAGGCCGAGGGTCCCCGCCCACCAAATCGGAGGCCGAGGGTCCCCGCCCACCAAATCGGAGGCCGAGGGTCCCCGCCCACCAAATCGGAGGCCGAGGGGCCCCACCAACCAAATCGGAGGCCGAGGGGCCCCGCCCACCAAATCGGAGGCCGAGGGTCCCCGCCCACCAAATCGGAGGCCGAGGGGCCCCGCCAACCAAATCGGAGGCCGAGGGGCCCCGCCCACCAAATCGGAGGCCGAGGGGCCCCGCCCACCAAATCGGAGGCCGAGGGGCCCCGCCCACCAAATTGGAGGATAAGGGGCCCCGTCCACCAAATCGGAGGCCGAGGGGCCCCACCAACCAAATCGGAGGCCGAAGAGCCCCGCCCACCAAATCGAAGGCCGAGTGGCCCCGCCCACCAAAGCGGAGGCAGAGGGACCCCGCCCACCAAATCGGAGGCCGTGGGGCCCCACCAACCAAAGCGGAGGCCGAGGGTCCCCGCCCACCAAATCGGAGGCCGAGGGTCCCCGCCCACCAAATCGGAGGCCGAGGGGCCCCGCCCACCAAAGCGGAGGCCGAGGGTCCCCGCCCACCAAATCGGAGGTCGAGGGTCCCCGCCCACCAAATCGGAGGCCGAGGGTCCCCGCCCACCAAATCGGAGGCCGGTCCCCGCCCACCAAATCGGAGGCCGAGGGTCCCCACCCACCAAATCGGAGGACGAGGGGCCCCACCAACCAAATCGGAGGCCGAGGAGCCCCGCCCACCAAAAGTAAGTGCGGCCCCAAAAGTAAGTGCGCCCCCGGGTGCAAAAGTAAGTGCGCCCCCGGGTGCAAAAGTAAGTGCGCCCCCGGGTGCAAAAGTAAGTGCGCCCCCGGGTGCAAAAGTAAGTGCGCCCCCGGGTGCAAAAGTAAGTGCGCCCCCGGGTGCAAAACTAAGTGCGCCCCCGGGTGCAAAAGTAAGTGCGCCTCCGTGTGCAAAAGTAAGTGCGCCCCCGGGTGCAAAAGTAAGCGCGCCCCCGGGTGCAAAAGTAAGCGCGCCCCCCAGTCCCGTGTGTGAAAAGTGCTGCTGTAAAGCTGGTAGCGCTGTTCAAGCACCATGTATTTCCTTCAGGAAATGCCCATCTAATATATAATTGCCTAGAATACTACTTCCTGCAATTTGTGCCAACTTCCGTGGCTTTGTCCGGAGCTAATGTCCGGAGATAATGTCCGGAGCTAATGTCCGGAGCTAATGTCCGGAGCTAATGTCCGGAGATAAGTGACGTCACCAGTGTCCTACACCCAGGCAGAGCACAGGGGCCCCAGGCAGCATATGGGGCCCCAGGCAGAGCACAGTGGCCCCAGGCAGAGCACAGGGGCCCCAGGCAGCATATGGGGCCCCAGGCAGAGCACAGTGGTCCCAGGCAGAGCACAGGGGCCCCAGGCAGCCTATGGGGCCCCAGGCAGAGCACAGTGGCCCCAGGCAGAGCACAGGGGCCCCAGGCAGCATATGGGGCCCCAGGCAGAGCACAGGGGCCCCAGGCAGCATATGGGGCCCCAGGCAGAGCACAGTGGCCCCAGGCAGAGCACAGGGGCCCCAGGCAGCACATGGGGCCCCAGGCAGAGCACAGGGGCCCCAGGCAGAGCACAGGGGCCCCAGGCAGCATATGGGGCCCCAGGCAGAGCACAGGGGCCCCAGGCAGCATATGGGGCCCCAGGCAGAGCACAGGGGCCCCAGGCAGCATATGGGGCCCCAGGCAGAGCACAGTGGCCCCAGGCAGAGCACAGTGGCCCCAGGCAGAGCACAGGGGCCCCAGGCAGAGCACAGGGGCCCCAGGCAGAGCACAGGGGCCCCAGGCAGCATATTGGGCCCCAGGCAGAGCACAGGGGCCCCAGGCAGCATATGGGGCCCCAGGCAGAGCACAGTGGCCCCAGGCAGCATATGGGCCCCAGGCAGAGCACAGTGGCCCCAGGCAGAGCACAGGGGCCCCAGGCAGCATATGGGGCCCCAGGCAGAGCACAGTGGTCCCAGGCAGAGCACAGGGGCCCCAGGCAGCTTATGGGGCCCCAGGCAGAGCACAGTGGCCCCAGGCAGAACATGGGGCCCCAGGCAGAGCACAGTGGCCCCAGGCAGAGCACAGGGGCCCCAGGCAGAACATGGGGCCCCAGGCAGAGCACAGGGGCCCCAGGCAGAGCACAGGGGCCCCAGGCAGAGCACAGGGGCCCCAGGCAGAGCACAGGGGCCCCAGGCAGCATATGGGGCCCCAGGCAGAGCACAGGGGCCCCAGGCAGCATATGGGGCCCCAGGCAGAGCACAGTGGCCCCAGGCAGAGCACAGGGGCCCCAGGCAGCATATGGGGCCCCAGGCAGAGCACAGTGGTCCCAGGCAGAGCACAGGGGCCCCAGGCAGCCTATGGGGCCCCAGGCAGAGCACAGTGGCCCCAGGCAGAACATGCGGCCCCAGGCAGAGCACAGGGGCCCCAGGCAGAGCACAGGGGCCCCAGGCAGCATATGGGGCCCCAGGCAGAGCACAGTGGTCCCAGGTAGAGCACAGGGGCCCCAGGCAGCCTATGGGGCCCCAGGCAGAGCACAGGGGCCCCAGGCAGCATATGGGGCCCCAGGCAGAGCACAGGGGCCCCAGGCAGCATATGGGGCCCCAGGCAGAGCACAGTGGCCCCAGGCAGAGCACAGGGGCCCCAGGCAGAACATGGGGCCCCAGGAAGAGCACAGGGGCCCCAGGCAGCATATGGGGCCCCAGGCAGAGCACAGGGGCCCCAGGCAGCATATGGGGCCCCAGGCAGAGCACAGCGATATTTTGGACCACTGTGCGGTGTTTCAGACCCCCTGTGTGATGTCTGGGGCCCTGTTCTTAAGTATATTAAAGATTAAAGTAACGTATATTAAAGTATATTATAGATCAAATTTGACACGTTTATGAGCACCATTGAGTGATATACTCAAGAATGACATAATTTTTCAACATTTTATGGTTTCAAACTGTAAACACTCAGAGTTTTTTTTACTTCAACCAGAAAACCTTAACGGTTCATAAAAAACTTGACTGTTCAGGATATGATAAAAGTCATAGTATTCTGAATCTTTAACTTATAAAGATACCTTTACATGGGGTGATTATTGGTTCCAGAGAGGCTTTTGGCCGATAATCGTACACATGGCTGGTGACAGGACAATACAATATAAACGTTCAAAGGTAAACACTGATAACATTAAAATCTAATATATAATTGCCTAGAATACTACTTCCGGCAATTTGTGCCAACTTCCGTGGCTTTGTCCGGAGATAATGTCCGGAGATAAGTGACGTCACCAGCGTCCTACACCCGCTCAGGGTGGACAAAGATATATGCCTTCGTGGTGCGCGGCACTTTTCTGATTGGTTGCCGCCTGCCGCGAGCGACCAATCAGAAATGTGCCGTACTGTCAAGAATTGTCAAGAGCTGGTGAGTGCAGCCATTTTTTGTTCTTTCTTACTATTATTTATTAATTGTATTATTCTTACATTTGAATAAATAAAGTATATATGGATTCTAGACTCCCGATTCTTTAGAATCGGGCTGCCATCTAGTCTTTAATATAACGGTGGGAGCGTCACTCTGTCCAAAGCCTTTATAGACTTCGCAAGCACGACGCACCGTGCCTGCGCCGTCTGGACCAGAGTCACGCAGCCGAACTTACTTATCCCCCCCAATATACTGGCCATGGGAGCTCCACACACCCGTGTATCCCCCATAATATAGCAGCCATGGGGGCTCCATGCTCTGCAGCTCCGATCAGGGTAGATGTAGAGCCCAGCGGAGCTCCAGGACCTTGAATGATGTCACCAGCATGTGACCAGTGACGCAAGTGGGCGGAGTCAGCCCTCGCTGTGCTGGCTGCAGGGGTGCTGTATCCATTATAGCCAGACCACACTCAGGCAGTAAGTACAGCCACACTCACGCAGTACAGCCACACTCACACAGTACAGCCACACACACCCACACTCACGCAGTACAGCCACACTCACCCGCACTCACGCAGTACAGCCACACTCACCCGCACTCACGCAGTACAGCCACACTCACCCATACTCACACTGTACAGCCACACTCAGCCGCACTCACACAGTACAGCCACACTCAGCCACACTCACACTGTACAGCCACATGCAGTACAGCCACGCTCAGCCGCACTCACACAGTACAGCCACGCTCACACAGTACAGCCACACTCACCCACACTCACGCAGTCCAGCCACATTCAGCCGCACTCACACAGTACAGCCGCACTCAGCCACACTCACACAGTATAGCCACACGCAGTACAGCCACACTCAGCCGTACTCACACAGTACAGCCACACTCACACAGTACAGCCACACTCACCCACACTCCCACAGTACAGCCACACTCAGCCACACTCACACAGTACAGCCACACTCACACAGTACAGCCACACTCACCCACACTCACGCAATACAGCCACACTCACCCGCACTCACACAGTACAGCCACACTCACCCATACTCACGCAGTACAGCCACACTCAGCCGCACTCACACAGTACAGCCACACTCAGCCACACTCACACTGTACAGGCACACGCAGTACAGCCACACTCAGCCGTACTCACACAGTACAGCCACACTCACACAGTACAGCCACACTCAGCCACACTCACACAGTACAGCCACACTCACCCACACTCACGCAGTACAGCCACACTCAGCCGTACTCACACAGTACAGCCACACTCACACAGTACAGCCACACTCACCCACACTCACGCAATACAGCCACACTCACCCGCACTCACACAGTACAGCCACACTCACCCATACTCACGCAGTACAGCCACACTCAGCCGCATTCACACAGTACAGCCACACTCAGCCACACTCACACTGTACAGGCACACGCAGTACAGCCACACTCAGCCGTACTCACACAGTACAGCCACACTCACACAGTACAGCCACACTCAGCCACACTCACACAGTACAGCCACACTCACCCGCACTCACGCAGTACAGCCACACTCACCCATACTCACGCAGTACAGCCACACTCAGCCGCACTCACACAGTACAGCCACACTCAGCCACACTCACACTGTACAGCCACATGCAGTACAGCCACGCTCAGCCGCACTCACACAGTACAGCCACGCTCACACAGTACAGCCACACTCACCTGCACTCACGCAGTCCAGCCACATTCAGCCGCACTCACACAATACAGCCGCACTCAGCCACACTCACACAGTACAGCCACACGCAGTACAGCCACACTCAGCCGTACTCACACAGTACAGCCACACTCACACAGTACAGCCACACTCACCTGCACTCACGCAGTACAGCCACACTCAGCCGCACTCACACAGTACAGCCACACTCACCCACACTCACGCAGTACAGCCACACTCAGCTGCACTCACACAGTACAGCCACACTCAGCCACACTCACACAGTACAGCCACACGCATTTCAGCCACACTCAGCCACACTCACACAGTAGAGCCATACTCACACAGTACAGCCACACTCACGCAGTACAGCCACACTCACCCGCACTCATGCAGTACAGCCACACTCAGCCGCACTCACACATTACAGCCATACTCAGCCACACTCACACAGTACAGCCACACTCACGCAGTACAGCCACAATCAGTCGAACTCACGCAGTAGATCCACACTCAGCCACACTCACACAATACAGGCACACTCACACACTTCAGCCATACGCAGTACAACCACACTCAGCCGCATTCACACAGTACAGCCACACTCACACAGTACAGCCACACTCAGCCGCACTCACACAGTACAGCCGCACTCAGCCGCACACACACAGTACAGCCACACTCAGCCACACTCACACAGTACAGTCACACTCACACAGTACAGCCACACTCACGCAGTACAGCCACACTGAGCCGCACTCACACAGTACAGCCACACTCAGCCACACTCACACAGTACAGCCACACTCACGCAGTACAGCCACACTGACCCGCACTCATGCAGTACAGCCACACTGGCTCGCACTCACGCAGTACAGCCACACTGGCTCGCACTCACGCAGTACAGCCACACTCAGCCACACTCACACAGTACAGCCACACTCACACAGTACAGCCACACTCGCACAGTACAGCTACACTCACACAGTACAGCCACACTTGCACAGTAGAGCCACACTCAGCTGCACTAAAGCAGTAGAGCCACACTCAGCCGCACTCACGCAGTACAGCCACACTCAGCCGCACTCACACAGTACAGCCACACAGTACAGCCACACTCACACAGTACAGCCACACTCAGCCACACTCACACAGTACAGCCACACTCAGCCGCACTCACACAGTACAGCCGCACTCACACAGTACATCCACACTCAGGCAGTACAGCCACACTCACCTGCACTCACGCAGTACAGCCACACTCAGCCGCACTCACACAGTACAGCCACACTTACACAGTACAGCCACACTCACACAGTACAGCCACACTCAGCCGCACTCACGCAGTACAGCCACACTCAGATCAAACTCACGCAGTAGAGCCACACTGTTATGACCCCAATGGCGAGGGTCTCAGAGGAACAAGTAAGTCTGCGAAGTACAAAAATCCAGCTCATAGGGCAGTGGTAACTGGGTTGACCATATATCTACTCCTAACGCCAACACTAGAAGTAGCCGGGGAACATGCCTACGTTGGTCGCTAGATGTCTCGCGCCAGCCGGAGGACTAACTACCCCTAGAAGAGGAAAACAAAGACCTCTCTTGCCTCCAGATAATAGACCCCAAAAGTTGGATACAAGCCCCCCACAAATAATAACGGTGAGGTAAGAGGAAATGACAAACACAGAGATGAACTAGGTTTAGCAAAGAGAGGCCCACTTACTAATAGCAGAATGTAGTAAGAGAACTTATATGGTCAACAAAAACCCTATCAAAATTCCACACTGGAAATTCAAGAACCCCCGAACCGTCTAACGGCCCGAGGGGAGAACTCCAGCCTCCCTAGAGCTTCCAGCAAGGTTAGGATACAGATTATGTACAAGCTGGACAAAAATGCAAACAAAAACAAATAGCAAAAAGCAAGAAAGCAGACTTAGCTTAATCTAGCAGGAACCAGGATCAGTAGACAAGAGCACAACAGATTAGCTCTGATTACAACGTTGCCAGGCATTGAACTGAAGGTCCAGGGAGCTTATATAGCAACACCCCTGAACTAACGGCCCAGGTGAGCATACAAGGGATGACTGACATACCCAGAGTCAAATCACTAGTAACCACTAGAGGGAGCCAAAAAGCAAATTCACAACAGTACCCCCCCCTTAGTGAGGGGTCACCGAACCCTCACCAAGACCACCAGGGCGATCAGGATGAGCGGCGTGAAAGGCACGAACCAAATCGGCCGCATGCACATCAGAGGCGACCACCCAGGAATTATCCTCCTGACCATAGCCCTTCCACTTGACCAGGTACTGAAGCCTCCGCCTGGAGAGACGAGAATCTAAGATCTTCTCCACCACGTACTCCAACTCGCCCTCAACCAACACCGGAGCAGGAGGCTCCGCAGAAGGGACCACAGGCACAACGTACCGCCGCAACAAGGACCTATGAAATACGTTGTGAATGGCAAACGACACAGGAAGATCCAGGCGAAAGGATACAGGATTAAGGATTTCCAATATCCTGTAAGGACCAATGAAGCGAGGCTTAAATTTGGGAGAGGAGACCTTCATAGGAACAAATCGAGAAGACAGCCATACCAAATCCCCAACGCGAAGTCGGGGACCCACACCGCGGCGGCGGTTGGCAAAACGCTGAGCCTTCTCCTGTGACAACTTCAAGTTGTCCACCACATGACTCCAGATCCGCTGCAACCTATCCACCACAGAATCCACCCCAGGACAGTCAGAAGGCTCCACATGTCCCGAGGAAAAACGAGGATGGAAACCAGAGTTGCAGAAAAATGGCGAAACCAAGGTGGCGGAACTAGCCCGATTATTAAGGGCAAATTCAGCCAACGGCAAGAAGGTCACCCAATCATCCTGATCAGAAGAGACAAAACACCTCAAATAAGCCTCCAGAGTCTGATTAGTTCGCTCCGTTTGTCCGTTAGTCTGGGGATGAAAAGCGGATAAAAACGACAAATCAATGCCCATCCTACCACAAAAGGATCACCAGAACCTGGAAACAAACTGGGATCCTCTGTCCGACACAATATTCTCAGGAATGCCGTGCAAACGAACCACGTTCTGGAAGAACACAGGAACCAGATCAGAAGAGGAGGGCAGCTTAGGTAAAGGAACCAAATGGACCATCTTGGAAAAACGATCACATATCACCCAGATGACAGACATGCCCTGAGACACCGGAAGATCAGAAATGAAATCCATAGAGATGTGTGTCCAAGGTCTCTTCGGGACAGGCAAGGGCAAGAGCAACCCGCTGGCACGAGAACAGCAAGGCTTAGCTCGAGCACAAGTTCCACAGGACTGCACAAATGACCGCACATCCCTTGACAAGGAAGGCCACCAAAAGGACCTGGCCACCAGATCTCTGGTGCCAAAAATTCCCGGGTGCCCTGCCAACACTGAGGAATGAACCTCGGAAATGACTCTGCTGGTCCATTTAGCAGGCACAAACAATCTGTCAGATGGACAAGAGTCAGGCCTACCAGCCTGAAATCTCTGCAACACACGCCGCAGATCAGGAGAAATAGCTGACAAGATAACTCCTTCCTTAAGAATACCCACAGGTTCAGCGACTCCAGGAGCATCAGGCACAAAGCTCCTAGACAGAGCATCGGCCTTCACATTCTTAGAACCTGGTAAATACGAGACCACAAAGTCAAAACGGGAGAAAAACAATGACCAGCGGGCCTGTCTAGGATTCAGGCGTTTAGCAGACTCGAGATACATCAGATTTTTGTGATCAGTCAAGACCACCACACGATGCTTAGCACCCTCGAGCCAATGACGCCACTCCTCAAATGCCCACTTCATGGCCAACAACTCCCGATTGCCCACATCATAATTTCGCTCTGCAGGCGAAAACTTCCTAGAGAAAAAGGCACAAGGTCTCATAGTAGAGCAACCAGGACCTCTCTGAGACAAAACGGCCCCTGCCCCAATCTCCGAAGCATCCACCTCAACCTGAAAGGGCAGTGAGACATCAGGCTGGCACAAAACAGGCGCCGAAGTAAACCGGCGTTTCAACTCCTGGAAAGCCTCCACGGCAGCAGGAGCCCAGTTAGCTACATCAGAGCCTTTCTTGGTCATATCCGTCAATGGTTTAACAACGCTAGAAAAATTTGCGATAAAACGACGGTAGAAGTTAGCAAAACCCAAGAACTTCTGAAGACTCTTAACTGACGAGGGTTGAGTCCAATCATGAATAGCTCGGACCTTGACTGGGTCCATCTCCACAGCAGAAGGGGAAAAAATGAACCCCAAAAAGGGAACCCTCTGTACACCAAAGAGACACTTTGAGCCTTTAACAAACAAAGAATTTTCACGCAAAATCTTAAAAACCATCCTGACCTGCTCCACATGCGAGTCCCAATCATCAGAAAAAAACAGAATATCATCCAGATAAACAATCAAAAATTTATCCAGATACTTCCGGAAAATGTCATGCATGAAGGACTGAAAAACTGAAGGTGCATTAGAGAGCCCAAATGGCATCACCAGGTACTCAAAATGACCTTCGGGCGTATTGAATGCGGTTTTCCATTCATCGCCTTGCTTAATGCGCACAAGGTTGTACGCACCACGAAGGTCTATCTTGGTGAACCACTTGGCACCTTTAATCCGGGCAAACAAGTCTGACAACAGCGGCAAAGGATACTGAAATTTGACAGTGATCTTGTTTAAAAGCCGATAGTCAATACAAGGCCTCAAAGATCCGTCCTTTTTGGCCACAAAAAAGAATCCCGCACCAAGAGGGGAAGAAGAAGGACGGATATGCCCCTTCTCAAGAGACTCCTTGATATATGAACGCATCGCGGTATGTTCAGGTACCGACAAATTAAACAGTCTCCCCTTAGGAAACTTACTGCCAGGAATCAAATCTATTGCACAGTCACATTCCCTATGAGGAGGCAGTGCACTGGACTTAGACTCGCTGAAGACATCCTGATAATCAGACAAATACGCCGGAACTTCCGAAGGCGTAGAAGAAGCAATAGACAAGGGCAGGGAATCTCCATGAATTCCATGGCAGCCCCAACTTGACACCGACATTGCCTTCCAGTCCAAGACTGGATTATGGGTCTGTAACCATGGTAAACCCAAAACAACCAAATCATGCATCTTATGCAGAACAAGAAAACGTATCACCTCCCGATGTTCGGGAGTCATGCACATGGTAACCTGTGTCCAAAACTGCGGTTTATTTTTTGCCAAAGGCGTAGCATCAATACCCCTAAGAGGGATAGGATTTTCTAATGGCTCCAGAACAAAACCGCAACGCTTGGCAAATGACAGATCCATTAGACTCAGGGCAGCACCTGAGTCTACAAACGCCATGACAGGATATGATGACAGTGAGCAAATCAAAGTTACAGATAGAATAAATTTAGGTTGCAAATTACCAATGGCGACAGGACTAACAACCCTAGTAAGACGTTTAGAGCATGCTGAGATAACATGTGTAGAATCACCACAGTAGTAACACAAGCCATTCTGGCGTCTATGAATTTTCCGCTCATTTCTAGTCAGGATTCTATCACATTGCATTAAATCAGGTGCCTGTTCAGACAACACCATGAGGGAATTTGCGGTTTTGCGCTCCCGCAACCGCCGGTCGATTTGAATTGCCAGGGCCATGGAATCATTCAGACCTGTGGGAATGGGAAAACCCACCATCACATTCTTAATGGCTTCAGAAAGGCCATTTCTGAAATTTGCAGCCAATGCACACTCGTTCCACTGGGTCAGCACGGACCATTTCCAAAATTTTTGGCAATACACTTCAGCCTCGTCCTGGCCCTGAGACATAGCCAGCAAGGCTTTTTCTGCCTGAATCTCAAGATTGGGTTCCTCATAAAGCAAACCGAGCGCCAGAAAAAACGCATCAATATCAGCCAATGCCGGATCTCCTGGCGCCAGCGAGAAGGCCCAATCCTGAGGGTCGCCCCGTAAAAAAGAAATAACAATTTTCACTTGCTGAGCGGAGTCTCCAGATGAACAGGGTCTCAGGGACAAAAACAATTTACAATTATTCCTGAAATTTCTAAATTTAAATCGGTCTCCGGAAAACAGTTCAGGAATCGGTATCTTAGGTTCTGACATAGGATTTCTGATAACATAATCTTGTATGCCCTGCACACGAGCAGTAAGCTGGTCCACACCTGTAATCAAGGTCTGGACATTCATGTCTGCAGCAAACACAAGCCACTCAGAGGTAAAGGGGAAAAGAAAAAAAAAAATGAGAAAAAGAAAAAAAAAACTCAGAATTTTCTTTCTTATAATCCCGCTTCTGCAATGCATTTAACATTTAATACTGGCCTGGCAAACTGTTATGACCCCAATGGCGAGGGTCTCAGAGAAATAGGTAAGTCTGCGAAGTACAAAAATCCAGCTCATAGGGCAGTGGTAACTGGGTTGACCATATATCTACTCCTAACGCCAACACTAGAAGTAGCCGGGGAACATGCCTACGTTGGTCGCTAGATGTCTCGCGCCAGCCAGAGGACTAACTACCCCTAGAAGAGGAAAACAAAGACCTCTCTTGCCTCCAGATAATAGACCCCAAAAGTTGGATACAAGCCCCAGACAAATAATAACGGTGAGGTAAGAGGAAATGACAAACACAGAGATGAACTAGGTTTAGCAAAGAGAGGCCCACTTACTAATAGCAGAATGTAGTAAGATAACTTATATGGTCAACAAAAACCCTATCAAAATTCCACACTGGAAATTCAAGAACCCCCGAACCGTCTAACGGCCCGAGGGGAGAACTCCAGCCTCCCTAGAGCTTCCAGCAAGGTTAGGATACAGATTATGTACAAGCTGGACAAAAATGCAAACAAAAACAAATAGCAAAAAGCAAGAAAGCAGACTTAGCTTAATCTAGCAGGAACCAGGATCAGTAGACAAGAGCACAACAGATTAGCTCTGATTACAACGTTGCCAGGCATTGAACTGAAGGTCCAGGGAGCTTATATAGCAACACCCCTGAACTAACGGCCCAGGTGAGCATACAAGGGATGACTGACATACCCAGAGTCAAATCACTAGTAACCACTAGAGGGAGCCAAAAAGCAAATTCACAACACACACTCAGCCACACTCACACAGTACAGCCACAGTCACACAGTACAGCCATATGCAGTACAACCACACTAAGCCGCATTCACACAGTACAGCCACACTCACACAGAACAGCCACACTCAGCCGCACTCACACAGTACAGCCGCACTCAGCCGCACTCACACAGTACAGCCGCACTCAGCCGCACTCACACAGTACAGCCGCACTCAGCCACACTCACACAGTACAGCCGCACTCACACAGTACAGCCAAACTCATGGAGTACAGCCACACTCACCCGCACTCACGCAGTACAGCCACACTCACCACACTCACACAGTACAGCCACACTCACGCAGTACAGCCACACTCACCCGCACTCACACAGTACAGCCACACAGAACAGCCACACTCAGCCGCACTCACACTGTACAGCCACACGCAGTACAGCCATAGTCAGCCGCACTCACACAGTACAGCCACACTCACACAGTACAGCTACACTCGCACAGTACAGCTACAGTCGCACAGTACAGCCACACTCGCATGGTAGAGCCACACTCAGCTGCACTAAAGCAGTAGAGCCACACTCAGCCGCACTCACGCAGTACAGCCATACTCAGCCGCACTCACAGAGTATAGCCACACAGTACAGCCACACTCACACAGTACAGCCACACTCAGCCACACTCACACAGTACAGCCACACTCAGCCACACTCACACAGTACAGCCACACTCACGGAGTACAGCCACACTCACCCGCACTCACGCAGTACAGCCACACTCAGCCACACTCACACAGTACAGCCACACTCAGCCACACTCACACAGTACACTCACGCAGTACAGCCACACTCACGCAGTACAGCCACACTCAGCCGCACACACACAGTACAGCCACACGCAGTACAGCCACACTCAGCCACACTCCCACAGTACAGCCACACTCGCACAGTAGAGCCACACTTAGCTGCACTAAAGCAGTAGAGCCACACTCAGCCGCACTCACGCAGTACAGCCACACTCAGCCACACTCACACAGTACAGTCACACTCACACAGTACAGCCACACTCACGGAGTACAGCCACACTCACCCGCACTCACGCAGTACAGCTACACTGAGCCGCACTCACACAGTACAGCCACACTCAGCCACACTCACACAGTACAGCCACACTCACGCAGTACAGCCACACTGACCCGCACTCACGCAGTACAGCCACACTGACCCGCACTCACGCAGTACAGCCACACTCAGCCGCACTCACAGAGTACAGCCACACGCAGTACAGCCACACTCAGCCGCACTCACACAGTACAGCCACACTCACACAGTACAGCCACACTCGCACAGTACAGCTACACTCACACAGTACAGCCACACTTGCACAGTATAGCCACACTCAGCTGCACTAAAGCAGTAGAGCCACACTCAGCCGCACTCACGCAGTACAGCCACACTCAGCCGCACTCACACAGTACAGCCACACAGTACAGCCACACTCACACAGTACAGCCACACTCAGCCACACTCACACAGTACAGCCACACTCAGCCGCACTCACACAGTACAGCCACACAGTACATCCACACTCAGGCAGTACAGCCACACTCACCTGCACTCACGCAGTACAGCCACACTCAGCCGCACTCACACAGTACAGCCACACTTACACAGTACAGCCACACTCACACAGTACAGCCACACTCAGCCGCACTCACGCAGTACAGCCACACTCAGTCAAACTCACGCAGTAGAGCCACACTCAGCCACACTCACACAGTACAGCCACAGTCACACAGTACAGCCATATGCAGTACAACCACACTCAGCCGCATTCACACAGTACAGCCACACTCACACAGAACAGCCACACTCAGCCGCACTCACACAGTACAGCCGCACTCAGCCGCATTCACACAGTACAGCCACACTCACACAGAACAGCCACACTCAGCTGCACTCACACAGTACAGCCACACTCACCCGCACTCACGCAGTACAGCCACACTCACCACACTCACACAGTACAGCCACACTCACGCAGTACAGCCACACTCACCCGCACTCACACAGTACAGCCACACAGTACAGCCACACTCAGCCGCACTCACACTGTACAGCCACACGCAGTACAGCCACAGTCAGCCGCACTCACACAGTACAGCCACACTCACACAGTACAGCTACACTCGCACAGTACAGCTACAGTCGCACAGTACAGCCACACTCGCATGGTAGAGCCACACTCAGCTGCACTAAAGCAGTAGAGCCACACTCAGCCGCACTCACGCAGTACAGCCATACTCAGCCGCACTCACACAGTATAGCCACACAGTACAGCCACACTCACACAGTACAGCCACACTCAGCCACACTCACACAGTACAGCCACACTCACGGAGTACAGCCACACTCACCCGCACTCACGCAGTACAGCCACACTCAGCCACACTCAGACAGTACAGCCACACTCAGCCACACTCACACAGTACACTCACGCAGTACAGCCACACTCACGCAGTACAGCCACATTCAGCCGCACTCACACAGTACAGCCACACGCAGTACAGCCACACTCAGCCACACTCCCACAGTACAGCCACACTCGCACAGTAGAGCCACACTCAGCTGCACTAAAGCAGTAGAGCCACAGTCAGCCGCACTCACGCAGTACAGCCACACTCAGCCACACTCACACAGTACAGTCACACTCACACAGTACAGCCACACTCACGGAGTACAGCCACACTCACCCGCACTCACGCAGTACAGCTACACTGAGCCGCACTCACACAGTACAGCCACACTCAGCCACACTCACACAGTACAGCCACACTCACGCAGTACAGCCACACTGACCCGCACTCACGCAGTACAGCCACACTGACCCGCACTCACGCAGTACAGCCACACTCAGCCGCACTCACAGAGTACAGCCACACGCAGTACAGCCACACTCAGCCGCACTCACACAGTACAGCCACACTCACACAGTACAGCCACACTCGCACAGTACAGCTACACTCACACAGTACAGCCACACTTGCACAGTAGAGCCACACTCAGCTGCACTAAAGCAGTAGAGCCACACTCAGCCGCACTCACGCAGTACAGCCACACTCAGCCGCACTCACACAGTACAGCCACACAGTACAGCCACACTCACACAGTACAGCCACACTCAGCCACACTCACACAGTACAGCCACACTCAGCCGCACACACACAGTACAGCCACACAGTACAGCCACACTCACACAGTACATCCACACTCAGGCAGTACAGCCACACTCACCTGCACTCACGCAGTACAGCCACACTCAGCCGCACTCACACAGTACAGCCACACTTACACAGTACAGCCACACTCACACAGTACAGCCACACTCAGCCGCACTCACGCAGTACAGCCACACTCAGTCAAACTCACGCAGTAGAGCCACACTCAGCCACACTCACACAGTACAGCCACAGTCACACAGTACAGCCATATGCAGTACAACCACACTCAGCCGCATTCACACAGTACAGCCACACTCACACAGAACAGCCACACTCAGCCGCACTCACACAGTACAGCCGCACTCAGCCGCATTCACACAGTACAGCCACACTCACACAGAACAGCCACACTCAGCCGCACTCACACAGTACAGCCGCACTCAGCCGCATTCACACAGTACAGCCACACTCACACAGAACAGCCACACTCAGCCGCACTCACACAGTACAGCCGCACTCAGCCGCACTCACACAGTACAGCCGCACTCAGCCACACTCACACAGTACAGCCACACTCACACAGTACAGCCACACTCAGCCACACTCACACAGTACAGCCACACTCAGCCACACTCACACAGTACAGCCACACTCACGGAGTACAGCCACACTCACCCACACTCACGCAGTACAGCCACACTCAGCCACACTCACACAGTACAGCCACACTCAGCCACACTCACACAGTACACTCACGCAGTACAGCCACACTCACGCAGTACAGCCACACTCAGCCGCACTCACACAGTACAGCCACACGCAGTACAGCCACACTCAGCCACACTCCCACAGTACAGCCACACTCGCAGAGTAGAGCCACACTCAGCTGCACTAAAGCAGTAGAGCCACACTCAGCCGCACTCACGCAGTACAGCCACACTCAGCCACACTCACACAGTACAGCCACACTCAGCCGCACTCACACAGTACAGCCACACTCATACAGTACAGCCACACTCACCCGCACTCACGCAGTACAGCCACACTCAGCCGCACTCACACAGTACAGCCACACTCACACAGTACAGCCACACTCACGCAGTACAGCCACACTCACCCGCACTCACGCAGTACAGCCACACTCAGCCGCACTCACACAGTACAGCCACACTCACACAGTACAGCCACACTCACACAGTACAGCTACACTCACACAGTACAGCCACACTCAGCCACACTCACACAGTACAGCCACACTCAGCCGCACTCACACAGAACAGCCACAGAGTACAGCCACACTCACACAGTACAGCCACACTCAGGCAGTACAGCCACACTCAGCCGCACTCACGCAGTACAGCCACATTCAGCTGCAGTCACACAGTACAGCCACACTCACACAGTACAGCCACATTCATGCAGTACAGCCACACTCAGCCGCACTTACGCAGTACTGCCACACTCAGCCACACTCACACAGTACAGCCACACTCAGCCACACTCACACAGTTCAACCACATGCAGTTCAGCCACACTCAGCCGCACTCGAACAGTAGAGCCACACTCGCACAGTACACAGTAGAGCCACACTCAGCCGCACTCATGCAGTAGAGCCAAACTCAGCCGAACTCACGCAGTACATCCACACTCAGCTGCATTCACATAGTACAGCCACACAGTACAGCCACACTCACGCAGTACAGCCACACTCAGCCACACTCACACAGTACAGCCACACTCAGCTGCACTCACGCAGGACAGCCACACGCAGTAGAGCCACACTCTGCCGAACTCACGCAGTACATCCACACTCAGCCGCACTCACACAGTACAGCCACACAGTACTGCCACACTCATGCAGTACAGCCACACTCAGCCACACTCACACAGTACAGCCACACTCAGCCGCACTCACGCAGTTCAGCCACATGCAGCCACACTCACGCAGTACAGCCACACTCACACAGTACAGCCACACTCAGCCGCACTCACGCAGTACAGCCACACTCAGCCACACTCACACAGTACAGCCACACTCGCACAGTACAGTCACACTCAGCCGCACTCGTGCAGTACAGCCACACTCAGTTGAACTCACGCAGTAGAGCCACACTCAGCCGCACTCACGCAGTAGAGCCACACTCAGCCACACTCGCACAGTACAGCCACACTCAGCCACATTCACACAGTACAGCCACACTCACACAGTACAGCCACACTCACACAGTACAGCCACACTCAGCCACACTCACACAGTACAGCCACACTCAGCCACACTCACACAGTACAGCCACACTCACGGAGTACAGCCACACTCACCCGCACTCACGCAGTACAGCCACACTCAGCCACACTCACACAGTACAGGCACACTCAGCCACACTCACACAGTACACTCACGCAGTACAGCCACACTCACGCAGTACAGCCACACTCAGCCGCACACACACAGTACAGCCACACGCAGTACAGCCACACTCAGCCACACTCCCACAGTACAGCCACACTCGCACAGTAGAGCCACACTTAGCTGCACTAAAGCAGTAGAGCCACACTCAGCCGCACTCACGCAGTACAGCCACACTCAGCCACACTCACACAGTACAGTCACACTCACACAGTACAGCCACACTCACGGAGTACAGCCACACTCACCCGCACTCACGCAGTACAGCTACACTGAGCCGCACTCACACAGTACAGCCACACTCAGCCACACTCACACAGTACAGCCACACTCACGCAGTACAGCCACACTGACCCGCACTCACGCAGTACAGCCACACTGACCCGCACTCACGCAGTACAGCCACACTCAGCCGCACTCACAGAGTACAGCCACACGCAGTACAGCCACACTCAGCCGCACTCACACAGTACAGCCACACTCACACAGTACAGCCACACTCGCACAGTACAGCTACACTCACACAGTACAGCCACACTTGCACAGTATAGCCACACTCAGCTGCACTAAAGCAGTAGAGCCACACTCAGCCGCACTCACGCAGTACAGCCACACTCAGCCGCACTCACACAGTACAGCCACACAGTACAGCCACACTCACACAGTACAGCCACACTCAGCCACACTCACACAGTACAGCCACACTCAGCCGCACTCACACAGTACAGCCACACAGTACATCCACACTCAGGCAGTACAGCCACACTCACCTGCACTCACGCAGTACAGCCACACTCAGCCGCACTCACACAGTACAGCCACACTTACACAGTACAGCCACACTCACACAGTACAGCCACACTCAGCCGCACTCACGCAGTACAGCCACACTCAGTCAAACTCACGCAGTAGAGCCACACTCAGCCACACTCACACAGTACAGCCACAGTCACACAGTACAGCCATATGCAGTACAACCACACTCAGCCGCATTCACACAGTACAGCCACACTCACACAGAACAGCCACACTCAGCCGCACTCACACAGTACAGCCGCACTCAGCCGCATTCACACAGTACAGCCACACTCACACAGAACAGCCACACTCAGCTGCACTCACACAGTACAGCCACACTCACCCGCACTCACGCAGTACAGCCACACTCACCACACTCACACAGTACAGCCACACTCACGCAGTACAGCCACACTCACCCGCACTCACACAGTACAGCCACACAGTACAGCCACACTCAGCCGCACTCACACTGTACAGCCACACGCAGTACAGCCACAGTCAGCCGCACTCACACAGTACAGCCACACTCACACAGTACAGCTACACTCGCACAGTACAGCTACAGTCGCACAGTACAGCCACACTCGCATGGTAGAGCCACACTCAGCTGCACTAAAGCAGTAGAGCCACACTCAGCCGCACTCACGCAGTACAGCCATACTCAGCCGCACTCACACAGTATAGCCACACAGTACAGCCACACTCACACAGTACAGCCACACTCAGCCACACTCACACAGTACAGCCACACTCACGGAGTACAGCCACACTCACCCGCACTCACGCAGTACAGCCACACTCAGCCACACTCAGACAGTACAGCCACACTCAGCCACACTCACACAGTACACTCACGCAGTACAGCCACACTCACGCAGTACAGCCACATTCAGCCGCACTCACACAGTACAGCCACACGCAGTACAGCCACACTCAGCCACACTCCCACAGTACAGCCACACTCGCACAGTAGAGCCACACTCAGCTGCACTAAAGCAGTAGAGCCACAGTCAGCCGCACTCACGCAGTACAGCCACACTCAGCCACACTCACACAGTACAGTCACACTCACACAGTACAGCCACACTCACGGAGTACAGCCACACTCACCCGCACTCACGCAGTACAGCTACACTGAGCCGCACTCACACAGTACAGCCACACTCAGCCACACTCACACAGTACAGCCACACTCACGCAGTACAGCCACACTGACCCGCACTCACGCAGTACAGCCACACTGACCCGCACTCACGCAGTACAGCCACACTCAGCCGCACTCACAGAGTACAGCCACACGCAGTACAGCCACACTCAGCCGCACTCACACAGTACAGCCACACTCACACAGTACAGCCACACTCGCACAGTACAGCTACACTCACACAGTACAGCCACACTTGCACAGTAGAGCCACACTCAGCTGCACTAAAGCAGTAGAGCCACACTCAGCCGCACTCACGCAGTACAGCCACACTCAGCCGCACTCACACAGTACAGCCACACAGTACAGCCACACTCACACAGTACAGCCACACTCAGCCACACTCACACAGTACAGCCACACTCAGCCGCACACACACAGTACAGCCACACAGTACAGCCACACTCACACAGTACATCCACACTCAGGCAGTACAGCCACACTCACCTGCACTCACGCAGTACAGCCACACTCAGCCGCACTCACACAGTACAGCCACACTTACACAGTACAGCCACACTCACACAGTACAGCCACACTCAGCCGCACTCACGCAGTACAGCCACACTCAGTCAAACTCACGCAGTAGAGCCACACTCAGCCACACTCACACAGTACAGCCACAGTCACACAGTACAGCCATATGCAGTACAACCACACTCAGCCGCATTCACACAGTACAGCCACACTCACACAGAACAGCCACACTCAGCCGCACTCACACAGTACAGCCGCACTCAGCCGCATTCACACAGTACAGCCACACTCACACAGAACAGCCACACTCAGCCGCACTCACACAGTACAGCCGCACTCAGCCGCATTCACACAGTACAGCCACACTCACACAGAACAGCCACACTCAGCCGCACTCACACAGTACAGCCGCACTCAGCCGCACTCACACAGTACAGCCGCACTCAGCCACACTCACACAGTACAGCCACACTCACACAGTACAGCCACACTCAGCCACACTCACACAGTACAGCCACACTCAGCCACACTCACACAGTACAGCCACACTCACGGAGTACAGCCACACTCACCCACACTCACGCAGTACAGCCACACTCAGCCACACTCACACAGTACAGCCACACTCAGCCACACTCACACAGTACACTCACGCAGTACAGCCACACTCACGCAGTACAGCCACACTCAGCCGCACTCACACAGTACAGCCACACGCAGTACAGCCACACTCAGCCACACTCCCACAGTACAGCCACACTCGCAGAGTAGAGCCACACTCAGCTGCACTAAAGCAGTAGAGCCACACTCAGCCGCACTCACGCAGTACAGCCACACTCAGCCACACTCACACAGTACAGCCACACTCAGCCGCACTCACACAGTACAGCCACACTCATACAGTACAGCCACACTCACCCGCACTCACGCAGTACAGCCACACTCAGCCGCACTCACACAGTACAGCCACACTCACACAGTACAGCCACACTCACGCAGTACAGCCACACTCACCCGCACTCACGCAGTACAGCCACACTCAGCCGCACTCACACAGTACAGCCACACTCACACAGTACAGCCACACTCACACAGTACAGCTACACTCACACAGTACAGCCACACTCAGCCACACTCACACAGTACAGCCACACTCAGCCGCACTCACACAGAACAGCCACAGAGTACAGCCACACTCACACAGTACAGCCACACTCAGGCAGTACAGCCACACTCAGCCGCACTCACGCAGTACAGCCACATTCAGCTGCAGTCACACAGTACAGCCACACTCACACAGTACAGCCACATTCATGCAGTACAGCCACACTCAGCCGCACTTACGCAGTACTGCCACACTCAGCCACACTCACACAGTACAGCCACACTCAGCCACACTCACACAGTTCAACCACATGCAGTTCAGCCACACTCAGCCGCACTCGAACAGTAGAGCCACACTCGCACAGTAGAGCCACACTCAGCCGCACTCATGCAGTAGAGCCAAACTCAGCCGAACTCACGCAGTACATCCACACTCAGCTGCATTCACATAGTACAGCCACACAGTACAGCCACACTCACGCAGTACAGCCACACTCAGCCACACTCACACAGTACAGCCACACTCAGCTGCACTCACGCAGGACAGCCACACGCAGTAGAGCCACACTCTGCCGAACTCACGCAGTACATCCACACTCAGCCGCACTCACACAGTACAGCCACACAGTACTGCCACACTCATGCAGTACAGCCACACTCAGCCACACTCACACAGTACAGCCACACTCAGCCGCACTCACGCAGTTCAGCCACATGCAGCCACACTCACGCAGTACAGCCACACTCACACAGTACAGCCACACTCAGCCGCACTCACGCAGTACAGCCACACTCAGCCACACTCACACAGTACAGCCACACTCGCACAGTACAGTCACACTCAGCCGCACTCGTGCAGTACAGCCACACTCAGTTGAACTCACGCAGTAGAGCCACACTCAGCCGCACTCACGCAGTAGAGCCACACTCAGCCACACTCGCACAGTACAGCCACACTCAGCCACATTCACACAGTACAGACACACTCAGCTGCACTCAGGCAGTACAGCCGTGCTCAGTATAGTCGAACTCATGCAGTACAGCTGCGCTCAGTATAGTCGAACTCATGCAGTACAGCCACGCTCAGTATAGCCACACTCAGGCAGTACAGCTGTGCTCAGTATAGCTGCACTTAGGCAGTACGGCCGCGCTCAGTATAGCCACACTCAGGCAGTACAGCCGCGCTCAGTATAGCCGCACTCAGGCAGTACAGCCATGCTCAGTATAGCCGCATTCAGGCAGTACAGCCATGCTCAGTATAGCCGCATTCAGGCAGTACAGCCACTCAGTATAACCGCAGTCAGGCAGTACGGCCACGCTCAGTATAGCCGCACTCATGCAGTACAGCCGCGCTCAGTATAGCCACACTCATGCAGTACAGCCACACTCAGCCGCACTCAGGCAGTACAGCCGCGCTCAGTATAGCCGCACTCAAGCAGTACAGCCGTGCTCAGTATAGCCGCATTCAGGCAGTACAGCCACTCAGTATAGCCGCAGTCAGGCATTACAGCCGCGCTCAGTATAGCCACACTCATGCAGTACAGCCGCGCTCAGTATAGCCGCACTCAGGCAGTACAGCCACACTCAGCCACACTCAGGCAGTACAGCCGCGCTCAGTATAGCCGCACTTAGGCAGTACGGCCGCGTTCAGTATAGCCGCACTCAGGCAGTACTGCCGCGCTCAGTATAGCCGCACTCAGGCAGTACAGCCGCGCTCAGTATAGCAGCATTCAGGCAGTACAGCCACTCAGTATAGTGGCAGTCAGGCAGTACAGTCCGTTCAGAATAGCCGCACTCAGGCAGTACAGCCGCGCTCAGTATAGCTGCACTCAGGCAGTACAGCCACGCTCAGTATAGCCGCACTCACGTAGTACAGCCGCGCTCAGTATAGCCGCACTCAGGCAGTACAGCTGCACTCAGTATAGCCGCACTCAGGCAGTCCAGGCGCACTCAGTATAGCTGCACTCAGGCAGTACAGCCGCTCTCAATATAGCTGCACTCAGGCAGCACAGCCGCACTCAGGCAGGATAGCCACACTCAGGCAGGATAGCTGCACTCAGGCAGTACAGCCGCACTCAGTATAGCCACACTCAAGCATTAAAGTCGCACTCAGGCAGTTCAACATGCACTCAGTATAGCCGCACTGAGGCAGTACAGCCGCACTCAGCACAGTCGCACTCAGCACAGCCGCACTCGGGCAGAAGAGCCGGAGAGAGAAAGATGGGAGCAACATATGGCAGAATGGAAACAGGAACAGGCAGAATGGGTGCAGCTCATTACAACAGAATGGGGGCACAGGATGAGAGCAGCACATGACAGAATGGTTGCACAGGATGGGGGCACCACATGACAAAAAGGGGGCGCGGGATGGGAAAAGCACAAGACAGAATGGTTGCATACGATGGTAGCACCACATGACAGGATGAGAGCAGCACATGACAAGATGGGGGCGCAGGATGGGAGCACATGACAGGATGGGGGTGCAGGATGGAGCAGCACATGACAGGATGGGGGAGCAAGATGGGAGCAGCACATACCAGGATGGAGATCTTATACCAATATAAATGCTCGCCACCCGGGCGTAGAACAAGTTCAATATCTAGTTAAGTTATATTGGAATAGAGAAGGTATTTAAACCAGCCAGAGGCAGAGATTCTAAAATAAAAATACTAAACACGGAATCCTACTCGATCTTTAAACTGCAAACAAGAACACCACAGGGTCTTAAAAGACACAACTTAATTTTACAGTTTAACTAGCATTGCACTAGTCTCATCACGTGTTTCAGTTTCTAATATTTAAAACTTTTTCATTCAATTTTAATTCAAGTTGCTATTCATATTATCCATTCATTTAGATACAACAGAAGGACTTTTTTTTTAGATCATCTTTTCTCTCCATACAACACAGGGTTAACTCACAAACTAAGACCACCTAATTATCTGACACACAGATGCTTGGAGAAAGTTATTTATATGCAATTGAAAATAGAAGTTTACATACACTATGTAAAAAGACATATACATGTTTTTCTCAATATCTGACATGAAATTAAAATAAACTTTTCTCATTTTTGGTCAATTAGGATTACCATAATTATTAATATTTGCCAAATGCCATAATAATGAGAAAGATAATATTTTAAGGCATTTTTATTACTTACTGCAAAGTCAAAAGTTTACATGTACTAAGACTACTATGCCCTTAAACAATTATGGACTGCCCATTTGATGATGTCATGTGTTTGGAATCTTCTGTTTTTTTACAACATCTGAGTTAATTAGAAACAAACTTGTTGGATGTATTTTAATGCACACCTGAAATGCACTGCTTTTTTGTGTAGCATCATGGCAAAGTCTAAAGAAATCATCCAAGAGAATTATGGACTTGCACAAGTCTGGCTCATACTTAGGTACAATTTCAAGACACCTGAAGGTGCCTCACTTATCTGTACAAACAATTATATGCAAGTACAAACAAGATGGGAATGTCCAGCCATTACACCCCTCAGAAAGGTGAAGAGTTCTATGCCCCAGAGATGAATGTGCTTTGGTTCAACATGTGCATATCATCCCAAGGACAAAGACCTTAATGTTTGGAGACATGACCTGTGATCTCATGAAACTAAAATTGAACTTTTTGGGCATAATGACTATTTTTACATTTGGAGGAAAAAGGGAGAAGCTTGGAAGCCTAAGAACACCATCCCAACTGTGAAACGCGGAAGTGGCAACATCATGTTGTGAGGTTGTTTTGCTGCAGGAGGGACTGATGCACTTTACAAAATAGATGGCATCATGAGAAAAGAAGATTATGTGTCATAACTGAAGCAACATCTCAAGACATCAGCCAGGAAGTTAAAGCTTGGGCGGAAATGGGTCTTCCAAATGACAACAACCAGAAGCATATATTCGCTCATCACTACTCGCTACATGTTCCACCATTGTTCACATTAGCTGCAGTTTTACATCTCTGCATGGTGGACCCCAGGTTGCAATTGCACTTGTTTATTATATTTATTTAGTGCAATCTGCCAACCCTAACACCATCTCTAATTATAAGTTCTCCTGCAGGTAATAATGCAACCTACAGAGCACTCTTGTAGACAAAATGGCTGCTCGTGAAAGAATATATGGCAAAATGCTTGATGAAATAAAGATAAGGTGGCTAAGGCTACTTTCCAACATCAGTTATTTACCGTCAGGCAGAATCCGGCAAATTTAAAAAAAACGTATCCGGCACAAAATGTGAAAAATTGATGCGATGGATCAGTTTTTTTGCTGGATCTGTTTTTTTTTTTAAACCTGGGGACAGAGTTTGGATTTCCTGTTCGAGAGAGAGAGAGAGACTCCAGTATGGAAAATCCAGCAGCAGGGCATGCTTAATGTAAAAAAAACAGAATTACCTCATGTTTCATCAGTTTAGCGCCGCAACCGTCGCTGTGCGTTTTTTCGCCAGACAGAAAAAACGTTCCTCTGTATGTTTTCTCCGGCCGCCGGAAAACAAATTTTTGACGGATTCGGCAAAAAACAGATGAAACGTTAGGCCTTCCTGCGCAATCCGGTGCTATTACAACTCTATGAGAAAAAATCAGATCCGTTTTTTTCAAAATTCACCGGATTGTGCCTGACGGCAAGAACCTGATGTGTGAAAGTAGCCTAACCCTTTTAATGATAGACACAGGCCTCTAAATAATGTTATGGTATATTTTAACTGCCCATGTGCTACAAATCCAAGCTTAGATTTCTACTACAATTATGCCACTAGCTGGTGTAAATTCCAGGAAACTTTTCAGACCATGTCCTTTCAACTAAACAGCAACTTATTTTTTTCAAAAAAGGACAGAAGCAGCTGCACATTTTGGTGTAAAATGGAGAAAATGTGCAACTTTTTACAACTACTATTTTGGCATAGAGACACAGTAAAATAAATTCCCCTATTTGCTATTGTAAATGAGTTCACACATCAATGTTTGGTCACTATCCCGCATATAGTAATTGTTTCTAACCCAATGACCAAAGGGAAACAGAAATAGAGAAAAAGGAAAGATTTGCAATTTGGGACCATTCAAAGAAAATTTTAGTGCCAAATGCAAACATTTAACAGAGAGTCTATTAGTACCTGACACACAACCCATTCAGGTAGACTAAATATTATTATTACAACAAATGTAAACATGTTAGAGCCACAGCTTTAGAAAAGGCAGAAGCACAGTTCAATGTTTTGGTCTTATATCTAAATAACCTAGCAAAAGTCAAGTGGCTTGATGGTGTTCCCTCTCACACATTGCACCAAGGTCATATGCTCCCGTTCACCCCTTCCTGAGCTATAGTCAAATTTAATTGTAATCTACTATGTTTTATGTGCAGGATTTTATGGAATACTCTTTGAAGATAACAGAGAAGCAGCATTTGCCAATTATCTGCTTTGGAAATCCCTGGGATATGTGTTATCATTCGGATACAGTTCATTTTTAGGCATTTATGTAAAATTATGCATTTTGTTAGCAACTTTATTATTTGGAATGTTGCTTTATCTGATCATTGAGTACAAAGAATTTACGAAGACACAAATACAAGTACACTATTTTAAGGACATAGAAACTGTGAGTGAAAAAGTTTGAGAAAATAAAATGTTGTTTTTTATTGTTTCATATATTTTTTCTACACTCGGGTAAGTGATTTTACAACAAAAAGGCTTAGAAATTGGATGTCTCTTGAAAATATGACAATTCTCCATTTGTTCAGCTGTTATTTTTACATTATAATAAAAATGTTTTTTTCTTTTAAATAAAGAAAAAAATAATGTTTCTATTGTTTGTTTATGTGTGTTTTTGGTATCATGTAAACCAGTTGAGGGAAGATTGATTGCTCTAAGAGAAACAAGATAATAATCTTCTAGTTATGAACTATGAAAAATTACTTACTAAAGCACTTTTTTTGGTTTTGTAACCTCATTGAGCTTTGAACTTCATAGCTAGGTGTATGCAATCATGAGAAAATCTACTTAAAGTGGCCACTTGCAAGTTGTTCTCCTGTTTGAATCTCCTCCGAAGAGTGGCATCATGGGCTCCTCAAAACAACTGTCAAATGATCTGAAAACAAAGATTATTCAACATAGTTGTTCAGGGGAAGGATACAAAAAGCTGTCTCAGAGGTTTAACCTGTCAATTTCCACTGTGAGGAACATAGTACGGAAATGGAAGAACACAGGTACAGTTCTTGTTAAGGCCAGAAGTGGCAGGCCAAGAAAAATATCAGAAAGGCAGAGAAGAAGAATGGTGAGATCAGTCAAGGACAATCCTCAGGCCACCTCCAGAGATCTGCAGCATCAACTTGCTGCAGATGGTGTCACTGTGCATCGGTCAACTATACAACGCACTTTGCACAAGGAGAAGCTGTATGGGAGAGTGATGCGAAAGAAGCCGTTTCTGCAAGCACGCCACAAACAGAGTCCGCTGAGGTATACAAAAGCACATTTAGAGAAGCCAATTTCTTTTTGGAAGAAGGTCCTGTGGACTCATGAAACCAAGATTGAGTTGTTTGGTAATACAAAAAGGCGTTATGCATGGCGGCAAAAAAACACAGTGCGTTGTATAGTTGACCGATGCACAGTGACACCATCTGCAGCAAGTTGATGCTGCAGCTCTCTGGAGATTATCTGAGGATTGTCCTTGACTGATCTCACCATTCTTCTTCTCTGCCTTTCTGATGTTTTTCTTGGCCTGCCACTTCTGGCCTTAACAAGAACTGTACCTGTGTTCTTCCATTTCCGTACTATGTTCCTCACAGTGGAAATTGACAGGTTAAATCTCTGAGACAGCTTTTTGTATCCTTCCCCTGAACAACTATGTTGAATAATCTTTGTTTTCAGATCATTTGACAGTTGTTTTGAGGAGCCCATGATGCCACTCTTCAGAGGAGATTCAAACAGGAGAACAACTTGCAAGTGGCCACTTTAAGTAGATTTTCTCATGATTGCATACACCTAGCTATGAAGTTCAAAGCTCAATGAGGTTACAAAACCAAAAAAAGTGCTTTAGTAAGTCAGTAAAAAGTAGGTAGGAGTATTTAAAACAAGAACATGATAAGGGTGCCCATACTTATGCACCTGTAAAATTTTGTTTGAATGCAGATTGCACATTTTCTGTTAGTACAATAAACCTCATTTCAAGGCAGAAACATTACTGTGTCCAGCAGTTATTAGATATCTGAAACTGAAATAGCTGTTGCAAAAAAAACAATTTTTATAAAACATTAAGCTTAAGATTAATAGGGGTGCCCAAACTTTTTCATATGACTGTATATAAGCAAAAGTAAAAAAATCTAAATAGTACTCAAAAGTGCAAGTGCAATCCATATATCAGGTGCTAAACGTTTTATTAAAAAATATGCAAATAAAAATAGAGTAACAAAAAGACACCAGGGCTGTAAAAAAGATAACACACACTATTATGTGCCCTTGGGGTCAAGAAATAAAATTTAGATATATTAAGGCAAACTAGATCATGCATTATGAATGTACCCATACCCAATTTCCATTGTCTCAAGACAAAGCAGACATATACAGTACATGGGATATGGATGAAAGATTGTCGTTTTTATTATGGATGAAAAACTGACAATTTTTCATACCGTTGTCGAAAGCTGGCCTTATTTGCAGCAGACAGTCTGTGAGATTCACTGGCAGGACTTGAAAGCAGGTATTAATGTGCTTCACACAGCAGCTCTTCTCCTGTAGTTATTCAATTTCTGGATGGCTCCTTGCTCTTTCAATTAAGACTACCTGTTTTCCTGATTGGCTCCACCCTGTGTTTTTTTGATTGCACATCCTATTTAAAGAAAATCTGTCAGCAGCATTTAGATCAATCTGTGCAAGCATTGCCCATGGCTAGGACTAATAGTAAAATGGCTTGGCTCTTTTTGGGCTAGTTTATCGTCGTTTCTCCCTTGTTTTTCCTTAAGTAGGTAGATTTATGAAGTAATGTATTAAATTCAGATCTTGCTCCAGTGCGGCAGCAAGAATGTTTCTGCATTGTTGCTCACATAATTTTGGTATTATCGATCAGTCTGGTGTAATGCCTGCATGTCCCCTTTAATAAACTTCACGCCAACCCCTCAATCCCAACAATACCTCAATTAAGACTTGACACATAGTTTGGACAATTTGGCCACAGCAGCCTTTTTTAACTAAACATATAATAAAATTCAAAACGTTCAATTATAACATTAGTAAGGTTCTTCAAGCTACCAAAATCTGGTGAATCCATGTTTTGATGAATCCCCCCAGGCCAATTCAGAACCAATTTCAAGGATCCCCCAACCACCATAAGCCACCATGACCTGAGAGCTGCACTCATGTAACCCCATTCCTAAAAATCATGCAAAATTAAGGGAGGGCGAGCTGGACTGGTAAGTGCCCTAGGAGTTACTTACAGCTACATGCCTACGAATTTCCAAGCAATACATTATGTTTTTTTTTTTCTGAAAAGGAGAAATGGTCAAAACGTTTAACCCCTTTCTGCCATTGGACGTACTATTCCGTCCATGTGGGGTGGGCCCTAATTCCCAAGGACGGAATAGTACGTCCAGCACGATCGGCCGCGCTCACGGGGGGAGCGCGGCCGATCGCGGCCGGGTGTCAGCTGCCTATTGCAGCTGACATCCGGCACTATGTGCCAGGAGTGGTCACGGACCGCCCCCGGCACATTAACCCCCGGCACACCGCGATCAAACATGATCGTGGTGTGCCGGCGGTACAGGGAAGCATCGCGCAGGGAGGGGGCTCCCTGCGTGCTTCCCTGAGACCCCCGGAGCAACGCGATGTGATCGCGTTGCTGCAAGGGTCTCCTACCTCCTATCCCTGCAGGCCCCGGATTCAAAATGGCCGCGGGGCTGCATCCGGGTCCTGCAGGGATTACTTCCAGGTGCCGTGCAGGCACTGCTAAGCCTGCACGGCTGTAAGTGAGATCGGTGATCTGACAGAGTGCTGTGCACACTGTCAGATCAACGATCTGTAATGTCCCCCCCTGGGACAAAGTAAAAAAGTAAAAAAAAAAATTCCCACATGTGTAAAAAAAAAAAAGAAAAAAAAAAAAATCCTAAATAAAGAAAAAATATATATATATATTATTCCCATAAATACATTCCTTTATCTAAATAAAAAAATCAAACAATAAAAGTACACATATTTAGTATCGCCGCGTCCGTAACGACCCCACCTATAAAACTATATCACTAGTTAACCCCTTCAGTGAACACCGTAAAAAAAATAAAAAAAAAAACGAGGCAGAAAACAATGCTTTATTCTCATACTGCCAAACAAAAGTAGAATAACACGCAATCAAAAAGACGGATATAAATAACCATGGTACCGCTGCAAACGTCATCTTGTCCCGCAAAAAACGAGCTGCCATACAGCATCATCAGCGAAAAAATAAAAAGTTATAGTCCTCAGAATAAAACGATGCCAAAATAATTATTTTTTCTATAAAATAGTTTTTATCGTATAAAAGCGCAAAAACATTAAAAAAATGATAGAAATGAGGTATCGCTATAATTGTACTGACCCGAAGAATAAAACTGCTTTATCAATTTTCCCCCAAAAGAAATTCATGAATAACTGGTTTTTGGTCATTCTGCCTCACAAAAATCGGACTAAAAAGCGATCAAAAAATCTCCCATGCCCGAGCATGTTACCAATAAAAACGTCAACTCGTTCCGCAAAAAACAAGACCTCACATGACTCTGTGGACTAAAATATGGAAAAATTATAGCTCTCAAAATGTGGTAACGCAAAAAATATTTTTTGCAATAAAAAGCTTCTTTCAGTGTGTGACGGCTGCCAATCATAAAAATCAGCTAAAAAACCCGCTATAAAAGTAAATCAAACCCCCCTTCATTACCGCCTTAGTTAGGGAAAAATAAAAAAATTTAAAAAATGTATTTATTTCCATTTTACCATTAGGGTTAGGGCTAGGGTTAGGGCTAGGGCTAGGGTTAGGGCTAGGGTTAGGGTTAGGGCTAGGGTTAGGGCTAGGGTTAGGGTTAGGGTTGTGGCTAGGGTTAGGGCTAGGGTTGGGGCTAGGGTTAGGGTTGGGGCTAGGGTTGGGGCTAGGGTTAGGGTTGGGGCTAGGGTTAGGGTTGGGGCTAGGGTTAGGGTTGGGGCTAGGGTTAAGGCTACAGTTAGGGTTGGGGCTAAAGTTAGGGTTAGGGTTGGGGCTAAAGTTAGGGTTAGGGTTTGGATTACATCTACGGTTGGGAATAGGGTTGGGATTAGGGTTAGGGGTGTGTCTGGGTTAGAGGTGTGGTTAGGGTTACCGTTGGGATTAGGGTTAGGGGTGTGTTTGGATTAGGGTTTCAGTTATAATTGGGGGGTTTCCACTGTTTAGACACATCAGGGGCTCTCCAAATGCGACATGGCGTCCGATCTCAATTTCAGCCAATTCTGCATTGAAAAAGTAAAACAGTGCTCCTTCCCTTCCGAGCTCTCCCGTGCACCCAAACAGGGGTTTATCCCAACATATGGGGAATCAGCGTACTCGGAACACATTGGAGAACAACTTTTGGGGTCCAATTTCTCCTGTTACCCTCGGGAAAATACAAAACTGGGGGCTAAAAAATAATTTTGGGGGGAAATTTTTTATTTTTTTATTTTCACGGCTATGCGTTATAAACTGTAGTGAAATAATTGGGGGTTCAAAGCTCTCACAACACATCTAGATGAGTTCCTTAGGGGGTCTACTTTCCAAAATGGTGTCACTTATGGGGGGTTTCTACTGTTTAGGTACATTAGGGCCTCTGCAAACGCAATGTGACGCCTGCAGACCATTCCTTCTAAGTCTGAATTCCAAATGGTGCTCCCTCCCTTCCGAGCCCTCCCATGCTCCCAAACGGTGGTTCCCCCCCACATATGGGGTATCAGCGTACTCAAGACAAATTGGACAACAACTTTTGGGGTCCAATTTCTCCTGTTACCCTTGGGAAAATTCAAAACTGGGGGCTAAAAAATAATTTTGGGGGAAAATTTTTATTTTTTTATTTTCACGGCTATGCGTTATAAACTGTAGTGAAACACTTGAGGGTTCAAAACTCTCACAACACATCTAGATGAGTTGCTTAGGGGGTCTACTTTCCAAAATGGTGTCACTTGTGGTTTTTTTTTTCTGTTTAGGTACATTAGGGCTCTGCAAACGCAATGTGACGCCTGCAGACCATTCCATCTAAGTCTGCATTCAAAATGGCGCTCCATCCCTTCCGAGCCCTCCCATGCGCCCAAACAGTGGTTCCCCCCCCACATATGGGGTATCAGTGTACTCAGAACAAATTGTACAACAACTTTTGGGGTCCAATTTCTCCTGTTACCCTCGGGAAAATACAAAACTGGGGGCTAAAAAATAATTTTTGTGGAAAAAAATATTTTTTATTTGCATGGCTCTGCGTTATAAACTGTAGTGAAACAATTGGGGGTTCAAAGCTCTCATAACACATCTAGATGAGTTCCTTAGGGGTCTACTTTCCAAAATGGTGTCACTTGTGGGGGTTTCTACTGTTTAGGTACATTAGGGCCTCTGCAAACGCAATGTGATGCCTGCAGACCATTCCATCTAAGTCTGCATTCCAAATGGTGCTCCTTCCCTTCCGAGCCCTCCCATGCTCCCAAACGGTGGTTCCCCCCCCCACATATGGGGTATCAGGCAAATTGGACAACAACTTTTGCGGTCCAATTTCTCCTGTTACCCTCAGAAAAATACAAAACTGGGGGCTAAAAAATAATTTTTGTGGGAAAAAAATGTTTGTTTTATTTTTACGGCTCTGCATTATAAACTTCTGTGAAGCACTTGGTGGGTCAAAGTGCTCACCACACCTCTAGATAAGTTCCTTAGGGAGTCTACTTTCCAAAATGGTGTCACTTGTGGGGGGTTTCAATGTTTAGGCACATTAGTGGCTCTCCAAACGCAACATGGCGTCCCACCTCAATTCCTGTCAATTTTGCATTGAAAAGTCAAACGGCGCTCCTTCCCTTCCGAGCTCTCCTATGCGCCCAAACAGTGCTTTACCCCCACATATGGGGTATCAGCGTACTCAGGACAAATTGTGCAACAACTTTTGTGGTCCAATTTCTTCTCTTACCCTTGGGAAAATAAAAAAATGGGGGTGAAAAGATCATTTTTGTGAAAAAATATGATTTTTTATTTTTACGGTTATTATTATTATTATTATTATTCATTTTTATAGCGCCATTTATTCCATGGCGCTGTACATGTGAAATACGGGGCAAATATAGACAAATACATTAGACATGAGCAAAAAAAAAAAAAACAAGGCACACGGGTACATAAGGAAGGAGGACCCTGCCCGCGAGGGCTCACAATCTGCAGGGGATGGGTGATGATACACTAGGAGAGGGCAGAGCTGGTTGTGCAGCGGTTCAGTAGGTTCAGGATCACTGCAGGCTGTAGGCTTGTCGGAAGAGGTGAGTCTTCAGGTTCTTTTTGAAAGTTTCTATGGTACGCGAGAGTCTGATGTGCTGGGGTAGAGAGTTCCAGAGTATGGGGGAAGCACGGGAGAAGTCTTGGATGCGGTTGTGGGAAGAAGAGATGAGAGGGGAGTAGAGAAGGAGGTCTTGAGAGGATCGGAGGTTGCGTGTTGGTAGGTACCGGGAGATCATGTCACAGATGTATGGAGGAGATAGGTTGTGGATGGCTTTGTAGGTCATTGTGAGGGTTTTGAACTGGAGTCTCTGGGCAATAGGAAGCCAGTGAAGGGCTTGGCATAGGGGAGAGGATGGGGAATAGCGGGGAGACAGGTAGATTAGTCGAGCAGCAGAGTGTAGGATGGATTGGAGTGGTGCCAGAGTGCTAGTGCATTATAAACTTCTGTGAAGCACTTGGTGAGTCAAAGTGCTCACCACACCTCTAGATAAGCTCCTTAGGGGGTCTACTTTCCAAAATGGTGTCACTTGTGGGGGGTTTCAATGTTTAGGCATATCAAGGGCTCTCCAAACGCAACATGGCGTCCCATCTCAATTCCAGTCAATTCTGCATTGAAAAGTAAAATGGCGCTCCTTCGCTTCCGAGCTCTGTCATGCGCCCAAACAGTGGTTTACCCCCACATATGGGGTATCGGCGTACTCAGGACAAATTGTACAACATCTTTTTGGGTCCATTTTCTCCTGCTACCCTTGGTAAAATAAAACAAATTGGAGCTGAAGTAAATTTTGTGTGAAATAAAAGTTAAATGCTCATTTTTATTTAAACATTCCAAAAATTCCTGTGAAACACCTAAAGGGTTAATAAACTTCTTGAATGTGGTTTTGAGCACCTTGAGGGGTGCAGTTTTTAGAATGGTGTCACACTTGGGTATTTTCTATCATATAGACCCCTCAAAATGACTTAAAATGAGATGTGGTCCCTAAAAAAAAATGGTGTTGTGAAAATGAGAAATTGCTGGTCAAATTTTAACCCTTATAACTCCCTAACAAAAAAAAATTTTGGTTCCAAAATTGTGCTGATGTAAAGTAGACATGTGGGAAATGTTACTTATTAAGTATTTTGTGTGACATATCACTGTGATTTAATTGCATAAAAATTCAAATTTGGAAAATTGCGAAATTTTCAAAATTTTCGCCAAATTTCCCTTTTTTTCACAAATAAACGCAGGTAATATCAAAGAAATTTTACCACTTTCATGAAGTACAATATGTCACGAGAAAACAGTGTCAGAATCACCGGGATCCGTTGAAGCGTTCCAGAGTTATAACCTCATAAATGGACAGTGGTCAGAATTGTAAAAATTGGCCCGGTCCATAACGTGCAAACCACCCTTGGGGGTGAAGGGGTTAAAAAAAGTCCCAGTGCTTTCAGACCTCAAATAATGCAAAGAAAACAAGTTCATAATCATTTAGAAACAACAATACTAACGTTTTAACTCAGGAAGAGTTCAGAAATCAATATTTTGTGGAATAACCATGATTAGGGTTGAGCGACTTTTACTTTTTCAGGATCGAGTCGGGTTTCGCGAAACCCGACTTTGCCAAAAGTCGGGTCGGGTGAAATCGTCTGATTATCGCGAAAAGTCGGGGATCCGACCGAAACACGAAACCCAATGCAAGTCAATGGAGAATCAAAGTCGGCAGTGAGTGGAGGACAGGAAAACACCAACAGAGCCCATTTTAATGCCAAAAACATCAATTCTTGTTACTTAAGCTTGTCAATCTTAATTTACCTTTATAATAATAGTTAGCCATTGAAAATTTGGGGGTCATTTGGCAACAGTTGTGGGGGGAGTAGGGCTGGCTCAAGTTTTTTGTGGGCCCAGGAAACGCGGACTACGTCACGGCGGTGGAGCAGGGAGAGGTAAGTATTTCAACTTTGCAAGTGCTGTGATCCTGAGCAAGCAGGGGGGGCGTAGTGATTGACGGCGAGGGCGCCTCCCACCGGCAGAGACACTTTTGCATACTATGAGGGGCCCTGTGCCAGTGACGTCGCCAACGAGTATGCCCCCCCACCTGTTGAAGGAACCTGCACTTTCATCTGCACCTTCCTCTTTGTCCCCGTGTAATGTGGTATAGTATGCGGGAAGGGGAACCAGACTTTCTGCAGGGTCAGATACTGGCTATGTAGAGTGCAAGGGGAATGTAGTGGTCTGGGTCAATTATCCGGCAGACTCATCTAGCAGTGGCTGGGCAATGGGCAGGATGAGGAGGAAACACAGATATAGGCCCAAAGAATAAAGTAGGCTACATGCAGTTCAAAATTGGTAACAGGAGTAAACAGGCAGCACTGCTTTGTTCAGTGGAGGAGAACAGCACGGAGCGGCAGACACCGTTAGTCGGCCCAACCAAACCAGTAGGCCAAATGCAGTTTTAAAATTCCTATAGGCCGAAAGCCTGAAGATTAAAGCTCAGGAGAAAAACACAGGAGAATACCAAGGAGCGGCAGACACTGTTAGTAGGTCCAACCAAACTAGTAGGCCAAATGCACTTTAATATGTGATATCGGCTGCAAATTGAGGCTCTGCTTTGTGTGAAGGACGGCTGTATTGAGTGGCGCAGACAGACACAGGTAGTAGGCCTAAATTAAAAAAGTTGGCTCAATGCAGTTTAAAATTGGTTACAGGGGTACAGAGGCAGCACTGGTTTGGTCAGCGGAGGATGATTGCTAGGAGTGGCGCAGACAGACTTACTAGGCCTAAAATAAAAAAGTAGGCTCAATGCAGTTCTAAGTGGGTAACGGGTACACAGGCAGCATTGTTTTGGTTAGCAGAGGACGATTAGTAGGAGTGGCGCAGACAGACTTACTAGGCCTAAAATAAAAAAGTTGGTTCAATGCAGTCTAAAATGGGTAACAGGGGCACACAGGCAGCACTGGTTTGGTCAGCGGAGGACAATTGCTAGGAGTGGTGCAGACAGACTTACTAGGCCTAAAAAAAAAAAGTTGGCTCAATGCAGTTTAAAATGGGTAACAGGGGTACACAGGCAGAACTGGTTTGGTCAGCGGAGGACGATTGCTAGGAGTGGCGCAGACAGACTTACTAGGCCTAAAATAAAAAAGTTGGCTCAATGCAGTTCAAAATGGGTAACGGGTACACAGGCAGCATTGTTTTGGTCAGTGGAGGACGATTAGTAGGAGTGGCGCAGACAGACTTACTAGGCCTAAAATAAAAAAGTTGGCTCAATGCAGTTTAAAATTGGTTACAGGGGTACACAGGCAGCACTGGTTTGGTCAGCGGAGGACGATTGCTAGGAGTGGCGCAGACAGACTTACTAGGCCTAAAATAAAAAAAGTTGGCTCAATGCAGTTCAAAATGGGCAACAGGAGTAAACTGGTGGCACTGCTTTGTTCGGTGGAGGACAACTGGAATAAGTGGCTGACACAGTAGGTTGGCCTAAATAGTAAAGCGGGCTAAATGTCTGCAAAAAATTTTTTCGGAAATAAACAGGTGGCAAAGCAACGTACAGGGGTGGGTTCCTCTGCTGAGTACCAGATAGTGGTAGTTCGCGCACAGTATTCACAGGTCAAAATGGAGGGCATGGTCCCTGTATATATTTACTATCATCTCTCAATTTGTATTGGCAGTGCCATTGAAGGATTTAACAGCACTGACTAAACTGCGGTGGAGCACTGTTTGAGCTGGGGGGGGGGACACTCTCTCGTGGGTGGCGGTACTGGCCCAGGGCCCCTCATATTACGACAGTGTGTCTGACGTTGGGTGTGCACCCCCACAGCCAGAGACACTTAATTGTACGATGTGGGACCCTGTGCCAGTACCGTCGGCCAAAAGTGGGCACACCCACCTGTCCAGGCAAACGGCACTCGCACGGGTGCTTGCGCCAAGTGGTGACCACGGGCCTGTGGGGGGAGTCAGCCCATTTAGGGAGGTGTTAAAAATGGCCTATGGTGGACATTCAGCAGCAGCAAATGGAGGAATTGGAGCAGTCAGTAAGAGGAGTCCAAAAGCAAGACCTTTTTAAAGGAAAACTACGTGTCAGCAGGGGAAGGTATGGCAAAAGAATGTGAAATCCATGATTGGTTCATTTTAATGACGGTTAGATCATCAACATTTTGGGCAGCCAGACGTGTCCTTTTTTTGGTCAGTATTGAACCAGCAGCACTGAAGACTCTTTCTGATAGCACACTGGCAGCAGGGCAAGCGAGCTCCTGTAATGCATATTCTACCAATTCAGGCCAGGTGTCTAGTTTAGATGCCCAGTAATCAAAGGGGAAAGACCTGTGAGGGAGAACATCGATAAGGGAGGAAAAGTAGTTTGTAACCATTGTAACGCCGCTGGGTTTATACCTTGTTTCTTCGGCGTTACTTTTGCATGTCTCTGCTTTAACCCTTGCTCCTCTCCCCCTAATGTGCAGGGATACTGTTGTCTGTTACCTGTATGCATTCTGCTCAGTTCCCTGCCACCGCTGCGTAGCTGTACATGTGCTGTGTTGACTTTGCTCTGCTGCATGGCCACTCGCATGTGCGGTCCCTGGCTGCCGCTTGGAAGCTAGCCTTGGCTTGCGAGGTCCTCTGCAGCTGGTGCATGGCTTCCCACGTGTGTCCAGGCTAGCAGCCGCTGCCAGGTGCCCTAAGCCACAGTTCCTGTGCTATCAGTGCTGTAATGGTTTCTGTTTGTGCTTAGGGTGCGCGCGGCCACACCTACCCTGCTTTTATCAGGGTTTGAGTGTGCACCTGTGTTGCTTCCTCAGCCTATTGCTGAGGAGCAGCTCCTATATAAACTTCCTCTTTGCTTCTGGGCGTTGCCAGAGCATTGCATTGTGTTTCTGTGTCTTGCCTTGTGAGGTATCCAGCTCCCTTTCTGTCTGCAGTATGTTCTGGGAGACCTGATACCTGTCTCTTGCCTGTTCTGGGGGCAGAATACCCAGATCCGCCTATCCTGGAGGCGTATATCCAGATCCGTTTATGTCTTGTTTACCCACCTGTTCTGGGGCAGAGTACCCAGATCCGCCTATCCTGGAGGCTGCATATCCAGTACCTGATCCTGTCTGAACCTGTCTGTGTTATGTTTCTGAAGTCCTATTGTGTCTGTCACCCCGCACCCTGTGACTGAACTTTCCGGGCTCATCATTTAAAGATGGAGTTCGGTGTTCTTGCTGAGCTCTTACTATTCTGTGCTCAGCCTTCCATGCGGTGCTAACCCCGTCTGGCCCAGTTCCAGTCTAGCGGAGCTAGTACCATCACGCTTGAGTTCCTTCCTAGGTCTGATGCCCGGAGCCTGACGGCCATGGTTACGAACCTGATGACCTCCGCTACCTGGTCCTGTGCCATCTGTGTCCCAGCCGATGACCTGGGCTGCCATGCCAGTGTCCCAGATGTCTTTCCGGTATTCCTGATGTCCAGCCTGTGTCTGATGTCCTTCCGGTGTCCGATGTCCTGATTCCTGGGCTGCCACGCCAGTGTCCCAGACGATGACCTGGGCTGCCACGCCAGTGTCCCAGATGTCCTGCCTGTGTTCCCGATGTCCTGCCTGTGTTCCCGATGTCCTGCCTGTGTTCCCGATGTCCTGCCTGTGTTCCCGATGTCCTGCCTGTGTTCCCGATGTCCTGCCTGTGTTCCCGATGTCCTGCCTGTGATCCTGATGGCCCGCCTGTGATCCGGATGTCCTGAGGTCCACCCTGAGATGACGTCCTTCTGGGATCGGTGTCTGATGTTCTCCTGCTGAGCCTGTGCTACGCCTGAGGCCTGAGAGATTGGCCGTCCTTGTATGCCCGTGCCAGATGACCCTGGACTGCATCAACCCGTGATGACTCCTGCCATCGTCAGACGTCCATCTAAGCCTGTGGTCCTGATGTCCTGCCTGTGATCCGGATGTCCTGAGGTTCACCCAGTGATGACGTCCTTCTGGGATCGGTGTCTGATGTTCTCCTGCTGAGCCTGTGCTGCGCCTGAGGCCTGAGAGATAGGCCGTCCTAGTATGCCCGTGCCAGATGAACCTGGACTGCATCAACCCGTGATGACTCCTGCCACCGTCTGACGTCTGAGTCGTGTACCCTTCCTTGACATGTGGAATCGGGATCCTGACATCATTATGTTTTGTTATGTACTGTGCTGTCATTTAAGTAAACTTTGTTTCTTCATACCTGAAGTTGTGCGGTGTAGTCTAGTTCTGCATATTGACATCTTGTTCACATGCTCAGCTGCCACAGACCCTGTTCGCTGCCGTTCCCTAGTCTGGGTAAGTCCAGGTTACTCTGTGGTCCAGTGGGTCCACATTGCGTTCCTTTTTGGGACGCTCGCCCACGTCGTCTTGGTCTGGCGACGTGGAGGTGTCGGCTCGGCCACGTTTGTGGTCGCAGCCTTAGGCCGGGGTCACACTAGACCGTAATACGGACGAGTGCTATGCGATAAAAAATCGCATAGCACTCGGCCCAATGTTAATCTATGGTGCAGCTCCCATCATCCGATATTTTCTCCACCGTATTTCGGATCCGAGGGAACTCGCAGCAGGCTGCGATTGTCAGCGTATCTCGGCCGAGACTCGCCAATGCAAGTCTATGGGTGCGAGAAAAAATCGGATTACACACGGGGACCATGCGTGTGCATTGCGAGAAATACGGAAGACTTCTCCAGGTGACAGGAAATTGAATCATCCATCATCAGGAAGCTTTGGCATGCTAATTTATGGCCCACGCTGGATTGCAAAGCAGGAAGCACGCCTCCACAGAGTGTACTGTGTAGCAGCATGGCCAGGCATATTAATGTTGAGATGCTGATTGCTCTGGTCCATGATAGACCAGAGTTATGGGACCAACGCGACGCACATTATGCTGACCGCGCACGAAAAGACGCAGCATGGAGGGCAATCTGTCGCCACATGTTCCCCGATTTTGATGAGCGACCTCAAGCGGTTCAGCAAGAAATTTGTAAGTACCATCCTTTACCCAAAAATGTGCTGTAACATTTTTGTCTTGATAAAAATAGGCATGAACACATCATATGTGGTGTGTTTAGGAGTGATGTAAATGTTCCAAGCTCTTGGTTGAGGATACAAAAACATTAACAAGACACACCAATATGGTTGCAATATAGTAGCTAGAGTCCTTTCAGATCTTACCAAGGGAGTTTTATGTCCTCTTAGGCTCCAGGGCCTGTGTGTGCTTGCAAACCCTGGACCTGTTGTAGTTATGTGCTTGGCCAGCATGGTGGCTCAGTGGATATGAGTCCTGGGTTCAAATTCCAACAAGGACAAAATATGCAAAGAGTTTGGATGTTCTCTCCGTGGTTGCGTGGGTTTCCTCTGGGCACTCCGCTTTCCTCCCACAATCCAAAGACAAACTCATCGGGAATTTATATTGGGTGACAGCAATGATAATGTTTTTTACAAACTGCAGAATATGTAATCGTTATGTAAAACTAAAGATTCTTTATTATTATTTGGTATTCCACAAACAACTTTTGCTTCTTTGCAGTGAATGATGTCACTAGACGCTGGCGGAGTTGCCGGGATCAATACCGGAGGGAACGTCAAGTTTCTGGGCGGAGTGGTGATGCAGCACCGAATAAAAAAGAAAATATCTGTATTTTGATAGGCTGAATTTTCTTGCCCCGGTGATGGAGCTCAGACCGTAAGTGGATGCATGTCCCAAAAAATTATACACATCTTCTAACGTGAATATGTTTCTAATTTTTTTCCTCTCTAATCATTTGTGAAATACAGAACAGAGTCCAATCTGACAGAAAGAGAGACTGCATCTGACTCGGAGGTGGTGATTGACCCCATTGGTGAAGATTCTGAAATGGCTGGACCATCAGGGCAAGCACCAAGCAGCAACCAACCACAACCAGCAGCAGCGTCTTCTGCCACACAGGAGGCCAATCCAGAGGTTGAGGAAGGAGGCCAGAGCAGCAGTCCAACCTTGGCTCTGGATACATCACCACAGCCTACTACCAGACCAAACCGTGGGCGGCGCAGAAGGGTGGCTTCTAACACTGGCACCAGGAGGCAAGTGGATACAGGGGTGTTGGACTATTTGTCAAGGGCTGCACATGACGATGGGGAGGAAGCGTACTTCCGCAGTCTTGCCCGCTATTTACGGCCCATTCCACGCTCGCTCAGGCTGCGGACCAGAGGTTGTATCCAAATTGTTCTTGATGCGGCCACACCCCCAAACAACCCCATTCGTTTGTTCAACTACCTAGAACAGTGGCAAATGTCACCTACAAATGTTCTGGCGGTGCAAGACCTTCCAGAGGAACCCAACCCAACAGTTGCAGCACCCCCCTTGCCACGTATAGCTCCACAACAACAGCCTGCCCAAAACACACAACAACAACCAAACAGGCCAATTAATGATTATCCATCCACTGCCCAATCTGACCACTTGAACAGACACATGTTTGGAGGCTGGTCCCAACATGTGTCTGCTCGACATGGCCATATTGAGGGGTATGACCAAATGGGTCAATACAGTACACAGGACTTTATGCCGTTCTATCCTCAACATCCAGTTGTACCGCACACTCAGGATCGAAACTTGCACCAACACCCTTCATATATATCTGCCATACCACAGGTTGACAGTCTGGTTGGTCCACCACCTAGGCCAAGTTCAGCACATGCTGGACACCCGCCATCACCATCGCCACCCCCAACCTACCAGAACCTGTAAGTTCGGTTCAAAAAGTTTCGGGAAGTCATTTATGTTATTTCTTTTTGTTTTTGGCGCCATTGGCCTGTTCTTTGTTCTGGTTGACTCTGGTTATTAGGCCGAAAATTACATATGATGTTAATATGTTTTGGGCAAAGATATATATGCTTTGATCAGTAAAAATGTTGGTCAAAATATAAGTGTTGTGTCTTCTTAGGACTACAAAGATGATGTGGCAACTTCCAAACTTTTTGGGAAAGGAAAAGTAGAAACATAATATACAATTCTCACATGAACATTAAGCTATTTATTAACTAACAATATCAAGAAATTTTAAAGCACAACAGCATTGTCTTGCCAATCAGTCGCTCCCTCTGGTGACACAAAATAATTTGTTAACACAACACGAACTTTGAGGCCTGAGGGCTGACGACGAGAAGGAAGAACACGTGGAGTAGGCAATACAGTATTAGCATAATCAATTTCACCAGCAGCAGATGATGGGCAATCATGGTATCTAGTAAAGTTGTGAAGAACAACACATGCTTTGATGACACCATTGACATTGCCTTCACTCAGTTGTATTGCGGACTGAAGTACCCGCCATTTAGCAGTGAGAATGCCAAATGAACACTCTACCAGACGGCGGGCACGTGAAAGGCGCAAATTAAAAATTCGACGCCGGTAGTCCAGGCCTCTCCGTGGATATGGCCTCATGACGTTCCTGGATAATTGAAACGCCTCATCTGCTACCATCATGTAAGGCACCGCATCTAAATTCGCCCCTGGTAGGTTACTTGGGGGTGGGAGATCCAAATCATTGGTGCGCAGCCGCCGACCCATTAAGGAAGAACTGAAGACTCTAGAGTCTCCAGTTCTCCCATAGGCCCCAATATCGACAATTATAAACCTGTAGTTGCTGTCGACCAGGGCCAACAGCACTACAGAGAAAAACTGTTTATAATTATAGAATTGGGTCCCTAAGCCCGGCGGCTTACGCACACGGATGTGCTTTCCGTCCAGAGCCCCAATACAGTGCGGAAACTGGCAGGTGTCCTGAAATCCTTGGGCAATCCATAACCAATCGGACCTTTTCGGCTCAGGCATCACCTCTTGATGGAGTCTTCTCCATATTTCCGTGCATGTATCCCGCACAATTCCAGAAATTGTAGATTTCCCGAGTAAAAACTCTAAATGCAGGGCTGCATATGATAGTCCAGTGGCAAGGAAGCTAAAAGAAACAAGAGAATTTGTTTACAATACAAATTTAAAACATTACTGTGGTCTCTGGGCCAAAACTACAATTATCTAAATAATCTGGCATGATTCCTCAAACATTAAGGACAAGCGATGGCTTTGAGGTTAGATTTGCTTAAATAGTCCAACTTTATCATAAATTACTGTATTTTCAGGAGTATCAGACAAATTTTGAACCCCTGAAAATCTTTGGAAAAATCGGGGGTCGTCTTATCCGCCGGAAAATACGGGTATGTTGAAGTTTAGGAACCCTTTAAATAGCTACTTTTCACAATGGGTAATAGCATTACACACAAATCTTTTTTTAGAAACAGAGGATTGATACATACCGTAAAGTAAGGATAAGGCGCTCCTCTGCGGAAATGGATTTTCGCATCCTGGTGTCCTTCTTGGTAATCCCCGGTCGCAAAATCTCCAACAAAATATCAAACGTTTGTATCCGCATCCGACAATAGTTGAAGAACTTGTCTGGATTGGTCCTCAGAGCAGCATACAGACGTTTGAAATGTCCTTTCTTGATCCGTTGTTTCATAAGTGGATGTACCCACATCCGTCTACGCCTCCTCGGATCAACAATTACTGGGTATGGCTCTCCAAAACGTTGGGAAAGTACCTAGTTGTAAAGCACTCGCTCTGTGGTGTTAAAAGTCAGTAGATCCGACATGTTGCTCATCAAGCAGAAGTGCACCAACACAAGCAGGGACTCTGCTGCCTTGATTGGTGGCTGCCACCTGTTTTCTGGCCCTTAAATAATGTTCTGGGTGATGATTTAAATTTTTCCAGGTGGAAAAACCGTTATATGTCCATTTTGCAAGCTTGCGAGAAAATCTCGGCATACGGATGCCATACGGATGTCACACGGATGTCACACGAATCATTTGATGCGAGGAAATCGCATCCTCGCACTGCACACGGATCACTGTTTTTGAAACATTTGTGCGATTCTCGGCCGTGAAAAACGGACCGTTTTTTTATACGTTAAGTGTGTCCCCGGCCTTAACAGAATGCTCTGGCCATGGACTCCGCTGAGCATGTGTGAACTGCAGAACTTTCCCGAGCCCCGTTTGGTCAGCGGATTAGACTGCTCGGATCCCACTTGGTAGTGGACTATATTGCTCAATGCAGCGCTTGGTCAGCGGTTGGATTGTTTGAGCTATGAACTCTGCTGCCATATTTTGAACTGTGGGACTTACCGCCTTACCCAAAAGAATTTTCTTTGAAACTTTTTTTTTGGGGTCTTCAGCAGAGGGGGCCTGAGAAGGGGATACTGTAACGCCGCTGGGTTTATACCTTGTTTCTTCGGCGTTACTTTTGCATGTCTCTGCTTTAACCCTTGCTCCTCTCCCCCTAATGTGCAGGGATACTGTTGTCTGTTACCTGTATGCATTCTGCTCAGTTCCCTGCCACCGCTGCGTAGCTGTACATGTGCTGTGTTGACTTTGCTCTGCTGCATGGCCACTCGCATGTGCGGTCCCTGGCTGCCGCTTGGAAGCTAGCCTTGGCTTGCGAGGTCCTCTGCAGCTGGTGCATGGCTTCCCACGTGTGTCCAGGTTAGCAGCTGCTGCCAGGTGCCCTAAGCCACAGTTCCTGTGCTTTCAGTGCTGTAATGGTTTCTGTTTGTGCTTAGGGTGCGCGCGGCCAAACCTACCCTGCTTTTATCAGGGTTTGAGTGTGCACCTGTGTTGCTTCCTCAGCCTATTGCTGAGGAGCAGCTCCTATATAAACTTCCTCTTTGCTTCTGGGCGTTGCCAGAGCATTGCATTGTGTTTCTGTGTCTTGCCTTGTGAGGTATCCAGCTCCCTTTCTGTCTGCAGTATATTCTGGGAGACCTGATACCTGTCTCTTGCCTGTTCTGGGGGCAGAATACCCAGATCCGCCTATCCTGGAGGCCGTATATCCAGATCCGTTTGTGTCTTGTTTACCCACCTGTTCTGGGGGCAGAGTACCCAGATCCGCCTATCCTGGAGGCTGCATATCCAGTACCTGATCCTGTCTGAACCTGTCTGTGTTATGTTTCTGAAGTCCTATTGTGTCTGTCACCCCACACCCTGTGACTGAACTTTCCGGGCTCATCATTTAAAGATGGAGTTTGGTGTTCTTGCTGAGCTCTTACTATTCTGTGCTCAGCCTTCCATGCGGTGCTAACCCCGTCTGGCCCAGTTCCAGTCCAGCGGAGCTAGTACCATCACGCTTGAGTTCCTTCCTAGGTCTGATGCCCGGAGCCTGACTGCCATGGTTACGAACCTGATGACCTCTGCTACCTGGTCCTGTGCCATCCGTGTCCCAGCCGATGACCTGGGCTGCCATGCCAGTGTCCCAGATGTCTTTCCGGTATTCCTGATGTCCAGCCTGTGTCTGATGTCCTTCCGGTGTCCGATGTCCTGATTCCTGGACTGCCAAGCCAGTGTCCCAGCCGATGACCTGGGCTGCCACGCCAGTGTTCCCGATGTCCTGCCTGTGTTCCCGATGTCCTGCCTGTGTTCCCAATGTCCTGCCTGTGTTCCCAATGTCCCGCCTGTGTTCCCGATGTCCCGCCTGTGTTCCCAATGTCCCGCCTGTGTTCCCGATGTCCCGCCTGTGTTCCCGATGTCCCGCCTGTGTTCCCGATGTCCCGCCTGTGTTCCCGATGTCCCGCCTGTGTTCCCGATGTCCCGCCTGTGATCCCGATGTCCCGCCTGTGATCCGGATGTCCTGAGGTCCACCCTGAGATGACGTCCTTCTGGGATCGGTGTCTGATGTTCTCCTGCTGAGCCTGTGCTACGCCTGAGGCCTGAGAGATTGGCCGTCCTTGTATGCCCGTGCCAGATGACCCTGGACTGCATCAACCCGTGATGACTCCTGCCATCGTCAGACGTCCATCTAAGCCTGTGGTCCTGATGTCCTGCCTGTGATCCTAATGTCCTGAGGTTCACCCAGAGATGACGTCCTTCTGGGATCGGTGTCTGATGTTCTCCTGCTGAGCCTGTGCTGCGCCTGAGGCCTGAGAGATAGGTCATCCTAGTATGCCTGTGCCAGATGAACCTGGACTGCATCAACCCGTGATGACTCCTGCCACCGTCTGACGTCTGAGTTGTGTACCCTTCCTTGACATGTGGAATCTGGATCCTGACATCATTATGTTTTGTTATGTACTGTGCTGTCATTTAAGTAAACTTTGTTTCTTCATACCTGAAGTTGTGCGGTGTAGTCTAGTTCTGCATATTGACATCTTGTTCACATGCTCAGCTGCCACAGACACTGTTCGCTGCCGTTCCCTAGTCTGGGTAGGTCCAGGTTACTCTGTGGTCCAGTGGGTCCACATTGCGTTCCTTTTTGGGACGCTCGCCCACGTCGTCTTGGTCTGGCGACGTGGAGGTGTCGGCTCGGCCACGTTTGTGGTCGCAGCCTTAACAGAATGCTCTGGCCATGGACTCCGCTGAGCATGTGTGAACTGCAGAACTTTACCGAGCCCCGTTTTGTCAGCGGATTAGACTGCTCGGATCCCACTTGGTAGTGGACTATATTGCTCAATGCAGCGCTTGGTCAGCGGTTGGATTGTTTGAGCTATGAACTCTGCTGCCATATTGTGAATTGTGGGACTTACCGCCTTACCCAAAAGAATTTTCTTTGAAACTTTTTTTTGGGGGGTCTTCAGCAGAGGGGGCCTGAGGAGGGGATACTGTAACGCCGCTGGGTTTATACCTTGTTTCTTCGGCGTTACTTTTGCATGTCTCTGCTTTAACCCTTGCTCCTCTCCCCCTAATGTGCAGGGATACTGTTGTCTGTTACCTGTATGCATTCTGCTCAGTTCCCTGCCACCGCTGCGTAGCTGTACATGTGCTGTGTTGACTTTGCTCTGCTGCATGGCCACTCGCATGTGCGGTCCCTGGCTGCCGCTTGGAAGCTAGCCTTGGCTTGCGAGGTCCTCTGCAGCTGGTGCATGGCTTCCCACGTGTGTCCAGACTAGCAGCCGCTGCCAGGTGCCCTAAGCCACAGTTCCTGTGCTATCAGTGCTGTAATGGTTTCTGTTTGTGCTTAGGGTGCACGCGGCCACACCTACCCTGCTTTTATCAGGGTTTGAGTGTGCACCTGTGTTGCTTCCTCAGCCTATTGCTGAGGAGCAGCTCCTATATAAACTTCCTCTTTGCTTCTGGGCATTGCCAGAGCATTGCATTGTGTTTCTGTGTCTTGCCTTGTGAGGTATCCAGCTCCCTTTCTGTCTGCAGTATATTCTGGGAGACCTGATACCTGTCTCTTGCCTGTTCTGGGGGCAGAATACCCAGATCCGCCTATCCTGGAGGCCGTATATCCAGATCCGTTTGTGTCTTGTTTACCCACCTGTTCTGGGGGCAGAGTACCCAGATCAACCTATCCTGGAGGCTGCATATCCAGTACCTGATCCTGTCTGTGTTATGTTTCTGAAGTCCTATTGTGTCTGTCACCCCACACCCTGTGACTGAACTTTCCGGGCTCATCATTTAAAGATGGAGTTCGGTGTTCTTGCTGAGCTCTTACTATTCTGTGCTCAGCCTTCCATGCGGTGCTAACCCCATCTGGCCCAGTTCCAGTCCAGCGGAGCTAGTACCATCACACTTGAGTTCCTTCCTAGGTCTGATGCCCGGAGCCTGACGGCCATGGTTGCGAACCTGATGACCTCCGCTACCTGGTCCTGTGCCATCCGTGTCCCAGCCGATGACCTGGGCTGCCATGCCAGTGTCCCAGATGTCTTTCCGGTATTCCTGATGTCCAGCCTGTGTCTGATGTCCTTCCGGTGTCCGATGCCTGATTCCTGGGCTGCCACGCCAGTGTCCCAGCCGATGACCTGGGCTGCCACGCCAGTGTCCCAGATGTCCTGCCTGTGTTCCCGATGTCCTGCCTGTGTTCCCGATGTCCTGCCTGTGATCCTGATGTCCCGCCTGTGATCCGGATGTCCTGAGGTCCACCCTGAGATGACGTCCTTCTGGGATCGGTGTCTGATGTTCTCCTGCTGAGCCTGTGCTATGCCTGAGGCCTGAGAGATTGGCCGTCCTTGTATGCCCGTGCCAGATGACCCTGGACTGCATCAACCCGTGATGACTCCTGCCACCGTCTGACGTCTGAGTCGTGTACCCTTCCTTGACATGTGGAATCGGGATCCTGACATCATTATGTTTTGCTATGTACTGTGCTGTCATTTAAGTAAACTTTGTTTCTTCATACCTGAAGTTGTGCGGTGTGGTCTAGTTCTGCATATTGACATCTTGTTCACATGCTCAGCTGCCACAGACCCTGTTCGCTGCCGTTCCCTAGTCTGGGTAGGTCCAGGTTACTCTGTGGTCCAGTGGGTCCACATTGCGTTCCTTTTTGGGACGCTCGCCCACGTCGTCTTGGTCTGGCGACGTGGAGGTGTCGGCTCGGCCACGTTTGTGATCGCAGCCTTAACAACCATACTGGACAAATGCTGTCTCCTGTCACTTTGAACCGATGCAGCTGTCCCTGTCGTGTCAGCGGTCATTAAAAAATCACTCCACAACCTTGTCATAAAACCCCTCTGTCCAACGCCACTTCGGATTTCTGCACCGCTAGCACCTCTGCCATGTTGCCCCCTATGGCTTGTGTGAGGACCATCACCGCCGCTGTGTGCTGGGAATGCCAGAACCAAACGGTCTACAAGTTGCTTGTTTGGTAGCCAATATTTGCTCTAGGTTCTCATGTGGCATGATATTTTGCAATTTCCCTTTGTAGCGTGGATCCATTAGGCAGGCCAACCAGTAATCATCATCGGTCATCATTTTGACAATGCGGGGGACCCTTTTTAGGATACGCAAGGCATACTCAGCCATGTGGGCTAATGTTCCAGGTGTCAATTCACTGCTTCTGCTGGGTTGAGGAGCACTTTCTTGCAAATCTACATCACAAGTGTCCCGCAAGAAACCTGTACCAGACCTTGCAACAGCACCAGTTTCTATTGCCCCCTAAGAAGCTCCCTCCTCCCATACATATTCAGCCCCATCATCCTCCTCCTCATCGTCTGCCACCTCGTCCTGGACAGTTAACTGACCAGACAATGGCTGACTGTCATCAAGGCTTCCCTCCTCCTCGGCTGCAGACGCCTGCTCCTTAATGTGCGTCAAACTTTGCATCAGCTGACGCATAAGTGGGATGCTCATGCTTATGATGGCATCGTCAGCACTTACCAGCCGTGTGCATTCCTCAAAACACTGAAGGACTTGACAGAGGTCTTGTAGCTTCGACCACTGCACACCAGACAACTCCATGTCTGCCATCCAACTGCCTGCCCGTGCATGCGTATCCTCCCACAAATAAATGACAGCACGCTTCTGTTCACACAGCCTCTAAACCATGTGCAGTGTGGAATTCCACCTTGTTGCAACATCTATAATTAGGCATTGCTGTGGAAGATTTAGCAATCGCTGATGGTTCAGCATATGGCTGGAGTGTACGGGCGACCGGCGGATGTGCGAACAAAGTTTTCGCACCTTCAGGAGCAGGGCTGGTAACTCCGGATAATTTTTCAGGAAGCACTGCACCACCAGGTTCAAAGTGTGAGCCAAGCAAGGTATGTGTTTAAGTTGTGAAAGGGCTATGGCAGTCATAAAATTCCTTCCGTTATCACTGACTACCTTGCCTGCCTCAAGATGTACACTGGCCAGCCATGACTCACTTTCTTGCTGCAAGAACTCGGCCAGTACTTCCGCGGTGTGTCTGTTGTCGCCCAAACACTTAATTTCCAACACAGCCTGCTGACGCTTACCACTAGCTGTTCCATAAAGAGACACCTCGTGTGCAACACTGGAAGCTGCGGATGGAGTTGCCAGGCGACTGCGCTCTGTGGACGAGCTGTCGCTTCTGGGGGAGGAGGAGGAGGAGGGGTGTCGAACGCCTACTGCCAACTGTTTCCTAGACCGTGGGCTAGGCAGAACTGTCCCACTATGGCTGTCCCCTGTTGACCCTGCATCCACCACATTAACCCAGTGTGCCGTGATGGACACGTAATGTCCCTGGCCATGCCTACTGGTCCATGCATCTGTGGTGAGGTGCACCTTTCCACTGACAGACTGCCTCAGTGCATAAACAATGCAGTCTTTGATATGCTGGTGGAGGGCTGGGATGGCTTTTCTCGCAAAGAAGTGGCGACTGGGTAGGTCATAGCGTGGTACTGCCTAGGCCATCAGGTCTTTGAAAGCTTTGCTTTCGACCAAGCGGTAGGGCATCATCTCTAACGAGATTAATCTGGCAATGTGGGCTTTCAAACCCTGTGTACGCGGATGAGAGGATGAGTACTTTCTTTTCCTCACGAGAGTCTCTTCTAGTGTGAGCTGGACAGGAGACCTGCAGATGGTGGAACTAGCGGTGGTGGTGGTGGTGGACATGGCGGATTGAGAGACAGTTGGTGATGTTGGCCTACATGCAGTGCTTCCTACCAATAACCTTCTGATTCCCTGCCTGCTTTGGCCTTGCAACGATCCCTCCACATTTGCTGCTGGTGGTGTCCGAACCGGTGGGCTTACAGTGAGGGAAGCAATGTGGTGTTGCTGACTACCTTCATTCTGACCAGGTGCACCAACGGTACAGGACGTTTGGTAATTAGTCCAGGCTTGCAAGTGCATGCTGGTTAAATGTCTACGCATGCACTTTGTATTTAAATTTTGAAGAATCTTCCCTCTGCTAAAGGTGTTTGAGCATTTCTTACAGATCACTTTAGTCTGACCATTGGGATCTTGGTCAAAAAAATGCCACACTGAACTCTTCCTACTATGGAATTCCTTTTCAGGCATTGCACGCTGTGCAACTTTCAGCGGTTGGCCACGCTGTCCTAAAACTGTTTTTGTCACACATTTTGGGCCTGATACGGGCCTGGCTGATGACAGCTGTTGCGATGTAGATTGGTGTTGCTGCAGATAACCCTCCTCCGCTTCTGAGCTAGTGCCAGCGGCACCCTCTTCCCCCAATGGCTGCCAATCTGGGTCAAGAACTGGGTCATCTATCACCTCCTCCATGTCATGTGCACCTTCCTCAGTGTCACCGTGTAAGCCGGTGCTATAGCGTTCGGGACAGGGCACCATAGTCTCATCAGGGTCAGATTCTCGCTCAGGAAACTGTGAGGTCAATGTAGTGATCTGAGTCAATGGAACAGCATCATAATCTAGCTGTGGCTGTGCATCAGTGCACTCCATGTCCGATTCTTCTTGTAATGGGCAGTGTACAATTTCCCTTTCTAACCCTGGCACAGTATGGGTAAAGAGCGCCATGGAGTAACCTGTAGTGTCTCCTGACGCATCCTTCACTTTTGGTTTGGGAGAAGGACACAAGGAAACGTCTTTTTCCGGACCGGAAGCATCCACTGACGACTGGCTGCTCTTAGATTTTGAACTTTGGGAAGAGGAGGCGAAAGAGCTAGAGGCTGAGTCAGCAAGGAAAGACAAAACTTTTTCCTGCTGCTCCAGCTTTAAAAGCTGTTTTCCTACTCCCAGGTAAGGGAGCCTTCGAGGCCTTGTGTAGCCAGATGATGACGCAGGCTCAACACCTCCAGCCTTAGGTGCTACTGTGCTTTTGCCACTACCACCAGATGCAGCACCACCACCACCATGAGTACTAGCTGGCAACCCCCGCCCACGGGCTCTTCCACCAGACTTCCTCATTTTTTGGGGGGAGACAATGAACCACAACTCTAGCCTAGTGGTATAACACAACACTATGAACGTGGCAGAAAGTGGCTGTCTGATATATGACACACTAGCAGTACAGCAGAATATAAACTGTGTGAGAAATACTATCTCACTTTTGGGGGGAGACACTGAACCACAGCTCTGGCCCAGTGGTATAACACAACACTATGAATGTGGCAGAAAATGGCTGCCTGATATATGACACACTAGCAGTACTGCAGAATATAAACTGTGTGAGAAATACTATCTCACTTTTGGGGGGAGACACTTAACCACAGCTCTGGCCCAGTAGTCTAACACAACACTATGAACGTGGCAGAAAGTGGCTGCCTGATATACGACACACTAGCACTACAGCAGAATATAAACTGTGTGAGAATTACTATCTCACTTTTGGGGGGAGAAACTGAACCACAACTCTGGCCCAGTGGTATAACACAACACTATGAACATGGCAGAAAGTGGCTGCCTGATATATGACACACTAGCAGTACAGCAGAAAATAAACTGTGTGAGAAATACTATCTCACGTTTGGGGGGAGACACTGAACCACAACTCTGGCCCAGTGGTATAACACAACACTATGAACGTGGCAGAAAGTGGCTGCCTGATATATGACACACTAGCAGTACTGCAGAATATAAACTGTGTGAGAAATACTATCTCACTTCTGGGGGGAGACACAAAACCACAGCTCTGGCCCAGTGGTCTAACACAACACTATGAACGTGGCAGAAAGTGGCTGCCTGATATATGACACACTAGCAGTACAGCAGAATATAAACTGTGTGAGAATTACTATCTCACTTTTGAGGGGAGAAACTGAACCACAACTCTGGCTCAGTGGTATAACACAACACTATGAACGTTGCAGAAAGTGGCTGCCTGATATACGACACACTAGCAGTACAGCAGAATATAAACTGTGTGAGAAATACTATCTCACTTTTGGGGGGAGACACTGAACCACAGCTCTGGCCCAGTGGTATAACACAACACTATGAACCTGGCAGAAAGTGGCTGCCTGATACATGACACACTAGCAGTACAGCAGAATATAAACTGTGTGAGAAATACTATCTCACTTTTGGGGGGAGACACTGAACCACAACTCTGGCCCAGTGGTATAACACAACACTATGAACGTGGCAGAAAGTGGCTGCCTGATATACGACACACTAGCAGTACAGCAGAATATAAACTGTGTGAGAATTACTATCTCACTTTTGGGGGGAGAAACTGAACCACAACTCTGGCACAGTGGTATAACACAAAACTATAAACGTGGCAGAAAGTGGCTGTAATTATTATAAAAAAAAAGTTACTGCAATAACAAGTTCCCTAGTCCCTACAATGATCTCAGGACAAGTATGGCAGCAATAAAAAGGACATCAGAACAAAAAAGTGTGGACAAATAAACAAGACAAGTATCTGTGCAGAAAGGAGCAACAGGATTTTTGCTTTGAAAAAAGCAGTTGGTTTGCACAGCACCGTGCACACAGCTATGCAGCTGCTGCACTAAAATACGATCTCCACTGTCCCTGCACAAAAAGGTGGTGTGGGACAGTGAAAATCGCTCCAGCACAAGCGGTTTGGGGGTTTATATTTCCTCCCTAACTCTGTCCCTGCTTCTGACTAACTACAGCAAACTCTCCCTATGCTCAGATCGGTAGAAGTAAGATGGCGGTCGGCGTGCACGCCCCTTTATAGCCCCTGTGACGCCGCAGACAGCAAGCCAATCACTGCCATGCCCTTGTCTAAGATGGTGGGGACAGAGACCTATGTCATCACGCTGCCCACACTCTGCGTCCTCCTTCATTGGATGAAAAACGGCGGTAACAGCGTCATACGAAACGCAACTTTGGCGCTCTGATCGTGTACCGCATGGCCGATCCCACACTAGGATCGGTTCAGGTTTCATGAAACCCGACTTTGCCTAAAAGTCGGCGATTTATGAAAATGACCGATCCGTTTCGCTCAACCCTAACCATGATTTTTAATCACAGCTTTCATACGTCTTGGCATGTTTTCCACCAGTCTTTCACACTTCTTCTGGTGCAAAAAATGTAAGCAGTTCTTCTTTGTTTGATGGCTTGTTACTATCCATCATCTTCTTGATTATATTCCAGAGGTTTTCAATGGGGTTCAGGTCTGGAGATTGGGCTGCCCATGACAGAGTTTTGATGTAGTGTTCTCTCAATTTTTGCCAGAGCTGTATGTAAAAATCCCACCCCTTTTTACTGTATTTCTAACACACCCCACCAAATCATAATAGCTTCACCTTCCTTCCAACCCATCGTCATGCCGGCCTCCACCCAGCCATGGCTGATGCTCCGACCTTTCCACCTCCAGTTGCAGTTCACAGGGAGCCAGCCAGAGTGAAAGTTTCCATTTTACACTATGTTCCAAATTATTATGCAAATTAAATTTTTATCGGATTTTCCTAAATGGTTGGTGCAAATGACAGTCAGTCTAATAAAAGTCATCACCCGTTAGATTATACATCGAATTTTATTGAAGAAACCTCCCAATGATAACAGTATAATCTCCAAAATGAATAAAAACTCAAAATGCACTGTTCCAAATTATTACGCACAGTAGAATTTCTAAACATTTGATATGTTTTAAAGAACTGAAAATGTTCATTTGTGGAATTTGCAGCATTAGGAGGTCACATTCACTGAACAAAAAAGCTATTTAACGCCAAAACATCCTAACAGGCCAAGTTACATGTTAACATAGGACCGCTTCTTTGATATAACTTTCACAATTCTTGCATCTATTGAACTTGTGAGTTTTTGGAGAGTTTCTGCTTGTATTTCTTTGCATAAAGTTGGAATAGCCTCCCAGAGCTGCTGTTTTGATGTGAACGGCCCCCACCCTCATAGATCTTTTGCTTGATGATACTCCAAAGGTTCTCTCTAGGGTTTAGGTCAGGGGAAGATGGTGGCCACACCATGAGTTTATCTCCTTTAATGCCCATATCAGCCAATGGCTCAGAGGTATTCTTTGCAGCATGAGATGGTGCATTGTCATGCATGAAGATGATTTTGCTCCTGAAGGCACATTTCTGCTTTTTATACCATGGAGGAAAGTTGTCAGTCAGAAACTCTATACACTTTGCAGAGGTCATTTTCACACCTTCAGGAACCTTAAAGGGCCCCACCAGCTGTTTCTCCATGATTCCGGCCCAAAACATGACTCCTCCACCTCCTTGCTGACATTGCAGCCTTGTTGGAACATGGTGGCCATCCACCAACCATCCACTACTCCATCCATCTGGACCATCCAGGGTTGCTCAACACTTATTAGTAAACAAGACTGTTTGGAAATTAGTCTTCATGTATGTGTGGGCCCAATACAACCATTTCTTCTTGTGAACACTGTCTAAAGGTGGCCGACTAGTAGGTTTATGCACCACAGCAAGCCTTTGAAGGAGCCTACACCTTGAGGTTCGAGGGACTCCAGAGGCACCAGCAGCTTCAAATATGTGTTTGCTGCTTTGTAATGGCTTTCTAGCAGCTGCTCTCTTAATCCGATGAACTTGCCTTGCAGAAATCTTCCTCATTATGCCTTTATCAGCACAAACACATTTGTGCTCAGATATAACTACAAATCTCTTAACAGTACGATGACCACGCTTAAGTTTTCGGGAAATTTCTAATGTTTTCATCCCTTCACCAAGGCATTGCACTATTTGATGCTTTTCCGCAGCAGATAGATCCTTTTTCTTTCCCATGTTACTTGAAAACTGTGACCTGCTTAATAATGTGGAACATCATTTTTAAGTAGTTTTCCTTTAATTAGAATCACCTGGAAAACTAATTATCCCATGTGTTTAAGATTGATTTCAGTGATCCATTGAGCCCTGAGACACAATACCATCCACAAGTTTATTTGAAAAACAAAACAATTAAATCTTTATGACACTTAAATCCAATTTGCATAATAATTTGGAACACAGTGTATTCATGGCAGCAACTTGTTTGATATAAGGCTTTTGTCTCCTAAACTTTCAAATTGTAAAACCACATTGTAGTTCTTTAGTTCATATCAGTAAACTGAATGAGGTTTATGCTTGGAATCAACGCTGCACCCTGTGACTGATGAGAATGGATTCCATGTCTGTTGAACAGGATCCAGAGGAGTTATAGAGGATGATGTAACAACTGCCTGGCAATGTAAACAGACACATCTCCCAATCTTTATCCTGGTTGCAGTGGTACATTGTTGCTACTGCAAATATTCACCCAGTTTCCATGAACCTTATGTGTTGTGAATTTGGTTTCTGGGCTCCCCCGGTGGTTTCTGGTGGTACTGCACTTATGTGCTTCATCTCCTCTGTTCACCTGTTTCCATCAGGATGTGGGAGTTTTCTATTTAACCTTGCTCCTCAGTCATTTCTATGCCGGCCAACAATGTTACCAGAAGCCTTTCTGTTGCATGTTCCTGCTCCTAGACTACTATCAGCTAAGTTGGACTTGTAGTCCTAAGTTTGTTTTTCATTTTTGTTCCAGTTCTCTGCGATTGATTATTTCTGAGGCTGGAAGCTCTTGTGAGCTGAAATTGCCACTCTGGTGTCATGAGTTGATATTAGAGTCTTAAAGTAATTTCAGGATGGTTTTGAAAGGGTTTTCAGCTGACTGTGAAGTTCCCTTTTCTGTCTTCCTACTATCTAGTAAGCGGACCTCAATTTGCTAAACCTATCTTCATACTTCGTATGTCAATTTCCTCTGAAATCACCGACAATATATGTGGGGGCTACTGTCTGCCTTTTGGGGAAAATTTCTCTAGAGGTAAGCCAGGTCTGTATTTTCCTCTGCTAGGGTCAGTCAGTTCTCCGGCTGGCGCTGGGCGTCTAGGGATAAAACGTAGGCACGCTACCCGGCCACTGTTAGTTGTGCGGTAGGTTTAGCTCACAGTCAGCTCGAGTTCCCATCTTCCAAGAGCTAGTCCTTTTTGTATGCTTTACTATGTTCTCTTGCCATTGAGAACCATGACAGTTTGGCCGGCCAAGGGTTAAAATATTTGGCAGAAGAAAGGAGAGTAAAGAACTCTGCAGAGAATTATTTTTTTTTTTTTCCTGAGTTTGCTTATTAGTTGATTCACTTGCATCTCTGCTTACTGCAGCCTTCGTCTCTCTCTCCTTCTAATCCTTGAATGGTTCTGATTTCACCTGATTAATATGGATCCTCAGAGTTTAGCTACTGGTTTGGATAATCTCGCTAGGAAGGTTCAAAGTTTACAGGATTTTGTTATTCATGCTCCTATATCTGAACCTAGAATTCCTTTACCTGAATTTTTCTCCGGGGATAGATCTCGCTTCCAGAATTTCAAACATAATTGTAAATTATTTTTGTCTCTGAGATCTCGCTCCGCTGGAGATCCTGCACAGCAGGTCAGGATTGTAATTTCCTTGCTCCGGGGCGACCCTCAGGACTGGGCATTTGCTTTGGCACCAGGGGATCCTGCGTTGCTCAATGTGGATGCGTTTTTCCTGGCTTTGGGGTTGCTTTATGAGGAACCTCATTTAGAGATTCAGGCTGAAAAAGCCTTAATGGCCCTGTCTCCAGGGCAAGATGAGGCTGAAATATACTGCCAAAAATTTCGTAAGTGGTCTGTGCTTACTCAGTGGAATGAGTGCGCCCTGGCGGCGAATTTCAGAGAGGGTCTCTCTGATGCCATTAAGGATGTTATGGTGGGGTTCCCTGTGCCTACAGGTCTGAATGAGTCCATGACAATGGCTATTCAGATTGATCGGCGTTTGCGGGAGCGCAAACCTGTGCATCATTTGGCGGTGTCTACTGAGAAGGCACCAGAGATTATGCAATGTGATAGAATTCTGTCCAGAAGCGAACGACAGAATTTTAGGCGAAAAAATGGGTTATGCTTCTATTGTGGTGATTCAACTCATGTTATATCAGCATGCTCTAAACGTACTAAGAAGGTTGATAAGTCTGTTTCAATTGGCACTTTACAGTCTAAGTTTATTCTATCTGTGACCCTGATTTGCTCTTTATCGTCTATTACCGCGGACGCCTATGTCGACTCTGGCGCCGCTTTGAGTCTTATGGATTGGTCCTTTGCCAAACGCTGTGGGTTTGATTTAGAGCCTCTGGAAGTTCCTATACCTCTGAAGGGTATTGACTCCACGCCATTGGCTAGTAACAAACCACAATACTGGACACAAGTAACTATGCGTATTAATCCGGATCACCAGGAGATTATTCGCTTCCTTGTGTTGTATAATCTACATGATGTGTTGGTGCTTGGATTGCCATGGCTGCAATCTCATAACCCAGTCCTCGACTGGAAAGCAATGTCTGTGTTAAGCTGGGGATGTCAGGGGACTCATGGGGACGTACCTTTGGTTTCCATTTCGTCATCTTTTCCCTCTGAGATTCCGGAATTTTTATCTGATTATCGTGACGTTTTTGAGGAGCCTAAAATTGGTTCACTACCTCCGCACAGAGAGTGCGATTGTACTATAGATCTGATTCCGGGCAGTAAGTTTCCAAAGGGTCGTTTATTTAATCTATCTGTGCCTGAACATGCTGCTATGCGGGAATATATTAAGGAGTCCTTGGAAAAGGGACATATTCGTCCTTCGTCATCTCCCTTAGGAGCCGGTTTTTTCTTTGTATCTAAAAAAGATGGCTCTTTGAGGCCGTGTATTGATTATCGGCTTTTGAATAAAATCACGGTTAAATATCAGTATCCTTTGCCACTGCTTACTGATTTGTTTGCTCGAATAAAGGGGGCCAAGTGGTTCTCTAAGATTGATCTTCGTGGGGCGTATAATTTAGTGCGAATTAAGCAGGGGGATGAGTGGAAAACCGCATTTAATACGCCTGAGGGCCATTTTGAGTATTTAGTAATGCCTTTTGGTCTTTCAAATGCCCCTTCAGTCTTTCAGTCCTTTATGCATGACATTTTCCGTTAATATTTGGATAAATTTTTGATTGTGTATCTGGATGATATTTTGATTTTTTCGGAGGACTGGGACTCTCATGTCCAACAGGTCAGGAGAGTTTTTCAGGTTTTGCGCTCTAATTCCTTGTGTGTAAAGGGTTCTAAGTGCGTTTTTGGGGTTCAAAAGATTTCGTTTTTGGGGTACATTTTTTCCCCCTCTTCCATTGAGATGGACCCTGTCAAGGTTCAGGCTATTTGTGATTGGACGCAACCCTCTTCTCTTAAGAGCCTTCAGAAGTTTTTGGGCTTTGCTAATTTTTATCGTCGATTTATAACTGGTTTTTCTGATGTCGCTAAACCGTTGACTGATTTGACTAAGAAGGGTGCTGATGTTGCTGAGTGGTCCCCTGCTGCTGTGGAGGCCTTTCGGGAGCTTAAGCGCCGCTTTTCTTCCGCCCCTGTATTGCGTCAGCCTGATGTTACTCTTCCTTTTCAGGTTGAGGTCGACGCTTCAGAAATTGGAGCTGGGGCGGTTTTGTCGCAGAAAAGTTCCGACTGCTCCGTGATGAGACCTTGTGCGTTCTTTTCTCGTAAGTTTTCGCCCGCTGAGCGAAATTATGATATTGGTAATCGGGAGCTCTTGGCTATGAAGTGGGCTTTTGAGGAGTGGCGTCATTGGCTTGAGGGGGCTAGACATCAGGTGGTGGTATTGACCGACCACAAGAATTTGATTTATCTTGAGTCCGCCAGGCGCCTGAATCCTAGACAGGCGCGCTGGTCGTTATTTTTCTCTCGGTTTAATTTTGTGGTTTCTTACCTACCGGGTTCTAAAAATGTGAAGGCGGATGCCCTTTCTAGGAGTTTTGAGCCTGATTCCCCTGGTAATTCTGAACCTACAGGTATCCTTAAGGATGGAGTGATATTATCTGCTGTTTCCCCAGATTTGCGACGGGTCTTGCAGGAGTTTCAGGCGGATAGACCTGATCGTTGCCCGCCTGGTAGATTGTTTGTTCCTGATGATTGGACCAGTAGAGTCATCTCGGAGGTCCATTCTTCTGCGTTAGCGGGTCATCCTGGAATCTTTGGTACCAGGGATTTGGTGGCTAGGTCCTTCTGGTGGCCTTCCCTGTCGCGAGATGTGCGAGGTTTTGTGCAGTCTTGTGATGTTTGTGCTCGGGCCAAGCCTTGTTGTTCTCGGGCTAGTGGATTGTTGTTATCCTTGCCTATTCCGAAGAGGCCTTGGACTCACATCTCCATGGATTTTATTTCTGATCTCCCTGTTTCTCAGAAGATGTCTGTCATCTGGGTGGTGTGTGACCGTTTCTCTAAGATGGTCCATTTGGTTCCCTTGCCTAAATTGCCTTCTTCATCCGAGCTGGTTCCTCTGTTTTTTCAAAATGTGGTGCGCTTGCATGGTATTCCGGAGAATATCGTTTCTGACAGGGGAACCCAATTCGTGTCTAGATTTTGGCGAGCGTTCTGTGCTAGGATGGGCATTGATTTGTCTTTTTCGTCTGCTTTCCACCCTCAGACTAATGGCCAGACCGAGAGAACTAATCAGACCTTGGAGACTTATTTGAGGTGTTTTGTGTCTGCGGATCAGGATGATTGGGTTGCCTTTTTGCCCTTGGCGGAGTTTGCCCTCAATAATCGGGCTAGTTCTGCCACCTTGGTTTCTCCTTTCTTCTGTAATTCGGGGTTTCATCCTCGTTTCTCTTCCGGTCAGGTGGAGTCTTCGGATTGTCCTGGAGTGGATGCTGTGGTGGAGAGGTTGCATCAGATTTGGGGGCATGTGGTGGACAATTTGAAGTTGTCCCAGGAGAAGACTCAGCATTTTGCCAACCGCCGTCGTCGTGTTGGTCCTCGTCTTTGTGTTGGGGACTTGGTGTGGTTATCTTCTCATTTTGTCCCTATGAAGGTTTCTTCTCCTAAGTTTAAGCCTCGGTTCATCGGCCCGTACAAGATATTGGAGATTCTTAACCCTGTGTCCTTTCGTTTGGACCTCCCTGCATCTTTTTCTATTCATAATGTCTTCCATCGGTCATTGTTGCGCAGGTATGAGGTACCGGTTGTGCCTTCCGTTGAGCCTCCTGCTCCGGTGTTGGTTGAGGGTGAGTTGGAGTACGTTGTCGAGAAGATCTTGGACTCCCGTGTTTCCAGACGGAGACTTCAGTATCTGGTCAAGTGGAAGGGCTACGGTCAGGAGGATAACTCTTGGGTGACAGCCTCTGATGTTCATGCCTCCGATTTGGTCCGTGCCTTTCATAGGGCTCATCCTGATCGCCCTGGTGGTTCTGGTGAGGGTTCGGTGCCCCCTCCTTGAGGGGGGGGGTACTGTTGTGAATTTGGTTTCTGGGCTCCCCCGGTGGTTTCTGGTGGTACTGCACTTATGTGCTTCATCTCCTCTGTTCACCTGTTTCCATCAGGATGTGGGAGTTTTCTATTTAACCTTGCTCCTCAGTCATTTCTATGCCGGCCAACAATGTTACCAGAAGCCTTTCTGTTGCATGTTCCTGCTCCTAGACTACTATCAGCTAAGTTGGACTTGTAGTCCTAAGTTTGTTTTTCATTTTTGTTCCAGTTCTCTGCGATTGATTATTTCTGAGGCTGGAAGCTCTTGTGAGCTGAAATTGCCACTCTGGTGTCATGAGTTGATATTAGAGTCTTAAAGTAATTTCAGGATGGTTTTGAAAGGGTTTTCAGCTGACTGTGAAGTTCCCTTTTCTGTCTTCCTACTATCTAGTAAGCGGACCTCAATTTGCTAAACCTATCTTCATACTTCGTATGTCAATTTCCTCTGAAATCACCGACAATATATGTGGGGGCTACTGTCTGCCTTTTGGGGAAAATTTCTCTAGAGGTAAGCCAGGTCTGTATTTTCCTCTGCTAGGGTCAGTCAGTTCTCCGGCTGGCGCTGGGCGTCTAGGGATAAAACGTAGGCACGCTACCCGGCCACTGTTAGTTGTGCGGTAGGTTTAGCTCACAGTCAGCTCGAGTTCCCATCTTCCAAGAGCTAGTCCTTTTTGTATGCTTTACTATGTTCTCTTGCCATTGAGAACCATGACACTTATGTATTGTCCCTGCCCATAGCTGTACAAGTGTTTATGGTACAGTGCACTTCGGGGCTCAAAAACAATTCAAGAGAGTAGCCTGTATTCTCCTGAACGTGAGAGCTGAGAGAGGTCTTCCTTTTTGCAGTAAACAATAGCGGATGAGTATCTCCCAGTGAGGCTGAGTAAATGCCATCATTTTTTGAAAATAACACAAAATTAATTTTGATCAGATTAAATATATTGCACAGAGAATGAAGGTTCTGACCCACAGAAGTTGTGCACACCTTGCACAATACTTTTAAGGGCATGGGACCTCTTCCTTAGCTATGTATAGCTGCACCAACCATAGGCTCACAATGCGGATGAAATAGAGGAAAAAGACACAGGAAAAGGTATTGTCCGGGTGCAGCACAGTAAGAAAACACCGACAAGCCAGCTCCAGGCAATGAAAATGTTCAATTAGCTATGCATTTCAAGGACGGTCCATTCTCTTCATCAGGTACATAAATACAAAGGCAAACACATGGCCATTATTCAGGTGGATAATGACATCACAATTGCATATAATATGATTAAAAAACATTAAATTTATATATAAATGGTATATTTAAAATAATAATCTACTATATACTAATAAGTTTCCCCACCCCATTTGCAACAAAATTACGTAATCCCCATGACAATCACTTGGAATAATGCACCCCAGATTCATGTTTCATGTTTATAAAAATCCACATGAATAACTGGATATTCAATTACATTCAAGCTACATGTAATTACATTATGGTATAAACCTTTGATTTAATTAGGAATTTTGGAGAACATTGATATGACTCATATGTTGTTACCTCTAACTCCTCACCACATTTGCAGAAGGAAATTCACCAAAAAATCACTAGTAGCAATGCACCCAAAATTCAATATATACTGTATAATCCACATGCATAAATCGATGTTCAATTTCATCAATTCCAACAAAAGATGGTTTATTCATATTGAATATGAATTTTTAATTAAGGTTGAAGATTATGAAGAAACTGCTGCAATAAATCCCATCAGCCAACTCCTGATCACCCCATGTTCCTAAAAAAGATCTCTTATTGCATTAATCCTAACCCTACCATGTGTAGTGTATGGTTTCATAGAGACCCTCAGGGGTAAATGTTGACAATTTAAAGATCCACAAGGACTCTCTATTAATCAATCTCTCAAAGCAATCAGAGAATTTATCTGTTATATATTCTAATATTTTTAAATGCAAAACACAGGATTATTTGGGTGATAAATAAAAAAAAGTTTAGATAGACTGTTGTTAATCACCCCATTCCTAATGTTATGTCTGTGCTTGTGCATTCTATTGTGGGACGTATATATAGTACAACCAACATATTGAAGCCCCACACCTACATTCGGGAAGATAAAATACAAAGGATGAGTTCCACACATGTAGAACCATTGCGCAACACAAACATTTATAACCCCATATGGTTATATTCCTACCAATTCAGGAAACAATGTATAGTATAGTGACCTGTTTGTGAGTTCACTAATTTCTTACTAATGAGACTAAAGGTACCTTCACACTAACCGACTTTGCAGCGATAACGATAGCGATCCGTGACGTTGCAGCGTCCTGGATAGCGATATCGTTGTGTTTGACACACAGCAGCGAACTGGATCCTGCTGTGATATCGCTGGTCGTTGCTGAAAGTTCAGAACTTTATTTGGTCATCAGATCGGCGTGTATCGTCGTGTTTGACAGCCAAAGCAACGATGCCAGCGATGTTTTACAGTGGTAACCAGGGTAAATATCGGGTTACTAAGCGCAGGGCCGCGCTTAGTAACCCGATGTTTACCCTGGTTACCATTGTAAATGTAAAAAAAAACAAACAGTACATACTCACCTTCTGCTGTTTGTCACACGTCCCTCGCCGTCTGCTTCCCGCACTGACTGTGACCACCGGCCGTAAAGTGAAAGCAGAGCACAGCAGTGACGTCACCGCTGTGCCCTGCTTTCCGGCTGGCACTCACAGTCAGTGCGGGAAGCAGACAGCGAGGGACGTGTGACAGACAGCAGAAGGTGAGTATGTACTGTTTGTTTTTTTTACATTTACAATGGTAACCAGGGTAAACATCGGGTTACTAAGCGCGGCCCTGCGCTTAGTAACCCGATGTTTACCCTGGTTACCAGGGGACTTCGGCATCGTTGGTCGCTGGAGAGCTGTCTGTGTGACAGCTCTCCAGCGACCAAACAGCGACGCTGCAGCGATCGGCATCGTTGTCGATATCGCTGCAGCGTCGTTTAGTGTGAAGGTACCTTAAGTGTTAGGACTGGCGGAATGCACCGAGTAAATATAGAGATGTTATTTGGTCCGTTCGCAGCCCGGGGTCCACCGTGCAGGAAAAGAACCTGATGCTGGCAAACGGCGGCTCTATATGGTGGTAGAATCGATCTCTGTTGCTTCACAGAGTAGCTATAAAGAAAGGACTGTGTCCTGTTAAACTCCACAGGAATACACAGTAACTGCTGAGCAGATAGCAGCTTGTGGTCACGCAGTCAAGGAGGCAAACATACAATCTCCGCACCGGAGGAGCTGGTATTCTAGGTGGCTTATTTCAGCCGGGGCCCTGAAACCATACACACAATCTCCTCACCAGAGGTGCCGGTATTCTAAGTGGCTTATTTCAGCCGAGTCCCTGAAACCACACAAGAGTGACCACATTGGCGCAAAACTCATAACATGCATTGATCCTAGCGCATGGCGGTGCGGCCATGCGAACCTTATATAGCTGCAGCAAGTACAAGACCTTCCTAGAAGGACCAATGAGAGGCTGCCACAGAGCCGGAGCACCTTCAGGACCTTCCTGGAGAACCTATGGGCTTTGCTGCAGTATTCAAGCATGTGACCCTTGATCTCCAATGAGAGATCTTACCCTGGGCATGCTCAGGAGGAGAAAAGCAGGACTTAGTCCCAAAAGCGTCTGCTTGCCGCTGCCCAGCACTGGCTTCAATGGCAGAAGCTGGAAAAGCAGCAGTAACCCTTTGCACAGAGTCAGACTGAGCGAGACACTGGGACCGACGTCTCTGCTGAGCAGACTCCACTGTGGCAGGAGAAGAATGGGGGACCGCAGTGGAGATGGCCCGAGATTTCCCCTGTGCAGAGGCGGGAACTCTACCCCTAACACTAAGTTCAACAAAATTCTTCAAGTTTCTATTTTTTCTGAAAAGTAGATACATTATTTTTATATATAAATTTTATATATTTTGTAATCATATTGTGTGCAAGTGTGAAGTCATTATCAACCTGTATAAAGGCCATGTCTTTTCTTTTGTGTGTATGTGCCTGATGAAGAGGACAGATCGTCCTTGAAACAGGTAGCCAATTAAAATTTTCTTTGCGTGGAGCTGGTTTTTTGGTGTGTTCTTCCTGTGCAGCACCCAGACTATACCTCTTCCTGTTTCTTTGTTCTCCATCATTTCTTGAAAGGCGTTATCTCCAAAGGATTGTATGGCATAACTGGACCAAGAGCAAATTGATCAAGGAAGATTTTTGTTGGCAAAGCAGTGAATGACTAAAATGTATACATCTGTTTCCTCAACACACAATTAGGAATATTTTCTGGCACGATGGAGAAGGAGTAGCATAATCCTTAGAAAACATGCAGCAATGGTGGATGACAATAATGATGGTTATAAAGAGATTGACCAGCTACTACAAGGATTCAGCTTAGCTAATGGAAAAATTAAAGTGACAAGCAGAGGGTGGAGGACACACCTTGAGGCTTGCTCTGATTGCTTACTTTTCCCAAATGAGAAGGTGATGTTAGTTTATGTGCTGATTGTAGACTGCCAACATGCAAAAAGTCATCTAACAGCAACATGCAACAGAACTTCCACATAGGATATGCTCACACAACTTGGCACTGCCACCAACAGAGCATTCAGGTGATGTTGAGTTTCCTTCACCATCAGCATGTGCAGCATCTCCTGTTTCAGAACTTACTGGAGAACAAGCAGATTTTGTCCCATGTGATTTTGCTGTATATACCTGAGGTCAACACACTTGTCGTCTGATGACATAACCTCTTCAGACGAACTGTCAGGTTCCCAGGCCTAGTCCACCATAGAGTTGTCGTTACCATCAACAGCCGCAGCAGCATCATTGTTATCATTGAGCTGGCTGATAATTACCTTTGTGTTGGAAGTGGCATGAGCTCCTTGCTGTCATCTCTCCTCCAGGATCTGCTCCTGTGATATTGTTTCTATCACGATGTTCCACTGTATTCTTTGTGCAGGCAGCACTGGTGATAGAGGAGATGTTGTGAATAAAGGTACCTTCACACGAAACGACTTTGTAACGATATCGCTAGCGATCCGTGACGTTGCAGCGTCCTGGCTAGCGATATTGTTTAGTTTGACACGCAGCAGCGATCAGGATCCTGCTGTGATGTCGCTGGTCGCTGAATAAAGTTCAGAACTTTATTTGGTCGTCCGATCGCCGTGTATCGTTGTGTTTGACAGCAAAAGCAACGATACCAGCGATATTTTACACTGGTAACCAGGGTAAACATCGGGTTACTAAGCGCAGGGCCGCGCTTAGTAACCCGATGTTTACCCTGGTTACCAGCGTAAACGTAAAAAAAAAAAAACAGTACATACTCACCATCTGATGTCCGTCAGGTCCCTTGCCGTCTGCTTCCCACACTGACTGAGCGCCGCAAAGTGAAAGTGAAAGTACAGCACAGCGGTGACGTCACCGTTGTGCTCTGCTCTCATTGTACGGCGGCACTCAGTCAGAGCAGGAAGCAGACGGCAAGGGACCTGACGGACATCAGATGGTGAGTATGTACTGTTTGTTTTTTTTTACTTTTACGATGGTAACCAGGGTAAACATCGGGTTACTAAGCGCGGCCCTGCGCTTAGTAACCCGATGTTTACCCTGGTTACCCGGGGACCTCGGCATCGTTGGTCGCTGGAGAGCGGTCTGTGTGACAGCTCTCCAGCAAACAAACAGCGATGCTGCAGCGATCGGCATCGTTGTCGCTATCGCTGCAGCGTCGTTTCGTGTGAAGGTACCTTAAAAGTTCTGTGCAGGCATGCTCTGTCCAACCATTAAAGCTCTGAAACTAGGGTTTCTGAGTCCTATAGTGCCACCTGCACTGGCAGTATTGGCAAATGTGCTATCCACATGGTATAATCAGCTACCTGCTTTCATCAATGGGACAGAACCACAACCTACTAATTCTCCCAGCTTACCACTAAGAACTGCCTTATGAAGTTTATGTACTCTGGTTAAGTCCTGTGCGTTCAGCTCCTGCTTTGATTGTTTGTATACCTGTTGTCTGGCCATGGTCTTTATCCTGACCATTTTTTGGCTTCTAATTTTGGAACTTTTTTAACCCTCCTGATTAGGGCTCAGCTATCTTACCCTCTTGCTAGTCTTCACTGTCGGTGAAAAGGTGAATTAAATGTGTGGCACCCCAGGAGTCCAGTTGCCAAAGTGGCATTTCCTCCCTCACAGGGGGTGATTTCATGCCTGGAGCAAGGAGGAGTCCACTTACCAGGCAATACCGGCATCCAACACCTTTCCTGCTCCAGATCAGAAGGGGGAGCTCTCTCACCCGGTTTCAGGAGAGCTTCCCTATAAGTTCTGGTATGGAGGTGGAGTTAGTCAGTCAGTCAGTAGTCTGAGAGTGAGAGGAGAGGAGGGAAGTCAAGGAGAACCTGGGGAGTGATGCTGTAGCCAGGCTCACCCCAGAAAAGAGCACTGACAAAAGAGGACTCCAGAGTTCTTGGCTGTGTAAGTGCTGTACACCTCACAGCCAAATCTGGAGGGCAGGGAACTGAAAGCTCTCTGGCGATACTGAACACCTGGAGGCACCACAGCAGACCCAGAGCCAGGGCTGACAATGAAAGGCAGTGCCTATGATAGGCTCACGCTGTCTGCCATACAGGTTAGAAGCAACACGCAGCAGAGGAACTTGAGCAGAGCTTAAAGCAGCAAGGACCTAGAGAATAGCGCAGAAGGAAGGCCTCTGAACCCACCTGGCTAAGTGGATCCTAAGTTGCTTCCAGGCTGCCCGGATCCCATCATCATCTGTTATCCGTGCCCAGGACTGCACCTGCAACTGACAAGTAAAGGTAAAGGAAACTGCAATCCTTGTGTCCTTCAGCCATTTCCCGCACCCTCAGTCCTGCACTCTATCATCTACAATCCCTTACCAACGATACCGGTAGACTTTGGTCCCTGCTCCACCTGTGGGGAGCAGAACCTTCCCAGCTGCATCAGCATCGGCCCCATCGGTCCCCTTAAGCAGCGTTGGCCATCCATTGCTGAACACCAGAGGTGGCGGCACAAACTAACTCCCTACAGACTCTATTGCTGCTTCACTTCATTAATTTTATTGGACGCCCAGGGCCACGGACCAGGTCACTGCTGCCATGCCCACCCCCTTAAGAACCGTCAGACCCGGCCCAAGTACATCACTGCCCTAGCGGGTGCTTCAAATGGCTTGTGCAAAGGGAATTCATGGTAGCCATTTTAGAGACAGACACATAAACCACTGATGAACACATGATACTCTTGCACCCACGCCTTATTTTCATCTTGTGATTTGCCTTAGTTTAGAGTGCTACTACCACTGCCAATAACCCCGAACACCAAGTCTTGCAGGGCTAGCAACACAGCTCAGCCTTAGAATGTTATACAAAAGAAAAAACACACTGGCGCTCCTAAGATGTATAAGATGGAAAGCTGCTGGTGCCTAGACAGCCACTGTGCTAAATCTGTCACGTAATATGGAAAATTTGTAAAATAGATAAGGACACCGCGCTAACCAACTGGAAACGTACAATAGGGTCAAAGTGCCTAAAAGATGAGAAACCTGAGAATGGATACAAAGGAGCTGCTAATAGGCAGCTAACAACAATGAGGAAGTGGCTCCGTCCCTACAATAACACTGCTAGTCACAGCTCAACTACTAATAGAAGTACATATAAATAAAAATAAAAATGAAAATAAGCAAATGCCAGACAGCCGTTGCCAGCAATCACTGGCCGCCCGATGACTGAATGCCTGTGGTAAGTGCAATATGTATGTAAGTGTATAACAGATAAATTGAAGTTAATACACTTACTGTAGAGTTACAGGTGCTAGCGTGGTGCTGGTGTGGATAGGAGCAGGGGCAGCTGCCAGCTGTGTGTCCGGGGCAAGAAGGTCCAGACGGCGGTGAGGGGCGGCAGAAGCACTCACTGGTTCGGGAGCGTCCTCCCTAGCTAGTGCTCTTGTTACACACGCCTGGAGCGCTGTATAGCCGGCACACGTGGGCTGCGAGGATACCGCTAGACAGAGCGGTGGAGTAAGGGGGCGTGTGGTAAGGGTGACGTCACCAGGATCGAGAAGGGGGGAAAGAGCAGAGGACGGGTGCCTGTAGGGACCACAGTGCCTACGCGTTTCGAAGGTCTCCGGACCTTCTTCGTCAGGGCTGTAGGTCCCGGCGGTCTCCTGCTCTTAAAACCACTACTGCTCCAAAAAAAAAAAAGTAGAGAAACCACACCCACTAGCAGCACTGGTATAAGATACAGTTAAAGTGCATGAATGGAGAAGATGAGTGTGAAGTGTGCGCCGCCAGACGCGCTATATGTCCCTATATGTGTTAAAAAACTTAATATGTGTAAAAAACTTTATTACATAAATTACAATAAAAAACATATTAAAAATGCATAAAAATACATTAAAAATCCATATTTCATGGTGGTATCTTAAAAGACAAAAACGTGCAAAAACATAAAAACCACCTCATGGTATAATGAGTATAATACACCCCCCAAAAAGCAGTATACAAATGGTGGGGCAAGGAGTAAATGAAACCACAAGCAACATTATGGGTAAAAATGGTTTAAAATAGGTTAAAATGGGTGCATAAGGAAAGGGAGAGAAGTTACCCAGGAATTTAAAATGGAATAGGGGGCATCTTCATGAGAAGGCATATAGTTCGACCTCATGATTCAAGCCTTTAGGGGCCAGGCTGTCTAATATGAAGATCCACTTAGATTCTGTGCGTGACATTAGTTTAATATAGTCACCCCCCCTCCAATTTTTCTGGACCCCCTGAATACCACAGAAAGTAAGTCCCCTTGTTGATCTTCCGTGGTGCTCCTTAAAATGTCTAGACAGAGGATGGCCTTCAAAACCTTTATCTATATTATTAAAGTGCTCCTTCAGCCTATCCATCAGTCTACGTTTGGTGCGTCCTACATAAATTTTTTCACAAGGGCACTTAATTAAATAAATAACTCCCGATGACCAACACGATATGTCATCCTTGATTAAAAATTCCCGGGTTCCATCTGAATTATAAAATTTCAGTTGTTTAGATTTCCTAAAATTGGTACGCACACAACAGGAACAAGTACCACATGGTGTGAAACCTGGATTTTTTGAAAGTGTTCTTGTAGTGGGACCCTTTGTAGTTGTAGGAGCTATAATATTACCAATGGTTTGAGATTTCCTAAAGATGAATCTTGGTTGTTGTGGTAATAACTCACCTATCACTCTATCTAGTTGGAGAGTTGGCCAGTGTTTGCGTACGATTTTGGTAAAATGTTTATACCCATAATGGTATTGCGTGATAATGGGTAGTTGTTGAATTTGTTCTGGAATGCCCTCTAGGGTACTGGTATCCCTCCTTGTTTTGTGTATGAGGGTGTCCCTAGAGGTTTCGTACACCTCCTTATTGGTTGCCTCAACTAAATCCTTCGGATAGCCTTTTTCGAGGAATTGCCCTGTCAGGTATTCTGCCTCAGTTTCATAATCCTGTAGTTTAGTGCAATTCCGTCTTATTCGGGTGAATTGACCTTTAGGAATATTATTCAGCCAGACCGGTAGGTGACAACTATTAATATCGATGAAACCATTACAGTCCACCGCCTTACGGTGGCATTTGGTTAACACCTGATTGTCCTCGATGTAAATACTCAAATCTAGGAAATTAATTTCCGTTCTGCTGGTGGTTGCCGTAAATTCAAGCCCGAAATCATTTGAATTAAGGGTGGCAATAAATGCATCCAATTTATGTTGGGGGCCATTCCAAATAAATAGTACATCATCTATAAAACGTTTCCACATAACTAACCCAGTATGAGGGCTATCGGTGAGTTTTATGTGTAGCTCCTCCCACTTGGCTACGTACAGGTTCGCATAACTGGGAGCAAAACGGGTGCCCATGGCCGTTCCCCATGTCTGAAGGTAAAACTGACCATCATAAACAAAATAGTTATGTTCTAAAATGAATAGAATACTCTCAATAATGAACCTGATCTGTGTATCCTTATAAATGTCCAGATTTTTCAAATAGTGTTCGGCCGCTTCGCATCCTTTTGAATGGTTTATCACCGTGTAAAGAGACTTGATATCAAGTGTTCCCAAAATGAAGCCATTCTCCCAATGTATTTTTTCCAATAGTTGGAGCACTTGACTGGTGTCTTTCAGATAGGCCGGGACGATAGACAAACACTTCTGAAGATGTGAATCCACATAGCGCGATAAATTAGAAGTCAGGCAATTAATGCCTGCAATAATAGGTCTACCTGGTGGATGCGTCTCATCCTTATGCATTTTAGGAAGATAATAAAATATTGCAATACTAGGGTTTTTGTTCAGGATAAATTGAAATTCTTTTTTATTTAAAATGCCTAAAGATTTGCCCCGTGATGCCAGCACATTAAGCAACTTGACATAACGTTCAGTTGGGTCACTGATAAGTTTTTTGTAAGTAATCCCATCATTAAGAAGTCTGCTGGATTCCTCCTGGTATGCAGTTAGATTAAGTAGGACGATCCCACCTCCTTTATCCGCAGGGCGTATCACAATGCCATTATTCTCTTGAAGTTCATCCATTCTCAGGTTTCTCATCTTTTAGGCACTTTGACCCTATTGTACGTTTCCAGTTGGTTAGCGAGGTGTCCTTATCTATTTTACAAATCAGCCTTAGAATGTGTTCATTCATCTCTTCTCACCCTATGGAATGTGAGTAGAAAGGCTAACTGTTCATCTCCTTCAATAAATCAACTGAAATAAGTTGTTTTCGTGAATTACATTCTGTAGATAATGGGACTAAATAGAAGAACAGAAACTGGAATCAGTGACAGAAAGGAAATACTACTCTGTATATTAAGTGTTATGGAGGCACTGTAAGTGGACTGTGCAGAACACTGATGGTGTCAATATCAGAGGCTTTATCATCCTGCTGTGACTGAGACAAAAGATTTGAAATATACTTCATTATGTCTTCTACACTGCTCTAAAAAATAAATGGAACACTTAAACAACAGAATATAACTCCAAGTAAATCAAACTTCTGTGAAATCAAACTGTCCACTTAGGAAGCAGCACTGATTGACAATCAATTTCACATGCTGTTGTAGAAATGGAATAGATAACAGATGGAAATTACTGGCAATTATTAAGAGACACTCAAAAAAGGAGTGGTTCTGCAAATGGGGCCACACACCACCTCTCAGTTCCAATGCTTTCTGGCTGATGTTTTGGTCACTTTTGAATGTTGGTTGTGCTTTCACACTCGTGGTAGCATGAGACGGACTCCACAACCCACACAAGTGGCTCAGATAGTGCAGCTCATCTAGTATGGCACATCAATGCGAGCTGTGGCAAGAAGATTTGCTGTGTCTGTCAGCATAGTGTCCAGAGGCAGGAGGCGATACCAGGAGACAGGCCAGTACACCAGGAGATGTGGAGGGGGCTGTAGGAGGGCAACAACCCAGCAGCAGGATCCCTACCTCAGCCTTTGTGCAAGGAAGAACAGGAGGAGCACTGCCAGAGCCCAGCAAAATGACCTCCAGAAGGCCACAAATGTGCATGTGTCTGCACAAATGTTTAGAAACTGACTCCATGAGGATGGTCTGAGTGCCTCATGTCCACAGATGAGGGTTTTGCTCACAGCCCAACACCATGCAGGAGGACTGGCAATTGCCACAGAACACTAGGATTGGCAAATTCACCACTGGGCCCTGTGCTCTTCACAGATGAGAGCAGGTTCACACTGAGCACATGTGACAGACGTGACAGAGTCTGGAGATGCTGTGGAGAGCGATCTGCTGCCTGCAACATCCTTCAGCATGACCGGTTTGGCAGTGGGTCAGTAACGGTGTGGGGTGGAATTTCTCTGGAGGGCCGCACAGCTCTCCATGTGCTTTCCTGAGGTAGCCTGACTGCCATTAGGTACCGAGATGAGATCCTTAGACCCCTTGTGAGACCATATGCTGGTGCAGTTGGCCCTGGGTTCCTCCTAATGCAGGACAATGCCAGACCCAATGTGGTTGGAGTGTGTCAGCAATTCCAGCAAGATGCAGGCATTGAAGCTGTGGACTGGCCCGCCCGTTCCCCAGACCGGAATCCGATTGAACACATCTGGGACATCATGTCTCGCACCATCCACCAATGTCACGTTGCACCACAGACTTTCCAGGAGTTGGCGGATGCTTTAGTCCAGGTCTGGGAGGAGATACCTCAGGAGACCATCCACCGCCTCATCAGGAGCATGCTCAGGCATTGTAGGGAGGTCATACAGGCACATGGAGGCAACACACACACAACTGAACATCATTTCCTTGTCTTGAGGCATTTCCACTGAAGTTTGATCAGCCTGTAATTTGATTTTCCACTTCGATTTTGAGTATCATTCCAAATCCTGACCTCCATGGGATATTCATCTTGATTTACAGTGATCATTTTTATGTTTTATTGTTCTCAACACATTCCACTATGTAATGAATAAAGATTTGCAACTGGTTCCGCCAGTCCTAACAGTATGGGTAGTTTTTTCTCTAATGTAACCACATACGTTTCCGGTGCCACACTTCGGTTTAAAACACATTTTGGTAATAAGCGTTTATGTCTTGTCATAAAGCTTACTCCAGAAGCACATATAGGGAAAAAATTGCTGATGAAGACCCCTAAACCTCCAAAAGGCAAAGTCCCTACCTGCATCTCTTATATGGGATCTGTAGTTCAGCATGTCAAGACATCAAAACACTCTTCTTAATCTCCTCTTTCACCATTATTAAAATCAGCTGCATTCAATTGGTAGCAATAGAGTTTAAGACTTCTTTCTCTCTGGAGAGGCGATTTTCATATTTAAATTCTCACATGGCCTATAAATCTACTTACACCAGCTTACACCAGCTTGGAAGTTTCCATAAGGACAATCATTCCCCATCATACCTTTTGTCAGAGGCCTCTCATCCAGCCAAATCAGACCTCCTCCTTTGCACTGACTAGTGTCTACCGATAGTGTCTTGTTCAGTTTCTTAGCCATGTGGCAAGGCTCAGTAAAGGGTAGATATTGCCTTGCTACATCAAGTGTCCACTATTGCACCAGAACAGAAATGTGCTCTGATGGAACAATGAAACATGCAGCCGATCAGCAGGCAGTTTCTTTCTCCAGAGGTCACGTCACATAATAATGTAATGTGATTGCTGAAAATGTCAGGGGACATCGAAGGACAGGTGTCTGTCCAGGAGTCAAACACTTCTGCAGTTCTAATACTAACAGACATACATTATGAAAGTGGTTTCCAGTCCACATTTAAGATGCAATGGGATTGTCTACACCGTGTTCCAAAGTCATAAAGATTTCATTGTTTTGTTTTTCAAACTCGTGGACGGTACTGTGTCTCAAGACTCAATGGATCACTGAAATCAATCTTAAACACATGTGATAATTAGTTTTCCAGGTGATTCTAATTAAAGGAAAACTACTTAAAAATGATGTTCCACATTATTAAGCAGGCCACAGTTTTCAAGTAACCAAAAAGCATCAAATAGTGCAATGCCTTGGTCAAGGGATGAAAACATTAGATATTTCATGAAAACTTAACAGTGATCATGATACTGTGAAGAGATTTGTGACTGAAACAGAGCACAGACAGCGTTCATGCAGATAAAGGCATAATGAGGAAGGTTTCTGCTAGACAAATTCATTGGATTAAGAGAGCAGCTGCCAAATTACTATTACAAAGCAGCAAACAGATATTTGAAGCTGCTGGTGCCTCTGGAGTTCCTCGAACCTCAAGGTGTAGGATCCTTCAAAGGCTTTCTGTGGTGCATAAACCTACTATTTGGCCACCCCTAAACAGTGTTCACAAGCAGAAGTGGTTGCAGTGGGCCCAGACATACATGAAGACTAATTTTAAAACAGTCTTGTTTACTGATGAGTGTCAAGCAACCCTGGATGGTCCAAATGGATGGAGTAGTGGATGGTTGGTGGATGGCCACCATGTCCCAACAAGGCTGTGACGTCCGCAAGGAGGAGGATGAGTCATGTTTTGAGACGGAATCATGGGGAAACAGCTGGTAGGGCCCTTTAAGGTTCCTGAAGGTGTGAAAATGATCTCTGCAAAGTGTATAGAGTTTCTGACTGACAACTTTCTTCCATGGTATAAAAAGCAGAAACGTGCCTTCAGGAGCAAAATCATCTTCACGCATGACAATGCACCATCTCATGCTGCAAAGAATACCTCTGAGTCATTGGCTGCTATGGGCATAAAAGGAGATAAACTCATGGTGTGGCCACCATCTTCCCCTGACCTCAACCCTGTAGAGAACCTTTGGAGTATCATCAAGCAAAAGATCTATGAGGGTGGGAGGCAGTTCACATCAAAACAGCAGCTCTGGAGGCTATTCTGACTTCATGCAAAGAAATACAAGTAGAAACTCTCCAAAAACTCACAAGTAGTGTTGAGCATTCCGATACCGCAAGTATCGGGTATTGGCCGATACTTGCGGTATCGGAATTCCGATACCGAGTTCCGATATTTTTGTGATATCGGAAATCGGAATCGGAAGTTCCCAGTGTATGGTTCCCAGGGTCTGGAGGAGAGGAAACTCTCCTTCAGGCCCTGGGATCCATATTCATGTAAAAAATAAAGAATTCAAATGAAAAATATGGATATACTCACCCCTCTGGCGGCCCCTGGACCTTACCGATGTAACCGGGAGCCTCCGTTCCTAAGAATGAGGAGTTTAGGACCTGCGATGATGTCGCGGCTTGTGATTGGTTGCATGAGCGGTCACGCGAACAATCACAAGCCGCGACGTCATCGCAGGTCTTTCACTCGCTCATTCTTAGGAACGGAGGCTGCCGGTTACAGCGGTTACTACCAGGGCACGTCAGAGGGTGAGTATATCCCTATTTTTTATTTTTATTCTTTATTTTACACATTAATATGGATCCCAGGGCCTGAAAGAGAGTTTCCTCTCTGTTGTGAATTCCGTTCTCGGACTCCCTCCTGTGGTCATGAATGGTACTTTGGTTGGTTCTGCTCTTGGACTCCCTCTGGTGGCTTCGAGCGGAACTGCTGGTCACTGAGGTTGGCTTTATCAGCTGCTCTCATTTATTGCTATGCTGGCTTCCCTATTTAACTCCACTCAGATCGTTACTTCATGCCAGCTGTCAATGTTTCAGTATTGGTTCAGATCTCTCTTGGACTTCTCTGAGGACCTGTCTACTCCAGCAGAAGCTAAGTCTTTGCTAGTTCATTTGTTGTTACTGCTTCCTGAATATATTTCTTAGTACTGCTAATTTCTAGTCCAGCTTGCTATCATGATATTCCCTTGCTAGCTGGAAGCTCTGGGGGTGCAGAGTGGCACCTCCACACCGTGAGTCGGTGTGGGGAGTCTTTTTGCTTACTCTGCGTGGTTTTTTGTAGTCTTTTCTGCTGACCGCATAGTTCCCTTTTCTATCCTCTGACTATTTAGTGAAATCTGGCCTCCTTTGCTAAAACCTGTTTCATTCCTGTGTTTGTGACTTTCCTCTTAACTCACAGTCAATATATGTGGGGGTCTGCCTTTACCTTTGGGGAATTTCTCTGAGGCAAGGTAAGGCTTCTATTTCTATCTTTAGGTGTAGTTAGCTCTTAGGCTGTGAAGAGGCGTCTAGGGAGAGTGTTGTGAACTCTATTTTTGGGCTCCCTCTAGTGGTCACAAGCGGTACTGTGTAGTGTTGTCTTTCTGCAGGTTGGCAGCATCAGCTGGTTCGTTATCCTTGGTTGGTTTCCTATTTAGCTCACCTGGATACTCAGTTCCTTGCCTGCTATCAATGTATTCAGTGCTCTTCAGATTCCTTGTGACTACCTTGCTCCCAGTCTCTCCAAGACAAGCTAAGTCTTTGTTTGTTCATTTTTGATTATCAGCATTCATCATGTTTCTTGTCCAGCTTGCTAAAATGTGATTTCCTCGCTTGCTGGTTGCTCTAGGGGACTGAGTTTCTCCCCCCACACCGTTAGTTGGTGCGGGGGTTCTTGAAATCTCAGTGTGGATATTTTGTAAGGGTTTTTTACTGACCGCATAGACCCCTTTTCTATTCTCTGCTATCTAGTATTAGTGGGCCTCATTTGCTGAATCTGTTTTCACCCCTGTGTATGTGCCTTCCTCTTACCTCACCGTTATTATTTGTTGGGGGCTTCTATATCTTTGGGGATTATTTCTCTGGAGGCAAGAGAGGTCTTTCTTTCTCTCTAGGGGTAGTTAGTTCCTCAGGCTGGCTCGAGACGTCTAGGATTTTTAGGCACGTTCACCGGCTACTTCTAGTGTGTTTGGATAGGTTCAGATTTGCGGTCAGTCCAGTTTGCCACCTCCCTAGAGCTTGTCCTATGTTTGTTACTTAGCTGGAGTAATTTGTGATCCTCAACCACTAAGGATCATAACAGTATAGCAGGCCCGAAAGTGTTTAATGCATCGCAGAAGTGGGATAAAAAGAAGACCTGAGTACATTTTTTTTTTTTCTCCTCCCGCTTTTCCTTTGCTGCAGTCTGTTTAGCTTCTTTCATCCCCTTGAACTCTGGGTGGTTTTGAGCTCAGCTGCAGACATGAATGTTCAGACTCTGACTTCTTGTGTGGATCATCTTACTGCACGGGTGCAAAGTATTCCGGATTTTGTTATTCATAGCCCTATGTCAGAACCAAAGATACCCATTCCTGAGTTGTTTTCTGGAGATAGATCTAGGTTTCTAAATTTTAAGAATAATTGTAAGTTATTTCTATCTCTGAGACCTTGTTCCTCTGGTGATTCCGCTCAGCAAGTTAAAATTGTTATCTTTTTGTTGCGTGGCGACCCCCAAGATTGGGCTTTCTCTCTGGCGCCCGGAGATCCTGCATTGCTTAATGTAGATGCATTTTTTCTGGCTCTTGGACTGCTTTATGAGGAGCCTAATCTTGAGAATCAGGCAGAAAAAGCGTTGCTGGCTATCTCTCAAGGTCAGGATGAAGCAGAGGTGTATTGTCAAAAATTTCGGAAATGATCGGTGCTTACTCAATGGAATGAGTGTGCCCTGGCTGCAAGTTTCAGAGAAGGTCTTTCTGAGGCCGTTAAGAATGTTATGGTGGGGTTTCCCACCCCTACAAGTCTGAGTGATTCTATGACTTTAGCCATTCATGTTGATCGGCGTTTGCGGGAGCGTAAATCTGCTCATCCTTTGGCGGTATTTTCTGAGCAGAGACCTGAGTCTATGCAATGTGACCGAACTCTGACCAGAATTGAGCGACAAAGTCATAGACGTCAAAATGGGTTGTGCTTTTACTGTGGTGATTCTACTCATGTTATCTCAGCATGCTCTAAACGCTTAAAAAAATTCGCTAAACCTGTCACCATTGGTACTATACAGCCTAAATTTATTTTGTCTGTTACTTTGATTTGTTCTTTGTCGTCCTATCCGGTTATGGCTTTTGTGGATTCGGGTGCTGCCCTGAATCTGATGGATTTGTCGTTTGCCAGGCGCTGTGGTTTTGTCCTGGAGCCTTTGGAATTTCCTATTCCTCTGAGGGGAATTGATGCTACGCCATTGGCTGAGAATAAGCCTCAGTATTGGACGCAAATGACCATGTGCATGACTCCCGTACATCAGGAGGTGATTCGCTTTCTTGTTCTGCATAATTTGCATGATGTTGTCGTTTTGGGTCTGCCATGGCTGCAGGCTCATAATCCAGTTTTAGATTGGAAAGCTATGTCTGTGTCAAGTTGGGGTTGTCAGGGAATTCATGGCGATACTCCGTTGGTGTCTATTGCTTCTTCCACTCCTTCTGAGGTCCCTAAGTTTTTGTCTGACTACCAGGATGTATTTGATGAGCCCAGGTCCACTGCCCTGCCCCCTCATAGGGATTGTGACTGTGCTATAAATTTAATTCCTGGTAGTAAATTCCCTAAGCGACGACTTTTTAATTTGTCTATACCAGAGCATGCCACGATGCAGAGTTATATAAAGGAGTCTTTGGAGAAGGGACATATTCGCCCATCCTCTTCCCCTCTTGGTGCAGGATTTTTTTTTGTGGCCAAGAAGGACGGTTCTTTGAGACCTTGTATAGATTATCGTCTTCTGAATAAAATCACAGTCAAATTTCAGTATCCTTTGCCACTATTGTCTGATTTGTTTGCTCGGATTAAGGGTGCCAGTTGGTTCACCAAGATAGATCTCCGTGGTGCGTATAACCTTGTGCGCATTAAGCAGGGAGATGAATGGAAAACAGCATTTAATACGCCCGAAGGCCATTTTGAGTACTTAGTGATGCCTTTTGGACTCTCTAATGCTCCTTCTGTGTTTCAGTCCTTCATGCATGACATCTTCCGAGAATATCTGGATAAATTTATGATTGTTTATCTGGATGACATTTTGGTCTTTTCTGATGATTGGGAGTCCCATGTGAAGCAGGTCAGGATGGTGTTTCAGGTCCTGCGTGCTAATGCTTTATTTGTGAAGGGCTCAAAATGCCTCTTCGGAGTACAGAAGGTCTCCTTTTTGGGTTTTATTTTTTCTCCTTCTACTGTGGAGATGGACCCAGTCAAGGTCCAGGCTATTCATGACTGGACTCAGCCCACGTCTGTTAAGAGTCTTCAGAAGTTCTTGGGTTTTGCTAATTTTTACCGTCGTTTCATCGCTAATTTTTCTAGCGTGGTTAAACCTTTGACGGATTTGACCAAGAAGGGTTCTGATGTTACTAATTGGTCTCCTGCGGCCGTGGAGGCCTTTCGGGAGCTGAAGCACCGGTTTTCTTCAGCTCCAGTCTTATGTCAGCCAGATGTCTCTCTCCCCTTCCAGGTCGAGGTTGATGCTTCTGAGATTGGAGCAGGGGCTGTTTTGTCGCAGAGAAGCTCTGATGGCTCTGTGATGAAGCCATGTGCTTTCTTCTCAAGAAAGTTTTCGCCTGCCGAGCGGAATTATGATGTTGGTAATCGGGAGTTGTTGGCTATGAAGTGGGCATTTGAGGAGTGGCGACATTGGCTCGAAGGAGCTAAACATCGTGTGGTGGTCTTGACTGATCACAAAAATCTGATTTACCTTGAATCTGCCAAGCGCCTGAATCCTAGACAGGCTCGTTGGTCGTTGTTTTTCTCCCGTTTCAACTTCGTGGTCTCATACCTGCCTGGTTCGAAGAACGTGAAGGCTGATGCACTTTCTAGGAGTTTTGTGCCTGACTCTCCGGGAGTTTCTGAGCCAGCTGGTATTCTCAGAGAGGGAGTGATTTTGTCTGCCATTTCCCCAGATTTGCGACGAGTGCTGCAGAAATTTCAGGCGGATAGACCTGACCGTTGTCCACCAGAGAGATTGTTTGTCCCGGATAGATGGACCAGCAGAGTTATTTCCGAGGTTCATTCTTCGGTGTTGGCGGGTCATCCTGGGATTTTTGGTACCAGAGATTTGGTGGCTAGGTCCTTCTGGTGGCCTTCCTTGTCGCGGGATGTGCGTTCCTTTGTGCAGTCTTGTGGGATTTGTGCTCGGGCTAAGCCTTGCTGTTCTCGTGCCAGCGGTTTGCTTTTGCCTTTGCCTGTTCCGAAAAGGCCTTGGACGCACATTTCCATGGATTTTATTTCGGATCTTCCAGTATCTCAGAAAATGTCTGTCATCTGGGTGGTGTGTGATCGTTTTTCCAAGATGGTCCATTTGGTGCCCTTGCCTAAGTTGCCTTCTTCCTCCGATTTGGTTCCTCTATTTTTTCAGAATGTGGTTCGCTTACACGGCATTCCTGAAAATATTGTGTCTGATAGAGGATCCCAGTTTGTGTCCAGGTTTTGGCGGACTTTTTGTGCTAAGATGGGCATTGATTTGTCTTTTTCGTCGGCCTTCCATCCTCAGACTAATGGCCAAACCGAGCGAACTAATCAGACGTTGGAAACTTATTTGAGATGTTTTGTTTCTGCTGATCAGGATGATTGGGTGACTTTTTTGCCATTGGCCAAGTTTGCCCTTAATAATCGGGCTAGTTCTGCTACTTTGGTTTCGCAATCGGGGTAGTTCTGCTACTTTGGTTTCGCCTTTTTTCTGCAATTCTGGTTTCCATCCTCGTTTTTCCTCGGGTCAGGTTGAGCCTTCTGACTGTTCTGGGGTGGATTCTGTGGTGGATAGGTTGCAGCAGATTTGTAACCATGTGGTGGACAATTTGAGGTTGTCACAGGAGAAGGCTCAGCGCTTTGCCAACCGCCGCCGTGGTGTGGGTCCCCGACTTCGTGTTGGGGATTTGGTGTGGCTGTCTTCTCGGTATGTTCCTATGAAGGTCTCCTCTCCTAAATTCAAGCCTCGCTTCATCGGTCCTTCTAAGATCTTGGAAATCCTTAACCCGGTGTCTTTTCGTTTGGATCTCCCAGCATCGTTTGCCATTCATAATGTGTTCCATAGGTCTTTGTTGCGGAGGTATGTGGTACCTGTGGTTCCTTCTGTTGAGCCTCCTGCTCCGGTGCTGGTCGAGGGCGAATTTTCTATTCTCTGCTATCTAGTATTAGTGGGCCTCATTTGCTGAATTTGTTTTCACCCCTGTGTATGTGCCTTCCTCTTACCTCACCGTTATTATTTGTTGGGGGCTTCTATATCTTTGGGGATTATTTCTCTGGAGGCAAGAGAGGTCTTTCTTTCTCTCTAGGGGTAGTTAGTTCCTCAGGCTGGCTCGAGACGTCTAGGATTTTTAGGCACGTTCACCGGCTACTTCTAGTGTGTTTGGATAGGTTCAGATTTGCGTTCAGTCCAGTTTGCCACCTCCCTAGAGCTTGTCCTATGTTTGTTACTTAGCTGGAGTAATTTGTGATCCTCAACCACTAAGGATCATAACAGGAGAGTTAGGTACGCTCCACGGCTATTTCTAGTGTGTGTGATAGGAGTAGGGTTTGCGGTCAGCAGAGTTCCCACTTCCCCAGAGCTAGTCTCGATTTTGAGTTTACTCATCAGGTCATTCCGGGTGCTCCTAACCACCAGGTCCATAACAGTACAGCTGGCCCTAAAGTGTTAATGCATCTCAAAAGAGGGATAAGAGAAGTTCTGAACCCATTTTTTTTTCTTTGCAGTGTGTTTTGTCTCTCTTTTCCCCTTAACCTCTGGGTGGTTCAGGACTCAGGTGTAGATATGGATATTCAAGGTCTGTCCTCTTGTGTGGATCATCTCACTGCAAGGGTACAAAGCATTCAAGATTATGTAGTTCAGAATCCGATGTTAGAGCCTAGAATTCCAATTCCTGATTTGTTTTCTGGGGATAGATCTAAGTTTCTGAATTTCAAAAATAATTGTAAACTGTTTCTTGCTTTGAAACCCCGCTCCTCTGGTGACCCCATTCAGCAAGTAAAAATTATTATTTCTTTGTTGCGTGGCGACCCTCAAGACTGGGCATTCTCCCTTGCGCCAGGAGATCCTGCATTGCTTAATATAGATGCGTTTTTTCTGGCGCTTGGATTGCTTTATGACGAACCGAATTCAGTGGATCAGGTGAGAAAATCTTGCTAGCTTTGTGTCAGGGTCAGGATGAAGCGGAGATATATTATCAGAAGTTTAGAAAATGGTCTGTGCTTACTCAATGGAATGAGTGTGCCCTGGCAGCAATTTTTAGAAAGGGTCTTTCTGAAGCCCTTAAGGATGTTATGGTGGGATTCCCCACGCCTGCTGGTCTGAATGAATCAATGTCCTTGGCCATCCAAATTGATCGGCGTTTGCGCGAGCGCAAAATTGTGCACCATTTGGCGGTGTCCTCTGAGCAGAGGCCTGAGCTTATGCAATGTGATAGAACTTTGACCAGAACTGAACGGCAAGAACACAGACGTCAGAATAGGCTGTGTTTTTACTGTGGTGACCCCACTCATGCTATCTCTGATTGTCCTAAGCGCACCAAGCGGTTCGCTAGGTCTGTCACCATTGGTACTGTACAGCCTAAATTTCTTTTGTCTGTTACTCTGATTTGCTCTTTGTCATCCTACTCGGTTATGGCATTTGTGGATTCAGGCGCTGCCCTGAATTTGATGGACTTGGAGTTTGCCAGGCGCTGTGGTTTTTTCTTGGAGCCTTTGCAGTATCCTATTCCATTAAGGGGAATTGATGCCACGCCGTTGGCCAAGAATAAACCTCAGTACTGGACTCAGTTGACCATGTGCATGGCTCCTGCACATCAGGAAGATATTCACTTTTTGGTGTTGCATAATTTGCATGATGTGGTCGTGTTGGGTTTGCCATGGCTACAGGTTCATAATCCAGTATTGGATTGGAAATCAATGTCTGTGTCTAGTTGGGGTTGTCAAGGGGTACATGGCGATGTTCCGTTGGTGTCAATTTCTGCTTCCACTCCTTCTGAAGTCCCTGAGTTTCTGTCAGATTACCAGGATGTATTTGATGAGCCCAAATCCAGTGTCCTACCCCCTCATAGGGATTGTGATTGTGCTATAAATTTGATTCCTGGTAGTAAGTTTCCTAAAGGCCGACTTTTTAATTTATCTGTGCCAGAGCACGCCGCTATGCGGAGTTATATAAAGGAGTCCTTGGAGAAAGGGCATATTCGCCCGTCTTCATCACCGTTGGGAGCAGGGTTCTTTTTTTGTGGCCAAGAAGGATGGCTCTCTCAGACCCTGTATAGATTACCGCCTTCTCAATAAAATCACGGTCAAATTTCGGTACCCTTTGCCTCTGCTGTCTGATTTGTTTGCTCGGATTAAGGGGGCTAGTTGGTTCACCAAGATAGATCTTCGAGGGGCGTATAACCTTGTGCGTATTAAACAGGGCGATGAATGGAAAACAGCATTTAATACGCCCGAGGGCCATTTTGAGTACCTGGTAATGCCATTCGGGCTTTCAAATGCTCCATCTGTGTTTCAGTCCTTTATGCATGACATCTTCCGAAAGTATCTGGATAGATTCATGATTGTATATTTGGATGATATTTTGGTCTTTTCGGATGATTGGGAGTCTCATGCGAAACAGGTCAGAATGGTATTCCAGGTCCTTCGTGCTAATTCCTTGTTTGTGAAGGGGTCTAAATGTCTCTTCGGAGTTCAGAAGGTTTCCTTTTTGGGCTTCATTTTTTCCCCTTCTACTATCGAGATGGATCCTGTTAAAGTTCAGGCCATTTATGATTGGAATCAACCTACATCTGTGAAGAGCCTCCAGAAATTCCTGGGCTTTGCTAATTTTTACCGTCGCTTCATCGCTAATTTTTCTAGTGTGGTTAAACCTTTGACTGATTTGACAAAGAAAGGTGCTGATGTGGTGAATTGGTCCTCTGCGGCCGTTGAGACTTTTCAGGAGCTGAAACGTCGTTTTTCTTCGGCCCCTGTGTTGCGTCAGCCAGATGTTTCGCTCCCTTTTCAGGTCGAGGTGGATGCTTCTGAGATTGGATCAGGGGCTGTTTTGTCTCAAAGAAGTTCTGATGGCTCTGTGATGAAGCCATGTGCCTTCTTTTCTAGAAAGTTTTCACCTGCTGAGCGTAATTATGATGTTGGCAATCGGGAGCTGCTAGCTATGAAGTGGGCATTCGAGGAGTGGCGACATTGGCTTGAGGGAGCCAAGCACCGCGTGGTGGTCTTGACGGATCACAAAAATCTGACTTATCTCGAGTCTGCCAAGCGGTTGAATCCTAGACAGGCTCGATGGTCGCTGTTTTTCTCCCATTTCGATTTTGTGGTCTCATACCTTCCAGGTTCTAAGAATGTGAAGGCAGATGCCCTTTCTAGAAGTTTTGTGCCTGATTCTCCTGGAGTCCCTGAGCCGGCTGGTATTCTCAAAGAGGGGGTAATTCTGTCTGCCATATCCCCTGATTTGCGGCGGGTGCTGCAGGAGTTTCAGGCTGATAGACCTGACCGTTGTCCAGCGGAGAAATTGTTTGTCCCTGATAGATGGACTAGCAGAGTTATTTCTGAGGTTCATTGCTCGGTGTTGGCTGTGGGAGAGGGATACGGTCCTTGAGACACCTGGTCACGGCTCGGTCATCTCGTGGCTACGTTACATCGATGATATACTATTCATATGGCAGGGCTCCACGTCGCAACTCGAGTCATGCGCAGGAAGAGCGTCATTCCCTCCTCCCATCAGCGCCCATGTCACATGACATTGGGTCGCCGATGGGTTGGCATGACAAACTGCGGTCAGGAGAAGACCCCTGTGGTTGTCATTGCTGGATCGCTATGAGCACCGCCTGCAAGTGAGCATATCTGCTACATAGAGCAAGACTGCAGCTCTGCTCTATGTAGCAAATGTGATCGGACAAGTGCAGCTTCTAGTCTCCCATAAATACTATTGAAGCATGCAAAAATGTAAAAAAACATGTTTTTAAAAATATAAAAAAAGTAAAAGTTCAAATCACCCCCTTTTCGCCCCATTGAAAATGAAACAATTAAAAAAAAATCAGATATACAAATATTTGGTATTGCCATGTTCAAAATTGCCCGATCTATCAATATAAAAAAAAATAATCAAATCAGTAAACGGCGTAGCGATAAAATAATCAAAATGCCAGAATTGCATTTTTTTGGTCTCTGCAACATTGCAATAAAACATAATAATGGGAGATCAAAAGAACGTATCTGCACCAAAATGGTATAATTAAAAACACCAGATCGGCGCACAAAAAATAAGCCCTCACCAGGCCCCTGATCCTGAAAAATTGAGACGCTATGGGTCTCGGAAAATGGCAACATTTTTTACAAATTTTGGAATTTTTTTTTCACCACTTAGATAAAAAATAACCTAGACAAGTTTGGTGTCTATGAACTCGTAATGATCTGGAGAATCATAATTGCAGGTCAGTTTTAGCATTTAGTGAACCTAGTAAAAAAGCCAAACAAAAAACAAGTGTGGGATTGCACTTTTTTTTGCAATTTCGCCGCAACTTGGAATTTTATTCCCATTTTCTGTTACACGACATGGTAAAACCAATGGTGTTGTTAAAAATTACAACTTGTTCTGCAAAAAACACACCCTTATATGGCCATTTTGACCAACAATTTCAAAAGTTATCACTCTGGGAAGAAGGGGAGAAAAAAAATGAAAATGCAAAACCAAAAGCACCTCTGGTCGTTAAGGGGGTTAATATATCTCAGAGATTTTTTTTCTTGAAATTTTGTACTTCAAGATAGTCGTAACATTTCTTCCATATGACTTCCATATGTGGAAAATAACAGAAATTTTTCAAAAATTTAGAAAATATTACAATTTTCAAACTTTTAATTCTTTTGGTGTTCCAATGGTGTGGAGAGAGCCAAAAAATCATCATGATGACTGTTATTTCTGTGCAGTGCAAGTGCAAGGATTCAATAAGCATAAGAAACGAAAATGGGAGGAACATGGAATCTGCAAGAAGGCCTGTCCCTCATTGTGAAGATGTGCCTGTACCTGTGTTTACCATAAATAACAGTCATCATGATGATTTTTTGGCTCTCTCCACACCATTGGAACACCAAATTTGAAGCTTTTTCTTTGTCCTTTGCTCCATTTTCGTAATAATTCGATACATGCTTTGCACACTATGTGTGGTGCCCAAAACTTGTCTTGGTCCCCAAGCATAACCCCAAAATAGGCAAAATACACTTTTTTTACGAAGTCTGTTATGTTTCTTCTATGTTTTGGCAGTGTGTATTCACCACAAATGTAACAGAATGAGTCTGGATCGTTAAGACAACTTCTTCTTGATGAGTTCATGCTTTTCACTGGAAAACAGACAACAACATAAAGTTAGTGCAAAAATCAAGCTATGAACAAACTTTTAGAACACTAATTAACACAAAACTATATTGAGAACTGCTCAGTTCAAGTACTAATCCAAAGAAATTAATGAGATGATGCGTCGCATTTACCAACAAGTGCTATAAATAAGATACCAAAAATCTCAAAAACTTGAGCCAATCTGGCAAAACTGATGACATATTCAGAATCAGCACCCCAAAAATACCCTAAATTCAATGAAATATCTTTGGCACCAAAAATGCTGTTGACCAGTGTAATGTTTTCATACTTACCAGTGACATCTTTGAGGTATATTTTCTTTTAACTTTTTATGTTTTTATGGTTTTGTTTGATTATATACAATTCTCAATAAAGTCTGTTTTTTAATTCTTCTGTATGGAAGTATCTCTTTTGGCCGAATTACAGTTCACAAAGCCTGTAACACAGATTTGCATTAGAATTATTTTGTCCATCTCTTCTAGCATTATTGCCTTGCGCAGGCGTGTACTCCGGAGGACAGAGAAAGAACTTATGAACTTCAATCCAATATTGCGGCCAGCATGCAGCCAGCGGGTAAGGAAAGGGTGAATCAAACACCCGAAAACCCCGCCCATATGACCCAAAACTGGTCCCGCCAAATTCAGGTGACAGGTTCCCTTTAAGTATTAAACTGTGATAATTGTGCTACATATTATTAACTTCTTTACTTGGTGGTAATGATTTGGATATGATACAGTGTTATGTGGTCTGTGAACATTTCCGTAAAGTTTAAAGCTGAAAAAAGCTTTTAAAATTTTTGTAGGCTTCCATTTCTCAGCCATACAATGTTACGTGCTGTGGTTAAATTTCTGTGACCTCTAAACCTGAGAAAAAGCTTTTAAAAATTTTGTAAGGCTTCAGTTTCTCAGCTATATTGTTACATATTCTGGGAACATTTCCGTGATTTATAAAACTGAAAAAAGCATTGAAACATTTTTCTGGATTGAATTTGATTGTCATCCATACACATTTGCATGCTTTCTGCTATATCATGGTGGAGTAAGCTCCCAAAAACCACTTTGATTGGTGCAGGTGACTATTTTTTTTTTTTTATTAAAAATAAACATGGTTTCAAGAGACTTAGCAATTATTAAAGGCGTAAGGCATGCGTTAAGGAATGGGGATGTGAAAGTGCTGATAATGGTGCATGCAGAACTGAGGTTGTGGGGCAGGTTTGACTACGCTTGTTGCTGGAGCACAAGAAACATGCTCATCCAAGGTACACCACTTCTGAAGCCAGAGCAGAGCAAACAGGTGGTCAACTGGATAGCAGATAATGCTTCCGGCAGGCTTGACAGCAGCATGCAGTCTTCCACAGTGTTCATTCTCACCAGCCTAAAGTCCGGATCCCTTAACCCCTTTCTGCCAATGGACGTACTATTCCGTCCATGTGGGGTGGGCCCTAATTCCCAAGGACGGAATAGTACGTCCAGCGCGATCGGCCGCGCTCATGGGGGGAGCGCAGTCGATCGCGGCCGGGTGTCAGCTGCCTATCCCAGCTGACATCCGGCACAATGTGCCAGGAGAGGTCACGGACCGCCCCCGGCACCTTAACCCCCAGCACACCGCTATCAAACATGATTGCGGTGTGCCGGCGGTACAGGGAAGCATCGCGCAGGGAGGGGGCTCCCTGCGGGCTTCCCTGAGACCCCCGGCGCAACGCGATGTGATCGCGTTGCTGCGAGGGTCTCTTACCTCGTATCCCTGCAGGCCCCGGATCCAAAATGGCCACGGGGCTGCATCCGGGTCCTGCAGAGATTACTTCGGGGTGCAGAGCAGGCTGCAGATGAAAGCTGCAGCCTGCACTGCTGGAAGTAAGATCGCCGATTTGACAGAGTGCTGTGCAAACTGTCAAATCGGCGATCTGTGATTTCCCCCCCTGGGACAAAGTAAAAAAGTAAAAAAAAAAAATTCCCCATGTGTAAAAAAAAAAGAAAAAAAAATTCCTAAATAAAGAAAAAAAATATATTATTCCCATAAATACATTTCTTTATCTAAATAAAAAAAAAATCAAACAATAAAAGTACACATATTTAGTATCGCCGCGTCCGTAACGACCCCACCTATGAAACTATATCACTAGTTAACCCCTTCAGTGAACATCGTAAAAAAAAAAAAAAAAACCGAGGCAAAAAACAACGCTTTATTCTCATACCGCCAAACAAAAAGTGGAATAACACGCGATCAAAAAGACGGATATAAATATCCATGGTACCACTGAAAACGTCATCTTGTCTTGCAAAAAACGAGCCATGATACAGCATAATCAGCGAAAAAATAAAAAAGTTATAGTCCTCAGAATAAAGCGATGCCAAAATAATTATTTTTTCTACAAAATAGTTTATATCGTATAAAAGCGCCAAAACATAAAAAAAATGATATAAATGAGTTATCGCTGTAATCGTACTGACCCGAAGAATAAAACTGCTTTATCAATTTTAACAAACGCGGAACGGTATAAACGCCTCCCCTAAAAGAAATTCATGAATAGCTGGTTTTTGGTCATTCTGCCTCACAAAAATCGGAATAAAAAGCGATCAAAAAAATCTCCCGTGCCCGAACATGTTACCAATAAAAACGTCAACTCGTCCCACAAAAACAAGGCCTCACATGACTCTGTGGACTCAAATATGGAAAAATTATAGCTCTCAAAATGTGGTAACGCAAAAAATATTTTTTGCAATTAAAAGCGTCTTTCAGTGTGTGACGGCTGCCAATCATAAAAATCCGCTAAAAAACCCGCTATAAAATAAATCAAACCCCCCTTCATCACCCCCTTAGTTAGCGAAAAATAAAAAAATTTAAAAAATGTATTTATTTCCATTTTCCCATTAGCGTTAGGGCTAGGGTTAGAGCTAGGGCTAGGGTTAGAGCTAGGGTTAGGGTTAGGGCTAGGGTTAGGGTTAGGGTTAGGGTTAGGGCTAGGGTTAGGGTTAGGGCTAGGGATAGGGTTAGGGTTGGGGCTAGGGTTAAGGCTACAGTTAGGGTTAGGGTTGGGGCTAAAGTTAGGGTTAGGGTTGGGGCTAAAGTTAGGGTTAGGGTTTGGATTACATTTACAGTTGGGAATAGGGTTGGGATTAGGGTTAGGGGTGTTTCTGGGTTAGAGGTGTGGTTAGGGTTACCATTGGGATTAGGGTTAGGGGTGTGTTTGGATTAGGGTTTCAGTTATAATTGGGGGGTTTCCACTGTTTAGGCACATCAGGAGCTCTCCAAACGCGACATGGCGTCCGATCTCCATTCCAGCCAATACTGAGTTGAAAAAGTAAAACAGTGCTCCTTCCCTTCCGAGCTCTCCCGTGCGCCCAAACAGGGGTTTACCCCAACATGTGGGGTATCAGCGTACTCGGAACACATTGGAGAACAACAATTGGGGTCCAATTTCTCCTGTTACCCTTGGGAAAATACAAAACTGGGGGCTAAAAAATAATTTTTGTGGAAAAAAAAATATTTTTTATTTGCATGGCTCTGCGTTATAAACTGTAGTGAAACACTTGGGGGTTCAAAGCTCTCACAACACATCTAGATGAGTTCCTTAGGGGGTGTACTTTCCAAAATGGTGTCACTTGTGTTTTTTTTTTACTGTTTAGGTACATTAGGGGCTCTGCAAATGCAATGTGACATCTGCAGACCATTCCATCTAAGTCTGCATTCCAAATGGCACTCCTTCCCTTCCGAGCCCTCCCATGCCCCCAAACGGTGGTTCCCCCCCACATATGGGGTATCAGCGTACTCAAGACAAATTGGTCAACAACTTTTGAGGTCCAATTTCACCTGTTACCCTTGAGAAAATACAAAACTGGGGGCTAAAAAATAATTTTGGGGGGAAATTTATTTTTATTATTTTCACGGCTCTGCGTTATAAACTGTAGTGAAACACTTGGGGGTTCAAAGTTCTCACAACACAACTAGATAAGTTCCTTGGGGGGTCTAGTTACCAATATTAGGTCACTTGTGAGGGTTTCTACTGTTCAGGTACATTAGGGGCTCTGCAAACGCAATGTGACGCCTGAAGACCAATCCATCTACGTCTGCATTCCAAATGATGCTCCTTCCCTTCCAAGCTCTGCCATGCGCTCAAACGGTGGTTCCCCCCCACATATCAGGTATCAGCGTACTCAGGACAAATTGGACAACAATATTTAGGGTCCAATTTCTCCTGTTACCCTTGGAAAAATACAAAACTGGGGGCTAAAATATAATTTTTGTGGAAAAAAAAATATTTTTTATTTGCACTTCTCTGCGTTATAAACTGTTGTGAAACACTTGGGGGTTCAAAGCTCTCACAACACAATCTAGATGAGTTCCTTAGAGGGTCTACTTTCCAAAATGGTGTCACTTTTGGTTTTTTTTTACTGTTTAGGTACATTAGGGGCTCTGCAAACGCAATGTGATGCCTGCAGACCATTCCATCTAAGTCTGCGTTCCAAATGGCGCTCCGTCCCTTCCGAGCCCTCCCATGCGCCCAAACAGTGGTTCCCCCCCACATATGGGGTATCAGCGTACTCAGGACAAATTGGACAACAACTTTTGGGGTCCAATTTCTCCTGTTACCCACGGGAAAATACAAAACTGGGGGCTAAAAAATAATTTTTGTGGGAAAAAAGTTTTGTTTTATTTTTACGGCTCTGCATTATAAACTTCTGTGAAGCACTTGGTGGGTCAAAGTGCTCACCACACCTCTAGATAAGTTCCTCAGGGGGTCTACTTTCCAAAATGGTGTCACTTGTTGGGGGTTTCAATGTTTAGGCACATCAGTGGCTCTCCAAACGCAACATGGCGTCCCATCTCAATTCCAGTCAATTTTACATTGAAAAGTCAAACGGCGCTCATTCTCTTCTGAGTTCTCCCATGTGCCCAAACAGTGGTTTACCCCCACATATGTGGTATCAGCGTACTCAGGACAAATTGTACAACAACTTTTGGGGTCCAATTTCTTCTCTTACCCTTGGGAAAATAAAAAATTGGGGGCGAAAAGATCATTTTTGTGAAAAAATATGATTTTTTATTTTTACGGTTCTGCATTATAAACTTCTGTGAAGCACTTGGTGGGTCAAAGTGCTCACCACACATCTAGATAAGTTCCTTAGGGGGTCTACTTTCCAAAATGGTGTCACGTGGGGGGTTTCAATGTTTAGGCACATCAGGGGCTCTCCAAACGCAACATGACGTCCCATCTCAATTCCAGTCAATTTTGCATTGAAAAGTCAAATGGCGCTCCTTCGCTTCCGAGCTCTGTCATGCGCCCAAACAGTGGTTTACCCCCACATATGGGGTATCAGCGCACTCAGGACAAATTGTACAACATCTTTTGGGGTCCATTTTCTCCCGTTACCCTTGGTAAAATAAAGCAAATTGGAGCTGAAATAAATTTTGTGTGAAAAAAAGTTAAATGTTCATTTTTATTTAAACATTCCAAAAATTCCTGTGAAACACCTGAAGGGTTAATAAACTGCTTGAATGTGGTTTTGAGCACCTTGAGGGGTGCAGTTTTTAGAATGGTGTCACACTTGGGTATTTTCTATCATATAGACCCCTCAAAATGACTTCAAATGAGATGTGGTCCCTAAAAAAAAATGATGTTGTAAAAATGAGAAATTGCTGGTCAAATTTTAACCCTTATAACTCCCTACCAAAAAAAAATTTTGGTTCCAAAATTGTGCTGATGTAAAGTAGACATGTGGGAAATATTACTTATTAAGTATTTTGTGTGACATATCACTGTGATTTAATTGCATAAAAATTCAAAGTTGGAAAATTGCGAAATTTTCACAATTTTCGCTAAATTTCCGTTTTTTTCACAAATAAATGCAGGTAATATCAAAGAAATTTTACCACTATCATGAAGTACAATATGTCACGAGAAAACAATGTCAGAATCACTAGGATCTGTTGAAGCGTTCCAGAGTCATAACCTCATAAAGGGACAGTGGTCAGAATTGTAAAAATTGGCCTGGTCATTAACGTGCAAACCACCCTTGGGGGTGAAGGGGTTAACCCTCACCCTGATCCTCCGTCCCCAAACCATGTTGAGTCAACACCAATATGATAAAAAAAACTTTAAAATGTAACTTTTAATTATTACAATTAAGAGAGTCTATTCAAAAATGTTCTTTAAAAAAAATGGACACCTTCTATGCCCTCTTAGGGGAGGGGTTATGTACATTTGTTGTACAGCAGAAAAGTTAATCAATACACAAAATACTTATCCTGCAATGACCCTAATAGGTCCCTTTTAGCTGTAGTCCTACCTGACAGGGGAGGTTGACACCCTAAATTTCGATCGATGTGACGCCCCCGCTCAACGTTGGCAGTCCCTTAAAGTCCCAGCATACCCCTGATATAGAGCTATAGTAATGAACCAACATACACACGGCATACAGTATATCTAAATGTCTATGTTTCTGCTTAACTATAGCTATGAGGGAAGCTGAGTACTATAATGTGTCTGTATATAACAGTCTTTTTTCACATAAGAACTAGATTTAAATAGAAAAATTATCCAGAGGTTTGTGATTTCAGAAGACACCTCTGCTAGTTCACCAAGCCCTGAATAGGAATCCCTCACAGTAGCTAACCATCAGGTTTTTTATGCCACAGGTAATTAAAGTGCATATGTGCTTGAATATCAACAAGTGTTTGTACGCCACATCTATTATATACAGGTGCATATGTGCCCCATCAGTGCAGTTAATGCGCCATACATGTAGACAAGGTACATAAGTTCCTCATCTTTAGCCATAATCAGATAGAAAAAATCATTTGTAAAAAAGATCCAAATGGATTACTTAGCTGAAAATTGTCATAGAATTCATGGTTCCCAATATCCAAATGTCCCTTGTCCCTACACGTTTAACCCCCTCCCATTATCGGGGCTCATCAGGGGACCCAAAAATGGAGTATGCCATAATAGGAGAATATTATGGCATACTCCTATCTTGGGCTCATGTGACTGGAAGACAGAAATAAATATTATGCTCTCTTCCCTTTCCTCTCCAGGTGCCCAATCCTCAATCCACAAACTTGTACACCCTCGTAGAAATCTCAAACACCTTGATCACTCTCTGAATCTCTTCTCCCTCTTTCGGACATAAGTGGCTTACACAATGGAGATGCTGCCGCCGCTTTATATAACACCACAACAGCTGCAGCTCTTGAATCGGTCCCCCCACACACACACAAGGAAGCTCACACAATCAACAGGCAACTCTGGTACACCAGCCTGTCTAAAGAACAAAGGATGGCTTCCAGGTTGCTGAGCAGAGATGGAAAAGATCCCACTCCAATGAGCACTTCATCACATGCAAACAGTCCACACTCACTGCAGCAAAACAAACATACTTCTCATCTCTCTTATCCTCCCTGTCTCACAACCCTAAAAAGCTATTCAACACTATCATTTCTCTCCTCCATCCACCAGGACCTCCTCCCTCTACTCTCATCTCAGCAGAAGACTTTTCCTCATTTTTCAAGCAGAAGAATGATAACATCAGAGAAAGCTTTGGCCTACAGTTCCCAAAGCCCCTACTCATACATATTCAGCTTACCTCCTCCAAAACCAGCTTCTCCACCATTAGGAAAGATTAACTTTCTGTCACGAACCAATACAGTTAAGTCCAGTGGATGATACAACGTACACCAAACAACAGAATGGAATGGGGAGAGGAAGGCCCTCACTGTAGGAAGCAAGGGATGGGGCACCTCCTGAACTCCCACCTGTGTCTGTCTCTAAACTCCCTTAATGCCCTAAGCGGGTCCTTCCCCCCGGGGCTGTCTCGTGCCTAAACCCTGTTTGTCTGCTTGCTATAGCTTGGCTAGTGCACTGGCTGGAGAGGATGCTAGGCTCACCACTGCAGATGGTGAACAACACAGGGAGAGGGACAACAACAACACTGACAGCAAAGGGGAACTTAACTTAACAACTGTCTCTGCTGCAAAGCACCACACAGCAGAGGAAAGGCATCAGGACCACAAACTCCATGAAACCAGCAGATTCACCACTACAACCAGAGAGCTCCTTACTCCAGACTTGGTCCACGTAGATTGCTCTATCACCGACAGTCAGTTGATGTGTCATGTGACTTTTTAAAGGATAGTGGAAGGGGTCACCACTCACATCAGTTGACTAGCAATCAAAGCAAGGACACAGATATTTAACCCTTGATTGCCTGAAAGAAAAAAAGCTACATTTAAATTATAGCAGAGCCAGAGCTGCCACAAATCCAAAATGAATCTTGACACTTTTCTCTCTACTCTCTAGATCACATATCACCACTTGTGCACTTGACTCGATCCCATCCCACCTCATCCCAAACCTCACCATAATCATCATCCCAACCCTAATTCATATCTGCAACGTTCAACCTGTCATTATTAACAGTCTTTCATGCTTCAATCTTGCCTCGATCACACCCATGCTCAAAAAGCCCTCCCTTGATCCATCCTCTCTGTCTAGCTACTGACCCATATCACTTCTTCCCTATGCCTCAAAACTACTGGAATAATACGTCCATTCTGAACTGTCCTCCCACCTCTCCTCCCGCTCCCTCTTCGACTGCTTACAGTCTGGCTTACCTCAGCATCATTCCACTGAAACTTCCCTGATTAAAGTCAAAGATGACCTACTAGCTGCCAAACTCAAGTGACACTACTCCGTCCTCCTCCTCCTGGCTGGAATTTTCCTCTGCCTTCGACAAAATGGACCATTTCTTTTTTCTACAGATTCTATCATCACTAGTGTTGAGCATTCCGATACCGCAAGTATCGGGTATCGGCCGATACTTGCGGTATCGGAATTCCGATACCGAGATCCGATACTTTTGTGGTATCGGGAATCGGTATCGGAACCATATTAATGTGTAAAATAAAGAATTAAAATAAAAAATATTGATATACTCACCTCTCCGACGCAGCCTGGACCTTACCGCTGTGAACCGGCAGCCTTCTTTGCTTAAAATGAGTGCGTTCAGCACCTTCCATGATGTCACGGCTTCTGATTGGTCGCGTGCCGCTCATGTGACCGCCACGCGACCAATCACAAGCCGTGACGTCATCCCTCAGGTCCTAAATTCCTAGAAGGGAATTTAGGACCTGAGGGATGACGTCGCGGCTTGTGATTAGTCGCGTGGCGGTCACATGAGCGGCACGCGACCAATCAGAAGCCATGACATCATGGAAGGTACTGAACGCGCTCATTTTAAGCAAAGAAGGCTGCCGGTTCACAGCGGTAAGGTCCAGGCTGCGTCGGAGAGGTGAGTATATCAATATTTTTTATTTTAATTCTTTATTTTACACATTAATATGGTTCCCAGGGCCTGAAGGAGAGTTTCCTCTCCTTCAGACCCTGGGAACCATCAGGGATACCTTCCGATACTTGAGTCCCATTGACTTGTATTGGTATCGGGTATCGGTATCGGATCAGATCCGATACTTTGCCAGTATCGGCCGATACGTTCCGATACCGATACTTTCAAGTATCGGACGGTATCGCTCAACACTAATCATCACTTAGCATCACAGACTTGGCCCTATCCTGGATCTCTTCATACCTAACAGATCAGACATTCAGCGTCTCCCACTCACACATCACCTCCTCATCTCGCCCACTATCTGTCAGTGGCACCTGAGGTTCAGTTCTAGGACCCCTGCTCTTCTCCATCGACACCTTCGGCCTGGGAAAGCTCATAGAGTTCAGTATCATCTCTATACTGATGACACACAAATCTACCTCTCTGGACCCTATATCACCTCCTTACTAACCAGAATCCCACAATATCTGTCTGCTATCTCATTCTTCTTCTCTGATAGATTTCTAAAACTTAACGTGTAAAAAACAGATTTGGTCATCTTTCCCCCATCTCACTCAATGCCTCCAATAGACCTACCTATTCTCCAGAGTCCCACAAGCTCGCTGCCTTAGGATAAACCTAGACTCTGATCTCTCCTACAAAATCACATATCCAAGCCCTCTACATTTCCTGCTGAATCCATCTCAAAAACATTTCCCGGATTCGCACATTCCTTAATCATGAATCTGCAAAAATGCTAGTGCATCTATCTCCCAACTTGACTACTTAAACCTCTTGCTTTGTGGCCTCCCTTCTAACACTCTTGCACCCCTCCAATCTATCCTAAACTCTGGTGCCCAACTAATCCATCTGTCCCCTTGCTGTTCCCTGGCCTATCCTCTCTGTTAATCTCTTCACCAGCTCTCCATTACCCAGAGACTCTAGTTCAAAACTCTGTCCCTGTGGTGTTTCCTGATGAAGGAGTCTTGAACTCTGAAAATGCGTAGAATAATAAAGCCACATGTATTAATAATTCTGGAATTCTAGTGATTCAGCAGCACAGAAATTTACCACAATCCTCAATGCTTCAACTCAGCTACATCTGGTGAGTGCAATCTTATGGATTAACCTTTTAACCTTCTCAGATAAGACACTATTTGCGCTCTTTCCTTCAACAGTTTTCATAAAACTCTAGCCATGGCATACAAAGTCATCCACAACCTGTCTCCTCCATACATCTGTGACTAAAGGCCCCGTCACACATAGCGAGATCGCTAGCGAGATCGCTGCTGAGTCACAAGTTTTGTGACGCAACAGCGACCTCAGTAGCGATCTCGCTATGTGTGACACGTACCAGCGATCAGGCCCCTGCTGCGAGATCGCTGGTCGTGTCGGAATGACCTGGACCTTTTTTTGGTCGTTGAGGTCCCGCTGACATCGCTGAATCGGTGTGTGTGACACCGATCCAGCGATGTCTTCACTGGTAACCTGGGTAAACATCGGGTTACTAAGCGCAGGGCCGCGCTTAGTAAACCGATGTTTACCCTGGTTACCAGCGTAAATGTAAAAAAAAAAAAAACCGTACATACTCACCATCTGATGTCCGTCAGGTCCCTTGCCGTCTACTTCCTGCTCTGACTGAGTGCCGCCGTACAGTGAGAGCACAGCACAGCAGTGACCTCACTGCTGCGCTCTGCTCTCTGCTCTCACTGTACGGCGGCACTCAGTCAGAGCGGGAAGTAGACGGCAAGGGACCTGACGGACATCAGATGGTGAGTATGTACTGCTTGTTTTTTTTGGTAACCAGGGTAAACATCGGGTTACTAAGCGCGGCCCTGCGCTTAGTAACCCGATGTTTACCCTGGTTACCCGGGTGCTGCAGGGGGACTTCGGCATCGTTGAAGACAGTTTCAACGATGCCGAAGTCGTTCCCCTGATCGTTGGTCGCTGGAGAGAGCTGTCTGTGTGACAGCTCCCCAGCGACCACACAGCGACAAAACAGCGACTCTGCAGCGATCAGCATCGTTGTCTGTATCGCTGCAGTGTCGCTGTGTGTGACGGGGCCTCTAGTCTCCTGGTATGTACCTGAACACAACCTCCAATCCTCACAAGATCTCCTCCTCTACTTTCTTTTATCTCCTCTTCCCACAATCGCATACTAGATTTTACCTGTGCATGCCCCCTACTCTGGAACTTTCTACTCCAAAATATCAGACTCTCCCCTTATGTGGAAACCTTTAAAAGGAACCTGAAGACCCACTTCTTCTGACAAGCCTACAGCCTACAGTAACCCTCATTCCACCTTACCGCTGCACGACCAGCTCTACCCTCATCTATCCCTTGTAGACTGTGAGTCCATATAAAGAAAGCATGGGGCTTTATTTTCAGTCAAAAAGGCAACAAACTATAAAGAAACCAAAAGCAACAAGTCCAGAGCTGTGGCACACTGAAGCTTTTTCTTCTCCCTTTTCTGTGTCAGTAATGAGACAACTTCTCTCAGATGAGCTGGCTAAGCTTCAGCAAAACCTCTTTTGTAGCTGGAGTGGGAGTGATGAGTCCCACCACTAAATCCTCCTCATCTCTACAATAAAATCTTTCCGGAACTATCATAAATAAAACGGTTCAGCACCTAAGCTGTTGCACCAATCAGTACTACCCGGCTTTTAATATCTCGCCTATCTTAACTTTCTGGAAGAGATTTAAACTTCATCCAATACCGTCCCTGTCAGTCACCTTCCCTATCTATTGATATATCTAGCTAATATCTATCTATCTATCTATCTATCTATCTATCTATCTATCTATCTATTCATCCATCTATCATTTTTCAAGCAGAAGATTGAGAACATCAGAGACAGTTTTAGTGGACAACCCCCAGAGCCCTTCCTCCCAACTACCCAGCCCTCCACCTCCAAAACCAACTTCTCCACCATTACAGAAGATCGACTCTCCACTCTATTCTCAAGATAGCATCTCACCACCTGTGCACTTGACCCGATCCCATCCCACTTCATCCCAAACCTCACCACAGTTTTCATCCCAACCCTAACCCATCTCTTCAGGCTTCCAGTCACACCACTCCACTGAAACTGCCTTAACTAAGGTCACCAATGACCTATTAACCGCCAAGAGCAAACAAGACTACTCTATCCTACCCTATCCTCCTCCTCCTGGACCTGTCCTCTGCCTTTGACACAGTGGACCATTCCCTGTTGCTGCGGACCCTCTCATCCCTTGGCATCACAGACTTGGCCCTATCCTGGATCTCGTCATTCCTAACTGACCGGACAATCAGCATCTCCAACTCACACACAACCTCCTCACCTCGCCCCCTATCTGTCGGAGTCCCGCAAGGTTCAGTTCTAGAGCCCCTGCTCTTCTCCATCTACACCTTTGGCCCGGGACAGCTCATAGAATCTCACAGCTTTCAGTATCATCTCTATGCTGACGACACACAGATTTACATCTCTGGACCAGATATCACCACCCTACTAACCAGAATCCCTTAATGCCTGTGTAATAATTATAGGGGATAACTCAGGAGACTCTTTGCGTGGAAAAAGACAACTACAGGACACAGTTTCATGTGGTAAAGTCTATATTATCACACGGTGATTCAAACAGGTGCAGAGAGAAACTCAAGTCCACAACACTTGGTGCAAATAATAAACGCAGCTTAGCAGTCTATAGGAAACTTCAGAGGAAAATGCAATCAAGCATTCTATGAAGCACAGTTATTCTTGAGGATACTTGACACGAATAAATTCTTGTCTTAGTCCAGGCATAGATAGATATGCTTATTAGGCAGTTCAAATCATATCTTAGCTCAACCAGGGAGGCCTGGTTAATAGTCTCAGGTTATTGCAAAGCAGAAACAGCTTACATGTCCAGCAAATGCAGATGGAAGTAAACACGAACAGCAGATGAAGGAGGATTACTGGAAACTTGTGTATGCAGCAGGAACTTAGAGCAGAGTAGCAGGATCACCACACAGGTTCACAGGAGCAGGTGTATACCCAGGGAGTAATCAGAGGTCAGGAGCTGGATGCAAGGCAGAATACTCTAGCACAGACTGAAGGCTGGGGTGGAGTTTTATAGCAGGAGACACAGTGCACATGAGACCAAGGACGCCATCTTGAAAAAGGGCAGTAATGCACAAAAGGTAAAAAATGTTCAGAGTCCTGACAGTCTGTCCGCTATTTCATCCTTCTTCTCCGCTAGATTTCTAAAACTTAACATGGACAAAACAGAATTCATTGTCTTTCCCCATCTCACGCGAACCCCCCAACGAACCTATCCATTACAGTAAACGGCTGACCACTCTCCCCAGTCCCACAAGCTCGCTGTCTTGGGGTAATCCTTGACACTGATCTCTCCTTCAAACCACATATCCAAGCTCTTTCAACTTCCTCTCAAAAATATTTCATGGATCCGTACATTCCTAAACCAAGAATCTGCAAAAACCCTAGTCCATGCCCTCATCATCTCCCGCCTCGACTACTGTAACCTCGTGCTCTGTGGCCTCCCCTCTAACACTCTTGCACCCTTCTAATCTATTCTAAACTCTGCTGCCCGACTAATCCACCTGCCCCCCCTCTATTCCCTGGCCTCTCCCGTCTGTCAATCCCTTCAAAGGCTCCCCATTACCCAGAGACTCCAGTACAAAAGCCTAACCATGACATACAAAGCCATCCACAACCTGTCTCCTCCATATGTCTGTGACCTTGTCTCCCGGTACTTTCCTGCACGCAACCTCCTATCCTCACAAGATCTCCTTCTCTACTCTCCTCTTATCTCCTCTTCCCACAATCGCATACAAGATTTCTATCATGCATCATCCCTACTCTGGAACTCTCTACCACAACACATCACACTCTCGCCTACCATCGAAACCTTCAAAAGAACCTGATGACCCACCTCTTCCGACAAGCCTACAACCTGCAGTAAACACCGATCGACCAAACCGCTGCACGACCAGCTTTACCCTCACCTACTGTATCCTCACCCATCCCTTGTAGATTGTGAGCCATCATGGGCACGGTCCTCTCTCCTCCTGTACCAGTTGTGACTTGTATTGTTCAAGATTATTGTACTTGTTTTTATTATGTATACCCCTCCTCACCTGTAAAGTGCCATGGAATAAATGGCGTTATAATAATAAATAATAACAATAATAATCTAGTCATCAGGGCCGGCGTCAGCACCTAGCGCAACCGGGCAAGTGCCGGGGCCCTAGTGAGACGGGATGCCATTTTGACCAGTGTGTAACCAACTTTTTACTATTGATGCTGCCTATGCAGCATCAATAGTAAAAAGATATAATGTTAAAAATAATAATTAAAAAAAAAAAAAATAGTGCTATACTCACCTCCCGGCGTCCCCGCAGCCTTCCCGATGCTCGGGATGCTGCCGGCAGCTAGCGTTCCCAGTAATGCCTTGCAAAATGACCCCGTGATGTAGCTGTCACGCGAGACCGCTACGTCATTACAGGTCATTGTCTCGCAAGGCATTACTAGGAACGGGTGGTGCCAGGAGCATTGCTAAGGCCGGGGCTGGATCCGGGGGCCGCCAAAAGGTGAGTATATAACTATTTTTATTTTACTTCTTTTTTTTAACAGGGTTATGGTGCCCACACTACTATATACTAGGTGGCTGTGTTATTTGCTAGGTAGGTACAGCTGTGCTATATACTACGTGCCTGTGGGCTGTGTTATATGCTACGTGGACTGTTACATACTATGTGGCTGTGTTATATACTACGTGGCTGTGCTATATGCTACGTGGGCTGTGTTATATACTATGTGGGCAATGTTATATGCTACGTGGCTGTGCTGTATACTACATGGCTGTGTTATATACTATGTGGCTGTGCTATATACTACGTGACTGTGCTATATACTACATTGCTGTGCTATATACTATGTGGGCTGTGTTATATACTACATTGCTGTGCTATATGCTACATGGGCTGTGTTATATACTATGTGGGCAGTGTTATATGCTACGTGGCTGTGCTATATACCTCAAGGCTGTGTTATATACTATGTGGCTGTGATATATACTTCATGAGCTGTGTTATATGCCACGTGGCTGTGCTATATACTACGTGGGCTGTGTTATATGCTCTGTGGGCTGTGTTATATACCATGTGGCCTCTGTTATATGCTATGTTGCTATGCTATATACTGCATGTCTGTGTTATATGCTACGTGGGCTGTGTTATATACTATGTGGGCTGTGTTATATGCTACGTGGCTGTGCTATATGCTACATAGTTGTGCTATATGCTATGTGGGCTGTGTTATATACTATGTGGGCTGTGTTATATGCTACACATTGTGCACTTTTACAAATGTTCTACGTTAATACTTTCTAATGTTTACTTTAAAAAGTTTTCCATAAAAAAATTATCATATTCAATGTATGCAGGTTTTTATTTGCAGCAAGTTTAGCTATCAATAAAATGCCTACTGGTAACTGAGGGAGTAGGTCACAAAAATTGGCATATAAGGGGTTGACTTATATAAAGCCCCTCTGCTGTATGGTATTGTAGAATTTACAATAGCTATCACTCATGTAAGAAGTGAAATCTGGCATTGTTCTATACCTATATTTCTTTGCTGTATCTGTGCATCATGAATCGTGGTATGTGTTAAAGGGGTGGCCCGCTGAGACTCTTTCGCCCAGGGCCCTCAAAAACCTGCAGCCGGCCCTGCTAGTCATATATCTATTATCTAACTATCCATCTATAATAGAGAAAAAAGTGGAACAGCACAAATTCTTTACTTATCTTCGGGTGCAGAGCCCAAACAACCTGTCCCTTGGTTGCTTTCAGTCCATATAATACAAAAGCAGGCAGCACTCCATGTTCTTTTAAGACAATCTGCAGGTCTTTATTGAGCCCACATCTCCATGCAACGTTTCGGCTCTAACTGAGCCTTTCTCAAGGCTTGAGAAAGGCTCAGTTAGAGCCGAAACGTTGCATGGAGATGTGGGCTCAATAAAGACCTGCAGATTGTCTTAAAAGAACATGGAGTGCTGCCTGCTTTTGTATTAACTATCCATCTATATATTTATAGATCAATCTATCTACCTATCTACAGGTACTGTATATGTCTATCTATTCATCAATTTACCCACTATCTATCCATCAATCTACCCACTATCTATCTATCTATCTATCTATCTAACTATCTATCTATCTATCTATCTATCTATCTATCTATCTATCTATCTATCTTCTGTCAAATTATCTATCTATCTAGTCTAGAGTCGCCGAGTAATACGCAGAGTAGCGCAGCATAGCGCAGCATGACCCAGCAATGGCTGTTGGAAAGTCAATGGATTGTCAGACCGAAGCTCTATAGACTTTGTCGGATTTGCTGGACTACATCAGATTAGGTGGACTAAGTCTGATCTCCGTGGCATTTTTTTATTATTTTTAAAGCAAAGTGATGAATAAGGGAGTATTTTGGAATGTTTATTCCTTTTTAAATATTTTTATTGACATTTTTCATAATAAATGATAGTGGATAAAGGGAAGGGAAGATGGGGAAGGGGTTAACATTGTAAAAGAAAAGGGTGAGGGAAAAGGGAATCAATATAATTAGAGAACCAAATATCAATCTCGAATAGACAAGAAAAAAAAATGCATTAAATATGATCTTTTGAATAGAATATACAATTTTTCTTGTGCAATGTATTGGAAAGAGATATAAAGTAACAATCTTATCTTTATGATTACAAGATATTTACTCTTTACAAAACTTGTCATTCCAAATCTTCCATTTTTTCAGATATTTTCTAATACCATTGGTGTTGGCAGCAAATCTCCATTCTAATGCACTATGCTGATGGATTTTATCTAGAATATCTGTAAAGCTGGGTGAATCCGATTTTTTCCACCAGAGTGCTATTGTACTTTTGACTACTAGAAATATATGTATTAGGATGTATTTGACCTGAGGATCAATTCCTTCCATGTCCAAAGAAAGGAGAGCCCTCTGGGGAGTAATCACAAAATTTTTAACAAATAAATTAATATGAAATGAAGCTTTTGACCATAGAGGTTTTATTTTCGGGCAGCCCCAAAAAAGATGAAAAAGATTTCCTTGATATCCGCACTTCCTCCAGCACAAAGGAGAGTGATCCTGATATATATGCGCAAGTCTAATTGGTGTGTAGTACCAATGTGTGATCACCTTGAAGTAGGACTCCTGTAGAGCCATTGAAATGGTAGAAATGTATGTATCCTTAATGGCCTTGTCCCATTGCTCAACTTGTAATGAAATGTTGAGGTCCAATTCCCATTTTTTCATGTATATATTTTTAAAACAAGAGGTATCTCTATTGAAGTGACTGTAGAGGTTATTTAGACTCCATATATGTTTGTTCTTTACACTACATAGTAATGAAGAAAGAATTTCTAAATTTAATGGTTGGCTAGTCAGTAATTTCTGTATATGCTCTTTTAGGGTTAAAAAGAATATTAATTCAGATGAGGGTAAGTTAAACTTAGTCTTAATTTCGCTAAAGGTGAGAAAATTCATCCCGTTATAGATATGTCCAACTTTTTTAATGCCTGATTTGGCCCAAATTTCTGAAAGTGGAAGATCATATATCAATGCCAATAGATGAAGAGGAAATTTCATAATTTGCTCTGATTTGTCAAAATTTTTTCTTGGAGGTTTAAGAAGAGTTTTCCAGGCCTGTATTATAGCCTTGAAAATGGGATGAGATGATTCCTTTTTTGGTTTGTGAAATAAGAAACTGAAAAAAGTATCCTGTGCTAAATTAAGATTATTAATGTCATTTTCGATTTGGAACCACGCTGGGCATAGTTTTTTATTAAACCACTGTTGGCTTTGTTTTACCAGGGAAGCCAGATAATAAGCATGGACATTTGGGAGGCCAGCCCCGCCATTACGTTTGTGTTTGCACAATAAATCTGAAGACAACCTGGCCCGCTTACCGCCCCATATGAATGAGTTTATCATAGTTTGAAGTTTATGAATAAATTGGTAGGGGAAGGTCACTGGGAGAGTTCTAAAAAGATAAAGTATCTTGGGTAGAATGATTGTTTTGATAGTCATTGTTCTCCCGAATAAAGAAAGTTCCAATTGAGCAAATTGAGAGATGTCAAGAGAAATTGTTTTAAAAATGTTATCAGCGTTAGTTTTTATTACATTTTGTAGTCTGTTTGTTAAGATTATTCCTAAATACACAATTTTGTCGCCCTCCCCAGCTAGATTTATCTGATCCCTCAATTCTGCAACATGTGATTCATTCGTATTCAAAGTTCAATATTTAGATTTATGTGGATTTATCTTAAAATATGATATCTTGGAGAATGTGTCTAACTCTGAAGAGAGAGCTTCAATCGAGGCTGCTGGATTAAGTAGTGTAAGAAAAATATCACCTGTATACATGCTAATTTTAAATTGACGGGATTGGATATCAATTTCAAGAATATCTATATTGGATCTGATTCTCTCCGCCAAAGGTTCCATTGCAAGGACAAACAGCAGGGGTGACAAAGGACACCCTTGACGTGCGCCATTGGAAATGATGAACGGATCTGACATGAAATTATTGAAGTAGATCCTGGCACTAGGTCCCAAATACAGAGCAAAGATAGTGGACATAAATCAAGAATCAAACCCAAACTTTTCAAGTGTCGCTCTCAAATAAGACCAGTTTATCCTGTCAAAAGCCTTTTCAGCATCTAAGGTTAGAAAGGCTGCTTTTGAATTTGAATTTTGGATAATGTTGATTAAATTGATCACCCTCCTGGTCCCATCTGATGCTTGGCGTCCATCAGTGAATCCCATCTGGTCATCTACCAGCAAACGTGGGAGAATATATTTTAAACGATCTGCCAAAATCTTGGAATAAATTTTTGTATCACTATTTATTAGTGAGATTGGACGGTAGTCTTGCATCCTCTCAGGATCCCCCCCAGTTTTGGGAATCATAACGATAACTGCTTCTTGCATCTCTTTAGGAAAGGAACCCTGAGAGGAGGCAAGAGCAAAAATAGAAGCTAAGTGCGGGGCTAGAATTTTTGAAAAAGATTTAAAATATTCATTGGAAAATCCATCTGGGCCCGGTGTGTTTTGATTCTTTGATTTATTAATAGTATCGATTATTTCTTTTTCTGTAAAGGGACTATTAATAGATATTAAGTCCAATGGAGTTATTTTGGGGATGTTAATACTAGATAGGAATGCATTAATAGAGTCTGGGTCGATACTGGGTGTGCATGGGTCATCTTTCAAATTGTATAATTGACGAAAAAAGTCTGCAAAGGAGCTAGCAATGTCTTTGGGATGAATCATAACTTCACCTGACGAGGAAATAATTTTGTTAATTCTTCTGTTGATACGTTCTTTTTTAATCTTTACCATCATATATTTGGTAGGCTTGTTTAATGATGTATACCCTTTGAATTTTCAGGCCTTTATAACATAGTCATATTTTTGGAAAATCTCGGATTTAAATTTTCGCCTCAAATCCAAGATTTCCGCCTGTATATTTGAAGATGGTATTTGCAGATTGTTTTGCTGTAATTCTTTTGTATTGATTTGGATCTGTAGGTTAGCAATCTTTTCCCTGTTTTTCTTTTTATATCTTGCAGCTAATTGTATGAGACTTCCCCTGAGGACTGCCTTGTGGGCGTTCCACAGTGTAAATGCATTTATATCTTCAGACACATTCTCTTTGAAGTAATTTTTTAGTATTGTCTCTATTTCCTGCTTATAATCTGGAATTTTAAACAGTGTAGGATTACATTTCCATAGGTAGTTATTTCCGAGTGGGGGTCCTAGAAGAAAATCTGCTAACACTGGGGCATGATCTGAAATAGTTTTTTTTTTAAATTTGAATACTCTTAAATTTAGAGAGGGTAAAAACTTTTGTCAAAATTAAATCTATACGGGAAGATGTTTTATGCACATCAGAATAGTGAGAATACTCACGGGAAGAAGAATTAAGACATCTGAATATGTCGTAGAGTTCATTTTGGATCAACCACGTTTTTAAAACTGGCGCCTTGTAACGGACTAGAGAGGAGGAATCCATAATGCTATCAGGCACAATGTTAAAGTCTCCTATCCATATGATATCTCCTAATTAGTGTTGAGCATTCCGATACCGCAAGTATCGGGTATCGGCCGATACTTGCGGTATCGGAATTCCGATACCGAGATCCGATACTTTTGTGGTATCGGGAATCGGAATCGGAAGTTCCCAGTGTATGGTTCCCAGGGTCTGAAGGAGAGGAAACTCTCCTTCAGGCCCTGGGATCCATATCCATGTAAAAAATAAAGAATTAAAATAAAAAATAGGGATATACTCACCCTCTGACGCGCCCTGGTAGTAACCGGCAGCCTGCTTTGCTTAAAATGAGCGCGTTCAGCACCTTCCATGATGTCACGGCTTCTGATTGGTCACGTGCCGCTCATGTGACCGCCACGCGACCAATCACAAGCCGTGACGTCATTCTCAGGTCCTAAATTCCTAATTGTAGGAATTTAGGACCTGAGAATGACGTCACGGCTTGTGATTGGTCGCGTGGCGGTCACATGAGTGGCACGCGACCAATCAGAAGCCGTGACGTCATGGAAGGCCCTAAACGCGCTCATTTTAAGCAAAGAAGGCTGCCGGTTAACAGCGGTGAGGTGCAGGGGCCTCCGGAGAGGTGAGTATATCAATATTTTTTATTTTAATTCTTTATTTTACACATTAATATGGATCCCAGGGCCTGAAGGAGAGTTTCCTCTCCTTCAGACCCTGGGAACCATCAGGATACCTTCCGATACTTGGTGTCCCATTGACTTGTATTGGTATCGGGTATCGGTATCGGCGATATCCGATACTTTTCGGGTATCGGACGATACTATCCAATACCGATACTTTCAAGTATCGGACGGTATTGCTCAACACTACTCCTAATTGAATTTTAGTCACGTTTTTATGTAGATTATTTAAAAAGGAAATGTGATTTGTGTTTGGAGCATATACATTCACCACTGTACAAGGTTTGTTGTTTAAATAACAAGTAAGGATATGGAACCTACCCAAATGGTCTGTTACTTCATCAACAAGTTGGAATGGAACATCGCTACTTATTAAAGTGACAACACCCCCTTTTTTAGACGAATGTAGCGATTTAAAGATATGTGGAAATTTTTTGTGCTGAAAAGTTGAATGATTGTTTTTCACTAATTTCACCTCCTGTAGACATACAATATTGGCACAAGAATGAATAATCTCTTTCCAAATGGTAAATCTTTTATTAGGGCTGTTGATGCCTTTAACATTATAAGAAAGGATTTTCATTATTAATTATGAATGAAACAAAACTGAGCGATAAAAATAAATACAACAAAACGGGTAGTTGGCCTAGCTAAAACTAGCCAAAATACACAAGAACTAACTTAGGGGTTCTCCTGGAGGACTTCAAATTTATTGAGTCTCACCTAAGTGTGGGGTATACAAGATTTGTGGCTGAGGCCCACAAAGACACCTCAGAGTTAGAGGTCTATTGAAAGAATGAAATTATGAAAATAATAATAAGCATATTTTCTAATGTTTATCTTTAAAGGCAGGTTCTTCCATGAGGAATTTAATAAATCTCAAGCCTTCTTGAGGGGTATCGATCGGATAATTTTTGCTGTTGTACCACACTAAGAGTTTTGTTGGGAAGCCCCATCTATAGGGCACTTTGAGGTCTCTAAGTTTAGCTGTTATGTCTTTAAAGGATCTACGCGCATCCATCGTCACTTTGGAGAAGTCTGAGAACAATTTTATGTTCCTATACGGGTCAGGGAAGGAACCTTTTTCCCTGATGCCTTTCAAAATCTTTTCTTTTGTATCGAAGAAATGTACTCTAAGGATAGTATCCCTGGGCTTGTCTTGGGGTATCCCCAATATACTCTTAAATCTATTATTGGAGCATGACAGGAACCTTTTTTCCACTACGAAGACCTCTATTAAGGAGTTAGAAACCAAATTGAACACGTTTGAGGGGACAAAAGTAAATGCCTTTAAGATCACACTTAAAGATACCTTGGACAAATACGAGGCAGAGATAACTGGTAGGAAGCGTAAAAAACTCCTTAGGGACAAAACGGATTACGAGCAAAATACAGTGTATAGATGGACACATAGGGGCAACTCACGCCATGCTAGGACTTATGGTAATAACTCTCCAGGGGTAACTGCTACATCCACCACGCTATCCCATGGTGAAGAGAGCTCAAGTGATTTTTTATCCTCTTCCGGAAGCGAAATAGACCACGGACCAGACGTGGGAGGGGACGGAGGAGCCGTAAGAAAACGCACAGCACGCTACAAGAGTCGCAATTCGTCATACCATCACAGATATCCGACCAGGCGGAAGTGAATTCGGTGACCGCCTCCCACCTCAGGGAACAGGCCTCGGGACCCTCCACATCAACTTTACAGGTAATAAATCTTTCAAACCATGTGCTTACCACTGTAGAACTTGCTGTTCTGAAGAGGGGTCTAACGTTTGTTCTCACACAGGTGGCTGATAAATTCACTTTGGTCAAAGACCTTTATTTGTTTTGTAGGAGCCTCACATTACAGGTGATCTATAAAAAAACAGACATTCTGCAATCTATGTCCCTGGATGAGCGTCAAGCCTTCCAAGATCTATTAGATCTATTGGAAGAAAATGAATCAGGATATACCAGGAGAAGATTTCCGGGAAGAAATAAATCTCTCAAAACACCCTCTTTTTCATTGGTGCCCGCCATCGAGATATTCTTTGAGCTGGTGAAACGAGACATCTTGGCCATGCCAGCTCGGGTGGGTATGCTTTCTAATATAAGCCATGAGGAAAAACGAGCATTGTGGGACTTACAAAACAATAAAGAGTTCGTTATTAAAGAAGCGGACAAAGGGGGCAACGTGGCGTTGTGGTCTGTGGAAGCATATTTGACTGAGGCGAACAGACAACTTACCAACTCTAGGTGCTATCAAAAGTTACCATCTGACCCTACGGATATCTTTGCATCTAAACTTGACGCTTTACTTTGCAGGACACAGCATTTTGGTATCATCTCGCCCCAAGAGAAAAAATACCTATGGGTGGAACATCCGGTTACGGCAACATTTTATATGTTGCCGAAGATACACAAAGACGAGAGGAGACCACCTGGAAGACCGATTGTCTCTAGTATTGGCAGCATCTGTGAGCGGGCAAGTGAGTATTTGGACTTCTTTTTCCAACCCATTGTCACTGCCCTGCCCTCTTTCATCAGGGATTCGGCGCACTTTATAGAGGTGTGAGGGCAGATAGAATTACCAGGAGAGTTCTACTTGGTCACATGCGACGTGGAGTCCCTGTACTCCAATATTGAGCATGGGGACGGTCTGAATGCGGTAGTTTTTTTTCTGGACAAGAACACACATACGGACCGGGGACATGATTCTTTCCTCTTGGACCTACTCAGATTCGTACTTTATCACAATTTCTTTTTGTTTGATAGGACGTTTTATTTACAGACAGCAGGAGTGGCGATGGGGGCAAAATGCGCGCCAACCTATGCAAATATCTTCTTAGGTTGGTGGGAGGAGATGTTTGTGTACCCATCCATGGCTTTTAAAAATCAGGTCCGGAATTGGCATCGATATATCGATGACATATTCTTTGTTTGGCTGGGCACCAGGGAGGACTGTGTTGAATTTATCAATGGTCTTAATTCCAACTCCCACAACATCTTTCTAACCCATTCTATCTCCAATAGATCCATCAATTTTTTGGATCTGAGGATCTTTGAGAGGGGAGATCATTTGGCGACGGACCTCTTCAGGAAACCGACAGTGACGAATGCCCTCTTAGAGTTCAATAGCTTCCACCCCTGGCATACCAAGGTTGGTGTCCCTATGGGGCAATTTATACGCATCAGACGCAACTGTACTTTGCATCGGGACTTCTTAACACAAGCTCATGATCTGATAGATCGTTTTAGACAGAGGAATTACCCGAAATGGGTGGTTTCCACGGCTTTTCAGCGAGCAAAACAACGGGACCAAACTTCCCTCTTGACCTCTGTCAGACGTCCTCGGCAATCACAAACAAGATTTATCACGGAGTATAATGACAGCTGGGGACAGGTAAGAGCAATCCTTACCAAACACTGGCCTATACTACAAACAGACATCCAAACGACTGAAATAATCAGTAGTAGGCCACTCCTAACTTCCAGAAGGGCCCCCAATTTGTGGCAGCTGTTGACCAAGAGCCACTTCTCCAGGCCCATGGTTAAACTAAACAGGGGCATTGTTCTTAAGGGGTCATTTCCCTGTGGGGAATGTAATGTTTGCCCCTTTATGGCACCCACCCAAGATTTATTTATACATCCAAACAATTCGAGTAGACATGCTCTAAAAGCCTACATAAACTGTAAGACCAGGAACGTGATTTATGCTCTTTTATGCCAATGTAATAGTGTTTACGTAGGGCAGATGTCCCAAGAATTACGTAAAAGATCACAGAAGCATATATCCACCATACGCCTGGCGGTCACAGACCAAGCAAAAGGTAAAATTCTCACTCCTGTGGCGGCGCACTTTTTATCTATGCATAGGGGGTCCCCCACGAATCTCAAAATTGTGGGGTTACAGAAGATCTGTTGTGGTGAAAGGGGTGGTAACATACATAACCTTCTTTTGCGTGCAGAGTCCAGGTGGATTTTTGACCTCCAGGCGGTTACTCCTCTGGGGCTGAACGAAGAGCTTCTCTTTACGGGATTCCTGGGGTAGATTTACAGTGAGGTGTCTGACCTTATTGGCAGCTGCCTCTGGACCCTAACTTCCTGCATGTTATCTCCTCCAGGGAAACTGACGATATAGAGGATGGGACCAGGCGGATATATAATGGACGCTGATAAAGTCTGGAAAATCTTCCTGGGATCAGCGTCGATTTATGGAGCTCTGGAATACTGGACGTGAAATGGATGGAAGGTGGATGTAGACAGTTACCGAAGAGAATGGAAAAACAACAGATGTGGACAGAATTATTTCCAGCCACCATGTGGTGGCAACTTTGGCTATCTCTTTTTTTTGGATATTGATATGGTTGATCTTATCCATTATCACAAAAAGGACATAAGGCTGAGCTAGCTGGATGGAAGATCTCTGCAGGAGAAGCCTGCCTAAACCAAGACGTTCAGGCCCAGGTCACGTCGGGCCTTTTGGACTATATCATCGGTGGGAGATATACTAATGTAATAACATATGTGTGCATATTTATGTGCAGTAACATTCTAATTTACGCACATTACCCTTGGGCTTTGTGGGCATTGTATGTTTATGTATTATTGTTACATATATGCACTCTGTCTAATAACTGGTTTCTCCTTAGGTTCTATAGGTTTCTTTATGCATTATTTCACGCTGCCCCTAGCATTGACCCATGTAGTGTTTCTATGCATAAGGTATCATTCATTTTTTGGGTCTTAGTTGTTCATTTGGACACCACTACAGGTCTGTCTAAATACTAATATATTTGCTACCTGTATAAATAACTTATCACTGCTTTCATTTAACATTGCCCTCCTTTTTCTTCCTGTCACTATGACCCTCCTTGCGGCACCAATATAGCCTCTCCAATCGGGCTTTCACTGCTCTCTCCACACTCGGCATCTTTGCCTGTCAGTGTCCTGCCGTCTTGGGATGGCGCGTGCGCAACGCGATCCTATTAGGAGTCGCGGTGTGCGCATGCGCATTGTACCCGATGGACGCTGCTTTAGTTCCGGCATTGTGCCGTCTTACTCAGCCTGACGTATGTGGCGTTCTCCGTTCCTCTGCCCTCCCCTCCTCACATGACGCTCCACACACAGCAGTACGTAGTTTTGCTAATTTACAATGCTATTTAAACTTGCCAATTACGCTCTCAGTAACTTCCCCTGATGAAGCTGCTGCGGCAGCGATACGCGTGGGGTCTTGTCGCACCACACCCCTTGTATTGCTTTGGGCTATTGTGCCCATCCCTCAATCTGCTGCATGGGAACTTAATCCTTGTCTAATAACCCTGGTCCTTCTATGTTTGCTGTATTTTCAACAGCCCCGTCCTGCTGCCATCTGACCATTAACAGGTAGTATTCATTTGGATGGCTTTGCATGCCACCACCTTCACCGATCCACGGTGTATTTGTGTACATTGGCAACATACACACTTGTCCCGTTGGCGGAATTTTTAGGTGCCGCGTACTATGTGGAAACACACGGGTCATATAGGTCAGGGCAGGTAGTACCAAGGGGCACCTTACATCAGGAGGTACTTACTGAAGTATATGGGTTATGGACTTGTATGCATTTACATGATATTGTTTGCATATTGATGGGATTCTCATTTTGGGGGTATGGGGCTCGGATACATGTTTTCATGTTTTAGATGTTTTTAATGTGTTTTCTGAGGTGTAATAAAGGTGTTTTTTGATATATTTATACATACATGCTTTCATTATTTGGGTTGTGCATACTATATGAGTATCTTCTCTTGTTTTGATATGCTGCTATTCATAGACTTAGTATTGCACCCTGTCATGACAAATCATATATGATATTTGTGCGCCCCCATTTCTTCTTCTTTCTTGGGGTAATCCCTTAGGACGTGGTAGGCGATGGATACGGTCAATGTTCAGTTGTAAGTCAGAGAGATTGGGGACCAGTTTTTTTAATAGCTTTTTAGTGTAGTTTGAGAGGTCACCTTGCGGGACGGATTCAGGAATGCCTCTTATCTTTAAGTTATTTCTTCGATTACGATCTTCGAGGTCTGTTAACTTATTTTTGAGGGTAAGGATCTCAGCTTGAAGATTAGAATTCTGTTCGGATAGGTAAATGGTGTCTTTTTCAACAAGAGTTAATCTTTTTTCATTCTTCTCGAATCTTTGAATTAAATTGTTGCAAGTTTCCTGCAGGGTTTTGCTCTGTAATTCAAATCCTATCCTCATAGATTCATTAAATTACCTAAAAAGGCTAGCCAAGAAACCTTCAGTGGCAGGCTTGTTAGAACTGAGAAATTCATCCAGGTTAATTAAAGGCGGTGGGATCTCTGCTATTGGTGGCACCTCTATGTGATCTCTTTTAACTCTTTGTCTGTCTGGGCTATTGTTCGGTGAATAGTCATCAGACTGATTGTCCAAATCTTCAGTGGAAGGGTCATTTTTACTCCCATGGTCACTAGAACCTTTTCTTTTAAAAGATCTGGAAGTATCCATTTCATTAGGTGAGGTGGTATTTAGAATTGGAAGTTTGGACACTCCATTGGGGTCTCCTTTACGGGATGACATGCTTATCGGCAATTTGGATGTTGAATTTTTCCGTATACTCCCTTCCTTTGTAGCTTTACTGTATGTTAGGAATGAGGATTGTTTTATAAATGTAGAACTTTGTTCCACTGACTTAACAGGGGACCTTGATCTAGTAGGACTTAGGGTACTGTCACACAGTGAAATTTTGATCGCTACGACGGCACGATCCGTGACATCGCAGCGATTGTATGATTATCGCTCCAGCGTCGTAGACTGCGGTCACATGTTGCAATCATGGCGCTGGAGCGATGCCGAAGTCCCCGGGTAACCAGGGTAAACATCGGGTAACTAAGCGCAGGGCCGCGCTTAGTAACCCGATGTTTACCCTGGTTACCAGCGTAAACGTAAAAAAACCAAACAGTACATACTTACATTCCGGTGTCTGTCCCCCGGCGTTCTGCTTCTCTCCACTGTGTAAGCGCCATAGCCGGAAAGCAGAGCGGTGACGTCAGACGTCACCGCTGTGCTCGCTTTCCGGCCGGCAGGCGCTCACAGTGCAGAGAAGCTGAGACGCCGGAGGACAGACACCGGAATGTAAGTATGTACTGTTTGTTTTTTTTACGTTTACGCTGGTAACCAGGGTAAACATCGGGTTACTAAGCACGGCCCTGCGCTTAGTTACCCGATGTTTACCCTGGTTACAAGCGAACACATCGCTGGATCGCTGTCACACACAACGATCCAGCGATGTCAGCGGGTGATCAAGCGACGAAAGAAAGTTCCAAACGATCTGCTACGACGTACGATTCTCAGCAGGATCCCTGATCGCTGCTGCGTGTCAGACACTGCGATATCGTAACGATATCGCTAGAACGTCACGAATCGTACCGTCGTAGCGATCAAAATTGCACTGTGTGACAGTACCCTAAGTGAGTTGGGGAAATCTTCATAAGATTTAGAGTGAGCCCTTTGTAGAAATTGTTTGGGATTTATTTTTTGTTTTCCCTGTTCCTGTCTCCATTTTGGTCGGTCTCATTTATTGACACTTGGATAGATATAATAGTATGATAGAATTAATTATAGTATATAGCCTTTGGAACTCAATATACAGGTAATTGCATGTGAATATTGCTGTATGATACAATATATTGATAAAAGAATAGCTGTCAGTCAAACAAATAAAGTTGGTAACCGGAAACACAAGATACTACACACTAAGGATCAGCATGCGAAGCTTACAAGTTAAAGTAGGCAGATAATTACCTCATAGGCCTCTCAAGTTTTGTAAAGAGTAAATAGGGTAATGTACCTTTTAAATCTAGAATCTTTGATGTGGCAGCATAATGAGATTTATATCCAGCCAAGGAAGAGGTTAAAGATTAAATAAACAGCCTGTGTAACGTACAATGGGAGTATAGGAAGTTTCTTGATTCCTTGATCAGGATGAAGAAAAGAATACAATGATTCCTATTCCTCAAATTTGCCCAAACAAACTGTGAGTAACAGGGCTGAGCCTATGGATGACAGTAGGATTAGAAGATAAGGGGAGTAAAGTCTCTGACCAGATTGTTATATATTAAAAGAACAAGGCTCTGAGCTGCAGTTGATTAATATTATGTATCATAGGACACTTATAAGTCCCCTAATTAAATATATATGGAGCTTGGATGCCACTAACCAAAATGAAATAGGAACGATAAGGTATAAACTTATAAGGCACTACTGATGAGATGGTCTATATACAACCCCTAAACCCTCTCCATTTGCATTCTAGGTACAAGTAACCTTTAAAGTTCTCTGAAAGCCGTCAATTCCTTATGGGACTGAATCCCAAGACACCACCCAGGCAACCAGAGTCGCCTTTATTGTTTTAAAATGTCTTTGCCTTGAGATTCTTATCTCGTTGATAGGGAAACAAGATCCTACAATGATGGGTGCTTTTAAAAAAAAAAAAAAAAACTATCCTCCTCCTCTCTGGTGTTCCAAAATTGCAGTCTCCTTCGGTGTTCTGTCTTCAGACAATTCAGCCCCTTTGATCTTAGATAAGCGATGTATCTGTATTGATGGTCGGCGTGGAAGCAAGTACCTGAAGCGCTCCTGGATCTATAATCTTGCTGAAGCAGGAGCTTGCCACAGTAAGTCAAATGGAGCAGCCGGAACTACTTTCTACCTCAGGTGAAAATGTTGTTAAGCTGTGCGGTATTCCAGCCGGGTTTTACTGGTAAATCTCGGTTGTGCCACCTCTAATCTTTCAGATATACACTCACTGGCCACTTTATTAGGTACACCATGCTAGTAACGGGTTGGACCCCCTTTTGCCTTCAGAACTGCCTCAATTCTTCGTGGCATAGATTCAACAAGGTGCTGGAAGCATTCCTCAGAGATTTTGGTCCATATTGACATGATGGCATCACACAGTTGCCGCAGATTTGTCGGCTGCACATCCCAAAGATGCTCCATACAAGGCAGGATGGATCCATGCTTTCATGTTGTTTACGCCAAATTCTGACCCTACCATCCGAATGTCGCAGCAGAAATCGAGACTCATCAGACCAAGCAACGTTTTTCCAATCTTCTACTGTCCAATTTCGATGAGCTTGTACAAATTGTAGCCTCAGTTTCCTGTTCTTAGCTGAAAGGAGTGGTACCCGGTGTGGTCTTCTGCTGCTGTAGCCCATCTGCCTCAAAGTTCGATGCACTGTGCGTTCAGAGATGCTCTTAGGCCTACCTTGGTTGTACCGGGTGGCGATTTGAGTCACTGTTGCCTTTCTATCAGCTCGAACCAGTCTGCCCATTCTCCTCTGACCTCTGGCATCAACAAGGCATTTCCGCCCACAGAACTGCCGCTCACTGGATTTTTTTTCTTTTTCAGACTATTCTCTGTAAACCCTAGAGATGGTTGTGCGTGAAAATCCCAGTAGACCATGCCACGTTCAAAGGCACTCAAATCACCTTTCTTCCCCATACTGATGCTCGGTTTGAACTGCAGGAGATTGTCTTGACCATGTCTACATGCCTAAATGCACTGAGTTGCCGCCATGTGATTGGCTGATTAGAAATTAAGTGTTAACAAGAAGTTGGACAGGTGTACCTAATAAAGTGGCCGGTGAGTGTATGTGTCAAAATGACAGGATGATGAATCTAAGTTGTCCACTGAGTGAAAACTAGGTGCACCGGTCATCAATTTAATTATATCCTGCAGTCAAAAATATATGAAGTGGGTATCCCTCCGCCTTTACACCGCAGGGAAGAATGCAGTCTCAGTGCACAAGAGACCCAAATAAAAAGAAATCTCAGCAATATGGGCACCCAAATGACCAGCGATAACTGTCCAATTGGCTCTTAGGTGGAAAATGCAAGCACTGACCTTAAAGTTGAATCCTGGTGTAAAAAAAAATAAAAAATAGGTAAAGGTATCCCTCCGCTTTTCACAATGTCGTCTCCGGTTTTATCTCCTACATTCTATGAAGTAAAAATTCTTTATTGAAAGCGTTTTTTGACAGTAAAATGTTCCAATTCTGTCGTAGAGGGATAATAACTCAATAAAAGTTATAAATAAATGCCTCTTGTGGATTTTTTTTGTCGCTTTTTGGGTTCTTTAGTGGGAGCTCAGAGCTCTTACCTCCTACATCGCCAGAGCTCAGGCCACGCCCCCCAGGAATGTGTATTCCAATAAAGTATTTTTGTGTGTGTTTTTCCTTTTTATTACTGGGCTAGTAATGGGGGTATCTAATAGACACCTCTCCATTACTAACCCCAGTGCTTGATGCCAGCTGACAGTACACAGCTGACATCAACCCCAAAAACCATTACCCCGATTGCCATTGTATCATGGCAATTGAGAAGAGCTGAGGTGAAGAGCCAGAATTGGATCATCTTATGTGATGTGCCAATTCTGGGATGGCTGAGTGCTTGTATTTTTAGGCTGGGCAGGGCCCAATAACCAGGGACCTTCCCAGCCTGATAATATAAGCCCACAGCTGCCTGCTTTAACTTGGCTGGTTACCAAACATGGGGATCCCCACATTGTTTTTATATTTCTTTGGTTAATACAAAGCTGGACAATAAGCTCCACATGCCAGGCACTAAAGGGTACAATTTTATGTCTTGTGTGGTTGTGAAGTTATTTATCTGCCAGATATCTATTTATCTATCTTTCCATATATCATTATCTTTGCACATATTAAAAACATAAAAGTCAATAATTTCTTGAAAATATTTTATTTCAGTACACGTTACATGTATGGCACACGCGCAGGCTTGGACTGGCCAGCAGGAGTACAGGAGAATCCTCCAGTCTGCCCCTGTGAAGGAGTGCTATTTCACTTGATTCACAATTTTCAAAAAAAGGTATAATCTAATCATTCATTAAACAAGCTAGCCAAATTAATATTACATAGAAGCAAAAGTAAATTTGTGAACTAGGGTCAGGTTAATTTTTGCATGTAGCTGAACAGTGGGCTCCATGAATCAACAATACTGGTGGGCCATTGACAATCAAGTTCGACAAGGCACACACGTATGAACAGATGGTAAAAATGGACTGTGCCACACTTTCACAAATAAATGTGAAGGAGGCCTAAGATGAATGGTGAGGTTCTGCAGCAGCTGAAGTGTGTATTACGAGGTTCTTCAGCAGATGAGGTGTGAATTATAAAGTTCTGCAGCAGCTGGAGCGTGCTTATGAGGTTCTGCAGCTGTTTAGGTATGTATTACAAGGTTCTGCAATAGCTGAAGTGTATTATGAGGTTATTATGAGATATACATGTAGATATTATCAATATCATCCAAACTAGAAACAGTATAGTGACACAAATTGGTGTCATTATAAATGGTACTGGACCGGAAAAAACGGACACTCCGCTATACCTATAAACCTACGAGAAACATGTACAAAGTCCAATATATAAAAAGTATAACAACTTTATTACAAAAATAATGACAGTAACTCACATAATAAAAGAAAAGGCAAAGTAGCGCACAGTTTCAAAGAATCTATTGCACAATTCCACAAATTGAAGTATTGGGCATGGGATAAAAGATGTGCAAGTAGTATTAAATCTTTGTAATAATACAGGGTTAAATAACAGCCAGACTGAAAATATTTATTAACTGATCAAAGTCATTAGTACAAAAAAAGGGCAATGTCCATGTAAGAATCGGGTAGGCTAGTAGTTGTGGCTGAACATTTAGGGCTTGGCTCACCCAGGCCTTCCTCTCTTAGATAACAGGGTCCCTTCTTTGACCCGGCACATAGAGTACTCACAGTACTGTAAGCTTCTTCTCCACTGCTCTGATTGACGGCCATTCTCAGTTTCAAAGGAATAGAGGCACAGTCCAAAGCAACTTTTAACTAAACAGATTTATTCACTTCAGGACACAGCACATCCATATGACTTCCAACATTATCTTCACAGCTAAAACAGCACATCTCCTTATCTGTCCCTTTTCTCTTGTCTACATTATGAAGTGTTTCTGAGGGTCGGAGTGCCTCTTTCAACCCCTCAGTGTCTCCCCCTTAGAACGTCACTACGATATAGCCATCTTCTGCCTGCCTCGCTCTAAACGTCAGATATGCTACTTCCATAGCTTTCAACCACTTAATGGGATTACCTGCCTGTACAGTTTTACGGTGACCATTTATCTTCCTTTGCAAGCTTCCTCAGTCTCTTCTCTACTGCTGCCCATACTGTGCCCTCTTCTTCACTCTACTCTCCAGTTCCCCTCCTTGGATTGCTGGGCATCTTCTTCAAACGTTGCGGCGGTAGTTAAGCAGCTCGGGTCATAGGCCACCCATATAGGGGTCTAGCAACATCCCTGCCTTATTCCCCAACTATCCCCTCCTACAATTTAACCCTACATGTGTCTTACAGCTAAACCTGCTATTCAGTGAGCTCAGTGCCCCATCTATTGTCCTTTTCCCAAACTGCACTGTCCCTATTAAAATATAGTGTAACATACAATACAATACAGCAGCATGAGATATATGTAAACACATAACAACGGTATACAGTATATAAATATACATATAAATATCAACAACAGCAGAAGGGTTTAAAGGGGTAAAACGCTCAACCTCTTACATCCACATAATAAAGAAGTTGTACCATAGCATATGGTGAGAAGAACAGTCCCAAAAGTACTTATAAAGTTAAACAGATAAACATGTCCTAATTCAAATGAAGACTGACCAAAGCAGACACAAATAGACAAAGGGACATCTCACCCATCGTAACCCATATGTGGCAGTGCAATAGAAGTAGTAAATTAGGGAGATAAAAAAGCGCGAATAGGGTCTTAGGCTGGTTTCACACTTGCGTTTTTATCTGCATGCGTTTTAAAAAAAACGCATGTGTGAAAAAACGCATGTAAACGCGGTAAAACGCATGCGTTTTTTAGACGCATGCGTTTTTATAGAAAAACACAAGAAAACACAAGAAAACACAAGAAAAAACAAGAAAACCCTAACCCTAACCCTACCCCTAACCCTAACCCTAAACGTGACTGAAATACGTGGCACTGAAATACGTGCAACTGAAATACGTGGTACTTAAATACGTGGCACTTAAATACGTGGCACGTGGCACTTAAATACGTGGCATGTGGCACTTAAATACGTGGCACGTGGCACTTAAATACGTGGCACGTGGCACTTAAATACGTGGCACGTGGCACTTAAATATGTGGTACTTAAATACGTGGCACTTAAATACGTGGCACGTGGCACTTAAATATGTGGCACGTGGCACTTAAATACGTGGCACGTGGCATACGTGGCACTGAAATACGTGATACGTGGCACTTAAATATGTGGCAATATGACTGTCAGAAAATGTTCATTAAACGGTTAGGGGTGAGGTTAGGGGTAGAGTTAGGGTTAGGGTTTGGATCCCTTTATCACCTTGATGGTGGTGGGTGGCTTTTCAGTGTGTTTTCTGTTTTTTTTCTATAAAAACGCATGCGTTTTTAGCGCAAACAAATGCATGTGCTTAAAAACGCATGTGTTTACATAGACAGCAATGCATTTTTTTGCCGCGAAAAAACGCATGCGTTTTTTCGCGGCAAAAAAACGCGCAAGAAAATACTGCAGGTAGCATTTTTGAAAATGAACGCATGCAGACAAAAAACGCATGCGTTTGAAAACGCGACCAAACGCATGTGCAAAAAAACGCATGCGTTTTCAATGTTAAATATAGGAAAAAAAACCGCATGCGTTTTTTGTGCAAAAAACGCTGCAGACAAAAACGCAAGTGTGAAACCAGCCTTATCCTTCGGAGTAATTGTAGTTTTTAACAAGGAGCTACTCACCTGATGGCATAAAGCAAAAGCATGTGTGTATCGGCTGCTGCAGATCCACGGGCCGCCACGCGACCTTCTAAAAAAATCCTTGTAAAGGATAATTTGTGGATTAAATCCGCGCTGCCACAATGATACAATTTCAGATATAATGAAGAATTCTGGAGGTTTATTCAACACGTTTCAAGGTCTATCTGATCCCTTCATCAGGAAAATTACCACAAAGACATACAGACATGATGTTGTTACACTGCTTAAATACATTCAAATTTCAAAAACAGGCACGAAGAGGAACTCCTGACATGTGACATTCAATGTCAGAGTTCCTGAAAACATCAATAAATTATCAATCTAATACAATATAATTCCAAATCAAATGCATACAGAAATTCTTATTCAGCCTGATAACTATTACATTCATTTTTCAGGTTTAAACATTAAAAAAAGAAAGAAAGTGGGAGAAGAAAATAAATAAATAAATAATTTTTTTTCTCAAGCGGTTTATATCAGAAAAAATGGGGAACCCACCGAGGTTTAGAACTGTTTAGGGGTACATGAATAGAAATAGATGTAGTGATGTATCAGTCAGGGCATGATTTAAAATGTTTAGATCATAGAGATATTGAATAAGGATTCATACATTAATGATTACTGTACATTTCATATATTATTCTTTATATGTTTACCTATAAAAAAGAAAATCAAAAGATTTTATTACACATAATTATATTGCACAATTTTAATAAGCAAACACAGAAATAGTTTTTAATAGTTTTTAATAAACGAATATAGAAATAGTTTTAAAATGAATATATATATTATTATATTTTGTTATTAATTAAATGGTGGAATTTATTCAGTCATGTATACATCTAATCAGCTTAAATGCTTGTTTGAATTTGTGGCACAGACAGCAAGGAAGGCTGGATGGGGATTGTGTCACATTCCTAGGTGGGTTCCCTTTCCCTTATTTTCCGATATAAACCGCTTGAGAAAAAAAAAATTTCTTTTTTTCTTCTCCCACTTTCTTTCTTTTTTTCATTTTTAAACCTAAAAAATGAATGAAATAGTTATCAGGCTGAATAAGAATTTCTGTGTGCATTTAATTTCAAATTATTTTGTATTAGATTAATCATTTATTGATGTTTTCGGGAACTCTGACATCGGATGTCACGTGTCAGGAGTTCCTTTTCGCGCCTGTTTTTTAAATTTGAATGTACATTGCCTTGCGAAAGTATTCGGCCCCCTTGAACTATTCAACCTTTTCCCACATATCATGCTTCAAACATAAAGTTACCAAATGTAAACTTTTGGTGAAGAATCAACAACAAGTGGAACACAATTGTGAAGTTGAATGAAATTTATTGGGTATTTAAAATTTTTGTGGAAATTCAAAAACCGAAAAGTGGGGCGTGCAATATTATTCGCAGCTTAACAGGAAAAGGGAAATTTTTAATCAGCTCACCATCCTCGTCTCCCTCCTGGAGTCTGTCTGTCAGCCAGTGTCGCGGCTTGGCAGCCACAGCAACGAAATCCAGAAAAATGTGTATGACCCGACGATGAAGAATCCGCTGCACCTTCCGAGATCTTGTATTATAAAACGTCCATTTTTTTGAAGAATGGTTAAAAATGTAAAAGAGCATAGTTAATGCAGTCAGACCAGCCAGTGAACATCTAGAACCAACATGTGTCGGCCTGTGACAAGGCCTTAATCACTTTTGTGATTTCCTGATGAAGGAGTCATAGTACTCCAAAACGAGTTGAATAAAGCCACTTTTCATCTGAATATCCATTTGGAGTTAATCCACCTTTTTATCCCATTTTTTTTCCTTAATGATGATAAATGTAATCCACCTGTGTGTAATCAAGTCTCTGTATAAATGCACCTGCTCTGTGATAGTCTCAGGGTTCTGTTTGAAGCACAGAGAGCATCATGAAGACAAAGGAACACAAAAGGCAGGTCTGTGATACTGTTGTGGAGAAGTTTAAGGCTGGTTTTGGATACAAAATGATTTCCAAAATTTTAAACATCCCAAGGAGCACTGTGCAAGCGATCATATTGAAATAAAAGGAGTATCATACCACTGCAAATCTACCAAGACCCGGCCGTCCCTCTAAACTTTCATCTCAAACAAGGAAAAGACTGATCAGAGATGCAGCCAAGAGGCCCATGATCACTCTGGATGAACTGCAGAGATCTACAGCTGAGGTGGGACAGTCTGTTCATAGGACAACAATCAGTCGTACACTGCACAAATCTGTCCTATATGGAAGAGTGGCAAGAAGAAAGCCATTTTTCAAAGATATCCATAAAAAGTGTAATTTAAAGTTTGCAAAAAGCCACCTGGGAGACACACCAAACATGTGGAAGAAGGTGCTCTGGTCAGATGCAACCAAAATCGAACTTATTGGCAACAATGCCAAATGATATGTTTGGCATAAAGGCAACACAGCTCATCACCCTGAACACACCATCCCCACTGTCAAACATGGTGGTGGCAGCATCATGGTTTCGGCTGCTTTTCTTCAGCAGGGACAGGGAAGATGGTTAAAATTGATGGGAAGATGGATGGAGCCAAATACAGGACCATTCTTGAAGAAAACCTGTTGGAGTCTGCAAAAGACCTGAGACTGGGACAGAGATTTGTCTTCCAACAAGGCAATGATCCCAAACTTAAAGCAAAATCTGCAATGGAATGGTTCACAAATAAACGTATCCAGATGTTAGAATGGCCAAGTCAAAGTCCAGACCTCAATCCAATCGAGAATCTGTGGAAAGAGCTGAAAACTGCTGTTCACAAACGATCTCCATCAAACCACATTGAGCTCAAGCTGTTTGCCAAGGAGGAATGGGCAAGAATTTCAGTCTCTTGATGTATAAAACTGATAAGAGACATACCCCAAGCAACTTGCAGCTGTAATCGCAGCAAAAGGTGGCGCAGCAAATTATTAAGTTAAAGGGGCCGAATAATATTGCACACCCCACTTTTCAGTTTTTTTAATTTTTGAAGCATGATATGTGGGAAAAGGTTGAAAAGTTCCAGGGGCCGAATACTTTCGCAAGGCACTGTATGTCAATGACACACATATATATATGTATTTATATTGCATAGAGAGATAGATAGAAGAAAAGCTGACAATTCATCTGCCGCATACAGTTTAATCACAAAGTGACAAGTTAGAATTGAATAGATAGAATAGATGTATATCTATATGCCAATGACACACATCTGTCACCCCAGTAGTCCGGTTGCCACAATGGCATTTGGTTGAAAAGTTCAAAGGGACTGAATACTTTTTCCTGATGAAGGGGTCAGATAGACATTGAAACGCGTTGAATAAGCCACCAGAATTCTTCAATATATCTGAACTTGTATCATTGTGGCAGCACGGATTTAATCCACAGATTACCCTTTACAAACGGCAGTGCAATAGAAAGCAGCCCCAACATGCATTTTGCGTGGGCTTCCTCGGGGGGACGTGACTCCTTGTGTGCTGTGCCGGCAATATGTAGGAGCATTATTATAAGCTCAGTTACCTTCAGGTGTGTCACCTGTGGAGCGGGTGGGGAACCAGCGCATGCGCGGTGAAAGTCAACGTCAATGTCGACTTTGCTTTCGGCATTCGTAGTGATGCGATGGGTAGGGGAAATCCCCACTGACATAAAAATCCAGCGAGAGTCACAATTGAATGCCATCGGCAACGCCGATAACCATGTACCCACACCAGGCATGCGTCCTACCCGAACTCCATTTTGAAAGAGGGCAAAGTAACTGGATATCCCAGCATATAGGTAACAAAAAGAAGAACATATAAGGGCTATCTCGGGACTACATATTCTAATAGGACTTGAGAATACCAATCATTATAATGTTAATATTAAAGTGTGCAGATGCATGAAAGTGACAGTGCAATAAATATATATTATGTAATCAATCACAATAGCAATATTAAAGATGATAAATATCCCCATAAATGTGCTCAAAAAGTAAATACAGGTCCTTCTCAAAAAATTAGCATATAGTGTTAAATTTCATTATTTACCATAATGTAATGATTACAATTAAACTTTCATATATTATAGATTCATTATCCACCAACTGAAATTTGTCAGGTCTTTTATTGTTTTAATACTGATGATTTTGGCCTACAACTCCTGATAACCCAAAAAACCTGTCTCAATAAATTAGCATATTTCACCCGTCCAATCAAATAAAAGTGTTTTTTAATAACAAACAAAAAAACCATCAAATAATAATGTTCAGTTATGCACTCAATACTTGGTCGGGAATCCTTTGGCAGAAATGACTGCTTCAATGCGGCGTGGCATGGAGGCAATCAGCCTGTGACACTGCTGAGATGTTATGGAGGCCCAGGATGCTTCAATAGCGGCCTTAAGCTCATCCAGAGTGTTGGGTCTTGCGTCTCTCAACTTTCTCTTCACAATATCCCACAGATTCTCTATGGGGTTCAGGTCAGGAGAGTTGGCAGGCCAATTGAGCACAGTAATACCATGGTCAGTAAACCATTTACCAGTGGTTTTGGCACTGTGAGCAGGTGCCAGGTCGTGCTGAAAAAATGAAATCTTCATCTCCATAAAGCATTTCAGCCGATGGAAGCATGAAGTGCTCCAAAATCTCCTGATAGCTAGCTGCATTGACCCTGCCCTTGATGAAACACAGTGGACCAACACCAGCAGCTGACATGGCACCCCACACCATCACTGACTGTGGATACTTGACACTGGACTTCAGGCATTTTGGCATTTCCTTCTCCCCAGTCTTCCTCCAGACTCTGGCACCTTGATTTCCGAATGACATGCAAAATTTGCTTTCATCAGAAAAAAGTACCAGGTCAGGCGCTTCTGCCGCTGTTTATGGTTCAAAAGTGGCTTTACCTGGGGAATGCGGCACCTGTAGCCCATTTCCTGCACATGCCTGTGCACGGTGGCTCTGGATGTTTCCACACCAGACTCAGTGCACTGCTTCCTCAGGTTCCCCAAGGTCTGGAATCGGTCCTTCTCCACAATCTTCCTCAGGGTCCGGTCACCTCTTTTCGTTGTACAGCGTTTTCTGCCACATTGTTTCCTTCCAACAGACTTACCATTGAGGTGCCTTGATACAGCACTCTGGGTACAGCCTATTTGTTGAGAAATTTCTTTCTGGGTCTTACCCTCTTGCTTGAGGGTGTCAATGATGGCCTTCTTGACATCTGTCAGGTCGCTAGTCTTACCCATGATGGGGGTTTTGAGTAATGAACCAGGCAGGGAGTTTTTAAAAGCCTCAGGTATCTTTTGCATGTGTTTAGAGTTAATTAGTTGATTCAGAAGATTAGGGTAATAGGTCGTTTAGAGAACCTTTTCTTGATATGCTAATTTATTGAGACAGGTTTTTTGAGTTATCAGGAGTTGTATGCCAAAATCATCAGTATTAAAACAATAAAAGACCTGACAAATTTCAGTTGGTGGATAATGAATCTATAATATATGAAAGTTTAATTGTAATCATTACATTATGGTAAATAATGAAATTTAACACTATATGCTAATTTTTTGAGAAGGACCTGTAAATACAAAAATTATATATATAAGTAAAGGACATTGAGCTAAGTGGCATAAACATACAATTACAAATGAGTGATGATGATCCAGAGGTGAATAATGAAGTCCATATTGAACAGAAGTCCATTTCTCATATTTCATAGTACAGAACAACATGTAGATACTGTTGTGTGTAAAAGTGTTTATCCCCTTCCTGATCTATTCTTTTGCATGTTTGTCACAATTAAATGTTTCAGATCACCAAACAAATTTACATATTAGACAAATATATCACAGGTAAGCACAGAATGCAGCTTTTAAATGAAGTTCTTTATTAAGGGATATAAAATCCAAACCAACAGGGCCCTGTGTTAAAAAGTGATTCCTCCCCCCCAAAAAAAATATAAATTAACTGTGGTTAATCACATCTTTGGGATGCTGAGTTCAAATTCCCTAGCCACACCCAGGCCTGATTACTGCCACACCTGTTCTCAATTAGTCAATTAAATGGGACCTGCCTGACAAAGTAAAGTAGACCAAAAGGTGCTCAAAAGCTAGACACTATGCCACAATCCAAAGAAATTCTGGAACCAATGAGAAACAAAGCTATTAAGATCTGTCAGTATGGAACATGTTGTAAAGTAATTTCTAAAGCTTTGGGACTCCAGTGAACTACAGTGAGAGATATTATTCACAAATGGTGAAAACATGGAATAGTGGTTAACCTTCAGAGGTGTCTGGCCGAACAAAATTATCACAAGAGCGCAGCAACAACTCATCCAAGAGGTCACAAAAGATCCCCCAACAACATCTAAAGAACTGCAGGCCTCACATGCCTCAGTTAAGGTCAGTGTTCAGGGCTCTATCATAAAAAAAAGACTGGGCAAAAATGGCCTGCATGGCAAAGTTCCAAGATGAAAACTACTGTTGAGCAATAAGAATGTAAAGGCTTATCTCAGTTTTTCCAGAAAACATCTTGATGATGCCCAATATTTTTAGAATACTCTGTGGACTGACAAGACAAAAGTTGAACTTTTTGAAGGTGTATATCCCATTACATCTGGCGTAGAGTAACACAGCATTTAAGAAAAGGAACATCATACCAACATTAAATATGGTGGTGGTAGTGTGATGGTCTGGGACTGTTTTGCTGCTTCAGGACTTGGAAGACTTGCTGTCGTAAATGGAACCATGAATTCTGCTGTCTACCAAAAAATCTCAAAGAAGCCTGTCCAGCCATCTGTTCGTGATCTTAAGCTGAAGCATACTTCGGTTATGGAGCAGGACAATGATTCCAAACACACCAGCATGTCTGCAGCGCCCCAGAGTCCTGGTCGTTGCAGTACTGTGGCTCCGCCACTATGGGGAGCTATGGTACGTCTGATTGCACTAAAGGAGTTTCTCTGACCAGATAACACCTCACTACACTTCACACTCTGGCCACCAGGGGGGGTGGTCCTATCTAGTAGGCCACTCCTCACACTCTGGTAAAACTGGGGGTTGGACAGGAAGACAGGGAGAAGTAGCTGGGAAGAGCTAGTGAGAGGACCTGTCAGGGATGGGATCCTGGCAGACTCCTCAGAGCAGAACTAACCAGTGCACAACGGGAATACAGTAAAGAGGAATTAGGACCAGAAGGAGTCGTGCTGTTAGACCGAGGCAACATCCTTCTGAGGCACAAACAGTTGGTGGCCGGAACGCCGAGCAAGTAAGAGACTTTAAGTACTACTGCAAACCACGGCAGGACAGCCAATTAAAGGTTGGCTGTCTCACTTAACACCTAAGCAGACAACGGAGGCAGCTGTGGGAGAGGGGCGACTCTAGGGTCCCGGAAGAACTCCAGGCCTACCCCGTCATACGGGTGCGTCCTACCATATCATCTGGGGGACGGAGAAAACGAACATCAGAGACAGACAGAAGCAGTTGTGAGGACTACCCCGGGAGCTCAGCAGGGAAGGACTACAACACACAGCGCTAGAAGGTAGACACTGATTCCCACCTGTAAAGAGAACTCCTGATGTGCCTTTGGACCGGCCGGTCTCAGACAGCCCTGTTGACAGCGCTCTGGACTGAGGACTCTAAAACCTTCAGTAAAGAGGTAAAAAGACTGCAACCTGGTGTCCTCATTATTTACCACTACAGCACCACCACCACCATCATCCATACCCCGTATCTATCGTTTACTGTGTGCCCCACGGCAGGGTCACGGACCGGGGCCTAGCCACCGTGACAACCCCAGAGCAGAGACTCAGAGGCCCGGTACTGGGTACCCCTTGGCCCTGCGGCAGTGGGGGCGCTACAATTTTGGCGTCACGAACAGGATCTACTTAAGCCTGAAGAATCAGGTCATGTGTGCCTTGGAACTGTGATTTATTGTGCTTGGACTGTGTACTGCCATTTACCGCCAAAAATTCGCCATTGCCGCGCACGGAGGGAGGAGCCATAGCTTCGTGGGCGGAACCGGCCAAAAGAAGCGCGGAACGGAAAGCGCGGTAAGGCGCCAATCCCGGAAGAGGAACTCCGACCTCCAGCAGGTTAGTGGGAGGAAGGGACAGCCATGTCCGAGTCGGGAGGAGAGGAGGTGGCGGCCGCAGCCGCGGACGCAGGGGCAGCTCCGGTCCCCGCAGCGGGCGAAGCCGCGGCCCTAATACCACCACCGGTTGCCGCAGAACCCACTGTTCCCCTCAGCCAGTCGGACGCTGCCGCTAACACAAAAGCCATAATGCCCTTCTCTATGCCGTACCTGCCCGGAGCGGCCTGGCTCCCACGATACTCTGGGGAGTCGCATACATTCACTGACTTTAAGGAAGGGCTCTGCAGCCTGCTCGAGTTCTATCCCCTGACAGAGCCTCAGAAGGTTCATATGATAACCGGCCAACTCTTTGGGGCGGCTCTGAGAGAATTGAAGTCCTGGCCCGCCGAGGATAAGGGAACTGCACAGCAGATTTTTGCAAAGCTTAAAGCCACCTTCGATACTCGCACTGCTACAGAAATTAAACTGACTTTTTATGGATGCAAACAGAGACCGCAGGATAGCTTACGGGACTATGCCCTTAATCTCCAGGAGGCGATGCGGGCCATTAAGCAGAGTGACCCCGGCAGCATGCAGGATGAGGATAAACTCCTGAAGGAGCGGTTCATTGAGGGGCTCCTGTGCAGTCACCAGCGGGGCCAATTGCACTTCCTGGCCATGCAAAATCCAGACTTGACTTTTGCGCAATTCAAAGATAAAGCTATCCAGGCATTGCAGGAGCGACAGCCCAGCCGCGCAGTACCACCCAGGTGCCCCGCTCTCACATACCACCAGGAGGTGGCATCGGATACCCCAGTTGCCGCGGAGGCCGACGCCCAGAGCTTCGAGGATGACTCCCCTGCAGGACTCCGTCTTCAGATGCAGGAGCTGACCAAGAGCGTTGCTGCCCTAGCCCGGACGGTGCAGTCCCTACAGGAGGCCCCCAAGGAAAAGATCCAGCTAGCCTCCAGACCAGAAGATGTCCCCTGGATGCGACAGAAGAGGACCCCACCGACCAGAGGCCGGGACAGCGATCGCTTCCATCAGGACGGACGACCCATCTGCCGCCGCTGTCACCAGGTGGGCCACCTTGCAAGGTACTGTCCTTTAAACGAGCAACCCCTGGGGCAAAGGGCCAACCCCCAGGAGTAGGACGGTCAGGCCCGCAGCATTGGAGAACTAAGTATATTGGAGGACGACCAGTTCTCCCTGTAGTGGTTGATGGAATCCCCTTGAACGCTTTGCTGGACACCTGTTCTCAGGTGACGACTATACCTTACGTGCTTTATAAACGGTATTGGGAGGACACTGATATTACTCGTTAAACATGAAAACTGAACTGCAATACTGCACTAGAAATATGAAAAATGAGAGCGTTTAGCGCATAAAAATGGCCAATTTTATGTGTACCTGATAGCCCCTTTACGGCATCTCTCTTATATCAGGTCCTACGCTTGCCTACCTCGCTGAGAATAAACGTCTCCATGTGAATGGGTACCTGTGAAAAACCTCTTCCTAGACTCATATTCTCTCTCTCTGTGGAGGGGTACTGGACCTGCTGTAATTAAAACACCTGAGGCTAGGAGGCGGAGTGCTCAGTCAGAAGGCTAAATAATATATTTGAAAAAACTGACCGTCACATCCATACATAGACTAAGTGTGAACAGGTGCTGAACCTAGAGTAACCAACTCATATACAGTCAAGTAAAAAAGGCAGCACACTGCAGCGCTAAGACATGCAAACATGAAACATGAAAACTGAACTGCAATACTGCACTAGAAATATGAAAAATGAGAGCGTTTAGCGCATAAAAATGGCCAATTTTATGTGTACCTGATAGCCCCTTTACGGCATCTCTCTTATATCAGGTCCTACGCTTGCCTACCTCGCTGAGAATAAACGTCTCCATGTGAATGGGTACCTGTGAAAAACCTCTTCCTAGACTCATATTCTCTCTCTCTGTGGAGGGGTACTGGACCTGCTGTAATTAAAACACCTGAGGCTAGGAGGCGGAGTGCTCAGTCAGAAGGCTAAATAATATATTTGAAAAAACTGACCGTCACATCCATACATAGACTAAGTGTGAACAGGTGCTGAACCTAGAGTAACCAACTCATATACAGTCAAGTAAAAAAGGCAGCACACTGCAGCGCTAAGACATGCAAACATGAAACATGAAAACTGAACTGCAATACTGCACTAGAAATATGAAAAATGAGAGCGTTTAGCGCATAAAAATGGCCAATTTTATGTGTACCTGATAGCCCCTTTACGGCATCTCTCTTATATCAGGTCCTACGCTTGCCTACCTCGCTGCAGTGTGCTGCCTTTTTTACTTGACTGTATATGAGTTGGTTACTCTAGGTTCAGCACCTGTTCACACTTAGTCTATGTATGGATGTGACGGTCAGTTTTTTCAAATATATTATTTAGCCTTCTGACTGAGCACTCCGCCTCCTAGCCTCAGGTGTTTTAATTACAGCAGGTCCAGTACCCCTCCACAGAGAGAGAGAATATGAGTCTAGGAAGAGGTTTTTCACAGGTACCCATTCACATGGAGACGTTTATTCTCAGCGAGGTAGGCAAGCGTAGGACCTGATATAAGAGAGATGCCGTAAAGGGGCTATCAGGTACACATAAAATTGGCCATTTTTATGCGCTAAACGCTCTCATTTTTCATATTTCTAGTGCAGTATTGCAGTTCAGTTTTCATGTTTCATGTTTGCATGTCTTAGCGCTGCAGTGTGCTGCCTTTTTTACTTGACTGATATTACTCGTGGCCCTGACGATGATTTCACCATAATAGCCAGTAATGGTCAGCCGTTGCCACAAGTGGGGTATAAGGAGGTCACCATCAAGGTGGGGCGGGTGGAATTGAAAGCTCAAGGGATTGTGATTGTTGATATTGATCGTCGAGAATGTAATCCCATGATGACTCTTGGTACTAATGTTATAGAAAATTGTCTTGCAGAAGTTATTGTTTTGTTGCAACAGGTGGCGGAAACCGCTGGCCACAGTGAGCAACGTGCCCTGCAGTAGGAAATCAGAGCTCTGATGCAGAGACAGCAGGTAGAGCTGACTGGGGGTGAGATTGGTCGTGTCACTGTGAGTGATTCAAACCCCATCGCGATACCCCCCAGGAGTGAAATGTTAATATGGTGTCGGGCAGCCATAGGCCTCAGGGGTAAGGACTACCAGGCCTTGGTAGAACCCATATATTCAGACAATAGGCCTACTGTTCTGACAGCCCGGGGGGTGGTCGACGTCCGCCAGGGGAGAGTGCCCGTACGTGTCCTCAATTGTGGGGAGGAAGAGGTTCACCTCACCAAGTATACCATGCTCGCCAAACTGTTCACTGTCAATAATAGTGTGATACAGACACCTGAACCCTTGGTCCCGTCAAACGTGGCGGAGAACAAAGGTTCTGCTGAGCACTCGAAAGACTGGTGTCGGGAATTGCATGTGGGCCCTGACTCTACCGCATCCCATCAAAAACAGGGGGCCTACAGGGTGGTACACGAGTACGAGCAGGTATTCAGCAAACACCCCTTAGATTTTGGGCAGGTGAAAGGGATCCAACATCATATCCCCACGGGAGATCACCGACCCATAAAAGAGAGATATCGCCCTGTACCCCCAGCTCATTATCAGTGTGCCAAGGACATGTTGCGGGAAATGAAGGAGGCTGGGGTGGTGAGAGACAGCTGTAGCCCCTGGGCAGCTCCGTTAGTCCTTGTTAAAAAGAAAGATGGTACAATGAGGATGTGTGTTGATTATAGGCAGTTGAATCGCATTACACATAAAGACGCATACCCACTGCCCAGGATAGAGGAGTCTCTGGCTGCATTAAAATCTGCCAGCTACTTCTCTACCTTAGATCTCACCAGTGGGTACTGGCAGGTTCCTGTGGCAGAGGCGGACAAAGAGAAGACAGCCTTCACGACCCCAATGGGTCTCTGCGAATTCAACTACATGCCCTTCGGATTGTGCAATGCTCCCGGGACGTTCCAGAGGATGATGGAGTGCTGCCTGGGACACATAAACTTTGAAACCCTGCTGCTGTATTTGGATGATGTCATTATCTTCTCTAAGACCTACGAAGACCATTTGAAGCACCTGGCCGAGGTGTTTGAAGCCCTGTCCAACTTCGGCTTAAAGATGAAACCGTCCAAGTGTCATCTGCTGAAACCTAAAGTGCAGTACCTGGGCCATGTGGTGAGCGCTGAAGGAGTGGCCCCAGACCCCGACAAGGTCACAGTGATCAAGGACTGGCCAAAGCCTAGTGACCTCCACGAAGTCCGGCAGTTCCTCGGGTTGGTAGGCTACTACCGGAGGTTCATTAAGGACTTCACCAAGAAGGCCGCACCCTTGCAAAACCTGTTAGTGGGCCAACCAAAGAAGACCAAGGGGAGGAACACCCCCTTTGATTGGAACGAGGAGCTGGAGGAATCCTTCACCTGTTTGAAGTCGGCACTGATGGGAGAAGAGGTACTGGCTTACCCCGAATACGACCAACCGTTTGTGCTGTACACAGATGCCAGCAATGTGGGATTAGGAGCCGTGCTGTCCCAGGTCCAGAAAGGCAAAGAAAGGGTGATCGCTTACGCCAGCAGGAAACTCCGTCCCACGGAAAGGAACCCTGACAACTACAGTTCCTTTAAGCTGGAATTCCTTGCCATCGTCTGGGCAGTGACAGAGAGGTTCAAACACTACCTGGCCTCCGCGAAATTCACCGTCTTCACGGATAACAATCCGCTAAAGCATCTGGATACTGCCAAACTCGGGGCCTTGGAACAGCGGTGGATGGCCCGGCTGTCCAACTACGATTTCACCATCAAGTACCGGGCAGGACACAAGAATGCCAATGCCGATGCCTTGTCCCGAATGCCCAATTTGCCAGAAACGGGAGAAGACCCGGAGGCACTTGAAGAGGTGGAGCTGCTTGCGTTCCATCGCCCCAAAGCCACTCAGAACTCTCATCATGTGAAGAACAGGCACAGGAACCAACCGGATGCCACGCTGAATCCCCTGCCCCATCACGGGTGGGCGGAGACCCAGGATGGTGACCCCGCGGTCTGTCGGGTGAAAGAGCTCTTGACGCAGGCAGGGTTGCATCCCGGCCCAGATGATCCACAGGAAACCCAACAGCTGTGGAAGGGGAGAAGCAAACTGTTTATCCATGATGGCAAGCTGTGCAGGAGGAGCATCGACCCACGTACTCATGAATTGGTGTGGCAGATAGTGGTGCCAAGGCGAGATGCGCCCATGGTTCTGGGAGCCTACCACGATGGAGCCGGACACTTCGGATGGAGGAAGCTAGAGAGACTACTCCGAGGGAGGTTCTATTGGATTGGCATGAAGAGAGCCATTGAGAAGTGGTGCCGGGAGTGCGGTCCATGTAGCCTACGCAGGAAGGACCGTGGCAGCTAACGGGCTCCCCTGCAGCCTATCATCACCAAACGGCCGCTCGAACTGGTCGCACTGGATCATGTGAAGTTGACACCTAGCCGGTCAGGCTATATCTACGCTCTTACCATCGTAGATCACTACTCCAGATTTTTGGTGGTTGTACCTGTCAAGGATCTAACGGCCAGGACTGCCGCCAAGGCCTTCCAGCAGTACTTTTGTAGGCCCCATGGCTACCCGGAGAAGGTACTGACCGATCAGGGACCAGCATTCGAAGCAGAAGTGTTCAAAGAGTTCTGCCAACTGTACAGGTGTAAGAAGATCCGAACCACGCCGTACCATCCTCAAACCAATGGGATGTGCAAAAAGATGAACCAGGTGGTGATCGACTTATTGAAGACCTTGCCCGTAGAGGAACGGAACCTGTGGCCGACGAAGTTGCCTGATTTGGTGGATATCTACAATCACATCCCAGTAAATTCCACCAACTGTACTCCAGCGTACCTAATGAGGGGAAGGCCTAGCCAGTTACCCGTTGATCTGGACATGGGGGTCTTAGTCCCCGAAGATACCTCACCGGATGCAGATTGGGATGCAGAAAGGCAGCAAAGGTACCGCAAAGTACAGGAGTGCGTGGAAAGAAGTCTCGCCCAGGCTAGGCAAAAACAAGAAAGGGACTACAACCAGCACGCTCCTGCGATTCCCCTGTCACCTGGTGAGCAAGTACTTAAACGAAAGAGGAGACTACACAAGCTCGATGACCAATGGGAAGCGGAACCGTATACCATCCTGCCATCCGATTTCGACAACACGAAGGTCTGTCTCATCAGCAAGGACAGAGGGGAGACCTCGACAGCGGTATCCAGGGATCACCTTAAGGTCTGCCCCGATAAGTTGAGAGAGAGGGGCACGGCCCCAGAAATCTCCCCGCCGGTGGAAAAGGAGAAGATGATCCATACCGTCCTTGGTGACTTTCCCCAGTCCTGGACTCAGATAAATCAAGCCATCGTGGTACCTGTTCTAATGTTTCAACAGCCGGACCCACCAGAAACAATGGTGGTACCAGACCATCCGGTCCCGCAACCTCAACAAGCCTTACCTGAAAATGCCATGCCAACCGTTAAACCGGCAAATCCTCCCTCTGCTATCGGTGAATCTGCTGTACCCACTGTTGATTGCAGCAGCTCTGAGAGCCCCAACCTGCCAGTGCTACCCAGACTCACTAGAAGTGTAGCTAGAAGACAGTGCACTACACCAGCGGTAGCAAGCATAGCGGGCCCTGTTAGGCCAATAGCAACCCCTGCGCTGCGAAGGTCCACACGCAGCACTCAAAATCAAACTCCTCTCCGCTACAAAACTTGGAGGTATTAATAAGGGCTGCTATTTAGTTGAGAATGTTTGTGTGTATATCTTTTGTTACAGGTTTTAAAATGGACAATAGAGTAATGGACGGTGAATTGCTCAAAAACTTTCAAAAAGGGGGACCCCTTTGTTTACCCGGGGTCCCCGCTGTTTCAACCACTGAACTGAGAGTCATAAACTGTGCATGACCTAACTTTCGCAACGTTCAAGAGTTCTCACCTCCCATAAAGGGAAGCACTGTTATGTTTAATTGTTATGCTATTTCAAAAATTTTGTGTGTTTCCTGTTAACATGTATTGTTGTTCTTGTTTTCCCAGTCCGGGAGTACTGGATTTAACCGGGGGGGAGTGCAGCGCCCCAGAGTCCTGGTCGTTGCAGTACTGTGGCTCCGCCACTATGGGGAGCTATGGTACGTCTGATTGCACTAAAGGAGTTTCTCTGACCAGATAACACCTCACTACACTTCACACTCCGGCCACCAGGGGGGGGGGGTCTGTTGTGAATTTGCTTTTTGCTCCCTCTAGTGGTTACTAGTTTTTTGACTCTGGTTTTTCTGTCATTCCTTTTATCCGCACCTGGGTCGTTAGTTAGGGGTGTTGCTATATAAGCTCCCTGGACCTTCAGTTCAATGCCTGGCAACGTAGTTATCAGAGCTAGTCTGCTGTGCTCTTGTCTACTGATCCTGGTTCCAGTTATATCAGCTAAGTCTGCCTTTTGCTTTTTGCTATTTGTTTTGGTTTTGTATTTTTGTCCAGCTTGTTCCAAATATATATCCTGACTTTTGCTGGAAGCTCTAGGGGGCTGGTGTTCTCCCCCCGGACCGTTAGACGGTTCGGGGGTTCTTGAATTTCCAGTGTGGATTTTGATAGGGTTTTTGTTGACCATATAAGTTACCTTTCTTTATTCTGCTATCAGTAAGCGGGCCTCTCTGTGCTAAACCTGGTTCATTTCTGTGTTTGTCATTTCCTCTTACCTCACCGTCATTATTTGTGGGGGGCTTCTATCCAGCTTTGGGGTCCCCTTCTCTGGAGGCAAGAAAGGTCTTTGTTTTCCTCTACTAGGGGTAGCTAGATTCTCCGGCTGGCGCGTGTCATCTAGAATCAACGTAGGAATGATCCCCGGCTACTTCTAGTGTTGGCGTTAGGAGTAGATATATGGTCAACCCAGTTACCACTGCCCTATGAGCTGGATTTTTGTATTCTGCAGACTTCCACGTTCCTCTGAGACCCTCGCCATTGGGGTCATAACAGGGGTCCTATCTAGTAGGCCACTCCTCACACTCTGGTAAAACTGGGGGTTGGACAGGAAGACAGGGAGAAGTAGCTGGGAAGAGCTAGTGAGAGGACCTGTCAGGGATGGGATCCTGGCAGACTCCTCAGAGCAGAACTAACCAGTGCACAACGGGAATACAGTAAAGAGGAATTAGGACCAGAAGGAGTCGTGCTGTTAGACCGAGGCAACATCCTTCTGAGGCGCAAACAGTCGGTGGCCGGAACGCCGAGCAAGTAAGAGACTTTAAGTACTACTGCAAACCACGGCAGGACAGCCAATTAAAGGTTGGCTGTCTCACTTAACACCTAAGCAGACAACGGAGGCAGCTGTGGGAGAGGGGCGACTCTAGGGTCTCGGAAGAACTCCAGGCCTACCCCGTCATACGGGTGCGTCCTACCATATCATCTGGGGGACGGAGAAAACGAACATCAGAGACAGACAGAAGCAGTTGTGAGGACTACCCCGGGAGCTCAGCAGGGAAGGACTACAACACACAGCGCTAGAAGGTAGACACTGATTCCCACCTGTAAAGAGAACTCCTGATGTGCCTTTGGACCGGCCGGTCTCAGACAGCCCTGTTGACAGCGCTCTGGACTGAGGACTCTAAAACCTTCAGTAAAGAGGTAAAAAGACTGCAACCTGGTGTCCTCATTATTTACCACTACAGCACCACCACCACCATCATCCATACCCCGTATCTATCGTTTACTGTGTGCCCCACGGCAGGGTCACGGACCGGGGCCTAGCCACCGTGACAACCCCAGAGCAGAGACTCAGAGGCCCGGTACCGGGTACCCCTCGGCCCTGCAGCAGTGGGGGCGCTACATGTCCACCTCTCAATGGCTTAAAAAAAATTAAGACTTTGGATTGACCTTGTCAAAGTCCTGACCTTGATCCAATTGATATGCTGTGGCATGACCCTACACTGGTGGTTCATACATGGAAACCTTCCAATGTGGCTGAATTATAACAATTCTGCAAAGATGAAAGGGCCAAAATTCCTCCAGAGTGTTGTAAAAGACTCGTTGCCAATTACCGCAAATGCTTGATTGCAGTTGTGGCTGCTAAGGGTAGCCCAACCAGTTATTTAGTTTAGAGGGCATTCACTTTTTCACACAGGGCTTTGTAGGTTTGGATTTCTTTTTCCCTTCATAATTAAAACCTTCATCTAAAAACTGCATTTTGTGTTTATTTGTGTTATCTTTGTCTAATATTTAAATATATAGACTTTTCACTTCACAACACTCATAAGTCAGGGGTTATGTGGAGACATGTGAATCTCTATCATCACTGTTGATGTGATGTGGAATGGAGTGATTAGGCTGCTTTCCACAAATGAGGACACAGGATCATTGCTTTGTTTTATCCAACTGACAGCCAATGGAAGTGCAGTGGGCGGGCAGAGGGTGGTGCAGGACACTGAGGCTGGACTGTGAAGTTAGATAATAAAGCAAAGTGAGCTGTCAAGTTTCGTAGAGCACAGGTAAACAAAGTAGGTAGGAAATAGAAAAAAATCCAGCTCGACGAGGTGGTGAAAAAGCAAAGTCTTGGTACTTTATTCACTTCATATCAAAAAATAGAGGATAAAACAACAGCACAATATAATTAAAAACACTATCTACGCGTTTCTGGTGACATAGCACCCTTAGTCATGGCCAATCGTGGCCGGGTATCAGCTGTTTATCACAGCTGACACCAGTCACTATATGCCAGGAGTGGTCACAGACCGCTCCCGGCAGTGTAACCCCCAGAACACTGTGATCAAACAATATTGCAGCATTCCAGTGGCATAGCGAAGCAAAGCGCAGGGAGGGGGCTCCCTGCGTGCTTCTCTGAGACTCTCAGAACAACGCATTGTGACTGCGTTGTTCCGAGGGTCTCCTCACCGCAGGCCCCTGGATCCAAGATGGCCGCGGGGTCCTTCTGGGTCCTGCAGGGAGGTGGCTTGTCAGTGCCTGCTGAGAGCAGGCGCTGAGAAGCCTCCTACAATGCCTATCTGATCGCTGATCTGATACAGTGCTCTGCAAAGTGTCAGATCAGCGATCTGACACTATATAGTGATGTCCCACACTGGGACAATGTAGAAAAGCAACAAAAAAATTGTTTAGCATGTGTAAAAATATTTTTTTAACAATACCTAAATAAAGAAAAAAATAGATATTTTTTTTAAAAAATAAATTTCTTTATGTAAATAAAAAAAATATATAAGTACACATATTTATCATCGCCGCGTCCATAATGACCCGACCTATAAAAATGTCCCACTAATTAACACCTAAATCAGCCAGGAGACCTATTAATGTACTATACAACCTAAAACATAGCTTTTAATAAATAATGTTAAAATATGACATGGATAATAACAATAAAGTGCAAAAAAGTGCTCATGTGACCTGTGCCAAATTAAAAATTGGTTTGATCTCACCCAATAGTCCAATCTCTTTTTTTCTCCTTTTTTCCGGGAGCATCCAACAATATTTTCGGGGGAGGGGGGGATTAAAGTATTTCTATCCTACCCCAGTCGTGCCCCTGTGTAGCTCCCGCCCTGACAAGGGCAGTCCCCAAGTCAGTCTAAAGTTTTGTACCCACCAAAAATAATGTACCCTTCCCTACGCGTTTCCTCTCCCATAGGGGAGAATCATCAGGGGAACTAAAAAATATATGTGGGATATTATTGTCCAGAGAGAGTCCCTGCATCCGCTGGTAACTCCCGTGTCCAGAATTCCCAGTAGTGGGATCAGACCTGTAGTGGGGTAACTACTAATTAACCCCTACAATGAACACCATAAAAAATAAAAATAAAAAAAGGCAAAAAGCAATGCTTTATCATCATACCGCCTAACCTAAAGTGGAATAACACGTGGTCAAAATGAGGGATACAAATAAACATGGTACCGTTGAAAACGTCATCTTGTCTCGCAAAATCTGCATCATCAGCAAAAAAATAAAAAAGTTATAGCCCTCAGAATAAAGCGATGCAGAAATAATATTTTTTTAAATAAAATCATTTTTATTGTATAAAAGTGCCAAAACATAAAAAAATGAGGTATTGATGTAATTGTACTAACCCGAAGAATCAAACTGCTTTATCAATTTTACCACAAGCGGAATGGTATAAATGCCCCACCCAAAAGAAATTCATGAATTGCTGTTTTTTGTTCATTCTGACTCCCAAAATTTGCAATAAAAAGCGATCAAAAAATGTCATGTGCCCGAAAATGGTACCAATAAAAACATCAACTCGTCCTGCAAAAAATAAGACCACAGATGACTCTGTAGGCCAAAATATGCAAAAATTATAGCTCTGTAGTGATGCAAAAACTATTTTTTGCAATAAAAAGCATCTTTTAGTGTGACAGCTGCCAAACAAAAACCCACTATAAAAACCCGCTATAAATCGTAAATCAAACCCCCTTCATCACCCCTTAGTTAGGGAAAAATAATAAAATAAAAAATGTATTCATTTCTATTTTCCCGTTAGGGTTAGGGTTAGGGCTAAAGTTACGGTTGGGGCTAAAGTTAGGGTTAGGGTTGGGGCTGGAAATGGGGTTAGGGTCTGGATTATGTTTACAGTTGGGATTAGGGTGGGGATTAGAGTTAGGGGTGTGTCAGGGTTAGGGGTGTGGTTATGGTTAAGGTTGGGATTAGGGTTAGTGGTGTGTTGGGGTTAGGCGTATGTTGGTGTTAGGGGTGTGGTTATGGTTTTGGTTAGGGTTGGGATTAGGGTTAGGGGCGTGGTTACGGTTTTGGTTAGGGTTGGGATTAGGGTTAGGGGTGTGTTCGGGTTAGGGTTGAAGTTAGAATTGGGGGGTTTCCACGGTTTAGACACATCAGGGGCTCTCCAAATGTGACATGTGTCCGATCTTAATTCCAGCCAATTCTGCATTGAAAAAGTCAAACGGCACTTCCTTCTCTTCCAAGCTCTGCCGTGTGCCCAAACAGTGGTTTACCCCCACATATGGGGTACCAGCATACTTAGGACAAATTGGACAACAACTTTTGGGATCCCATTTCTTCTGTAACCCTTTGGAAAATAAAAATTTTGGGGGTAAAAAAATCATTTTTGTGAGAACAAAAAGATTTTTATTTTCACGGCTCTGCGTTATGAACTTTAGTGAAACACTTAGGGGTTCAAAGTTCTCATAACACATCTACATAAGTTCCTAGGGGGGTCTAGTTTCCAATATGGGGTCACTTGTGGGGGGTTTCTACTGTTTAGGTACATCAAGGGCTCTGCAAATGGAACGTGACACCCGCAGACCATTCCATCCAAGTCTGCATTCCAAACGGCGCTCCTTCCCTTCCGAGCTTTGCCATGTGCCCAAATGGTGGCTCCCCCCACATATGAGGCATCAGAATACTCAGGACAAATTGGACACCAACTTTTGAGGTCCCATTTCTCCGGGTACCCTTGGGAAAATACAAAACTGGGGGCTAAAAAATCATTTTTGTGGAAAAAATATGATTTTTTATTTTTATGGCTCTACATTATAAACTTCTTTGAAGCACTTCAGGGTTCAAAGTGCTCACCACACATCTAAATAAGTTCCTTCGGGGGTCTACTTTCCAAAATGGTGTCACTTGTGGGGGTTTTGCACTGTTTAGGAAAATAAAAAATCGAGGGCAAAAGATAATTTTTGAGAAAAAATATGTTTGATTTTTACGGCTCTACATTATAAACTTCTGTGAAGCACTTGGTGGGTCAAAGTGTTCACCACACATCTAGATAAGTGCCTTTGGGGTCTACTTTCCAAAATGATGTCACTGCTGGAGAGTTTCCACTGTTTAGGCACATTAGGGGCTCTCCAAATGCGACATAGCGTCCTATCTCAATTCCAGCCAATTTTGCATTGAAAAGTCAAACGGCACTTCTACCCTTCTGAGCTCTGCCATGCTCCAAAACATTGGTTCCCCCCATATGGGGTATCTGTGTACTCAGCACAAATTGTACAACAACTTTTTGGGTCCAATTTCTCCTGTTACCCTTGGTAAAATAAAACAAATTGGATCCGAAGTAAATTTTTTGTGAGAAATAGTTAAATGTTCATATTTTTTAAACATTCCAAAAATTCCTGTGAAGCATCTGAAGGGTTAATAAACTTCTTGAATGTGGTTTTGAGCATCATGAGGGGTGCAGTTTTTATTTGTATTTTCTATCATATAGACCCCTCAAAGTGACTTCAAATGTGATGTAGTCCCTAAAAAAAAATGGTGTTGTAAAAATGAGAAATCGCTGGTCAACTTTTAACCCTTATAACTTCCTAAGAAAAAAAAAATTTGTTCCAAGATTGTGCTGATGTAAACTAGCCATGTCGGAAATGTTACTTGTTAAATATTTTGTGTGACATATATGTGTGATTTAAGGGCATAAAAATTCAAATTTGGAAAATTGCAAAATTTTCAAAATTTTCAGCAAATTTAAGTTTTTTTTCACAAATAAATGCAATATTGAGAAAAATTAACTACTATCATGAATTAGAATATGTCACGAGAAAACAATGTCAGAATCACCGGAATCTATGCAAGCGTTCCAGAGTTATAACCTCATAAAATACAGTGGTCAGAATTGTAAAAATGTGCCCGGTCATTAACATGCAAACCACCCTTGGGGTTAAGGGGTTAAAAACTGATTTGGATTTTGGGGTTGGACATCTGCTGTAAGTTGTGACGTCCAGGTTGCCCAGCAAACACATGAGCAATCTGGCAGGTCAAAAACTGCAGAAGAGGACTGGAATATGTAGTTTGCTCTTAAATAACCCAAAATATATGATAAAAAAAAGAAAATCCAAGTGCCTTTACAAAATAGGATGAGAACAGAAGATGCACATGCAAATAGCCACAAATATAAATATCAGTATATTTTTTTTACTTTTTATATAATACATTTATTATGGTCTGGGGTCTGCAGAGACCCCAGAGAGTAATAATGAACATTCATTTGGCAGAGAATATGTCATTTTGAATCCAATTTCCCCATGAAAATCCAAATGATTTGGCAACTTCTAATTCTAGTTACCATGCTTTTTAACCTGTGCAAAGGACACCATATAAATTAAAGTAGAATAACAGAATTATTTTTGGGGGTCATGGTCAAGTTCCAGAAACAGAACAAAAAGTTATCAAGAAATCTTATAGCAATCAGTGCCACACACGGACCTCTCCCAAATGCCATGCAGAGTACAAAAGGCAGATATCTCTTGGCAGCAAATTGAATCTTATAAATAATATTTACAGCCTTTGATCTTTATTCCTGTATCTTTCCTTCACTGCCAAATATAATTCTGTTATCATAAAATCCTGATGCTGGTTCAGTGCTGTAAGTGAAAAGAACTTTGGAGCAAACGCCAGTAAAATTATGCTAAACCAGTCATTTATTTTTGCATTTATTTTGTTGCAGAACTGAGAAGCTGATGGCCCACCAGGGTGAGCAGATATCTGTCAGCATTGCCTCTACACCAGGGCTGGGCAAACTGTGGCCCGCGGGCCACATCCGGCCCTTTGCCTATGCCCGTCTGGCCCGCAGACAGGTGTAGAGCTCGCCAGGGCCGTGGGGTTACTTGGTACTGGGTCGGTTCTTAAAGGGGATGTGTCACGGCAGCAGTGAACCAGTCTATGGCCTTGGGCATCCAATAAAAGTAAAATGAAATTGAAGGGGAAAAATAAAGTTTATGGGGAAAAAGGAGAATTGTTTGTGATGCCACGCGTGGTGTTCAGTCAATATGGCTGACGCTGCGGTTCAGATCCACTGGGGCAGTTGGTGATGCAGCAAAGATGCTTCAGCTCTCCACAGGCAGAGCTATTCCCCAGGGAAGATATAGGTGTTAATTGTGATGATGGTGGTTGTGGTAGTTGTAGTGTAGGGCAAGTTAAGCAGGAAAAATTCAGAGGACACAGCTGGGTGCAGTTTTCAACGCTTTACTCACAGTTCAGCAGATTATTGTCTCCAGCCGTGTGCTGTGTCCTCCGAGTTTGTGGTACAGCCAACCCCCAGATGATTTGGGGTACATTTTCCAGGACTTCTCTCTTATACCATTTATAACCACCCTCTGCTTTCGATTACTAAGCCAGTTACTTACATTTACGCATATTTTCCCCCAGACCCAGCATTCTCATTTTGTGTACCAATATCTTGTGTGGCATGGTATCCAACACTTTGGAAAAATCAAGATATACCACATCCAATGACTCACCTTGGTCCAATCTTTAGCTTACCTCTTCATTAAAACTGATTAGATTGGTTTGACAGGAGCGATTCATCATAAACCCATGCTGATGTGTAGTTAACCAGTTATTCTCATTGAGATAATCCAGAATAAGATCCCTCAGAAACCCTTCAAATATTTTACCAACAATAGAGGTAAGACTTACTGGCCTATAATTTCCAGGTTCACTTTTAGAGCCCTTTCTGAATATTGGTGCCATATTTGCTATACGCCAGTCCTGTTGAACAGACCCCGTCGCTATAGAGTCCCTAAATATAAGAAATAATGGTTTGTCTATTGCATTACTTAGTTCTCTTAGTACTAGTGGGTCCATGTCATCTGGCCCTGGAGATTTATCTATTTTAATCTTATTTAGCCAGTTTTGCACCTCTTCTTGGGTTAGATTGGTGACTCTTAATATAGGGTTTTATTTATCTCTCAGCATTTCATCTAGCATTTCATTTTCTACCATGAATACAGTGGAGAAGACGGTATTTGATGTATTAGCTTTTTCCTCATCATCTACAACCATTCTTTCCTCACAATTTTTTAAGGGGCCTAAACTTTAACTTTTGATTCATTTACTATTGATATAGTTGAAGAACAGTTTGTGATTAGTTATACTTTTCTTCGCAATGTGCTTCTCTGTTTCCTTTTTGGCAGCTTTATTTAGTTTTTTAGATAAATAATTTTTCTCCCTAGTTATTTAGAGCTTCAACGGTTCCATCCTGCTTTAGTAGTTTAAATGCTTTCTTTTTACTGTTAATTGCCCCTCTTACTTCTTTGTTTAGCCACATTGGGTTTTTCCTATTTCTTGTCTTTGTCCCCCTTTGTCTTTCTTGTCTTATTCCCACAAGGTATAAAACGCTTACAGTGCCTATTAAAGGTACCTTCACACTGAACGATATCGCTAGCGATCCGTGGCGTTGCAGCGTCCTGGCTAGCGATATCGTTGAGTTTGAAAGGCAGCAGCGATCAGGATCCTGCTGTGCCATCGTTGGTCAGAGCAGAAAGGCCAGAACTTTATTTCGTCGCTGGACCTCCCGTAGACATCGCTGGATCGGCGTCTGTGACGCCGATTCAGCGATGTCTTCACTGGTAACCAGGGTAAACATCGGGTTACTAAGCGCAGGGCCGCGCTTAGTAACCCGATGTTTACCCTGGTTACCAGCATAAACGTAAAAAAACCCCCAAACACTACATACTTACATTCCGGTGTCTGTCCCCCGGCGCTGTGCTTCTCTGCACTGTGTAAGCGCCGGCCGGCCGGAAAGGAGAGCACAGCGGTGACGTCACCGCTGTGCTTTCCAGCTGGCGCTTACACAGTGCAGAGAAGCACAGCACCGGGGGACAGACACCTGAATGTAAGTATGTAGTGTTTTTTTTTTTTATGTTTACGCTGGTAACCAGGGTAAACATCGGGTTACTAAGCGCGGCCCTGCGCTTAGTAACCCGATGTTTACCCTGGTTACCAGGGGACTTCGCATAGTTGGTCGCTGGAGAGCTGTCTGTGTGACAGCTCTCCAGCAACCACACAGCGACGCTGCAGCGATCGGGATCGTTGTCTAGATCGCTGCAGCGTCGCTAAATGTGACGGTACCTTTAGAATGTTCTTAAACATTTCCCACTTATTATCTGTATTCTTATTTCTAAAGGTACCTTCACACGAAGCGACGCTGCAGCGATAGCGACAACGATGCCGATCGCTGCAGCGTCGCTGTTTGATCACTGGGGAGCTGTCACACAGACCGCTCTCCAGCGACCAACGATGCCGAGGTCCCCGGGTAACCAGGGTAAACATCGGGTTGCTAAGCGCAGGGCCGCGCTTAGTAACCCGATGTTTACCCTGGTTACCAGCGTAAAAGTAAAAAAAACAAACAGTACATACTCACCTGCGCATCCCCCAGCGTCTGCTTCCTGACACTGACTGAGCTCCGGCCCTAACAGCACAGCGGTGACGTCACCGCTGTGCTTTCACTTTCACTTTAGGGCCGGCGCTCAGTAAGTGTCAGGAAGCAGACGCTGGGGGACGCGCAGGTGAGTATGTACTGTTTGTTTTTTTTACTTTTACGCTGGTAACCAGGGTAAACATCGGGTTACTAAGCGCGGCCCTGCGCTTGGTAACCCGATGTTTACCCTGGTTACCAGTGTAAAACATCGCTGGTATCGTTGCTTTTGCTTTCAAACACAACGATACACAGCGATCGGACGACCAAATAAAGTTCTGGACTTTATTCAGCGACCAGCGACATCACAGCAGGATCCTGATCGCTGCTGCGTGTCAAACTAAATGATATCGCTAGCCAGGATGCTGCAACGTCACGGATCGCTAGCGATATCGTTACAAAGTCGTTTCGTGTGAAGGTACCTTAAGGACATTGTCCCAGTCAACCAGATTAAGGGTATCTCTAAGTTGGTCAAACTTTGCCTTCCTAAAGTTCAGTGTTTTTGTGACTCCCTGACAAGTCTTGTAATTCCCTGACAAGCCCCAAGCCTGGATAATCCCTTTAAGTAAGGCACATCTATATAATTGACATTCATAATGTGTAAATGCAATTAACCTGCATATAAAGGTGTAATCTGCAGGTTAATAGTGTTCTACAGCTGTGCAGCCACATTGAAAGCTCAGCTATGGGAAGAAATGAACTTTAATCCTCCCGGCAACCACAGGCTGAGACACTGCTACAGTCACCACTCAGTACATGGTAAGCGGCAGGTGTAAGCATGTCCCGAAACTTTGACAGCTTGTTTTGCAGCACATCAGTACTCACTTGTCTCTACTGCTTCCATCTGCTGCTCACCATGTACTAAGCAGTGACTGAAGCCGCGTCTCCGACTGAACGTCAGATGCTGCCAGTAGGAATAAAGTTAATTTCTTCCACGTTGCTGGGCTGTCATTGTAGCAGCTGAATGGCTTTCTAAGGGTACGTGCACTGCATACAGCCAGGAATTGCTGCGGGTTTGACGTTGTGTACATCCGCAGCATCAATACCACAGCGGCCAGATGTTACAGCATAGTGGATGGGATTTCAAGAAATCCCATGTTTACTATGTGTCCACAGACACCCGCAGCTCACCTGTGGACACTGACATGTGGCTCATCTTTCAGGACTGCAATACGTCAGTTTATCTTGCGGAGATGCGAGCCTCCATAACAGAAATGACATCAATAGTCCAGTAGATTTTACTATAAAGCTTATTGTAACCTGAATTCTTACCCACATATACATCTAATTAAAACAATAATTTCAAAAACAATAAAATATTAAGCTCAATTAAATTCAGCCAATTGGTTCAGCCCTCCATAACTGTGCCAGCTCCTCATGTGGTCCCTTGAGCAAATTAATTGCCCACCCCTGCTCTACACCAATCTTGCACCATCTGGCCGTACCCTTATTCTGCCTGCTACCACCACTTTTTTGTTACTTCTAAAGGTACCTTCACACTGAACAACTTTACAACGATATCGCTAGCGATCCGTGACGTTGCAGCGTCCTGGATAGCGATATCGTTGTGTTTGACACCCAGCAGCGATCAGGATCCTGCTGTGACATCGTTGGTCGGAGCTAGAAGGCCAGCACCTTATTTCGTCGCTGGATCTCCCACAGACATCGCTGAGTCGGCGTGTGTGACACAGATTCAGCGATGTCTTCACTGGTAACCAGGGTAAACATTGGGTTACTAAGCGCAGGGCCGCGCTTAGTAACCCGATATTTACCCTGGTTACCAGTGTAAATGTAAAAAAAACAAACAGTACATACTTACATTCCGGTGTCTGTCGTGTCCCCCGGCGTTCTGCTTCCCTGCACTGTGTCAGCGCCGGCCGGCCGTAAAGCAAAGCACAGCGGTGATGTCACCACTCTGCTTTAGGGCCGACGCTTACAGTACAGGGAAGCAGAACGCCGGGGAACGTGGCAGACACCGGAATGTAAGTATGTAGTGTTTGTTTTTTTTTACATTTACACTGGTAACCAGGGTAAACATCGGGTAACTAAGCACGGCCCTGCGCTTAGTAACCCAATGTTTACCCTGGTTACCCGGGGACTTCGGCATCGTTGGTCGCTGGAGAGCTTTCTGTGTGACAGCTCTCCAGCAACCACACAGCGACGCTGCAGCGATCGGCATCGTTGTCTAGATCGCTGCAGCGTCGCTAAATGTGACGGTACCTTTACCCTTGTTTATGGGGGGAGTGCAGAGGCCCAGACATCTTGGCTGTATAGGGGCAAAAAAATCCTGATTGCTGGATAAAGCATACTACCCTTTTAAATAAAGTCACAAGTCTCCTTACAGAATATGTACTCTTTTCTTTAGAATTTAGGGATCTAAGGAGCATTTATGCCGATTATGGCTAAACAAGGAAACTTTTGTTGATAAAAAAAATAAAAAAAGTCACATGTTAACAGATTGACTTTTTTTTATTACTCAGCTTAAATTGAAGAGCTCAACCCTAACAATTTGGCAAACAGAGCAGTCAGTTGTTTACATAAACTCATTAAGAATTGCACAACACCCAAGAAGAAGAGGACAGGAAACTTTGCACTGCTGCTTAATTGAAGCTGGTGTATGATCTAACAACATTACTTCAGATACCGTAACTTTTTTTTTTGCTCCATTTTATGCATAAGGAAGTCATTAAACTGAAGGAGAAGAAAACACTGAAGAGATGAAGATTAAACATCTTAAAAATATTATCATTGTTTCATTTGGATTTCTCCTTCTATTTACAGCTTATGGAGGACTGCAAACATTACAGGTAATGTACACATTGTTATATAACTCTTGCTGCTGTTAATATTTTACCAAAGTCATTTATTGCTCTATTAGAAAAGCATTACCAGTATGGTTATGTGTTTGCTTGTCTGTTGCAGAACAATGTGGGAATTTATACTTAGAAACAAAATGATTAAAGGGGTGCTCTGCTTTTAAGCTTTATTAGCCCCAAGATTTGATCTTATAGAAAGTAATAAAAACACCATAACTGGCCTTTTGCCACCCTAGCACCACCTCTGCTGCTTCCCACCAGTTTTTGATGACATGGCAGCTGTAGACATCCCATCAACAAAACCATTACAGCAAAGCCCTAAGTTTGGCAGACATGCCGAGTTAGACGGCATGAGGTTGCCGAGTAGATTGATTAGCTGCTGGCACATGCTGCACACATGATGTCAGCTTGGCATCCAAGTCAGCAACACCCCCGGGGAGCAGTAAAGAGGCGGTATTGGAGTAACAAGTAGTAAGAAATGCTGATTTTGTAATTTTTAGGGAAATAAAGATTTTGGGCACTTTGACTACATTCCCAAGATGTGCTTTACGCACCGGTGTCCTTTGAAAAGCCGGCAATTCATGTGCGGTGTACAGCAAAGTCACACTGACAGGATAGAATAGAATATATATGTACACATAGAATAGATGTGTATATATAGAGAGAGAGTACAGACCAAAAGTTTGGACACATCTTCTCATTTAAAGATTTTTCTGTATTCTCATGACTATGAAAATTGTACCTTCACACTAAAGGCATCAAAACTATAAATTAACACATGTGGAATTATTTACTTAACAAAAAAGTGTGAAACAACTGAAATTATGTCTTATATTCTAGGTTCTTCAAAGTAGCCACCTTTTGTTTTGATGACTGCTTTGCACAATCTTGGCATTCTCTTGATGAGCTTCAAGAGGTAGTCTGCGGGAATGGTTTTCACTTCACAGGTGTGCCCTGTCAGGTTTAATAAGTGGGATTTCTTGCCTTATAAATGGAGTTGGGACCACCAGTTGTGTTGTGCAGAAGTCTGGTGGATACACAGCTGATAGTCCTACTGAATAGACTGTTAGAATTTGTATTATGTCAAGAAAAAAGCAGCTAAGTAAAGAAAAAGGAGTGGCCATCATTACTTTAAGAAATGAAGGTCAGTCAGTTCGAAAAATTGGGAAAACTTTGAAAGTATCCCCAAGTGCAGTGGCAAAAACCATAAAGCACTACAAAGAAACTGGCTCACATGAGGACCGCCCCAGGAAAGGAAGACCAAGAGTCACCTCTGCTTCTGAGGATATGTTTATTCTAGTCACCAGCCTCAGAAATCGCAGGTTAACAGCAGCTCAGATTAGAGACCAGGTCAATGTCACATAGAGTTCTAGCAGCAGACACATCTCTACAACAACTGTTAAGAGGAGACTTTGTGCAACATGCCTTCTTGGTAAAATAGCTGCTAGGAAACCACAGCTAAGGACAGGCAACAAGCAGAAGAGACTTGTTTGGGCTATAGAACACAAGGAATGGACAATAGACCAGTGGAAATCTGTGCTTTGGTCAGATGAGTTGAAATTTGAGGTCTTTGGTTCCACCCACCATGTCTTTGTGCGATGCAGAAAAGGTGAATGGATGGACTCTAAATGCCTGGTTCCCACCATGAGGCATGGAGGAGGAGGTGTGTTGGGGTGGGGATGCTTTGCTGGTGACCCTGTTGGGGATTTATTCAAAATTGAAGGCATACTGAACCAGCATGGCTACCACAGCATCTTGCAGCGGCATTCTATTCCATCTGGTTTGCATTTAGTTGGACCATCATTTATTTTTCAACAGGGCAATAACCCCAAACACACCTCCAGGCTGTGTAAGAGCTATTTGACCAAGAAGGAGAGTGATGGGGTGCTACGCCAGATGACCTAGCCTCCACAGTCACCAGACCTGAACCCAATCGAGATGGTTTGGGGTGAGCTGGATGGCAGAGTGAAGGCAAAAGGGCCAACAAGTGCTGCTAAGCATCTCTGGGAACTCCTTCAAGATTGCTGGAACACCAAGAGTGTGCAAGGCAGTCATCAAAGCAAAAGGTAGCTACTTTCAAGAACCTAGAATATAAGACATAATTTCAGTTGTTTCACACTTTTTTGTTAAGTATATAATTGCACATGTGGTAATTCACAGTTTTGATGCCTCCAGTGTGAATGTACACTTTTCATAGCCATGAAAATACAGAAAAATCTTTAAATGAGGATGTGTGTCCAAACTTTTGGTCTGTACTTTATATATATATATATATATATATATATATATATATATATATATATATACAGTGGGGCAAAAAAGTATTTAGTCAGTCAGCAATAGTGCAAGTTCCACCACTTAAAAAGATGAGAGGCGTCTGTAATTTACATCATAGGTGGACCTCAACTATGGGAGACAAACTGAGACAAAAAAATCCAGAAAATCACATTGTCTGTTTTTTTATCATTTTATTTGCATATTATGGTGGAAAATAAGTATTTGGTCAGAAACAAAATTTCATCTCTATACTTTGTAATAAATCCTTTGTTGGCAATGACAGAGGTCAAACGTTTTCTGTAAGTCTTCACAAGGTTGCCACACACTGTTGTTGGTATGTTGGCCCATTCCTCCATGCAGATCTCCTCTAGAGCAGTGATGTTTTTGGCTTTTCGCTTGGCAACACGGGCTTTCAACTCCCTCCAAAGGTTTTCTATAGGGTTGAGATCTGGAGACTGGCTAGGCCACTCCAGGACCTTGAAATGCTTCTTACGAAGCCACTCCTTCGTTGCCCTGGCGGTGTGCTTTGGATCATTGTCATGTTGAAAGACCCAGCCACGTTTCATCTTCAATGCCCTTGCTGATGGAAGGAGGTTTGCACTCAAAATCTCACGATACATGGCCCCATTCATTCTTTCATGTACCCGGATCAGTCGTCCTGGCCCCTTTGCAGAGAAACAGCCCCAAAGCATGATGTTTCCACCACCATGCTTTACAGTAGGTATGGTGTTTGATGGATGCAACTCAGTATTCTTTTTCCTCCAAACACGACAAGTTGTGTTTCTACCAAACAGTTCCAGTTTGGTTTCATCAGACCATAGGACATTCTCCCAAAACTCCTCTGGATCATCCAAATGCTCTCTAGCAAACTTCAGACGGGCCCGGACATGTACTGGCTTAAGCAGTGGGACACGTCTGGCACTGCAGGATCTGAGTCCATGGTGGCGTAGTGTGTTACTTATGGTAGGCCTTGTTACATTGGTCCCAGCTCTCTGCAGTTCATTCACTAGGTCCCCCCGCGTGGTTCTGGGATTTTTGCTCACCGTTCTTGTGATCATTCTGACACCACGGGTTGGGATTTTGCGTGGAGCCCCAGATCGAGGGAGATTATCAGTGGTCTTGAATGTCTTCCATTTTCTAATTATTGCTCCCACTGTTGATTTCTTCACTCCAAGCTGGTTGCTATTGCAGATTCAGTCTTCCCAGCCTGGTGCAGGGCTACAATTTTGTTTCTGGTGTCCTTTGACAGCTCTTTGGTCTTCACCATAGTGGAGTTTGGAGTCAGACTGTTTGAGGGTGTGCACAGGTGTCTTTTTCTACTGATAACAAGTTTAAACAGGTGCCATTACTACAGGAAATGAGTGGAGGAAAGAGGACATTCTTAACCCCTTCCCGACATGTGACGGTATAGTACGTCACATGTCGGGACCCCCGCTTTGATGTGCGCTCCGGCGGTGAGCGCACATCAAAGTCGCGACATGTCAGCTGTTTTTTACAGCTGACATGTGCGCGCAATAGCGGCGGGTGAAATCGCGATCACCCGCCGCTATTAACTAGTTAAATGCCGCTGTCAAGCGCAGACAGCGGCATTTAACTACCGCATCCGGCCGTGCGGCCGGATATGAGCGCATCGCCGACCCCTGTCACATGATCGGGGGTCGGCGATGCTCCTCCATTGTAACCATAGAGGTCCTTGAGACCTCTATGGTTACTGATTGCCGGTGGCTGTGAGCGCCCCCCTGTGGTCGGCGCTCACAGCACACCTGCATTTTAGCTACATAACAGCGATCTGATGATCGCTGTTATGTAGCAGAGCCGATCGGGCTGTGCCTGCTTCTAGCCTCCCATGGAGGCTATAGAAGCATGGCAAAAGTAAAAAAAAAAAGTTTTTAAAAATGTGAAAAAAATAAAAAAAACATAAAAGTTTAAATCACCCCCCTTTCGCCCCAATCAAAATAAATCAATAAAAAAAAAAAAAAACCTACACATATTTGGTATCGCCGCGTTCAGAATCGCCCGATCTATCAATTAAAAAAAAGCATTAACCTGATCGCTAAATGGCGTAATGAGAAAAAAATTCGAAACGCCAGATTTACGTTTTTTTGGTCGCCACGACATTGCATTAAAATGCAATAACGGGCGATCAAAAGAACGTATCTACACCAAAATGCTATCATTAAAAACGCCAGCTCGGCACGCAAAAAATAAGCCCTCACCTGACCCCAGATCACGAAAAATGGAGACGCTACGAGTATCGGAAAATGGCGCAATTTTGTTTTGTTTTGTTTTTTGCAAAGTTTGGAATTTTTTTTCACCACTTAGGTGAAAAATAACCTAGTCATGTTAGGTGTCTATGAACTCGTAGTGACCTGGAGAATCATAATGGCAGGTCAGTTTTAGCATTTAGTGAACCTAGCAAAATAGGCAAGCAAAAAACAAGTGTGGGATTGCACTTTTTTTGCAATTTCACTGCACTTGGAATTTTTTTCCCGTTTTCTAGTACACGACATGCTAAAACCAATGATGTCGTTCAAAAGTACAACTCGTCCCGCAAAAAATAAGCCCTCACATGGCCAAATTGACGGAAAAATAAAAAAGTTATGGCTCTGGGAAGGAGGGGAGCGAAAAACGAAAACGGAAAAACGGAAAAAGCTCCGGGGGTGAAGGGGTTAAAGAAGAAGTTACAGGTCTGTGAGAGCCAGAAATCTTGATTGTTTGTTTCTGACCAAATACTTATTTTCCACCATAATATGCAAATAAAATGATTAAAAAAACAGACAATGTGATTTTCTGGATTTTTTTTTCTCAGTTTGTCTCCCATAGTTGAGGTCTACCTATGATGTAAATTACAGACGCCTCTCATCTTTTTAAGTTGTGGAACTTGCACTATTTCTGACTGACTAAATACTTTTTTGCCCCACTATATATATATATATATATATATATATATATATATATATATATACAGTGCCTTGCAACAGTATTCGGCTCCCTGGCACTTTTCACCTTTTCATCATTTTACCACATATAATGCTTCAAACGTAAAGATACCAAATGTAAAATTTTGGTGAAGAATCAAAGAATCAACAACAAGTGGAACACAATTGTGAAGTAAGTTGAATGAAATTTATTGGTTCTTTAAAATTTTTGTGGAAAATCAAAAACTGAAAAGTGGAGCATGCAATATTATTCGGCCTCTTTAACTTAATACTTTGTTGTGCCACCTTTTGCTGCAATTACAGCTGTAAGTCGCTTGGGTATGTCTCTATCAGTTGTGTACATTGAGAGACTGAAATTCTTGCCCATTCTTCCTTGGCAAACAGCTCGAGCTCAGTGAGGTTTGATGGAGATCGTTTGTGAACAGCAGTTTTCAGGTCTTTCCACAGATTCTCGATTGGATTGAGGTCTGAACTTTGACTTGGCCATTCTAACACCTGGATACATTTATTTGTGAACGATTCCATTGAAGATTTTGCTTTAAGTTTGGGATCATTGTCATGTTGGAAGACAAATCTCTGTCCCAGTCTCAGGTCTTTTGCAAACTCAAACAGGTTTTCTTCAAGAATGGTCCTGTATTTGGCTCCATCCATCTTCCCATCAATTTTAACCATCTTCCCTGTCCCTGCTGAAGAAAAGCAGGCACAAAACATGATGCTGCCACCACCATGTTTGACAGTGGGGATGGTGTGTTTAGGGTGATGAGCTGTGTTGCCTTTACCCCAAACATATCATTTGGCACTGTTGCCAAAAAGTTCGATTTTGGTTTCATGTGACCAGAGCACCTTCTTCCACATGTTTGGTGTGTCTCCCAGGTGGCTTGTTGCAAACTTTAAACGACACTTTTTATGGATATCTTTGAGAAATGGCTTTCTTCTTGCCACTCTTCCATAAAGGCCAGATTTGTGCAGTGTACAAATGATTGTTGTCCTATGGACAGACTGTCCCACCTCAGCTGTAGATCTCTACAGTTCATCCAGAGTGATCATGGGCCTCTTGGTTGCATCTCTGATCAGTCTTCTCCTTGTTTGAGATGAAAGTTTAGAGGGAAAGCCGGGTCTTGGTAGATTTGCAGTGGTATGACACTGCAGCGCCCTAGAGTCCTGGTCGTTGCAGTACTGATGCTCCACCGCTAAGGGGGGCTATGGTACGTCTGATGGCACTGGAGTTCTTCTGACCAGGTATCACAGTCACCAATACACTTCACAGTCTGGCCTCCAGGGGGAGCTAAGGGTGCTATGTATTAGGCCACTCCTCACAGTCTGGTAAAACTGGGGGTTGGATAGGAAGTTAGAGAGAAGCTGACTGGGAATCGAACAGGCAACATCCTGTGGCAGAGGATGTTGCGGGGAGAGACTCAGGGGGGTCCCTGTCAGGGGTGGGATCCTGACAGAGGCCTATCGAACAGAGAGAACATTACGGGACCGCGCCTGCACTAGATAGCGGCGGTGCCCTAAGAAAGGACAAGAAGCGAGGTATATTGTGCTGAGTGAGAAACGAGATCAATGCAACAAGGAGAAATACCAGTAGGAGTCGTGCTGTAAGACGAGGCAACATTCTACTGAGGCGCGTAGCCGGTGGCCGGAACGCCGAGGAAGTACTAGGCTCCAAGCAATACTTCAAACCTATGGCAGGACAGGCAGCTATAGGCGGGCTGTCTCACACAAATCACCTACGAAGGCACAGGTGGCAACAACAGGAGAAGGGCAACACTAGGGTCCAGGAAGAGCTCCGAGCCTACCCGTCATACGGGTGCGTCCTAGCCATATCATCTGGGGGACGAAGAAGAACATCAGAATCGAGTTGTGAGGGAACACGAGAAACAGACACAACAGTTGTGGGGACTATCCCGTGAGCACAGCAGGGGAGGACCACAACACACAAGCGCTAGAAGGTAGGCACAGATTTCCACCTGCAAAGGGAACTCTGGAGGTGCCATCGGACCGGCCGGACTTGCGCAGCCTGGTTAACCGTATTCCGAACTGAGGATCCTGAAGCCTTCAGTAAAGAGGTAAAGAGACTGCAACCTGGTGTCCTCGTTATTTACTGTGACCAGCACCGCACCGCACTACCACCACCATCCACACCTTTCATTGGGCGCCCCTCAGCAGGGTCACGGACCGGGTCTAGCCACCGTGACAACCCCAGAGCAGAGACTCAGAGGCCCGGTACTGGGTACCCCTCGGCCCTGCGGCAGTGGGGGCGCTACAACTTGGCGTCACGAACAGGATCTACTTAAGCCTGAAGAATCAGGTCATGTGTGCCTTGGAACTGTGATTTATTATACTTGGACTGTGACTTATTGCAAAGACTGTGGATTGCCATTTGCCGCCAAAATCAGCCGCCATTACAGCGCTGAGGAGAGCACAGGAGGAGAAGAGGGGCGTGGAGTAGGCGTGGACCAGCTGAAGAGCGCGAAAGACAATGGCCGCCCAGTCTAAATATTTCTGCACCGTGAGGACGTGTCCGTCAGCAGCCGAGATCCGCCTCCTGATTCTCAATGGTGGGCGGAGACAGAGAAAACAAAACCGCCCACGAAGGAGAGAGCAGGAAAAAGACCAGGAAGCGACCCATGCGGAGGACGCCATGATGAGTCGCTCAGACCAGGAATGCGGGGTTGAAGCTGAAGACTCCCCCAGCCACCCGGATGAGCCCAGCGGCCAACTCTCCGCGATGGGGGCCGGCCTCCTGCAAATGGAGATGGAGGGCCTGATCGAACAATTCCTCCAGCTGCAGACAGAGGTGCCAGCGGAGGACCTTCTAACGTCGGACCCTGTGTTGCTGCCGGAACCCCAGCCGACGCTCCCATTGACCATACCGCCAGCAGAGCCGACCGAGGAGGAAGGGCACGCACCAACTGGTGAGTCCGCCGACCCTGTCCCGCTGGCTGAGGGTCTGTTGATAGGCCCCGTCGCGGCACCCCCTCTCCCTGGGATCCATAGACTCCAGCGCTTGTTACCGTGGGAGGAGACAACAGGTATGGAACACCTCTTGAAAGCCCCGATTCCACCAATTACCCCGCTGAGTGAGGTCCATGCGGAGCGTACAGTGTGCCGCTTGGTGAACCTAGGACCCAACCTCATGGGGTTTCCCGGGGTGAAGACACAGGAAGGGGAGATGGTGCAGGCCCTGAGCTGGGAGGAATACCAGGTCCAGCTGGAACAGCAGTGGGAGGAGAAGGAAAGGGTGTACCAGGCCGGGCTAGAGGCCTACCACCAAAAGAACTTGGCGGTCAAGGACCGGGCCCGCAAGGACCCCATCGCTCACCAGGCCCCGCGCAGGCAGGGCACCGTTGTCGCCTTCAAGCTCCGCAGAGGCTGGGGCTTTATAAAAGAGCCGGGCCTGTACACCGAAGTCTTTGTCAACCGGCGGGATGTGGAGGCTCATCTCAGAGAGGGCCACCCAGACCGGGATCTATACCCGGGGGACGAAGTTACTTATACCAGGCACTTTGGGGAAAAAGGGTGGTTCGCCCTGAATGTCCATAAGGAGCAAAACCTCATGACTAGTGTTGAGCGATACCGTCCGATACTTGAAAGTATCGGTATCGGAAAGTATCGGCCGATACCGGCAAAGTATCGGATCTAATCCTCCGATACCGATACCCGATACCAATACAAGTCAATGGGACTCAAGTATCGGACGGTATCCCTGATGGTTCCCAGGGTCTGAAGGAGAGGAAACTCTCCTTCAGGCCCTGGGATCCATATTACTGTGTAAAATAAAGAATTAAAATAAAAAATATTGCTATGCTCACCTCTCCGACGCAGCCTGCACCTTACCGAGGGAACCGGCAGCCTTCTTTGCTTAAAATGCGCGCATTTACTGCCTTCCGTGACGTCACGGCTTCTTATTGGTCGCGTGCCGCCCATGTGACCGCGACGCGACCAATCACAACAAGCCGTGACGTAATTTCAGGTCCTGAATGCCTAATTCTAGGCATTCAGGATTTGAAAATTACGTCACGACTTCTGATTGGTCGCGTGCCGCCCATGTGACCGCGACGCGACCAATCACAACAAGCCGTGACGTAATTTCAGGTCCTGAATGCCTAATTCTAGGCATTCAGGATTTGAAAATTACGTCACGGCTTGTGATTGGTCGCGTGCCGCCCATGTGACCGCGACGCGACCAATCACAACAAGCCGTGACGTAATTTCAGGTCCTGAATGCCTAATTCTAGGCATTCAGGATTTGAAAATTACGTCACGGCTTGTGATTGGTCGCGTCGCGGTCACATGGGCGGCACGCGACCAATCACAAGCTGTGACGTAATTTTCCAATCCTGAATGCCTAGAATTAGGCATTCAGGACCTGAAATTACGTCACGGCTTGTTGTGATTGGTCGCGTCGCGGTCACATGGGCGGCACGCGACCAATCAGAAGTCGTGACGTAATTTTCAAATCCTGAATGCCTAGAATTAGGCATTCAGGACCTGAAATTACGTCACGGCTTGTTGTGATTGGTCGCGTCGCGGTCACATGGGCGGCACGCGACCAATCAGAAGCCGTGACGTCACGGAAGGCAGTAAACGCGCGCATTTTAAGCAAAGAACGCTGCCGGTTCCATCGGTGAGGTGCAGGCTGCGTCGGACAGGTGAGTATAGCAATATTTTTTATTTTAATTCTTTATTTTACACATTGCTATTAATCCCGATACCGATTCCCGATATCACAAAAGTATCGGATCTCGGTATCGGAATTCCGATACCCGCAAGTATCGGCCGATACCCGATACTTGCGGTATCGGAATGCTCAACACTACTCGTGACACCCCCGACTAAGGTGCCAGTGAAGCTGACCCCCGTGGCAGAGGTGCCCCCTTGTGGTCAGCCCATTATCATCACCAAAACCACCGAGGTCACTCCGACGTACACCGTCATCAAAACCACGACCTGCAACATTGTCACCTCAACCACTGTCGTGGCCAAGGGGGCGTCTTCTCAGGTGGTCAGTGCACCAGCTGCCCCAGAACGGAAGACGGTGGGCATGCAGACCCCCAGATGGGACAGCGCTTCCCCTTACGCAGTACCAGGCGGCGGGCAATATCCAAGGGGGTTGCCTCCGCCGGTGCTGCCTCCTGAGTGGTTCCAGTAAATGTTCTAATCTTCCGAACATGTAAATAGTTAACTGTCCTCTTGCTGCTACAACCCGACCAGGGTAACTCTTAAAGGGATCCCTTTGTTTACCCGGGATCCCTTCTTCTGCTTTTTGTTTTTGTTCCTGTTTTATTATTGATGAAAGAACTGCTGGATCATGAACACTGCATGATTACAAACTCCTTGTAAATAGTTTGCACCTTCTTAAAGGTGCTCTCTACTGGTTTTATAAAATAAAGGACTCTTTGCGAAGAAACTGTTCCTGGAAGCAGTACCGGAGTCCTTGCTGCGTACGGACTTGCAGCTTGAGAAGTTGCACTACCTCATAGAGACTTGGTCCCCTCTTAAAGGGAACGTTCATCCATAGCACTTAAAGTATAAAGATGCCTTACGAGAAATAGTGATAATGCTTATATGTAAAGTTATATGTGATGTGTCAGAGAATGAGGACAGGAAGTGGACCCGTACGGGGTTAGTCGGTGAGTCCTCCTAGGAGCCATACAGAGATGGCTTGGTGATCCTGAACTGAGAGATGGAAGATAAGTTCTATACTGTGTATAGCAGCAGAAAGGCAGTAGGCCCGGGCTGAAAGGGGCGGTCCTGTAACAGAACGAGAGGCAGTAGGCCTGGGGCAGATAGACAGGCGGTCCTGCAGATGTAAAGATGGAAAATGAAGAAAAGTTGATTAGCCTTACAGTGTTTTATAAGGAGGTCTTTAGTGGATTCAGTGTGTATGTCCTTAAAAGCAATGTTAAATTATTGTTCAGAAATTTGCACTTAGTAGAATACCCGATTGGGTAAGAAAAGTTATTTATAATATGCTATTTAAAGTATTTAACCATGTTTGTAACGTTCAAGTGTCCTCACCTCCCATAAAGGGAAGTTCTGTTCAACTTTACTTATTGTTACTGCATTTTCAAAATTGTATGTCTTTTTGCTGACATGTATTGTTGTTTTCTTCCCAGTCCAGGAGTACTGGATTTAACCGGGGGGAGTGCAGCGCCCCAGAGTCCTGGTCGTTGCAGTACTGATGCTCCGCCGCTAAGGGGGGCTATGGTACGTCTGATGGCACTGAAGGAGTTCTTCTGACCAGGTATCACAGTCACCAATACACTTCACAGTCTGGCCTCCAGGGGGAGCTAACGGTGCTATGTATTAGGCCACTCCTCACAGTCTGGTAAAACTGGGGGTTGGATAGGAAGTTAGAGAGAAGCTGACTGGGAATCGAACAGGCAACATCCTGTGGCAGAGGGTGTTGCGGGGAGAGACTCAGGGGGGTCCCTGTCAGGGTTGGGATCCTGACAGAGGCCTAGCGAACAGAGAGAACGTTACGGGACCGTGCCTGCACTAGATAGCGGCGGTGCCCTAAGAAAGGACAAAAAGCGAGGTATATTGTGCTGAGTGAGAAACAAGATCAACGCAACAAGGAGAAATACCAGTAGGAGTTGTGCTGTAAGACGAGGCAACATTCTACAGAGGCGCGTAGCCGGTGGCCGGAACGCCGAGGAAGTACTAGGCTCCAAGCAATACTTCAAACCTACGGCAGGACAGTCAGCTATAGGCGGGCTGTCTCACACAAATCACCTACGAAGACACAGGGGGCAACAACAGGAGAAGGGCGACACTAGGGTCCAGGAAGAGCTCCGAGCCTACCCGTCATACGGGTGCGTCCTAGCCATATCATCTGGGGGACGAAGAAGAACATCAGAATCGAGTTGTGAGGGAACACGAGAAACAGACACAACAGTTGTGGGGTACTATCCCGTAAGCACAGCAGGGGAGGACCACAACACAAGCGCAGGAAGGTAGGCACAGATTTCCACCTGCAAAGGGAACTCTGGAGGTGCCATCGGACCGGCCGGACTTGCGCAGCCTGGTTAACCGTATTCCGGACTGAGGATCCTGAAGCCTTCAGTAAAGAGGTAAAGAGACTTGCAACCTGGTGTCCTCGTTATTTACTGTGACCAGCACCGCACCGCACTACCATCCACACCTTTCATTGGGCGCCCCTCAGCAGGGTCACGGACCGGGTCTAGCCACCGTGACAACCTCAGAGCAGAGACTCAGAGGCCCGGTACCGGGTACCCCTCGGCCCTGCGGCAGTGGGGGCGCTACAATACCCCTTCCATTTCAATATGATCACTTACACAGTGCTCCTTGGGGTGTTTAAAGTTTTGGAAATCATTTTGTGTCCAAATCTGGGTTTAAACTTCTCCACAACAGTATCACGGACCTGCCTGTTGTGTTCCTTGGTCTTCATGCTGCTCTCTGTGCTTCAAACAGAACCCTGAGACTATCACAGAGAAGGTGCATTTATACAGAGACTTGATTACACACAGGTGGATTATATTTATCATCATTAGGCATTTAGGACAACAATGAATCATTCAGAGATCCACAATGAACTTCTAGAGTGAGTTTGCTGCACTGAAAGTAAAGGGGCCGAATAATATTGCACACCCCACTTTTCAGTTTTTGAATTTCCAAAAAAATTTAAAATAACCAATAAATTTCGTTCAACTTCACAATTGTGTTCCACTTGTTGTTGATTCTTCACCAAAAATTTACATTTGGTATCTTTATGTTTGAAGCATGATATGTGGGAAAAGGTTGAAAAGTTCCAGGGAGCCGAATACTTTCGCAAGGCACTTTATGTCAATGACACACACATACTGTATATATGTATTTATATTCCATAGAGAGATAGATAGAAGAAAAGCTGACAATTCATATGCCGCATACAGTATAATCACAAAGTGACAAGTTAGCATTGAACAGATAGAATAGATATATACACATAGAATAGATGTATATCTATATGCCAATGACACACATGCGTCACCCCAGGAGTCCGGTTGCCACAATGGCATTGCCTTCCTCACGGGGGTGATGTCATGCCTGGAAGTAAGGAGTGATCCCCTTAGCAGGTAACACAAACATACAGCACCTTCCTGACTCCAGCCCAGAAGGGGAAGCTCTAAACCTGGTTTCAGGGAAACTTCCCTATAAGTTCTGGTCTGGAAGTGGGGTTAGGGAGTTCAATTTGAGCCAGTAAAGGAGAGGAAGCATCTGAGGAGAGGGACTGGGAGTGGAGCTGTGACTAGCTCAATCCAGGATTAAGTGCAAAAGAAACCGGACACCGGAGTCCGTGGTTGCACGGGTACTAAAGGCCCAGCAAGTAGAACCAGAGGGCAGGAGATTGCAGGTCCCCTGGCCTATCTAACACCTGGAGGCACCACAGCAATTCAGGAGCCTGGGGCTGCCAGTGAGAAAACAGTGCCCATGAAAGGCTCATGCTGTCAACCATACGAGTTAGGAGTAACAGACACTGAGAGGAACTTGTGTGAAGCTTCAGGCAGCAAGGGACAGAGAAGTCAGCGCAGAAGGAAGGCCTCTGAACCCATCTGGCTAGGTGGATCCCAAGTTACTCCCAGGCTGCCTGGACCCCATCAACACCTGCAACCTGTGCCCCGGACTGCACCTGCAATTCACTAGTAAAAGGTAAAGGAAACTGCAATCCCTGTGTCCTCCAATTATTTTCTGCACCCTCAATCCTGCACCCCACAGTCTATCATCCCTTACCAACTTCACTGGTAACCCTGGGGCCCTGCTCCACCTGTGGGAAATAGAACCACCCTCACTGCGTTACCACCTTCCCCAGCGGTCCCTTTAAGCAGCGTCGGCCATTCTGGCCGAATACCACAGGTGGTGTCACGAATTGTCCCCATAGACTTTATTGTCCACTTCCCTTCATCATTTCTGTTGGACACCCAGGGCAACAGACCAGGTCACCGCTTCCCTGACCACCCCATTAAGTACCGCCAGACCTGGCCCGAGTACCCCACGGTCCTAGCGGGTGCTCCACACACACACATATATATATATATATATATATATATATATATATATTGCATAGAGAGAGAGATAGAAGAAAAGCCAGTAAATCATCTGCTATGTTCTGTAAAATCACTGCAGGAGCCAACAGCATAGAATTTATGGATTACATACAGTAAATACAAATAGGATAGGTAGATATATAGATGTCTGTGACAAATACAATTAGTATAGTGTGAGTGCAAATTACTGTACATGTATTTAATTGATAAAATATTATTTTTCTGAAAAAAAAAATGGCGTGGGCTCCCGCGCAATATTCGTAACCACGATGACTGTGGGCAGATGCTTTTAGCCAGGGAAGAGGGTAATACCCATGGAGCTTCCCAGGCTATTAATATCAGCTCACAACTGTATACTTAGCCTTTACTGGATATTAAAATGGGGGACCCCACAGAAAAATGATGTGGAGTCCTCCTAGAATTGATAACCATCAAAGGCTATGCAGACAGCTGCAGGCTGATATTAATAGCCTAGGAAGGGGCCATGGATACTGCCCTCCAGGGCTAAAAATATCAGCTTTCAGCCACGCCAGAAAAGGTGCATCTCAAAGATGCACAAATTCTGGCTCTTAGCCTCGCTCTTCCCGCTTGCCCTGTAGTGGTGGCAAGTGGGGTAATAGTTGGAGGTGTTGATGTCACTGTCAGGTGACATCAAGCCCTGAGGTTAGTAATGGACAGGCATCAATAAGACTCCCCCATTTTAACACCCCATATCTGCAGGTTAATAGTGTTTTTCACGTGACTGGTTCCCTACAAGTTTTTCAAGGCAAAGTTGCTTCTGGAAAAAGCAGCGGCCTTTTTTCTGAATCAGCTTTGCTGGCAGTTTTCCTGTTGTTCTTGCAGTACTTCTTGAGTTGGCTTCCAGGCGGATTCTTCCTGGAAAAAACGCTGTTTGCACATACTCTTGGTTTGAATTTTACGCAGCAAATACAGAACTCTTTTGAGAATTATGTAGCCTGTCGCTAGTGTTTTGTCAGAGCGGGTTTTTAATACTGCTGGGGGTATTATAACCGATATACAAATCCGCTTCTTAACTGAAAATGCTGACAGGCTGACTCTTATCAAAATGAACAAGGGCTGGATTGGGCCAGACATTTCAACACCACCGAATGATAGCAGCGAAACATAAACTCAAATCCAGTGTCTTTTTTATGCCCATTCCCATGCACCCCTTCCCACCTAAACATGGGTATACGCTTCAGGATTTCATCTTTTTTGTGTCCATCTCCTCCACTAGCACCGTACCAACAGGGGGATCATGTTACCCTCGCTATGAATTTTTTAAGGGTGTTTATGATGCCTGCATTTGGAATTTTTAGAGCACTACCTCAAATATTCTTTGAAATAAATGTATACCCCCCAGGGGTAATTGTTTTTAGCCCATGAACTTACTGCATGTGTATGACCAGTCTAGTATACCCACTCCTTAATAATGGGAAAAAATGCTTTCTGAGACCCTCCACTAAGTCTCTTCAAGGGGGTATTGGAGTGCCTCCTTCAAATTTTTGTTACCCATTGCACTTAGTGCATACTTTTTACCAGTGCAGGAGACCCACTCCTTAGTAATGGTAAAAATGCTTTTTTGAGGCTCCACCTTCTAGTTGAGGGAATGTTTCTGGAAACGAAAAGAGCCAATGGGTTCTATTAGTAATGTATGATTCAGTGCCTTGCTCTACCACTAGGTTGAGCATGTGAGCCATGGAAGGCACATGTGTGAGGTTGCCTCGGCATAGGACCGCCACCATGTTTGCACCGTAATCTCACACGGCCTTCCCTGACTCCATGATTACTGGAGACAGCCATTGTTCTTGCAAGAATGGAGTAAGACAATCCACCAAAAGGATAAAAGAAGAGTATTTTTATTAGAATTAATACATAGAAGGGACTTGAAAAACAATTAAAAATCCATATCAATGACAGAGCTATTGAAGAAATGGAGTCCGGTGCAAGAAGAGATCAAGTGCAACACTGGAGGTACTGCATAGTTAGAGCCAAATAATCAGACCCGTAGATTGAGTAAAGTGACAGTGCATCAAGTCTATCCAGGAAAAATCATCAGTGAGACTCATGCGGCTGTGTCAACACAATAATAGTAAATAAGGTATATTCCATAAGCAATCATAGTATTGAAACATATAAGCGTTGTCTACAGAAGCACGAGAATCATACAAGATGGTTGCTCTTACCCATGACTGTCCTGTTACACTGCACACACGGCCCCAGGCAGGTTTAACAATGTAACCTCGTCGTCTTCTTCCACCTCCTCTGCTGAGCTACTCAGCTACGTACCTCTGGGTTCACACCAAGTGGGATCTAAAACCTCGTCGTCATCCACTCTGTTCTCACACTTTTCACCCTAATAATCACCCTCTTCCTCTTCCTGCCTTTCTGGCCTTCTGATTTGTCAATGAAACACAGTTTAATCATAAATTATTTGGATTAGCTAATTGGGCCTCGTTGCTGCACCCCAATATTAGTCTTAAAGGGAACCTGTCACCACGTTTTTGGAAGATGGGATAAAAATATCGTTAAATAGGGGCAGAGGTGGGCGTTACATTAGTGTGTTTGTTATGCGTTTATTACCCACCTAAGTTGCCGAAATACCTTTGCAAAGTCTCCGTTTTCGCCATCTGCGCACGCGCGGCATCCCGCGGCCATTTTCCTGAAGCCGCGGCCAGCAGAGCGCCGCTTCTGCGCACGCGCGGCCAAAGGAAGATGGCCGCGCCCACCGATCACCAATGAAATAACGAACAGCGCGCTCTTTTAAATCCCCTGGCAGAGGATTCGGGACCTTGGGCATGCGCACACCACTACGCCACCAACGGAAAACTACGCAAAATCTGGGGGAAGACAACGCCCTTTTGACCAGACCAGCCTGATTGACAGGCGAAAACGGAGACTTTGCAAAGGTATTTCGGCAACTTAGGTGGGTAATAAACGCATAACAAATACACTAATGTAACGCCCACCTCTGCCCCTATTTAACGCTATTTTTATCCCATCTTCCAAAAACGTGGTGACAGGTTCCCTTTAACGATTTTTAAGTGGAAATCTCACCTTCTGATTTGTCTCTGAAACACAGTTTTATCATAAACGATTCGGAGTAGCAAATGGGACCTGCTGAGGCTGCCATACAGTGTTAGCACAATCTAGTTAGGTGCTGGAAGATCGATTTTACACAGGACAGGATCCCATCTAGCTAACTGACAAGTTTACTTACAGTACTGTCAGGAGTGGTTTCTCTGCATTGTGACATTTAGCAAATGGTGCCAACCGAACAAGATGTCTGCTTTTCCTATGGCCAGGGACATGTGATTTCAGCAGTCAACCACTGCTCTCCTAACTTCTCCACACCCTCTCTCCTCATCAGACATGTCACACTGTCCAACCCCACTTATCATACAGCACCACTATCCTAACCAAAGTAATATCCACAGCATTAGTGGAAACGTGATGAATTAACAAACTGTGACCGAATTTTGCCGGCTTTGAGTAAAAATGCATGTGAAACTGAATACAAATCCGAATGTGCTACGGTCATGCTGAATTTGAAATTGGCGAACATTTTCCAAACTAATTCTCTCATCTCTAACTATAATGCAAACATTTTTGTATCTCTTCAAATCACGTCCTTGTCATGGCCATGCGGAATACTGGTGTGATCTTGTTTTCTGTTTATGCCCAAATGCAGCATGATGTCCCAAAATGTCATTATTTCTGCTCCATTTAGAGGGGTCCATCTGGCATTTGATGACCAGAGGATTTGGGTGAAAAATTGATGGGCATACAAATTTTTCTAGGCCGTTATAAGATTTATTATTTTCGTGCTGAAAAAGAATATGAAAAAGTCAATTTCAGTGATGTCTGTATTGTCAATTTGTGAAACAACACCGTGAGCTCAGCTACGAAGTGGTGCTATAGTTAGGCTCCCATGCCATATACTTAATCAACATAAAACTTAGCACTCAACTTAGGATGCTGGAACAGAAAAATTTATTTTGCAGTATACTCAAAACTATAAAGCAATCATAGTATTGATCACCCTATCTGCAGGGACAGGGGGAGTGGTACTTCATCCCAGGGGGGGTGGCTTCACCCCCTCATGGCTATGATCACTCTGATTGGCTGTTGAAAGTGAAACAGCCAATCAGAGTGATTTGTAATATTTCACCTATGAAAATGGTGAAATACTACAATCCATGATATTGCAGCATCGGCCATGGCTGGAAACCCTGATCTGCCCCCCCCACCGCCACCGATCGCCTCCCCAGTCCTCCGTCCTGTGCTCCGCTCCCCTCTGTCCGCCTGTCCGCTCCCCCGTCCTCCTGTCCGCTCCCCCTGTGCTCCGATCCCACCCCCGTGCTCCGATCCCCCCCTGTGCTCCGATTCCCCCCCCTCATACTTACCGAGCCTCCCGGTGTCCATCCGTCTGCTCCATGGGTGCCGCCATCTTCCAAAATGGCGGGCGCATGCGCAGTGTGCCCGCCGAATCTGCCGGCCAGCAGATTCATTCTAGGTACATTTTGATCAATGTAATAAAACCTATCACAGTGATCAAATAAAAAAAAAGTAAATGAACCCCCTTTATCACCCCCATAGGTAGGGACAATAATAAAATAAAGAAAATAAATTTACTTTTATTTTTACACTAGGGTTAGGGTTAGAACTAGGGTTAGGGTTAGGGCTGGGGTTAGGGCTAGGGTTAGCGCTAGGGCTAGGGTTAGGGTTAGAATTAGGGTTAGAATTAGAATTAGGGATAGGGTTAGAATTAGGCTATGTGCACACGGTGCGGATTTGGCTGCGTATCTGCAGCGTATTGGCGGCTGCGGATTCGTAGCAGTTTTCCATCAGGTTTACAGTACCATGTAAACCTATGGAAAACCAAATCCGCTGTGCCCATGGTGCGGAAACGCTGCATTGTATTTTCCGCAGCATGTCAATTCTTTGTGCGGATTCCACAGCGTTTTACACCTTTTCCTCAACAGGAATCCGCAGGTGAAATCCGCACAAAAAAACCCGCTGGAAATCCACAGTAAATCCACAAGTAAAACGCAGTGCATTTTACCTGCGGATTTTTCAAAAATGGTGCGGAAAAATCTCACACGAATCCGCAACGTGGGCACATAGCCTTAGGGTTAGGGTTGGAATTAGAGTTAGGGTTGGAATTAGGGCTAGCGTTGGAAATAGGGTTAAGATCAGGCTTGTGGTTAGGGTTATGGTTAGGGGTGTGTTGCGGTTAGGGTTGTGGTTAGGGTTGGGATTAGGGTTAGGGATGGGATTAGGGTTAGGATTAGGGTTGGGATTAGGGTTAGGGGTGTGTCGGGGTTAGGGTTGTGGTTAGGAGTGTGTTGTTGGGGTTAGGGTTGTGCTTAGGGTTATGGCTAGAGTTGGGATTAGGGTTAGGGGTGTGTTTGGGTTAGTGTTGGAGTTAGAATTGAGGGGTTTCCACTGTTTAGGCACATCAGGGGTCTCCAAACGCAACATGGCGCCACCATTGATTCCAGCCAATCTTGCGTTCAAAAAGTCAAATGGTGCTCCCTCCCTTCCGAGCCCTGACGTGCGCCCAAACAGTGGTTTACCCCCACAATTGGGGTACCAGCATACTCAGTACAAACTGGGCAACATCTTTTGGGGTCCAATTTATCCTGTTACCCTTGCAAAAATAAAAAATTGCTTGCTAAAACAATTTTTGAGGAAAGAAAAATTATTTTTTATTTTCACGGCTATGTGTTATTAACTTCTGTGAAGCACTTGGGGGTTCAAAGTGCTCACTCCACATCTGGATAAGTTCCTTGGGGGGGTCTAGTTTCCAAAATGGGGTCAATTGTGGGGGGTTGGTACTGTTTAGGCACATCAGGGGCTCTGCAAACGCAACGTGACGCCCGCAGACCATTCCATCAAAGTCTGCATTTCAAAACGTCACTACTTCCCTTCTGAGCCCCGACGTGTGCCAAAACAGTGGTTTACCCCCACAATTGGGGTACCAGCATACTCTGGACAAACTGGGCAGCAACTATTGGGGTCTAATTTCTCCTGTTACCCTTGTGAAAATAAAAAATTGCTTGCTGAAGCATAATTTTTGAGGAAAGAAAAATGATTTATTATTTTCACGGCTCTGCGTTATAAACTTCTGTGAAGCACTTGGGGGTTCAAAGTGCTCACCGCACATCTAGATAAGTTCCTTGGGGGGTCTAGATTCCAAAATGGGGTCACTTGTGGGGGGTTTCTACTGTTTAGGCACATCAGGGGCTCTGCAAATGTAACATGAAGCCTGCAGACCATTCCATCAAAGTCTGCATTCCAAAACGTCACTACTTCCCTTCTGAGCCCCGACGTGTGCCCAAACAGTGGTTCTGGAGCGCCCCCACGTAAGGGCAATGGGGTACTCGGTACCGGGTCCTTCGGTTTGGGGAATGTCACGGTGGCCCGACCCAGTCCGTGGCCCTTTGAGGGGCGTCCAATAAAAGGAAAAGTTTGTTTAGTGTATTAGGGTTGAACAATTAATAAAATGTTCAATTCTCTAGTTGCCTACTCCTGGCCTAATGGATATTGATCATGTGCACTAAAGAAATACACCAGACACAGTCAGCTGTAACTCTCCTTGATCAATGTGAGGCTCAGCTCCAAGAAGGAAAGTTTATTAGTCAAACACAATGTTATATATCTCCTGTAAGGGGGCTCGGTTAGTTCTCAAATGGGAGTGATCGAATGTATTTCATTGGTTAGTGGGTTGGGCAATGAGCAAGTCCATGGGCGGATCCATGAGGTCATCAGGGTGGGTTGGTCCGTGAGGTCATCAGGGTGGGCATCACTGTGGGTGGATCCATGAGGTCATCAGGGTGGGCGTCATCTTGGATACCAGAGCACACGGTCTGCTGATACTGGAAATGGCGGCCATCTTTAGTGTCTTCATTGTTCATCTTGGATACCAGAGCACATGGCTCTGGTACAGGAGATGGCGGCCATCTTTAGTGTCTCACTTTGATCTGAGGAAAACTTTTGTAAGGTTAAACAATACATGTTATGGGTTGCTTCTCTCAATTACCTTATGTCTTGTGGTTAATTAAGTATTTGATCTTATGGATCTTATGGCTCTCCTCAACAGTCCCCCCTAAATACTTTATTAACCACCTTTTTTTTTTTTTATCTTGATCCCATCGTGGTTCCCTAACCCACCGATGTTAAGTGTTATTATGACATCAGAAGCTTCATGACAATATGGATGCTATAGACACCAGAGAATGTGTGACTAATTATGGGTATACCGAGGAGGTATATCGGAGCGCCTTACCCATGTCCTCGGGACTTTACTACCTGCGGGATCTATTACTCTCCAATCTTCCATCTCCATGGTTACATAAAATACACATGTGCGACTAACCCTGATGTACACATCCTAGATCTGACCGTCTTGCCCGGGAGGGGGAATTGGAGTTTTCACCAGTTTGAGACAAGTTTTCCCTTGTGGAAAACCTCCCTTTGTAGCTGGACTTTGACAAGCAGGTCAGATCCTACTCTGTACCTAACTGTCTAAACAAGTTTATAATGTGAGAGATGGATCCAGGAGGCGCTCAGCAACCCTGACCGAAGTAGGAGTAGTCAGGAGCACTTGGTAGGGACTAGGGTTGAGCGAAACGGATCGTTCATTTTCATAAGTCGCCGACTTTTGGCAAAGTCGGCGTCTCATGAAACCGAGCCGATCCCTGTGTGGGGTCTGCCATGCGGTACGCGACTTTCGCGCCAAAGTCGCGTTTCAATGACGCTAAAAGCGCCATTTCTCAGCCAATGAAGGTGGACGCAGAGTGTGGGCAGCGTGATGACGTAGATCTCAGTCCCCACCATCTTAGAGAAGGGCATTGCAGTGATTGGCTTGCTTTCTGCGGCGTCACAGGGGCTATAAAGGGGCGTTCCCACTGACCGCCATCTTACTGCTGCGGATCTGAGCGTAGGGAGAGGTTGCTGCAGCTTCTTCGGAAGCAGGGATAGTGATAGGCAGGGTACATAAAGCTACAAACCGCTTGTGCTGTAGCGATTTCCACTGTCCAACACCACCTTTTGATTGCAGGGACAGTGGAAGCTACATTTTTTTTTCCTCAGCGCTGTAGCTCATTGGGCTGCACTAGAATGCTCCCTGACCCTGATAGCTGTGTTGTTGTGCCTGTGTGTACGCCGCTGTGCAAACCAACTGCTTTTTTCAAAGCACAAATCCTGTTTTTCCTTCCTTTCTGCACAGCTATCTTGTATGTTTGTCCACACTTTTGTGTGCAGCAGTCCTTTTTATAGCTGCCTGCCATACTTTTCTGAGATATCTGCAGGGAGATAAATATTGGCAAGTCTGCCTCCGTGCCATTGCTGTGTGTGGCATCTGTCTCTCATTGTGTGGCACCGAAAACACTGTGTAATACTTGGCCATTTTTTTTTTTGCTAAATTCTCCCTTTTCCAAAAAAAAAATTAGTGGGAGATAAATATTGGCAAGTCTGCCTCCGTGCCATTGCTGTGTGTGGCATCTGTCTCTCATTTTGTGGCACCAAAAACACTGTGTAATACTTGGCCATTTTTTTTTTTTTTTTTTGGTACATTCTCCCTTTTCCCCAAAAAAAATTAGTGGGAGATAAATATTGGCAAGTCTGCCTCCGTGCCATTGCTGTGTGTGGTATCTGTCTCTCATTGTGTGCCACCGAAAACACTGTGTAATACTTGGCCATTTTTTTTTTTTTTTGCTAAATTCTCCCTTTTCCCCAAAAAAAATTAGTGGGAGATAAATATTGGCAAGTCTGCTTCTGTGCCATTTCTGTGTGTGGCATCTGTCTCTCATTGTGTGGCACCGAAAACACTGTGTAATACTTGGCCATCTTTTTTTTTTTTGGAGTACATTCTCCCTTTTCCAAAAAGAAATTAGTGGGAGATAAATATTGGCAAGTCTGCCTCCGTGCCATTGCTGTGTGTGGTATCTGTCTCTCATTGTGTGCCACCGAAAACACTGTGTAATACTTGGCCATTTTTTTTTTTTTTGCTAAATTCTCTCTTTTCCAAAAAAAAAATTAGTGGGAGATAAATATTGGCAAGTCTGCCTCCGTGCCATTGCTGTGTGTGGCATCTGTCTCTCATTGTGTGGCACCGAAAACACTGTGTATTACTTGGCCATTTTTTTTTTGGGGGGTACATTCTCCCTTTTCCCAAAAAAAAAATGAGTGGGAGATAAATATTGGCAAGTCTGCCTCTGTGCCATTGCTGTGTGTGGCATCTGTCTCTCATTGTGTGGCACCGAAAACACTGTGTAATACTTGGCCACTTTTTTTTTTTTTTTTGGGGTACATTCTCCCTTTTCCCAAAAAAAAATTAGTGTGAGATAAATATTGGCAAGTCTGCCTCCGTGCCATTGCTGTGTGTGGCATCTGTCTCTCATTGTGTGGCACCGAAAACACTGTGTAATACTTGGCCATCTTTTTTTTTTTGGAGTACATTCTCCCTTTTCCAAAAAAAAAATTAGTGGGAGATAAATATTGGCAAGTCTGCCTCCGTGCCATTGCTGTGTGTGGCATCTGTCTCTCATTGTGTGGCACCGAAAACACTGTGTATTACTTGGCCATTTTTTTTTGGGGGGGGTACATTCTCCCTTTTCCAAAAAAAAAATGAGTGGGAGATAAATATTGGCAAGTCTGCCTCCGTGCCATTGCTGTGTGTGGCATCTGTCTCTCATTGTGTGGCACCGAAAACACTGTGTAATACTTGGCCATTTTTTTTTTTTTTTTTTGGGTACATTCTCCCTTTTCCCAAAAAAAAATTAGTGGGAGATAAATATTGGCAAGTCTGCCTCTGTGCCATTGTTGTGTGTGGTATCTGTCTCTCATTGTGTGGCACCGAAAACACTGTGTAATACTTGGCCATTTTTTTTTTTTTTTGGGGTACATTCTCCCTTTTCCCAAAAAAAAATTAGTGTGAGATAAATATTGGCAAGTCTGCCTCTGTGCCATTGCTGTGTGTGGCATCTGTCTCTCATTGTGTGGCACCGAAAACACTGTGTAATACTTGGCCTTTTTTTTTTTTTAGGGTACATTCTCCCTTTTCCAAAAAAAAAATTAGTGGGAGATAAATATTGGCAAGTCTGCCTCCGTGCCATTGCTGTGTGTGGCATCTGTCTCTCATTGTGTGGCACCGAAAACACTGTGTAATACTTGGCCTTTTTTTTGGGGGGGGGTACATTCTCCCTTTTCCAAAAAAAAAATTAGTGGGAGATAAATATTGGCAAGTCTGCCTCTGTGCCATTGCTGTGTGTGGCATCTGTCTCTCATTGTGTGGCACCAAAAACACTGTGTAATACTTGGCCATCTTTTTTTTTTTGGAGTACATTCTCACTTTTCCAAAAAAAAAAATTAGTGGGAGATAAATATTGGCAAGTCTGCCTCCGTGCCATTGCTGTGTGTGGCATCTGTCTCTCATTGTGTGTCACCGAAAACACTGTGTAATACTTGGCCATTTTTTTTTTTTTAGGGTACATTCTCCCTTTTCCAAAAAAAAAATTAGTGGGAGATAAATATTGGCAAGTCTGCCTCCATGCCATTGCTGTGTGTGGCATCTGTCTCTCATTGTGTGGCACCGAAAACACTGTGTAATACTTGGCCTTTTTTTTTTTTTGAGGTACATTCTCCCTTTTCCCAAAAAAAAATTAGTGGGAGATAAATATTGGCAAGTCTGCTTCTGTGCCATTTCTGTGTGTGGCATCTGTCTCTCATTGTGTGGCACCGAAAACACTGTGTAATACTTGGCCATCTTTTTTTTTTTGGAGTACATTCTCCCTTTTCCCAAAAAAAATTAGTGGAAGATAAATATTGGCAAGTCTGCCTCCGTGCCATTGCTGTGTGTGGTATCTGTCTCTCATTGTGTGCCACCGAAAACACTGTGTAATACTTGGCCATTTTTTTTTTTTTTTGCTAAATTCTCTCTTTTCCCCCAAAAAAATTAGTGTGAGATAAATATTGGCAAGTCTGCCTCCGTGCCATTGCTGTGTGTGGCATCTGTCTCTCATTGTGTGGCACCGAAAACACTGTGTAATACTTGGCCATCTTTTTTTTTTTGGAGTACATTCTCCCTTTTCCAAAAAAAAAATTAGTGGGAGATAAATATTGGCAAGTCTGCCTCCGTGCCATTGCTGTGTGTGGCATCTGTCTCTCATTGTGTGGCACCGAAAACACTGTGTATTACTTGGCCATTTTTTTGGGGGGGGTACATTCTCCCTTTTCCAAAAAAAAATGAGTGGGAGATAAATATTGGCAAGTCTGCCTCTGTGCCATTGCTGTGTGTGGCATCTGTCTCTCATTGTGTGGCACCGAAAACACTGTGTAATACTTGGCCTTTTTTTTTTTTTAGGGTACATTCTCCCTTTTCCAAAAAAAAAATTAGTGGGAGATAAATATTGGCAAGTCTGCCTCCGTGCCATTGCTGTGTGTGGCATCTGTCTCTCATTGTGTGGCACCGAAAACACTGTGTAATACTTGGCCTTTTTTTTTTTTTTTGGGTACATTCTCCCTTTTCCCCAAAAAAAATTAGTGGGAGATAAATATTGGCAAGTCTGCTTCTGTGCCATTTCTGTGTGTGGCATCTGTCTCTCATTGTGTGGCACCGAAAACACTGTGTAATACTTGGCCATCTTTTTTTTTTTGGAGTACATTCTCCCTTTTCCAAAAAAAAATTAGTGGGAGATAAATATTGGCAAGTCTGCCTCCGTGCCATTGCTGTGTGTGGTATCTGTCTCTCATTGTGTGCCACCGAAAACACTGTGTAATACTTGGCCATTTATTTTTTTTTTTGCTAAATTCTCTCTTTTCCAAAAAAAAAATTAGTGGGAGATATATATTGGCAAGTCTGCCTCCGTGCCATTGCTGTGTGTGGCATCTGTCTCTCATTGTGTGGCACCGAAAACACTGTGTATTACTTGGCCATATTTTTTTGGGGGGTACATTCTCCCTTTTCCCCAAAAAAAATGAGTGGGAGATAAATATTGGCAAGTCTGCCTCTGTGCCATTGCTGTGTGTGGCATCTGTCTCTCATTGTGTGGCACCGAAAACACTGTGTAATACTTGGCCACTTTTTTTTTTTTTTTGGGGTACATTCTCCCTTTTCCCCAAAAAAAATTAGTGTGAGATAAATATTGGCAAGTCTGCCTCCGTGCCATTGCTGTGTGTGGCATCTGTCTCTCATTGTGTGGCACCGAAAACACTGTGTAATACTTGGCCATCTTTTTTTTTTTGGAGTACATTCTCCCTTTTCCAAAAAAAAAATTAGTGGGAGATAAATATTGGCAAGTCTGCCTCCGTGCCATTGCTGTGTGTGGCATCTGTCTCTCATTGTGTGGCACCGAAAACACTGTGTATTACTTGGCCATTTTTTTTTCGGGGGGTACATTCTCCCTTTTCCAAAAAAAAATGAGTGGGAGATAAATATTGGCAAGTCTGCCTCTGTGCCATTGCTGTGTGTGGCATCTGTCTCTCATTGTGTGGCACCGAAAACACTGTGTAATACTTGGCCTTTTTTTTTTTTTAGGGTACATTCTCCCTTTTCCAAAAAAAAAATTAGTGGGAGATAAATATTGGCAAGTCTGCCTCCGTGCCATTGCTGTGTGTGGCATCTGTCTCTCATTGTGTGGCACCGAAAACACTGTGTAATACTTGGCCTTTTTTTTGGGGGGGTACATTCTCCCTTTTCCAAAAAAAAAATTAATGGGAGATAAATATTGGCAAGTCTGCCTCCGTGCCATTGCTGTGTGTGATATCTGTCTCTCATTGTGTGCCACCGAAAACACTGTGTAATACTTGGCCATTTTTTTTTTTTTTGCTAAATTCTCCCTTTTCCCTAAAAAAAATTAGTGGGAGATAAATATTGGCAAGTCTGCCTCCGTGCCATTGCTGTGTGTGGCATCTGTCTCTCATTGTGTGGCACCGAAAACACTGTGTAATACTTGGCCTTTTTTTTGGGGGGGGGTACATTCTCCCTTTTCCAAAAAAAAAATTAGTGGGAGATAAATATTGGCAAGTCTGCCTCCGTGCCATTGCTGTGTGTGGTATCTGTCTCTCATTGTGTGCCACCGAAAACACTGTGTAATACTTGGCCATTTTTTTTTTTTTGCTAAATTCTCCCTTTTCCCCAAAAAAAATTAGTGGGAGATAAATATTGGCAAGTCTGCCTCCGTGCCATTGCTGTGTGTGGCATCTGTCTCTCATTGTGTGGCACCGAAAACACTGTGTAATACTTGGCCTTTTTTTTTTTTTGGGGTACATTCTCCCTTTTCCAAAAAAAAAATTAGTGGGAGATAAATATTGGCAAGTCTGCCTCCGTGCCATTGCTGTGTGTGGTATCTGTCTCTCATTGTGTGCCACCGAAAACACTGTGTAATACTTGGCCATTTTTTTTTTTTTGCTAAATTCTCCCTTTTCCCCAAAAAAAATTAGTGGGAGATAAATATTGGCAAGTCTGCTTCTGTGCCATTTCTGTGTGTGGCATCTGTCTCTCATTGTGTGGCACCGAAAACACTGTGTAATACTTGGCCATCTTTTTTTTTTTTGGAGTACATTCTCCCTTTTCCAAAAAAAAAATTAGTGGGAGAAAAATATTGGCAAGTCTGCCTCCGTGCCATTGCTGTGTGTGGTATCTGTCTCTCATTGTGTGCCACCGAAAACACTGTGTATTACTTGGCCATTTTTTTGGGGGGGGTACATTCTCCCTTTTCCAAAAAAAAAATGAGTGGGAGATAAATATTGGCAAGTCTGCCTCCGTGCCATTGCTGTGTGTGGCATCTGTCTCTCATTGTGTGGCACCGAAAACACTGTGTAATACTTGGCCATTTTTTTTTTTTTTTTTTGGGTACATTCTCCCTTTTCCCAAAAAAAAATTAGTGGGAGATAAATATTGGCAAGTCTGCCTCTGTGCCATTGCTGTGTGTGGTATCTGTCTCTCATTGTGTGGCACCGAAAACACTGTGTAATACTTGGCCATTTTTTTTTTTTTTTTTGGGTACATTCTCCCTTTTCCAAAAAAAAAATTAGTGGGAGATAAATATTGGCAAGTCTGCCTCCATGCCATTGCTGTGTGTGGCATCTGTCTCTCATTGTGTGGCACCGAAAACACTGTGTAATACTTGGCCTTTTTTTTTTTTTGAGGTACATTCTCCCTTTTCCCAAAAAAAAATTAGTGGGAGATAAATATTGGCAAGTCTGCTTCTGTGCCATTTCTGTGTGTGGCATCTGTCTCTCATTGTGTGGCACCGAAAACACTGTGTAATACTTGGCCATCTTTTTTTTTTTGGAGTACATTCTCCCTTTTCCAAAAAAAAATTAGTGGAAGATAAATATTGGCAAGTCTGCCTCCGTGCCATTGCTGTGTGTGGTATCTGTCTCTCATTGTGTGCCACCGAAAACACTGTAATACGTGGCCATTTTTTTTTTTTTTTGCTAAATTCTCTCTTTTCCCCCAAAAAAATTAGTGTGAGATAAATATTGGCAAGTCTGCCTCCGTGCCATTGCTGTGTGTGGCATCTGTCTCTCATTGTGTGGCACCGAAAACACTGTGTAATACTTGGCCATCTTTTTTTTTTTGGAGTACATTCTCCCTTTTCCAAAAAAAAAATTAGTGGGAGATAAATATTGGCAAGTCTGCCTCCGTGCCATTGCTGTGTGTGGCATCTGTCTCTCATTGTGTGGCACCGAAAACACTGTGTATTACTTGGCCATTTTTTTTGGGGGGGGTACATTCTCCCTTTTCCCAAAAAAAATGAGTGGGAGATAAATATTGGCAAGTCTGCCTCTGTGCCATTGCTGTGTGTGGCATCTGTCTCTCATTGTGTGGCACCGAAAACACTGTGTAATACTTGGCCTTTTTTTTTTTTTAGGGTACATTCTCCCTTTTCCAAAAAAAAAATTAGTGGGAGATAAATATTGGCAAGTCTGCCTCCGTGCCATTGCTGTGTGTGGCATCTGTCTCTCATTGTGTGGCACCGAAAACACTGTGTAATACTTGGCCTTTTTTTTTTTTTTTGGGTACATTCTCCCTTTTCCCCAAAAAAAATTAGTGGGAGATAAATATTGGCAAGTCTGCTTCTGTGCCATTTCTGTGTGTGGCATCTGTCTCTCATTGTGTGGCACCGAAAACACTGTGTAATACTTGGCCATCTTTTTTTTTTTGGAGTACATTCTCCCTTTTCCAAAAAAAAATTAGTGGGAGATAAATATTGGCAAGTCTGCCTCCGTGCCATTGCTGTGTGTGGTATCTGTCTCTCATTGTGTGCCACCGAAAACACTGTGTAATACTTGGCCATTTATTTTTTTTTTTGCTAAATTCTCTCTTTTCCCAAAAAAAAATTAGTGGGAGATATATATTGGCAAGTCTGCCTCCGTGCCATTGCTGTGTGTGGCATCTGTCTCTCATTGTGTGGCACCGAAAACACTGTGTATTACTTGGCCATATTTTTTGGGGGGGTACATTCTCCCTTTTCCCCAAAAAAAATGAGTGGGAGATAAATATTGGCAAGTCTGCCTCTGTGCCATTGCTGTGTGTGGCATCTGTCTCTCATTGTGTGGCACCGAAAACACTGTGTAATACTTGGCCACTTTTTTTTTTTTTTTGGGGTACATTCTCCCTTTTCCCCAAAAAAAATTAGTGTGAGATAAATATTGGCAAGTCTGCCTCCGTGCCATTGCTGTGTGTGGCATCTGTCTCTCATTGTGTGGCACCGAAAACACTGTGTAATACTTGGCCATCTTTTTTTTTTTGGAGTACATTCTCCCTTTTCCAAAAAAAAAATTAGTGGGAGATAAATATTGGCAAGTCTGCCTCCGTGCCATTGCTGTGTGTGGCATCTGTCTCTCATTGTGTGGCACCGAAAACACTGTGTAATACTTGGCCTTTTTTTGGGGGGGGTACATTCTCCCTTTTCCAAAAAAAAAATTAGTGGGAGATAAATATTGGCAAGTCTGCCTCCGTGCCATTGCTGTGTGTGATATCTGTCTCTCATTGTGTGCCACCGAAAACACTGTGTAATACTTGGCCATTTTTTTTTTTTTTGCTAAATTCTCCCTTTTCCCCCAAAAAAATTAGTGGGAGATAAATATTGGCAAGTCTGCCTCCGTGCCATTGCTGTGTGTGGCATCTGTCTCTCATTGTGTGGCACCGAAAACACTGTGTAATACTTGGCCTTTTTTTTTTGGGGGGGTACATTCTCCCTTTTCCAAAAAAAAAATTAGTGGGAGATAAATATTGGCAAGTCTGCCTCCGTGCCATTGCTGTGTGTGGTATCTGTCTCTCATTGTGTGCCACCGAAAACACTGTAATACTTGGCCATTTTTTTTTTTTTTGCTAAATTCTCCCTTTTCCCCAAAAAAAATTAGTGGGAGATAAATATTGGCAAGTCTGCCTCCGTGCCATTGCTGTGTGTGGCATCTGTCTCTCATTGTGTGGCACCGAAAACACTGTGTAATACTTGGCCTTTTTTTTTTTTTTGGGGTACATTCTCCCTTTTCCAAAAAAAAAATTAGTGGGAGATAAATATTGGCAAGTCTGCCTCCGTGCCATTGCTGTGTGTGGTATCTGTCTCTCATTGTGTGCCACCGAAAACACTGTGTAATACTTGGCCATTTTTTTTTTTTTGCTAAATTCTCCCTTTTCCCCAAAAAAAATTAGTGGGAGATAAATATTGGCAAGTCTGCTTCTGTGCCATTTCTGTGTGTGGCATCTGTCTCTCATTGTGTGGCACCGAAAACACTGTGTAATACTTGGCCATCTTTTTTTTTTTTGGAGTACATTCTCCCTTTTCCAAAAAAAAAATTAGTGGGAGATAAATATTGGCAAGTCTGCCTCCGTGCCATTGCTGTGTGTGGTATCTGTCTCTCATTGTGTGCCACCGAAAACACTGTGTATTACTTGGCCATTTTTTTTGGGGGGGGTACATTCTCCCTTTTCCAAAAAAAAAATGAGTGGGAGATAAATATTGGCAAGTCTGCCTCCGTGCCATTGCTGTGTGTGGCATCTGTCTCTCATTGTGTGGCACCGAAAACACTGTGTAATACTTGGCCATTTTTTTTTTTTTTTTTTTGGGTACATTCTCCCTTTTCCCAAAAAAAAATTAGTGGGAGATAAATATTGGCAAGTCTGCCTCTGTGCCATTGCTGTGTGTGGTATCTGTCTCTCATTGTGTGGCACCGAAAACACTGTGTAATACTTGGCCATTTTTTTTTTTTTTTTGGGTACATTCTCCCTTTTCCAAAAAAAAAATTAGTGGGAGATAAATATTGGCAAGTCTGCCTCCATGCCATTGCTGTGTGTGGCATCTGTCTCTCATTGTGTGGCACCGAAAACACTGTGTAATACTTGGCCTTTTTTTTTTTTTGAGGTACATTCTCCCTTTTCCCAAAAAAAAATTAGTGGGAGATAAATATTGGCAAGTCTGCTTCTGTGCCATTTCTGTGTGTGGCATCTGTCTCTCATTGTGTGGCACCGAAAACACTGTGTAATACTTGGCCATCTTTTTTTTTTTGGAGTACATTCTCCCTTTTCCAAAAAAAAATTAGTGGAAGATAAATATTGGCAAGTCTGCCTCCGTGCCATTGCTGTGTGTGGTATCTGTCTCTCATTGTGTGCCACCGAAAACACTGTGTAATACTTGGCCATTTTTTTTTTTTTTTGCTAAATTCTCTCTTTTCCCCAAAAAAAATTAGTGTGAGATAAATATTGGCAAGTCTGCCTCCGTGCCATTGCTGTGTGTGGCATCTGTCTCTCATTGTGTGGCACCGAAAACACTGTGTAATACTTGGCCATCTTTTTTTTTTTGGAGTACATTCTCCCTTTTCCAAAAAAAAAATTAGTGGGAGATAAATATTGGCAAGTCTGCCTCCGTGCCATTGCTGTGTGTGGCATCTGTCTCTCATTGTGTGGCACCGAAAACACTGTGTATTACTTGGCCATTTTTTTTGGGGGGGGTACATTCTCCCTTTTCCCAAAAAAAATGAGTGGGAGATAAATATTGGCAAGTCTGCCTCTGTGCCATTGCTGTGTGTGGCATCTGTCTCTCATTGTGTGGCACCGAAAACACTGTGTAATACTTGGCCTTTTTTTTTTTTTAGGGTACATTCTCCCTTTTCCAAAAAAAAAATTAGTGGGAGATAAATATTGGCAAGTCTGCCTCCGTGCCATTGCTGTGTGTGGCATCTGTCTCTCATTGTGTGGCACCGAAAACACTGTGTAATACTTGGCCTTTTTTTTTTTTTTTGGGTACATTCTCCCTTTTCCCCAAAAAAAATTAGTGGGAGATAAATATTGGCAAGTCTGCTTCTGTGCCATTTCTGTGTGTGGCATCTGTCTCTCATTGTGTGGCACCGAAAACACTGTGTAATACTTGGCCATCTTTTTTTTTTTGGAGTACATTCTCCCTTTTCCAAAAAAAAATTAGTGGGAGATAAATATTGGCAAGTCTGCCTCCGTGCCATTGCTGTGTGTGGTATCTGTCTCTCATTGTGTGCCACCGAAAACACTGTGTAATACTTGGCCATTTATTTTTTTTTTTGCTAAATTCTCTCTTTTCCCAAAAAAAAATTAGTGGGAGATATATATTGGCAAGTCTGCCTCCGTGCCATTGCTGTGTGTGGCATCTGTCTCTCATTGTGTGGCACCGAAAACACTGTGTATTACTTGGCCATATTTTTTGGGGGGGTACATTCTCCCTTTTCCCCAAAAAAAATGAGTGGGAGATAAATATTGGCAAGTCTGCCTCTGTGCCATTGCTGTGTGTGGCATCTGTCTCTCATTGTGTGGCACCGAAAACACTGTGTAATACTTGGCCACTTTTTTTTTTTTTTTGGGGTACATTCTCCCTTTTCCCCAAAAAAAATTAGTGTGAGATAAATATTGGCAAGTCTGCCTCCGTGCCATTGCTGTGTGTGGCATCTGTCTCTCATTGTGTGGCACCGAAAACACTGTGTAATACTTGGCCATCTTTTTTTTTTTGGAGTACATTCTCCCTTTTCCAAAAAAAAAATTAGTGGGAGATAAATATTGGCAAGTCTGCCTCCGTGCCATTGCTGTGTGTGGCATCTGTCTCTCATTGTGTGGCACCGAAAACACTGTGTAATACTTGGCCTTTTTTTGGGGGGGGTACATTCTCCCTTTTCCAAAAAAAAAATTAGTGGGAGATAAATATTGGCAAGTCTGCCTCCGTGCCATTGCTGTGTGTGATATCTGTCTCTCATTGTGTGCCACCGAAAACACTGTGTAATACTTGGCCATTTTTTTTTTTTTTGCTAAATTCTCCCTTTTCCCCAAAAAAAATTAGTGGGAGATAAATATTGGCAAGTCTGCCTCCGTGCCATTGCTGTGTGTGGCATCTGTCTCTCATTGTGTGGCACCGAAAACACTGTGTAATACTTGGCCTTTTTTTTTTGGGGGGGTACATTCTCCCTTTTCCAAAAAAAAAATTAGTGGGAGATAAATATTGGCAAGTCTGCCTCCGTGCCATTGCTGTGTGTGGTATCTGTCTCTCATTGTGTGCCACCGAAAACACTGTAATACTTGGCCATTTTTTTTTTTTTGCTAAATTCTCCCTTTTCCCCAAAAAAAATTAGTGGGAGATAAATATTGGCAAGTCTGCCTCCGTGCCATTGCTGTGTGTGGCATCTGTCTCTCATTGTGTGGCACCGAAAACACTGTGTAATACTTGGCCTTTTTTTTTTTTTGGGGTACATTCTCCCTTTTCCAAAAAAAAAATTAGTGGGAGATAAATATTGGCAAGTCTGCCTCCGTGCCATTGCTGTGTGTGGTATCTGTCTCTCATTGTGTGCCACCGAAAACACTGTGTAATACTTGGCCATTTTTTTTTTTTTGCTAAATTCTCCCTTTTCCCCAAAAAAAATTAGTGGGAGATAAATATTGGCAAGTCTGCTTCTGTGCCATTTCTGTGTGTGGCATCTGTCTCTCATTGTGTGGCACCGAAAACACTGTGTAATACTTGGCCATCTTTTTTTTTTTTGGAGTACATTCTCCCTTTTCCAAAAAAAAAATTAGTGGGAGATAAATATTGGCAAGTCTGCCTCCGTGCCATTGCTGTGTGTGGTATCTGTCTCTCATTGTGTGCCACCGAAAACACTGTGTATTACTTGGCCATTTTTTTTGGGGGGGGTACATTCTCCCTTTTCCAAAAAAAAAATGAGTGGGAGATAAATATTGGCAAGTCTGCCTCCGTGCCATTGCTGTGTGTGGCATCTGTCTCTCATTGTGTGGCACCGAAAACACTGTGTAATACTTGGCCATTTTTTTTTTTTTTTTTTTGGGTACATTCTCCCTTTTCCCAAAAAAAAATTAGTGGGAGATAAATATTGGCAAGTCTGCCTCTGTGCCATTGCTGTGTGTGGTATCTGTCTCTCATTGTGTGGCACCGAAAACACTGTGTAATACTTGGCCATTTTTTTTTTTTTTTTGGGTACATTCTCCCTTTTCCAAAAAAAAAATTAGTGGGAGATAAATATTGGCAAGTCTGCCTCCATGCCATTGCTGTGTGTGGCATCTGTCTCTCATTGTGTGGCACCGAAAACACTGTGTAATACTTGGCCTTTTTTTTTTTTTGAGGTACATTCTCCCTTTTCCCAAAAAAAAATTAGTGGGAGATAAATATTGGCAAGTCTGCTTCTGTGCCATTTCTGTGTGTGGCATCTGTCTCTCATTGTGTGGCACCGAAAACACTGTGTAATACTTGGCCATCTTTTTTTTTTTGGAGTACATTCTCCCTTTTCCAAAAAAAAATTAGTGGAAGATAAATATTGGCAAGTCTGCCTCCGTGCCATTGCTGTGTGTGGTATCTGTCTCTCATTGTGTGCCACCGAAAACACTGTGTAATACTTGGCCATTTTTTTTTTTTTTTGCTAAATTCTCTCTTTTCCCCAAAAAAAATTAGTGTGAGATAAATATTGGCAAGTCTGCCTCCGTGCCATTGCTGTGTGTGGCATCTGTCTCTCATTGTGTGGCACCGAAAACACTGTGTAATACTTGGCCATCTTTTTTTTTTTGGAGTACATTCTCCCTTTTCCAAAAAAAAAATTAGTGGGAGATAAATATTGGCAAGTCTGCCTCCGTGCCATTGCTGTGTGTGGCATCTGTCTCTCATTGTGTGGCACCGAAAACACTGTGTATTACTTGGCCATTTTTTTTGGGGGGGGTACATTCTCCCTTTTCCCAAAAAAAATGAGTGGGAGATAAATATTGGCAAGTCTGCCTCTGTGCCATTGCTGTGTGTGGCATCTGTCTCTCATTGTGTGGCACCGAAAACACTGTGTAATACTTGGCCTTTTTTTTTTTTTAGGGTACATTCTCCCTTTTCCAAAAAAAAAATTAGTGGGAGATAAATATTGGCAAGTCTGCCTCCGTGCCATTGCTGTGTGTGGCATCTGTCTCTCATTGTGTGGCACCGAAAACACTGTGTAATACTTGGCCTTTTTTTTTTTTTTTGGGTACATTCTCCCTTTTCCCCAAAAAAAATTAGTGGGAGATAAATATTGGCAAGTCTGCTTCTGTGCCATTTCTGTGTGTGGCATCTGTCTCTCATTGTGTGGCACCGAAAACACTGTGTAATACTTGGCCATCTTTTTTTTTTTGGAGTACATTCTCCCTTTTCCAAAAAAAAATTAGTGGGAGATAAATATTGGCAAGTCTGCCTCCGTGCCATTGCTGTGTGTGGTATCTGTCTCTCATTGTGTGCCACCGAAAACACTGTGTAATACTTGGCCATTTATTTTTTTTTTTGCTAAATTCTCTCTTTTCCAAAAAAAAAATTAGTGGGAGATATATATTGGCAAGTCTGCCTCCGTGCCATTGCTGTGTGTGGCATCTGTCTCTCATTGTGTGGCACCGAAAACACTGTGTATTACTTGGCCATATTTTTTTGGGGGGTACATTCTCCCTTTTCCCCAAAAAAAATGAGTGGGAGATAAATATTGGCAAGTCTGCCTCTGTGCCATTGCTGTGTGTGGCATCTGTCTCTCATTGTGTGGCACCGAAAACACTGTGTAATACTTGGCCACTTTTTTTTTTTTTTTGGGGTACATTCTCCCTTTTCCCCCAAAAAAATTAGTGTGAGATAAATATTGGCAAGTCTGCCTCCGTGCCATTGCTGTGTGTGGCATCTGTCTCTCATTGTGTGGCACCGAAAACACTGTGTAATACTTGGCCATCTTTTTTTTTTTGGAGTACATTCTCCCTTTTCCAAAAAAAAAATTAGTGGGAGATAAATATTGGCAAGTCTGCCTCCGTGCCATTGCTGTGTGTGGCATCTGTCTCTCATTGTGTGGCACCGAAAACACTGTGTATTACTTGGCCATTTTTTTTTGGGGGGGTACATTCTCCCTTTTCCAAAAAAAAATGAGTGGGAGATAAATATTGGCAAGTCTGCCTCTGTGCCATTGCTGTGTGTGGCATCTGTCTCTCATTGTGTGGCACCGAAAACACTGTGTAATACTTGGCCTTTTTTTTTTTTTAGGGTACATTCTCCCTTTTCCAAAAAAAAAATTAGTGGGAGATAAATATTGGCAAGTCTGCCTCCGTGCCATTGCTGTGTGTGGCATCTGTCTCTCATTGTGTGGCACCGAAAACACTGTGTAATACTTGGCCTTTTTTTTGGGGGGGTACATTCTCCCTTTTCCAAAAAAAAAATTAGTGGGAGATAAATATTGGCAAGTCTGCCTCCGTGCCATTGCTGTGTGTGATATCTGTCTCTCATTGTGTGCCACCGAAAACACTGTGTAATACTTGGCCATTTTTTTTTTTTTGCTAAATTCTCCCTTTTCCCCAAAAAAAATTAGTGGGAGATAAATATTGGCAAGTCTGCCTCCGTGCCATTGCTGTGTGTGGCATCTGTCTCTCATTGTGTGGCACCGAAAACACTGTGTAATACTTGGCCTTTTTTTTGGGGGGGGGTACATTCTCCCTTTTCCAAAAAAAAAATTAGTGGGAGATAAATATTGGCAAGTCTGCCTCCGTGCCATTGCTGTGTGTGGTATCTGTCTCTCATTGTGTGCCACCGAAAACACTGTGTAATACTTGGCCATTTTTTTTTTTTTGCTAAATTCTCCCTTTTCCCCCAAAAAAATTAGTGGGAGATAAATATTGGCAAGTCTGCCTCCGTGCCATTGCTGTGTGTGGCATCTGTCTCTCATTGTGTGGCACCGAAAACACTGTGTAATACTTGGCCTTTTTTTTTTTTTGGGGTACATTCTCCCTTTTCCAAAAAAAAAATTAGTGGGAGATAAATATTGGCAAGTCTGCCTCCGTGCCATTGCTGTGTGTGGTATCTGTCTCTCATTGTGTGCCACCGAAAACACTGTGTAATACTTGGCCATTTTTTTTTTTTTGCTAAATTCTCCCTTTTCCCCAAAAAAAATTAGTGGGAGATAAATATTGGCAAGTCTGCTTCTGTGCCATTTCTGTGTGTGGCATCTGTCTCTCATTGTGTGGCACCGAAAACACTGTGTAATACTTGGCATCTTTTTTTTTTTTGGAGTACATTCTCCCTTTTCCAAAAAAAAAATTAGTGGGAGATAAATATTGGCAAGTCTGCCTCCGTGCCATTGCTGTGTGTGGTATCTGTCTCTCATTGTGTGCCACCGAAAACACTGTGTATTACTTGGCCATTTTTTTGGGGGGGGTACATTCTCCCTTTTCCCAAAAAAAAATGAGTGGGAGATAAATATTGGCAAGTCTGCCTCCGTGCCATTGCTGTGTGTGGCATCTGTCTCTCATTGTGTGGCACCGAAAACACTGTGTAATACTTGGTCATTTTTTTTTTTTTTTTTTTGGGTACATTCTCCCTTTTCCCAAAAAAAAATTAGTGGGAGATAAATATTGGCAAGTCTGCCTCTGTGCCATTGCTGTGTGTGGTATCTGTCTCTCATTGTGTGGCACCGAAAACACTGTGTAATACTTGGCCATTTTTTTTTTTTTTTTTGGGTACATTCTCCCTTTTCCAAAAAAAAAATTAGTGTGAGATAAATATTGGCAAGTCTGCCTCTGTGCCATTGCTGTGTGTGGCATCTGTCTCTCATTGTGTGGCACCGAAAACACTGTGTAATACTTGGCCATCTTTTTTTTTTTGGAGTACATTCTCCCTTTTCCCAAAAAAAAATTAGTGAGAGATAAATATTGGCAAGTCTGCCTCCGTGCCATTGCTGTGTGTGGCATCTGTCTCTCATTGTGTGGCACCGAAAACACTGTGTATTACTTGGCCATTTTTTTTGGGGGGGTACATTCTCCCTTTTCCAAAAAAAAATGAGTGGGAGATAAATATTGGCAAGTCTGCCTCTGTGCCATTGCTGTGTGTGGCATCTGTCTCTCATTGTGTGGCACCGAAAACACTGTGTAATACTTGGCCTTTTTTTTTTTTAGGGTACATTCTCCCTTTTCCAAAAAAAAAATTAGTGGGAGATAAATATTGGCAAGTCTGCCTCCGTGCCATTGCTGTGTGTGGCATCTGTCTCTCATTGTGTGGCACCGAAAACACTGTGTAATACTTGGCCTTTTTTTGGGGGGGGGGTACATTCTCCCTTTTCCAAAAAAAAAATTAGTGGGAGATAAATATTGGCAAGTCTGCCTCTGTGCCATTGCTGTGTGTGGCATCTGTCTCTCATTGTGTGGCACCAAAAACACTGTGTAATACTTGGCCATCTTTTTTTTTTTGGAGTACATTCTCACTTTTCCAAAAAAAAAATTAGTGGGAGATAAATATTGGCAAGTCTGCCTCCGTGCCATTGCTGTGTGTGGTATCTGTCTCTCATTGTGTGCCACCGAAAACACTGTGTAATACTTGGCCATTTTTTTTTTTTTTTGCTAAATTCTCCCTTTTCCAAAGAAAAAAATTAGTGGGAGATAAATATTGGCAAGTCTGCCTCCGTGCCATTGCTGTGTGTGGCATCTGTCTCTCATTGTGTGTCACCGAAAACACTGTGTAACACTTGGCCATTTTTTTTTTTTTTAGGGTACATTCTCCCTTTTCCAAAAAAAAAATTAGTGGGAGATAAATATTGGCAAGTCTGCCTCCGTGCCATTGCTGTGTGTGGCATCTGTCTCTCATTGTGTGGCACCGAAAACACTGTGTAATACTTGGCCTTTTTTTTTTTTTTGGGTACATTCTCCCTTTTCCCCAAAAAAAATTAGTGGGAGATAAATATTGGCAAGTCTGCTTCTGTGCCATTTCTGTGTGTGGCATCTGTCTCTCATTGTGTGGCACCGAAAACACTGTGTAATACTTGGCCACCTTTTTTTTTTTGGAGTACATTCTCCCTTTTCCAAAAAAAAATTAGTGGGAGATAAATATTGGCAAGTCTGCCTCCGTGCCATTGCTGTGTGTGGTATCTGTCTCTCATTGTGTGCCACCGAAAACACTGTGTAATACTTGGCCATTTTTTTTTTTTTTTGCTAAATTCTCTCTTTTCCAAAAAAAAAATTAGTGGGAGATAAATATTGGCAAGTCTGCCTCCGTGCCATTGCTGTGTGTGGCATCTGTCTCTCATTGTGTGGCACCGAAAACACTGTGTATTACTTGGCCACTTTTTTTGGGGGGGGTACATTCTCCCTTTTCCCAAAAAAAAATTAGTGTGAGATAAATATTGGCAAGTCTGCCTCCGTGCCATTGCTGTGTGTGGCATCTGTCTCTCATTGTGTGCCACCGAAAACACTGTGTAATACTTGGCCATTTTTTTTTTTTTTTTGCTAAATTCTCTCTTTTCCCAAAAAAAAATTAGTGGGAGATAAATATTGGCAAGTCTGCCTCCGTGCCACTGCTGTGTGTGGCATCTGTCTCTCATTGTGTGGCACCGAAAACACTGTGTATTACTTGGCCATTTTTTTTGGGGGGGGTACATTCTCCCTTTTCCAAAAAAAAAATGAGTGGGAGATAAATATTGGCAAGTCTGCCTCCGTGCCATTGCTGTGTGTGGCATCTGTCTCTCATTGTGTGGCACCGAAAACACTGTGTAATACTTGGCCATTTTTTTATTTTTTTTGGGGGTACATTCTCCCCTTTCCCCAAAAAAAATTAGTGGGAGATAAATATTGGCAAGTCTGCCTCTGTGCCATTGCTGTGTGTGGTATCGGTCTCTCATTGTGTGGCACCGAAAACACTGTGTAATACTTGGCCATTTTTTTTTTTTTTTGGGTACATTCTCCCTTTTCCCAAAAAAAAATTAGTGTGAGATAAATATTGGCAAGTCTGCCTCTGTGCCATTGCTGTGTGTGGCATCTGTCTCTCATTGTGTGGCACCGAAAACACTGTGTAATACTTGGCCATCTTTTTTTTTTTGGAGTACATTCTCCCTTTTCCCAAAAAAAAATTAGTGGGAGATAAATATTGGCAAGTCTGCCTCCGTGCCATTGCTGTGTGTGGCATCTGTCTCTCATTGTGTGGCACCGAAAACACTGTGTATTACTTGGCCATTTTTTTTGGGGGGGTACATTCTCCCTTTTCCAAAAAAAAATGAGTGGGAGATAAATATTGGCAAGTCTGCCTCTGTGCCATTGCTGTGTGTGGCATCTGTCTCTCATTGTGTGGCACCGAAAACACTGTGTAATACTTGGCCTTTTTTTTTTTTTAGGGTACATTCTCCCTTTTCCAAAAAAAAAATTAGTGGGAGATAAATATTGGCAAGTCTGCCTCCGTGCCATTGCTGTGTGTGGCATCTGTCTCTCATTGTGTGGCACCGAAAACACTGTGTAATACTTGGCCTTTTTTTTGGGGGGGGGTACATTCTCCCTTTTCCAAAAAAAAAATTAGTGGGAGATAAATATTGGCAAGTCTGCCTCTGTGCCATTGCTGTGTGTGGCATCTGTCTCTCATTGTGTGGCACCAAAAACACTGTGTAATACTTGGCCATCTTTTTTTTTTTGGAGTACATTCTCACTTTTCCAAAAAAAAAATTAGTGGGAGATAAATATTGGCAAGTCTGCCTCCGTGCCATTGCTGTGTGTGGTATCTGTCTCTCATTGTGTGCCACCGAAAACACTGTGTAATACTTGGCCATTTTTTTTTTTTTTTGCTAAATTCTCCCTTTTCCAAAGAAAAAAATTAGTGGGAGATAAATATTGGCAAGTCTGCCTCCGTGCCATTGCTGTGTGTGGCATCTGTCTCTCATTGTGTGGCACCGAAAACACTGTGTAACACTTGGCCATTTTTTTTTTTTTTAGGGTACATTCTCCCTTTTCCAAAAAAAAAATTAGTGGGAGATAAATATTGGCAAGTCTGCCTCCGTGCCATTGCTGTGTGTGGCATCTGTCTCTCATTGTGTGGCACCGAAAACACTGTGTAATACTTGGCCTTTTTTTTTTTTTGGGTACATTCTCCCTTTTCCCCCAAAAAAATTAGTGGGAGATAAATATTGGCAAGTCTGCTTCTGTGCCATTTCTGTGTGTGGCATCTGTCTCTCATTGTGTGGCACCGAAAACACTGTGTAATACTTGGCCACCTTTTTTTTTTTGGAGTACATTCTCCCTTTTCCAAAAAAAAATTAGTGGGAGATAAATATTGGCAAGTCTGCCTCCGTGCCATTGCTGTGTGTGGTATCTGTCTCTCATTGTGTGCCACCGAAAACACTGTGTAATACTTGGCCATTTTTTTTTTTTTTTGCTAAATTCTCTCTTTTCCAAAAAAAAAATTAGTGGGAGATAAATATTGGCAAGTCTGCCTCCGTGCCATTGCTGTGTGTGGCATCTGTCTCTCATTGTGTGGCACCGAAAACACTGTGTATTACTTGGCCACTTTTTTTGGGGGGGGTACATTCTCCCTTTTCCCAAAAAAAAATTAGTGTGAGATAAATATTGGCAAGTCTGCCTCCGTGCCATTGCTGTGTGTGGCATCTGTCTCTCATTGTGTGCCACCGAAAACACTGTGTAATACTTGGCCATTTTTTTATTTTTTTTTGGGGTACATTCTCCCCTTTCCCCCAAAAAAATTAGTGGGAGATAAATATTGGCAAGTCTGCCTCTGTGCCATTGCTGTGTGTGGTATCTGTCTCTCATTGTGTGGCACCGAAAACACTGTGTAATACTTGGCCATTTTTTTTTTTTTTTGGGTACATTCTCCCTTTTCCCAAAAAAAAATTAGTGTGAGATAAATATTGGCAAGTCTGCCTCTGTGCCATTGCTGTGTGTGGCATCTGTCTCTCATTGTGTGGCACCGAAAACACTGTGTAATACTTGGCCATCTTTTTTTTTTTGGAGTACATTCTCCCTTTTCCAAAAAAAAAATTAGTGGGAGATAAATATTGGCAAGTCTGCCTCCATGCCATTGCTGTGTGTGGCATCTGTCTCTCATTGTGTGGCACCGAAAACACTGTGTATTACTTGGCCATTTTTTTTGGGGGGGGTACATTCTCCCTTTTCCAAAAAAAAAATGAGTGGGAGATAAATATTGGCAAGTCTGCCTCTGTGCCATTGCTGTGTGTGGCATCTGTCTCTCATTGTGTGGCACCGAAAACACTGTGTAATACTTGGCCTTTTTTTTTTTTAGGGTACATTCTCCCTTTTCCAAAAAAAAAATTAGTGGGAGATAAATATTGGCAAGTCTGCCTCCGTGCCATTGCTGTGTGTGGCATCTGTCTCTCATTGTGTGGCACCGAAAACACTGTGTAATACTTGGCCTTTTTTTTGGGGGGGGGTACATTCTCCCTTTTCCAAAAAAAAAATTAGTGGGAGATAAATATTGGCAAATCTGCCTCTGTGCCATTGCTGTGTGTGGCATCTGTCTCTCATTGTGTGGCACCAAAAACACTGTGTAATACTTGGCCATCTTTTTTTTTTTGGAGTACATTCTCACTTTTCCAAAAAAAAAATTAGTGGGAGATAAATATTGGCAAGTCTGCCTCCGTGCCATTGCTGTGTGTGGTATCTGTCTCTCATTGTGTGCCACCGAAAACACTGTGTAATACTTGGCCATTTTTTTTTTTTTTGCTAAATTCTCCCTTTTCCAAAGAAAAAAATTAGTGGGAGATAAATATTGGCAAGTCTGCCTCCGTGCCATTGCTGTGTGTGGCATCTGTCTCTCATTGTGTGTCACCGAAAACACTGTGTAATACTTGGCCTTTTTTTTTTTTAGGGTACATTCTCCCTTTTCCAAAAAAAAAATTAGTGGGAGATAAATATTGGCAAGTCTGCCTCCGTGCCATTGCTGTGTGTGGCATCTGTCTCTCATTGTGTGGCACCGAAAACACTGTGTAATACTTGGCCTTTTTTTTTTTTTTTGGGTACATTCTCCCTTTTCCAAAAAAAAAATTAGTGGGAGATAAATATTGGCAAGTCTGCCTCCGTGCCATTGCTGTGTGTGGTATCTGTCTCTCATTGTGTGCCACCGAAAACACTGTGTAATACTAGGCCATTTTTCTTTTTTTGCTAAATTCTCCCTTTTCCAAAAAAAAAATTTGTGGGAGATAAATATTGGCAAGTCTGCCTCTGTGCCTTTGCTGTGTGTGGCATCTGTCTCTCATTGTGTGGCACCGAAAACACTGTGTAATACTTGGCCATTTTTTTTTTTTTTTATTTGGGTACATTCTCCCTTTTCCCCAAAAAAAATTAGTGGGAGATAAATATTGGCAAGACTGCCTCCGTGCCATTGCTGTGTGTGGTATCTGTCTCTCATTGTGTGCCACCGAAAACACTGTGTAATACTAGGCCATTTTTTTTTTTTTGCTAAATTCTCCCTTTTCCAAAAAAAAAATTAGTGGGAGATAAATATTGGCATGTCTGCCTCCGTGCCATTGCTGTGTGTGGCATCTGTCTCCCATTGTGTGGCACCGAAAACACTGTGTAATACTTGGCCATTTTTTTTTGGGGGGGGGTACATTCTCCCTTTTCCAAAAAAAAATGAGTGGGAGATAAATATTGGCAAGTCTGCCTCCGTGCCATTGCTGTGCGTGGCATCTGTCTCTCATTGTGTGTCACCGAAAACACTGTGTAATACTTGGCCTTTTTTTTTTTTTTTAGGGTACATTCTCCCTTTTCCAAAAAAAAAATTAGTGGGAGATAAATATTGGCAAGTCTGCCTCCGTGCCATTGCTGTGTGTGGTATCTGTCTCTCATTGTGTGCCACCGAAAACACTGTGTAATACTTGGCCATTTTTCTTTTTTTGCTAAATTCTCCCTTTTCCCAAAAAAAAATTAGTAGGAGATAAATATTGGCAAGTCTGCCTCTGTGCCATTGCTGTGTGTGGCATCTGTCTCTCATTGTGTGGCACCGAAAACACTGTGTAATACTTGGCCATTTTTTTATTTTTATTTGGGTACATTCTCCCTTTTCCCCCCAAAAAATTAGTGGGAGATAAATATTGGCAAGTCTGCCTCTGTGCCATTGCTGTGTGTGGTATCTGTCTCTCATTGTGTGCCACCGAAAACACTGTGTAATACTTGGCCGTTTTTTTTTTTTTGCTAAATTCTCCCTTTTCCCCAAAAAAAATTAGTGGGAGATAAATATTGGCAAGTGTGCCTCCGTGCCATTGCTGTGTGTGGTATCTGTCTCTCATTGTGTGCCACCGAAAACACTGTGTAATACTTGGCCATTTTTTTTTTTTTGCTAAATTCTCCCTTTTCCAAAAAAAAAATTAATGTGAGATAAATATTGGCAAGTCTGCCTCCGTGCCATTGCTGTGTGTGGTATCTGTCTCTCATTGTGTGCCACCAAAAACACTGTGTAATACTTGGCCATTTTTTTTTGGGGGGGGGTACATTCTCCCTTTTCCAAAAAAAAAATTAGTGGGAGATAAATATTGGCAAGTCTGCCTCCGTGCCATTGCTGTGTGTGGTATCTGTCTCTCATTGTGTGCCACCGAAAACACTGTGTAATACTTGGCCATTTTTTTTTTTTGCTAAATTCTCCCTTTTCCAAAAAAAAAATTAGTGTGAGATAAATATTGGCAAGTCTGCCTCTGTGCCATTGCTGTGTGTGGCATCTGTCTCTCATTGTGTGGCACCGAAAACACTGTGTAATACTTGGCCATCTTTTTTTTTTTGGAGTAAATTCTCCTTTTTCCAAAAAAAAAATTAGTGGGAGATTAATATTGGCAAGTCTGCCTCCGTGCCATTGCTGTGTGTGGTATCCGTCTCTCATTGTGTGCCACCGAAAACACTGTGTAATACTTGGCCATTTTTTTTTTTTTGCTAAATTCTCCCTTTTCCAAAAAAAAAATTAGTGGGAGATAAATATTGGCAAGTCTGCCTCCGTGCCATTGCTGTGTGTGGCATCTGTCTCTCATTGTGTGGCACCAAAAACACTGTGTAATACTTGGCCATTTTTTGGGGGGGGGGGTACATTCTCCCTTTTCAAAAAAAAAAATTAGTGGGAGATAAATATTGGCAAGTCTGCCTCCGTGCCATTGCTGTGTGTGGCATCTGTCTCTCATTGTGTGGCACCGAAAACACTGTGTAATACTTGGCCTTTTTTTGGGGGGGGGGTACATTCTCCCTTTTCCAAAAAAAAAATTAGTGGGAGATAAATATTGGCAAGTCTGCCTCCGTGCCATTGCTGTGTGTGGTATCTGTCTCTCATTGTGTGCCACAGAAAACACTGTGTAATACTTGGCCATTTTTTTTTTTTTTAGGGTACATTCTCCCTTTTCCAAAAAAAAAATTAGTGGGAGATAAATATTGGCAAGTCTGCCTCCGTGCTATTGCTGTGTATGGCATCTGTCTCTCATTGTGTGGCACCGAAAACACTGTGTAATACTTGGCCATCTTTTTTTTTTTGGAGTACATTCTCCCTTTTCCCCAAAAAAAATTAGTGGGAGATAAATATTGGCAAGTCTGCCTCTGTGCCTTTGCTGTGTGTGGCATCTGTCTCTCATTGTGTGGCACCGAAAACACTGTGTAATACTTGGCCATTTTTTTTTTTTTTTATTTGGGTACATTCTCCCTTTTCCCCAAAAAAAATTAGTGGGAGATAAATATTGGCAAGTCTGCCTCCGTGCCATTGCTGTGTGTGGTATCTGTCTCTCATTGTGTGCCACCGAAAACACTGTGTAATACTAGGCCATTTTTTTTTTTTTGCTAAATTCTCCGTTTTCCAAAAAAAAAATTAGTGGGAGATAAATATTGGCATGTCTGCCTCCGTGCCATTGCTGTGTGTGGCATCTGTCTCCCATTGTGTGGCACCGAAAACACTGTGTAATACTTGGCCATTTTTTTTTGGGGGGGGGTACATTCTCCCTTTTCCAAAAAAAATATGAGTGGGAGATAAATATTGGCAAGTCTGCCTCCGTGCCATTGCTGTGCGTGGCATCTGTCTCTCATTGTGTGTCACCGAAAACACTGTGTAATACTTGGCCTTTTTTTTTTTTTTTAGGGTACATTCTCCCTTTTCCAAAAAAAAATTAGTGGGAGATAAATATTGGCAAGTCTGCCTCCGTGCCATTGCTGTGTGTGGCATCTGTCTCTCATTGTGTGGCACCGAAAACACTGTGTAATACTTGGCCTTTTTTTGGGGGGGGGTACATTCTCCCTTTTCCAAAAAAAAAATTAGTGGGAGATAAATATTGGCAAGTCTGCCTCCGTGCCATTGCTGTGTGTGGTATCTGTCTCTCATTGTGTGCCACCGAAAACACTGTGTAATACTTGGCCATTTTTCTTTTTTTGCTAAATTCTCCCTTTTCCAAAAAAAAAATTAGTGTGAGATAAATATTGGCAAGTCTGCCTCCGTGCCATTGCTGTGTGTGGTATCTGTCTCTCATTGTGTGCCACCAAAAACACTGTGTAATACTTGGCCATTTTTTTTTTGGGGGGGGTACATTCTCCCTTTTCCAAAAAAAAATTAGTGGGAGATAAATATTGGCAAGTCTGCCTCCGTGCCATTGCTGTGTGTGGTATCTGTCTCTCATTGTGTGCCACCGAAAACACTGTGTAATACTTGGCCATTTTTTTTTTTTGCTAAATTCTCCCTTTTCCAAAAAAAAAATTAGTGTGAGATAAATATTGGCAAGTCTGCCTCTGTGCCATTGCTGTGTGTGGCATCTGTCTCTCATTGTGTGGCACCGAAAACACTGTGTAATACTTGGCCATCTTTTTTTTTTTTGGAGTACATTCTCCCTTTTCCAAAAAAAAAATTAGTGGGAGATTAATATTGGCAAGTCTGCCTCCGTGCCATTGCTGTGTGTGGTATCCGTCTCTCATTGTGTGCCATCGAAAACACTGTGTAATACTTGGCCATTTTTTTTTTTTTGCTAAATTCTCCCTTTTCCAAAAAAAAAATTAGTGGGAGATAAATATTGGCAAGTCTGCCTCCGTGCCATTGCTGTGTGTGGCATCTGTCTCTCATTGTGTGGCACCAAAAACACTGTGTAATACTTGGCCATTTTTTTTGGGGGGGGTACATTCTCCCTTTTCAAAAAAAAAAATTAGTGGGAGATAAATATTGGCAAGTCTGCCTCCGTGCCATTGCTGTGTGTGGCATCTGTCTCTCATTGTGTGGCACCGAAAACACTGTGTAATACTTGGCCTTTTTTTTGGGGGGGGTACATTCTCCCTTTTCCAAAAAAAAAATTAGTGGGAGATAAATATTGGCAAGTCTGCCTCCGTGCCATTGCTGTGTGTGGTATCTGTCTCTCATTGTGTGCCACCGAAAACACTGTGTAATACTTGGCCATTTTTTTTTTTTGCTAAATTCTCCCTTTTCCAAAAAAAAAATTTGTGTGAGATAAATATTGGCAAGTCTGCCTCTGTGCCATTGCTGTGTGTGGCATCTGTCTCTCATTGTGTGGCACCGAAAACACTGTGTAATACTTGGCCATCTTTTTTTTTTTTTGGAGTACATTCTCCCTTTTCCCAAAAAAAAAATAGTGGGAGATAAATATTGGCAAGTCTGCCTCCGTGCCATTGCTGTGTGTGGCATCTGTCTCTCATTGTGTGGCACCGAAAACACTGTGTAATACTTGGCCTTTTTTTTGGGGGGGGGGTACATTCTCCCTTTTCCAAAAAAAAAATTAGTGGGAGATAAATATTGGCAAGTCTGCCTCCGTGCCATTGCTGTGTGTGGTATCTGTCTCTCATTGTGTGCCACCGAAAACACTGTGTAATACTTGCCTTTTTTTTGGGGGGGGGGTACATTCTCCCTTTTCCAAAAAAAAAATTAGTGGGAGATAAATATTGGCAAGTCTGCCTCCGTGCCATTGCTGTGTGTGGTATCTGTCTCTCATTGTGTGCCACCGAAAACACTGTGTAATACTTGGCCTTTTTTTTTTTTTTTTGGTACATTCTCCCTTTTCCAAAAAAAAAAATTAGTGGGAGATAAATATTGGCAAGTCTGCCTCCGTGCCATTGCTGTGTGTGGTATCTGTCTCTCATTGTGTGCCACCGAAAACCACTGTGTAATACTGGGCCTTTTTTTTTTTTAGGGTAAATTCTCCCAGAAAAAAAAAAAAAAATATTGGGAGATTAAGATTGGCATTTCTGCTTGAGTGCTGGTCCTGTGTGTGCCATCTGTCTCAAATTATTGGGGCACAGAAAACCTAGTGTGTAACATTGGGCCTGATTTTCCTTTCAGTGTCAGGCACCTATAAAGGTATATATAAATCCTACAGAAGTTTGAGTTCACCTGATAAGTTGTTTTACAGCAACAAATAGCGTTACTTTGGTTACATTTTGCAAACAATGAGGAAGTCTAGTGGAAGAGGTCGTGGCCGTGGGCGGTCATTGTCAGCTGGTAATGATGGTAGTGGTGGTGAAGCATCAGGTGGTCATGGTAAAAGCAGTACAGCACCTAAGTCTCGAGTTGTTGAGCCAGGTTCGTTGTCTGGGTACACAAGGCCTCGAACGCTCTCTTTTCTGGGAGTAGGAAAACCACTTTTGAAGCCGAAGCAGGAGGAAAAAGTATTGGCTTTCATTGCTGACTCTGCCTCTAACTCTTTTGCCTCCTCCTCGGAAAGTGCCAAATGTCAGAGCAGTGCATCGTCAGTGGATGCTCCCGGTCAGGAACAAGTCGCTTCCTTGTGTCCTTCACTAAAAACAACAGTTAAGGATGCGTCAGTCGACACAACAGGTTACTCCATGGAGCTCTTTACACATACCGTTCCTGGGTTAGACAGTGAAACAGTTAACAGGCCATGCCCATTAGAAGTTGAATTGGACATGGAGTGCACAGATGCACAGCCACAGCCATATTACTATGCTGTTCCTTTGACTCAGACCAGAACATTGCCCTCGCAGTGTACTGAGGCAGAATCAAACCCAGCGGAGACTATAGTGCCCCGTCACGAACGCTATACCACCGGCTTACATGGTGACACAGACGAAATTGCACACGACGTAGAAGAGGAGGTCATAGATGACCCAGTTGTGGACCCCGATTGGCAGCCATTGGGGGAACAGGGTGCAGGCGGCAGTAGTTCTGAAGCGGAGGAGGAGGAGCCACAGCAGGCATCAACATCACAACAGGTTCCATCTACCGGGCCCGTATCTGGCCAAAAACGCGTGGCAAAAACAAAACCAGGTGGAGGACAGCGTGGCCATCCGGTTAAAGAAGCTCAGTCTGCAATGCCTGAAAAGGTATCCGATAGTAGAAAGAGTGCAGTCTGGCATTTTTTTAAACATCATCCAAATGATCAGCGCAAAGTCATCTGTCAAAAATGTTCAACTACCTTAAGCAGAGGTCAGAATCTTAAAAGTCTAAATACAAGTTGCATGCATAGACATTTATCCACCATGCATTTGCAAGCCTGGACTAACTACCAAACGTCCCTAAAGGTTGCAGCACCCTCGGCCAATGAAGCTAGTCAGAAACGCTACATCCCTTCCCTCCCTGTAAGCCCACCATTTCCCGCGCCAACTGCAGTATCTGTGCAGCTTTCGTCGCCAGGCCAAAGCAGTCAGGGAATCACCAGGTTAGTAGTAGGAAACACTGCATGTAGGGCACCGGCAAGAATACCATCTCCAACCCTCTCTCACTCACCCATGTCCACCGGCACCACCGCTAGTTCCACGATCTCCAGCTCTCCAGTCCAGCTCACCCTACATGAGACTCTTGTTAGGAAAAGGAAGTACTCATCCTCGCATCCGCGTACACAGGGTTTGAACGCCCACATTGCTAGACTAATCTTATTAGAGATGATGCCATACCAGTTAGTTGAAAGCGAAGCTTTCAAAGCGCTGATGGACTACGCTGTATTACGCTACGAGCTACCAAGTCGGCACTTCTTTTCTAGAAAAGCCATCCCAGCCCTCCAACAGCATGTTAAAGACCGCATCGTCCATGCACTCAGGCAGTCTGTGACTACAAAGGTGCACCTGACAACAGATGCATGGACCAGTAGGCATGGCCAGGGACGTTACGTGTCCATCACGGCACACTGGGTGAATGTGGTAGATGCAGGGTCCACAGGGGACAGCAATATTGGGACAGTTCTGCCTAGCCCACGGTCAAGGAAAGAGTTGGCTGTAGGCGTTCGCCCCCCCTCCTCCTCTTCCTCCTCCTTCTCCTGCAGAAGCGAGAGCTCGTCCACAGACCGCAGTCGCACATCCACTCCATCCGCAGCTGCCACTGTTGCACACCAGGTGTGCCATTATCGGACAGCTAGTGGCAAGCGTCAGCAGGCTGTATTGGCAATGAAGTGTTTGGGCGACAACAGACACACCGCGGAAGTTCTGTCCGAGTTCTTGCAGAAAGAAACTCAGTCATGGCTGGGCACTGTACATCTTGAGGCAGGCAAGGTAGTGAGTGATAACGGAAGGAATTTCAATGCTGCCATAGCCCTTTCCCAACTGAAACACATTCCTTGCCTGGCTCACACCTTAAACCTGGTGGTGCAGTGCTTCCTGAAAAGTTATCCGGGGTTACCCGACCTGCTCCTCAAAGTGCGCAGACTTTGCTCGCATATCCGCCATTCGCCTGTACACTCCAGCCGTATGCAGAACTATCAGCGTTCTTTGAACCTTCCTCAGCATCGCCTAATCATTGACGTTGCAACAAGGTGGAACTCCACACTGCACATGCTTCAGAGAGTGTGCGAACAGAGGCGTGCTGTTATGTATTTGTGGGAAGATACACGGGCAGGCAGTTGGATGGCAGACATGGAGTTGTCAGGTGTGCAGTGGTCGAAGCTACAAGACCTGTGTCAAGTCCTTCAGTGTTTTGAGGAATGCACATGGCTGGTTAGTGCAGACAACGCAATAATAAGCATGAGCATCCCCCTAATGCGTCTGCTGATGCAAAGTTTGACGCACATAAAGGAGCAGGCGTCTGCAGCCGAGGAAGAGGAAAGCCTTGATGACAGTCAGCCATTGTCTGGTCATGGCCGTGTAGAGGACGCGGTAGCGGGCGAAGAGGAGGAGGAGGACGAGGAGGATGATGGGGATGAGTACTTTTTTAATGAGGAAGCTTCTCCTGGGCCAACAGAAATTAGTGGCGTTGCAAGGCCGGGTTCTGTTTTTGTAAGGGAGACAAGTGACGTAGATTTGCCTGTAACTGCCCCTCAAACCAGCTCAACCGCAGATTTGCCAACTGGAACTTTGGCCCACATGGCGGATTATGCCTTACGTATCCTCAAAAAGGACCCACGCATTATTAAAATGATGAGCGATGACGATTACTGGTTGGCCTGCATCCTTGACCCTCGCTATAAAGGCAAATTGCAAAATATTATGCCACATGAGAACCTCGAACAAATATTAGCAACCAAACAAGCTACTCTTGTAGACCGTTTGATTCAGGCATTCCCAGCACACAGCGCCGGTGATGGTTCTCACACGAGCTGCAGGGGGCTACAGGGCAGAGGTGTTAGAGGTGCACAGATCAGAAGTGGCGTTGGACAGATGGGTTTTCTGACCAGGTTGTGGAGTGATTTCGCAATGACCGCAGACAGGACAGGTACTGCAGCATCTATTCAAAGTGACAGGAGACAACATTTGTCCAGTATGGTTACTAACTATTTTTCAGCCCTTATTGATGTTCTCCCTCAACCGTCATTCCCATTTGATTACTGGGCATCCAAATTAGACACCTGGCCTGAATTGGCAGAATATGCGTTGCAGGAGCTTGCTTGCCCAGCAGCTAGTGTGCTATCAGAAAGAGTATTCAGTGCTGCTGGTTCAATATTAACCGAAAAAAGGACTCGTCTGGCAAAATTATCTCGCACAGCTCCACCAATGTTTAGTCTATGCGCTGACATCATTCAATGCCTGGCACTGACAAACAATACCAATTTGTTGACATCTATGATGCTAGTTAAAGTAGTCTGGGTCAGTGTCCTATATTGACACCAGTAAATACTAATTTACTGCCAAATTACTTTGTCATAAACTCTGCAGATGAGCCCACCCCTGTACCTAAGCATGCCACCCTTTTTTTTATTTGTAGTTGTTTTGCGAGACATTAACATCTATTTATTTTTTGGGAGTACTAACTGTGTCAGACACTTCTTGCAATACTCCTCCACTGACCACAATGCTGCCTGCCTGTGTATCCATGTAACCGATATAAAACTGCCATGCCTGCCTATTGTTTGTTATTTTAGGCCTTTGATAGCCTGTCTGCGGCCCCTACTTGCAATACTCCTCCACTGACCACAATGCTGCCTGCCTGTGTATCCATGTAACCGATTTAAAACTGCCATGCCTGCCTATTGTTTGTTATTTTAGGCCTTTGATAGCCTGTCTGCAGCCCCTACTTGCAATACTCCTCCACTGACCACAATGCTGCCTGGAGTGCCTGCCTGTGTATCCATGTAACCGATTTAAAACTGCCATGCCTGCCTATTGTTTGTTATTTAAGGCCTTTGATAGCCTGTCTGCGGCCCCTACTTGCAATACTCCTCCACTGACCACAATGCTGCCTGCCTGTGTATCCATGTAACCGATTTAAAACTGCCATGCCTGCCTATTGTTTGTTATTTTAGGCCTTTGTTAGCCTGTCTGCGGCCCCTACTTGCAATACTCCTCCACTGACCACAATGCTGCCTGCCTGTGTATCCATGTAACCGATTTAAAACTGCCATGCCTGCCTATTGTTTGTTATTTTAGGCCTTTGTTAGCCTGTCTGCGGCCCCTACTTGCAATACTCCTCCACTGACCACAATGCTGCCTGCCTGTGTATCCATGTAACCGATTTAAAACTGCCATGCCTGCCTATTGTTTGTTATTTTAGGCCTTTGATAGCCTGTCTGTGTCCCCTACTTGCAATACTCCTACACTGACCACAATGCTGCCTGGAGTGCCTGCCTGTGTATCCATGTAACCGATTTAAAACTGCCATGCCTGCCTATTGTTTGTTATTTAAGGCCTTTGATAGCCTGTCTGCGGCCCCTACTTGCAATACTCCTACACTGACCACAATGCTGCCTGGAGTGCCTGCCTGTGTATCCATGTAACCGATTTAAAACTGCCATGCCTGCCTATTGTTTGTTATTTAAGGCCTTTGATAGCCTGTCTGCGGCCCCTACTTGCAATACTCCTACACTGACCACAATGCTGCCTGGAGTGCCTGCCTGTGTATCCATGTAACCGATTTAAAACTGCCATGCCTGCCTATTGTTTGTTATTTTAGGCCTTTGTTAGCCTGTCTGCGGCCCCTACTTGCAATACTCCTCCACTGACCACACCAATGCTGCCCGTGTACCCCTGGAACCTATTTAAAAGTTCATAGAGCCTAGTTATATATTTTATTTACTATTAATAAGGCCATGATGGACTACGCTGTACCACGCTACAATCTAACCAGTCGACACTTCTTTTGCGAGAAAAGCCATCCCAACCCTCCACCAGCATGTAAAAGACCGCATTGTCCATGCACTCTGGCAATCTGTGAGTACAAAGGTGCACCTGACAACAGACTCATGGACCTGTAGGCATGGCCACGGAAGATTACGTGTCCATTACGGCGCAATGGGTTAATGTGGTGGATGCATGGTCCACAGGGGACAGCCTACTAAGTCTGTCTGCAGTCCCTAATTCAAATTGTCCTCCACTGTCTAAATCGGAGCTTCCACCTTCTGGCTTTCGGCCTATAGTATCAGAAATTAAACTGCATTTGGCCTTCAACTTTGGTTACGGCCTACTAATGGTGTCTGCCCCTCCCTGGTGTTTGCCCTCAACTGAATAAAGCTGAGCTTCCACCTTCTGGCTTTCGGCTTATAGTATCAGATATTAAACTGCATTTGGCTTTCAACTTTGGTTACGGCCTACTAACGGTGTCTGCCCCTGCCTGGTGTTCTTCCTCAACTGAATAAAGCTGAGCTTCAACCTTCTGGCTCTCATTAAGTGCTGTGTTTTAAAAAATTGGTGGTTAGGGCCTACTAACGGTGTCTGCCCCTCCCTGGTGTTTGCCCTCAACTGAATAAAGCTGAGCTTCCACCTTCTGGCTTTCGGCCTATAGTATCAGATATTAAACTGCATTTGGCCTTCAACTTTGGTTACGGCCTACTAACGGTGTCTGCCCCTGCCTGGTGTTTTTCCTCAACTGAATAAAGCTGAGCTTCAACCTTCTGGCTCTCATTAAGTGCTGTGTTTTAAAAAATTGGTGGTTAGGGCCTACTAACGGTGTCTGCCCCTCCCTGGTGTTTGCCCTCAACTGAATAAAGCTGAGCTTCCACCTTCTGGCTTTCGGCCTATAGTATCAGATATTAAACTGCATTTGGCCTTCAACTTTGGTTACGGCCTACTAACGGTGTCTGCCCCTGCCTGGTGTTTTTCCTCAACTGAATAAAGCTGAGCTTCAACCTTCTGGCTCTCATTAAGTGCTGTGATTTTAAAAATTGGTGGTTAGGGCCTACTAACGGTGTCTGCCCCTCCCTGGTGTTTGCCCTCAACTGAATAAAACTGAGCTTCAGTCTTTAGGCTTTTGGCCTAAAGTATCAGATATTAAACTGCATTTGGCCTATCAGTGTGTTTGGGCCCTTAAAACAGTGTGTGCTGCTCCTGGGTTTGCTACTCCACTGAACAAAGCAATGCCGCCTGTTTAGTCCTGTTACCAATTTTGAACTGCATTTAGCCTACTTTATTCTTTGGCCCTATATCTGTTTCCTCCTCATCCTGCCCATTGCCCAGCCACTGCTAGATGAGTCTGCTGGTACATTGACCTAGACCACTACATTCCCCTTGCACTCTACACAGCCAGAATCTGACCCTGCTGAAAGTAAGGTTCCCCTTCCCGCATGTTATACCACCTTACACAGGGACAAAGAGGAAGGTGCAGATGAAAGTGCAGGTTCCTTCATCAGGTGGGGGGGCATACTCGTTGGCGACGTCACTGGCACAGGGCCCCTCAGAGTACGCAAAAGTGTCGCTGCTGGTGGGAGGCGCCCCAGCCATGCAAACACACCGCTGTACTTTGAGGGGCCCTGTGCCAGTGCCAATGCGAACGAGTGTGCCCCCCTGCTTGCTCAGGATCACAGCACTTGCAACGTTGAAATACTTACCTCTCCCTGCTCCACCGCCGTGACCTAGTCCACGATTCCTGGGCCCACTAAAACCTTGAACCAGCCCTACCCCCCACAACTTTTGCCAAATGACCCCCAAGTTCCATTGAACAACTATTATTATAAAGTTAATTAAGATTGACAAGCTTCAGAAACAAGAATGGATGTTTTTGGCATTAAAATGGGCACTGTAGGTGTTTTCCTGGCCTCCACTCACTGCCGACTATGCTTCCCCATTGACTTGCATTGGGTTTCGTGTTTCGGTCGATCCCCGACTTTTAGCGATAATCGGCCGACTGCACTCGACTCGACTCTGGACAAAGTCGGGTTTCACAAAACCCGACTCGATCTTTAAAAAATGAAAGTCGCTCAACCCTAGTAGGGACCCTCAAATCTCGACTCCAGGGATGCCTTTCTGATGAACTTCTTTGCAAGCACGTAGTCACCAGGTTGGAGAGCATGGGTACCTTCACTGGAATCTGGACCTGGAATGGATGATAAAACTCGTACATGTGTTACTGACAGTTCTTTAGTAACAACAATTACATATTTTACCAGAGTATCACTTCCTAAGGCTAGCTGTTGTGGAAAATATTGACCCAATCTTGGAGGCCCCCCAAAAAGAATCTCGTATGGTGTGAGTTTAGTGGGACCCCTTGGAGTGTTTCTGACTGAGTATAAGGCAACGGGCAAAATGTCTGTCCAAGTCTGACCTCCTAACTGGCTTTCAGTATTTTATTTTTGAAGGTGCCATTCAGTGTTTCTACTTTCCCACTGCTGTGTGGGTGATATGGAGTATGTAAACCCAAATAACCAATGTCCATAGTTCCTTAGACAGTGCTGCAATGAATACTACTACTACTTGGTCACTCTCAATTACCTCTGGGACCCCATATCTGCAGACTACTTCTGTCATCAGTCTCTTAACAGTCACTCTGGCAGTCATGTTTGTTACTGGATAGGCTTCGGGCCATCCTGAGAACATGTCAGTCACTACCAGTACATACTCGTACTTCCCTACTTTTGGCATTTGAATGCGATCAATCTGAATCCTCTGAAAGGGATAAAGTGGTTTAGCCAAATGTTTCTGAGTAACTTTCTAAGTCGGTGCTGGATTGCATGTTGCACACACAAGGCAGGATTTGCAATATTTTTGGGTGATAGTAGAGATTCCAGGTGCCATATAAGTCTTCCAAATTAGGTCATTCATCTGATTCTTGCCTCTGTGGGTGATACCGTGTGCCCATTCTGTCACTGAGGGGTACATATTACGGGGTAGACCTTTGTGTTCACCCTCCAGACTCCATCTTCATCCTTTTTTAGCTCCTCCTTCTTGCCATGACTTCTTTTCATCATCTGATGTCTTGTCTTGATGTAGATGGATAATCCTCATAAGAGAGGCTTTAGTCCCTTCTTCAGTGTCTTGTGACACATACACCGCTGCTTTCTCTTTCCTAAATGGATCCACAGCATAGGTCTTTGCTGTTTTGTCAGCAAAGAAGTTCCCCCTTGCTTCTGGAGAATCCAGTCTCCCGTGAGCTTTGATCTTGATCACTGCAACCTTTGAAGGTAGATCCAGAGTGACCACAAGTTCTTGCATGGTAGCAGCATGTTTTAGAGGAGTTCCACTGGACGTTGGGTATCCTCTGGTTGCCCAGATACTGCCGAAGTCACGAGCCACTCCAAAAGCGTATCTTGAATCCGTGTAGATGTTGACCACCTTCTCCGTCGCTTCCTGACAAGCCAACGTCAAAGCTTTAAGTTCCGCTTCTTGTGCAGATGTGCGGTGGTAGGGATCCGGCTGAGATGACCTGGTCATGTGTAACCATGGCATATCCCGTAGGGAACCTTCCTGTTTCATCTGCAAATCTGGAACCATCAGTGAAGAACGTCAGGTCAGCATGTGGGAATGGGTCTTCAGACACGTTTTTCTTGGAGGCTACTTCTTCCTGCATTTGTTCAAGACAGTCATGATCCTCCTTTGAGTGTGTAGAGGCATCTTCTCCTAGAGCATCAGTATCATCATCCACATCCCCCCTGGAAAAAGGAAGCAGCGTGGACGGGTTGAGGATGGTGCAGCGGACAAGAGTGACATTATCTGGAACCAAGAGTGAACATTGGAGTCTCATATAACGCTGCACCAACAGTTTAGGTTCCAAGAATAGCCATTATGTCATGTGGAGCCATTAAGAGAACTGGATGTCCTCAGATGATATCAGGATTTGGGATTCCAAGAGCTGGTGCAAACTGTATGGCCTGTTTAAGAGCGTAGAAAGCTTCCACGGATTTGGTACATAGTGGAAACTCTGACGTCTTGAGGTCATCGTACAATGGCTGCATCAGCTTGGAGGCATCTGGAATCCTTTGGCGACAATAAGTGATAGGTCAGCCAGCTCATCCGAGGCCCTTGTCTTAGGTTCTTGGCAGAACTCAACACCAGAGTCTCATGTCTCGTCACTGGCAAGTGAGTCATCATTGAACACGATATCCATAACAGGCCAATATGCATCGCCTGCTTTAAGATTTGGCAAGGAAATGAGATCTTGCCACGTGGCTGAGTGATTCCTTTGGATTTGAAGCATGCTCCTGTAGAAAGGCATCGGCTGTTTTTCTGGATCTGGAAGTTGGTTCAACAGAGTAGCAGCTTGCTGGGGTGTAAACTTGACATAGATGGTGGGCTCCTCAGACATGAGCATTAGCACTGTCGGTGGTGGCACCTGAGGCAGGAGTAGAGATGGCACCGGGAGTGCAGATGTAGTCCCTTGTATATGAGGAGCAGGAGGAGGTAACAGTCCTGGAATGAGGGGCTCTATTTGGGCAGCTCCAGTACCATGGTGTGGGGTCCAGGTGATGCAGGCAGTCTTAAAAGCTTTAACAGTCCTGTCCTCATTACTAATTAACCTGACTTCAGAATAGGGTCATAAGTAGGGGTCACAGCGTGTATGATCATTCTACACAGAGGATTGCCAGCTTTAGTCACCGCTATGTCCCCAACCGCTATCTGACCACATGACTCAACAATGATTTGACTGTCAGCTTGAATAGACGCCCCTCCTGCTTCCACTATAGCTCTAGCTACACCTCCATTGTGCTCTGACCGAGAATTGGCAGCATTAACAATAGTGTCTGCCTCCACTGTTGTTATATCACCCTTTCCCACCACTAACAAGGGTCCCTCAGGAAGTTCTTTTTCAAAAATAGGTTGCCAACATTCCCTTCCCTTTGTGCTTCCTGGGCTATTGGTATCCTCCTCCCAGATTGAGCCCCCTTGATACAGTCGCCACCGTCCCATACAGGTGTGCGCTTGGCTGCGAGACAGCCTGTGAGGTACTGGGTATAGGGTTATGTAGACTGCGTGAGAGTGCTGTTGTAGTGGAAGCATTGGGAGGAGAGACCGCTGCTTGGAGCATCTCATGTAGGTATGCGGCTAGATTGGCAGTGGAAGTGACAGTAGAAAGGGTAGGTGCCGGGGACGATCCAGGTGGGAGGATTGCTGGATTCACAACAGGAGTGATAGGGGAAAGGGTTGGTGCCCCATTGGAAACCACTGAGATAGGAAATACAGAATTACATTTGCCATCCACAAAATGGCCGCCGTCAGAATTACATTTGCCATCCACAAAATGGCCGCTATTAGATTTACATTTGCCATCCACAAAATGTCCGCCATCAGATTTACATTTGCCATCCACAAAATGGCCACCGTCAGAATTACATTTGCCATCCACAAAATGGCCGCCGTCAGAATTACATTTGCCATCCACAAAATGGCCGCCGTCAGAATTACATTTGCCATCCACAAAATGGCTGCTGCCAGAATTTACCATTTTTGCCATCCACAAAATGGCTGCTGTTAGCATCAACAATTTTTGCCATCCACAAAATGGCCGCCGTTAGAATTACATTTGCCATCCACAAAATGGCTGCTGCCAGCATCAACACTTTTGCCATCCACAAAATGGCCGCCGTTAGAATTACATTTGCCATCCACAAAATGGCTGCTGCCAGAATTAACAATTTTTGCCATCCACAAAATGGCTGCCGTCAGATTTAGCACATGGCTCTGGGCCACCATTATGGCTGCTATTACATTTAACACATTTGCCATCAACAAAATGGCCGCTATTACATTTAGCACATGGCTCTGGGCCACCATTATAGCTGCTATTACATTTAACACATTTGCCATCAACAAAATGGCCGCTATTACATTTAGCACATGGCTCTGGGCCACCATTATACGGTGGTGGCCGCTCACAGGATATATTTTTGTAATACACATAAGTCAAAACTCTATTCTTTCTATTCCTTTCCTCTTCTACCCAATTTCCAAATTTTTTTTTTCTCTATACAGACTTTCAGAGACTCTTTCTTCTGCCCTAGCAATACACAACAATCCATTATCTTCTAGGATACCTTTTCTTTCTTTTAAGACAATCTTCTACTCCAGGGGCTGTAACCATCCCCCCTTCTGGCATTCCACACAACTTCCACTAATTTACACGAGTCTAACTTGCCATCTGAATTTGGCTTAGTGCCCATACGGCAGAACTGCATTAATTTCTCCATCTTTCTATAGATACACAGTATATATATCTATCTATCAAGATAACAAACACCAAACAAACAATAAGACGGGGGAGATGACTCAAACCTGAGATTCTAAAGGGAACTGAGTCTGCAGTACTCAGTTCCTATTGCTTCTTGTCACGTGGTCCCTGCCTGACTTCCGTGCTCCGTACTTTACAAACCAATTATTCCCTACTTTGTCAAATTGCTCCCTAACTTACCGGTCCCCATGCAGAGTCACTCACTCGATGTCACGAGGCAAAAACTATAAATTTATTTATTTGGCTCAAACTGAGTCATTCACTCCAAGTTTTTAATGAGCCGCTACACAATTTATTATGCCCGAACTGAGTCAATCACTCCAAGCTTTACCGGGCCCCCCTAGGCCGAGTCAATCACTCCAGGTCCTAGTCTCTCTTATACAGAACTGAAAATCTTATCACAGGCGACAACCGTATACCACAGACAAAAATTTATTTTATTTTTTCTACACTTGCTTGCTTATCCTTCTCTAAAAAACCTGCTTTTCCTGTTTTAACACACATTGCTTAACTTGCTCATCCTGTTCCAAACACAATACTTTTCCTTCTGTAAACACTTGCTTCTTTTCTTTTCTAAAAACCTGCTTTTCCTGTTCCAAACACAATGCTTTTCCTTCTGTAAACACTTGCTTCTTTTCTTTTCTAAAAATCTGCTCTTCCTGTTCCAAACACAATGCTTTTCCTTCTGTAAACACTTACTTCTCTTAACTACCAGTCATCTCCCCTCTTCACAACATGCAACAGGCAGTAGGCAACTAAAACATGTGACGGTTCTTGCAATTAAATGACCAGCAGCGGAGAGACCTTTCTGCCGTCTTACAGATACCAAGAAAACCGGACACGGTCAGGCAATCTGCACAGGATACCCCGAAGGACAAAGGTAAAGACTGCAGATTATAAAAATCAGCAGACTTACCGTGTTCTGTTAAGGAGGTGATCAGTCTCCAGGTTCGGGGTATTCAGTGCTTCCAGCCATTCCACTCGCCAGTCCTCAGGGTTTAGGGCTCTCCTCTGCTGGCCCCAGGTTGGGCGGCCAAATATTAGGGTTGAACAATTAATAAAATGTTCAATTCTCTAGTTGCCTACTCCTGGCCTAATGGATATTGATCATGTGCACTAAAGAAATACACCAGACACAGTCAGCTGTAACTCTCCTTGATCAATGTGAGGCTCAGCTCCAAGAAGGGAAGTTTATTAGTCAAACACAATGTTATACACTCACTGGCCACTTTATTAGGTACACCATGCTAGTAACGGGTTGGACCCCTTTTGCCTTCAGAACTGCCTCAATTCTTCGTGGCATAGATTCAACAAGGTGCTGGAAGCATTCCTCAGAGATTTTGGTCCATATTGACATGATGGCATCACACAGTTGCTGCAGATTTGTCGGCTGCACATCCCTGATGCGAATCTCCCGTTCCACCACATCCCAAAGATTTCATGTTGTTTACGCCAAATTCTGACCCTACCATCCGAATGTCGCAGCAGAAATCGAGACTCATCAGACCAAGCAACGTTTTTCCAATCTTCTACTGTCCAATTTCGATGAGCTTGTGCAAATTGTAGCCTCAGTTTCCTGTTCTTAGCTGAAAGGAGTGGTACCCGGTGTGGTCTTCTGCTGCTGTAGCCCATCTGCCTCAAAGTTCGACGCACTGTGCATTCAGAGATGCTCTAGGCCTACCTTGGTTGTAACGGGTGGCAATTTGAGTCACTGTTGCCTTTCTATACGCTCGAACCAGTCTGCCCATTCTCCTCTGACCTCTGGCATCAACAAGGCATTTCCGCCCACAGAACTGCCGCTCACTGGATTTTTTTTCTTTTTCGGACCATTCTCTGTAAACCCTAGAGATGGTTGTGCGTGAAAATCCCAGTAGATCAGCAGTTTCTGAAATACTCAGACGAGCCCTTCTGGCACCAACAACCATGCCACGTTCAAAGGCACTCAAATCACCTTTCTTCCCCATACTGATGCTCGGTTTGAACTGCAGGAGATTGTCTTGACCATGTCTACATGCCTAAATGCACTGAGTTGCCGCCATGTGATTGGCTGATTAGAAATTAAGTGTTAACAAGAAGTTGGACAGGTGTACCTAATAAAGTGGCCAGTGAGTGTATATCTCCTGTAAGGGGGCTCGGTTAGTTCTCAAATGGGAGTGATCGAATGTATTTCATTGGTTAGTGGGTTGGGCAATGAGCAAGTCCATGGGCGGATCCATGAGGTCATCAGGGTGGGTTGGTCCGTGAGGTCATCAGGGTGGGCGTCACTGTGGGTGGATCCATGAGGTCATCAGGGTGGGCGTCATCTTGGATACCAGAGCACACGGTCTGCTGATACAGGAAATGGCGGCCATCTTTAGTGTCTTCATTGTTCATCTTGGATACCAGAGCACATGGCTCTGGTACAGGAGATGGCGGCCATCTTTAGTGTCTCACTTTGATCTGAGGAAAACTTATGTAAGGTTAAACAATACATGTTATGGGTTGCTTCTCTCAATTACCTTATGTCTTGTGGTTAATTAAGTATTTGATCTTATTGCTCTCCTCAACAAGTGTTCGTGACACCATCTGTGGTATTCGGTCAGGGTGACTGACGCTGCTTAGGGGTCTGCTGGGGTGATGTAATGGAAGCTTGATGGTATACCTTCCCACAGGTGAAGTGTATCCCCAGGGCTTCCTAAAGTGTAGATGGTGGATGGTGTGAGGCGCAGTGAATAACGAGGACACAAGGTTGCAGTCTCTTTACCTTTACTGAAGGCTTCAGTGTCCTCAGTCCAGGGCACCGGATCACAGGGTTGGCAGTCCGGCCGGTCTGAAGGCAAATCCAGAGTCCCCTTATCCAGGTGGAATGCAATAGCCTTCCTATGTGCACAGTAACACAGTAGGTCCTCACTTGCTTAAGCTCCAATAAGGTCCTCACTGTTATTACTCCTCTCTCTGTTCCCCGTGGTCGGATAGAACAAAACCCCTATGACTGATGGCCTGAGGCTTGTTTATAGGGACCCTAGAGATGCCCCGACCCCCGCAAGTTGCCACCGTGTCTTCTTAGGTATTTAGGTCAGGCAGCCAATTTGGAATTGACTGTCCTGCCAGTCTCTGAAGCAAGGCGTAGAGCACTTTACTCCCTCGGTAATCTGGCTACTGGATCATGCACCAGAAGGATGCCGCTTCTCTTCGGTCACTGTCCTCTCTGGTATCTACTTGTCCATTTCCTTTTAATGTCTCTTTCCTAGGATGCTGCCTCATGTGGGGCAGGTGCAGCTCTGTGGACCCTTGTCCTCCTCAGACCGCAGTCTGGATCTGACTGGACCTTGCTACAGCCAGCTCGGTCTGGAGACCTTTCTCTCTCGGCCTCCAGCCAGGAACTCTCTAACTTTCTAACCAACCCACCAGTTTTACCTATCTGTGAGGAGTGGCCTAATAGATAGAACCTTTGCTCCCCCTGGTGAACTGGAGTGTGAAGTGTGTGGTGTGGTTGTGATACCTGGACAGGAGATCTCCTTTATTGCCTCCAGACATAATATCACCCCTCCTGGTGGAGGAATAATACTGCTGCAGCAGCCAGGACTCTGGGGCGCTGCACTTCCCCCCCACATATGGGGTATCAGCGTACTCAGGACAAACTGGACAACAAAGTTTGGGGTCCAATTTCTCCTGCTACTCTTGTGAAAATAAAAAATTGAGGGCTAAAAAATATTTTTTGAGTAAAGAAAAATGATTTTTTATTTTCACGGCTCTGCGTTATAAACTTCTGTGAAGCACTTGGGGGTTTAAAGTGGTCACCGTTCATCTAGATTAGTTCCATGGGAGGTCTAGTTTCCAAAATGGGGTCAAATGTGAAGGAGCTCCAATGTTTAGGCACACTGGGGCTCTCCAAACACGACATGGTGTCCGCTAACGATTGGAGCTAATTTTTCATTCAAAAAGTCAAATGGCGCTCTTTCCCTTCCAAGCCCTACCGTGTGCCCAAACAGTGGTTTACCCCCACATGTGAGGTATCAGTGTACTCAGGAGAAATTGCCCAATAAATTTTAGGATCCATTTTATCAGGTTGCCCATGTGGAAATGAACAAATTGAGGCTAAAATAATTTTTTTGTGAAAAAAAAGTACTTTTTCATTTTTACGAATCAATTTGTGAAGCACCTGGGGGTTTAAAGTGCTCACTATGCATCTAGATCGGTTCCTTGAGGGGTCTAGTTTCCAAAATGGGGTCACTTGTGGGGGAGCTCCAATCTTTAGGTACACAGGGGCTCTCCAAACGCGACATGGTGTCCGCTAACGATTGGAGCTAATTTTTAATTCAAAAGTCAAATGGTGCTCCTTCCCTTCCAAGCCTTGCCGTGTGCACAAACAGTAGTTTGTGACCACATATGAGGTATCAGTGTACTCAGGAGAAATTGATCAACACATTTTAGGATCCATTTTAACCTGCTGCCCATGTAAAAATGAAAAAATTGAGGCTAAAAGAATTTTTTTGTGAAAAAAAGTACTATTTCTTTTTTACGGATCAATTTGTGAATAACCAGGGGGTTCAAAGTGCTCACTATGCATCTAGATAAGCTCCTTGGGGTGTCTAGTTTCCATAATGGGGTCAATTGTGGGGGAGCTCCAAAGTTTAGGCACACAGGGGCTCTCCAAATGCGACATGGTGTCCGCTAAAGATTGGAGCCAATTTTTCACTGAATAAGTCAAATGGTGCTCCTTCCCTTCTGAGCCTTGCCGTGTGCCCAAACAGTGGTTCCCCCCCATATGGGGTATCGGCGTACTCAGGACATATTGTACAATAACTTTTGGGTTCCAGTTTCTCTTTTTACCCTTGGGAAAATAAAAAAATTGTTGATAAAAGATCATTTTTGTGACTAAAAAATTAAATGTTCATTTTTTCCTTCCATGTTGCTTCTGCTGCTGTGAAGCACCTGAAGGGTTAATAAACTTTTTGAATGTGGTTTTGAGCACCTTGAGGGGTGCAGTTTTTAGAATGGTGTCACTTTTGGGTATTTTCAGCCATATAGACCCTTCAAACTGACTTCAAATGTGAGGTGGTCCCTAAAAAAAGTGGTTTTGTAAATTTTGTTGTAAAAATGAGAAACCGCTGGTCAAATTTTAACCCTTATAACTTCCTAGCAAAAAAAATTTTGTTTCCAAAATTGTGCTGATGTAAAGTAGACATGTGGGTAATGTTATTTATTAACTATTTTGTGCCACATAACTCTCTCGTTTAACAAAATAAAAATTCAAAATTTGAAAATTGCAAAATTTTCAAATTTTTCGCTAAATTTCCATTTTTTTTCACAAATAAATGCAAAAATTATCGACCTAAATTTGCCACTAACATGAAGCCCAATATGTCACGAAAAAACAATCTCAGAACCGCTAGGATCCATTGAAGCGTTCCTGAGTTATTACCTCATAAAGGGACACTGGTCAGAATTGCAAAAAATGGTCAGGTCATTAAGGTCAAAATAGGCTGGGTCATGAAGGGGTTAAAAACACTGGGAGTGTGTGTGTAAGTTGTGCTTTTACACATGTATTGTGTGGGGCTTGTCTAAAGGGTACTATTTATTATAAAAAGTAGAGAAAAAAGTGAAAAGTAAAAATTTAGACGAAACACTTAGAAGAAAAAAATGAAAAGAACAAGCAGGAGGTGTTAAAAAAATAAAGTTTGTATAAAAAATTTACAGTGACATTCACTACAATAATTGCCTACCTATAAAGTTAATTGGCGATAACTTTTTTTGAAAAAGAGAAACGGAGGACACTAACACTGTGACGTATGCTAGCTACTCTAATGCACTAGCTAAAAATTTACTCGCCGCTCTCTATTCTTTTTGTTTGCAAAAGAAAAACGGATGGCATTGAGACTGCGAGGTATGCTCCCCTAATGCACTATCTAAGAAATTACCAGGCGATAGCAATTCTTAGGCAGGGGTAACACTCACCGTATGGAAAATCGATCCGAGTCTACTTGCTGAGAGTGGCACAAATGTTCTCCGTATGATCATCTGTGTGTAATGCGTTTGCAATGCGATGATGCAATTTTCTCGCACCTATGTATCCGTATGACATTCGTATGCAGTGCCATTGCTATGCGATTTTAACATGAGCTTTTACATACAGAAATATTAGTCAAAACACACACACATATATGTATATATATACAGAATATATATATATATATATATATATATATATATATATACAGTATATATATACATATATATATATAATAGATAGATTAAAAGCTTAGAGATACAGTTAGGTCCATATATATTTGGACAGAGACAACATTTTTCTTATTTTGGTTATAGACATTACCACAATGAATTTTAAACAAAACAATTCAGATGCAGTTGAAGTTCAGACTTTCAGCTTTCATTTAAGGGTATCCACATTTAAATTGGATGAAGGGTTTTAAAGTTTCAGCTTCTTAACATGTGCCACCCTGTTTTTAAAGTGACCAAAAGTAATTGGACAGATTCAATAATTTTAAATAAAATGTTTATTTTTAGTGCTTGGTTGAAAACCCTTTGTTGGCAATGACTGCCTGAAGTCTTGAACTCATGGACATCACCAGACTCTGTGTTTCCTCCTTTTTGATGCTCTGCCAGGCCTTCACTGCAGTGGTTTTCAGTTGCTGTTTGTTTGTGGGCCTTTCTGTCTGAAGTTTAGTCTTTAACAAGTGAAATGCATGCTCAATTGGGTTGAGATCAGGTGACTGACTTGGCCATTCAGGAAAATTCCACTTCTTTGCTTTAATAAACTCCTGGGTTTCTTTGGCTTTATGTTTTGGGTCATTGTTAGTGTTGAGCGATACCGTCCGATACTTGAAAGTATCGGTATCAGAAAGTATCGGCCGATACCGGCAAAGTATCGGATCCAATCCGATACCGATACCCGATACCAATACAAGTCAATGGGACTCATGTATCGGACGGTATTCCTGATGGTTCCCAGGGTCTGAAGGAGAGGAAACTCTCCTTCAGGCCCTGGGAACCATATTAATGTGTAAAAGAAAGAATTAAAATAAAAAATATTGCTATACTCACCTCTCCGACGCAGCCTGCACCTTACCGAGGGAAGCGGCAGCGTTCTTTGTTTAAAATTCGCGCTTTTCTTTCCTTTACTGAAGTCCCGGCTTGTGATTGGTCGCGTGCCGACCATGTGGCCGGGACGCAACCAATCACAGCAAGCCGTGACGTAATTTCAGGTCCTTCAGGATTTTAAAATTACGTTCCGGCGTTGTGATTGGTTGCGTCGCAGTCACATGGGCAACGCAACCAATCACAGCAAGCCGTGACGTAATTTCAGGTCCTTAAGGATTTTAAAATTACGTCCCGGCTTTGTGATTGGTTGCGTCGCAGTCACATGGGAGACGCAACCAATCACAAGCCGTGACGTCACGGGAGGCTGGACACGCGCGCATTTTAAAATGAGCGCGTGTCCAGCCTCCCGTGACGTCCCGGCTTGTGATTGGTTGCCTCGCGGTCAACCAATCACAAGCCGGGAGGCTGGACACGCGCGCATTTTAAAATGAGCGCGTGTCCAGCCTCCCGTGACGTCCCGGCTTGTGATTGGTTGCCTCGCGGTCAACCAATCACAAGCCGGGAGGCTGGACACGCGCGCATTTTAAAATGAGCGCGTGTCCAGCCTCCCGTGACGTCCCGGCTAGGGTTGAGCGAAACGGGTCGATCATTTTCAAAAGTCGCCGACTTTTGGCTAAGTCGGCGTCTCATGAAACCCGATCCGACCCCTGTGCTTGTCGGCCATGCGGTACGCGACTTTCGCGCCAAAGTCGCGTTTCAATGACGCGAAAAGCGCCATTTCTCAGCCAATGAAGGTGAACGCAGAGTGTGGGCAGCGTGATGACATAGATCCTGGTCCCCACCATCTTAGAGAAGGGCATTGCAGTGATTGGCTTGCTGTCTGCGGCGTCACAGGGGCTATAAAGGGGCGTTCCCGCCGACCGCCATCTTACTGCTGCTGATCTGAGCTTAGGGACAGGTTGCTGCCGCTTCATCAGAAGCAGGGAGAGCGTTAGGCAGGGTCCACTAACCACCAAACCGCTTGTGCTGCAGCGATTTCCACTGTCCAACACCACCTTCGGTGTGCAGGGACTGTGGAAGCTATTTTTTTTTTTTTTTCCCCTCAGCGCTGTAGCTCATTGGGCTGCCCTAGAAGGCTCCGTGATAGCTGTATTGCTGTGTGTACGCCACTGTGGAAACCAACTGCTTTTTTCAAAGCACATATCCTCTTGTTCCTTCCTTTCTGCACAGCTATCTTTTCTGTTTTTCCACACTTTTTATTTAATTTGTGCATCAGTCCACTCCTATTGCTGCCTGCCATACCTGGCTTACATTACTGCAGGGAGATAGTAATTGTAGGACAGTTTTTTTTTTTTTTTTGTTTTTTTTTTTTGTGGGAGATTAAGATTGGCATTTCTGCTACAGTGCCATCCCTGTGTGTGCCATCTCTCACTGAGTGGGCCATAGAAAGCCTATTTATTTTTTCCGTGATTTGTGTTCTAAAATCTACCTCAACACAAAAACAGTACATCAATCAGTGGGAGAAAAATATTGGCCTCAGTCAGGGCTTGTGTGCCACTGCTGTGTGTGCTATCTCTCATTCAGTGGGCTATAGCAAGCCTATTTTTTTTTTTTTTTTTTAATATTATTTGGTTTCTAATTCTCCCTGAAAAAAAAAAAAAAAACCTAAAAAAACAGTGGGAGAATAATATTGCCCTTTCAGCTTGTGTGCCAGTCTTGACTCCTGGGTGTGCCACCTCTCTCCCTCTCATTCAGTGGGCCATAGAAAGCCTATTTATTTTTTTTTTTAAATATTATTGGGTTTCTAAAGTCTCCCTGAAAAAACAAAAAATACATAAAAAAACAGTGGGAGAGTAATATTGCCCTTTCAGCTTGTGTGCCAGTCTTGACTCCTGGGTGTGCCACCTCTCTCCCTTTCATTCAGTGGGCCATAGAAAGCCTATTTATTTTTTCCGTGATTTGTGTTCTAAAATCTACCTCAACACAAAAACACTACATCAATCAGTGGGAGAAAAATATTGGCCTCAGTCAGGGCTTGTGTGCCACTGCTGTGTGTGCTATCTCTCATTCAGTGGGCTATAGCAAGCCTATTTTTTTTTTTTTTTTTTTTTTTAATATTATTTGGTTTCTAAAGTCTCCCTGAAAAAAAAAAAAAAACATAAAAAAACAGTGGGAGAGTAATATTGCCCTTTCAGCTTGTGTGCCAGTCTTGACTCCTGGGTGTGCCACCTCTCTCCCTTTCATTCAGTGGGCCATAGAAAGCCTATTTATTTTTTGGTTTTTTTAATATTATTTGGTTTCTAAAGTCTCCCTGAAAATAAAAAAAAAAAATACATAAAAAAACAGTGGGAGAGTAATATTGCCATTTCAGCTTGTGTGCCAGTCTTGACTCCTGGGTGTGCCACCTCTCTCCCTCTCATTCAGTGGGCCATAGAAAGCCTTGTTTTTTTGTTTTTTTTTTAATATTATTTGGTTTCTAAAGTCTCCCTGAAAATAAAAAAAAAAAACATAAAAAAACAGTGGGAGAGTAATATTGCCATTTCAGCTTGTGTGCCAGTCTTGACTCCTGGGTGTGCCACCTCTCTCTCTAATTGTGGGCCATAGAAAGCCTATTTATTTTTTGGTTTTTTTAATATTATTTGGTTTCTAAAGTCTCCCTGAAAATAAAAAAAAAAAATACATAAAAAAACAGTGGGAGAGTAATATTGCCCTTTCAGCTTGTGTGCCAGTCTTGACTCCTGGGTGTGCCACCTCTCTCCCTTTCATTCAGTGGGCCATAGAAAGCCTATTTATTTTTTGTTTTTTTTAATATTATTTGGTTTCTAAAGTCTCCCTGAAAATAAAAAAAAAAAATACATAAAAAAACAGTGGGAGAGTAATATTGCCATTTCAGCTTGTGTGCCAGTCTTGACTCCTGGGTGTGCCACCTCTCTCCCTCTCATTCAGTGGGCCATAGAAAGCCTTGTTTTTTTGTTTTTTTTTTAATATTATTTGGTTTCTAAAGTCTCCCTGAAAATAAAAAAAAAAAATACATAAAAAAACAGTGGGAGAGTAATATTGCCCTTTCAGCTTGTGTGCCAGTCTTGACTCCTGGGTGTGCCACCTCTCTCCCTTTCATTCAGTGGGCCATAGAAAGCCTATTTATTTTTTGGTTTTTTTAATATTATTTGGTTTCTAAAGTCTCCCTGAAAATAAAAAAAAAAAATACATAAAAAAACAGTGGGAGAGTAATATTGCCATTTCAGCTTGTGTGCCAGTCTTGACTCCTGGGTGTGCCACCTCTCTCCCTCTCATTCAGTGGGCCACAGAAAGCCTTGTTTTTTTGTTTTTTTTTTAATATTATTTGGTTTCTAAAGTCTCCCTGAAAATAAAAAAAAAAAACATAAAAAAACAGTGGGAGAGTAATATTGCCATTTCAGCTTGTGTGCCAGTCTTGACTCCTGGGTGTGCCACCTCTCTCCCTCTCATTCAGTGGGCCATAGAAAGCCTTGTTTTTTTGTTTTTTTTTTAATATTATTTGGTTTCTAAAGTCTCCCTGAAAATAAAAAAAAAAAACATAAAAAAACAGTGGGAGAGTAATATTGCCATTTCAGCTTGTGTGCCAGTCTTGACTCCTGGGTGTGCCACCTCTCTCCCTTTCATTCAGTGGGCCATAGAAAGCCTATTTATTTTTTGGTTTTTTTAATATTATTTGGTTTCTAAAGTCTCCCTGAAAATAAAAAAAAAAAATACATAAAAAAACAGTGGGAGAGTAATATTGCCATTTCAGCTTGTGTGCCAGTCTTGACTCCTGGGTGTGCCACCTCTCTCCCTCTCATTCAGTGGGCCATAGAAAGCCTTGTTTTTTTGTTTTTTTTTTAATATTATTTGGTTTCTAAAGTCTCCCTGAAAATAAAAAAAAAAAACATAAAAAAACAGTGGGAGAGTAATATTGCCATTTCAGCTTGTGTGCCAGTCTTGACTCCTGGGTGTGCCACCTCTCTCCCTCTCATTCAGTGGGCCATAGAAAGCCTTGTTTTTTTGTTTTTTTTTTAATATTATTTGGTTTCTAAAGTCTCCCTGAAAATAAAAAAAAAAAACATAAAAAAACAGTGGGAGAGTAATATTGCCATTTCAGCTTGTGTGCCAGTCTTGACTCCTGGGTGTGCCACCTCTCTCCCTTTCATTCAGTGGGCCATAGAAAGCCTATTTATTTTTTGGTTTTTTTAATATTATTTGGTTTCTAAAGTCTCCCTGAAAATAAAAAAAAAAAATACATAAAAAAACAGTGGGAGAGTAATATTGCCATTTCAGCTTGTGTGCCAGTCTTGACTCCTGGGTTTGCCACCTCTCTCTCTAATTGTGGGCCATAGAAAGCCTATTTATTTTTTGGTTTTTTTAATATTATTTGGTTTCTAAAGTCTCCCTGAAAATAAAAAAAAAAAATACATAAAAAAACAGTGGGAGAGTAATATTGCCATTTCAGCTTGTGTGCCAGTCTTGACTCCTGGGTTTGCCACCTCTCTCTCTAATTGTGGGCCATAGAAAGCCTATTTATTTTTTGGTTTTTTTAATATTATTTGGTTTCTAAAGTCTCCCTGAAAATAAAAAAAAAAATACATAAAAAAACAGTGGGAGAGTAATATTGCCCTTTCAGCTTGTGTGCCAGTCTTGACTCCTGGGTGTGCCACCTCTCTCCCTTTCATTCAGTGGGCCATAGAAAGCCTATTTATTTTTTGGTTTTTTTAATATTATTTGGTTTCTAAAGTCTCCCTGAAAATAAAAAAAAAAAATACATAAAAAAACAGTGGGAGAGTAATATTGCCATTTCAGCTTGTGTGCCAGTCTTGACTCCTGGGTGTGCCACCTCTGTCCCTCTCATTCAGTGGGCCATAGAAAGCCTTGTTTTTTTTTTTTTTTTTAAATATTATTTGGTTTCTAAAGTCTCCCTGAAAATAAAAAAAAAATACATAAAAAAACAGTGGGAGAGTAATATTGCCATTTCAGCTTGTGTGCCAGTCTTGACTCCTGGGTGTGCCACCTCTCTCTCTAATTGTGGGCCATAGAAAGCCTTTTTATTTTTTTCCTTCATTTGTGTTTTAAAATCAACCTCAACACAAAAACACTACATCAATCAGTGGGAGAAAAATATTGGCCTCAGTCAGGGCTTGTGTGCCACTCCTGTGCGTGCCATCTCTCATTCAGTGGGCCATAGAAAGCCTTGTTTTTTTGTTTTTTTTTTAAATATTATTTGGTTTCTAAAGTCTCACAGAGAAAAAAAAAAAAATAAATTAGGTGGGAGATTAATATTGACATTAGTGCTTGAGTGACAGTCCTGCGTGTGTGTCATCTCTGTGATTTGGTGTCACAGAAAACAGAGTGTGTAACATTGTGCCTGATTTTCCTTGTGGTCTCACCAACCTGTTAAGGGATATTGAAATCATACTGAAGTTATAGCTCACCGTGTAAGTTGTTTGACAGCAACAAATAAAGTTAGTTTGGTTACGATTTTTAAACAATGAGGAAGTCTGGTGCAAGAGGTCGTCGTGGGCGTTCATTGTCAGCTGGTAATGATGGTAGTGGTAGTGGAGCATCAGGTGGTCGTGGGGATAAAAATATTCCACCTAAGTCTGGAGCTGTGGAGCCAGTTTCGTCGTCAGGCTACACAAGGCCTCGAACGCTCTCTTTTCTGGGAGTAGGAAAACCGCTTTTAAAGGCTGAGCAGCAACAGCAAGTTTTGGCTTACATTGCAGACTCAGCCTCTAGCTCTTTTGCCTCCTCTTCCGAAACTGGTAAATGTAAAAGCAGCGCGTCGCTTGTGGATGTTCACGGTCAGGGACAAGTCGCTTCCTTGTCCTCCTCAGCAAAAACTACAACAAGAGAGAAGGATGCAGCAGGCGACACAACGGGTCACTCCATGGAGCTCTTTACACATACCGTCCCTGGCTTAGAAAGTGAAACATTTAACAGGCCATGCCCATTACAAGTAGATTCTGACATGGAGTGCACTGATGCACAGCCACAGCCAGAGTACTATGCTGCTCCTTTGACTCAGACCACCACATTGCCCTCTCAGGGTACAGATCCACAATCAGACCCTGATGAGACTATGTTGCCCCGCCACGAACGCTATACCACCGACCGACACAGTGACACAGACGAAGTTGCACACGAGCTCGAAGAGGAGGTAATAGATGACCCAGTTATTGACCCCGATTGGCAGCCATTGGGGGAACAGGGTGCAGGCGGCAGTAGTTCAGAAGCGGAGGTGGAGGAGGGGCCGCAGCAGGCATCAACATCGCAACAGGTTCCATCTGCCGGGCCCGTATCTGGCCCAAAACGCGTGTCAAAGCCAAAACCTGTTGGAGGACAGCGTGGCCATCCGGTTAAAGCTCAGTCTGCAATCCCTGAAAAGGGATCCGAGTCTAGGAAGAGTGCAGTCTGGCATTTTTTTAAACAACATCCAACTGATCAGCGCAAAGTCATCTGTCAAAAATGTTCAACTAGCTTAAGCAGAGGTCAGAATCTGAAAAGTCTAAATACTAGTTGCATGCATAGACACTTAACCACCATGCATTTTCAAGCCTGGACTAACTACCAAACGTCCCTTAAGGTTGTAGCACCCTCGGCCAATGAAGCTAGTCAGCAACGCAACATCCCTTCCGTCACTGTAAGGCCACCATTTTCCGCACCACCGGCAGTATCTGTGCAGGTTTCTTTGCCAGCCAAAAGCAGTCAGGGTCAGGGAATCACCAGTTTAGTAGGAGGAAATATTGCATCTAGGGCACCGGCGGAAACAATACCGTCTCCAACCGTCTCTCAGTCTGCCATGTACACCGGCACACCCGAAAGTTCCACGATCTCCTGCTCTCCAGTCCAGCTCACCCTACATGAGACTCTGGTTAGAAAAAGGAAGTACTTATCCTCGCATCCGCGTACACAGGGTTTTAACGCCCACATAGCTAGACTAATCTCGTTAGAGATGATGCCCTACCGTTTAGTTGAAAGCGAAGCTTTTAAAGCCCTGATGGAGTACGCTGAACCACGATACGAGCTACCTAGTCGACACTTTTTTTCCAGAAAAGCCATCCCAGCCCTGCACCAGCATGTTAAACAGCGCATCGTCCATGCACTTAGGCAATCTGTGAGTACAAAGGTGCACCTGACTACAGATGCATGGACCAGTAGGCATGGCCAGGGACGTTATGTGTCCATCACGGCACACTGGGTGAATGTGGTGGATGCAGGGTCCACAGGCGACATCAATTTAGGGACAGTTGTGCCTAGCCCACGGTCTAGGAAACAGTTGGCTGTAGGCGTTCGCACCCCCTCCTCCTCCTCCTCGTCCTCCTGCAGAAGCTACAGCTCTTCCACAGAACGCAGTCGGCCAACCACTCCATCGGCAGATGACACTGTTGCACACCAGTTGTCCCATTATGGGCCAGCTACTGCCAAGCGTCAGCAGGCTGTATTGGCTATGAAGTGTTTGGGCGACAACAGACACACCGCGGAAGTTCTGTCCGAGTTCTTGCAACAAGAAACGCAGTCGTGGCTGGGCACAGTAGATCTTGAGGCAGGCAAGGTAGTGAGTGATAACGGAAGGAATTTCATGGCTGCCATCTCCCTTTCCCAACTGAAACACATTCCTTGCCTGGCTCACACCTTAAACCTGGTGGTGCAGTGCTTATTGAAAACTTATCCTGGGTTCTCCGACCTGCTCCTCAAAGTGCGTGCACTTTGCTCACATATCCGACGTTCGCCTGTACACGCCAGCCGTATGCAGACCTATCAGCGGTCTTTGAACCTTCCCCAGCATCGCCTAATCATAGACGTTGCAACAAGGTGGAACTCAACACTGCACATGCTTCAGAGACTGTGCGAACAGAGGCGTGCTGTTATTTATTTGTGGGAGGATACACGGGCAGGCAGTAGGATGGCAGACATGGAGTTGTCAGGTGTGCAGTGGTCGAAGATACAAGACATGTGTCAAGTCCTTCAGTGTTTTGAGGAATGCACACGGCTGGTTAGTGCAGACAACGCCGTAATAAGCATGAGCATCCCCCTAATGCGTCTGCTGATGCAAAGTTTGACGCACATAAAGGAGCAGGCGTCTGCACCAGAGGAAGAGGGAAGCCTTGATGACAGTCAGCCATTGTCTGGTCAGGGCAGTGTACAGGACGAGGTAGCGGGCGAAGAGGAGGTGGAGGACGAGGAGGATGATGGGGATGAGTATATTTTTAATGCCGAACCTTTCCCGGGGGCACAGGAAATTGGTTGCGTGTCACGGCCGGGTTCTGGTTTTTTGAGGGACACAAGTGACGTAGATTTGCCTGCAACTGCCCCTCAACCAATCACAACCGGAGATTTGACAACTGGAACTTTGGCCCACATGGCGGATTATGCCTTACGTATCCTAAAAAGGGACACACGCATTACGAAAATGATGAACGATGACGATTACTGGTTGGCCTGCCTCCTTGATCCACGCTATAAAGGCAAATTGCAAAATATTATGCCACATGAGAACTTGGAACTAATATTAGCAACCAAACAATCAACTCTTGTTGACCGTTTGCTTCAGGCATTCCCAGCACACAGCGCACGTGATCGTTCTCACACAAGCTCCAGGGGGCAGCAGACTAGGAGTGTTAGGGGTGCACACATCAGAAGTGGCGTTGGACAGAGGGGTTTTCTGACCAGGTTGTGGAGTGATTTTGCTATGACCGCAGACAGGACAGGTACTGCTGCATCAATTGAAAGTGACAGGAGACAACATTTGTCCAGTATGGTTACTAACTATTTTTCATCCCTTATCGATGTTCTCCCTCAACCGTCATTCCCATTTGATTACTGGGCCTCCAAATTAGACACCTGGCCAGAATTGGCAGAATATGCATTGCAGGAGCTTGCTTGCCCGGCAGCAAGTGTCCTATCAGAAAGAGTATTCAGTGCTGCAGGTTCAATATTAACCGAAAAAAGGACTCGTCTGGCTACCCAAAATGTTGACGATCTAACATTCATTAAAATGAACCACAACTGGATTTCGAAATCTTTTGCCCCACCTTGCCCGGCCGACACCTAGCTTTCCTATGAAAAGCTCTTGCCTGTGAATTACTTTTCTAATGTCTAATTTGCTGCAGCTGATTGTACAGCATACGACATGTTTACACCTCCCTAAATGGCAAAACTCCCCACACGGGGCCGTGGTATCGCGACTTGGCGCAAGCACCCGTGAGACTGCTGTTTGTCTGAAGAGGTGGGTGTGCTCGCTTTTGGTTGACGGCATTGCTACTGGGTCCCTCATAGTACAATGTAGTGTCTCTGGCGGTGGTGGTGCGCACCCAACGTCAGACACACCGTTGTAACATGAGGGGCCCTGGGGCGGTCCCGCCGGCCTCAAGAGAGTTCCCCCCTACCCCAGCTCAAAATGTGCTCTACCACGTCCAAAATTATGTCGCACAGCTCCACCAATCTTTAGTCTATTCGCTGACATCATTCAATGTCTGGCACTGACAATACAAATTTGTAGACATCTATGATGCAACTTAAAGTAGTCTGTGTCTGTGTCCTATATTGGCACCATTAAATAGTTACTGCCAAATTACTATGTCAGAAACTCAGTAGATGAGCCCACCCCTGTACCTAAGTATGCCACCTTTTTTTTTGTTTTGGTTGTTTTGCGAGACATTAACATCTATTTATATTTTGGGAGTACTGGGACAGACACTCCTTGCACTACTCCTCCACTCACCACCAAGCTGCCTGTGTATCCATGTAACCGCTGTAAAGCTGCCATGAGCCTATTGTTTGTTATTTTAGGCCTTTGATAGCCTGTCTGCGGTCCCTACTTTAAATACTCCTCCACTCACCACCACCAAGCTGCCTGCCCGTGTATCCATGTAACCGCTGTGAAACTGCCATGAGCCTATTGTTTGTTATTTTAGGCCTTTGATAGCCTGTGTGCGGTCCCTACTTTAAATACTCCTCCACTCACCACCAAGCTGCCTGCCCGTGTATCCATGTAACCGCTGTGAAACTGCCATGAGCCTATTGTTTGTTATTTTAGGCCTTTGATAGCCTGTGTGCGGTCCCTACTTTAAATACTCCTCCACTCACCACCAAGCTGCCTGCCCGTGTATCCATGTAACCGCTGTGAAACTGCCATGAGCCTATTGTTTGTTATGTTAGGCCTTTGATAGCCTGTCTGCGGTCCCTACTTTAAATACTCCTCCACTGACCAGACCACTGCTGCCCGTGTACCCCTGGAACCAATTATAAAGTGCCTACAGCCAGCCCATTTTCTTATGTTAGGCCTTTGAAGCCTGTCTGCGGTCCCTACTTTAAATACTCCTCCACTCACCACCACCAAGCTGCCTGCCCGTCTATCCATGTAACCGCTGTAAAACTGCAATGAGCCTATTGTTTGTTATTTTAGGCCTTTGATAGCCTGTCTGCGGCCCCTACTTGCAATACTCCTCCACTGACCACAATGCTGCCTGGAGTGCCTGCCTGTGTATCCATGTAACCGATGTAAAACTGCCATGACTGCCTACTGTTTGTTATTTTAGGCCTTTGATAGCCTGTCTGCAGCCCCTACTTGCAATACTCCTCCACTGACCACACCAATGCTGCCCGTGTACCCCTGGAACCTATTTAAAAGTTCATAGAGCCTAGTTATATATTTTATTTACTATTAATAAGGCCATGATGGACTACGCTGTACCACGCTACAAGCTAACCAGTCGACACTTCTTTTGCGAGAAAAGCCATCCCAACCCTCCACCAGCATGTAGAAGACCGCATTGTCCATGCACTCTGGCAATCTGTGAGTACAAAGGTGCACCTGACAACAGACGCATGGACCTGTAGGCATGGCCACGGAAGATTACGTGTCCATTACGGCGCAATGGGTTAATGTGGTGGATGCATGGTCCACAGGGGACAGCCTACTAAGTCTGTCTGCAGTCCCTAATTCAAATTGTGCTCCACTGTCTAAATCGGAACTTCCACCTTCTTGCTTTCGGCCTATAGTATCAGAAATTAAACTGCATTTGGCCTTCAACTTTGGTTAGGGCCTACTAACGGCTTCTGCCCCTCCCTGGTGTTGCCCTCAACTAAATAAAGCTGAGCTTCAACCTTCCGGCTCTCATTATGTGGTTTTAAAAAAAAAAAAGGTGGTTAGGGCCTACTAACGGCTTCTGCCCCTCCCTGGTGTTGTCCTCAACTAAATAAAGCTGAGCTTCAACCTTCCGGCTCTCATTATGTGGTTTTAAAAAAAAAAAAGTGGTTAGGGCCTACTAACGGCTTCTGCCCCTCCCTGGTGTTGTCCTCAACTAAATAAAGCTGAGCTTCAACCTTCCGGCTCTCATTATGTGGTTTTAAAAAAAAAAATGGTGGTTAGGGCCTACTAACGGCTTCTGCCCCTCCCTGGTGTTGTCCTCAACTAAATAAAGCTGAGCTTCAACCTTCCGGCTCTCATTATGTGGTTTTAAAAAAAAAAAAGGTGGTTAGGGCCTACTAACGGCTTCTGCCCCTCCCTGGTGTTGTCCTCAACTAAATAAAGCTGAGCTTCAACCTTCCGGCTCTCATTATGTGGTTTTAAAAAAAAAAAGGTGGTTAGGGCCTACTAACGGCTTCTGCCCCTCCCTGGTGTTGTCCTCAACTAAATAAAGCTGAGCTTCAACCTTCCGGCTCTCATTATGTGGTTTTAAAAAAAAAAAGGTGGTTAGGGCCTACTAACGGCTTCTGCCCCTCCCTGGTGTTGTCCTCAACTAAATAAAGCTGAGCTTCAACCTTCCGGCTCTCATTATGTGGTTTTAAAAAAAAAAAGGTGGTTAGGGCCTACTAACGGCTTCTGCCCCTCCCTGGTGTTGTCCTCAACTAAATAAAGCTGAGCTTCAACCTTCCGGCTCTCATTATGTGGTTTTAAAAAAAAAAATGGTGGTTAGGGCCTACTAACGGCTTCTGCCCCTCCCTGGTGTTGTCCTCAACTAAATAAAGCTGAGCTTCAACCTTCCGGCTCTCATTATGTGGTTTTAAAAAAAAAAAGGTGGTTAGGGCCTACTAACGGCTTCTGCCCCTCCCTGGTGTTGTCCTCAACTAAATAAAGCTGAGCTTCAACCTTCCGGCTCTCATTATGTGGTTTAAAAAAAAAAAATGGTGGTTAGGGCCTACTAACGGCTTCTGCCCCTCCCTGGTGTTGTCCTCAACTAAATAAAGCTGAGCTTCAACCTTCCGGCTCTCATTATGTGGTTTTAAAAAAAAAAAAGGTGGTTAGGGCCTACTAACGGCTTCTGCCCCTCCCTGGTGTTGTCCTCAACTAAATAAAGCTGAGCTTCAACCTTCCGGCTCTCATTATGTGGTTTTAAAAAAAAAAATGGTGGTTAGGGCCTACTAACGGCTTCTGCCCCTCCCTGGTGTTGTCCTCAACTAAATAAAGCTGAGCTTCAACCTTCCGGCTCTCATTATGTGGTTTTAAAAAAAAAAAAGGTGGTTAGGGCCTACTAACGGCTTCTGCCCCTCCCTGGTGTTGTCCTCAACTAAATAAAGCTGAGCTTCAACCTTCCGGCTCTCATTATGTGGTTTTAAAAAAAAAAAAGGTGGTTAGGGCCTACTAACGGCTTCTGCCCCTCCCTGGTGTTGTCCTCAACTAAATAAAGCTGAGCTTCAACCTTCCGGCTCTCATTATGTGGTTTTAAAAAAAAAAAAGGTGGTTAGGGCCTACTAACGGCTTCTGCCCCTCCCTGGTGTTGTCCTCAACTAAATAAAGCTGAGCTTCAACCTTCCGGCTCTCATTATGTGGTTTTAAAAAAAAAAATGGTGGTTAGGGCCTACTAACGGCTTCTGCCCCTCCCTGGTGTTGTCCTCAACTAAATAAAGCTGAGCTTCAACCTTCCGGCTCTCATTATGTGGTTTTAAAAAAAAAAAAGGTGGTTAGGGCCTACTAACGGCTTCTGCCCCTCCCTGGTGTTGTCCTCAACTAAATAAAGCTGAGCTTCAACCTTCCGGCTCTCATTATGTGGTTTTAAAAAAAAAAAGGTGGTTAGGGCCTACTAACGGCTTCTGCCCCTCCCTGGTGTTGTCCTCAACTAAATAAAGCTGAGCTTCAACCTTCCGGCTCTCATTATGTGGTTTTAAAAAAAAAAAAGGTGGTTAGGGCCTACTAACGGCTTCTGCCCCTCCCTGGTGTTGTCCTCAACTAAATAAAGCTGAGCTTCAACCTTCCGGCTCTCATTATGTGGTTTTAAAAAAAAAAAAGGTGGTTAGGGCCTACTAACGGCTTCTGCCCCTCCCTGGTGTTGTCCTCAACTAAATAAAGCTGAGCTTCAACCTTCCGGCTCTCATTATGTGGTTTTAAAAAAAAAAAATGGTGGTTAGGGCCTACTAACGGCTTCTGCCCCTCCCTGGTGTTGTCCTCAACTAAATAAAGCTGAGCTTCAACCTTCCGGCTCTCATTAAGTGGTTTTAAAAAAAAAATGGTGGTTAGGGCCTACTAACGGCTTCTGCCCCTCCCTGGTGTTGCCCTCAACTAAATAAAGCTGAGCTTCAACCTTCTGCTCCAAATTACCATTTTAAAAAATGCAATAGGCTTTTCCGGCCTACTAAAGGTGTCTGCCCCTCCCTGGTGTTGTCCTCAACTGAACAAAGCTGAGCTTCCACATTCTGGCTTTCGCCCTATACTATCAGATATTAAACTGCATTTGGCCTACTAGTGTGGTTAGGCCCTTGAAACAGTGTCTGCTGCTCTTGGGTTTGCTACTCCACTGAACAAAGCAATGCCGCCTGTTTAGTCCTGTTACCAATTTTGAACTGCATGTAGCCTACTTTATTCTTTGGCCCTATATCTGTTTCCTCCTCATCCTGCCCATTGCCCAGCCACTGCTAAATGAGTCTGCTGGTACATTGACCGAGACCACTACATTCCCCTTGTACTCTACACAGCCAGAATCTGTCCCTGCTGAAAGTAAGGTTCCCCTTCCCGCATGTTATACCACCTTACACAGGGACAAAGAGGAAGGTGCAGATGAAAGTGCAGGTTCCTTCATCAGGTGGGGGGGCATACTCGTTGGCGACGTCACTGGCACAGGGCCCCTCAGAGTACGCAAAAGTGTCGCTGCTGGTGGGAGGCGCCCCCGCCATGCAAACACACCGCCGTACTTTGAGGGGCCCTGTGCCAGTGGCAATGCGAACGAGTGGGCCCCCCCCCTGCTTGCTCAGGATCACAGCACTTGCAACTTTTAAATAATTACCTTTCCCTGCAACACCGCCGTGACGTAGTCCGCATTTCCTGGGCCCACGAAAAACTTGAGCCGGCCCTACTCCCCCCACAACTTTTGCCAAATGACCCCCAATTCCCTATGCCCAACTATTATTATAAAGTTAATTAAGATTGACAAGCTTCAGAAACAAGAATGGATGTTTTTGGCATTAAAATGGGCACTGTAGGTGTTTTCCTGGCCTCCACTCACTGCCGACTATGCTTCCCCATTGACTTGCATTGGGTTTCGTGTTTCGGTCGATCCCCGACTTTTAGCGATAATCGGCCGACTGCACTCGACTCGACTCTGGACAAAATCGGGTTTCCCAAAACCCTACTCGATCTTAAAAAAATGAAAGTCGCTCAACCCTAGTCCCGGCTTGTGATTGGTTGCCTTGCGGTCAACCAATCACAAGCCGGGAGGCTGGACACGCGCGCATTTTAAATTGCTGGTTTCGAATTTCCCTCTCAATCTCTGTTCTTTCTCCGTCGGATTATTACCGGCCCCTCTGCTGTAGCGGCGGTCGCTGTGTATACCGGTGGGGGCAGCTCTACCCCGCTGATAATACCGGGTCCTGTCCTTCCAGCTGTCTGCCCCCAAACACGGCCTCCCGTGACGTCCCGGCTTGTGATTGGTTGCGTCGCGGTCAACCAATCACAAGCCGGGAGGCTGGACACGCGCGCATTTTAAAATTTTTAAAATGCGCGCGTGTCCAGCCTCCCGGCTTGTGATTGGTTGACCGCGAGGCAACCAATCACAAGCCGGGACGTCACGGGAGGCTGGACACGCGCTCATTTTAAAATGCGCGCATGTCCAGCCTCCCGGCTTGTGATTGGTTGATCGCGACGCAACCAATCACAAGCCGGGACGTCACGGGAGGCTGGACACGCGCCCATTTTAAAATGCGCGCGTGTCCAGCCTCCCGTGACGTCACGGCTTGTGATTGGTTGCGTCTCCCATGTGACTGCGACGCAACCAATCACAACGCCGGAACGTAATTTTAAAATCCTTAAGGACCTGAAATTACGTCACGGCTTGCTGTGATTGGTTGCGTTGCCCATGTGACTGCGACGCAACCAATCACAACGCCGGAACGTAATTTTAAAATCCTGAAGGACCTGAAATTACGTCACGGCTTGCTGTGATTGGTTGCGTCCCGGCCACATGGTCGGCACGCGACCAATCACAAGCCGGGACTTCAGTAAAGGAAAGAAAAGCGCGAATTTTAAACAAAGAACGCTGCCGCTTCCCTCGGTAAGGTGCAGGCTGCGTCGGAGAGGTGAGTATAGCAATATTTTTTATTTTAATTCTTTCTTTTACACATTTTTACATTAATGTTGTTTCGATACCGATACCCGATACCACAAAAATATCGGATCTCGGGATCGGAATTCGATACAGCAAGCATCGGCCGATACCCGATACTTGCAGTATCGGAATGCTCAACACTAGTCATTGTCCATCTGTAGTATGAAACGACGACCAATCAGTTTGGCTGCATTTGGCTGGATCTGAGCACACAGTGTGGCTCTGAATACCTCAGAATTAATTCGGCTGCTTTTGTCCTGTGTCACGTCATCAATAAACACTAGTGACCCAGTGCCACTGGCAGCCATGCATGCCCAAGCCATCACACTGCCTCCGCCGTGTTTTACAGATGATGTGATATGCTTTGGATCATGAGCTGTACCACGCCTTCGCCATACTTTTCTCTTTCCATCATTCTGGTAGAGGTTGATCTTGGTTTCATCTGTCCAAAAAATGTTCTTCCAGAACTGTGCTGGCTTTTTTAGATGTTTTTTAGCAAAGTCCAGTCTAGCCTTTTTATTCTTGATGCTTATGAGTGGCTTGCACCGTGCAGTGAACCCTCTGTATTTACTTTCATGCAGTCTTCTCTTTATGGTAGATTTGGATATTGATACGCCTACCTCCTGGAGAGTGTTGTTCACTTGGTTGGCTGTTGTGAAGGGGTTTCTCTTCACCATGGAGATTATTCTGCGATCATCCACCACTGTTGTCTTCCATGGGCGCCCAGGTCTTTTTGCATTGATGAGTTCACCAGTGCTTTCTTTCTTTCTCAGGATGTACCAAACTGTATATTTTGCCACTCCTAATATTGTAGCAATTTCTCGGATGGTTTTTTTTTTGTTTTCGCAGCTTAAGGATGGCTTGTTTCACCTGCATGGAGAGCTCCTTTGACCGCATGTTTACTTCACAGCAAAACCTTCCAAATGCAAGCACCACACCTCAAATCAACTCCAGGCCTTTTATTTGCTTAATTGAGAATGACATAACGAAGGGATTACCCACACCTGTCCATGAAATAGCCTTGGAGTCAATTGTCCAATTACTTTTGGTCCCTTTAAAAACAGGGTGGCACATGTTAAGGAGCTGAAACTCCTAAACCCTTCATCCAATTTTAATGTGGATACCCTCAAATGAAAGCTGAAAGTCTGACCTTCAACTGCATCTGAATTGTTTTGTTTAAAATTCATTGTGGTAATGTCTATAACCAAAATAAGAAAAATGTTGTCTCTGTCCAAATATATATGGACCTAACTGTAGATAGCATAGAGAGATAGATAGAAGAAAAGCCGGTAGTTCCGTGTTCTGTAAAATCACTGCAGGAGCCTAGAGGATAGAAGACATGATTCCGTGGCACTCACTTAGACCCCCGCTGCCATGAGGAAGTGAACTTTATTCCTCCCGGTGATATTTGAGTTTCAGTCATGGGTCTGTCACCAGTGTGGGTTCAGTCACCACTCTGTGTTTAGACAGCGGCGGCTGTAATTGTGTCCCCAGCACTGACTGACCGCCAGCCCTAATGCTAAGGTGCTGTCAGTCAATGCCAGGGCCGAGGTTACAGCTGCTGCTCTCTGTACACAGAGCGGTGACTGAACCCACAGCAGCACTGCCCACATGAGAGAAATGAGTTACAATTATAAATAGAGAAGTGATGAATAAATGATAACTGGTCTTGAATATAATAAAATATTTTATCTTTACAGAGCAGTCTGAATCCTGAAAAAGGCCTGGGTGTTGCATCATTAAGCGTTGTCTACGGATGTCTAATATTATCTTCGCTTTTTCTACCTCCAATCATTATTAAGAAAATTGGATGCAAATGGACAATCGTTGCTTCAATGTGCTGCTATATCACTTATTCCATAGGAAACTTTAAACCAAACTGGTACATTTTTATCATTTCTTATTAACATTTTGGTTTGCAAATTTGTTCATGTGTTTTCTTTAAACAGATTTTTGCTACTTAATCTAAGAGCAGCATAATGTAGGGACAGAGACCCTGATTCCAGCTATAGATATCACTTACTGGACTGCTTGCTGTCAATCAATGGTGTGGGTGGGGTTATACACAACTCAGCATTGAACGTATTAGTAGTAGTTTGCATCAATTAAAACAATTTATAATCACACTTGCAGCACCCAGTAAGGTAAGTGATGAATCCTAGAATCAGGATTAGTGATGAGTAGTGTTGAGCGATACCGTCCGATACTTGAAAGTATCGGTATCGGAAAGTATCGGCCGATACCGTCACAGTATCGGAATCCAATCCGATACCGATACCCGATACCAATACAAGTCAATGGGACTCATGTATCGGACGGTATCCCTGATGGTTCCCAGGGTCTGAAGGAGAGGAAACTCTCCTTCAGGCCCTGGGAACCATATAAATGTGTAAAAGAAAGAATTAAAATAAAAAATATCGCTATACTCACCTGTCCGACGCAGCCGGGACTTCAGCGAGGGAACCGGCAGCGTTGTTTGTTTAAAAATCGCGCTATTACTTGGTTACGTGAATTCCCGGCTTGTGATTGGTCAGGTCGGCCATGTTGCCGGGACGCGGACCAATCACAGCAAGCCGTGACGAAATTACGTCACGGCTTGCTGTGATTGGTCCGCGTCCCGGCAATATGGCCGCCCTGACCAATCACAAGCCGGGACGTCACGGGAGGCTGGACACGCGCTCATTTTAAAATGGGCGCGTGTCCAGCCTCCCGTGACGTCACGGCTTGTGATTGGTTGCGCCGCGATCAACCAATCACAAGCCGGGAGGCTGGACGCGCTCATTTTGAAATGGGCGCGTGTCCAGCCTCCCGTGACGTCACGGCTTGTGATTGGTTGCGCCGCGATCAACCAATCACAAGCCGGGAGGCTGGACGCGCTCATTTTGAAATGGGCGCGTGTCCAGCCTCCCGGCTTGTGATTGGTTGACCGCGACGCAACCAATCACAAGCCGTGACGTCACGGGAGGCTGGACACGCGCCCTTTTTAAAATGAGCGCGTTTCCAGCCTCCCGTGACGTCACGGCTTGTGATTGGTTAATGGCGGCCATGTTGCCGGGACGCGGACCAATCACAGCAAGCCGTGACGTATTTTCGTCACGGCTTGCTGTGATTGGTCCGCGGCCCGGCAACATGGCCGCCCTGACCAATCACAAGCCGGGACTTCGCGTAACCATGTAAAAGCGGGAATTTTAAACAAACAACGCTGCCGGTTCCTGCGCTGAGGTCCCGGCTGCGTCGGACAGGTGAGTATAGCGATATTTTTTATTTTAATTCTCTATTTTACACATTTTAACATTAATGTTGTTCCGATACCCGATACCCGATACCACAAGAGTATCGGAATCCCGGTATCGGAATTCCGATACAGCAAGTATCGGCCGATACCCGATACTTGCAGCATCGGAATGCTCAACACTAGTGATGAGCGATTATACTCGTTAATCGAGATTTCCCCAGCATGCTCGGGTGTCCTCCAAGTATTTGTAAGTAATTGGAGATATAGTTTTCATCTCCTCAGCTGAATGATTTGCATCTGTTTGCCAGCCTGAGTACATGTGAAGGTTGCCTGGTTGCTAGGAAATCCCTACATGTAATCAAGCTGGCTAACAGATGTAAATCATTCAGCTGAGGTGATGAAAACTAAATCTCCGAGTGCTTACAAATACTCTGAGGACCCCCAAGCGTGCTCGAGAAATCTCGAGTACCGAGTATACTCGCTCATCACTAATCAGGATCTCTGTCCCTACATTATGTTGTTCTCAGATGGGGTAACAAGAAACTGGTGATAGAAATAAACATTAGCAGAGCTGTCTGCATGAAAAAGAAAAATGATAGTTACGAATAACAACTAATCAGGTAACTGCATTCATTTTATAAAAATCATTCTTAAAAAAAACCTTGAAGGGAAAATCCCCAACAACCCCACTAATTATCATTTGTCTAGGTCCATCTCTCATTTACCTCCACTCATCTACTAGTTTCTCTATCTCTGTCACCATACACACAAGCCACAAGCTTGTCCCATAAAAGTATATAGTCTGCAAATTACTGGGCAGCTAGACTCAGGGAGTTTGGTGACCCATGTAAGGGCCACACAGCCCCTTCAACTGATCCCTGAGAAGAAGGTGGGCATTCGCTGCATTCTTAGGGATGCTAAAGACTATCCAATGGTCAGAGTGATCATTGAGATAGCCAAAGATACGGAGTCCTTTGAGGACAGTGTGGTCAAGAATTTAGGATTTATTGCACCCAATTATCATAGGCTGGGACTTTGTGTTGTTTTGGGACTTGTGATAGAGGGGCAGAGGCCTTGATTTCTCAGATAAGAGACGGGTTGGCTCTAAGGAAATGTCACCACCCAAAAGCCTGATGGATTTCCCTTCTTTGTAATGGTAGGGGATGAGGAGGTAGTATCCCCAGAGGCTGACATTCCTGAGATAAAAAGCTAGACTGCAGTTTGCCAAAATGTACATGAGTCAGCCAAAATCGTTTTGGGAAAATGTCTTGTGGACAGATGAGATCAAGATAAAGCTGCTTGGAAAAGCACATAATTCTAATTTTTACCGAAAAGAGAATGGGACCTACAAAAAAAACACAGTAGTACCTACAGTCAAACATGGTGGATGTTCAAAGATGTTTTGGGGCTGTTTTGCTACCTCTGGCACTGGATACCTTAACTGTGTGCAATTCATCATGAAATCTGAAGATTACCAAAGGATTTTGAGACGCAATGTAGTGTCCAGTGTCAGAAACATGGGTTTGTGTCCTAGGTCATGGGTCTACCAGCAAGGCAATGACCCAAACATACTTCAAGAATCACCCAGAAATGGATGGACACAAAGCACAGGAGAGTCCTGAAGTGCACATCAATGATTCTGGATCTAAATCCCATTGAACACCTGTGGAGAGATCTTAAAATTGCTGTTGGGAGAAGACTCAAATATGAGAGACCTGGAACAGTTTGCAAAAGAAGAGTGGTCCAGAATTCCAGTTGAGAGGTGTAAGAAGGTTGTTGATGTTTATAAGAAGTAATTGATTTTACTTATTTTTTCCAAAGGGTGTGCAACCAAATATTAAGCTGATGGTGCCAACAATTTTGTCCGGTCCATTTTGGGGGTTTTGTGAGAAATGATGTCCAATGTGCCTTTCTTCTCTTTTGTTTTTTTGTTTTGTTCCAATTCACATAAAGGAAATAAACATGTGTATAACAATAAATGTAATTGCAGAAATTTTCTGGACTTTACTAAAGATAGTTTCTCCAACAAACAGGGCCGGCATCTGCCTATGCAGCATCAATAGTAAAAAGATATAATGTTAAAAATAATAATAATAAAAAAAATCGCGCTGTACTCACCTTCCGGCGGCCCTCGCAGCCTTCCCGCTCTTCGCGATGCTGCCGGCAGCTAGCGTTCCCAGTAATGCCTTGCGAAATGAACCGAGACCGCTATGTCATCACAGGTCATTGTCTCTCAAGGCATTACTGGGAATGGGAGCTGCCGCGAGCATCGCTAAGGCCTGGGCTGGATCCGGGGACCGCCAGAAGGTGAGTATATAACTATTTTTTATTTTAATTCCTTTTTTAACAGGGTTATGGTGCCCACACTGCTATATACTATGTGGCTGTGTTGTATGCTATGTGGGCTGTGCTATATACTAGGTGGGCACAGCTGTGCTATATACTATGTGGCTGTGTTATATACTACGTGGGCTGTGTTATATACTACGTGGCTGTGCTATATACTACGTGGCCTATGCTATATACTACGTGGCCTGTGCTATATACTACGTGGGGTGTGTTGTATACTACGTGGGCTGTGTTATATGCTACATGGCTGTGCTATATACTATGTGGCTGTGCTATATACTACGTATCTGTGCTATATACTACGTGGTTGTACTATGTACTATGTGGCTGTGCTATATACTGCGTAGCTGTGCTATATGCTATGTGGGCTGTGTTATATGCTATGTTGGCTGTGTTATATGCTACATGGCTGTGCTATATACTACATGGCTGTGTTATATACTACGTGGCTATTATATACTACGTAGCTGTGCTATATGCTAAGTGGGCTGTGTTATATACTACGTGGCTGTGCTATATACTACATGGCTGTGTTATATATACTATGTGGCTGTGCTATATGCTACACATTTTGCACTTTTACAAATGTTTTACGTTAATGCTTTCTAATGTTTACTTTAAAAAGTTTTCTATTAAAAAATTGTCATATTCAATGTATGCAGTTTTTTATTTGCAGCAAGTTTAGCAAACAATAAAATGCCTACTGGAACTGAAGAAGAGGGAGTAGGTCACAAAAATTGGCATATAAGGGGTTGACTTATATAAAGCCCCTCTGCTGTATGGTATTGTAGAATTTACAATAGCTATCACTCATGTAAGAAGTGAAATCTGGCATTGTACTACACCTATATTTCTCTGCTGTATCTGTGCATCATGAATCGTGGTATGTGTTAAAGGGGGGCCCACTGAGACTCTTTTGTCTGGGGCCCTCAAAAACCTGGAGCCAGCCCTGCAAGCAAATAATAATGTGTAAGCACACCCTGATACAGGTCCAACTGGCAGTTACTAACATCATATCAAGCTTTATTTATGTATTTGTTTACTAGCTGAAGAGCCTGGCGTTGCCTGGGCATAGCAAATATCTGTGGTTAGTTATAGCAGCTCACTTCTCTTATTTTTCCATCACGCCTCTCATTTTCCCCCTCACCTCTTTCATTTTCCCCCTCACATCTCTCATTTTCTCCCTCACACCTCTCATTTCCCCCCTCACTCCTCTTATTTTCCCCCTCACTCCTCTTATTTTCCCCCTCACTCCTCTCATTCCCCCCTCACCCCTCTCATTCCCCCCTAACACTTGTCATTTCAACCTCACATCTTTCATTTTCCGATCACTTCACTATTTTCCCTCACGCCTCTCATTTTGCCCTCACACCTTTTCATTTTCACCTCACACATCTCATTTTCACCTCACACCTCTCATTTTCACCTCACACCTCTCATTTTCCCCTCAGTATATACATGTTTGTCATCTCCCTTATATATACAGGTCCTTCTCAAAAAATTAGCATATAATGTTAAATTTCATTATTTACCATAATGTAATGATTACAATTAAACTTTCATATACTATAGATTCATTATCCACCAACTGAAATTTGTCAGGTCTTTTATTGTTTTAATACTGATGATTTTGGCATACAACTCCTGATAACTAGTGTTGAGCATTCCGATGCTGCAAGTATCGGGTATCGGCCGATACTTGCTGTATCGGAATTCCGATACCGGGATTCCGATACTCTTGTGGTATCGGGTATCGGAACAACATTAATGTTAAAATGTGTAAAATAGAGAATTAAAATAAAAAATATCGCTATACTCACCTGTCCGACGCAGCCGGGACCTCAGCGCAGGAACCGGCAGCGTTGTTTGTTTAAAATTCCCGCTTTTACATGGTTACGCGAAGTCCCGGCTTGTGATTGGTCAGGGCGGCCATGTTGCCGGGCCGCGGACCAATCACAGCAAGCCGTGACGAAAATACGTCACGGCTTGCTGTGATTGGTCCGCGTCCCGGCAACATGGCCGCCATTAACCAATCACAAGCCGTGACGTCACGGGAGGCTGGAAACGCGCTCATTTTAAAAAGGGCGCGTGTCCAGCCTCCCGTGACGTCACGGCTTGTGATTGGTTGCGTCGCGGTCAACCAATCACAAGCCGGGAGGCTGGACACGCGCCCATTTCAAAATGAGCGCGTCCAGCCTCCCGGCTTGTGATTGGTTGATCGCGGCGCAACCAATCACAAGCCGTGACGTCACGGGAGGCTGGACACGCGCCCATTTTAAAATGAGCGCGTGTCCAGCCTCCCGTGACGTCCCGGCTTGTGATTGGTCAGGGCGGCCATATTGCCGGGACGCGGACCAATCACAGCAAGCCGTGACGTAATTTCGTCACGGCTTGCTGTGATTGGTCCGCGTCCCGGCAACATGGCCGACCTGACCAATCACAAGCCAGGAATTCACGTAACCAAGTAATAGCGCGATTTTTAAACAAACAACGCTGCCGGTTCCCTCGCTGAAGTCCCGGCTGCGTCGGACAGGTGAGTATAGCAATATTTTTTATTTTAATTCTTTCTTTTACACATTTATATGGTTCCCAGGGCCTGAAGGAGAGTTTCCTCTCCTTCAGACCCTGGGAACCATCAGGGATACCGTCCGATACTTGAGTCCCATTGACTTGTATTGGTATCGGGTATCGGTATCGGATTGGATCCGATATTTTGCCGGTATCGGCCGATACTTTCCGATACCGATACTTTCAAGTATCGGACGGTATCGCTCAACACTACTGATAACCCAAAAAACCTGTCTCAATAAATTAGCATATCAAGAAAAGGTTCTCTAAATGACCTATTACCCTAATCTTCTGAATCAACTAATTAACTCTAAACACATGCAAAAGATACCTGAGGCTTTTAAAAACTCCCTGCCTGGTTCATTACTCAAAACCCCCATCATGGGTAAGACTAGCGACCTGACAGATGTCAAGAAGGCCATCATTGACACCCTCAAGCAAGAGGGTAAGACCCAGAAAGAAATTTCTCAACAAATAGGCTGTTCCCAGAGTGCTGTATCAAGGCACCTCAATGGTAAGTCTGTTGGAAGGAAACAATGTGGCAGAAAACGCTGTACAACGAGAAGAGGTGACCGGAACCTGAGGAAGCAGTGGACTGAGTCTGGTGTGGAAACATCCAGAGCCACCGTGCACAGGCGTGTGCAGGAAATGGGCTACAGGTGCCGCATTCCCCAGGTAAAGCCACTTTTGAACCATAAACAGCGGCAGAAGCGCCTGACCTGGGCTACAGAGAAGCAGCACTGGACTGTTGCTAAGTGGTCCCAAGTACTTTTTTCTGATGAAAGCAAATTTTGCATGTCATTCGGAAATCAAGGTGCCAGAGTCTGGAGGAAGACTGGGGAGAAGGAAATGCCAAAATGCCTGAAGTCCAGTGTCAAGTACCCACAGTCAGTGATGGTATGGGGTGCCATGTCAGCTGCTGGTGTTGGTCCACTGTGTTTCATCAAGGGCAGGGTCAATGCAGCTAGCTATCAGGAGATTTTGGAGCACTTCATGCTTCCATCGGCTGAAATGCTTTATGGAGATGAAGATTTCATTTTTCAGCACGACCTGGCACCTGCTCACAGTGCCAAAACCACTGGTAAATGGTTTACTGACCATGGTATTACTGTGCTCAATTGGCCTGCCAACTCTCCTGACCTGAACCCCATAGAGAATCTGTGGGATATTGTGAAGAGAAAGTTGAGAGACGCAAGACCCAACACTCTGGATGAGCTTAAGGCCGCTATTGAAGCATCCTGGGCCTCCATAACATCTCAGCAGTGTCACAGGCTGATTGCCTCCATGCCACGCCGCATTGAAGCAGTCATTTCTGCCAAAGGATTCCCGACCAAGTATTGAGTGCATAACTGAACATTATTATTTGATGGTTTTTTTGTTTGGTATTAAAAAACACTTTTATTTGATTGGTCGGGTGAAATATGCTAATTTATTGAGACAGGTTTTTTGGGTTATCAGGAGTTGTATGCCAAAATCATCAGTATTAAAACAATAAAAGACCTGACAAATTTCAGTTGGTGGATAATGAATCTATAGTATATGAAAGTTTAATTGTAATCATTACATTATGGTAAATAATGAAATTTAACACTATATGCTAATTTTTTGAGAAGGACCTGTAGTATACATCTGTATGTCATCTTTTCTGTAAATAGTATATACCTGTATGTCATCTCCTCCTATATATAGTCTATACTTGTATGTCATCTCCTCCTGTATATAGTATATACCTGTATGTCATCTCCCCTGTATATAGTATATACCTGCTGTATGTCATCTCCTCCTCTGTATGCCCATGTGTCATCTCCTCTTTTATATAGTATATACCTGTATGTCATCTCCTCCTGTATATAGTATATACGTGTGTCATCTCCTCCTTTATATAGTATATACCTGTGTGTCATCTCTTCCTATAAATAGTATATACCTGTATGTCATCTCCTCCTGTATATAGTATATACCTGTGTGTCATCTGCTCCTGTATATATTATATACCTGTGTGTCATCTCCCCTGTATATAGTATATACCTGTATGTCATCTCCTCTTGTATATAGTATATATGTGTGTCATCTCCTCCTGTATATAGTGTGTACCTGTATGTCATCTGCTCTTGTATATAGTGTATACCTGTGTGTCATCTCCCCTGTATATAGTGTATACGAGTATGTCTTCTCCTCCTGTATATAGCATATATCTGTGTGTCATCTCCTCCTGTATTAGACCTCATTCACACCTTATTTGGTCAGTAATATTTTTACCTCAGTAATTTAGCTAAATTGGCAACCGGATAAATCCCCAGCCAACAGGAAGCCCTCCCTCCTGGCAGTATATATTAGCTTACACATACACATAATAGACAGGTCATGTGACTGACAGCTGCCGTATTTCCTATATGGTACATTTGTTGCTCTTGTAGTTTGTCTGATTATTAATCAGATTTTTATTTTTGAAGGATAATACCAGACTTGTGTGTGTTTTAGGGCGAGTTTCATGTGTCAAGTTGTGTGTGTTGAGTTGCGTGTGGCAACATGCATGTAGCGACTTTCGTGAGATGAGTTTTGTGTGGCGACATGCATATAGCAACTTTTTGTGTGTCGAGTTGCATGTGACAGGTTAGTGTAGCAAGTTGTGTGCAGCAAGTTTTGCGCATGGTGAGTTTTGCGCATGGCGAGTTTTATGTGTGGTGCATTTTGAGTATGTGCAAGTTTTGTGTGAGGCAACTTTTGCATGTGTTGCAACTTTTGTGCATGTGGCAATTTTTCGTGTGTGCAAGTTTTGCGTGTGGCGAGTTTTCCATGAGGTGAGTTTTGCACGTGTGGCGAGTTTTGTGTGAGCCTAGTTTTGCATGTGGCGAGTTTTGCATGTGGCAAATTTTGCGCGTGGCGAGTTTTGAGTGGCGACTTTTGTGTTTCAACTTTTATGTGGTGAGGTTGGTGTATGTGTGGTGAAATGTGTACTGAGGATGATATGTGTATCCCATGTCGGGGCCCCATCTTAGCAACTGTAAGGTATATACTCTTTGGCGCCATCGCTCTCATTCTTTAAGTCCCCCTTTTTCACATCTGGCAGCTGTCAATTTGCCTCCAACACTTTTCCTTTCACTTTTTCCCCATTACTGTGTGTAGATAGGGGCAAAATTGTTTGGTGAATTGGAAAGTGCAGGGTTAAAATTTCGCCTCACAACATAGCCTATGACACTCTCGGGGTCCAGACCTGTGACTGTGCAAAATTTTGTGGCTGTAGCTGCAACAGTGCAGGTGCCAATCTCGGACATACACACATACATACACACACACACACATTCAGCTTTATATATTAGATTAATGAACAATCTAAAAATTAAGAAAAGTTTATACAATCTCTGTTTTTTACCCTTTACTGACAGGTATAGTTTATTGATTACTTCAGCTATTCTGGGTATTGGAGGAGGACCACTATGGGCATCAAAATGTACTTATCTCACCATCAGTGGCATTATGTATGCAAAGAACACTGGCAAGGATAAAATGGATGTTGTCAATCAATACTTTGGCTTATTTTTCTTAATATATCAGTCATCTGGAATTTGGGGAAATCTTATTTCATCTCTAGTACTTACCCAAAATCCCAATAAAGGTAAGTTCTTATTTAGATTAAGAAATACAGCTACTACTGCAATATTCTCCTCTGTGGCCTCTCTGCTAACACTCTTGCACCTCTCCACTCCATCATTAACTCTGCTCTACCTCTCTCTACGCTACTCATCTTCTTCTCCCCTCTGCAAATCCCTTCATTGGCTCCCAATTCTCCAACGCATCCAGTTCAAATGGCTAGCACTGACCAACAAAGTTATCCATAACCGGTCTCCTCCGTATATCTCCAAACTAATCTCCCAATATCTTCTAACACGCAACCTCCGGTCCTCCCAAGACCTCCTTCTCTCCTCCACATTCACATATTCCTCACCCAACCGCCTCCAGGACTTCTTCTGAGTGTTACCCCCTTCCTCTGAAATTCTGTGCCTCAACATATCCAACTATCCGCCACACTCGGCGTTGAGTCGCTCTTCAGGGCCGTGGCGTACTCGGTACTGGGTCCGGTCACAATTAAATGGGTGGTCATGGTGGCAGCAACCTGGTCCGTGGCCCTGGGTGCCCAAGTAAAAGGGACGGTCTTTATAGGGTTTGTAGAAATAAGGAAAGTTTGTGACGCCACCAGTGGTTCTCGGTCAGAGGTGACTGACACTGCTTACAGGGGTCCTCTGGGGGCGATGGTGCTGCAACAAAAGATGGTGTCGCTTCCCACAGGTGAAGCAGTGTCCCCAGGGCTCCCGGTGTATTTGGCAGGGATGGTGAATGCCGCAAATAATTGGAGGACACAGGGTGGCAGTCTTTACCTGGTTTACTGGTGTTAAGCAGCTTCAGTCCAGGGTACTGGCAACGGGTATAGATGGAGTACAGGCAGCCTGAAGACAAGTGGAAATCCCCTTGACAGGTCAGTTTGGGAGCCTTCCACTATGTGCTGGTCTACAGTCCCTTGCTGCCTGTAGGTGTCTACCAAGGTCCTCTTTCTTCCCCTGTCCAGGGACAGTACCAGCACGGTAGGCAACTTGAGCCATTTCTTTGGGGTCTCTGTCCACGGTGACTCTGGACTCTGATTGCTACTGTACCTCAGGTATTATGTGGGCAAGTCCCTTTTGGTTTCCTGCCCGCCGGTTCTGCCGTGGGACCTGTAGTTCCTCATGACCTCGAGCTCCCAGTGCCCGGTTTCTGCGCTCAGCTTAGAAAGGCCCAGTCGCAGCCTTTCTCTAGCTCCTATGTCCTTCTGTGCATCTTCACTGTCTGTTACCAACTGTCAACTCATCGCTTGTTTGCACCAGACTAACTGAATCCTCCTCCAGACCAGGATGTTTATAGGAAAAATCCCCTTAAACCTGGTTTAGAGCTCCCCTTTTGGCCTGGAGCCAGAATGTGTTGCATGTCAGGTTTCCTGCCAAAGAGATCCCTCCTGTCTCCAGGCATGGCATTACCATCCCCGAGAGGAAGGCAAATCCACTGGGGTACCTGAACTCCTGGGGTGCCATATTCCCCCCATTAAATCCAGTACTCCCGGATTGGGAAAAGAAAACATATCAAACAGGTTAGGAAACGTGCAAAACATTTTGAAAAATATTTCAACAGGTTAAACAGGTACAAACTTTTTCTTCCCTTACGGTAGGCATTTTGCTTAAACGTTGCAAACATATTTACAAAAGTATAACTGGTCTTATACCAGGGTGTCCTTGTTCATTAACAACAGTGCTTATGCGAGGAATCCGTCATAAACCCCCAACGTAGGATTGGGCGGGCTTTAAGGCGTATATCCAGACCCGGTGTTTACCATGCCAGGCGGTTTTAGCTTCAGGTCTGTGAAAGAACAAGGCCCTACCCACGCCGGCAATCTGGGCAGATCCAGGGTGCACCTTGAGGGTGCCACCTATGTACAATAACAGTTTTTGGGCAATTCACCATCCATTACCCTATTGTCCATCCAAAGGTTTTTTTGTTTGTTTTTTTTTTCTTTTTTAAAACATAAGCAAACATTTTAAAACAGCAACAATTATTGACAGCAATCCCTGTAACGGGCTGGGATCTTACCTCTGGTACTACAGGTAGATGTACACAGCTCCTGGTCTAACATGTCTGTTGTTGCTATTGTGAACCCACTAGTTTCTGTGCTACTTGTAGGCCTGTATTGTATTGGCAAATTGGGCAAACGTATGCAACTTCTTAGACTCACCATTAGTGTTGAGCATTCCGATACCGCAAGTATCGGGTATCGTCCGATACTTGCGGGTATCGGAATTCCGATACCGAGATCCGATACTTTTGTGATATCGGGAATCGGTATCGGGATTAATATCAATGTGTAAAAGAAAGAATTAAAATAAAAAATAGGGATATACTCACCTCTCCGACGCAGCCTGCACCTTACCGAGGGAACCGGCAGCCTTCTTTGCTTAAAATGCGCGCGTTTACTGCCTTCCGTGACGTCACGGCTTCTGATTGGTCGCGTGCCGCCCATGTGACCGCGACGCGACCAATCACAACAAGCCGTGACGTAATTTTCAGATCCTGAATGCCTAATTCTAGGCATTCAGGACCTGAAAATTACGTCACGGCTTCTGATTGGTCGCGTGCTGCCCATGTGACTGCGACGCGACCAATCACAACAAGCCGTGACGTAATTTTCAGATCCTGAATGCCTAATTCTAGGCATTCAGGACCTGAAAATTACGTCACGGCTTGTTGTGATTGGTCGTGTCGAGGTCACATGGGCGGCACGCGACCAATCAGAAGCCGTGACGTCACGGAAGGCAGTAAACGCGCGCATTTTAAGCAAAGAAGGCTGCCGGTTCCCTCGATAAGGTGCAGGCTGCGTCAGAGAGGTGAGTATATCAATATTTTTTATTTTAATTCTTTATTTTACACATTAATATGGATCCCAGGGCCTGAAGGAGAGTTTCCTCTCCTTCAGACCCTGGGAACCATCCAGGATACCGTCCGATACTTGAGTCCCATTGACTTGTATTGGTATCGGGTATTGGTATCGGATTAGATCCGATACTTTGCCGGTATCGGCCGATACTTTCCGATACCGATACTTTCAAGTATCGGACAGTATCGCTCAACACTACTCACCATGGGTCTGACAGATTCACCGATAGCAGAGGGTGGATTCTCTGGTTCCACTGCTGGTGCGATGTCTGTTGCTTGAGCCTGCTGGTCTAGATTCTCTTCTGCTTCAGGAGGATTTTGAGTCACATTTTCCTCTGGTATTCCCAACTGTGAAAAAGTCAAAACAGGTATCACTATGGCTTGATGTACTTGAGTCCAAGACTGGGGAAAATCTCCAAGAACAGTATGGGCATCCAGGACAGTGCATCGGCATTTGCATTCTTGTGCCCTGCACGGTACTTGATGGTGAATTCATAGTTGGACCACCGGGCCATCCATCGTTGCTTCAATGCACCTAGTTTTGCCATCTCCAGGTGGGTCAGCGGATTGTTGTCCGTGAAGAGGCTGAATTGTGCTGAGGCCAGGTAGTGCTTGAACCACTCTGTTACCGCCCAGACTGTGGCAAGGAACTCCAGCTTGAAGGAACTGTAGTTTTTGGGGTTCCTTTCCATGGGACAAAGCTTTCTGCTGGCGTAGGCAATTACTCTTTCTTTGCCATTCTGCACCTGGGACAGTACTGCTCCCAATCCCATGGTGCTGGCGTCCGTGTACAGCACAAATGGTTGGTCATATTCAGGGTAGGCCAGTACCTCATCTCCCATGAGAGCCAACTTCAACCAAGTGAAGGATCCTTCCAATCTGTCATTCCATTCAAACGGAGGGCCCTTTCTCTTTGTCTTCTTGGATTGGCCCAATAACAGGTCTTGCATTGGTGCAGCTATCTTGGAGAAGTCTTTAATGAACCTTCGGTAGTAGCCTACCAACCCGAGGAACTGCCGGACTTCATGGATGTTGCTGGGCTTCGGCCAGTCCCTGATCACGGTGACCTTGTCAGGGTCTAGTGCCACACCTTCGGTGCTCACCACATGGCCCAGGTACTTCACTTTGGGCTTTAGCAGGTGGCACTTGGATGGCTTTACCTTCAGGCCAAAGTTAGACAGAGCTTCAAACACCTCGGTCAGGTGCGTCAGGTGGTCTTCATATGTCTTGGAGAAAATTATGACATCATCTAGGTACAATAGGACGGTTTCAAAATTCTTATGCCCGAGACAGCACTCCATCATCCTCTGGAATGTTCCTGGTGCGTTGCACAGTCCGAACGGCAGGTAGTTAAATTTAGAGAGGCCCATCGGTGTCGTGAAGGCGGTCTTTTCTTTATCCGCCTCTGCCACGGGAACGTGCCAAAACCAACTAGTGAGATCCAAGGTGGAGAAATAGTTAGCAGATTTCAAAGCAGCTAATGACTCTTCGATTCTGGGTAATGGGTAGGCATCCTTATGTGTAATGCGGTTTATCTGCCTGTAATCAACTCACATCCTTATTGTACCATCCTTTTTCCTGACGAGGACTAATGGGGCTGCCCAGGGCTACAACTGTCTCGGATTATCCCAGCCTCCTTCATCTCTCGTAACATACTCTTAGCCCATTGGTAGTGAGCTGGAGGTACAGGCCGTTACCTCTCTTTAATGAGCGGATGACCTCCAGTGGGGATATGATGTTGAACCCCTTTTACCTGACCAAAATCTAGTGGGTGTTTGCTGAATACCTGCTCATACTCATGGACCACCCAGTAAGCCCCTTGTTTTTGGTGTGAAGTGGTAGAGTCAGTGCCCACGTGCAACTTCTGACACTAATCCTCCAACTGCCCTGCAGAGCCATTGTCCTCCGCCTGGTCAGACGAGATCAAGGGTTCTGTTGCCCGCATTGCATTATTATTAACAGTGAACAATTTAGCAGTGTGGCATATCTGGGTAAGTGGACCTCTTTTTCTCCACAGTTAAAGACACGTACAGGTACCCTCCCCTTGCGGACATCAACCACCCCTCTGGCTGTCAGGATTGTGTACCTACTATCTGAATACACAGGTTCTACCAGGGCCTGGTAGTCTTTACCTCTGAGGCCTATTGCTGCCCGACACCAGATTAACACTTCACTCCTGGGGGGTATTGCAATGGGGATCGGATCACTCACTGTGACACGGCCAATTTCTCCACCAGGCAATTCTACCTGTTGTCTCTGCACCAGGGCTCTGATTTCTTTTTACAGGACATGCTGCTTACTGGAACCAGCAGTTTCTGCCACCTGTTGTAACAAGACAATTACCTCGACAAGACAATTTTCAATTACATTAGTACCTATGGTTATCATGTGGTTACATTCACATTGGTCAATATCAACAATCACAAGTCCTTGGGCCTTCATTTCTATCCGCCCCACCTTAATGGTTACCTCCTTGTACCCCACTTGTGGCAAAGGCCGACCATTACTGGCCACTATTGTCAAATCACTATCTGGGCCACGGGCAATATCAGAGTCCGCCCAATACTGTTTATAGAGAACGTAAGGCGTAGTCATCTCCTGAGAGCCGGTGTCCAGTAAAGCGTTAATCGGGATACCATCGATCAGAATGGGGAGGACCTGTCGTCCTCCAACATACTTGGCTCGCCAGTTTTGTGGGCCTGGTCGTCTTACTCCTGGGGGTTGGCCCTCTGCCCCAGGGGTCGCTCATTTAAATAGCAGAACCTTTCGATGTGCCCTGCCTGGTTGCAGTGGCGGCAGATGGGTCGTTCATCCTGATGATAGCAGTCATCGTCTCTTCCTCTGGTCACCGGGATCCTCTTCTGTCGTCGCCAGGGGACGTCGTCCATCTGGAAGCCAGTTTGATCTTCTCCTTTGGGGATTCCTGCAGGGACTGAACAGTTTTAGCTATTGCAGCTACGCTTTTAGTCAATTCCGGAACCTGGAGGTGCAGTCCTGCGGAGGGGTCACCATCCAGGATCTGTGCGTCGGCATCAACAGGGACCGGATGACAGGGTGCCACCTCCTGATGGTAAGCGATTGCTGGATGCCTAAGGAGTACTGTGCGGCTGGGTTGAGGTTCATGCAGCACCCGGATGGCCCTGTCTTTAAATTGTGCAAAGTCCAGGTCAGGGTTTTGCAAACCCAGGATGCGCAGCTGCGTCCTGTGGGTGCTGGACAGGAGCCCCTCAATGAACTGCTCCTTTAATAGCTTGTCTCCAAGCCGTTAGGGTCAACCTGTTTAATGGCCCATAGTGCCTCTTGCAGATTGAGGGCATAGTCCTGTATGCTATCCTGTGCTTCTTTGTTTGCACCCGAAAAACCTCATTTTCATTTCTGCAGCGGTGCGGGTGTCAAAAGTGGTTTTAAGTTTAGCAAATATTGCTGCACAGTTCCTTTTTCCATATCCAGCCAGGATTTTATTTCTCTTAGGGCCGCGACAATTAGTTGGCCAGTTAAGATGCTGACCTTTTGATGCTCGGTCAGGGGATATACCTCAAATAGGCTGCAAAGCCTTTCCTTAAAGTCACTCAATGCATGAGAATCCCCTGAATATTGTGGAAGCCAGGCCGCTCCAGGTATATAAGGCATGGAGAGTGGCATTATGGGCGCTGTTACTGTGACGGGGTCCAGCCGGCTTGAAGGAGCTGCAGGCCCTGCGGGGCCTGGTGGCAGTATGGGGCCTGCGGCTGCATCGCCTGGAGATACCATGGGGCCTGCGGCTGCGACTGCCAGCAATCCTCCTGCCGGGTTGCACATGGCTTTTCCCCCCATGCTAACCTTGCAGAGGCCCGGCGTCTCTCCTCTGCAGTCTGCAGTGGTTCCTCCTGTGTGCGGTCTGCATCGGTTCCCCTGCGTGCAGTAAGTTGCTCCTTCCGGTCCTCCGTTCAGGGCTTTGCGGCGACCTCACTTGCGGTTCCACCCGCTTCCTCTTTGCACTCTCTCTTCAGGCTCCGCTCACAATGGCACACCCCTCTTTTCCTGCGCTCCTCGCGGGGATCTTTCTGGCGGCCGTTTTTGGTGGTTATTTTGAAAATAAAGTGCATGCACCGTGTGACACAGTTATGGTGATGTTTTGATGGCGATGTTTTAAAAGCTCATTAAATCTCTAGCACACAATTTAATAAAGTCTGTCTTTTAAGCAGTCTTTTAGGCGCACAAGTTGAGTTGCCCGTCAAGGCCATGGGGTACTCGGTACCGGGTCTGGTCACAATTAAAGGGTTGGTCATAGTGGCAGGGACCCGGTCCATGGCTCTGGGCGCCCAAGCAAAAGGGAGGGTCTTTAAAGGGGTTGTGGAAATAAGGAATGTTTGTGACGTTATCTGTGGTTCTCAGACAGAGGGGACCTACGCTGCTTAAAGGGGTCCTCTGGGGTGATGGTGCTGCAGCAAAGATGGTGTTGCTTCTCACAGGTGAAACGATGTCCCCAGGGCTCCCGGTGTATTTGGCAGGGATGGTGAATGCCACAGATAATTGGAGGACACAGGGTTGCAGTCTTTACCTGGTTTACTGGTGTTAAGCAGCCTCAGTCCAGGGTACTGGCAACAGGTATAGATGTGGTACAATCAGCCTGAAGACAAGTGGAAATCCCCTTGACAGGTCAGTTTAGGAGCCTTCCACTATGCGCTGGTCTGAAGTCCCTTGCTACTTGTAGTTGTCTAACAAGGTCCTCTTTCTTCCCCTGTCCAGGGACAGTACCTGCACGGTAGGCAACTTGAGCCGTTTCTTTGGGGTCTCTGTCCACGGTGACTCCAGACTCTGTTTGCTGCTGTACCCCAGGTATTATGTGGGCAAGTCCCTTTTAGTTTCCTGCCCGCTGGTTCTGCCGTGGGACCAGTAGTTCCTCACGACCTTGGGCTCCAGGTGCTCGGTTTCTGCCTTCAGCTTAGAGAGGCCTAGACGCAGCCTTTCTCTAGCTCCTAAGTCCTTCTGTGCTCCTTCATTGTCTGTTACCAACTGTCAACTCATCGCTTGTCTGCACTAGACTAACTGACTCCTCCTCCAGACCAGGATGTTTTTAGGGAAGTTTCCCTTAAACCGGGTTTAGAGCTCCCCCTTCTGGCCTGGAGTCAGAATGTGTTGCATGTCAGGTTACCTGCCAAAGGGATCCCTCCTGTCTACAGGCATGGCAGTACCCTCCCTGAGAGGAAGGCAATACCACTGTGGTACCTGAACTCCTGGGGTGCCACAGCACCTTCAGACAAAACTTGAAAACCCACCTCTTTAAGAAAGCTTACAGCCTGCAATAAAAAATAAAACTGCTGACACCTCACCAACACTAAAGCTGCCACAACCCCCTACCCTACTTTCTCCTTTCCCATTATACTGTAGACAGTAAACCCACAAGGGCAGGGCCCTCTCCTTTCTGTACAAGTCTGCAGGGCCGGTTTTAGACAAAGTGGGGCCCTAGGCAAAATTCAAAGTGGGGCCCCAAATTCTGAAACATTGCACTAACAACCGCACTACAGTCAATTCAGTGCATTAAAGTGAATTTTTAACTAGTAGCAACATATTTAACCCCCAAGAAGCCACTAAATAACAAAGACAAAATTTCTGTCCAAGGAGTAAAACATATCACAAGGTTGGGTTTGTTCTTTGTTGACTACAACTAGTTAAGTCACTAAAAACACATTTTCTCGGGTATCCTCACTCTAGTTGTATCCTACAAAGAACACAGCTTTGTAATATGTTTTAAATTCAGTACAAGAAAATGGATATGTAAAAAATATGTAAATTAAACAATATTATTACACCATTGAAATTTGCATTCTAGGTTTATTTATCACTTATTTCTCGCAAATGAGTATGAGCCCTAAGAATGGATAGAGTTGTTTTGCACCTGATCAATCTCTGCTCCACCATTCAGCTGGGGCTCTGAAGCCCTGATTCTTGGGAATAATGGGGGGTCTTGGCAGTCAGACCGCAGGGATCTGAAAATTATCCCGTGGATGAGTGACATCTTCTAACCTTGAGAACCCCCTTGAACAGTGATGTCTGAGCTAAATATAATATTGCATGGCAGCGTTAATTCACTAGAAATAATGAAATGAATGATACCTGCGGTCACTGATCAGGATCCTGCACAGGCTGCTCTGTGGTGTGCACTGTCACCAAGAGTGATGATGTCACTGATCGCTAGTGCCAGGACCCTGGGCAGAATGGAGACATATGGTCTATGTGTCTCCATCCTGCCGGCGAAACATATTGCATCTTGCTGCTTTCAATAAATATAATTTAAAAAAAAAAAAACTTTCTCCTTACCTGGCTGCGCTCCTGTGGCGATGACCCCTCCAAGCGTTTCAAGCTCGCACTCGCCGGCCAATGACAATGTTGTAATACGCCGGTGGCGTGCGTGCTGACGTCAGCTGTCAGCCTCCAATTGGCTGGCGCTTTATTGCCGTGCGGGCCCGCACAGCGATAGAGTAACTGAACCTGTGTCCCACTGGGGCCGGGAGCAGAAGAGATGGGGCTCAATGTGGTGTCATTAGGATAATCATCGCAATTATCTTGCATGAGAATATACACTAGTGTGAGCGACCCCTATAAGGATATATGCACACGTTGTGGATTTGGCTGCGGATCTGCAGCGGACTTGGCCCTGCGGATTCGCAGCAGTTTTCCATGTGGTGTACAGTACTATGTAAACCTATGGAAAACCAAATCCGCTGTGCCCATGCTGTGGAAAATTCCACACGGAAACGCTGCGGTTTATTTTCCGCAGCATGTCAATTCTTTGTGCGGATTCTGCAGCGTTTTACACGTATTCCATAATAGGAATACAAAGGTGTAAAAACGCAGGTGGAATCCGAACAAAATCTGCATAAAATCCGCAGAGAATCCACGGTGAATCTGCAGGTAAAACGCAAGGGTTTTACCTGCCGATTCTTCAGAATCCACGCGGAAAAATCCGCAGTGGAATCCGCAAAGTGTGCACATATAGCCTCACAGAACAAAGTGGTCCCGTGGCTAGCGATCAGTAACATCATCACTCCTGGTGCCAGCGCACACTGCAGAGCGGCCTGTGCAGGATGCTAACGAGTGACAGACAGTAGGAGGTATCATTCATTTTTTTATCACTTTTTTTTTCATTTCTTTTTTACGTTAATTACATTGGAGTTTTGGTTGCTGACTGCGCAGACTGTGTGACTGGTGTGGTAGTGCAGTGTGCAGTTGAAAAAAACTCACCAGTAAGCACCTAAGCAGTGAAGTGTCTTCTATATGGGAACACTTGTCTTCTGGGTGGCAGCACAGCTCCTGCATTGTGTCCCTGACAGGGGCTGCTGACTGCTGTGCAGCGTTAGGACAACGTCGGTGGTCACTGGTCAGGTGACCGTGTCACATAGGAAGGTCCTGCCGGCTGCCGCTGAACAGCAGCTGCCAGCCCAGGACCCAGTATAAATTATAACCTGGAGCCTGCTGCAGAGTGAGGATGGACGGCCACAGAGGAAGAACAGGAGAACATGCAGAGCGCAGGTCAGGTCAGTATAACACGCCTGACTGCTTCAGCCTCTGGGATTGCAGCCGCTGAGCCGACATAGATAACACAGACAAGGCAGTGCAGCCAGCGCCGCCAGGAAACAACTCACAATTGCAGAACAGATAAGAGACAGATGCACTTATGTCTGCCTCTTCTGCAAAGCAAAGCACTGCCTTGTCCTATTTTAATTGTAAGCAAGCTCCATTGTGGTCATGGAACCAGCAGGGGGCCCTTGGAGGAGCGGGGGCCCCAGGCAGCTGCCTGGTCTGCCTGTGCTTAACGCCGGCCCTGCAAGTCTGTCATTGTTAGTTTGTTCACCGTACTTTATATTTTGTTTGTAACCCCTTCTCATATACAGCAGGATGGAATAAATGGTGCTCTATAAATAAATAAGGATAATAATAATAATAATAATAGTGATAATGTATAGTCAATCCAGGATATGCAGTTCACATGTGGCTTATTGCTGAGACATACACAATCAGCAGACAGATGGTTAATCGCAGAATAGCAGTGATTAATAGGCAAATTGGATACTTACCTGCAGAGAAGATTACACACTGTTGTAGTGATTTATACAGTATGTCTGAACAGAACTAGTACTAACAGAGCAGAGTGAGTTATGAGACATCTGTGAAGCAGAATTGAGAGTGTAACAGCATCAGGATTTACAAGTTTAAACTAGGAAGACATTGCAGGTAGCTAAATAGCAGGTCGAGCTTGCTGACGAGATGTTTAGCCAGCTAAGAGGATAACTGGATAAGCAGGAAAACTGCAGTAGTAGACATGGCAGCTGGATGCAATGTTTACAGAGTATAAACGTGTGTTGCATGATTAACCTTGCACGGATTTGCACAAGGGAATCTGACCTTGAGACAGGACAGGGAGCAACTACTAATTTATCAGAGAAGATAATTATTTTTATTTTCTTAGCTTACATTAAATAGACAATGCTACTTGTTAAAAGAATCAGATCTGTGTTTTCATGAAATGCTACCTTTTTTTTCAAATTGAACTACACACATAGGCAGATTATGGGGTAACGTAGGCATCCGCACGTGGCCCATTGTCAGTGCACATATCTCGAGAGTGAACATTCCTAGTGATGCGCTACCGATGATACAAAATGGTAGCGCAGATACAGGGGAGCTCCCGTCGCCTCTGCTGTGACGTGCCAGCGGGAGTAAGGTGAGTATGTCTGTATGTGTTGTTTTTTTCTTAATGTGTATGGGATATGAAGACTCATATGACTCATATGAGGCTCAGTGCAGGCTTACACTGTATATAGGAGACTATATAGAGCTCATACTGTATATAGAAGGCTATATTGGGGCTCATACTGTACATAGCTAGCTATGTGCGGGCTCATACTGTATATGGGAGGGTATATATGGGGGCTCATACTGTATATAGGTAGCTATGTGCGGGCTCATACTGTATATAGGAGGGGAGGGTATATAGGGGTTCATACTGTATGTAGGAGGCTATATGGAGGCTCATACTGTATATAGGAGGTTATGTGCAATCTGAAACTGTATATAGGAGGCTATATAGGGGCTCATACTGTGTATAGGAGGGTATATTGGGGCTCATACTGTATATAGGAGGCTATATGGGGGCTCATACTATATATAGGATGCTGTAACATCCCTGATGACATCAATGCATGGCTTTCCATCTCCCTTTTACTCACCAGTCCAAGCCATGCTGTGAGTTCTGTCCTCTGCCAGCTCCATGCTGTGTACCTCATGTCTCTTGCCTGCTCTTTGCATACTTCCAGTCTGTTTGCTTAGGGCATCGGCCCCAGCACTTCCTGATTCTTGTAGTTACTGTGTGCACCTTTCTAATGTGTCCCCTTCCAATTGCCAAGAGGCATCAGGTACATAAAGCATTCCCACCCCTAGAGGGATGCCTGAGCAAACTTTCTTCCTCAGTTAGTGTCTTGCTGCTGAGGTGCCAGATCCTGTTTGCTAGTTCTCTCATGTCTCAACTTTCTACCTACCAGGAAGAAGAGGTTCCGATAATTTCATCTTCCATGGTGAGAGTTGACTTCGTCAGGCAAAGAGAAACTTGGCACTCTGGGATTCCTGATATCATGCCTGCCTCATTTTTCCCCAAAGATGTCTTTTGGGCTGGACTGTGTGTGGTCCTATACTCCTTCTGCAGATCATCAGAGGGGGCATAAAGGGGGGTACTGTAACATCCCTGTCAGCATCACTGCATGGCTTCCCATCTCCCCTCTTACTCACCAGTCCAAGCCATGCTGAGAGTTCTGTCCTCTGCCGGCTCCATGCTGGCTGCCTCATGTCTCCTGCCTGCTCTTTGCATACTTCCTAGCTATGTGCTTAGGACTGTGGCCCCGGCACTTCCTGATTCTTGTAGTGACTGTGTGCACCTTCCTAAGGTGTCCCCTGCCAATTGCCAAGAGGCATCAGGTACTTAAAGCATTCCCACCGGGATGCCTGAGCAACTTACTTCCTCAGTTAGTGTCTTGCTGCTGAGGTGTCAGGTCCTGTTTGCTACTTCTCTTGTGTCAGCCACCCAGAGGGGCTTTGTACCCTGGCCTGTACCTGTGTCTCTTGTTTCAGTCACCCAGAGGGGCTTTGTACCCGGGCCTGTACCTGTGTCTCTTGTTTCTGCCACCCAGTGGGGCTTCGTACCCTGGTCTGAGTACTTGTTTCTGTGCCTTGTCCCATTCCTGACCCTGTCTGAACCTAGTACTATGCCTGTGTCTGTTTGTATCCCTGCCTGTAGTCTTTCTTATCCTGCTATGTTTCCTTGTGTTCACTCCTTCTCCTCTTTGATCCGCCTACTTTTCTGCTCTTTGCTCCGCCTCCAGCAGTTCTGATCTTGGCTCCGCCTCCAGCGCTTCTGGTTTTGTCTCTGCCTCCTTCGGTTCTGGTCTTGGCTCCACCACTTGCGGTTCTGCCTTCCATCTGCTCCTTGCTGTTCAGCTCGCTGCTCTCCACTCCGCAATCTTGCGGTCCTGCTCTACTTCCGTTCTGCAACTTGCGGGTCAGGTCCCTACCTGTTCCCATATACCCTCCAGCCTGAACAGGTCCCTACCTGTTTTCATATACCTGCCCATATTCCTGTCCCTACAAAGTCAGTACCTGTCCTGCCAGAGTACCGGCCGTATCCGCCTGTCATGCCCACCTGCCAGTTTCTCAGCCGTTCCCGCCTGCCTGTGTCTCAGCCGTGCCCGCCTGCCTGTGTCTCAGCCGTGCCCACCTGCCTGTGTCTCAGCCATGCCTGCCTGCCAGTGTCTCAGCCTTGCCCCTCTGCCAGTCTTGCCTGTTGCCTGCTCCTGTCCTAGTGTTCCGTCCCCCAGTGGGATTATCAGTCACAGCCAGACACCACCCTGGAGTGGTACCTGGCAGCTAACTGCTGCACAAGCCTGACTTCACCTTCAGAAGCTCCAGTGAACATTAAGGTAGCTGGCTTAGTCATGCCCCTTCCAGGGTAGTCTGGTCTGTGGCACAGTGGGGCCACAATCCCCTCACTCACGCCACCGAGTCAGGGCATGAGCATAACAGTGGCTATGTGCAATCTCACACTGTATATACGAGGCTATATAGGGGCTCATACTGTATATAGGAGGCTATATACAGGCTCACACTGTATATAGGGGCTCATACTGTTTATAGGAAACTATATGGGGGCTTATACTGTATATAGGAGGCTATGTGCAGGCTCACACTGTATATAGGAGGCTATATGAGAGTTCATACTATATTGTATGTAGGGGCCTTTATGGTTGGTCATACTGTATATAGCGGATGTCAGCATACTTAATTCTGCTCAATATAAAAAATAATTATTTTTTATATTATATTAATATTGAGCAAAATGTATTTCAGCCTATTGGTTTGGCCTCCACAATAGTCACCGTCTGTCATATGGCTCCAAAGGAAAATTGATCTCCCACCCCTGCTCTATTATGTATAGCGCCATGTTATGTATAGTGCTTTACATAAGGGAAATATTTGTCGTTTCCGTGGACGAATGTGCAGCTGAGCATCTGTGTGTTAGGCCGGGGACACACTTAACGTATAAAAAAATGGTCCGTTTTTCACGGCCGAGAATCGCACAAATGTTTCAAAAACAGTGATCCGTGTGCAGTGCGAGGATGCGATTTCCTCGCATCAAATGATCCGTGTGACATCCGTGTGACATCCGTATGCCGAGTTTTTCTCGCAAGCTTGCAAAACCGACATCTAATGGATTTATGTGCTCAAATGTTCGGGAAAACATATATACAGTATATATATATATATATATATATATATATATATATATATATATATATATGTCATTGAGACACATATATATATATTCTGTATTTAGATTTCATTCAGCGCGAAATCTGTGAAAAGCCGGTAATTCAATTGCCGGCTTCACATTTCTCCTGCCTAAACCCGACAGGATATGAGACATGGTTTACATACAGTAAACCATCTCATATCCCCCTTTTTTTTGCATATTCCACACTACTAATGTTAGTAGTGTGTATGTGCAAAATTTGGCCGCTGTAGCTGCTCAAATAAAGGGTTAAATGGCGGACAAAATTGGCGTGGGCTCCCGCGCAATTTTCTCCGCCAGAGTAGTAAAGCCAGTGACTGAGGGCAGATATTAATAGCCTAGAGAGGGTCCATGGTTATTGGCCCCCCCCATGGCTACAAACATCTGCCCCCAGCCACCCCAGAAAAGGCACATCTGGTAGATGCGCCAATTCTGGCACTTGGCCACTCTCTTCCCACTCCCTGTAGCGGTGGGATATGGGGTAATGAAGGGTTAATGCCACCTTGCTATTGTAAGGTGACATTAAGCCAGATTAATAATGGAGAGGCGTCAATTATGTCACCTATCCATTATTAATCCAATTGTTTGAAAGGGTTAAAAAACACACACACATGATTCAAAAGTATTTTAATTAAATAAACACACCGGTTGTTTTAATATTTTATTGCTCTCTCAATCCATTTTAAGACCCTCGCTTGGCAAAATAATAAACCCACAAAATACATACCCTCAGATGAACCATCACGTCCCACGAGGTAATCCATCTGAAGGGGTTAAAATATTTTACAAGCAGAAGCTAATGCAGCTGTGCTCCGTGTCTGTAAGCCCTGGCGAATGAAGGAAATGTAGGTCAATGACCTATAGTTACCTTCAGTCGCGGTGATGCGCCCCCTGCAGGTTGTCCTCATATGAGCTCGAGCGTGGGAAAAAGTTCCCAGGCTGCAGTTCATGAGGACATCCACCAGAGGGCACATCACCGCAACTCAATGTAAGTACAGATCACTCAGATTTCCTTTCATTACCCGGGGCTTACAGACACGAGCGAGTGCATTAGCACAGCTCATGGCTGTAAAATAATTAACCCCTTCAGATGGATTACCTCGTTGGACGTGAAAGATCATCGGATGGTATGTATTTTGTGTGTTAATTATTTTGCCAAGCGAAGGTCTTCTGATGGATTGAGAGAACAATAAAATACTAAAACAACCGCTGTGTTTATTTCATTAATATCATTTTTAATAATGTGTGTGTGTCTTTTTTAACCCTTTCAGACAATTGGATTAATAATGGATAGGTGACATAATTGACGCCTCTCCATTATTAATCTGGCTTAATGTCACCTTACAATAGCAAGGTGGCATTAACCCTTCATTACCCCATATCCCACCGCTACACGGGAGTGGGAAGAGAGTGGCCAAGTGCCAGAATAGGCGCATCTTCCAGATGTGCCTTTTCTGGGGTGGCTGGGGGCAGATGTTTTTAGCCATGGGGGGGCTAATAACCATGGACCCTCTCCTGGCTATTAATATCTGCCCTCAGTCACTGGCTTTACTACTCTGGCGGAGAAAATTGCGCGGGAGCCCACGCCAATTTTTTCCGCCATTTAACCCTTTATTTGAGCAGCTACAGCGGCCAAATTTTGCACATACACACTACTAACATTAGTAGTGTGGAATATGCAAAAAAAGGGGGATATGAGATGGTTTACTGTATGTAAACTGTTGTGTATCCGCTTTTTGGGCTCCCCTGGTGGTTGCTGGTGGTACTGGTGACTTGTTTGCACTTTGCTTCTTCTGTTCACCTGCTTCCATCAGTGTTTGGGAGTTTCCTATTTAGCCTTGCTCTCCAGTCATTTCCTTGCCGGTCATCATTGTAACCAGAGCCTTCGGTTGCATGTTCCTGCTACTAGTCTGCTGATCAGCTAAGTGGACTTTGTCCTTTTGTTTTGTACCTTTTGTCCAGTTTGCAGTTTTTGTAATTCTCTGTAGCTGGAAGCTCTTGCGGGCTGAAATTGCCACTCCTGTGTCATGAGTTGACACAGGAGTCTTAAAGTAATTTCAGGATGGTTTTTGAAAGGGTTTTCAGTTGACCGTGAAGTCCTCTTTTGTATCCTTCTGCTATCTAGTAAGTGGACCTCTCTTTGCTAAATCTACTTTCATACTGTATGTCTTTTCCTCTTAATTCACCGTTATTACATGTGGGGGGCTGCTATCATCTTTTGGGGTATTTCCCTAGAGGTAAGCCAGGTCTGTTTCTTCCTCTACCAGGCGTAGTTAGTCCTCCGGCTGGCGCGTGGCATATAGGAAGCCGTAGGTATGCTCCCTGGCTACTGTTAGTTGTGTGGTAGATTTAGCTCACGGTCAACTCGAGTTTCCATCACCCGAGAGCTCGTTCGTTACTTATGTGTTTTTTACGTTCCCTTGCCATTGGGAACCATGACAGTATGACCGGCCTACAAAGTGTTAATTGTTTGGGCTGAAGCAGGAGAAAAAGAAGTGTTGAAAGGAAATTTTTTTTTTTTCTTTCCCTCAGAGTTTTGCTGCCTAGCCCTTAATTGCTGTCTAGCTGCTTCTTACCTCCTCTTAACCCTTGAATGGCTCTGACCTTAGCTGTTTAACATGGATGTCCAGAGTTTGGCTGCAGGTTTAAATAATCTTGCTACGAAGGTTCAAAATTTACAAGATTTTGTTATACATGCTCCTATTTCTGAACCTAAAATCCCTACACCAGAGGTGTTTTCCGGAGATAGATCTCGGTTTTTGAATTTCAAATATAATTGTAAATTATTCCTTTCTCTCAGACCTCACTCCTCAGGAGATCCTGTCCAGCAGGTTAAGATTGTAATCTCTTTGCTGCGAGGTGACCCTCAAAATTGGGCATTTTCATTGGCACCAGGGGATCCTGCGTTGCTCAATGTGGATGCGTTTTTCCTGGCTTTAGGGTTGCTTTATGAGGAACCTAATTTGGAGATTCAAGCTGAAAAAGCTTTGATAGCCCTATCTCAAGGGGAAGATGAAGCGGAGATATACTGCCAAAAATTTCGTAGGTGGTCTGTGCTTACTCAGTGGAATGAGTGCGCCTTAGCGGCAAATTTCAGAGAGGGCCTTTCTGATGCCGTTAAAGATGTTATGGTCGGGTTCCCTGCGCCTACAGGTCTGAATGAGTCCATGACAATGGCAATTCAGATTGATCGGCGTTTGCGGGAGCGCAAACCCGTGCACCATTTGGCGGTATCTTCTGAAGAGACGCCAGAGAAAATGCAATGTGACAGAGTTATGTCCAGAAGCGAGCGGCAGAATTATAGGCGTAAAAATGGGTTATGCTTCTATTGTGGTGATTCTGCTCATGTTATATCGGCATGCTCTAAGCGTACTAAGAAGGTTGACAAGTCCATTTCAATTGGCACTTTACAGTCCAAATTTATTTTGTCTGTAACCTTGATTTGTTCATTATCAGTTATTACCGTGGATGCCTATGTGGACTCGGGCGCCGCTCTGAGTCTTATGGACTGGTCCTTTGCCAGGCGCTGTGGGTTTGATTTAGAGCCTCTGGAAGTCCCTATAGCTTTGAAGGGTATTGATTCTACACCTTTGGCTTGTAATAAACCACAGTTCTGGACGCAAGTGACTATGCGTATGACTCCAGACCATCAGGAGGTGATTCGCTTCCTTGTGTTGTACAATTTACATGATGTTTTGGTGCTTGGATTACCATGGTTACAGTCTCATAACCCAGTCCTTGACTGGAAGGCTATGTCTGTGTTAAGCTGGGGATGTCGGGGGGCTCATGGGGACACTCCTATGGTGTCCATTTCGTCATCTATTCCATCTGAGATTCCGGCATTTTTGTCTGATTATCGTGATATTTTTGAAGAGCCTAAGATTGGTTCACTCCCTCCTCACAGGGATTGTGATTGCGCCATAGATCTGATTCCTGGCAGTAAATTTCCAAAGGGTCGTTTGTTTAACCTATCTGTACCTGAACATGCTGCTATGCGCGAGTATATTAAGGAGTCCCTGGAAAAGGGACATATTCGTCCTTCTTCATCACCTTTAGGAGCCGGTTTTTTCTTTGTCTCTAAAAAGGATGGCTCTCTGAGGCCTTGTATTGATTATCGTCTCCTGAATAAAATTACAGTCAAATATCAGTATCCGTTGCCTTTGCTGACTGATTTGTTTGCTCGCATAAGTGGGGCTAAGTGGTTCTCTAAGATTGATCTTCGTGGGGCGTATAATTTGGTGCGAATTAAGCAGGGGGATGAGTGGAAGACCGCATTTAATATGCCTGAGGGCCATTTTGAGTATTTGGTAATGCCTTTCGGCCTTTCTAATGCACCTTCTGTCTTTCAGTCCTTAATGCATGATATTTTCCGGGAATATTTGGATAAATTTATGATTGTGTACTTGGATGATATTTTGATTTTTTCTGATGACTGGGAGTCTCATGTTCAGCAGGTCAGGAGGGTTTTTCAGGTTTTGCGGGAGAATTCTTTGTGTGTAAAGGGTTCAAAGTGTGTTTTTGGGGTTCAAAAAATTTCATTTTTGGGGTATATTTTTTCCCCTTCTTCTATTGAGATGGACCCTGGCAAGGTTCAGGCTATTTACGACTGGACGCAGCCTACTTCTCTGAAGAGTCTCCAGAAATTCTTGGGCTTTGCTAATTTTTATCGTCGATTTATAGCTGGTTTTTCTGGCGTTGCTAAACCTCTGACGGATTTGACCAAAAAGGGTGCTGATGTTGCCAATTGGTCCCCTGCTGCCGTGGAGGCCTTTCGGGAGCTTAAGTGCCGCTTTTTGTCTGCCCCTGTGTTGCGCCAGCCTGATGTTTCTCTTCCCTTTCAGGTTGAGGTCGATGCTTCTGAGATCGGAGCGGGGGCGGTTTTGTCGCAGAAAAGTTCCGACTGCTCAGTGATGAGACCTTGTGCGTTCTTTTCGCGAAAATTTTCGGCCGCCGAGCGAAACTATGATGTTGGTAATCGGGAGCTTTTGGCCATGAAGTGGGCATTTGAGGAGTGGCGTCATTGGCTTGAGGGTGCCAGACATCAGGTGGTAGTTTTGACTGATCACAAGAATTTAATTTATTTGGAGTCTGCCAGGCGCCTGAATCCTAGACAGGCACGTTGGTCGTTGTTCTTTTCCCGGTTTAATTTTGTGGTCTCGTACTTACCGGGTTCTAGGAATGTGAAAGCAGATGCTCTTTCTAGGAGTTTTGAGCCTGACTCTCCTGGGAATTCTGAACCTGCTGGTGTCCTTAAGGATGGAGTGGTTTTGTCTGCTGTCTCTCCAGATTTGCGAAGTGCTTTGCAAGAATTTCAGGCGGATAGACCTGATCGTTGTCCGTCTGGTAGACTGTTTGTTCCTGACGAGTGGACCACTAGAGACATCTTTCGCTATCCATAATGTGTTCCATCGGTCGTTGTTGCGGAGATATGAGGTACCGGTGTTTCCTTCTACTGAACCTCCTGCTCCTGTGCTGGTGGAGGGTGAATTGGAGTACGTCGTGGAGAAGATCTTGGACTCCCGTATTTCCAGACGGAGACTTCAATATCTGGTTAAATGGAAAGGCTATGGTCAGGAAGATAATTCTTGGGTAACTGCCTCTGATGTTCATGCCTCGGATTTGGTTCGTGCCTTTCATAGGGCTCATCCAGATCGCCCTGGCGGTTCTTGTGAGGGTTCGGTGCCCCCTCCTTAAGGGGAGGGTACTGTTGTGTATCCGCTTTTTGGGCTCCCCTGGTGGTTTCTGGTGGTACTGGTGACTTGTTTGCACTTTGCTTCTTCTGTTCACCTGCTTCCATCAGTGTTTGGGAGTTTCCTATTTAGCCTTGCTCTCCAGTCATTTCCTTGCCGGTCATCATTGTAACCAGAGCCTTCGGTTGCATGTTCCTGCTACTAGTCTGCTGATCAGCTAAGTGGACTTTGTCCTTTTGTTTTGTACCTTTTGTCCAGTTTGCAGTTTTTGTAATTCTCTGTAGCTGGAAGCTCTTGCGGGCTGAAATTGCCACTCCTGTGTCATGAGTTGACACAGGAGTCTTAAACTAATTTCAGGATGGTTTTTGAAAGGGTTTTCAGTTGACCGTGAAGTCCTCTTTTGTATCCTTCTGCTATCTAGTAAGTGGACCTCTCTTTGCTAAATCTACTTTCATACTGTGTATGTCTTTTCCTCTTAATTCACCGTTATTACATGTGGGGGGCTGCTATCATCTTTTGGGGTATTTCCCTAGAGGTAAGCCAGGTCTGTTTCTTCCTCTACCAGGCGTAGTTAGTCCTCCGGCTGGCGCGTGGCATATAGGAAGCCGTAGGTATGCTCCCTGGCTACTGTTAGTTGTGTGGTAGATTTAGCTCACGGTCAACTCGAGTTTCCATCACCCGAGAGCTCGTTCGTTACTTATGTGTTTTTTACGTTCCCTTGCCATTGGGAACCATGACAGTAAACCATGTCTCATATCCTGTTGGGTTTAGGCAGGAGAAATGAGAAGCCGGCAATTGAATTACCGGCTTTTCTATAGAACACCGCTGCGTATTTCTCGCAATGCACACGCATGGTCCGTGTATAATCCGATTTTTTTCGCGCACCCATAGACTTGCATTGGCGAGTCTCGGCCGAGATACGCTGACAATCGCAGCCTGATGCGAGTTCCCTCGCATCCGAAATACAGTGGAGAAAATATTGGATGATGGGAGCTGGACCATAGATTAACATTGGGCCGAGTGCTATGCGATATTTTATCGCATAGCACTCGTCCGTATTACGGTCTAGTGTGACCCCGGCCTTACTCGCATTAACTATCACATGATCTATCAAAACGAATCATGTGACATGTCATGTGAATACATTAGGTACCTGGGTGGGGAGCTGACTTTTAAACTGCCCGGGGCCTTGACCTTAATCCGTCCCTGACTCCACAAGTGATTTTATTGTAATTTTGCAACAGTTTTTTTTTTTAGCATAATTTGAAAAAAATCTGCAGATGTAAATCATATAGGTACAGTCATTATGTGTAAAGCATGTCATACTGTTTGCATTAGTAATAGTAGTTCTAGAAATGTTTTTGAAAAACGTTATTTACAAAAGCTGTGACTAATTTTGTTAATTAAAAAGTTGGAAGTCAGGCCGCATCCTAAATAAATAACGTCTCTATGGACAACAGGGTGCCCGTCCACACCAGGGGATCCATCCCAGTATAAAGTCCAAATGCAAAAGAAGAAACGGACAGCACCACAGCAATTGTGACAGAACAGCTTACGTGTTTATTCTGCCATCTGCAACGTTTCGGTCCTGAGACCTTTATCAAGCATAGTGAAAAGACCATATAACCACCATTATATACCATCTGACCCAACCCATCAATTAACTAGTAACCAATGGGGTAGCCATGTGCAATTAGAAAAAACAACATTAAATATAACAGACATATACACAGTAAAAAACAATAAACAATAACCAGCCCTCTGTATATACTAACTACTAACATAGTTCAACTTACTCTGATCGTTCTCTACTATTGAATTGCGCCCATAAATCCACATAAACATCCCCAGAGTCCATGGTGTAAACACCAATCGCACCAATCAGAGCATAGCATCAGTGATTGCCATAGCAGCATGGGAGTGTTCCTAGCGGTAACAGTCCAATCGATTCTCCAGCTCTCGCATCATGTGACCGCCAGCTCCCCAGCATGCAATGTTCAGCAGTCCACCAATCCAAGGAGTGATTTCTCCAATGAGTACGCCCACTCATGTCCATCACTGTGCGCACATCATCGGCTTACAGGAATCTTATGCGCATGTCACAGATCCGAAATTACAACACTACACCGGTGCGCACCTTTGATCCTGGTGTAGTGTTGTAATTTCGGATCTGTGACATGCGCATAAGATTCCTGTAAGCCGATGACGTGCGCACAGTGATGGACATGAGTGGGCGTACTCATTGGAGATGACACGTCGAGAAATCACTCCTTGGATTGGTGGACTGCTGAACATTGCATGCTGGGGAGCTGGCGGTCACATGATGCGAGAGCTGGAGAATCGATTGGACTGTTACCGCTAGGAACACTCCCATGCTGCTATGGCAATCACTGATGCTATGCTCTGATTGGTGCGATTGGTGTTTACACCATGGACTCTGGGGATGTTTATGTGGATTTATGGGCGCAATTCAATAGTAGAGAACGATCAGAGTAAGTTGAACTATGTTAGTAGTTAGTATATACAGAGGGCTGGTTATTGGTTATTGTTTTTTACTGTGTATATGTCTGTTATATTTAATGTTGTTTTTTCTAATTGCACATGGCTACCCCATTGGTTACTAGTTAATTGATGGGTTGGGTCAGATGGTATATAATGGTGGTTATATGGTCTTTTCACTATGCTTGATAAAGGTCTCAGGACCGAAACGTTGCAGATGGCAGAATAAACACATAAGCTGTTCTGTCACAATTGCTGTGGTGCTGTCCGTTTCTTCTTTTTAATTTTGTTAATTGCCCATATAAGAGCAGTGTAACACACAATTTCTGGAAATTATATGTTTCTTTACTATCAAACAATTTATTATTATTTTCTTTTGTTACAGCAGTATCTGATAATATAAGTCACACTTACTGCGGAGCAAATAACTGTCCCGTGTTCACAGTTGAAATTAGCAATGCCACATCATCAGATTCTGGAATATCAGACAACCTGCATTATACTCTAATGGGCATTTATACAGGTAAGTGTCATTATAACAAATAGTATTTTAAAAATATCAGGAAATAATATTCAGACAATGTCGGGAAATGCATATTTCTATTTCCATATAAATAACAGAAATACAATAAATAAAAAAGTGCCTGACATACCTGCATGCCAAAAATCAGATTCTCCAGATAGACCCCATTACAGTCATTGGCGTCTATTTGATTTCTGTCATGGTGTCAGGCATTTACTAGACAAAATTGCACAGAAACACCTGCTGACAGTCAGGACTCCTAACAGAAGAGAATGCAGATTTATTGTGACTAAAGAGACAATTAACCCATAACAAAAGATATCATTACATCTGTAATAGTGCAAACTAATTAACTGTCACATTAGTTGCCATGAAGAAAATACATTATCATGAGTGCAGTGAAGTAAAAAATAAACTAAAATTGCTACATTGTCAATATTACACTAAAAAATTTTTTAACAGCAATGAAAAGCACAATTTCATCAATTGTAAAAGTAATTAAAAAAAAAGTGTTTCAAAATACGAAAAAAAAATGTTCATACAAATAAACTAAAACATTTGATTGTACAAGTGTTATATAAAGACATTTTTAGTATCAGACTTCATAATAGTATCTAATATATAATTGCCTAGAATACTACTTCCTGCAATTTGTGCCAACTTCCGTGGCTTTGTCCGGAGCTAATGTCCGGAGCTAATGTCCGGAGCTAATGTCCGGAGCTAATGTCCAGAGCTAATGTCCGGAGATAAGTGACGTCACCAGTGTCCTACACCCAGGCAGAGCACAGGGGCCCCAGGCAGCATATGGGGCCCCAGGCAGAGCACAGGGGCCCCAGGCAGCATATGGGGCCCCAGGCAGAGCACAGTGGTCCCAGGCAGAGCACAGGGGCCCCAGGCAGCCTATGGGGCCCCAGGCAGAGCACAGTGGCCCCAGGCAGAGCACAGGGGCCCCAGGCAGCATATGGGGCCCCAGGCAGAGCACAGGGGCCCCAGGCAGCATATGGGACCCCAGGCAGAGCACAGTGGCCCCAGGCAGAGCACAGGGGCCCCAGGCAGAACATGGGGCCCCAGGCAGAGCACAGGGGCCCCAGGCAGAGCACAGGGGCCCCAGGCAGCATATGGGGCCCCAGGCAGAGCACAGGGGCCCCAGGCAGCATATGGGGCCCCAGGCAGAGCACAGTGGCCCCAGGCAGAGCACAGGGGCCCCAGGCAGCATATGGGGCCCCAGGCAGAGCACAGTGGTTCCAGGCAGAGCACAGGGGCCCCAGGCAGCTTATGGGGCCCCAGGCAGAGCACAGTGGCCCCAGGCAGAACATGGGGCCCCAGGCAGAGCACAGTGGCCCCAGGCAGAGCACAGGGGCCCCAGGCAGAGCACAGGGGCCCCAGGCAGCAAATGGGGCCCCAGGCAGAGCACAGGGGCCCCAGGCAGCATATGGGGCCCCAGGCAGAGCACAGTGGTCCCAGGCAGAGCACAGGGGCCCCAGGCAGCCTATGGGGCCCCAGGCAGAGCACAGTGGCCCCAGGCAGAACATGGGGCCCCAGGCAGAGCACAGGGGCCCCAGGCAGAGCACAGGGGCCCCAGGCAGCATATGGGGCCCCAGGCAGAGCACAGTGGTCCCAGGTAGAGCACAGGGGCCCCAGGCAGCCTATGGGGCCCCAGGCAGAGCACAGGGGCCCCAGGCAGCATATGGGGCCCCAGGCAGAGCACAGTGGCCCCAGGCAGAGCACAGGGGCCCCAGGCAGAACATGGGGCCCCAGGCAGAGCACAGGGGCCCCAGGCAGAGAACAGGGGCCCCAGGCAGCATATGGTGCCCCAGGCAGAGCACAGGGGCCCCAGGCAGCATATGGGGCCCCAGGCAGAGCACAGCGATATTTTGGACCACTGTGCGGTGTTTCAGACCCCCTGTGTGATGTCTGGGGCCCTGTTCTTAAGTATATTAAAGATTAAAGTAACGTATATTAAAGTATATTATAGATCAAATTTGACACGTTTATGAGCACCATTGAGTGATATACTCAAGAATGACATAATTTTTCAACATTTTATGGTTTCAAACTGTAAACACTCAGAGTTTTTTTTACTTCAACCAGAAAACCTTAACGGTTCATAAAAAACTTGACTGTTCAGGATATGATAAAAGTCATAGTATTCTGAATCTTTAACTTATAAAGATACCTTTACATGGGGTGATTATTGGTTCCAGAGAGGCTTTCGGCCGATAATCGTACACATGGCTGGTGACAGGACAATACAATATAAACGTTCAAAGGTAAACACTGATAACATTAAAATCTAATATATAATTGCCTAGAATACTACTTCCGGCAATTTGTGCCAACTTCCGTGGCTTTGTCCGGAGATAATGTCCGGAGATAAGTGACGTCACCAGTGTCCTACACCCGCTCAGGGTGGACAAAGATATATGCCTTCGTGGTGCGCGGCACTTTTCTGATTGGTTGCCGCCTGCCGCGAGTGACCAATCAGAAATGTGCCGTACTGTCAAGAATTGTCAAGAGCTGGTGAGTGCAGCCATTTTTTGTTCTTTCTTACTATTATTTATTAATTGTATTATTCTTACATTTGAATAAATAAAGTATATATGGATTCTAGACTCCCGATTCTTTAGAATCGGGCTGCCATCTAGTATTACAATAAATATTTTAAAACATGAGGCAAATGGTAATATAAACATTTTCTCTAACAAATTAATATATGCCCCCCAGGCAGTGGACTACACATGCACAAACATTTTGTGATTTGTTAAAAAGAACCTGTCAAGTGAAAAAACACTATTAAGCTGCAGATATGGAGTTATTCTGTAAGTTAATAATACTCTGAACCTGTCTGGCACCCACACTTAAACCCTCACTGCCTTAGGGCTGTCCCACACGTCCAGATAATTCCGGTACCGGAAAAAATCGGTACCGGAGTTATCCGTGTCCGTGTGCCCCTGCGTTTCTGGTGAACATCAGTGTGGCACACGTGTGCCGCCCGTGTGCCCACTGGGTACCACACGCACTGTGCTGGGTACCACACGTACTACCAGCATCTGGTGCTGAATCCGCAATTCATATGTTCCCTGCAGCAGCGTTTGCTGCAGAGAAAATATGAATAATAGTGTTTAAAATAAAGATCTATGTGTCCGCCGCCCCCCCACCCCCTGTGCGCCCCCCCACCCCCTGTGCGCCCCCCTGCTGTTCAGAAAATACTCACCCGCTCCCTCGTTGGCTGTCGGTGCTTCCTGGTCTGGCCACGGCTTCCAGCCTTCCACTGTATGCGGTCACGTGGGGCCGCTCATTTACAGTCATGAATAGGCGGCTCCACCCCTATGGGAGGTGGAGCCACATATTCATGACTCTAATCGTCGGCCCCACGTGACCGCATACAGTAGAAGGGCCGGCCAGCACAGAACACTGCGAGGGAGCGGGTGAGTATTTTCAGAACAGCGGGAGGATGCACAGGGGGTGGGAGGATGCACAGGGGGTGGGAGGGCGGGGGACACATAGATCTTTATTTTAAACACTATTATTCATATTTTCTCTGCAGCAAACGCTGCTGCAGGGAACATATGAATGGCGGATTCAGCACCAGTTGGGGGGACAGCGCTTACTGCAGCGCTGTCTCCTGCATGCCACACAGACTGCAAACGGAGAAGGTCCGTGTGTGGTCCGTGTTTTACACGGACCCATTGACTTTAATGGGTCCGTGTAATATGTGCGCTCCCACGAACACTGACATGTCTCCGTGTTTGGCACACGGAGACACGGTCCGCAAAAAATCAATGACATCTGCACAGATGCATTGATTTTTATGGGTCTACGTGTGTCAGTGTCTCCGGTACGTGAGGAAACTGTCACCTCACGTACCGGAGCCACTGACATGTGAAACCGGCCTTACTGGAGAAAATGCACTTTATTTTCCCTGGCAGTGTTTGGATTTCAGTATTAAGGGTGGCCCCAGCATAGTTTCAGTAAAGCACTTGGCACTCAGAGATTCATTTGCAAAAAACGTAAGAGTTTTGTTTATTTATGCGACCAGTTCGAGAGTGTCTAAACGTTTTCGGTCATAAGACCTTCATCAGAAACATCTCTCATGGAGCTCGGAGGTTCTGAAGGTTGTGAGGGAGGTAGAGCGCTCTTGGGAGGGCAAAAAGGCCGCTGCAGGAGATGGCGCGAATAATCCGGGTCCGGGGAGCCGAGGTACTGAGGGGCCGGTGTAGCCAGAAGCCGAGCGGCTTCTGGCTACACCGGCCCCTCAGTACCTCGGCTCCCCGGACCCGGATTATTCGCGCCATCTCCTGCAGCGGCCTTTTTGCCCTCCCAAGAGCGCTCTACCTCCCTCACAACCTTCAGAACCTCCGAGCTCCATGAGAGATGTTTCTGATGAAGGTCTTATGACCGAAAACGTTTAGACACTCTCGAACTGGTCGCATAAATAAACAAAACTCTTACGTTTTTTGCAAATGAATCTCTGAGTGCCAAGTGCTTTATTGTCTATATACGGGTTGGATACCCTACTTGTGCACCACCCAGGAACCTTGAGTGCCGTGAACTCTTGACATACCCAGCATAGTTTCAGTCACTTTTCTGTGTACAGAGAGCAACGGCAGTAACCACACTCCCGTCACTAACTGACAGCTCGCTCATCATTATGGTCGGCTGTCAGTCAGTGCAAGGGGCGTTCGTTACAAATAGTGTTGAGCATTGCGATGCTGCAAATATCGGGTATCGGCCGATATTCGCTGTATCAGAATTCCGATACCGAGTTCCGATATTTTTGTGATATCGGAAATCGGAATCTGAAGTTCCTGGGATCCATATTCATGTAAAAAATAAAGAATAAAAATAAAAATATGGTTATACTCACCCCTCCGACGGCCCCTGGCTCTCAGCGGTGCAACTGGCAGCCTCCGTTCCTAAGAATGCAGTGAGTCACACCAATCACAAGACCGCGACGTCATCGCAGGTCCTACACTCACTGCATTCTTAGTAACAGAGGCTGCCGGTTGCACCGCTGAGAGCCAGGGGCCGTCGGAGGGGTGAGTATATCCATATTTTTATATTTATTCTTTATTTTTTACATGAATATGGATCCCAGGGCCTGAAGGAGAGTTTCCTCTCCTTCAGACCCTGGGAACCATCCAGGATCGCTTCCGATATTTGTGTCCCATTGACATGCATTGGTATCGGGTATCGGTATCGGCGATATCCGATATTTTTTGGATATCGGCCAATCCAATCCGATACCGATACTTTTGCATATCGGAAGGTATCGCTCAACACTAGTTACAAATATTGATGGGTGAACCCGAGCAGTAAATTTTGGGTGTCCGTACCGAACACCTAGTGTTCAGGCACGGCCCCCGAACACAGACTACTCCAGGAAGTCCATGTTACTGTTTGGGTTCAGCACCCCGATTATAGGGTGTTTCCCATGCTGTCATGACAGCATGAGAAACACTGGCGGCTCTGATCGTCTGTAAAATAATTACCACCGGTCAGAGAGCTGCGATTCCCATGCTGTCAGATGACAGCATGAGCAAGCAGCTGTGACTGGCGGTAAAAATGTTACTTCTGGTCACACGCATCAGCTGATGAAAGAGTACTACTCCCGTCAGCCTATACCTGCTGTCGCTGATAACAGCGAGAGCAGGCACCACTGATGAGAGTATTCATCAGCCAGCGCCAGCGCTAAAAATAAAAAAATAAAATAAAATGACGTGAGATCTATTCTATTTTTGATAACTAGTGCTGGCAAAACTGACAGCTGCGGGCTGCAACCATCAGTTGTCAGCTTCATCATGGCTGGTTATTAAGAATTTAGGGGTACCCATGTCATTTTTTAAAATTATTTAAATAAATAAATAAAAAAGTGTGGGGTCCTCTCCATTTTCGACAACCAGCCAAGCTAAAGCAGACAGTTGGGGGCTGGTATTCTCAGGCTGGTAAGGGGCCATGGACATTGGCTCCCACAGCCTAAAAATAGAAGCCTGCAGCCTCCTAGAAAAGTCAACAGCAGGAGTAGGGTGATGGGATAAGTACTTGCATCAGCCGACACCTTTGTGACCAACGGTAAACTTTTATCGCCAGTCACAGCTGCTGAGAAACGCAGCTCTTGCGATAATGATCTTACTGCCAATTATAGGCAGTGTTTCTTGTGTTGTCATGCAGATGGCAGCATTTCAAACAATGTATGTTCAGGCCCCCCTTTCATCTAAATGGGGTCTGGTTTGGGGTTCAGGTACCATTCTGGTACCAGAACCAAAAATTTTTAAAATGTTTGTCTGAACCCGCCAGACCCGAATATCAGTAGTTTGCCCATCACTAGTCACAATCACCGCTCTCTATTTACAGAACAGTGACAACCCATCCAATCACACAGACAAATAAATCAAACCACAGCTATCCATAAGTTATGTGTAATAATGAGAAATGCCACAGGGAAAAAGTATTGAACTTGCTTACTGAAATTTATTTAATTCTTCACAAAATAGCCTTCATTGGTGATGACTAGGGTTGAGCGACTTATTTTTATAGGATCGGGTCGGGTTTCACGAAACCCGACTTTCTCTAAAGTCGGGTCGAGTGAAATCGGCTGATCCTATAAAAAAAGTCGGGGTCGGGGTCGGCCGAAAGACGAAACCCAATGCAGTGCAATGGGTTACTCTGGTTCCCAGGGTCTGAAGGAGAGGAAACTCTCCTTCAGGCCCTGGGATCCATATTAATGTGTAAAATAAAGATTGGTCGCGTGGCGGTCACGTGACCGCTCCGCGACCAATCACAGGTCGCGACGTCATCTAAGGACTTTCAAGCGCTTGAAAGACCTTAGATGACGTCACGGCTTGTGATTGGTCGCGTTGCGGTCACGTGACCGCTCCGCGACCAATCACAGGCCGCGACGTCATCTAAGGACTTTCAAGCGCTCATTCTTATGAACGGAAGCTGGCGGTTAGTACCAGGGCGCATCCGAGGGTGAGTATATCAATATTTTTTATTTTGATTCTTTATTTTACACTTAAATATGGATTCCGATACCGATTCCCGATATCACAAACATATCGGAACTCGATATCGGAATTCCGATACCAGATTCAGAAGATCGCCGACCTCATGGCCGACCCCACACAGGGGTCGGGTCGGGTTTCATGAAACCCGACTTTGCCAAAAGTCGGCGACTTCTGAAAATGGCCGACCCGTTTCTCTCAACCCTAGTGATGACAGCTTCAATACACCTCCTGTAAGAAGAAACTTGTTTCACGCGTTGCTCAGGTGTGATTTTGGCACATTCTTCAAATACTGAAGGTTCCGTCGCACCTATGAACGCTGTGCTTTAGTTACTTCCAAAAATGTTTATAGGATTCAGGTTAGGTGATTGGCTAGGGCATTCCAGCAGCTTTATATTCTTTCTCTGTAACCAGTTGAGAGTTTCTTTGGCGGCGTGTTTGGGATCATTGTCTTGCTGAAATGCCCACCCTCGCTTTATCTTTCTCTTTCTGGTAGATTGAAGCAGATTTTTAGCAAGAATGTCTCGGTACATTTGTCCATTCACCCTTTCTTCAATTACGTGAAGTTTGCCAGTGTTGTAAGTTGAAAAAAGCTCAACATTATAATGTTCTCACCTCTAAACTTCAGTGTTGTTATGGAGTTTTTGAGAATATATGCAGTACTTTTTGGCCTACAAACATGGTGTGCATTATGTCATCCAAAGAGTTCAATTTTGGTCTCATCTGACCAGACTATATTCTCCAAGTATTTCTCAGGCTTATCTAAATGTTGAGCAAACATTCAATGCACTTGAATATGTTTTTTGCTCAGTAATGGAGCCCTACATGGTGAGCCTGTGCAATGGGCATGGAGGTTGAGTACAATACTTATAGTTTTCTTTGCAACAATTGTACGTGCTTGTCACGGTTCACATCGTGCTGCCAACAATATGTCAGGGATCCCAACAATATGTCAGGGATCCCGGGGAGGATACCTGTATCGCTCCCACTACTCACACTAATTTGTCACAAACGGGGTTTTTGGTTGCCCCTGGTTCCTTCCGAAAGGGGATTTATCTATATCCCACTTCCCAGTTCCGGCTAAAAACTTGCAGCTCTCTGGCACACCTTTACCCTCAGGGCAGATTAGGTACTGCACCTATGGTAATTAGTCGCCAGAAAGGTTGCCAGCTATGTACTGGCTATTGGGCATGCTGCAGCAAGGGCGATATAACTACTCCCACACAGGCGGGAACAATAATTATCAATGCCGCCATCACTACAAAGATTCCCAATCGCACAGAGCAAAGTATGCTGCCACCAGCTCCAATTCCACAAGGGTTAATGGGTCTGGAGCCAACCCAAAACAGTAGTGTAATTCACTTCAGAGGAAGCGGCAGTTCATTTATAGAGCAGAGAGTGACAAGCTAGCAAATTATATGTTTTACTCCATAAAAAGGTAGGCAGTGTTTACAAAGTATAAAATATATTATAAAGAAGACAAAATCATGTGTACATTACCGATTACAAATAAAAAAGGATTAACATTGAAAAGAGAACTTACAGGTCGTTTTCTCATGGCATCATCATGGCAGCAGTGTGCTGGGGGGAAGGGTGAGCATATATCCAGATGCATAACACCCCTCTTTTTAGTAGCTAGACCCCTGGACAAAAGACACTGCAAACTTCTGTCTCACTAGGTTATCTCACAGTCCAAAACCAAGGCACTCCCCCTGTGGTGACATCACTTAGTGGCTGATGCCTCTCCCTTTACTTAGAATATGAAAGCTATTTTTATGCATATCTTGCTGTATGAAACTCGTTCAATAAATACCCAGGATCATGAGGTGCAGCACGTCGGGGCGATTATTTTAAGTGTAAATACGGATTAATTACATGACCTGCTTATGAAGAAATCCACTCTTTGCACTCATTGTGCTTAGCTTCTAGCGGTTTCATTGAGTGATAGATCTATCGAGGGACATCCGGAATATCTAATATATAATTGCCTAGAATACTACTTCCTGCAATTTGTGCCAACTTCCGTGGCTTTGTCTGGAGCTAATGTACGGAGATAATGTCCAGAGCTAATGTCCGGAGCTAATGTCCGGAGCTAATGTCCGGAGCTAATGTCCGGAGATAAGTGACGTCACCAGTGTCCTACACCCAGGCAGAGCACAGGGGCCCCAGGCAGCATATGGGGCCCCAGGCAGAGCACAGTGGTCCCAGGCAGAGCACAGGGGCCCCAGGCAGCCTATGGGGCCCCAGGCAGAGCACAGTGGCCCCAGGCAGAGCACAGGGGCCCCAGGCAGCATATGGGGCCCCAGGCAGAGCACAGGGGCCCCAGGCAGCATATGGGTCCCCAGGCAGAGCACAGTGGCCCCAGGCAGAGCACAGGGGCCCCAGGCAGAACATGGGGCCCCAGGCAGAGCACAGGGGCCCCAGGCAGAGCACAGGGGCCCCAGGCAGCTTATGGGGCCCCAGGCAGAGCACAGGGGCCCCAGGCAGAGCACAGGGTCCCCAGGCAGCATATGGGGCCCCAGGCAGAGCACAGGGGCCCCAGGCAGCTGATGGGGCCCCAGGCAGAGCACAGTGGCCCCAGGCAGAGCACAGGGGCCCCAGGCAGAACATGGGGCCCCAGGCAGAGCACAGGGGCCCCAGGCAGAGCACAGGGGCCCCAGGCAGCATATGGGGCCCCAGGCAGAGCACAGGGGCCCCAGGCAGCATATGGGGCCCCAGGCAGAGCACAGTGGCCCCAGGCAGCATATGGGGCCCCAGGCAGAGCACAGTGGCCCCAGGCAGAGCACAGGGGCCCCAGGCAGCATATGGGGCCCCAGGCAGAGCACAGTGGTCCCAGGCAGAGCACAGGGGCCCCAGGCAGCTTATGGGGCCCCAGGCAGATCACAGTGGCCCCAGGCAGAACATGGGGCCCCAGGCAGAGCACAGTGGCCCCAGGCAGAGCACAGGGGCCCCAGGCAGAACATGGGGCCCCAGGCAGAGCACAGGGGCCCCAGGCAGAGCACAGGGGCCCCAGGCAGCATATGGGGCCCCAGGCAGAGCACAGGGGCCCCAGGCAGCGCACAGTGGCCCCAGGCAGAGCACAGGGGCCCCAGGCAGCATATGGGGCCCCAGGCAGAGCACAGTGGTCCCAGGCAGAGCACAGGGGCCCCAGGCAGCCTATGGGGCCCCAGGCAGAGCACAGTGGCCCCAGGCAGAGCAAAGGGGCCCCAGGCAGCATATGGGGCCCCAGGCAGAGCACAGGGGCCCCAGGCAGCATATGGGTCCCCAGGCAGAGCACAGTGGCCCCAGGCAGAGCACAGGGGCCCCAGGCAGAACATGGGGCCCCAGGCAGAGCACAGGGGCCCCAGGCAGAGCACAGGGGCCCCAGGCAGCTTATGGGGCCCCAGGCAGAGCACAGGGGCCCCAGGCAGAGCACAGGGTCCCCAGGCAGCATATGGGGCCCCAGGCAGAGCACAGGGGCCCCAGGCAGCATATGGGGCCCCAGGCAGAGCACAGTGGCCCCAGGCAGAGCACAGGGGCCCCAGGCAGAACATGGGGCCCCAGGCAGAGCACAGGGGCCCCAGGCAGCATATGGGGCCCCAGGCAGAGCACAGGGGCCCCAGGCAGCATATGGGGCCCCAGGCAGAGCACAGTGGCCCCAGGCAGCATATGGGGCCCCAGGCAGAGCACAGTGGCCCCAGGCAGAGCACAGGGGCCCCAGGCAGCATATGGGGCCCCAGGCAGTGCACAGTAGTCCCAGGTAGAGCACAGGGGCCCCAGGCAGCCTATGGGGCCCCAGGCAGAGCACAGGGGCCCCAGGCAGCATATGGGGCCCCAGGCAGAGCACAGGGGCCTCAGGCAGCATATGGGGCCCCAGGCAGAGCACAGGGGCCCCAGGCAGAGCACAGGGGCCCCAGGCAGAGCACAGGGGCCCCAGGCAGCATATGGGGCCCCAGGCAGAGCACAGGGGCCCCAGGCAGAGCACAGGGGCCCCAGGCAGCATATGGGGCCCCAGGCAGAGCACAGTGGTCCCAGGCAGAGCACAGGGGCCCCAGGCAGCCTATGGGGCCCCAGGCAGAGCACAGTGGCCCCAGGCAGAGCACAGGGGCCCCAGGCAGCATATGGGGCCCCAGGCAGAGCACAGGGGCCCCAGGCAGCATATGGGTCCCCAGGCAGAGCACAGTGGCCCCAGGCAGAGCACAGGGGCCCCAGGCAGAACATGGTGCACCAGGCAGAGCACAGGGGCCCCAGGCAGAGCACAGGGGCCCCAGGCAGCTTATGGGGCCCCAGGCAGAGCACAGGGGCCCCAGGCAGAGCACAGGGTCCCCAGGCAGCATATGGGGCCCCAGGCAGAGCACAGGGGCCCCAGGCAGCATATGGGGCCCCAGGCAGAGCACAGTGGCCCCAGGCAGAGCACAGGGGCCCCAGGCAGAACATGGGGCCCCAGGCAGAGCACAGGGGCCCCAGGCAGAGCACAGGGGCCCCAGGCAGCATATGGGGCCCCAGGCAGAGCACAGTGGCCCCAGGCAGAACATGGGGCCCCAGGCAGAGCACAGTGGCCCCAGGCAGCATATGGGGCCCCAGGCATAGCACAGTGGCCCCAGGCAGAGCACAGGGGCCCCAGGCAGCATATGGAGCCCCAGGCAGAGCACAGTGGTCCCAGGCAGAGCACAGGGGCCCCAGGCAGCTTATGGGGCCCCAGGCAGATCACAGTGGCCCCAGGCAGAACATGGGGCCCCAGGCAGAGCACAGTGGCCCCAGGCAGAGCACAGGGGCCCCAGGCAGAACATGGGGCCCCAGGCAGAGCACAGGGGCCCCAGGCAGAGCACAGGGGCCCCAGGCAGCATATGGGGCCCCAGGCAGAGCACAGGGGCCCCAGGCAGCGCACAGTGGCCCCAGGCAGAGCACAGGGGCCCCAGGCAGCATATGGGGCCCCAGGCAGAGCACAGTGGTCCCAGGCAGAGCACAGGGGCCCCAGGCAGCCTATGGGGCCCCAGGCAGAGCACAGTGGCCCCAGGCAGAGCACAGGGGCCCCAGGCAGCATATGGGGCCCCAGGCAGAGCACAGGGGCCCCAGGCAGCATATGGGTCCCCAGGCAGAGCACAGTGGCCCCAGGCAGAGCACAGGGGCCCCAGGCAGAACATGGGGCCCCAGGCAGAGCACAGGGGCCGCAGGCAGAGCACAGGGGCCCCAGGCAGCTTATGGGGCCCCAGGCAGAGCACAGGGGCCCCAGGCAGAGCACAGGGTCCCCAGGCAGCATATGGGGCCCCAGGCAGAGCACAGGGGCCCCAGGCAGCATATGGGGCCCCAGGCAGAGCACAGTGGCCCCAGGCAGAGCACAGGGGCCCCAGGCAGAACATGGGGCCCCAGGCAGAGCACAGGGGCCCCAGGCAGAGCACAGGGGCCCCAGGCAGCATATGGGGCCCCAGGCAGAGCACAGGGGCCCCAGGCAGCATATGGGGCCCCAGGCAGAGCACAGTGGCCCCAGGCAGCATATGGGGCCCCAGGCAGAGCACAGTGGCCCCAGGCAGAGCACAGGGGCCCCAGGCAGCATATGGGGCCCCAGGCAGTGCACAGTAGTCCCAGGTAGAGCACAGGGGCCCCAGGCAGCCTATGGGGCCCCAGGCAGAGCACAGGGGCCCCAGGCAGCATATGGGGCCCCAGGCAGAGCACAGGGGCCTCAGGCAGCATATGGGGCCCCAGGCAGAGCACAGGGGCCCCAGGCAGAGCACAGGGGCCCCAGGCAGCATATGGGGCCCCAGGCAGAGCACAGGGGCCCCAGGCAGAGCACAGGGGCCCCAGGCAGCATATGGGGCCCCAGGCAGAGCACAGTGGCCCCAGGCAGAGCACAGGGGCCCCAGGCAGCATATGGGGCCCCAGGCAGAGCATAGTGGCCCCAGGCAGAGCACAGGGGCCCCAGGCAGAGCACAGGGGCCCCAGGCAGCATATGGGGCCCCAGGCAGAGCACAGTGGTCCCAGGTAGAGCACAGGGGCCCCAGGCAGCCTATGGGGCCCCAGGCAGAGCACAGGGGCCCCAGGCAGCATATGGGGCCCCAGGCAGAGCACAGGGGCCCCAGGCAGCATATGGGGCCCCAGGCAGAGCACAGCGATATTTTGGACCACTGTGCGGTGTTTCAGACCCCCTGTGTGATGTCTGGTGCCCTGTTCTTAAGTATATTAAAGATTAAAGTAACGTATATTAAAGTATATTATAGATCAAATTTGACACGTTTATGAGCACCATTGAGTGATATACTCAAGAATGACATAATTTTTCAACATTTTATGGTTTCAAACTGTAAACACTCAGAGTTTTTTTTACTTCAACCAGAAAACCTTAACGATTCATAAAAAACTTGACTGTTCAGGATATGATAAAAGTCATAGTATTCTGAATCTTTAACTTATAAAGATACCTTTACATGGGGTGATTATTGGTTCCAGAGAGGCTTTCGGCCGATAATCGTACACATGGCTGGTGACAGGACAATACAATATAAACGTTCAAAGGTAAACACTGATAACATTAAAATCTAATATATAATTGCCTAGAATACTACTTCCGGCAATTTGTGCCAACTTCCGTGGCTTTGTCCGGAGATAATGTCCGGAGATAAGTGACGTCACCAGCGTCCTACACCCGCTCAGGGTGGACAAAGATATATGCATTCGTGGTGCGTGGCACTTTTCTGATTGGTTGCCGCCTGCCGCGAGCGACCAATCAGAAATGTGCCGTACTGTCAAGAATTGTCAAAAGCTGGTGAGTGCAGCCATTTTTTGTTCTTTCTTACTATTATTTATTAATTGTATTATTCTTACATTTGAATAAATAAAGTATATATGGATTCTAGACTCCCGATTCTTTAGAATCGGGCTGCCATCTAGTGTAATTCATATATTTCTAGCCCAGGTCCGTGCCCATATATATCACGTTAATAGAACAAAGGAACTCAGGGCTTCTGTACCAGTTTTGGCTGGTATTCGATGGGAGGGGGAATGAGTAGTTTTAGGGAGATGTCTGCTATTTGCAGCTAAAAGCAATAAAAAAAAATTTGGGAGGCAGAAATGAGGGGTTTAGGATTCACACACACACAAGCAGGCAGAGTGAGAAGAAGGGTGGTCAGGATGGTCCACAGCGTGTGTCGGCTCAGCTTTAATGGACTTAGCAGAGCTCAGTGTGCATGATAATACACAATCAAATATCTCATGTTCCTGACACTGCTGCTTCCAGGTATTTCTGCAGCTCTCAACTGGTGGCCCTTGGCTCTGGAACAAATCTTCTGATTATTTTCACTCCTCTGTCTGAATCTTGTGCGGAGCACCTGGTCTTGGCCTGTTTATTTTGAAATTATTTGATTTCCACTTCTGGATTAGGGCCTCAACAGTGCTTACTGGAATTTTCAGTAGTTTAGAAATTCTTCTGTAACCAAAGCCATCAGTAAGTTTTGCAACAATAAGGTTGCAAATGTCTACAGATAGCTCATTGTTTTTACCCATAGTGATATGTTTTTCTCTGGCACCTTTATTAATGAGACACCTTTTTATAGGCCATTAGTTGAACCAGTTATTTTATTTTTCACTAAGTGGCAGGATTGCTTTCTAATTATTGCTAGATTTCAGCTGGTGTCATGACTTTCCATGGCATTTTGCACCTCTCTTTCTTCATGTGTTCAATATTTTTTTCCCTCTGTCATTTCTCATTATTACATATTTACAGTATTTTGTGACAAACATTTTTGGTTCAGATTCTAATTTTAACTATCTGTCTTTCTGTCTATCTCTTGTCTGTTTTGTGTAGGAAGTGGAGTAATTGCTGTAGTATTGGTTATATTTTTTTTGGACCAAATTGATATATCAGAGGACCAAAAACTAGAAAACAACAATTCAACTATTTGGAACTCACTACTTGGAACCATATATCAACTCAAAGACAAACGACAGTGTCTTCTTATACCTTTAACAATGTTCAGTGGTTTTCAGCAGGGGTTTCTTTCCAGTGACTACACCAAGGTATGTAAAATAGAAAAAATCTTTTAAAATTTGCTTTTTGCCATCATTTTGTCTTGATTATATATTATATATAATATCTTCTAGTTAGCAGAATTGCATAACTTTCCTTTACACCTACATGAGATTGGAACCCCAGCTTTTTGCTCTCCTCAGCCACAAACTGTTGCTAGGAGGCATTTGAATTAAAGGGCATCTCCATTCATAGACTTTAGCTGTACTGGAAAGAGATGATCATTACTGATTGACAGTTTTGTCTTTATTATGGTGCATAGAGAAAAAGCTGTCTGTCAGTAATGGATTGGAGGAGACAACCTTTAGAATATGAATAAAATACACTCCGGATAAATCACCGCATCGTATTAATAGACCAGGTTATTTATCTTGCAGAGACGGAGCATCTCCACAGATAAATAGACATGATGCAGTCTATAAAGACACGCCACATGTCCGGGCATGCAGGGCCGCTGAAAGCCCTGCACGCATAGTGGGGACGGGAATTCATAAAATCCCCTCCACTATGCTGTAACATCTGGATGCTGCGGATTGGATGCGGTGGCTGTACGCAGAGTTCAATCCACAGCAAATCCTGAAGGTTTCCTGAACATGGGAACATACCCTTAATAAACTTTTTGAATGTGGTTTTGAGCAGTTTAAGGGTTGCAGTTTTTTAAAGGGACTCTGTCAGCTCAAATTGGCGGGATATTAAAATGATTTCTTACGGTCAGATGGGCGGCGTATCCTCTTTATTTCTCCAACCCGTCCGTCCCTGTTTTCTGCATTATTTTCAGGAACAAGAGTATGCGTGCGCCATAGTTGGCGCGTGCGCCATGCAGTCTTCGGTGCCGCACGCGCAGTATGCTTTGCCCTAGTGCGGGCAAAGCCGAAAAGCATTATTGCGCATGTGCCCGTGCACTATGTCCCGGAACACAGCAAAATACTTCCGTGACATAGTGCGCAGTAATGCTTTTCGGCTTTGCCCACAAGACTGAATGGCGCACGCGCCAACTATGGCGCACGCATACTCTTATTTCCGAAAATGCGGAAAACAGGGACGGACGGGGTGGAGAAATAAGGAGGATATGCCGCCCATCTGACTGGTAAGAAATCATTTTAATATCCCGCCAATTTGAGCTGACAGAGTCCCTTTAAATGGTGTATTTTTAGGGTATTTTTTGTCACATTGGCCCCTCAAAGCGACATCAAATCTTATGTGATCTCTAAAAAATGGGTTTTGTAAATATTGTTGGAAAAATGAGAAATTGCTGATAAACTTTTAACTCCTTAACCCCCAAGGGTGGTTTGCATGTTAATGACAGGGCCAATTTTTACAATTCTGACCACCGTCCCTTCATGAGGTTATAACTGTGGAACGCTTTCTTGGATCCCGGTGATTCTGACTTTTTTTTTTACTCATGACATATTTTACTTCATGTTAGTGGTAAAATTTATTTTATATGACTTGCGTTTATTTGTGAAAAAAACGGAAATTTGGCAAAAATTTTGAAAATTTTGCAATTTTCCAACTTTGAATTTTCTTGCCCTTAAATCACAGAGATATGTCACACAAAATACTTAATAAGTAACATTTCCCACATGTTTAATTTACATCAGCACAATTTTGAAACCCATATATTTTTTGTTAGGAAGTTATAAGGGTTAAATGTTGACCAGCAAGTTCTCATTTTCACACCATTTTTTTTTTTTAGGAACCACATCACATTTGAAGTCACTTTGAGGAGTCTATATGATAGAAAATTCCTAAAAGTGACACCATTCTAAAAACTGCACCCCTCAAGGTGTTCAAACCAACATTCAAGAAGTTTATTAACCCTGCAGGTGCTTCACAGGAATTTTTGGAATGTTCAAAAACAAATTAACATTTATCTTTTTTTCACAAAAAAATTATTTCAGATCCAATATGTTTTATTTTACCAAGGGTAACAGGAGAAATTGGACCCCAAAAGTTGTTGTGCAATTTGTCCTGAGTAAGTTGGTACTCCATATGTGGTGGTAAATCACTGTTTGGGCGCATTGCAGAGCTCAGAAAGGAAGGAGCGCAGTTTCACTTTTCAATGCAAACTTGGCTGGAATTGAGATTGGACACCATGTCGCATTTGGAGAGCTCCTGATGTGCCTAAACAGTGGAAACTCCCCACAAGTGACATCATTTTGGAAAGTAGACCCCGTAAAGAACTTATCTAGATGTGCAGTGAGCACTTTGAACCCCCAAGTGCTTCACAGAAGTTTATAATGTAGAGCCGTAAAAATAAAAAAAATCATATTTTTTTCACAAAAATGATCTTTTTGCCCCCAATTTTTTTTTCCCAAGGGTAACAGGAGAATTTGGACAGCAAAACTTGTTGTACAATTTGTCCTGAGTATGCTGATACCCCATAAGTGGGAGAAAACTACTGGTTGGGCACACGTCGGGGCTTGGAAGGGAAGCAGTGGCGTTTTGGAATGCAGACTTTGATGGAATGGTCTGCAGGCATCATGCTGCGTTTGCAGAGCCATTGATGTGCCTAAACAGTAGAAACCCCCACAAATGACCCTATTTTGGAAACTAGACCCAAGGAGCTTATCTAGATGTGTTGTGATAACTTTGAACCCCCAAGTGTTTCACTAAAGTTTAAAACGCAGAGCCGGGAAAATAAAAAAAATATTTTTTTCCACAAAATTATTTTTTAGCCCCAATGTTTTACTTTCCCAAGGGTAACAAGAGAATTTGGACCTCAAAAGTTGTTGTGCAATCTGTTCTGAGTATGCTGTTACCCCAAATGTGGAGGTAAACCACTGTTTGGGAGCACGGCAGAGCTCGGAAGTGAAGGAGCACCATTTTACTTTTTCAAAGCAGAATTGTCTGAAATTGAGATCGGACACGATTTTGCGTTTGGAGAGCCCCTGATGTGACTAAACAGTGGAAACCCCCAATTCTAACTCCAACCCTAACCCCAACACACCCCTAATCCCAACCCTAACCATAACCCTTACCACACCCATAACTCTGACACACCCCTAATCCTTATCCCAACCATAATCCCAACCGTAAATATAATCCAAACCCTAACCCCAACTGTAGCCTCAACCCTAACCCTAACTTTAGCCCCCACCCTAACCATAACTCTAGCCCCAGCCCTAACCCTAACTATAGCCCCAACCCTAACCCTAACTTTAGCCCTAACCCTAATAGGAAAATGGAAATAAAAACATTTTTTAAATTTTATTATGTTTCCCTAACTAAGGGGGTGATAAAGGGGGTTTTGATTTAGTATTTATAGCAGGCTTTTATGTTTGGCAGCTGTCACACACTAAGACACTTTTTATTGGAAAAATAGTTTTTGCATCACCACATTTTGAGAGTCATGTGAGGTCTTATTTTTTGCGGAGCGAGTTGACATTTTTTATTGGTACTATTTTTGGGAACATTACTTTTTTATCACTTTTTATTACGATTTTTGGGAGGCAGAATGAACGAAAAACAGCAATTCATGAATTTTTTGGGGGCGGGGCGTTTATACTGTTCCATGTGTGGTAAAATTGATAAAGCAGTTTTATTCTTCGGATTATTACCATTACAGTGATACCTCATTTATATCTTTTTTTTAATGTTTTTGCACTTTTATACACTAAAAACTATTTTATATTATTTTATTTTATATAAAAAATAATTATTTTTGCATCGCTTTATCCTGAGGGTTAGAACTTTTTTATTTTTTTGCTGATGATGCTGTTTGGTGGCTCTTTTTTTGTGGGACAAGATGACTTTTTCAGCGATACCATGTTTATTTATATCCGTCTTTTTGATCGCGTATTATTCCACTTTTTGTTCGGTGGTATGATGATAAAGCGATGTTTTTTGCCTTGTTTTTTTAATTATTTTTTTATGGTGTTCACTGAGGGGGCTAAATAGTGGGACAGTTTAATATGTCGGGTCGTTACGGACACGGCAAAACTAAATATGTGTACTTTTATTGTTTTTTTTTATTTACATAATGAAATGTTTTTATTGGAACAATATTTATTTTTTGTTATTTAGGAATTTAAAAAAATATATTTTTACACAGTATAATATTTTTTTTTAAACTTTTTTACATTGTCCCAGGGTGGGACATCACTGTATAAAGTCAGATCGCTGATCTGACACTTTGCAGAGCACTGTATCAGATCAGCAATCTGACAGGCAGTGAAGGAGGATTCTCAGGTCCTGCTCTCAGCAGGCACTGACAAGCCACCTCACTGCAGGACCCGGAAGGAACCTGTGGCCATCTTGGATCCAGGGGTCTGCAGTCAGGGAGAACCTCAGAACAACATGATCACATCGCGTTGTTCTGAGGGTCCCAGGGAAGCACGCAGGGAGCCCCCTCCCTACATGATGTTTCTCTAAGCCCCTGGAATGCTGCAATCTTGTTTGATCACAGTGTTCCGGGGGTTAAAGTGCCGCGAGCGTTCGTGACTGCTCCTTGCACTTAGTCCGTGACTGCTCCTTGCACTTAGTCCCTGGTGTCAGCTGTAATAATCAGCTGACACCCAGCTGTGATCGGCTGCGCTCCCTCCGTGAGCGCGGCTGTTCGCTTATGACGTACTATCCCGTCCATGGGAATTAAGTCCCAGGTCACATGGACGGGATAGCACGTATGATGTCAGAATGGGGTTAATACTTCTAACTCTGTAGCAGAAAAATACATATTTTCAAAAATGATGCTGATGTTAAGTAGATATGTGCTAAATATTATTTCTGAACTATTTTGTGTCATATAACTCTCTGATTTAAAGGCATACAATTTCAAAGTTTGAAAATGTAGAAATTTTCTAACTTTTTGTCAAACTTTTGATATTTTTATAAATAATTCAAATGCTATCAACCTAAATTTACCACTAATATGAAGTACAATATATCAAGAAAAAGTGTACCTAAGTTACTGCCTTATAAAATGGCTCTGGTCAGAAATGAAAAATTTGCTAGGTCGGGAAGGTGAAAATAGGTTTTGGTGTGAAGGGGTTAAAGTATTCAATACCACATTTAGAAAATGTGTTAACCATTGAGGTGCTTCACATGAACTAATGCAAAGAAAAACGAAAAAATCTAAAATTACCTGATTTTTAACTAAAATGTTTTGTTTGCCTCAATGTTTTTATTTTTACAAGGTGTGATGCGAGAAAATGCACCAATTTGTTAAGCAAAATAAGCTGAATATGCTGATACTCAATATGTCAACAGAATCTACTGCTTAGGCACAGAGCATGGCATAGAAAGAAAGGAGTGCTAATTCACTTTTGAAGCAAATTTTGGCTGGAAATTGTGTACATGTGTAGCGTGACGGGGGGGGGGGCGATAGCCACGGGCGAGGCACTCATCTCCTTTTTTGCCCCGGAGTGCTACAGTTGAAACCAAAAGTTTACATACACTATATAAAAAGACACATATGCATGTTTTTCTCAGTATCTGACATGAAATTAGGATAAACCTTTCCTGTTTAAGGTCAATTAGGATTACCATAATTATTAATATTTGTCAAATGCCAGAATAATGAGAGTGAAAATGTTTTAAGGCATTTTTATTACTTACTGCAAAGTCAAAAGTTTACATACTGTAGTGCAGCGGGGTTGGTGCAATGTGACAGACAGGCAGTGACCCAGGAATGTTTAAAACAAATATGGTTTAATATCCAGAACTAACAAAGTAAACAGCACACGGTATCCTCCGGATCTCAGCCGGGAATGAAGATAGTCCATATCTGAGACTAGTTGCCGTGGGCGACTGCACCACCACTCTATGCTGAGGGGTGCCAGGCCTTTTGGCTTTGCTAAGCTCCATGTTACTTGACACAGGCTGAGCTTTGCAGAGACACCTGCTCTGCAAGTTTGCAAACCAAGACTGACACACCCAACCCTTTCCTGAAATGGAGTTTGTGGCAATGGGCCACTTGTAGGACCCAGCCTGGAGAGAGCTAACTGCCCCCACTACCATCCTGTAGTTTGCTCCGAAAATAGAAGCCCATGCCGGGTTTTCTTAAATCTGCCTTTGGCACATAGCTTGACCAAGACCAAACTTACTTTTACTTTGCACTCTTAATACGCTTCTATGCCAATCCTGGGGGACACATAGCGACCCCCACATATAACACCTGTCAAAGCCTCACATACCCCCCTCTGTTCAAACTTGTGGAGTTGAACATTTGTCACCATTAGTGATGAGAAAACGTGCTCGCCACTACTCGTTACTCGCCCGAGTATCACTATGCTCGGTGTACTCGGCGAGCACCGAGCATTTCCAAGATTATTTGTCGGTAACTGGTGTCTCCACCCAGCATTTTTGGCAAACTTCATAGACCCAATCATGATGCAGGGATTGTCTGCCAGGCCATGAAACGCCGCAGCCATCTTTGTTGTGGTCGTGCAGTGATTGGCTTGGCCACACAGTATCATTCCGAATATAAGAGACCTGGAGCCGCCCTGCTCACCGCATTCTGCTCCAGATTCAGTGAGTGTAGGGAGAGCTGCTGCCGAGATAGGGTCAGAATAGTCTGCAAATCTTAAATCCACAACTCCTGAGAAACCAACAGTACTTTTTAGGCTAATTCGTGGGTCCTGATATTGCAGCGCTAGGTGGGCAAGGCACAGCATGTCCACATCAGTGCAAGGCCTGCAGGCACTGTATCCATTGCTCCCATTGCATCCCTCCCAAAGCTCCATAACTGTCTTCTGCTGTTGCTGCAGTTTCTTTACTATATACCTAGTTGCATTTTTTTTCCTCGAAAAATTCATCCCCCCAAAAAAATATATACAGTGTGTTCTGTCAGACTGAGGCCTGTTTAAAAATCATAGTTTGTGAGGCATACATAGCATAGTTGTGTGCGCTAGCCTTGCGCCACTTTTTTTTTTTTGGTGTTTTAAATTCACCAAAAAAGGCCTCATATATCTGCGTGCTCCAAGTTTTTGCATTTTAGGCCATTTTACCGCTGTTTTTGCTGTCTTTTACTCTAATTATATACAGCACTACTTGGCATTTCTAAAAAAAACAGACCACATACTGCATTTGCCAGTGTGGTATTTCTGTGACAGCCCTCATATATCTGCATGCTCCAAGTTTGGTCATTGTAGGCCGGAGTAACACTTTTTTTGCTGTCTGTTACTCAAATTATATACAGTACTATTTAGCATAAAAAAATAAAAAGGCCACATATTTGCCAGTGTGGTATTTCCGTGACAGCCCTCATATATCTGCGTGCTCCAAGTTTGGGCATTGTAGGCTGTATTGCCACTGTTTTTGCTGTTTGTAACTCTAATTATATACAGCACTATTTGGCATTTAAAAAAAACAGGCCACATATTTGCCAGTGTGGTATTTCTGTCACTTGCCTCATATATCTGCGTGCTCTAAGTTTTGGCATTGTAGGCTGGTGTACCCCTTTTATTGCTGTCTGTTACTCTACTTATATACTGCAATATTTTGCATAAATTTACTTCACAAAAAAAGCCCCCCAAAATTGAATACAGTCTGTTATGTCAGGCTGAGGCCTGCCTGGTGTTTGGGTTTGAAAAATCGTAGATTTGCAGGCATACTGATCAGATATTATTTCCCTACTAATAAATATATTTGTGTTGAGCATTTGAAATAGTGTAGTAGTCCATTTAAAATGGGCAAGGCAAGGGGCAAGGGATGGGGAAGTGGACGTGATGATGATGGTGCATGTAGAGGACAAGGCCGTGGCCAAGGTGAAAGTGGGCAACAACAAAGACCCACATCTTCTCGCTCGACCTTCCTGTCCCAGTTTCAAGGGGACCGCAGCACACCACTATTGAAGTCAGAGCAGTGTGAAATGGTTGTTGGTTGGATAGCGGATAATGCTTCCAGTCACGTAGCCACCACTATATCTTCCACACGGTCAAGTCTGAGTAGCCATGAGTGTGGCCCGGATATTCCTCACCCTGATCCTCCTTCCTCCCACGATGCCGAGTGCCCTGAGACAACTGATCCCACACTTGGACACTCTGGAGAACTGTTCAGTTTTCCATTTTAAGATTCAGAACTATCGGCCAGTCAGCTTGAAGTGGGGACAGATGAGATCGCATGTAGAGATGCCCAAAGCTTTGACCAGCGCCGGTCACATGAAGGCGATGGTGGGAAAGTGTCAGAAGAGGTGAACAATGATGAGACACAATTGCCAGAAAGTCAGAAGGAGGTGCAGGATGCGGATGTGGAAGACGAGGTGGTGAATGACTATGTGACTGACCCAACCTGGCAGGAGTAGGGTTCAGCGACTTTTATTTTTATAGGATCGGGTCGGGTTTCACGAAACCCGACTTTCTCAAAAGTCGAGTCGAGTGAAATCGGCCGATCTTATAAAAAAGTCGGGGTCGGCCGAAACACGAAACCCAATGCAGTGCAATGGGATACTATGGTTCCCAGGGTCTGAAGGAGAGGAAACTCTCCTTCAGGCCCTGGGATCCATATTTAAGTGTAAAATAAAGAATAAAAATAAAAAATATTGATATACTCACCTCTCCGACGCAGCCCGATATAACCGGCAGCTTCGGTACCTCAGAATGAGAGCTTGAAAGACCTTAGATGACGTCGCAGCCTGTGATTTATTTTACACTTAAATATGGATTCCGATACCGATTCCTGATATCGCAAACATATCGGAACTTGGTATCGGAATTCCGATACCAGATTCAGAAGATCGCCGACCTCATGGCCGACCCCACACAGGGGTCGGGTCGGGTTTCATGAAACCCGACTTTGCCAAAAGTCGGCGACTTCTGAAAATGGCTGACCCGTTTCGCTCAACCCTAGGCAGGAAGACATGCAGAGCGAGGGCAGCAGCACATATGGGGAAGGAGGCATATCACCCTAACAGGCAGGAAGAAACACTGTGGTGGCCACAGACAGAAGGCGTGCATCCGTTCCCTGTAACACCAACACGAGGGAAGTTGTCATTCCAGCTGTTAGATCTTCCCAAGTCTGGTTATTGTTTAAAGACCCTGCCGATAACCCCAAACAGGCCATTTGCAGCACTTGCCATGCCTGCATCAGCAGGGGTAGCAAAACAACCAGCCTGACCACCACCAGCATGATCAGGCATATGGCAGCAAAGCACCCGACTTTGTGGGACGAACGCCAGGCTCCAGGACCACTGCCTGCAGGTCACACCACTGCTTCTTCCACTGTTTTGCATAGAAGCCAATCCCCAGTACACCGTGCATGTGAAGATGCCTCTAGCCCTGCACCTGTTGTGGCCCACAGTCAAGCAGCACCATCATCAAGCCAGTCCATGTCCTTGTCCCAGCACAGCCTTCAGTTGTCTATAACCCAGTCTTTGGAACGCAAGCGGAAATACCCAGCCAATGCCCCACTGGCCACAGTCCTAAATTCTAATATTTCTCTTCTGCTTGTGTTAGAAATGCTACCTTTTAGGCTAGTTGAGATGGAAGCTTTCCACATCCTGATGGCGGCTCCGTCCCCAGTCGCCACTATTAATCCTGGTGTGCCGTTTCGGCATTACACCAGCATGTGTCCCACAACATTACCCATGCCCTCAACAATACTGTTACAGGGAAAGTCCACCTAACCATGGACAAGTGCTTGTGGGCAGGGACGGTACATCTCACTAGCACACTGGGTTAACATAGTAGAAGCTGGGACCCAGTCGGACCTTGGGATGGAACACATCCTCCCCACACCGAGGATTGCTGGCCCTAAGTCAATCAGGGTTGCCCCCACAGTCTACAGCTACTGCACCTCCTCCTCTTCATCCTCCACCTCAGAAATCAACACAACAGTCAAAAGCTGGAAGCACTGCAGCAGTGCCTCAGCCAAGCAGCAACAGGCTGTGCTGAAGCTAATCTGCATAGGCGACAAACCGCACGATGCAGAAGAGTTGTGGAAAGTGCTGAAACAGCAGTCAGATGTTTGGATGACACTGCTGAACCTACAGCCAGGCATGGTCATGTGTGACAATGGCTGTAACCTGGTGGCGGCTCTGAGGCAAGGTGAGCTCACACACGTACCTTGCTTGGCCCATGTGCTTAACCTCATGGTTCACGGTTTTCTGAAAAGCTACCCGAAGCTGCCGGATCTTCTAGTGAAAGTACACCGTCTGTCTGCCCATTTTAGAAAGTCAGCTACAGCTTCAGCCACCCTTGCCTTTCTTCAGCAGTGTTTGCAGCTTCTAGCTCACCGGCTGGTGTGTGATGTCCCCACGTGCTGGAACTCTACGCTGCATATATTAGAAAGGATTTGTGAGCAGAAGATGGCAGTTGTTGACTGCCAACATCAACAAGGCCGTCGATATTCAGTTCAGACTCCACACATAAGACCTCAGGAGTGGACGTGGATGTCCGACATATGTACCATCCTCCAAAACTTTGAGGACTGCACCAAGGTGGTGAGCGGCGATGACGCTAAATTAGCATCACCATCCCTCTTCTCAGCATTCTGAAAACCTCTCTGCTCACAATTAAAGAGGATGCATTGCAGGCAGAGCACAAGGACATGGAGCGAGAAACCATACAGGGGGATTACACTCAGCCCAGCCTCATGTCTTCTCAACGTGAATTGGTAGTCAATGAGGAGGAGAAGGAGGAAGAACAGGAGCTACTTTCATGCACTGTAGACGGTACTACAAACACAGCTGTCATGCCGTCTGTTCAGCGGGGATGGCCTGAGGAAAGGGAGAAGGAGGATGAGGATAAGGAGGAGGACAGCATGGTCAGTCATCTTGTTGGTGAGGATACGGAAGTCTTTCCTGCTAGCCCTGCGTTTCACATGACCCTCTGTTATGACCTGGTGGGTACGGAGCGGTACTGAGATGACCTGGTGGGCAAAACCAATCATGAACTCACTAAGGAGCAGCACTGAAATGACCTGGTGGGTAAAACAAAAATAGGACTAGCTCTGAGGAGGTGGTAACTTTACTGACCGCAATTCCTACTCCTAACACCAACACTAGAAATAGCCGTGGAGCGTTCCTATCTCTGCCGAAACGCCTCTGCACAGCCTAAGAACTAGCTACCCCTGAAGATGGAAACGGAAAGCTATCTCGCCTCAGAGAAACCCCCAAAGGAAGATAGCCCCCCACAAATATTGACGGTGAGTGGAGAGGGAAAATGACAAACTCAGAAATGAAACTAGATTTTTTAGCAAAGGAGGCCAATACTACCTAAACATACAGAGATAGAAAAGGTTACTGTGCGGTCAGTATAAAAACTAAAAGTCCACGCAGAGTTTACAAAAATAACCACCACACCGACTCACGGTGTGGAGGGGCAAATCTGCGACCTCAGAGCTTCCAACTAGCCAGAATATTTCATAATGACAAGCTGGACAAAGAGACATAAATTGAACTGAACAGAAGGTCATAAGCAGGGAAACACCCAAAAAGTAGCAGACTTATCTTAAGCTGAAAATGGACTGGCCAACAGAGAACTTCCAGGAAAGGACTGAATCCACAAGAAATACATTGACAGCTGGCATCAACTAAAGCCAAAAGCCCAGTTAAATAACAAGGCCAGGAAACCGATTAGTGAACGCAGCTGCTAAGTTCCACTTGAAACCACCAGAGGGAGCCCAAGAGCAGAACTCCCAAAAATACCATTCGCAACCACAGGATGGAGCCCAAGAACAGAATTCACAACAGTACCCCCCCTTGAGGAGGGGTCACCGAACCCTCACCAGAGCCCCCAGGTCGATCGGGATGAGCCAAATGAAAAGCACGTACCAAATCAGCAGCATGGACATCGGAGGCAAAAACCCAAGAGTTATCCTCCTGGCCATAACCCTTCCTCTTGACCAGATACTGAAGTTTCCGCCTTGAACGACGAGAATCCAAAATCTTCTCCACCACACATTCCAGCTCCCCCTCAACCAACACCGGAGCAGGAGGGTCAACGGAGGGAACCATGGGCACCACATATCTCCGCAACAAAGATCTATGGAACACATTATGAATGGAAAACGAAGCTGGAAGGGCCAAACGAAAAGACACCGGATTGATAATTTCCGAAATCCTATAAGGACCAATAAAACGAGGTTTGAACTTAGGGGAAGAGACCTTCATAGGAACATGACGAGAAGACAACCAGACCAAATCCCCAACCCGAAGCCGGGGACCAACGCACCGACGGCGGTTAGCAAAACGTTGAGCCTTTTCCTGAGACAATGTTAAATTGTCCACCATATGAGTCCAAATCCGCTGCAACCTGTCCACCACAGAATCCACCCCAGGACAGTCCGAAGGCTCAACCTGCCCTGAAGAAAAACGAGGATGAAAACCGAAATTGCAAAAAAAAGGCGAAACCAAAGTAGCCGAACTAGCCCAATTATTAAGGGCAAACTCGGCCAACGGCAAGAAGGTAACCCAATCATCCTGATCAGCAGACACAAAGCATCTCAAGTAGGTTTCCAAGGTCTGATTGGTTCGCTCCGTCTGTCCATTTGTCTGAGGGTGAAACGCCGAGGAAAAAGACAAATGAATGCCCATTCTACCACAAAAGGACCGCCAAAACCTAGAAACAAACTGGGTACCTCTGTCAGACACAATATTCTCCGGAATACCATGCAAACGAACCACATGCTGGAAAAACAAAGGAACCAAATCAGAGGAGGAAGGCAACTTAGGCAAAGGTACCAAATGGACCATTTTAGAAAACCGGTCACAAACCACCCAGATGACAGACATCTTCTGAGACACAGGAAGATCGGAAATAAAATCCATAGAAATATGCGTCCAGGGCCTCTCAGGGATAGGCAAGGGCAAAAGCAACCCACTAGCACGAGAACAGCAGGGCTTAGCCCGAGCACAAATCCCACAGGACTGCACGAAGGAACGTACATCCCGTGACAAAGAAGGCCACCAAAAGGACCTGGCAACCAAATCTCTGGTTCCCAAGACCACCGAGCCTGTCTAGGATTCAAGCGCTTGGCCGACTCAAGGTAAATCAGATTCTTATGGTCGGTCAAGACCACAACACGATGCTTGGCTCCCTCAAGCCAATGTCGCCACTCCTCGAATGCCCACTTCATAGCCAACAACTCCCGATTGCCGACATCATAATTACGCTCAGCAGGGAAAACTTTCTGGAGAAGAAAGCACACGGCTTCAACACAGAGCCATCAGATCTTCTCTGAGACAGAAGAGCTCCTGCCCCAATCTCAGAAGCGTCAACCTCAACCTGAAAAGGGAGAGAAACATCTGGCTGACGCAACACAGGGGCAGAAGTAAAACAATGCTTAAGCTCTTGAAAGGCCTCCACAGCCGCAGAGGACCAATTCACCACATCTGCACCTTTCTTGGTCAAATCGGTCAGAGGTTTAACCACAGTAGAAAAATTAGCATTGAAGCGGCGATAAAAATTAGCAAAGCCCAAAAATTTCTGAAGGCTCTTCACAGATGTGGGCTGAGTCCAATCATAAATAGCCTGGACCTTAACAGTGTCCATTTCAATAGCCGAAGGAGAAAAAATGAACCCCAGAAAAGAAACCTTCTGAACTCCAAAAAGGCACTTAGACCCCTTCACAAACAGTGTATTAGCACGAAGAATCTGAAATACCATCCTGACCTGCTTCACATGAGTCTCCCAATCATCGGAAAAAAGCTAAATATCATCCAAATATACAATCATAAATTTATCCAAATACTCCCGGAAAATATCATGCATAAAGGACTGAAATACAGATGGAGCATTAGAGAGCCCGAAAGGCATCACAAGATATTCAAAATGGCCTTCGAGCGTATTAAATGCTGTTTTCCATTCATCACCCTGTTTGATGCGGACCAGATTATACGCCCCTCGAAGGTCAATCTTGGTAAACCAGCTAGCCCCTTTGATCCGAGCAAACAAATCAGAAAGCAAAGGCAAAGGGTACTGGAATTTGACCGTGATCTTATTGAGAAGGCGATAATCTATACAGGGCCTCAAGGAGCCATCCTTCTTGGCAACAAAAAAGAACCCCGCTCCCAACGGTGACGAAGACGGGCGAATATGCCCCTTCTCCAAGGACTCTTTTACATATGTCCGCATAGCGGTATGCTCTGGCACAGACAGATTGAAAAGTCGACCCTTAGGGAACTTACAGCCAGCAATCAAATTAATAGCGCAATTACAGTCCCTATGAGGAGGCAGAGGACAGGATTTAGGCTCCTCAAATATATCCTGGAAATCCGACAAAAACTCAGGAACTTGAGAAGAAGGGGACGAGGAAATTGACATCAGAGGAATGTCACTATGTATCCCCTGACAACCCCAACTAGTCACGGACATAGATTTCCAATCCAGCACTGGATTATGTACCTGTAACCATGGAAACCCCAGCACAACCACATCATGCAAATTATGCAACACCAAAAAGCGAATATTTTCCTGATGTGCTGGAGCCATGTTCATGGCTAACTGTGTCCAGTACTGAGGTTTATTCTTGGCCAATGGCGTAGCATCAATCCCCCCTCAAGGGAATAGGACTCTGCAACGGCTCCAAGGAAAAACCACAGCGCTTGGCAAATTCCAGGTCCATTAAGTTCAGGGCAGCGCCAGAATCCACAAATGCCAATACAGAAAAGGACGACAATGAGCAAATCAGGGTAATAGACAAGAGAAATTTAGGCTGTAAAGTACTGATGGTAACCGACTTAGCAACCCTCTTAGTTCGCTTCGGGCAGTCAGAGATAGCATGAGTAGCGTCACCACAGTAAAAACACAGCCCATTCTGACGTCTGAACTCCTGCCATTCTGCTCTCGTCAAAACTCTATCGCATTGCATAGGCTCAGAACTCTGCCCAGAGGACACCGCCATATGGTGCACCACCTTACGTTCACGTAAGCGCCGATCAATCTGAATGGCCAGAGACATTGATTCGTTCAAACCAGCAGGCGTGGGAAACTGTTGTGAATTCCGTTCTCGGACTCCCTCCTGTGGTCATGAATGGTACTTTGGTTAGTTCTGCTCTTGGACTCCCTCTGGTGGCTTCGAGCGGAACTGCTGGTCACTGAGGTTGGCTTTATCAGCTGCTCTCGTTTATTGCTATGCGGGCTTACCTATTTAACTCCACTCAGATCGTTACTTCATGCCAGCTGTCAATGTATCAGTATTGGTTCAGATCTCTCTTGGACTTCTCTGAGGACCTGTCTACTCCAGCAGAAGCTAAGCTCCTGCTAGTTCATTTGTTGTACTGCTGCCTGAATATATTTCTTAGTACTGCTAAATTCTAGTCCAGCTTGCTATCATGATATTTCCTTGCTAGCTGGAAGCTCTGGGGTGCAGTGTTGCACCTCCACACCGTGAGTCGGTGTGGGGGTCCTTTTGCATACTCTGAGTGGTTTTTGTAGTTTTCTGTGCTGACCGCATAGTTTCTTTTTCTATCCTCTGACTATTTAGTGAAGTCTGGCCTCCTTTGCTGAAACCTGTTTCATTCCTGTGTTTGTGACTTTCCTCTTAACTCACAGTCAATATATGTGGGGGGCTGCCTTTGCCTTTGGGGAATTTCTCTGAGGCAAGGTTAGGCTTCTATTTCTATCTTTAGGGGTAGTTAGCTCTTAGGCTGTGAAGAGGCATCTAGGGAGAGTTAGGTACGCTCCACGGCTATTTCTAGTGTGTGTTGATAGGAGTAGAGTTTGCGGTCAGCCGAGTTCCCACTTCCCCAGAGCTAGGCCCGATTTTTGAGTTTACTCATCAGGTCATTCCGGGTGCTCCTAACCACCAGGTCCATAACAGGAAACCCCACCATAACATCTTTAAGAGCTTCAGAAAGACCCTTTCGGAAAATAGCCGCCAGGGCATGCTCATTCCATTTTGTAAGCACAGACCACTTTCTAAATTTCTGACAATATATCTCTACTGCTTCCTGACCCTGACACAGAGCCAGCAAAAATTTTTCTGCCTGATCCACAGAATTGGGTTCGTCATAAAGCAGTCCAAGTGCTTGAAAAACGAATCTATATTGAGCAATGCAGGATTCCCTGGCTCAAGGGAGAATGCCCAGTCCTGCGGGTCGCCACGCAACAGAGAAATAACAATCTTCACCTGCTGAATGGGGTCACCAGAGGAACGGGGTCTCAGAGCAAAAAATAATCTGCAATTATTTTTAAAATTCAAAAACCTAGATCTATCCCCAGAAAACAAATCAGGAATAGGAATTCTAGGCTCAGAAACAGGAGTTTGAACAAAATAGTCTTGGATACTCTGTACCCTTGCAGCGAGATGATCAACACGCGCAGACAAACCCTGAACCTCCATATCAGCACCAAGCTCCTGCACCATCCAAAAATCAAGGGGAAAAAAAAGGACAAAACAAGCAACACAAAAAAAAAAAAAAAATGACTCAAAACTTTCTCTTCCCTCTTTTGAGATGCATTTAACACATTGTGGGCCAGCTGTACTGTTATGACCTGGTGGGTACGGAGCGTTACTGAGATGACCTGGTGGGCAAAACCAATCATGAACTCGCTAAGGAGAAGCACTGAAATGACCTGGTGGGTAAAACAAAAATAGGACTAGCTCTGAGGAGGTGGTAACTTTACTGACCGCAATCCCTACTCCTACACCAACACTAGAAATAGCCGTGGAGCGTTCCTATCTCTGCCTAGACGCCTCTGCACAGCCTAAGTACTAGCTACTCCTGAAGATGGAAATGAAAAGCTATCTCGCCTCAGAGAAACCCCCAAAGGAAGATAGCCCCCCACAAATATTGATGGTGAGTGGAGAGGGAAAATGACAAACTCAGAAATTAAACTAGATTTTTTAGCAAAGGAGGCCAATACTACCTAAATAGACAGAGATAGAAAAGGCTACTGTGCGGTCAGTATAAAAACTTAAAGTCCACGCAGAGTTTACAAAAATAACCACCACACCGACTCACGGTGTGGAGGGGCAAATCTGCGACCCCAGAGCTTCTAACTAGCCAGAATATTTCATATGTATGCCGTATGTCCCAAATCCTGCCGCTCCCTGTCGATCTCTGGATCGTTGTCCGAAAAGGAGTCTTCAGCGCCACAGCGCTGCTCCTGGCCTGCGCCCCTGGCCTCCACATCACCAGGGGGGACCAGAGCGTCTGTTGTAATCCGACCGACCGACCTCAACCTGGATCTAGACCATGTTTGTGCTGCCGTTTGGGTCTCCCTGACCGACTCTCGTAATCTGCTTCTGCCAGGCAGCGGAGCCCTGCTGCCCGCCGCGCCATCCGACTGTAGCCCTTCGCCTCCATCTTGGTCCCTGGACGCCCTTGTAACAGCCATGCCCGCAGAAATCCTTCTGTCCGCGCTCCTGCTTCCTGGACCTGGTGCTGCAGCAGCGCTGCTGGAACTCGCCGCTCTGGTGCCCCCATAACCGGTGGCCACCGGTCCCTGCGTGCCACCTGCCTCCCTCTGTGTAGCGGTGATGCTGCTGCGGACCGGTCTCCTCACCGCCGCTCCCCGGGTCCTGGATGTGGCCTGCTGCGGAGCCAAAGGCCTGTCTTCAGGTGCGGCCCTCGATTCCGGCGCGGCCCGCACCGCTGCTGCACTCCTTTGAACTGCGCCGGCCGGCATGTAGGATTCCTGCCGGAGGGGGCACAGCGGGGGGACGCCACACCGCTGCACCCGGCCTACGCAGGGTCCCCTGAGGGGCTCCTAGGCCTGCGCCTGCCGCGCGTGCTCACCTCTGGAGACAATCTCTGCGGTGGCCTAGTCCTCCTGCCGCGCCTGCCGCTGGTGTCCTGGCCTGCATTGCCGAGCAGCGAAGTAAGCTGCTCCTCCAGCCATCCTCCCCGTCTGGATCGTGCGATGTCCCTCAGGCGTCCTACCAGCTGGTCCACCGACTCCATGGCAGTTAAAAGAAGAAAAAACAACCGGCTGTGTGGTAGGAAGGGGGATGGGTGGGTCACCTTCCTCTTGCTAATCCAGTGACACCTTTTTCACGCACTTTCCCTTATATATACCCCCGCCCCCCTTAACTATAAAACCCCTCCCTGCACTCTCCTCTCACCCAATAAGATTAAACCGGCACACTTTTCAAATAATGCCCATGTCCAAGCACAGTCATGGGGGCCTACATTAAGCTGCGCCTATTCCTGCCCCCTCCTTTCTGTGCAGATATGACATCAACTGCTTTGTGTTATATTCAGTTGTTAAGTATGGAACTTAAATTTATTATTTAGAGTTGATAGTTGTGTTCTAAACTGATAATAAATATTACAACCTATATGTTTACATAACTTTGTTGCAATATGGAGGGAGGGGGGCGGGAAGATTTCTTGCACAGGGGCCCTCTGCAGTCTGTGTCCACCCCTGCACCACTTATACCTCTAATCAAGAATTTGCAATATATACTTATTACTAGCATACCAAGTGACTATATGAATAAGATTCGGGAGAGTCGAAACGTCAATGTTACCTGCTTGGTCGCTTAATATATATTTGCATTTTGCTCCCATGTGCTGTTTATGTTGAATACCTTTATCCTATTTTTGCATATTCAATTACTAGACTGTGCGGTGTCTTCTAAATTAATACCACCAAGTGAAAACAGCGAAACCATAACCTTAAATACATTCTCTCTTTTGGGAGATGTATTCTCATGCCCCTCTTCACAACCACACATGGGTATACGCTTCCAGATTTGGTCTTTTTGTTGTTATCCTCCTCCTCATCCTCCTCCTCATCATCCAGAACCACTAGATGACCAGGGTGTTGTGAATTCCGCTCTTGTGCTCCCTCCAGTGGTTATAAGTAGTATTTTTGTGAATTCTGCTCTTGGGCTCCCTCCTGTGGTTTTGAGTGGTATGGCTGCTTCTCGGATTTAGCATCAGCAGCTGTTCTCACTGATCGTCTTTCTGGCTCGGCTATATTAGTCTGGCCTTATCCCTAATTCAATACCAGTTGTCAATTGTTGAGCTTGGAGTCATGGCTCTCTGAGGATTTCCCTGCCACTCTGACCATTTCAGCAAAACTAAGTCCTTGCTTGTCTTTTTGCAGTTCACTTGTTGTGGACTTTGTTGTTTGGCATTTTCTATGTTTTGCTCATTTGTCCAGCTTATCAGTATGGATCTATTTAGCTAAGCTGGAAGCTCTGGGCAGCAGAGTTTGCCCTCCACACCTTTAGTCAGGTGTGAAGATTTTTGCATTTCTCTGCGGTGGACTTTTTCTAGTTTTTATTACTGACCGCACAGTTTTCTGTTCTGTACTAATTCTGTCTAGCTAGTAGTGGCCTCCTTTGCTAAATCTTGTTTCATACTACGTATGTCATTTCCTTCTCCTCTGACAGTCATTATTTGTGGGGGGCTGTCCTATCCTTTGGGGATTTTCTCTGAGGCAAGATAGCTCTCCTGTTTCTACCTTTAGGGGTAGTTAGATCTCCGGCTGTGACGAGGTGTCTAGGGAGTGACAGGAACATCCCACGGCTACTGCTAGTGTCTGTGTTAAGATTAGGAACTGCGGTCGGTATAGTTACCACCTGCTCAGAGCTAGCCGCATGTCGCTCCTTAATCACCAGACCATAACAGTACAACTGGCCAAAAATGAGCTGAATGCATCTCAAAAGAAGGAAAAGAAAAAGAGTTCTGAGCCATTTTTTTTTCTTTAGTCTGTTTTGTCTTTTTCCTTCCTCTTAATCTCTGGGTGATTCAGGATTTGGATGCGGGCATGGATGTTCAGGGGTTGTTTTCTCGTGTGGATCAGCTTGCTGCAAGAGTACAGAGTATTCAAGATTATGTTGTTCAGACTCTGGCCTTAGAGCCTAGAATTCCTACTCCGGATTTGTTTTACGGGTATAGAACTAAGTTTTTGAACTTTAAAAATAACTGCAAATTGTTTTTTGCTCTGAAACCCCGTTCCTCTGGTGACCCCATTCAGCAAGTAAAAATAGTTATTTCTCTGCTGCGTGGTGACCCTCAGGACTGGGCATTCTCCCTTGAGTCAGGGGATCCGGCATTGCTTAATGTAGATGCATTTTTTCAATCGCTCGGATTATTGTATGACGAACCTAATTATGTAGAGCATGCTGAGAAAACACTGTTGGCCCTGTGTCAGGGTCAGGAAGCGGCAGAATTATACTGCCAGAAATTTAGAAAATGGTCTGTGCTCACTAAATGGAATGAGGACGCTCTGGCAGCAATTTTCAGAAAGGGTCTTTCTGAAGCCCTTAAAGATGTTATGGTGGGGTTCCCCACGCCTGTTGGTTTGAGCGAGTCTATGTCTCTGGCCATTCAGATTGATCGGCGCCTGCGCGAACGCAAAGTGGTGCACCATATGGCAGCGTCCTCGGAGCAGAGTCCTGAGCCCATGCAATGTGATAGGATTTTGACTAGAGCGGAACAGAGGGGATACAGACGTCAGAATGGGCTGTGTTTTTACTGTGGGGATTCTGCTCATGCTATTTCTGATTGCCCTAAGCGTATTAAGAGGGTCGCTAGATCTGTTACCATTAGTACTGTGCAGCCTACGTTTCTCCTGTCTGTGACCCTGATTTGCTCATTGTCATCTTTTTCTGTCATGACATTTGTGGATTCGGGCGCTGCTCTGAACTTAATGGACTTAGAATTCGCTAGGCGCTGTGGTTTTTCTTTGCAGCCTTTGCAGAGTCCCATACCCTTAAGGGGTATTGATGCTACACCGTTGGCCAAGAATAAACCTCAGTATTGGACTCAGCTGACTATGTGCATGGCTCCAGCACATCAGGAAGATTGTCGTTTTCTGGTGTTGCATAATTTACATGATGTTGTTGTTCTGGGTTTTCCATGGTTACAAGTACACAATCCAGTGCTGGATTGGAAATCAATGTCTGTGACTAGTTGGGGTTGTCAGGGGGTACATAGTGACGTTTCTTTAATGTCAATTTCCTTTTCCCCCTCTTCTGATGTTCCTGAATTTTTGTCAGATTTCCAGGATGTATTTGATGAGCCCAAGTCCAGTTCCCTTCCTCCACATAGGGACTGTGATTGTGCTATTGACTTGATTCCTGGCTGTAAGTTCCCTAAGGGCCGACTTTTCAATCTGTCTGTGCCAGAGCATGCTGCCATGCGGAGCTATGTTAAGGAGTCTTTAGAGAAGGGGCATATTCGGCCATCTTCGTCACCATTGGGAGCGGGATTCTTTTTTGTTGCCAAGAAGGATGGCTCCTTGAGACCCTGTATTGATTATCGCCTTCTTAATAAGATCACGGTCAAATTCCAATACCCTTTACCTTTGCTCTCTGATTTGTTTGCTCAGATTAAGGGGGCTAGTTGGTTTACCAAGATTGACCTTCGAGGGGCATATAATCTTGTTCGTATTAAACAGGGTGACGAATGGAAAACTGCATTTAATACGCCCGAAGGCCATTTTGAATACCTGGTGATGCCTTTCGGGCTTTCTAATGCTCCTTCTGTATTTCAGTCCTTTATGCATGATATTTTCCGCAATTATCTTGACAAATTCTTGATTGTGTATTTGGATGATATTTTGATTTTTTCCAATGATTGGGAGTCTCATGTGAAGCAGGTCAGGATGGTATTCCAGATCCTTTGTGATAATGCTCTATTTGTGAAGGGGTCTAAGTGCCTATTTGGAGTTCAGAAGGTCTCTTTTTTGGGGTTTATTTTTTCTCTTTCGTCTATAGAAATGGATCCTGTTAAGGTCCAAGCCATTCATGACTGGATTCAACCCACATCTGTGAAGAGCCTTCAGAAATTTTTGGGCTTTGCTAATTTTTATCGCCGTTTCATTGCCAACTTCTCTAGTGTGGTTAAACCCCTGACCGATTTGACGAAGAAAGGCGCTGATGTGACTAATTGGTCCTCTGAGGCTGTTGAGGCCTTTCAGGAGCTTAAACGCCGATTTACTTCTGCCCCTGTCTTGCATCAGCCGGATGTTTCTCTTCCTTTTCAGGTTGAGGTTGACGCTTCTGAGATTGGGGCAGGGGCCGTTTTGTCACAGAGGAATTCTGATGGTTCCTTGATGAAGCCATGTGCCTTCTTTTCCCGAAAGTTTTCGCCTGCGGAACGCAATTATGATGTCGGCAATCGGGAGTTGTTGGCTATGAAGTGGGCATTTGAGGAATGGCGACATTGGCTTGAGAGAGCCAAGCACCGCATTTTGGTCTTGACCGATCATAAGAATCTGATTTACCTCGAGTCGGCCAAGCGGCTGAAGCCTAGACAGGCTCGGTGGTCCCTGTTTTTCTCCCATTTTGATTTTGTGGTCTCATATCTTCCAGGATCTAAGAATGTTAAGGCAGATGCCCTCTCTAGGAGTTTTTTGCCTGATTCTCCTGGAGTCCTTGAGCCGGTTGGCATTCTTAGGGAAGGGGTGATTCTGTCTGCCATCTCCCCTGATTTGCGGCGGGCGCTTCAGGAATTTCAGGCTGATAAACCTGACCGCTGTCCTGTGGGGAAGCTGTTTGTTCCTGATAGATGGACAAGTAAGGTAATTTCTGAGGTCCATTGTTCTGTGTTGGCCGGTCATCCTGGGATTTTTGGTACCAGAGATTTGGTTGCTAGGTCCATTTGGTGGCCTTCCTTGTCGCGGGATGTGCGTTCTTTTGTGCAGTCCTGTGGGACTTGTGCCCGGGCTAAGCCTTGCTGTTCCCGCGCTAGTGGGTTGCTTTTGCCTTTGCCTGTCCCGGAGAGGCCTTGGACGCATATTTCCATGGATTTTATTTCGGATCTTCCTGTGTCCCAGAGGATGTCTGTTATCTGGGTGGTTTGTGACCGGTTCTCTAAAATGGTCCATTTGGTACCTTTGCCTAAATTGCCTTCCTCCTCTGATTTGGTTCCATTATTTTTTCAGCATGTGGTTCATTTGCATGGCATTCCAGAGAATATTGTGCCTGACAGAGGTTCCCAGTTTGTTTCCAGGTTTTGGCGGGCCTTTTGTGCTAAGATGGGCATTAATTTGTCTTTTTCTTCGGCGTTCCATCCTCAGACAAACGGCCAAACTGAGCGAACTAATCAAACCTTGGAAACCTATTTGAGATGCTTTGTGTCTGCTGATCAGGATGATTGGGTGACTTTCTTGCCGTTGGCCGAGTTTGCCCTTAATAATCGGGCCAGTTCGGCTACTTTGGTTTCGCCTTTCTTTTGTAATTTTGGTTTCCATCCTCGTTTTTCTTCATGGCAGGTTGAGCCTTCTGATTGTCCTGGTGTGGATTCTGTGATGGACAGGTTGCAGCAGATTTGGACTCATGTGGTAGACAATTTGACATTGTCCCAGGAAAAGGCTCATCGTTTTGCTAACCGCCATCGGTGTGTTGGTCCTCGGCTTCGTGTGGGGGATTTGGTCTGGTTATCCTCTCGTCATGTTCCTATGAAGGTTTCTTCCACTAAGTTTAAGCCTCGGTTTATTGGTCCTTATAAGATTTCTGAGATTATCAATCCATTGTCTTTTCGTTTGGCCCTTCCAGCCTCTTTTGCCATCCACAATGTTTTCCATAGATCTTTGTTGCGGAGATATGTGGTACCCGTTGTTCCATCTGTTGATCCTCCTGCCCCGGTGTTGGTTCAGGGGGAGTTGGAATATGTGATTGAGAAAATTTTGGATTCTCGTTTTTCGAGGCGGAGGCTTCAGTATCTTGTCAAGTGGAAGGGTTATGGCCAGGAGGATAATTCTTGGGTGGTTGCCTCCGATGTCCATGCCACCGATTTGGTTCGTGCTTTCCATTTGGCTCGTCCTGATCGGCCTGGGGGCTCTGGTGAGGGTTCGGTGACCCCTCCTCAAGGGGGGGTACTGTTGTGAATTCCGCTCTTGGGCTCCCTCCGGTGGTTATAAGTAGCATTTTTGTGAATTCTGCTCTTGAGCTCCCTCCTGTGGTTTTGAGTGGTATGGCTGCTTCTTGGATTTAGCATCAGCAGCTGTTCTCACTGATCGTCTTTCTGGCTCGGCTATATTAGTCTGGCCTTATCCCTAATTCAATGCCAGTTGTCAATTGTTTAGCTTGGAGTCATGGCTCTCTGAGGATTTCCCTGCCACTCTGACCATTTCAGCAAATCTAAGTCCTTGCTTGTCTTTTTGCAGTTCACTTGTTGTGGACTTTGTTGTTTGGTATTTTCTATGTTTTGCTCATTTGTCCAGCTTATCAGTATGGATCTATTTAGCTAAGCTGGAAGCTCTGGGCAGCAGAGTTTGCCCTCCACACCTTTAGTCAGGTGTGGAGATTTTTGCATTTCTCTGCGGTGGACTTTTTCTAGTTTTTATTACTGACCGCACAGTTTTCTGTTCTGTACTAATTCTGTCTAGCTAGTAGTGGCCTCCTTTGCTAAATCTTGTTTCATACTACGTATGTAATTTCCTTCTCCTCTCACAGTCATTTGTGGGGGGCTGTCCTATCCTTTGGGGATTTTCTCTGAGGCAAGATAGCTCTCCTGTTTCTACCTTTAGGGGTAGCTTGATCTCCGGCTGTGACGAGGTGTCTAGGGAGTGACAGGAACATCCCACGGCTACTGCTAGTGTCTGTGTTAAGATTAGGAACTGCGGTCGGTATAGTTACCACCTGCTCAGAGCTAGTTGCATGTCGCTCCTTAATCACCAGACCATAACACCAGGGTGAACGTGCTCTGTACTGTTATAGGCCAGTGCATTTTGGGCAAGAGGACTGTGATTGGCACTATTTTATTTAGTATAAACAGGACCCCACATTGGGGAGTTGAGCATTACATTACATTGGGCCTACTTCTTAACTCTGTCTCCTGCAATGTGTCCTTTACCTGCCACTAGATCACCAAGGTGAACGTGCTCTGGTAAATTTTGGGCAAAGGGGCTGTGATGGCACTATTTTGTTTAGTAAAAACAGGACCCCACATTGGGGAATTGAGCATTACATTACATTTGGCCTACTTCTTAACTCTGCCTCCTGCAATGTCTCTTTTGTACCTTCCACTAGATCATCAGGGTGAACGTGCTCTGTAAAGTGAATTTTGGGCAAGGGGGCTGTGATGGCACTATTTTATTTATTAAAAAAAGGACCCCCCATTGGGGAATTGTTTGTCAGCTCATCCCCTCCATTATAAGTCTCAGAGACCCAGACCCCTACATTGGGCCTACTTCTTAACTCTGTTTCCTGCAATGTCTCTTCCTTATCTCTGACGACATGACCTGGGTGAACGTGTTCTGTACTTTTACAGGCCACAGAATTTTGAGCAAGGAGGGCTGTTATGGCAATAGTATATTTTTTAAAAAGATAACCCCATTGGTGAAACCACATCCTTGTTGGCAAAAACTTCATAACATATGTGTACCTTTAAGATCTCACTTGAAAAGTTCCTTTTTGTGTTGCCTGGTTGCTCACATTGGACACAATACACTTCTTATATATTTGATAAAGCAATGCTGTTAGTTTGGCTCAGTAGTTCATTGTAAAACATTAAGGTTTACTGAAACTCTACCTGTACTGGCTTGATGTAACTCCGTGTGGCTTTTATTTTCTAGGGGTTTATGGCCCCTCGTCTGATGACTCCATGATATCTCAGTTTCATACAACCTTGAAAGCTGGCCACTTGAAGGTCTGTGTGAAACTGGAGTTACTACATAGTGTAAATCACTATATAAGACCAGAGAAACATGACTAAGACAGATGCCAAAACTGGGGTACCTGTACATGTACAGTGTGCTGATATCTGCATAATTGGGGACGCCCATGCAGTGTAGGTAATCTCCCAGGGATTCTCTGTCTTGGCCTTGCTTCTCTGATATTCCAGACGGATGATGTTTAAAAGCCTCTTGTGGATGATGTAAGTATACTGTATGTAGTTAACCTTCATATATACTGTAGGGATTTCACTCACTCAGGTGCGACGGCTGACACTTAGGAGGCAGGTTCCAACAAAAGTTCAAGGGTTTATTGCTTCATAAACCAGTTTAGCATAAACAGGAAAAACAAATAGCCTTAAACTCAGGCAAAAGAGAAAAACAACTGTCCGTTCCTTCAGGCTCCGTGCTGGAGCCTAACACACTGGAGGCTAGCAGCTCCACACATATCCCCCTGTGTTAAGGATCAGCTTGTCTTATATAAAGCTAACCACACCCAGTAACCCATCACATGATTAGCATTGTGGTCTGACATCACCACAGGTCCTGAACACACATATATACATGGTAATATACAATCAAGAAATACTCCGGGCTACATTACAGCAACAAGGCACTTATGTGGCACATACCTCCCATCGACTACACACCCTTTAGCCATGCTACATACCTCCCCCCTCTGCCTAAAGCCGTGGGGCTTGGCACTTTTTCCCACTAAACAAGGGATTCTTGATAGGGCATCCGCATTACCATGCAGCTTTCCGGCCCTATGTTCCACATGGAAACTGAAGTCCTGCAGGGCTAAGAACCAACGGGTGACCCTAGCATTTCTACCCCTTGTTTCCCTCATCCATTTTAGTGGGGCATGGTCAGATATCAGTCTGAATTTATGACCCAGCAGATAGTACCGTAACGTGTCCACCGCCCACTTTATGGCCAAGCACTCCTTCTCAACGACTGAGTAGTTCTTTTCAGACGAGGACAACTTTCTACTCAGATAGAGGACAGGATGCTCCTCCCCATGTAGCTCTTGGGAAAGGACTGCTCCCACCCCGACATCTGAGGCATCTGTCTGAAGAATAAACTCTTTTTTGAAGTTTGGGGCCATCAGAACGAGTTGCTTACACAAAGCCTCTTTCATTTCTTGGAAGGCTGACTCTGTTTCTTCGGACCACTTAACCATTACTGATTTTGTCCCTTTTAGCAGGTCAGTCAGAGGCACAGCCATCGTGGCGAAGTTTGGGATGAACCTCCTGTAATATCCCACGATTCCCAGGAAGGCTTTAACTTGCTTCTTGGAAACTGGTTTTGGCCATGTTTGAATTGCCTCCACTTTACTGATTTGGGGTTTTATTTCTCCACGACCCACTATGTATCCAAGGTACTTAGCTTCTTCTTTACCCAAGGCACACTTCCTCGGGTTTATTGTAAATCCGGCCTCTCTTATAGCATCAAACACCACTTGGACCTTTTCCAGATGACTCTCCCAGTCCGGGCTAAAGATGACGATATCATCCAGGTACGCAGCAGCGTATGCCTTATGGGGGGCAAGGATTCTATCCATAGCCCTCTGGAAGGTCGCCAGAGCTCCCTGTAGGCCAAATGGCATCAGGACATACTGAAAACATCCATCTGGTGTAGAAAACGCCGTCTTCTCCTTGGCTTCCTGTGCCATGGGGATCTGCCAATACCCCTTCGTCAAATCCAAGGTGGTTATGTACCTGGCGGGCCCAAGCCTTTCGATGAGCTCATCAACGCGGGGCATGGGATAAGCGTCAAACTTGGAGACCTCATTCAACTTCCGATAGTCGTTGCAAAACCTCCACTCTCCATCAGGTTTTGGGACCAGGACAATTGGGCTCCACCAACCGCTCTTGGATTCCTCAATGACTCCGAGCTTCAACATACGCTCCACTTCCTTGGAGATAACTTCTCGACGAGCCTCAGGAATACGATAAGGCTTCACGTTCACCCGCACATGTGGCTCTGTTAGGACCTCGTGCTCTATGACCTTCGTCTGTCCTGGCAACTCTGAAAACAGGTCCCTGTTTTTCTGGAGTAACTCCCGGCACTGTTGTTTCTGGGTCTTCGATAGCGTCTCTGCTATAGTAACCGCTCCAACCTCTCCTTCTGGGTTGCTTAACAACGATGGAGTTACTGTCGGCTCTTTATCTTGCCACGGCTTGATGAGGTTGACATGGTACACTTGGAATGGTTTCCTGTTGTGAACTCTATTTTTGGGCTCCCTCTAGTGGTCACAAGCGTTACTGTGTAGTGTTGTTCTTCTGCAGGTTGCAGCATCAGCTGGTTCGTTATCCTTGGTTGGTTTCCTATTTAGCTCACCTGGATACTCAGTTCCTTACCTGCTATCAATGTATTCAGTGCTCTTCAGATTCCTTGTGGCTACCTTGCTCCCAGTCTCTCCAAGACAAGCTAAGTTTTTGTTTGATCATTTTTTGATTATCAGCGTTCATTATGTTTTTAGTCCAGCTCGCTAAAATGTATTTCCTCGCTTGCTGGTTGCTCTAGGGGACTGAGTTTCTCCCCCCACACCGTTAGTTGGTGTGGGGGTTCTGGAAATCTCAGAGTGGATATTTTGTAAGGGTTTTTTACTGACCGCATAGATTCCCTTTTCTATTTTCTGCTATCTAGTATTAGTGGGCCTCATTTGCTGAATCTGCTTTCACCCCTGTGTATGTGCCTTCCTCTTACCTCACCGTTATTATTTGTTGGGGGCTTCTATATCTTTGGGGATTATTTCTCTGGAGGCAAGAGAGGTCTTTCTTTCTCTCTAGAGGTAGTTAATTCCTCAGGCTGGCTCGAGACGTCTAGGATTTTTAGGCACGTTCACCGGCTACTTCTAGTGTGTTTGGATAGGTTCAGATTTGCGGTCAGTCCAGTTTGCCACCTCCCTAGAGCTTGTCCTATGTTTGTTACTTAGCTGGAGTAATTTGTGATCCTCAACCACTAAGGATCATAACAGTTTCCGTCTTCCTGGTTGGTGAATTTTATAATTTACTTCACCAAGTTTCTCGACAACCCCATATGGCCCTTGCCATTTGGCCAAGAACTTGCTTTCCACCGTCGGAACTAACACAAGAACTCGGTCTCCCGGATTGAACTGCCTCACTCTTGCAGACCGGTTGTAGATTCTGGCCTGAGCTTCTTGTGCCTGGAGGAGGTGTTCTTTCACAATAGGCATCACCTTTGCAATCCTCTGCTGCATCAGGGCCACATGCTCAATGACGCTTCTGTGGGGCGTGGCTTCGGCTTCCCAGGCTTCCTTGGCTACATCCAGGAGTCCTCGCGGATGTCGGCCATATAGAATCTCAAACGGTGAGAACCCTGTGGAGGCCTGTGGAACTTCACGAATGGAAAACATCAGATAGGGTAAGAGACAATCCCAGTCTCTACCGTCTTTCTCTATAGCTTTTCTCAGCATGCTCTTCAGTGTCTTGTTAAATCTCTCAACAAGACCATCTGACTGGGGATGGTACACCGAGGTCCTCAACTGGGAGATTTTCAGGGCTTTGCATAACTCCCTCATCACCTTGCTCATGAAAGGTGTCCCCTGGTCAGTCAGGATCTCCTTCGGCAGACCTGTCCGGGAAAAGACATGGACAAACTCGCGGGCTATACTCTTCGAGGAAGAATTTCTCAAGGGAATTGCCTCAGGATAGCGTGTGGCATAGTCCAGGATGACTAATATATACTGATGGTCCCCGGCTGATTTAACTAAGGGACCAACCAAGTCCATGGCAATTCTCTCGAACGGTACCTCAATAATGGGCAGTGGCACAAGGGGGTTCCGGAAATGAGGAGTGGGAGCAGTTAGCTGACAAGTAGGGCAGGACCTGCAATAGTTCACTATTTCTCGGTGACACCCAGGCCAATAGAATCTCTGCACAACCCGTTCCTGCGTTTTTTCCACCCCTAGGTGTCCACCCAAGATGTGTGAATGGGCCATGTCCAACACCTTCCGTCTATATGGACCCGGCACTACCAACTGCTCTACCAACTCCTCCCTTATTTTCGTGACCCGGTACAACAACTCCCTTCTCATCAGAAAATGGGGAAACCTTGTGTCTGCCCCCGGCTCCTGTACCACCCCGTCAATAACTGTGACATTATTAAAGGCTTCCCTCAGAGTGGGGTCCCTATGTTGGGCAGTCCCAAAATTTTCACCGGTTACCTCTAACTCCATAGTGTCAGATGCAGGGGACACTTCCTCCTCATCCCCAACCAGCACTCAAAAAGGAAACCTGTCTGTCTCTGGGTGTGGTGACACCCTTCCAGGGTTCACTGGTCCCTACTCTTGCTAGGGAGCTCAGAACCTTTTCCCCACAAATCCCAAAACAGACAGAAATCCCGGCCAATAATTATAGGGTGCAACAAGTCCTGCACGACGCCGACTATGTGGGACTCAGTGCCACATGCAGTTTCAATGTCCACCCTGGCCAAAGGGTAGTCCTTGGCATCACCATGTATGCACCGCACGCCGACCTTCTTTCCCGGGAGCAGGTGGAGAGTGGAGAGGGAAAGTGGCCCTCACCAGGGTCACTAAGCTCCCTGAGTCTAACAGCGCCGTTGCTGCTTGACCGTTCACCTTTACGGGACACGCTTGAGGTCCCTCGTTGGGCGGAGAGTTCACACTGCAGGCAGGATACGCATAGTATGAACAACGGTGTCCCATGCTGCAGTCCATCTGCTCAGTGGTCTGGGAACAACGGGCAGCTATATGTCCTGGCCCGTGGCACTTCCAGCAAATAATATCACCCGTAGGGACCTTGGGCACCACCTCCCCCGCCCTTTGTGACCTTGGACGCGCCACCCCTTTTTGGGACTCAGCAGCTTTCTGGGACCCCCAGTACGGCACGGGCTGCCTCCCAAAGGAGCCGTCCATCCCTTGGTATCTCTCGACCAGTCCGATCAGTTCGTCGGCATTCTGGGGATCACCCTGGGCAACCCAAGTCTGTATGGACCTCGGGAGGGAATGCACAAACCGATCCATCATTACCCATTCCACCATCTGTGCAGGTGTACATGACTCTGGCTGCAGCCATTTCTGGACCAGGTGCAACAGATCAAACATTTGAGAGCGAGGCGGTTTGTCCCGGTGATAGGCCCAGCTGTGAACTCGCTGTGCCCTGACAGTCAGTGTCACCCCTAAACGTGCGAGAATCTCGACTTTCAACTTGTGATACTCTTTGGCATCCTGCAAGGTCAAATCATAGTATGCCTTCTGGGGTTCTCCCATCAGGTATGGGGCCAGTACCTCTGCCCACTGCTCTGGTGGGAGTTTTTCCCTCTCAGCGACCCTCTCAAACACCGTCAGGAAGGCCTCAACATCATCCCTGGGGGTCATTTTTTGCAATGCGCGTCTTACCGTCTTCCGGACGTGGGTGTCATCAGCCAAACCTGGGGTTGGGGCACTCGACTTGCCCTGGATGGCGGTTGCCAGAAGCTGCATCTGCTGCCGTTGCTCCTGCTGGCTCTGTTGTATCTGCTGCTGGCTCTGTTGTATCTGCTGCATCAACAGCCTGTTGGTCTCTTGCTGCCGTTGCTCCTGCTGGCTCTGTGACTGGACCAAGTGTTTCAGCAGTTCCTCCATTTTCCCCGGCTGGCTTACAACAGACTTGACCCAGGACATTCAATAACAGACTTTTCGTCTCCGCTGGGAACGCTGCCCGCACGTCTACCACCAATTGTAGGGATTTCACTCACTCAGGTGCGACGGCTGACACTTAGGGGGCAGGTTCCAACAAAAGTTCAAGGGTTTATTGCTTCATAAACCAGTTTAGCATAAACAGGAAAAACAAATGGCCTTAAACTCAGGCAAAAGAGAAAAACAACTGTCTGTTCCTTCAGGCTCCGTGCTGGAGCCTAACACACTGGAGGCTAGCAGCTCCACACATATCCCCCTGTGTTAAGGATCAGCCTGTCTTATATAAAGCTAACCACACCCAGTAACCCATCACATGATTAGCCATGTGGTCTGACATCACCACAGGTCCTGAACACACATATATACATGGTAATATACAATCAAGAAATACTCCGGGCTACATTACAGCAACAAGGCACTTGTGTGGCACATACCTCCCATCGACTACACACCCTTTAGCCATGCTACAATACGTAATCACTATATGTATTTAAGCCTTATATGTACTTATTAACCTTTGTATGTTAACATATACAAAAGTGTACACACTCACACTATTCAATCATACTATTCCTTGAATTTTTTAGTTTGAAATAAAATTGCATTGTATTGCAAGTATTAGCCTTATTTAAACCATATCTGAACCTTAGTGTTAAAAACATGGCAAATTAAATTGCCAAATTCTCCTGTAAATAATTCTGCAAAGAGGGAACCATCATACCATTAAAAAATAAGTGGATTTTCATGGGCTCGTCCAGTATGTGGGTTACAAGCCGTAATGGGGTGCATATGACTGACTATGCAGCAGGGCTGGCTTTGCTGCCAATGTGTAAAGCAAAGGAGTACGGAGTACAAAATGCATATTGTGAAGTGGATTTTGAGGGGCTCATCCAGTATGTGGGTTCAAAGGCTTATTGGGGTGCATATGAATTGGTAGCAGGGCAGGCCTTGAATTCAATGCAACACTTTTTCAGGAGTCCCCCCTGGACATCTTATGAAACGGGTATTGTGGTGCGTCGTAATTCTTGGCAGCCCATCCACTCACAGCAGAGGCTACAACAGCGTAGGAGACCCACTGTTTAATAATTACCCTTTAAAAAGAGTAATGCCGCCTGATGCACCAGTAAAAAAAGGCTCTGTGACTTTAAGAGTCCCTCCATCATAAATGAAACAAGATGGGTCTGCTTATGTGTCACACACGACATCGTCAGCTAGGGGTGTTAAATGTTACAATGACATTTCCCAGTGAATGCGTTTGTAGTGGTTGAAAGCAATGTTAAAGTTGAAAAACACTTCAAAAACGCTGCGTCTGATCTAAGCCCAAGTGGGGGAGGAAATTTTCGGTCTAGTGTTAAATATGCCTTACAGGCAAGTCATTAACCTGCAAAGGATGTACCTTAATATATTTCCCAGCAAAATACTTTTTGGTTTCGTTTTAGTGTGTTTTTTTGTTTCACCGGGAAAAATGGCATGAATCTCGGAAAAAAATGATTAAAGCTGTGACCTAGGAGTCAGGAATGCTTCCAGGGGCGATCCCCATGATGCCCCTGTGTCATTTGAGCAGTGTTTCCATCATTTTCAGATGTTTTTAGACCTTAAAAGGACCCCCGGGGGGGATCGCGGTAAAAATACTCGGGTCTCCCATAGACTTACATTGGGCTCGTTTTTCTGGCCGAGTACCCGACTATTCCAATCTGCTCGACCCGAGCAACGAGCACCTGAGCATTTTAGTGCTCGCTTATCACTAGCTGTCATTCATATTCTGAAAAATGGCCAAGAAAGCAAAAATTCTGGCAGGATATGTAAACTTTTGAGCACAACTGTAAATCGATAGATAGATAGATAGATAGATAGATAGATAGATAGATAGATAGATAGATAGATAGATAGATAGATAGATAGTGTAAAACCTGCCAATGCATGTGCCGCGTACAGTAATATCACAGCGTGACAGGTTAGGCTAGAATAGAATGAATAGATGAATAGTGGGGAAAAAAAGTGTTTAGTCAGCTACCAATTGTGCAAGTTTTCCCACCATAGTGGAGTTTGGAGTGTGAATGTTTGAGGTTGTGGACAGGTGTCTTTTATACTGAGAACAAGTTCTAACAGGTGCCATTACTACAGGTAATGAGTGTAGGACAGAGGACCCTCATAAAGAAGAAGTTACAGGTCTGTGAGAGCCAGAAATTTTGCATATTTTTAGGTGACCAAATACTTATTTTCCACCATAATTTACAAAATAAATTTTGCCAAATCAAACAATTTCTGGATTTGCTTTCTCATTTTGAATTTAATAACTGTGGTCTACCTATGATATCAATTGCAGGCCTCTCACATCTTTTTAAGTGGGAGATCATGCACAATTGCTAAATACTAAATACTTTTTTCCCCACTGTATGCATATAGAATACATAGATAGATGTCAGTGACACACACATATATCTGTATATATATTACATACATTGATAGAATAAAAGCCGGCAATTCAACTGCCGTGTACTGTAAAATCACTGCAGGAGCAGACAGGATATAAGAGATGGATTACATACAGTAAATAGATATTGAATAGATAGAAATATAGATGTCGGTGACATATACAATTAATGTGTGTGCAAAATACTGTATATGTATTTCATAAAAGATTCATTTTCTGAAAAATTGGCGAGGGCTCCGCACAATTTTCGTAACCAGTAGAGGGAAAGCCGACGGCTGTTTGCTGATGTTTATAACCTGGGAAGGGGTAATACCCATGGAGCTTCCCTGGCTATTAATATCAGCTCATAACCTTTCTGACATCAGCAAGAATTTCCCACAGTGCTCGCATTGATGTCAGAAAGGTGAAGTGAGTTCATTGGCTGTGAACTTGCAGGACCTGTCTTATGGCACCGCAAATAGGAAACTTTGTCACACTCGCGCTACCGTCAGATAGGTAATAGGAGTTCACAGAGAGACACTGAGCACACGGTGCTCAGTGTTTGCTGAATGACAGAGTGTATAGTCACATCATGCAACCATGCAGCCTGCCATCTAGATGTAGCAGAGCTGGACCTGTTGTGGGACAAATGGATTAGCAGCATCTCTACAGAAAGGTGAGAAATATTGTTGTTTGTTTATTTAACTCTTTTGCAGATGACGAGGGCATTGGGGGGATGGGCGAGGAAGTAAGTATGGTTTAATTAAGAATATTAAAGAAGTCTGTGTCATTCTTTCAATTAAAGTACTTTTTTTGGGGTGTCTGTGTTTTCATGCAATTTGACTATGGGGTTAGTATTTGGGGTCATCTTATTGACACCTCTCCATTGCTAACCTCGGGGCTTGATGTCCCTTGACAATACAAAGGTGATATCAACCCCCCCAACTATCACCCCACTTGCGACTGCTACAGGGCAAGTGGGAAGAGTGAGTGTAAGTGGCAGAATTGGCACATCTTATAGATGCACCATTTCTGGGGTGGCTGATAGCTGATGTTTTTAGCCTGGGGGTGGACAGTATCCATGGCCCGCAGCTGTCTGCATAGCCTTTGCTGGTTATTAATTATAGGGGGACCCTACGTCATGTTTTTAAGGGTCCCCCTTTTAATAGCCAGTAAAGTTTAAGTATACATTTGTGAGTTGATGACATTAATAGCCTGGAAAGCTCCTTGGGTATTAACCCCTTCCCAGGCTATAGAAATCATCCCCCAGCCGTCGGCTTTCTCTCTGCTAGTTACAAAAATTTGGCGGGAGCCCACACTATTTTTTTTTTAAAACTAATCTTTTATGAATTGTACTAATTGTATTTGTCACAGGCATCTGTATAACTATCTATTCTATTTGCATTTACTGTATGTAAACCATCTCTTCTATCCTGCCGGCTCCTGCAGTGATTTTACAGTACACGGCACATGAATTGCCGGATTTTCTTCTATCTGTGTAATATATATGCTGTGATGCCAGCCTAAGAGTAAGAAAACACAGAAAGCAGAGAGGTCATACAATACAGTCTTACCAAAGCTTTAACAACTTATGCCGTCTGCTATCAATGCACCATAACTGTAGCACTTGCCATTACTCATACAAAAACAACCCCGGATTTGGCCACATTGATTGAAAAATAAAACAATATTGCAACTTTTGGAATATGGCTAAGAAATAGAAAAAAAAACTATTTGTCAAGTCCTGAAGGTGCTAAATACATGGGTCCTTAAAGAGAATCTATCAGCAGGTTGTTGTTATGTAATCTGAAGACAGCATGAAATATGGGCTGAAACACTGAATTCAGAGATATGTCATTTATTAGGCTGTGTGCTGTTTACTTACAATGAAGGTTTTAGCACTAGAAAATTATCACTGCCAGGTCTGGTGCTCATGTGACTGCTAGTCCAGTAACGCTTATGATAAGAAGCTCACTGTCAATAGATAATGTACATGTAGAGCCTTTTCTGGATGGGGACAGCTATATCTAAGAACTCTGATTGTATCCTAACTGCTGCATCCAGTAAACTAAGTGGTACATTGCTGGAATCAGGGTCTCTTTTCCTACGCTATGTTGCTCTCAGAGAAGGTAGCATAAGCCTGGTGACAGATTCTTTTTAAGGGTTTAAAGTAATATTTTTTGAATTGATTACTGTATGTCTTTTTAGGCCTACGTTACTTGCGCATTGGGTATACACTTTGTAGGATATGTGATGATTTGCTTTGGAGCAACAAACTCCATCGCCTCCATGGCCTTTGGAAAACTTTCTCAATATACAGGACGGATTGCCCTTTTTTTGCTAGGTAGGAAATTAAATAAATAATACACTTTTTATGCAATGTTGAACCAGTTTATTTATTGGCTCAATTTGAAATAATGTGTATAGTGTCATGAAAATATACAGCTCTGGGAAAAATTAAGAGACCACCACATCAAAACCCTGTCATGGGCAGCCTAATGTCCAGACCTGAACCCCATTGAAAATCTCTGGAATGTAATCAAAAGGATGATGGATAGCAGGGCCGGACTGGCCATTGGGCAATTCTGGCAAATGCCAGAAGGGCCTGCCTGGCTGTGGGCTGCCTTGTCTGCTACATTGATAACAGATTCGATGTTCTTAGGATACCCATACTGTTAAGAGTTGTGATGGAGCACAAAGTTGCTGACTCCGTCACTTACCCCAGCAGCCATGGGTATCATTACAAATATTGGTCTTGTAGTAAATCTTTCTTTCCTCCATCCAGGGTAATATTAGTAATATATCCCATCTGGTTCTTGGGGACGGGGACAACTTGGGCCTGTGTGATTTCAAATGCCAGGGTTGAATTTCAGCCCCAGTCCGTACCTGATGGATAGCCACAAGTCATCAAACAAAGAAGAACTGCTTACATGTTTGCACCAGAAGCAGTGTGAAAGACTGGTGGAAAGCATGCCCAGACCCATGAAAGCTGTGATTAAACATCATCATGGTTATTCCACAAAAAAAGATTTCTGAACTCTTCCTGAGTTAAAACATTAGTATTGTGTTTCTAAATGATTATGAACTTGTTTTCTTTGCATTATTTGAGGTCTGAAAGCACTGGGTTTGTTTTGTTTTTATTTTGACCATTTTTCTTTGTCAGAAAAAAAAATACAACATTTATTGCTTGGAAATTCGGAGACATGCTGTCAGAAGTTTATAGAATAAAAGAACAACTTACATTTTACTCAAAAGTATACCTATAAAAAGAAAAAACAGACAAACTGAACATTTTGCAATGGTCTTTTATTTTTTGCTAGAGCTGTATATGCCAAATATTATATGTGGAATATTTTCATATTAAATGCTGTTTTAACATAAGGTATAACAACTAGAGTTGAGCGACTTTTACTTTTTTCGGATCGAGTCGAGTTTCGCGAAACCCGACTTTGTCAAAAGTCAGGCCGGGTGAAATCGGCCGATTATTGCGAAAAGTTGGGGGCCGACTGAAACACGAAACCCAATGCAAGTCAATGGGGTATCAAAGTCGGCAGTGAGTGGAGGACAGGAAAACACCTACAGTGCCCATTTTAATGCCAAAAACATAAATTCTTATTACTTAAGCTTGTCAATCTTAATTTACTTTATAATAATAGTTAGGCATTGAAAAATGGGGGTCATTTGGTTAAAGTTGTGTGGGGGGTAGGGCTGGCTCAAGATTTTCGTGGGCCCAGGAAACACGGAATACGTCACGGCAGTGGAGCAGGGACAGGTAAGTATTTCAACTTTGCAAGTGCTGTGATCCTGAGCAAGCAGAGGGGGGGCACTTGTTGGCACTGGACCAGGGTCCCTCATAGTATGGCGGTGTGTTTGATGGCGGGTGGCACCTCCCACTGGCAGAGACACTTTTGCGTACTATGAGGGGCCCTGTGCCAGTGACGCCGCCAACGAGTATGCTCCCCCCACCTGATGAAGGAACCTGCACTTTCATCTGCACCTTCCTCTTTGTCCCCATGTAAGGTGGTATAGTATGCGGGAAGGGGAACCTGACTTTCAGCAAGGCCAGATTTTGGCTGTGTATAGTGCAAGGGGAATGTAGTGGTCTGTGTCAATGTACCAGCAGACTCATCTAGCAGTGGCTGGGCAATGGGTAGGATGAGGAGGAAGCACAAAATAGGCCCAAATAATAAAGTAGGCTAAATGCAGTTCAAAATTGGTAACAGGACTAAACAGGCGGCATTGCTTTGTTCAGTGGAGGAAAACTGTAATGAGTGGCAGACACAGTTAGTAGGCCCAAATAATAAAGTAGGCTAAATGCAGTTCAAATGTGGTAACAGGAATACACAGGCGGCATTGCTTTGTTCAGTGGAGGAAAACTGTAATGAGTGGCAGACACAGTTAGTAGGCCCAAATAATAAAGTAGGCTAAATGCAGTTCAAATGTGGTAACAGGACTAAACAGGCGGCATTGCTTTGTTCAGTGGAGGAAAACTGAAAACTGTAATGAGTGGCAGACACAGTTAGTAGGCCCAAATAATAAGGTAGGCTAAATGCAGTTCAAATGTGGTAACAGGACTTCACAAGTGGCTTTGCTTTGTTCAGTGGAGGAAAACTGTAATGAGTGGCAGACACAGTTAGTAGGTCCAAATAATAAAATAGGCTAAATGCAGTTCAAATGTGGTAACAGGACTAAACAGGCGGCATTGCTTTGTTCAGTGGAGGAAATCTGTAATGAGTGGCAGACACAGTTAGTAGGCCCAAATAATAAAGTGGGCTAAATGTCTGCCAAAAAATTGTTCATAAATAAACAGGTGACATTGCTTTGCTCAGTGTCAGAAAATTGTAATGAGTAGCAGACTAAGTTAGTTAGGGAGGTATAAAAATGGCCTATGGTGGACATTCAGCAGCTGCAAATGGAGGAATTGTCAGTAAGGCTGGTTTCACACTTGCGTTTTTATCTGCATGCGTTTTTGAAAAAAACGCATGTGTGAAAAAACGCATGTAAACGCGGTAAAACGCATGCGTTTTTAGACGCGTGCATTTTTATAGAAAAACACAAGAAAACAAGAAAAAAACAAAAAACCCTAACCCTAACCCTAACCCTACCCCTAACCCTACCCCTAACCCTAACCTGAAATGCGTGGCACTGAAATACGTTTATATACGTATATACGTATATACGTATATAAGTGCCACGATATTTCAGTGGCCACGTATATAAGTGCCACGTATTTAAGTGCCATGTATTTAAGTGCCACGTATATAAGTGCCACGTATTTAAGTGCCACGTATATAAGTGCCACATATATAAGTGCCACGTATTTAAGTGCCACGTATTTCACGTAAATGACACGATATTTCAGTGCCACGTATTTCAGTGCCACGCATTTAAGTGCCACGTATTTACGTGCCACGATATTTCAGTGTCACGTATAACCACGTAGTTATAGTATTTACAGTACGTGGCACTTAAATACGTGGCACTGAAATATCGTGGCACTGAAAGACGTGGCACTTAAATACGTGGCACTGAAATATCGTGGCAGTGAAATACGTGGCACTGAAATACATGACACTTAAATATGTGGCACTGAAATACGTGGCACTGAAATACGTGGCACTGAAATATGTGGCACTGAAATACGTGATACGTGGCACTGAAATATGTGATACATGGCACTTAAATACGTGGCACTTAAATACGTGGCACTGAAATACGTGATGCGTGGCACTTAAATACGTGGCACTATGACTGTCAGAAAATGTTCATTAAACGGTTAGGGGTGAGGTTAGGGGTAGAGTTAGGGTTAGGGTTTGGATCCCTTTATCACCTTGATGGTGGTGGGTGGCTTTTCAGTGTGTTTTCTGTTTTTTTTCTATAAAAACGCATGCATTTTTAACGCAAACAAACGCATGTGCTTAAAAACGCATGCGTTTACATAGACAGCAATGCATTTTTTTGCCGCGAAAAAACGCATGCGTTTTTTCGCGGCAAAAAAAAACGCGCAAAAAATGCTACAGGTTGCATTTTTGAAAATGAACGCATGCAGAAAAAAAACGCATGCATTTACAAACGCGACCAAACGCGTACAAAAAAGACGCATGTGTTTTCAATGTTAAATATAGGGGAAAAAACGCATGCGTTTTTTGTGCAAAAAACGCTGCAGACGAAAACGCAAGTGTGAAACCAGCCTAAGATTGGCAAATCAGCATTAGTGCCAGTCCTGTGTGTGGCATCTGTCTTTTTTTTCTGCCACAGAAAACCTACTGTATAACAGTGTGCCTGATTTCTTCCTAATTCTCCCATAAAAAAAAAAAGTGGGAGATTAAGACTGGCAAATCTGCATTAGTGCCAGTCCTGTGTGTGGCATCTGTCTTTTTTTCTGCCACAGAAAACCTACTGTATAACATTGTGCCTGATTTATTCCTAATTCTCCCATAAAAAAAAAAAAAGTGGGAGATTAAGATTGGCAAATCTGCATTAGTGCCAGTCCTGTGTGTGGCTTCTGTCTTTTTTTCTGCCACAGAAAACCTACTGTATAACAGTGTGCCTGATTTCTTCCTAATTCTCCCATAAAACAAAAAAAAGTGGGAGATTAAGATTGGCAAATCTGCATTAGTGCCAGTCCTGTGTGTGGCTTCTGTCTTTTTTTTCTGCCACAGAAAACCTACAGTATAACAGTGGGCCTGATTAAATCACTTGTCTCCCATATCCCAAAAAAAAATTAAAAGAAAGGGAGAATAATCTTGCAAACTCTGTGCATCTGTGCAAGTGCGGTCTGTGGTATATGTCAGTCATTTTGTGCCACAGGAACTATACTGTGATATAGTGGGCCTGATTAAATCCCTTGTCTCCCATATAAAATAAAAGATGGACATTTCTATTGCCAGTGTGTGCATCTGCGTCAGTCCTGTTAGTTTCATATCTGCCAGCCTCTGTCTGCCAATCAAACAATATAGTGTAATACAGTGGGCCTGATTTTTCCCTGCATTCTCCCACACATAAAAAAGGGAAATTTAAATTCACAACAAGTTCACGTACACCTTCTACCTGGTTTTACAGGACCACCTAATAGTTGTTAGTTAGGTTCAATTTTTCCAATAAAGAGGAAGTCTGGTGGAAGAGGTCGTGGCCGTGGGCGTTCATTGCCAGCTGGTAATGATGGTAGCGGAGGTGGTTGTGGAGCATCAGGTGGTCGTGGCCGTGGGAAAAGCAATATAGCCCCTAAGTCTCGAGTTGTTGAGCCAGCGTCATCGTCTGGCTACACAAGGCCTCGAAGGCTCCCTTTTCTGGGAGTAGGAAAACCGCTTTTGAAGCCGGAGCAGCAGGAACAAGTATTGGCTTTCCTTGCTGACTCTGCCTCTAGCTCTTTCACCTCCTCCTCCTTGGAAAGTGCCAAATGTCAGAGCAGTGTGTCGTCAGTGGATGCTCCCGCTCAGGAACAAGTCACTTCCTTGTGTCCTTCACCCAGAACAACAGTGAAGGATGCGTCAGACGACACAACTGGTTACTCCATGGAGTTCTTTACACATACCGTGCCTGGGTTAGAAAGGGAAATTGTTAACAGGCCATGCCCATTACAAGATGAATCGGACATGGAGTGCACAGATGCACAGCCACAGCCAGATTATTATGCTGTTCCTTTGACTCAGATCAGAACATTGCCCTCGCAGTGTACTGATCCAGAATCTGACCCCGATGAGACTATGGAGACCCGTCACAAACGCTATAGCACCGGCTTACACGGTGACCCAGAGGAAGGTGCACAGAACATAGAAGAGGAGGTCATAGATGACCCAGTTGTTGACCCCGATTGGCAGCCATTGGGGGAACAGGGTGCAGTCGGCAGTAGCTCTGAAGCTGAGGAGGAGGAGCCGCAGCAGGCATCAACATCGCAACAGGTTCCATCTGGCAGGCCCGTATCTGGCCAAAAACGTGTGGCAAAACCAAAATCAGTTGTAGGACAGCGTGGCCATCAGGTTAAAGTAGCTCAGTGTGCAATGCCTGAAAAGGTATCCGATAGGAAGAGTGCAGTCTGCAATTTTTTTAAACAAGATCCCAATGATCAGCGCAAAGTCATCTGTAAGAAATGCTCAAGGACCTTCAGCAGAGGTCAGAATGTTAAAAATTTAAATACAAGTTGCATGCATAGACATTTAACCACCATGCACTTGCAAGCCTGGACAAACTACTAGCGTTGAGCAAAACGGGTCGGCCATTTTCAGAAGTCGCCGACTTTTGGCAAAGTCGGGTTTCATGAAACCCGACCCGACCCCTGTGTGGGGTCGGCCATGAGGTCGGCGATCTTCTGAATCTGGTATCGGAATTCCGATACCGAGTTCCGATATGTTTGCGATATCGGAAATCGGTATCGGAATCCACATTTAAGTGTAAAATAAAGAATTAAAATAAAAAATATTGATATACTCACCTCTCCGGAGGCCCCTGGACATCGCCGCTGGTAACCGGCAGCCTTCTTTGCTTAAAATGAGCGCGTTCAGGGCCTTCCATGACGTCACGGCTTCTGATTGGTCGCGGCCGCCCATGTGACCGCCACACGACCAATCACAAGCCGTGACGTAATTCTCAGGTCCTAAATTCCTAGAATTAGAAATTTAGGAACTGAGAATTACGTCACGGCTTGTGATTGGTCGAGTGGCGGTCACATGGGCGGCCGCGACCAATCAGAAGCCGTGACGTCATGGAAGGCCCTGAACGCGCTCATTTTAAGCAAAGAAGGCTGCCGGTTACCAGCGGTAAGGTCCAGGCTGCGTCGGAGAGGTGAGTATATCAATATTTTTTATTTTAATTCTTTATTTTACACATTAATATGGATCCCAGGGCCTGAAGGAGAGTTTCCTCTCCTTCAGACCCTGGGAACCATAGTATCCCATTGCACTGCATTGGGTTTCGTGTTTCGGCCGACCCCGACCCCGACTTTTTTATAGGATCGGCCGATTTCACTCGACCCGACTTTTGAGAAAGTCGGGTTTCGTGAAACCCGACCCGATCCTATAAAAATAAAAGTCGCTCAACCCTACAAACTACCAAACATCCCTTAACGTTGTAGCACCTTCTCAGAATGAAGCTAGTCAGCAACGCGACATCCCTTCCCTCACTGTAAGCCCAGCGTTTACCACACCACCTGCAGGTAATGTGGCGGTTTCGTCGCAAGGCCAAAGCAGTCAGGGAATCACCAGGTTCGTGGTCGGAAAAACTGTATGTAGGGCACCATCAAGAATGCCATCACCAACCCTCTCTCACACACCCATGTCCACCGGCACCCCCGCTAGTTCCACCGTATGCAGCTCTCCAGTCCAGCTCACCCTACATGAGAGTCTCGTTAGGAAAAGAAAGTACTCATCCTCGCATCCGCGTACACTGGGTTTGAACGCCCAGATTGCTAGACTAATCTCGTTAGAGATGATGCCCTACCGGTTAGTTGAAACCGAAGCTTTCAAAGCCCTGATGGACTACGCTGTACCACGCTACGAGCTACCCAGTCGACACTTCTTTTCGAGAAAAGCCATCCCAGCCCTCCACCAGCATGTAAAAGACCGCATTGTACATGCGCTCAGGCAATCTGTGAGTAGAAAGGTGCACCTGACAACAGATGCATGGACCAGTAGGCATGGCCAGGGGCGTTACGTGTCCATCACGGCACACTGGGTTAATGTGGTGGATGCAGGGTCCACAGGGGACAGTAATATTGGGACAGTTCTGTCTAGCCCACGGTGTAGGAAACAGTTGGCTGTAGGAGTTCGTCCCCCCTCCTCCTCCTCGTCCTCCAGCAGAAGTGAGAGCTCGTCCACAGACCGCAGTTGCATGACCACTCCATCCGCAGCTGCCACTGTTGCACACGAGGTGTCCAATTATGGAACAGCTTGTGGCAAGCGTCAGCAGGCTGTATTGGCAATGAAGTGTTTGGGCGACAACAGACACACCGCGGAAGTACTGTCCGAGTTCTTGCAGCAAGAAACTCAGTCATGGCTGGGCACTGTACATCTTGAGGCAGGCAAGGTAGTGAGTGACAACGGAAGGAATTTTATGGCTGCTATAGCCCTTTCACAACTGAAACACATTACTTGCCTGGCTCACACATTAAACCTGGTGGTGCAGTGTTTCCTGAAAAGTTATCCGGAGTTACCCGACCTGCTGCTGAAAGTGCGCAGACTTTGCTCTCACATCCGTGGTTCGCCCGTACACTCCATCCGTATGCAGAACCATCAGCGTTCTTTGAACCTTCCCCAGCATCGCCTAATCATCGACGTTGCAACAAGGTGGAACTCCACACTGCACATGCTTCATAGACTGTGCGAACAGAGGCGTGCTGTTATGTATTTGTGGGAGGATACACATACATGGGCAGGCAGTTGGATGGCAGACATGGAGTTGTCATCTGGGCAGTGGTCGAAGCTCCAAGACCTGTGTCAAGTCCTTCAGTGTTTTGAGTAATGCACACGGCTGGTTAGTGCAGACAACGCCGTAATAAGCATGAGCATCCCCGTAATAAGCAAGTGCATATAGCCACTTTTTTTAATTGTAGGCTTACTAAGTCTGTCTGCGGTCCCTCCTTCCAATAGTCCTCCACTGACCACACCAATGCTGCCCGTGTACCCCTGGAACCTATTTTAAAGTTCGTAGAGCCTATTTTTTAATTTTATTTAATATTAATAAAGCCATGATGGACTACGCTGTACCACGCTACGAGCTACCCAGTCGACACTTCTTTTGCGAGAAAAGCCATCCCAGCCCTCCACCAGCATGTAAAAGACCGCATTGTCCATGCAATCTGGCAATCTGTGAGTACAAAGGTGCACCTGACAACAGACACATGGACCTGTAGGCATGGCCACGGAAGGTTACGTGTCCATTACGGCGCAATGGGTTAATGTGTTGGATGCATGGTCCACAGGGGACAGCCTACTAAGTCTGTCTGCAGTCCCTAATTCAAATTGTCCTCAATTCAGGTTTTCGGGATTTTTTAAAAAATAGGAAACTGCATTTGGGCTACTAGTTTGGTTGGGGCCTCCTAGCGGTGTGTGCCGCTGCTTGCTGTTCTCCTACACGACTAGCTTCAATCCTCAGGCTTTCGGGCTATTTTTAAAAATAGGAAACTGCATTTGGGCTGCTACATAAGTCTGCTGGTACATTGACCCAGGTCCCAGACCACCACATTCCCCTTGCATGCTACACAGCCAGAATGTGTCCCTGCTGAAAGTCAGGTTCCCCTTCCCGCATACTATACCACCTTACACGGGGACAAAGAGGAAGGTGCAGATGAAAGTGCTGGTTCCTTCATCAGGTGGGGGGGAATACTCATTGGCGAAGTCACTGGCACAGGGCCCCTCATAGTACACAAAAGTGTTGCTGCCGGTGGGAGGTGCCCCCGCCATGCAAACACACCGCCGTACTTTGAGGGGCCCTGTGCCAGTCCAATGCCAAAGAGTGGGCCCCCCTGCTTGCTCAGGATCACAGCACTTGCAAAGTTGAAATACCTCTCCCTGCGCCACTGCCGTGACGTGGTCCAGATTTCCTGGGCCCACAAAATACTTGAACCAGCCCTACCCCCAACAACTTTAGCCAAATGACCCCCAATTTCCAATGCCTAACTATTATTATAAGGGAAATTAAGATTCAGTGGTTCAGTTTGCTCTTGGATCTTTCTGATGACCTGTCTACTCCAGCAAAAGCTAAGTCCCTGCTTGCTTATTTGTTTACCACTGTTTTTTGTCCAGCTTGCTATCATGATTCTGCCTGGCTAGCTGGAAGCTCTGGGATGCAGAGTGGCACCTCCACGCCGTGAGTCAGTGTGGGGTCTCTTTTGCACACTCTGTGTGGTTTTTTGGTAGTTTTTTATGCTGACCGCAAAGATACCTTTTCTATCCTCAAGTCTGTTTAGTTAAGTCTGGCCTCCTTTGCTGAAACCTATTTCATTCCTGTGTTTGTGACTTCCATCTTAACTCACAGTCAATACGTGTGGGGGGCTGCCTATTTCTTTGGGGAATTTCTCTGAGGCAAGTTAGGCCTTATTTTCTATCTTTAGGGGTAGTTAGCTCTTAGGCTGTGAAGAGGCGTCTAGGCAGAGTCAGGTACGCTCCACGGCTATTTCTAGTTGTTTTGATAGGTTTAGGGGTTGTGGTCAGCAAAGCTCCCGCTTCCCAGAGCTTGTCATGTATTACTAGTTTGCTCATCAGGTCATTCCTAGTGCTCCTAACCACCAGGTCATCATAACAGTACAGCTGGCCCGTAAAGGGTTAATGCATCTCAATAGAGGGATAAAGGAAGTTCTGAGACCATTTTTTTTTTCCTCTGCAGCGTGTTTTGTTTTTTTTTCCCCCTAAATCTCTGGGTGGTTCAGGACACAGGTGTTGATATGGACATTCAAGGTCTGTCCTCTTGTGTGGATCAACTCACTGCAAGGGTACAAAACATTCAAGATTATGTAGTTCAGAACCCGATGTTAGAACCCAGAATTCCAATTCCTGATTTGTTTTCTGGAGATAGATCTAAGTTCCTGAATTTCAAAAATAATTGTAGACTGTTTTTTGCTTTGAAACCCCGCTCCTCTGGTGACCCCATTCAGCAAGTAAAAATCATTATTTCTTTGCTACGTGGCGACCCTCAAGACTGGGCATTTTCCCTTGCGCCAGGAGATCCTGCATTGCGTAATGTAGATACGTTTTTTCTGGTGCTTGGGTTGCTTTATGATGAACCAGATTCAGTGGATCAGGCAGAGAAAATCTTGCTGGCTTTGTGTCAGGGTCAGGATGAAGCGGAGGCATATTGTCAGAAGTTTAGAAAGTGGTCTGTGCTTACTCAGTGGAATGAGTGTGCCCTGGCGGCAATTTTCAGAAAGGGTCTTTCTGAAGCCCTTAAGGATGTTATGGTGGGATTTCCCATGCCTGCTGGTCTGAATGAGTCTATGTCCTTGGCCATTCAGATCGATCGACGCTTACGTGAGCGCAAAACTGTGCACCATTTGGCGGTATCTTCTGAGCAGAGGCCTGAGCCTATGCAATGTGATAGGACCTTGACCAGAGCTGAACGGCAAGAATACAGACGTCAGAATGGGCTGTGTTTTTACTGTGGTGACTCCACTCATGCTATCTCTGATTGTCCTAAACGCACTAAGCGGTTCGCTAGGTCTGCCACCATTGGTACGGTACAGCCAAAATTTATTTTGTCCGTTACTCTGATTTGCTCTTTGTTGTCCTATTCGGTTATGGCATTTGTGGATTCAGGCGCTGCCCTGAATTTGATGGACTTGGAGTTTGCCAGGCGCTGTGGTTTTTTCTTGGAGCCCTTACAGTATCCTATTCCATTAAGAGGAATTGATGCTACGCCTTTGGCCAAGAACAAGCCTCAGTACTGGACTCAATTGACCATGTGCATGGCTCCTGCACATCAGGAGGATATTCACTTTTTGGTGTTGCATAATCTGCATGATGTGGTCGTTTTGGGTTTTCCATGGCTACAGGTCCATAATCCAGTATTGGATTGGAAATCAATGTCTGTATCTAGTTGGGGTTGTCAAGGGGTACATGGGGATATCCCATTGTTGTCAATTTCGTCTTCTCATCCTTCTGAAGTCCCTGAGTTCTTGTCAGATTACCGGGATGTATTTGATGAGCCCAAATCCAGTGCCCTACCTCCTCATAGGGATTGTGATTGTGCTATTAATTTGATTCCTGGTAGTAAGTTTCCGAAGGGCCGACTGTTCAATTTATCTGTGCCAGAACACGCCGCTATGCGGAGTTATGTAAAGGAGTCCTTGGAGAAAGGGCATATTCGCCCGTCGTCGTCACCGTTGGGAGCAGGGTTCTTTTTTGTGGCCAAGAAGGATGGTTCTCTGAGACCTTGTATAGATTACCGCCTTCTCAATAAAATCACCGTTAAATTTCAGTACCCTTTGCCGCTACTGTCTGATTTGTTTGCTCGGATTAAGTGGGCTAGCTGGTTCACCAAGATAGATCTTCGAGGGGCGTATAATCTTGTGCATATTAAACAGAGCGACGAATGGAAAACAGCATTTAATACGCCCGAGGGCCATTTTGAGTACCTGGTGATGCCATTCGGGCTTTCTAATGCTCCATCTGTGCTTCAGTCCTTTATGCATGACATCTTCCGAAAGTACCTGGAAAAATTCATGATTGTATATTTGGATGATATTTTGGTCTTTTCGGACGATTGGGAGTCTCATGTGAAGCTGGTCAGAATGGTGTTCCAGGTCCTTCGTGCTAATTCCTTGTTTGTGAAGGGGTCTAAATGTCTCTTTGGAGTTCAGAAGGTTTCATTTTTGGGCTTCATTTTTTCCCCTTCTACTATCGAGATGGACCCTGTTAAAGTTCAGGCCATTTATGATTGGACTCAGCCTACTTCTGTGAAGAGCCTTCAGAAATTCCTGGGCTTTGCTAATTTTTACCGTCGCTTCATCGCTAATTTTTCTAGTGTTGTTAAACCATTGACTGATTTGACCAAGAAAGGTGCGGATGTGGTCAATTGGTCCTCTGTGGCCGTTGAGGCTTTTCAGGAGTTGAAGCATCGTTTTTCTTCTGCCCCTGTGTTGTGTCAGCCAGATGTTTCGCTCTCGTTTCAGGCCGAGGTGGATGCTTCTGAGATTGGAGCAGGGGCTGTTCTATCTCAAAGAAGTTCTGATGGCTCGGTGATGAAACCATGTGCTTTCTTTTCTAGAAAGTTTTCGCCTGCTGAGCGCAATTATGATGTGGGCAATCGAGAGTTGTTGGCTATGAAGTGGGCGTTCGAGGAGTGGCGACATTGGCTTGAAGGAGCCAAGCATTGTATGGTGGTCTTGACGGATCACAAGAATCTGACTTATCTCAAGTCTGCCAAGCGGTTGAATCCTAGACAGGCTCGATGGTCGCTGTTTTTCTCCCGCTTTGATTTTGTGGTTTCGTACCTTCTGGGTTCTAAAAATGTGAAAGCTGATGCCCTTTCAAGAAGTTTTGTGCCTGATTCTCCGGGAGTTCCTGAGACGGCTGGTATTCTCAAAGAGGGGGTAATTTTGTCTGCCATCTCCCCTGATTTGCGGCGGGTGCTGCAGGAGTTTCAGGCTGATAGACCTGACCTTTGCCCAGCGGAGAAACTGTTTGTCCCTGATAGATGGACTAGTAGAGTTATCTCTGAGGTTCATTGTTTGGTGTTGGCTGGTCATCCTGGAATCTTTGGTACCAGGGATTTGGTGGCTAGATCCTTTTGGTGGCCTTCCTTGTCATGGGATGTGCGTTCTTTTGTGCAGTCCTGTGGGACTTGTGCTCGGGCTAAGCCCTGCTGTTCTCGTGCCAGTGGGTTGCTTTTGCCCTTGCCGGTCCCGAAAAGGCCCTGGACGCATATTTCCATGGATTTTATTTCAGATCTCCCTGTCTCTCAAAGGATGTCGGTTATCTGGGTGGTTTGTGATCGCTTCTCTAAGATGGTCCATTTGGTGCCTTTGCCTAAGTTGCCTTCCTCCTCTGATTTGGTTCCGTTGTTTTTCCAGCACGTGGTTCGTTTACATGGCATTCCGGAGAACATCGTGTCGGACAGAGGTTCCCAGTTTGTTTCGAGGTTTTGGCGGTCCTTTTGTGCTAAGATGGGCATTGTTTGTCTTTTTCTTCGGCTTTCCATCCTCAGACAAATGGCCAAACCGAACGAACCAATCAGACTTTGGAGACATATCTGAGATGCTTTGTTTCTGCTGATCAGGATGATTGGGTATCCTTCTTGCCTTTGGCTGAGTTCGCCCTTAATAATCGGGCCAGCTCAGCCACTTTGGTTTCGCCTTTTTTCTGTAATTCTGGTTTCCACCCTCGTTTTTCTTCAGGACAGGTTGAGTCTTTGGACTGCCCTGGTGTGGATTCTGTGGTGGACAGGTTGCAGCAGATTTGGACTCACGTGGTGGACAATTTGACATTGTCCCAGGAGAAGGCTCAATGTTTCGCTAACCGCCGTCGCTGTGTTGGTCCCCGACTTCGTGTTGGGGATTTGGTTTGGTTATCGTCTCGTTATAATCCTATGAAGGTTTCGTCTCCTAAGTTTAAGCCTCGTTTCATTGGTCCTTATAAGATTTCTGAAATTCTTAATCCTGTGTCATTTCGTTTGGACCTTCCAGCTTCTTTCGCCATCCATAAAATGTTCCATAGGTCTTTATTGCGGAGATATGTGGCTCCTATGGTTCCCTCCGTCGACCCTCCTGCCCCGGTGTTGGTTGAGGGGGAGTTGGAGTATGTGGTGGAGAAGATTTTGGATTCTCGTATTTCGAGATGGAAACTTCAGTACCTGGTCAAGTGGAAAGGTTATGGTCAGGAGGATAATTCTTGGGTGGTTGCCTCTGATGTTCATGCTGCCGATCTTGTTCGTGCCTTTCATTTGGCTCGTCCTGATCGGCCTGGGGGCTCTGGTGAGGGTTCGGTGACCCCTCCTCAAGGGGGGGGTGCTGTTGTGAATTCTGTTCTCGAACTCCCTCCGGTGGTTATGAATGGTACTTCGGCGAGTTCTGTCCATGGACTCCCTCTGGTGGCTGTGAGTGGAGCTGCTGGTTCTGAGGTTCTGTCCTCAGCTGACCTCGTTTAGTCCTAGGCTGGCTGCTCTATTTACCTGATGCCAGCTGTCAATGTCCTAGTACTGGTTCAGTTTGCTCTTGGATCTTTCTGATGACCTGTCTACTCCAGCAAAAGCTAAGTCCCTGCTAGTTTATTTGTTTACCACTGTTTTTTGTCCAGCTTGCTATCATGATTCTGCCTGGCTAGCTGGAAGCTCTGGGATGCAGAGTGGCACCTCCACGCCATGAGTCGGTGTGGGGTCTCTTTTGCACACTCTGCGTGTTTTTTTGGTAGTTTTTTATGCTGACCGCAAAGATACCTTTTCTATCCTCAAGTCTGTTTAGTTAAGTCTGGCCTCCTTTGCTGAAACCTATTTCATTCCTGTGTTTGTGACTTCCATCTTAATGCACAGTCAATACGTGTGGGGGGCTGCCTATTTCTTTGGGGAATTTCTCTGAGGCAAGTTAGGCCTTATTTTCTATCTTTAGGGGTAGTTAGCTCTTAGGCTGTGAAGAGGCGTCTAGGCAGAGTCAGGTACGCTCCACGGCTATTTCTAGTTGTTTTGATAGGTTTAGGGGTTGCGGTCAGCAAAGCTCCCACTTCCCAGAGCTTGTCCTGTATTACTAGTTTGCTCATCAGGTCATTCCTAGTGCTCCTAACCACCAGGTCATCATAACAGCCTCCATAATCATTAAATGGAAGAAGTTAGGGATCGTTGGAGAAGAGCCTTGGTGAGAGAGATAAAGAAGAACCCCAAGATCACTGTGGCTGAGCTTCAGAGATGCAGTAGGGAGATGGGAGAAAGTTCCACCAAGTCAACTATCACTGCAGACCTCCACCAGTCAGGTCTTTATGGCAGAGTGGCCCAATGGAAGCCTCTCCTCAGTGCAAGACATATAAAAGCCCGAAAAGAATAATGAGAAATAATATTATCTGGTCTGAAGAGACGAAGATAGACATTTTTGGTGATAATTCTGAGTGGTATGTGTGGAGAAAACCAGGCACTGCTCATCAACTGCCCAATACAATCCCAACAGTGAAACATGGTGGTGGCAGCATCATGCTATGGGGTGTTTTTCAGCTGCAGGGACAGTGTTCTGTCTTCCTACACGTTGATACGGTGTGTGATCCGACATACGGCATAAACCACTTCTGTCTCCCAAATAAGCAGACTGTTCTCTGTAGTCTAACTTGTTTATTGGTAAACATGAGCGCGGTAAAACTATAAGAATACAAATGATTAGGGTAAGTATTGGGCAAATAACAGCACAACTGGTACTTATAACTAGCAGTGAAAGCATACAGGATGATGCAAATTCTACATGTAACTACATACAGTAACTCACAGATAATAGATTTCCCAGGTACTAGTTGCTATACAGTAATCACATTCTGTAGAACACTATATTTCAAGAACCGGGATAACAATCTTACCGGATAAACTTAACCAGATGGCATGTAAGTGAGGTAGTTCCAAGACAACAGATTAACACGAGTGTCCAGGGAAAATACACAGAGAGAAAATGGGGAATTCCCTGTCCCATGATACCTTGGTGCAACCCAGAATGCAACACTCTGATTATTACTGAAAAACACAGGTAATAAATTTAACCACCACTGGGTGGTGCTATAACACAGCAAACCAAAACTATAATAGTGAAACTTTAAAGCTTGAAACGAACCCTGTCCTTATTAGAAAGGACAGAACCCTCCCCACTTGGCATCAACCGATGCCACCTACAGGCTCTTTTGGTGAGAACAGTAGGACAAGTTCCGCAACTGGTCTGAGGAATAGTTTACTCTCCCCGGACTTGCCTACTTTGACCTCGACCTTGCGCACCTTCCCATCCTTGCTTGGGAATATTTTAGTGATGAGGCCTAGTGGCCCCTCATTACGGTGAGACTGGCTGTCTTTCATGAGAACGACATCACCGGTTTTGATGTTTGGTCTGTCGGTCTGCCACTTCTTCCTTGGTTGTAAGGTGGAGAGGTACTGCTTCCTCTATCTGTCCCAAAAGGTATTGGAGAGACTTTGGACTTGTCTCCATTGCCGTCTGTAAAGGTCCTTGTTGCTGAAATCTCCAGGTGGGGCGCTGAGGACGCTGGCTTTCTGAGTAAGCAACATGGCAGGAGTGAGAATGGTAGGATCCTCAGAGTCGCTAGAAAGTGAAGTCAATGGTCTAGCATTAATGATGGCTAAAACTTCTGCAGAATGTGGTCAAACTTTCATGTGTGAGTCTTGTGCTATCTGTTTGCAAGAAAATGGAGTCAAGGATTCTGCGTGCCATTCCTATCATCCTTTTCCAAGCACCTCCCATGTGAGAAGAGTGTGGAAGATTGAAAGTCCAGGTACATCCCTGCTCACTCAAGTATCTTTCCACACTGGTGGTGTCTAGGTTGGAAGGAATTTGAAGTTCTTTCACTGCTCCTACAAAGTAGGTACCTCTATCGGAGCGTATGTGCTTCAGGGGGCCTCTGATGGCGATGAAACGTCGGAGTGCATTTATAAACCCTGAAGTGTCCATGGACTCAATTACTTCGATGTGGACTGCTCTGATGGACATACAGGTGAACATAACCGCCCAATGTTTTGCGTTGGCTTGGACTCTTCTAGTGTGCTGTGCCACCACAGACCATGGCCCGAATACGTCCAGACCGACGTTGGTAAAGGGAGGTTCTGTACTAAGTCTGTCCGATGGGAGGTTGGCCATCTTCGGCTTTTGAGTCCCGCCACGGAGTTTGCGACAAATCACACAATTGTAAATGAGTTTACTCACGCATCTCTTTGCTCCAACTATATATAGTCCAGCAGTTCGTAGATTTCCTTCGGTGAACAGTCGGTCCTGATGTTTCACCAAAACTTGGTGGTGTTGCACAAGCAGGGTCGTGACATGATGATGTCCAGGAATTATTATAGGGTGTTTCTCCCCAAATTCCACTTCAGCTTCTTGAAGACGACCTCCAATTCTTAACAGCCCATCTTGATCGATGATTGGATCAAGCATCTTCAAGACACTATCTCTAGAAACAGGTTGGCCTTTATTGAGGTTATCTAATTCTTTGGCATAACATACACGTTGTATGGTGCGAATTATAACGTTCTTGGCATTTTCCATGTTTGGAACGGTAAAGGCAAGCTTGCAGTGATGCCAACCCTTGCAAGGTTTCTGAATGGCGGGTGATGTTGACTTATAGGACCGGGCCACATGAATCAAACAAACGAGGGCACGAACAAGCGAGTTCCAAGTTGAGAACCTGTTGAAATGGTGGGATTTGAGGTGATTGTCTTTAGTCACTGTACGTAGAACGGATACCTGAGGGTGAATTTCCTCATCTGCCTCTGGATCTACCAGTTCGAAGATGTTTGACTCGTCCATGTATGGTATCAAACGGTATAAGAATGTAGGGCCAGTAAACCAGGTTGTGTCCTTAAGGTGTTTTGCTTCAACGTATCTGGTTGCGTGGTCCGCCGGATTGTGGTGCGTGGACACATAGTGCCACTGTTTAGGGTCGGTGGATCTCCTGATCCTTAGCACCCGATTGCTGACATAGACATAGAAGCGACGAGTTTCATTGCCAATGTACCCCAACACTACCTTGCTGTCTGTGTAGAACTCGACTTCCTTGACCTCCAGGTCCATCTCTGTCAAGATAAGCTCAGCTAACTCTACAGCTAGCACAGCTGCACAGAGTTCCAGTCTGGGTACTATGTGTTCACGGAGTGGGGCCAGTTTTGTCCGGCTCATAACAAGTAGTGTTGAGCATTCCGATACCGCAAGTATCGGGTATCGGCCGATACTTGCGGTATCGGAATTCCGATATCGAGTTCCGATACTTTTGTGATATCGGGAATCGGTATTGGAACCATATTCATGTGTAAAATAAAGAATTAAAATAAAAAATATGGATATACTCACCTCTCCGGCGGCCCCTGGACCTTACCGCCGTAACCGGGAGCCTCCGTTCCTAAGAATGAGCGCGTGAAGGACCTGCGATGACGTAGCGGCTTGTGATTGGTCGCGTGAGCGGTCACATGAGCGCTCACGCGACCAATCAGAAGCCGCAACATCATCGAAGGCCCTTCACGCGCTCATTCTTAGGAATGGAGGCTCCCGGTTACATCGGTAAAGTACAGGGGCCGCTGGAGAGGTGAGTATATCCATATTTTTTATTTTAATTCTTTATTTTACACATGAATATGGATCCCAGGGCCTGAAGGAGAGTTTCCTCTCCTTCAGACCCTGGGAACCATTCCGATACTTTGCGTTCCATTGAAATGCATTGGTATCGGGTATCGGTATCGGCGAGATCCGATATTTTGCCGGTATCGGCCGATACTATCCGATACCGATACCAATGCATATCGGAAGGTATCGCTTAACACTAATAACAAGCCTTACGTGGCATTGTTCATTGATGTCGGTAGTTTTCAAATACGCCACTGCTGCAATTGCTTTGGTTGAGGCATCGCAGAAGATACAAAGCCTTTGCATCTTGATTTCTGTAGATGGCACAGAAGCATATGGTCGTGCCACATAGAGACTTGACAGGGCTTCTAAAGAGTTCTTCCATCTCACCCACAAGTCTCTTTTCTCGCTGGGAAGCGGATTATCCCAATCGGACATCTCTTGGGTGAAGTCTCTCAACATCATTTTACCTTGGATAGTTACAGGGGTTACAAATCCCTAAGGATCGTACAAGCTGTTTACCACGGACAGGACACCTCTACGCATGAAGGGTTTCTCTTCTTCACTGATCTGGAAGGTGAATGCATCCTTTTCAAATCCCAGAGTAAACCGAGGCTCCGCTGCATGGGAAGGGAGTCCGTGCTTAAATCCAAGTCTTTTAAATCGGTTGAGTAATCTTGAGAGGGAAAGGCTGCCATTAGTTTTTGGCTGTTGGAAGCAATTTTATGCAACCTCAAATTGGATGAAGCGAGCATTTCTTGTGCCCTTTTCAGGAGACTGACTGCTGACTCCTCTGTGGGTGTGGATTTCAGGCAATCATCTACGTAGAAATCCTTTTCCACAAACGATCTTACATCCGATCCATACTGTGCTTCACCCTCTCTGGCTGAATGTCTAAGGCCATAGATAGCGACAGCAGGGGAAGGGTTGTTCCCAAAGATGTGTACCTTCATACGATATTCCACGATGTCCTTGTAGGGGTCATTATCGCGGTACCAGAAAAACCTCAAGTAGTTTCTGTGTTCTTCTTTAACAAGGAAGCAGTGAAACATCTGTTGTATGTTGGCCATAAATGCTACTGCATCTTTGCGGAAATGAAGAAGTACTCCCAGAAGTCTGTTGTTGAGGTCTGGACAAGACAGGAAGACGTCGTTTAAAGAAACACCTTCGTATCTGGCACTTGAGTCAAATACCACTCTTATCTGACCTGGTTTGTTTGGATGATACACGCCGAAAATAGGTAAGTACCAACATTCCTCGCAATCTTGAAGTACAGGTGCAATTTCCTGCGTGGCCAGTCTTGAATGTTCTCTCAATGAAGGTAAAGAAGTGTTCTTTTGTTTCTGGTGCCTTCTGCAGTTTGCGTGTAAGGGAGACAAATCGACTGTAGACAAGTTCTCTGTTGTTGGGTAAGCGTTGCCTCCGTGGTTTGAATGGTAAAGGTGCGACCCAACTCTTTGATTCATCTCTTACTATCTCTCGCTCCATGATGTCCAAGAACAGTCTGTCCTCTATGGACGTTGCTACCTGGTTGTCTTCTCTTGTCCTGTGGAAAACTGTGCACCCTATATGATCTTGCTCACCGTCGCATGCATGGTCTTCACAGGAAGGATCAGCTAACGGACAAGGTGGAGGGGTGTGGTGTGGCAATTCTTTAATCAGGAAACTGCTCTCGCATGGCTGGAAGAGAGACGGACGTCCATTCTCAAGGGTATTGGTGAGCATGCTGTTGACTGAAGTCGGCCTATGTGCTCCACCCAAACAGACGTCTCCCACAATGACCCATCCTAGGTCAAGTCTTTGAGCATATGGGGCATTTTGTGGGCCGTTAGTCTGTCCTCTAGCCTTGTGGACCCGTAGTATGTCTCTTCCGAGGAGTAAGACGATAGGAGCTCCTTGGTCAAGCTCCGGTATCAGGTGAGCTATACACCTCAAGTGGGTGTGATGAGCTGCTACCTCTGGTGTAGGTATCTCAGACCTGTTATCGGGAATCTGGTTGCACTCCAGTATTGATGGCAAGGATAAGCAGGTTTGACTGTCTATAGACTCTACTTTGAATCCGGTCGCTTTTCTCCCCGCCGTCTCGACAGTACCTGCACATTTCTTCAAGGAGTACGGAGAGCCGGGACCAGCAATGTTGAAGGTGTCGAAGAGAAAGGACTTAGCTAGAGACCTGTTGCTCTGATCGTCCAAGATTGCATATACCTTGATTGCCTTATCCCGTTGGCTTGCTGGGAATACTCTGACAAGACAAATCTTTGAGCAAGATCTTCCTGCTACGAGTTCCTTGCAGATCTCTGTACACTGAGAAGTGACCACTGGGGTGTCCATGTCAGTGTCCATCTGTTTTTCGTCAGACTCTTCTAATCGCAATGATACCCCTGAGGGTGGTCCAGGATGTAAGGCCGTGTTGTGCTCCACACTACTACATTCTGTGCATTTCACACTGGTTTCACAGTTCTTGGCGAAGTGTGAGGTCGTCGTGCAGCATCTGAAGCATATCTTGTTTTCCTTTAGGAAACTCTTACGGTCTTCTAGAGACTTCTCCTTGAAGGCTCTACATTTTAGCAGAGGATGAGGTTTCTTGTGTAGGAGGCAGTGTTTGCTGAGATCCTGCGGTTTGTCCTCTTCTGGAGAGGACTTACTTGCCCTGTAAGGAAAACCTGTGGAGGTAACATTAGTTTTGTGTACTGCCACTGGTGTTTTACTGGGTTTTACACCAGAGGCAGTGGTACATGACATAGTGAAATCGAAACTGGGGTCATTTCTAACTTTAGCTTGCTGAGCAAGAAAGTCTACAAACACCCTGAAAGGAGGAAATGGTACCTTATGAGCCTGTTTGTAACGGGACCCGTGACTGACCCACTTTTCTTGTAAGTTGTAAGGGAGCTTTTGGACAATCGGGTTGACACCTCTGGCAGTGTCCAGGAATGCCAACCCTGGTAGGTCTCCTTCTGCCTGAGCAGCATGTACCTCCATTATCAAGTCGCTCAGTTCCCTGAGCTTTTGATAACCCTTATTTGCTATCTTGGGGAAATCATCAATTCTTTTATACAAAGCGTTTTCTATAGCTTCTACTGACCCATAACATTCTTCGAGTCTCTCCCACACCATGCAAAGTCCTGTGTGTGAGTACTTTATGGTAATGTTCCTGATTCTTTTGGCGTGTTCAGCTGACTCGCTCCCAAGCCACTTAACCAGTAGATCTAACTCTTCACTACTGGAAAGATGCAAGTCTCTGATGGCATTCTGGAAAGAGGCTCGCCATGCTCTGTAGCTTTCAGCTCGATCAGTGAACTTTACAAGTCCCTTGGTCACCAGCTCCTGGCGGGTAAAGAACCTTGCAAAGTTCATAGTGGCTGAGTCAGTGCCGTGAGCTGCTGTGCTGTTGTCATGCGGTGTGTGTGTGTGGTGCATCCTCATACCTGGTAGGAGCTTCTGGCTTAGGAAAGTCTCTATAAAACCGTTCTGAAGCGAAGGGTGTCCCTGTCAGTCTGGGAGGAGGCCATACCTTCTGTTCTGTAAGATGGTATTGGTGGCCGACGTCGTTTCGCAGTATACCTTCCTGCTTCCAGTACGGTGTTTGGAGGAAAGATCTCTGGTAATCTGTATCGGCTGGTTGGTGTAACGGATCAGAGTTGTCTTCTATTCTGGGATGTTGGTGGACATATTCTGAGACGCGTTGAGCAGGGTCCTGGCGATCAAGGTCTGGTCCACGTACGTCGCTGTCATGCTCAGATTCAGGAAACTCCACGGCTTCTAAGAACTCAGCTTTGGCTATTGCGGCTGCTGCTTCTTTTTCAGCGGAAAGCCTTTCTAAGGTCGCTGGCAGGCGTGCTGTATCTGCGTCTCTATCGGCTTGCAGGCGGGCTCTTTCTGCTTCGTGCTCTGCTTGCAGGGGGGCTCTTTCTGCTTCTTGCTCTGCCTGCAGGCGGGCTCTTTCTGTTTCTTGGTGGGCTCTTTCTGCTTCTCTGTCGGCTTGCAGGCGGGCTCTTTCTGCTTCTCTATCTTCTTGCAGGTGAGCTCTTTCTGCTTCTTGCTCTGCTTGTCTTAACTTTAACTGCATCTCTTGTGCAGCGAAGGAGGATCTTACTTTCGCCGCCTCAGCTTCTGCTCGGGCGAGGGTGACAGACTTTTTCGAGGAAGACTTGCTAGAGCGGCTTGTTTGGGACCTTGTCCTGAGTGAAGAAGCTCGACTTGCAGACATTTTATGTCCGTTTGCAGGCTGTAGGATGTCTCAGAGCGGGTAGGGATTACTTCAGCGTGGACTGAGACGTGTGGTGCTTGGTGGGCTGCACTCTCGGTACTTGTGACTGTATAGCGGCCGCTGCGGTATCTGCAGGCAGTGTGGTGTGGTACAAGCGGCTGCTGTTCTCCACTGGTATTTAGCCTCTGTTTTACTGTACCGCCGGCGTCTAGCTTCCGTTTTACTGTTCTGTCTTCATACACGTTGATACGGTGTGTGATCCGACATACGGCATAAACCACTTCTGTCTCCCAAATAAGCAGACTGTTCTCTGTAGTCTAACTTGTTTATTGGTAAACATGAGCGCGGTAAAACTATAAGAATACAAATGATTAGGGTAAGTATTGGGCAAATAACAGCACAACTGGTACTTATAACTAGCAGGGAAAGCATACAGGATGATGCAAATTCTACATGTAACTACATACAGTAACTCACAGATAATAGATTTCCCAGGTACTAGTTGCTATACAGTAATCACATTCTGTAGAACACTATATTTCAAGAACAGGGATAACAATCTTACCGGATAAACTTAACCAGATGGCAAGTAAGTGAGGTAGTTCCAAGACAACAGATTAACACCAGTGTCCAGGGAAAATACACAGAGAAAATGGGGAATTCCCTGTCCCATGATACCTTGGTGCAAACCAGAATGCAACACTCTGATTATTACTGAAAAACACAGGTAATAAATTTAACCAAAACTATAATAGTGAAACTTTAAAGCTTGAAACTAACCCTGTCCTTATTAGAAAGGACAGAACAGACAGGATAACTGGTTGTCATTGAAGGAAACATGAATGCGGCCAAGTATAGAGATATCCTGGGTGATAACTTTTTCCAAAGTTCTCTGGACCTCATACTTAGCTGAAGGTTCACCTTTCAACAAGACAATGACCCTAAGCACAGAGCTAAAATAACAAAAGAGTGGCTTCAGAACAACTCTTTGACAATTGTTGACTGGCCCATTCAGCCCTAACCTAAGCCCAATTGAGCATCTCTTGAGAGACCTGAAAATGGCAGTCCACCAACGTTCACAAGGAAAAACGGAAGAGGATCCCCAAATACAGGAGTGAAAAACTTGTTGCATCATTCCCAAGAAGACTCATGGCTGTACTAGCTCAAAAGGGTGCTTCTGCTCAATACTGAGCAAAGGGTCTGAATTCTTATGACCATGTGAAATTTCAGTTTTTCTTTTTTAATAAATTTGCAAAAATAACTACATTTCTTTTTTTTTCAGTCAAATGGGGTGCAGAGTACACATTAATGAGAAAAAAATGAACTTTTTCGAATTTACCAAATGGCTGCAATGAAACAAAGAGTGAAAAATGTAAAGGGGTCTGAATACTTTCCGCACCCACTGTATATTGTGCTATGGGAATTGTATTGCATTTTTGTGTTTGCCTGAGTAATGTATAGTATGTGATAAGTATTGTTATTATAATATGCTTGGTGTGTAACAGTGTTATAGGGAACATACAGGGTAAGATAAGTAATATAGTGCATAGTGTGTAGTGTAAGGAAGTTCTGCCCAGCAACAGACAGCAATGTCAGAAGAAGCTAAGTGTTGGGAGTAGCCCACAGAGGGAGGGGTTAGTGATATACACAGTACTGTGCTTTCAGGATATAGAGTTAGTTAAAGTTTGGAGACTGTCACGACAATGTAAAAAATGCCATATTCGGAGTAATTTTTCAGAAGGTGCCATGGTTCCAGACACACGCTGTGGGCTCTCTGACCCCCCTCTCCTCTCTGCCTACCAGCACAGGATGAAATTCTAAGCCACTCTTTTTCCCCCTCCCTCAGTAATGTCTTTGTTTGCAACTGTGAAAACGAACGTAAAGAGTATCAGTGCATGGCAATTTCTTTGTGTAGCTACAGTGGTCCTTTAAAACCAAATATATCAAACAGGATATTTACAGAAATAGGCTTTTCATATTTCCAGAAACTGCAGGGACAGGGCTCCTAACTGGTGGGTTTGAGGAGGCCAGCTCTTAGCCGAAAGTGAGAAATGCATTACTGCTTAACTGGGGCTCCTAGCCTAGACGTGTTTCCACTTAAATTCACCTCTGGACTTGCTGAGCATAGTGATAACTTTGTCTTTCTGCTACAAGGTTCATACGCCAAGATATGAGTAAAAATGGCTTTTCATAATGTTAAGAAAGGGGAGTATTCAGCCTCTGATTGAGGTCACCACAGGGGCAGTGCCTTGGTTTTGGGCACGGAGATAAGTGAGTGAGATATCAGTCTTCACTAGTCTTTTGTTCGGGGTCTAGCTGAGAGTTGCATCTGTCATGTACTGGGATAAATGCCCTTCCCCCGAGCCGCATGGTCAGCCATGATATGAAAGAACCATAAGTCGATTTTCTTCTGTTAATCCCTTTTTATTTGTAATTATTTGTACATACGATACTTGTCTACTTTTATAATATCTTTTCATACTTTTGTAAACACTGCCTACTTTTTTGGAGTAAAATATATAAAATTACTAGCGCCGGTACAACGTAAGGCAGCCTTTCTGATGACTAATTATCCTAGGTGCAGTACCCTGTCTGTCCTGAAGGTAAGGGGGGGCGCCAGAGAGCTGCAAGTTCCAAACTGGAAAAGGGAAGTGGGATATAAATAAATCCCCTTCAGAAAAGAACTGGGCAACCAAACAACCCCGGTTCATGAAATATTAGTGTGAGCGGTGGGGGTGATAAAGTTATCCCCCTGTGATTCGTGACATATTGGTGGCAGTGGCGGGATGGTAAAAATATCCTCCCTGGGATCCGTGACAGAGACTAACAAGTGTGCAGTGCTGCCAACAGGGGATCCACAGCTTGAAGGGGCTTAGCGAGGAATAGCAAGATCCTTATGAGAGTTACTAATGAGACTGAGAGACCTTCCAGAAGGCGATATCTGATAAGACTCAGAGTCACAAGAAACCAAAGAGCTTGTTAGTGCCTATGGTAATGGACCTAAAGAGGACCGAGAGAGTGGGACTAGTAAGGATCCTTAGCAATAGATCTAGGGCATCCATATTGATAGGATGCAGAATCACTGAGTGAGTAGAGAGAAACTTGGTGATCTGGAATGTGGCATGGAATCTCTGTTGTGGCGATGTAGAGACTAAACAGATAAGCTGCAGTAGCCTACGGCGGAAGGATACAGTGGGAATGAAAAGGCTTCTTACTGTGAAGTACCCATGTTTGAGTGGACTTTTCCTTTGATAATCTAAAGATGGTCTGCAAGGGTGTAAGGCCCACAAAGCACTAACACCAACACCAAGCCAGGACCCACTCTTCCATGTAGTGCATTGGGACATGACAGGAAAAGATCAGTACCTCGCCCACGGCTACAGACCCTCTGCGCCACACTAAAGATGTCAAACACCTATCAGAAAAGAGAAGAATTAGCTGGGTAGAAAGGCAAAATGAGCAATTTTAAGTACGCATTGCTACAGTGGGGAAAAAAAGTATTTAGCCAGCTACCAATTGTGCAAGTTCTCCCACTTAAAAAGTTGAGAGAGGCCTGTAATTGACATACGATACAATAAACTTTATTGATCCCGAGGGAAATTATGGTATTACAGCAGCGTTACAAACAGCATTTCAAACATTACAACATTACAACATTACAAATAGGTATCATCATATACATCATAGGCAGACCACAACTTTGAGAGTTGAGAGGAAACAAATCAATAAAATCGCCTCATCTGATTTGGCAAGATTTATTTATTTTGCAAATTATGGTGGAATTACGGTGGAAAATAAGTATTTGGTCATTAATAAAAGTTCATCTCAATATTTTGTTATATATCTTTTGTTGGCAATGACAGAGGTCAAACATTTTCTGTAAATCTTCACAAGTTGGCACACATTGTTGGTGGTGTGTTGGCCCCTTCCTCCATGCAGATCTTCTCTAGAGCAGTGATGTTTTGGGCCTATCGCTGGGCAACATGGATTTTCAACTCCATCCAAAGGTTTTCTATGGGGTTGAGATCTGGAGAAAAAATATAAAAGTATACAAAAGTGATTATGAATTCCAATTATCAATGATCCATAGCTCCCCAGAACTCCAACTCCAATGTACGTTTCGCCAGTGTGGCTTTTTCAAGGACTCCTATATATGTATACTTTTCATGCACTTTACTTCACATTTTGTATTCAGTCTGTTTATCTACTTTTTGCACTTTATGAAGATTACCTAACGATTAGATGTTACTATGTTCCGTGGTTTGCTCCTAATTATGAATGTGACTTATCTCCCTGTACTATGGTATTTTTTATGTCATTTTTGTCAGTTTCCCCTTCTTTTTTAAGTTTTCCAAATTTTGGATTCCTTTTATATTCACTCTTTGAGTAGATTTTGTATTTGATTTCAGTGAATATATTTCTTTGTTTGTCTATTTTAGTGAGTTAATCTTACTATGTTGTTGGTTTGATGGTAGCTTTTGTAACGGGGGTCCCAGCTCTATTCAGGTCATTCACTAGGTCCCCCCATGTGGATCTGGGATTTTTTCTCACCGTTCTTGTGATAATTTTGAACCCACGGGGTGAGATCTTGCGTGGAGCCCCAGGTCTTGTATGTCTTTCATTTTCTTATTATTGCTTCCAAAGTTGATTTCATCACACCAAGCTGCTTGACTATTGCAGATTTAGTCTTCCCAGCCTGGTACAGGGCTACAATTTTGTTTCTGGTGTCCTTTAACAGTTCTTTGGTCTTCAACATAGTGGAGTTTGAAGTGTGACTGATTGAGGTTGTGGACAGGTATATTTTATACTGATAACAAGTTAGGAGCCTTTTAAAGAAGAAGTTACAGGTCTGTGAGAGCTAGAAATCTTGCATGTTTTTAGGTGACCAAATACCTATTTTCCACCATAATTTGCAAAATAAATCTTGCCAAATCAGACAAGGTGATTTTCTGGATTTGTTTTCTCATATTGACTCTCATAGTTGTGGTCTACCTATGATGTCAATTACAGGCCTCTTTCATCTTTTTAAGTGAGAGAACTTGCACAATTGGTGGCTAAATACTTTTTTCCCCACTGTTTATAATATGTTGATTGCAATATATTGAGAGGATAAGAATTTTGATAAGCAAGCATAAGGGATTTCTTGACTAAACTGTATAAAAAAAAATACTTTTTTAGTATTTCAAAAACGGTTGCAAGGACATTTTGAAATAACTTGAAATGCTGCAAGGCTAATCACAACTGAAGATTGTCCTAGTTAAAGTCTAGTTTATAACAATTTTTTTTAAAAAAAAATTTTTTATTGTTTATAACAATGTTTTTTTATTTTTTTTATTCCAGCTGCAGCGATAAATGTGTCCTGTATAATTGCCTTGTTGCTATGGAGTCCAAATTCCAACCAGTTTGCAGTATTTTTCATTTTTCCTACTTTGTGGAGTATCTCTGATGCCATCTGTCAGACTCTTCTAAATGGTAAGTACCTAACAGCAAATATTGTTCTAATTAATTTGTAGACCCTGTCGGGGCGTGCATTTGAACCCCCCGCAAAACGAGATTCATCGTATGAGCCGACTGAGCCTAGACTATGGCACCATAGACAATGGTACCAGCAGAGAGAACGTATATTCTGCTGTGCATAATTTTTAGGCGTATTTGCACTGACTGGAACCGCTGAACAGGTGCCTGACTGCAATGTGCAAGCACCCTTAGTCATATATGGAAATAATACTACATAGTAAGAATGCTTGAAATAATAAAAATATGAATTGTTTATTTTTATAATTTACTCTTTCCCTGAAAACCTGGCTGTACTGCATTGCATCACATTTTGGTATATGTATGTATTTGTATATAAATCCACATACAAATACATACAAATTCCCCAGGAAGAAGCAACACGCGAAACACACGCTGGGCTCAGTGCTACAGCTTCAGGTTGTTTACCTTATCTTACCATTACATATTCTTTGTTGCTGCTTTGCCTTATTTGATCTTGCTATCATCTGCCACCTCCCTAACAGCACTTGATGGGGTAATTCCTCCTCTACTATGCCTTATACATACTTTCACTATGCTTTGTATTTATTGCATTTTGTCTAACAAGACTTAATGTTGTACTATTTGCACTTTATACCTTCTGGTTACCTCCATGTAATGACCTTGTTGAAATGTAAGGCCTGACTATAGAGTGTTTTTTGGTGGCAATTATTATCGTCTTGTAGTATCTTACCTGTCTTTCTATTTTGTCGTAGAAAGGTACATAGACCTCTATATGTATCTAAAATTGTATATGCTGCCTATCAGGGTGCATGAAGCACTTGGCCCTTTACTGTTTTTTAATTAAATAGACCCACAGGCCTGTGCATTTAAATTAGATAAATTACAGTACATGTGCTTAACTTTTCTGTTGTTATTCATATAGTAGTCTATCTTTCTTAATATCTTGCAGCTTTTTGGTGATTACTTTTAGGATCACATACTGTACTAATAGGCATTGATAAATCCCTGACTATTGGATATTTAACCTGAATAGGGCTATGGTGTGCACTTTGTAGCATTCTCTGTATTGTGTACCCCATTTTATATCTAATTGATTCTTTTAACTATTATTTCATACATTTGTGTTAATAAAAAATTATTTTGTATATTTGGTATATGCTTCCCCTTTTCTTGTGGGTATATACTGTATATCTACCTATTCTATGTGTTTATACTGTATGTAATCTTTCCTGTCGGGTCCCGCTGTGATTTTACTGTACGTGGTAGATAAATTACTGCCTTTTCAAAGGAGATTATTGTGTAAAAATCAAACAACATTCCCATGGTCCGAGTGATGTATGATTTTTTTTTCTCGCACCCATTGACTTCTATTCTGTTTATAATCGCAGCATGCTGCAATTTTTTCCAGTCTGATCGTGATCCGATCCAAGCTTAAAAAAACAAAAACACAGATGAGCACACAGTGATAAAATAATATTGGTCCGAATGCAATCTGATTTTTAATTGGATTGCATTCGTAAGATTTCATCGCAGTAGGGAATGAGCCCTAAGTGTTGCTAACAGCAGTAATACCATTTATCATAATTAGCCCTAAGGAGGGCTGTTGCTGTACTTAACAGAAATATAAATGTTGTTGAAAACCTGGATAATACACAGCTACAATTCTGTCCCTCTCTCACCAGCACCTCTCCCGCTCTTCCTGTGTCAGGGGTACAGAGTATCAAGCATGGGGCCGAGGGTCTTATATAGACCTAATGACGCTTTGTGGCCAGAAAATCACAGTAAGGCTGCTTTCACACATCATTTTTTTGCCGTCAGGCTCAATCAGGCGAATTTTGAAAAAAACGGATTTGGTGAATGATGCCGCCGGATCCGTTTTTTTTCTCATAGACTTATATTTGCGCTGGATTGCGCCGGATAGCCTCACGTTTCATCCGTCGTTCGATCCGGCGAAAATTGTTTATCCGGCATCTGGGAAAAATGTACAAGGTTACGTTTTTTGTATCCGGAGAAAAAAAGGATAGCTCTTGCTAGAATGGAAGCCTATGGGCGCCGGAAGGTGCCAGATTCATCACATGATGGTATCTTGTGCCGGATTCCGTTTTTTTAAGTGCACATGCTCAGATACAATTGGCCAGCCCCCAATTAGGAAAGGTGTATATAAAGTCTGGTAATAGGGCTTCACTCATCCATTTACCAGCCAGCAAGCAAGCAATCAAGACACAGACCTGCCACCAAAGCTAAAACCAGCCACCAGAGATGAAACCTGCCACCAGAGCTGAAAGAAACCTGCCACCAGAGCTGAAACCTGCCACAGGCCAGCCAGCCACAGCCTGCCAGGCCAGCAGCCAGTCGCAGACAGCCACAGCCTGCCAGGCCAGCAGCCAGCCCCAGCCTACCAGGCCAGCAGCCAGCCACAGCCTACCAGGCCAGCTGCCAGCCACAGCATACCAGGCCAGCAGCCACCTGCAGCCAGCCACAGCCTACCAGGCCAGCAGTCAGCCACAGCCTACCAGGCCAGCTGCCAGCCACAGCATACCAGGCCAGCAGCCACCTGCAGCCAGCCACAGCCTACCAGGCCAGCAGTCAGCCACAGCCTACCAGGCCAGCTGCCAACCACAGCATACCAGGCCAGCAGCCAGCTGAAGCCAACCACAGCCTACCAGGCCAGCAGCCAGCCACAGCCAGCCACAGCCTACCAGGCCAGCAGCCAGCCGCAGCCAACCACAGCCTACCAGGCCAGCAGCCAGTTGCAGCCAGCCAGATCCTACCAGGCCAGCAGCCAGCCGCAGCCAACCACCGCCTAACAGGCCAGCAGCCAGCCACAGGCAGCCACAACCTACCAGGCCAGTAGCCAGCTGCAGCCAGCCACAGCCTACCAGGCCAGCAGCCAGCCACAGCCAACCACAGCCTACCAGGCCAGCAGCCAGCTGCAGCCAACCACAGTCTACCAGGCCACCAATAAGCCACAACATGTCTTCTAGGAGCCCTCCCCTGCGCCGTCAGCGCTGTGAGGTAAATAAATGTTTTTTTTTTCTTTTTGGTGATGTTTACATAATATATATATTATTTATATATAATTTTTGTATACCAGGAAGCTGCAGCATCAGAGGTGCTTCCAGAAGGAGACGGACAGGGTGGAGAATTACCCGGAGTGGGCTCGCAATTGGTAAGTTTCTTACATGCATCGCAGAACCACATCATCACAGACATCACAGTACACACAACACATAAAAACAGATCATTACAGACATCACAAAACACACAACACATAAGCCTACATCCACGCACATAATGCTTTTTTTTTTTTTAGTCATCTGATTCTCGGGCTCGATCAAGAGGTCCTCAAAGCACCTCCCAGGGTCGTCGGCGTGAGCGTCAGGGCGGTCGCCATCGAGTAAGTACCTTTTTTATTTATTTATATTTTTTTATTTTCCACTTCATGTTGAGGATTTCAGTGTAAAGTTTTTCTTTTTTTTTTCTTTTTTTACAGGCTTCACAGCGTTCTGCTGACTTGGATGGTGAGGAGGCCGGTCTAGACATTGACCTCCTCATCGATCTAATCAGAGAGCGGAAGCTGCTGTGGAATATGGGGGACCGCCGCCACGCAGATCTTGGTGTGACCCGTCGGCTCTGGGAGCAAGTATGCAACGAGGTTGTGGACCAGTGGGAGGACCTTGATGTTCGGGCCCAAACTCAAGCGCGTAAGTATTCCCAGTTCAGTTATGTTGCTGGATGTAATGTGTTGTATACTAACCAATTTGTGCTTTCACTTTACAGGTGAAAGAGTTATCAGGGATCGCTTCAAGGAGTTCAACAAGGAGATGCAGGCCCCGAGTTCATCGGGTGGACGCAGGAGCAAGTACAAGTATGCAAGAGCCCTGTCATTCCTCTGGTCGATGATGGTAAGCAGAAGGAAAATATTCCCCAGCCCGTTTACTAAGTAAAAATGTTTACATGTCTAACCTTTTTGTTTTTATTTCAGCCAGGGCCAAGCAATAACAATATATCAATTACATGTTTTTCCTTTGTTCCACAGCACTGTCTGCAGCACTCGGGAGCCTGCAGAGTTGAACCCTTCAGAAGAGATCCCACAGGATTCCGCCACCGCGGGCCACTTCGACAGAACTGACCTATCTACACCTTCCCAGCCTTCCCTCACATCTGGCCCCTCGGTCCCATCCACCAGCACTGGAGCATCACGGCCGACTTCGTTACATGAAGCTGCTGGTGAGGATATAGCTTTTCCTTTACCCCACCCCTCTGACACTGCTGCCACCTCTCCTCTAGAACACCTGTGGGTTCTGGGTGGCAGTGCCAGAGGGATCAGGAAAAGAGCTATGTGCCCGAGTTCTTGCATCTGAATGCAGCCTTCCAGAACTGTCTCAAACTGTTGTCGGAGCAAATGACTGCAGGATTTAACCTCCTGAACAACAGTATTCTTGAGTTGCACACGCGTCTTGATAGGATGCATTCAGATGCAAGTAAATCACCCAATCAATCCTTTTTCCAGGCAGTAGTCGAGTGCATAGACAAGCTATCGCCTGACCAACAGATGCATGTAATCATGTCCAAGAAGAAAAAGCAATGATCCGCACCACAGATCTGTCAGGCTGCGAGCATGTGAGTAAATTAACTCCCGCTGGTCTGCTAAGTGTCGGGTGCTATAGCCAGAGCAATACGTCGTAGTTCATATAAATAATGAAGAAAGCGGCAGCACTCACCAAACTTCTTGTGCAGGTCACTTTATTGTGTCAATATCTTCACAGCACGGGGGTGTATATACAAGGTAATGTGGCAGCTGAACAATGGTTGGTTCAGATGCATGTAATGCAAGCCTGACAGTTTGCTCTAGCACAGGTTAGCTCCTAAGCCCCTCCACCCGCCCTGGTATTTCCTCCCGCACCTGCCCCCCCTCCAGCCACTGTCCCTCCTCCCCTTCCTATACAATACCATCTTCCTGCCTCATACTAGCTTGCTGCCCTGTACCAGCTTATTGCCCCATACCAACATTCTGCCCCATACCAGTTCCCAACCACATCATCTGTGCCTCCACTCCCTGCCCGACCTGTACTCCCTGCCCACTACCACCAGTCTCCCTCCACACCCATCATGCCCCAAACACAACCCTCTTCTCCACCCACTACCTCTTCTGCCTCCCAATACCTCCACTCCACCCCTCAAACCTTCCAAATTCCCATCACTACTCCTGGTTTTATGTCCACCAGTTCTCTTTCTTTCTCCACCCCTTCACCCTCTGTTTTACCTTCTGATCCGTCACCACCACAATTCTCTCTACACACTCCTACTGTTGAAGTGGTTCAATCTGACAGCCCCTCCAGTATTATCTCAACCCCACACTACCTAAATTTATAACAGTTGCTTAAAAGTTTTAAATAATAAATAATTTTTTGGTTTAAATTTTTTTGTCTTTCATTTATTTAATTATAAGGTTAAATACTTTGAGTAAAACAAGGTACAATACTTTAGGTAAAACAGGTACAATACTTTGGGTAAAACCCAACCAGGTACAATACATTGGGTAAAACAGGTACAATACATTGGGTAAAATCCAACCAGGTACAATACATTGGGTAAAACCCAACCAGGTACAATACTTTGTGTAAAACAGGTACAATACTCTGGGTTAAACCCAACCAGGTACAATACATTGGGTAAAACAGGTACAATACTTTGGGTAAAACTCAACTAGATACAATACATTGGGTAACACAGGTACAATACATTGGGTAAAACAAGGTCCAATACTTTGAGTAACAAAAGGTCCAATACTTTGGGTAAAACAAGGTCCACGGTCCAAGACAAAGCTTTCAAACTATATCATCCTGCCAGTGTACTCTTCCTTGAGGTGAAATAAAGTATTCTGCAAATTTGTCCCTCATTCTGGAATCTGACACAGAACTTCTAAAAGTAATGTTATGGTAATCATTCAAGGTAGTTTCTTCAAAGTGGTCATCAATGGCAATTTGTGCCTTGCATATTACGAAATTGTGAAGGACCACATAAGCTTTTACCACCTCGTCCACTGTGTCAGTCTTCAGGTTTATAGCAGTCAACAGAACTCGCCTCCGTCGCTGTTAGAATCCCAAAAGTGCACTCCACCATTCTTCATGCTCGTGTTAGGTGGTAATTAAAAGCTCTTTTAGTTGGCATCAATCCACTACTTGAGTATGGCTTCAGCAGGTGTTCTGAGAGTTTGAACGCTTCATCTCCAACACATACAAATGGCATTGGTGGCCCAGAGGTTTCAGACAGCAGTCTTGGGGGTGGAAATTGGAAGGTGTTTGCATAGAGATGACGCCCCATTGCAGACACTTTAAAAACTTGTGAATCATTGGAGCCACCATAGGCCCCAATATCGACCGCTACAAAATTGTATTCTGCATCTGTGATGGCCATGAACACAATGGAGAAATATTTTTTGTAGTTGAAATATTCTGAGCCAGATGCAGCAGGATATGTTTCCCATCCACTGCACCCAAGCAATTGGGAAACTGACAAATTTGTTGGAATTTTTCTGCAATCTCCAGCCAACTCTCCATTGTGGGATGTGGGTTAAATTCTTTATGCAAACAGTCCCACAATGCACGGCAGGTTTGCTTAACAATCCCCGATATGGTGGACATGCCGAGTCTAAACTGAAAATGTAGTGAGGAAAGTGATTCTTCAGTTGCAAGGAATCTGTGAAAAAAGGCAAGGCAAAAATTAGTACAAAATACCACCAACAACATTACAGTTATAAGTGTGCTTTAACAGTAGGAGATGCAATAAAAATTGCTTACCGAAGAGTCACCATCAGACGCTCTGCTTTGTGAAATGGAGAAACGGCAATATGTGTCACTTCTTCGGATAAGGTATCCAATCCGTTCCACCAAAAAATCAAAGTTCTCTGTTTGCATATGCACGTAGCTGAAAAACTTCTTGGGGTTTCCTCTTAACGCCATGTATAATGTTGAATACACTTCACGTGTCATTCTCTGTGCTGTGATTGGGTGGATCCAAAAACGTAGTCGGCGCAGATGCATGATGCCTGTCTTTCTCGCTCCTTCTCCATAACAATCGCTTTCAAACGTTTCACCTCAAAAGTGAAATCCACAGAAATCTTCAGAATATTTGCCATTAGGGTTGAGCGAAATGGGTCGTTCATTTTCAAAAGTCGCCGACTTTTGGCAAAGTCGACGTCTCATGAAACCGAGCCGATCCCAGCGTTGAATCGGCCATGCGGTACGCGACCTTCGCGCCAAAGTCGCGTTTCAATGACGCGAAAAGCGCCATTTCTCAGCCAATGAAGGTGAACGCAGAGTGTGGGCAGCGTGATGACATAGGTCCTGGTCCCCACCATCTTAGAGAAGGGCATTGCAGTGATTGGCTTGCTGTCTGCGGCGTCACAGGGGCTATAAAGGGGCGTTCCCGCCGACCGCCATCTCACTGCTGCTGATCTGAGCTTAGGGAGAGGTTGCTGCCGCTTCGTCACAAGCAGGGAGAGCGTTAGGCAAGGTCCATAAACCACCAAACCGCTTGTGCTGTAGCGATTTCCACTGTCCAACACCACCTTCGGTGTGCAGGGACAGTGGAAGCTAAATTTTTTTTTTCTCTCAGCGCTGTAGCTCATTGGGCTGCCCTAGAAGGCTCCGTGATAGCTGTATTGCTGTGTGTACGCCACTGTGGAAACCAACTGCTTTTTTCAAAGCACATATCCTCTTGTTCCTTCCTTTCTGCATAGCTATCTTTTTTGTTTGTCCACACTTTTTATTTAATTTGTGCATCAGTCCACTCCTATTGCTCCCTGCCATACCTGGCTGAGATTACTGCAGGGAGATAGTAATTGTAGGACAGTCCCTGTTTTTTTTTTTTTTTTTTTTTCTGGGAGATTAAGATTGGCATTTCTGCTAGAGTGCCATCCCTGTGTGTGCCATCTCTCACTCAGTGGGCCATAGAAAGCCTATTTATTTTTTTCCTTGATTTGGGTTTTAAAATCTACCTTAACAAAAAAACACTACATCAATCAGTGGGAGAAAAATATTGGCCTCAGTCAGGGCTTGTGTGCCACTCCTGTGTGTGCCATCTCTCATTCAGTGGGCCATAGAAAGCCTTTTTTTTATTTTATTTTATTATTTGGTTTCTAAAGTCTCCCTGAAAAAAAAAAACAAAAAAAAACAGTGGGAGATTAATATTGCCCTTTCAGCTTGTGTGCCAGACTTGACTCCTGGGTGTGCCACCTCTCTCTCTCAAATTGTGGGCCATAGAAAGCCTATTTATTTTTTTCCTTGATTTGGGTTCGAAAATCTACCTTAAAAAAAAAAAACTCCATCAATCAGTGGGAGAAAAATATTGGCCTCAGTCAGGGCTTGTGTGTCACTTCTGTGTGTGCCATCTCTCACTCAGTGGGCCATAGAAAGCCTATTTATTTTTTTGCTTGATTTGGGTTCTAAAATCTACCTTAAAAAAAAACACTACATCAATCAGTGGGAGAAAAATATTGGCCTCAGTCAGGGCTTGTGTGCCACTCCTGTGTGTGCCATCTCTCACTCAGTGGGCCATAGAAAGCCTATTTATTTTTTTCCTTGATTTGGGTTCGAAAATCTACCTTAACAAAAAAACACTACATCAATCAGTGGGAGAAAAATATTGGCCTCAGTCAGGGCTTGTGTGCCACTCCTGTGTGTGCCATCTCTCATTCAGTGGGCCATAGAAAGCCTTTTTTTTTTTATTTTATTATTTGGTTTCTAAAGTCTCCCTGAAAAAAATAAAAATAAAAAAAAAACAGTGGGAGATTAATATTGCCCTTTCAGCTTGTGTGCCAGTCTTGACTCCTGGGTGTGCCACCTCTCTCTCTCAAATTGTGGGCCATAGAAAGCCTATTTATTTTTTTCCTTGATTTGGGTTCTAAAATCTACCTTAAAAAAAAACACTACATCAATCAGTGGGAGAAAAATATTGGCCTCAGTCAGGGCTTGTGTGCCACTCCTGTGTGTGCCATCTCTCACTCAGTGGGCCATAGAAAGCCTATTTATTTTTTTCCTTGATTTGGGTTCGAAAATCTACCTTAACAAAAAAACACTACATCAATCAGTGGGAGAAAAATATTGGCCTCAGTCAGGGCTTGTGTGCCACTCCTGTGTGTGCCATCTCTCATTCAGTGGGCCATAGAAAGCCTTTTTTTTTTTTATTTTATTATTTGGTTTCTAAAGTCTCCCTGAAAAAAATAAAAATAAAAAAAAAACAGTGGGAGATTAATATTGCCCTTTCAGCTTGTGTGCCAGTCTTGACTCCTGGGTGTGCCACCTCTCTCTCTCAAATTGTGGGCCATAGAAAGCCTATTTATTTTTTTGCTTGATTTGGGTTCTAAAATCTACCTTAAAAAAAAACACTACATCAATCAGTGGGAGAAAAATATTGGCCTCAGTCAGGGCTTGTGTGCCACTCCTGTGTGTGCCATCTCTCACTCAGTGGGCCATAGAAAGCCTATTTATTTTTTTCCTTGATTTGGGTTCGAAAATCTACCTTAACAAAAAAACACTACATCAATCAGTGGGAGAAAAATATTGGCCTCAGTCAGGGCTTGTGTGCCACTCCTGTGTGTGCCATCTCTCATTCAGTGGGCCATAGAAAGCCTTTTTTTTTTTATTTTATTATTTGGTTTTTAAAGTCTCCCTGAAAAAAAAATAAATAAAAAAAAAACAGTGGGAGATTAATATTGCCCTTTCAGCTTGTGTGCCAGTCTTAACTCCTGGGTGTGCCACCTCTCTCTCTCAAATTGTGGGCCATAGAAAGCCTATTTATTTTTTTCCTTGATTTGGGTTCTAAAATCTACCTTAAAAAAAAACACTACATCAATCAGTGGGAGAAAAATATTGGCCTCAGTCAGGGCTTGTGTGCCACTCCTGTGTGTGCCATCTCTCACTCAGTGGGCCATAGAAAGCCTATTTATTTTTTTCCTTGATTTGGGTTCGAAAATTTACCTTAACAAAAAAACACTACATCAATCAGTGGGAGAAAAATATTGGCCTCAGTCAGGGCTTGTGTGCCACTCCTGTGTGTGCCATCTCTCATTCAGTGGGCCATAGAAAGCCTTTTTTTTTAATTTTATTATTTGGTTTCTAAAGTCTCCCTGAAAAAAAAATAAATAAAAAAAAAACAGTGGGAGATTAATATTGCCCTTTCAGCTTGTGTGCCAGTCTTAACTCCTGGGTGTGCCACCTCTCTCTCTCAAATTGTGGGCCATAGAAAGCCTATTTATTTTTTTCCTTGATTTGGGTTCTAAAATCTACCTTAAAAAAAAACACTACATCAATCAGTGGGAGAAAAATATTGGCCTCAGTCAGGGCTTGTGTGCCACTCCTGTGTGTGCCATCTCTCACTCAGTGGGCCATAGAAAGCCTATTTATTTTTTTCCTTGATTTGGGTTCGAAAATTTACCTTAACAAAAAAACACTACATCAATCAGTGGGAGAAAAATATTGGCCTCAGTCAGGGCTTGTGTGCCACTCCTGTGTGTGCCATCTCTCATTCAGTGGGCCATAGAAAGCCTTTTTTTTTATTTTATTATTTGGTTTCTAAAGTCTCCCTGAAAAAAAAATAAATAAAAAAAAAAACAGTGGGAGATTAATATTGCCCTTTCAGCTTGTGTGCCAGTCTTGACTCCTGGGTGTGCCACCTCTCTCTCTCAAATTGTGGGCCATAGAAAGCCTATTTATTTTTTTCCTTGATTTGGGTTCGAAAATCTACCTTAAAAAAAAAAACTCCATCAATCAGTGGGAGAAAAATATTGGCCTCAGTCAGGGCTTGTGTGCCACTCCTGTGTGTGCCATCTCTCACTCAGTGGGCCATAGAAAGCCTATTTATTTTTTTCCTTGATTTGGGTTCTAAAATCTACCTTAACAAAAAAACACTACATCAATCAGTGGGAGAAAAATATTGGCCTCAGTCAGGGCTTGTGTGCCACTCCTGTGTGTGCCATCTCTCACTCAGTGGGCCATAGAAAGCCTATTTATTTTTTTCCTTGATTTGGGTTCGAAAATCTACCTTAAAAAAAAAACACTACATCAATCAGTGGGAGAAAAATATTGGCCTCAGTCAGGGCTTGTGTGCCACTCCTGTGTGTGCCATCTCTCACTCAGTGGGCCATAGAAAGCCTATTTATTTTTTTCCTTGATTTGGGTTCGAAAATCTACCTTAACAAAAAAACACTACATCAATCAGTGGGAGAAAAATATTGGCCTCAGTCAGGGCTTGTGTGTCACTCCTGTGTGTGCCATCTCTCACTCAGTGGGCCATAGAAAGCCTATTTATTTTTTTGCTTGATTTGGGTTCTAAAATCTACCTTAAAAAAAACACTACATCAATCAGTGGGAGAAAAATATTGGCCTCAGTCAGGGCTTGTGTGCCACTCCTGTGTGTGCCATCTCTCACTCAGTGGGCCATAGAAAGCCTATTTATTTTTTTCCTTGATTTGGGTTCTAAAATCTACCTTAACAAAAAAACACTACATCAATCAGTGGGAGAAAAATATTGGCCTCAGTCAGGGCTTGTGTGCCACTCCTGTGTGTGCCATCTCTCACTCAGTGGGCCATAGAAAGCCTATTTATTTTTTTCCTTGATTTGGGTTCTAAAATCTACCTTAACAAAAAAACACTACATCAATCAGTGGGAGAAAAATATTGGCCTCAGTCAGGGCTTGTGTGCCACTCCTGTGTGTGCCATCTCTCACTCAGTGGGCCATAGAAAGCCTATTTATTTTTTTCCTTGATTTGGGTTCAAATATCTACCTTAACAAAAAAACACTACATCAATCAGTGGGAGAAAAATATTGGCCTCAGTCAGGGCTTGTGTGCCACTCCTGTGTGTGCCATCTCTCACTCAGTGGGCCATAGAAAGCCTATTTATTTTTTCCCTTGATTTGGGTTCGAAAATCTACCTTAACAAAAAAACACTACATCAATCAGTGGGAGAAAAATATTGGCCTCAGTCAGGGCTTGTGTGTCACTCCTGTGTGTGCCATCTCTCACTCAGTGGGCCATAGAAAGCCTATTTATTTTTTTGCTTGATTTGGGTTCTAAAATCTACCTTAAAAAAAACACTACATCAATCAGTGGGAGAAAAATATTGGCCTCAGTCAGGGCTTGTGTGCCACTCCTGTGTGTGCCATCTCTCACTCAGTGGGCCATAGAAAGCCTATTTATTTTTTTCCTTGATTTGGGTTCGAAAATCTACCTTAACAAAAAAACACTACATCAATCAGTGGGAGAAAAATATTGGCCTCAGTCAGGGCTTGTGTGCCACTCCTGTGTGTGCCATCTCTCACTCAGTGGGCCATAGAAAGCCTATTTATTTTTTTCCTTGATTTGGGTTCAAAAATCTACCTTAACAAAAAACACTACATCAATCAGTGGGAGAAAAATATTGGCCTCAGTCAGGGCTTGTGTGCCACTCCTGTGTGTGCCATCTCTCATTCAGTGGGCCATAGAAAGCCTTTTTTTTTATTATTTGGTTTCTAAAGTCTCCCTGAAAAAAACATTTTATCTTATTTGGTTTCTAAAGTCTCCCTGAGAAGAAAAAAAAATTAAAAAAAAAAATAGGTGGGAGATTATTATTGACATTTGTGCTTGAGTGACAGTCCTGCGTGTGTGTCATCTCTGTGATTTGGTGCCACAGAAAACAGAGTGTGTAACATTGTGCCTGATTTTCCTTGTGGTCTCACCAACCTGTTAAGGGATATTGAAATCATACTGAAGTTATAGCTCACCGTGTAAGTTGTTTGACAGCAACAAATAAAGTTAATTTGGTTAAGTTTTTCAAACAATGAGGAAGTCTGGTGCAAGAGGTCGTGGACGTGGGCGTTCATTGTCAGCTGGTAATGATGGTAGTGGTAGTGGAGCATCAGGTGGTCGTGGGGATAAAAATATTCCACCTAAGTCTGGAGCTGTGGAGGCTGTTTCGTCGTCTGGCTACACAAGGCCTCGAAAGCTTTCTTTTCTGGGAGTAGGAAAACCGCTTTTAAAGCCGGAGCAGCAACAACAAGTTTTGGCTTACATTGCAGACTCAGCCTCTAGCTCTTTTGCCTCCTCTTCTGAAACTTGTAAATGTAAAAGCAGCGCGTCGCTTGTGGATGTTCACGGTCAGGGACAAGTCGCTTCCTTGTCCTCCTCAGCAAAAACAACAACAAGAGAGAAGGATGCAGCAGGCAACACAACGGGTTACTCCATGGAGCTCTTTACACATACCGTCCCTGGCTTAGAAAGTGAAACACTTAACAGGCCATGCCCATTACAAGTAGATTCTGACATGGAGTGCACTGATGCACAGCCACAGCCAGAGTACTATGCTGCTCCTTTGACTGGGACCACAACATTGCCCTCTCAGGGTACTGATCCGCAATCAGACCCTGATGAGACTATGTTGCCCCGCCACGAACGCTATACCACCGACCGACACAGTGACACAGACGAAGTTGCACACGAGCTCGAAGAGGAGGTAATAGATGACCCAGTTGTTGACCCCGATTGGCAGCCATTGGGGGAACAGGGTGCAGGCGGCAGTAGTTCAGAAGCGGAGGTGGAGGAGGGGCCGCAGCAGGCATCAACATCGCAACAGGTTCCATCTGCCGGGCCCGTATCTGGCCCAAAACGCGTGTCAAAGCCAAAACCTGTTGGAGGACAGCGTGGCCATCCGGTTAAAGCTCAGTCTGCAATCCCTGAAAAGGGATCCGATGCTAGGAAGAGTGCAGTCTGGCATTTTTTTAAACAACATCCAATTGATCAGCGCAAAGTCATCTGTCAAAAATGTTCAACTAGCTTAAGCAGAGGTCAGAATCTGAAAAGTCTCAATACTAGTTGCATGCGTAGACACTTAACCACCATGCATTTTCAAGCCTGGACTAACTACCAAACGTCCCTTAAGGTTGTAGCACCCTCGGCCAATGAAGCTAGTCAGCAACGCAACATCCCTTCCGTCACTGTAAGGCCACCATTTTCCGCACCACCGGCAGTATCTGTGCAGGTTTCTTTGACAGCCAAAAGCAGTCAGGGTCAGGGAATCACCAGTTTTGTAGGAGGAAATATTGCATCTAGGGCACCGGCGGAAACAATACCGTCTCCAACCGTCTCTCAGTCTGCCAGGTCCACCGGCACACCCGCAAGTTCCACGATCTCCATCTCTCCAGTTCAGCTCACACTACATGAGACTCTGGTTAGAAAAAGGAAGTACTTATCCTCGCATCCGCGTACACAGGGTTATAACGCCCACATAGCTAGACTAATCTCGTTAGAGATGATGCCCTACCGGTTAGTTGAAAGCGAAGCTTTCAAAGCCCTGATGGAGTACGCTGAACCACGATACGAGCTACCCAGTCGACACTTTTTTTCAAGAAAAGCCATCCCAGCCCTGCACCAGCACGTTAAACAGCGCATCGTCCATGCACTCAGGCAATCTGTGAGTACAAAGGTGCACCTGACTACAGATGCATGGACCAGTAGGCATGGCCAGGGACGTTATGTGTCCATCACGGCACACTGGGTGAATGTGGTGGATGCAGGGTCCACAGGGGACATCAATTTCGGGACAGTTGTGCCTAGCCCGTGGTCTAGGAAACAGTTGGCTGTAGGCGTTCGCACCCCCTCCTCCTCCTCCTCCTCATCCTCCTGCAGAAGCTACAGCTCTTCCACAGACCGCAGTCGGCCAACCACTCCATCGGCAGATGACACTGTTGCACACCAGTTGTCCCATTATGGGCCAGCTACTGGCAAGCGTCAGCAGGCTGTATTGGCTATGAAGTGTTTGGGCGACAACAGACACACCGCGGAAGTTCTGTCCGAGTTCTTGCAACAAGAAACGCAGTCGTGGCTGGGCACAGTAGATCTTGAGGCAGGCAAGGTAGTGAGTGATAACGGAAGGAATTTCATGGCTGCCATCTCCCTTTCCCAACTGAAACACATTCCTTGCCTGGCTCACACCTTAAACCTGGTGGTGCAGTGCTTATTGAAAACTTATCCTGGGTTCTCCGACCTGCTCCTCAAAGTGCGTGGACTTTGCTCACATATCCGACGTTCGCCTGTACACGCCAGCCGTATGCAGACCTATCAGCGGTCTTTGAACCTTCCCCAGCATCGCCTAATCATAGACGTTGCAGCAAGGTGGAACTCAACACTGCACATGCTTCAGAGACTGTGCCAACAGAGGCGGGCTGTTATGTTTTTGTGGGAGGATACACATACACGGGCAGGCAGTAGGATGGCAGACATGGAGTTGTCAGGTGTGCAGTGGTCCAAGATACAAGACATGTGTCAAGTCCTTCAGTGTTTTGAGGAATGCACACGGCTGGTTAGTGCAGACAACGCCGTAATAAGCATGAGCATCCCCCTAATGTGTCTGCTGATGCAAAGTTTGACGCACATAAAGGAGCAGGCGTCTGCACCAGAGGAAGAGGAAAGCCTTGATGACAGTCAGCCATTGTCTGGTCAGGGCAGTGTACAGGACGAGGTAGCGGGCGAAGAGGAGGTGGAGGACGAGGAGGATGATGGGGATGAGTATATTTTTAATGCGGAAGCTTTCCCGGGGGCACTGGAAATTGGTTGCGTGGCAAGGCCGGGTTCTGGTTTTTTGAGGGACACAAGTGACGTAGATTTGCCTGAAACTGCCCCTCAACCAATCACAACCGGAGATTTGACAACTGGAACTTTGGCCCACATGGCGGATTATGCCTTACGTATCCTAAAAAGGGACACACGCATTACGAAAATGATGAACGATGACGATTACTGGTTGGCCTGCCTCCTTGATCCACGCTATAAAGGCAAATTGCAAAATATTATGCCACATGAGAACTTGGAACTAATATTAGCAACCAAACAATCAACTCTTGTTGACCGTTTGCTTCAGGCATTCCCAGCACACAGCGCACGTGATCGTTCTCACACGAGCTCCAGGGGGCAGCAGACTAGGAGTGTTAGGGGTGCACACATCAGAAGTGGCGTTGGACAGAGGGGTTTTCTGACCAGGTTGTGGAGTGATTTTGCTATGACCGCAGACAGGACAGGTACTGCTGCATCAATTGAAAGTGACAGGAGACAACATTTGTCCAGTATGGTTACTAACTATTTTTCATCCCTTATCGATGTTCTCCCTCAACCGTCATTCCCATTTGATTACTGGGCCTCCAAATTAGACACCTGGCCAGAATTGGCAGAATATGCATTGCAGGAGCTTGCTTGCCCGGCAGCAAGTGTCCTATCAGAAAGAGTATTCAGTGCTGCAGGTTCAATATTAACCGAAAAAAGGACTCGTCTGGCTACCCAAAATGTTGACGATCTAACATTCATTAAAATGAACCACAACTGGATTTCGAAATCTTTTGCCCCACCTTGCCCGGCCGACACCTAGCTTTCCTATGAAAAGCTCTTGCCTGTGGACTACTGTGAATTACTTTTCTAATGTATAATTTGCTGCAGCTGATTGTCCAGCATACGACATGTTTACACCTCCCTAAATGGCCAAACTCCCCACACGGGGCCGTGGTATCGCGACTTGGCGCAAGCACCCGTGAGACTGCTGTTTGTCTGAAGAGGTGGGTGTGGCCTCTTTTGGTCGACGGCACTGCCACTGGGTCCCTCATAGTACAATGTAGTGTCTCTGGCGGTGGTGGTGCGCACCCAACGTCAGACACACCGTTGTAACATGAGGGGCCCTGGGGCGGTCCCGCCGGCCTCAAGAGAGTTCCCCCCTCCCCCAGCTCAAACTGTGCTCTACCACGTGCAAAATTATGTCGCACAGCTCCACCAATCTTTAGTCTATTCGCTGACATCATTCAATGTCTGGCACTGACAATACAAATTTGTAGACATCTATGATGCCACTTAAAGTAGTCTGTGTCTGTGTCCTATATTGGCACCATTAAATAGTTACTGCCAAATTACTATGTCAGAAACTCAGCAGATGAGCCCACCCCTGTACCAAGGTATGCCACCTTTTTTTTTTTGGTTGTTTTGCGAGACATTAACATCTATTTATATTTTGGGAGTACTGGGACAGACACTCCTTGCAATACTCCTCCACTGACCACCAAGCTGCCTGTGTATCCATGTAACCGATGTAAAACTGCCATCAGCCTATTGTTTGTTATTTTAGGCCTTTGATAGCCTGTCTGCGGTCCCTACTTTAAATACTCCTCCACTGACCACCAAGCTGCCTGCCCGTGTATCCATGTAACCGATGTAAAACTGCCATGAGCCTATTGTTTGTTATTTTAGGCCTTTGATAGCCTGTCTGCGGTCCCTACTTTAAATACTCCTCCACTGACCACCAAGCTGCCTGCCCGTGTATCCATGTAACCGATGTAAAACTGCCATGAACCTATTGTTTGTTATTTTAGGCCTTTGATAGCCTGTCTGCGGTCCCTACTTTAAATACTCCTCCACTGACCAGCAAGCTGCCTGCCCGTGTATCCATGTAACCGATGTAAAACTGCCATGAGCCTATTGTTTGTTATTTTAGGCCTTTGATAGCCTGTCTGCGGTCCCTACTTTAAATACTCCTCCACTGACCAGCAAGCTGCCTGCCCGTGTATCCATGTAACCGATGTAAAACTGCCATGAGCCTATTGTTTGTTATTTTAGGCCTTTGATAGCCTGTCTGCCGTCCCTACTTTAAATACTCCTCCACTGACCAGCAAGCTGCCTGCCCGTGTTTCCATGTAACCGATGTAAAACTGCCATGAGCCTATTGTTTGTTATTTTAGGCCTTTGATAGCCTGTCTGCGGACCCTACTTTAAATACTCCTCCACTGACCAGCAAGCTGCCTGCCCGTGTATCCATGTAACCGATGTAAAACTGCCATGAGCCTATTGTTTGTTATTTTAGGCCTTTGATAGCCTGTCTGCGGTCCCTACTTTAAATACTCCTCCACTGACCAGCAAGCTGCCTGCCCGTGTATCCATGTAACCGATGTAAAACTGCCATGAGCCTATTGTTTGTTATTTTAGGCCTTTGATAGCCTGTCTGCGGTCCCTACTTTAAATACTCCTCCACTGACCAGCAAGCTGCCTGCCCGTGTATCCATGTAACCGATGTAAAACTGCCATGAGCCTATTGTTTGTTATTTTAGGCCTTTGATAGCCTGTCTGCGGTCCCTACTTTAAATACTCCTCCACTGACCACCAAGCTGCCTGCCCGTGTATCCATGTAACCGATGTAAAACTGCCATGAACCTATTGTTTGTTATTTTAGGCCTTTGATAGCCTGTCTGCGGTCCCTACTTTAAATACTCCTCCACTGACCAGCAAGCTGCCTGCCCGTGTATCCATGTAACCGCTGTAAAACTGCCATGAGCCTATTGTTTGTTATTTTAGGCCTTTGATAGCCTGTCTGCGGTCCCTACTTTAAATACTCCTCCACTGACCAGCAAGCTGCCTGCCCGTGTATCCATGTAACCAATGTAAAACTGCCATGAGCCTATTGTTTGTTATTTTAGGCCTTTGATAGCCTGTCTGCGGTCCCTACTTTAAATACTCCTCCACTGACCAGCAAGCTGCCTGCCCGTGTATCCATGTAACCGATGTAAAACTGCCATGAGCCTATTGTTTGTTATTTTAGGCCTTTGATAGCCTGTCTGCCGTCCCTACTTTAAATACTCCTCCACTGACCAGCAAGCTGCCTGCCCGTGTATCCATGTAACCGATGTAAAACTGCCATGAGCCTATTGTTTGTTATTTTAGGCCTTTGATAGCCTGTCTGCGGTCCCTACTTTAAATACTCCTCCACTGACCACCAAGCTGCCTGTGTATCCATGCAACCGATGTAAAACTGCAGTATTTTGCTTATAAAAAAGAAAATACTGGAGAGATATCAAATGCAGACATTTTAACATTAAAAACAAAAACACATACAACAAAAAACTGGTACAGTACAAAAATTGGCCACCAGCTACAAAAACTTTCTCCTGCAAGTAGTTAACTGAAAGGTTTTTTTCCATTGAAAACACAGATATGGCATCCACCGAGTGTTGTCCTGTCGCGTCTTCTTTATATTATTGCCAAGAAGCTGCAACTGAATAAAGCTGAGCTTCTACCTTCTGCCTCTTATTAACTGCTTTTTAAAAAAAAAATTGGCCACCAGCTACAAAAACTTTCTCCTGCAAGTAGTTAACTGAAAGGTTTTTTTCCATTGAAAACACAGATATGGCATCCACCGAGTGTTGTCCTGTCGCGTCTTCTTTATATTATTGCCAAGAAGCTGCAACTGAATAAAGCTGAGCTTCTACCTTCTGCCTCTTATTAACTGCTTTTTTTAAAAAAAAATTGGCCACCAGCTACAAAAACTTTCTCCTGCAAGTAGGTAACTGAAAGGTTTTTTTCCATTGAAAACACAGATATGGCATCCACCGAGTGTTGTCCTGTCACGTCTTCTTTATATTATTGCCAAGAAGCTGCAACTGAATAAAGCTGAGCTTCTACCTTCGGCCTCTTATTAACTGCTTTTTTTAAAAAAAATTGGCCACCAGCTACAAAAACTTTCTCCTGCAAGTAGTTAACTGAAAGGTTTTTTTCCATTGAAAACACAGATATGGCATCCACCGAGTGTTGTCCTGTCGCGTCTTCTTTATATTATTGCCAAGAAGCTGCAACTGAATAAAGCTGAGCTTCTACCTTCGGCCTCTTATTAACTGCTGTTTTTTAAAAAAATTGGCTGTTCCGGCCTACTAAAGGTGTCTGCCCCTCCCTGGTGTTGTCCTCAACTGAATAAAGCTGTGCTTCAACCTTCTGTTCCAAATTACGATTTTTAAAAATGAAATTGGCTGTTCCGGCCTACTAAAGGTGTCTGCCCCTGCCTGGTGTTGTCCTCAACTGAATAAAGCTGTGCTTCAACCTTCTGTTCCAAATTACGATTTTTAAAAATGAAATTGGCTGTTCCGGCCTACTAAAGGTGTCTGCCCCTGCCTGGTGTTGTCCTCAACTGAATAAAGCTGAGCTTCTACCTTCGGCCTCTTATTAACTGCTGTTTTTTAAAAAAATTGGCTGTTCCGGCCTACTAAAGGTGTCTGCCCCTCCCTGGTGTTGTCCTCAACTGAATAAAGCTGTGCTTCAACCTTCTGTTCCAAATTACGATTTTTAAAAATGAAATTGGCTGTTCCGGCCTACTAAAGGTGTCTGCCCCTGCCTGGTGTTGTCCTCAACTGAATAAAGCTGTGCTTCAACCTTCTGTTCCAAATTACGATTTTTAAAAATGAAATTGGCTGTTCCGGCCTACTAAAGGTGTCTGCCCCTGCCTGGTGTTGTCCTCAACTGAATAAAGCTGAGCTTCTACCTTCGGCCTCTTATTAACTGCTGTTTTTTTAAAAAATTGGCTGTTCCGGCCTACTAAAGGTGTCTGCCCCTGCCTGGTGTTGTCCTCAACTGAATAAAGCTGTGCTTCAACCTTCTGTTCCAAATTACGATTTTTAAAAATGAAATTGGCTGTTCCGGCCTACTAAAGGTGTCTGCCCCTGCCTGGTGTTGTCCTCAACTGAATAAAGCTGTGCTTCAACCTTCTGTTCCAAATTACGATTTTTAAAAATGAAATTGGCTGTTCCGGCCTACTAAAGGTGTCTGCCCCTGCCTGGTGTTGTCCTCAACTGAATAAAGCTGTGCTTCAACCTTCTGTTCCAAATTACGATTTTTAAAAATGAAATTGGCTGTTCCGGCCTACTAAAGGTGTCTGCCCCTGCCTGGTGTTGTCCTCAACTGAATAAAGCTGAGCTTCTACCTTCGGCCTCTTATTAACTGCTGTTTTTTTAAAAAATTGGCTGTTCCGGCCTACTAAAGGTGTCTGCCTCTGCCTGGTGTTGTCCTCAACTGAATAAAGCTGTGCTTCAACCTTCTGTTCCAAATTACGATTTTTAAAAATGAAATTGGCTGTTCCGGCCTACTAAAGGTGTCTGCCCCTGCCTGGTGTTGTCCTCAACTGAATAAAGCTGTGCTTCAACCTTCTGTTCCAAATTACGATTTTTAAAAATGAAATTGGCTGTTCCGGCCTACTAAAGGTGTCTGCCCCTGCCTGGTGTTGTCCTCAACTGAATAAAGCTGTGCTTCAACCTTCTGTTCCAAATTACGATTTTTAAAAATGAAATTGGCTGTTCCGGCCTACTAAAGGTGTCTGCCCCTGCCTGGTGTTGTCCTCAACTGAATAAAGCTGAGCTTCTACCTTCGGCCTCTTATTAACTGCTGTTTTTTTAAAAAATTGGCTGTTCCGGCCTACTAAAGGTGTCTGCCCCTGCCTGGTGTTGTCCTCAACTGAATAAAGCTGTGCTTCAACCTTCTGTTCCAAATTACGATTTTTAAAAATGAAATTGGCTGTTCCGGCCTACTAAAGGTGTCTGCCCCTGCCTGGTGTTGTCCTCAACTGAATAAAGCTGTGCTTCAACCTTCTGTTCCAAATTACGATTTTTAAAAATGAAATTGACTGTTCCGGCCTACTAAAGGTGTCTGCCCCTGCCTGGTGTTGTCCTCAACTGAATAAAGCTGTGCTTCAACCTTCTGTTCCAAATTACGATTTTTAAAAATGAAATTGGCTGTTCCGGCCTACTAAAGGTGTCTGCCCCTGCCTGGTGTTGTCCTCAACTGAACAAAGCTGAGCTTCCACATTCTGGCTTTCGGCCTATACTATCAGATATTAAACTGCATTTGGCCTACTAGTGTGGTTAGGCCCTTGAAACAGTGTCTGCTGCTCTTGGGTTTGCTACTCCACTGAACAAAGCAATGCCGCCTGTTTAGTTCTGTTACCAATTTTGAACTGCATTTAGCCTACTTTATTCTTTGGCCCTATATCTGTTTCCTCCTCATCCTGCCCATTGCCCAGCCACTGCTAGATGAGTCTGCTGGTACATTGACCTAGACCACTACATTCCCCTTGTACTCTACACAGCCAGAATCTGACCCTGCTGAAAGTAAGGTTCCCCTTCCCGCATGTTATACCACCTTACACAGGGACAAAGAGGAAGGTGCAGATGAAAGTGCAGGTTTCTTCATCAGGTGGGGGGGCATACTCGTTGGCGACGTCACTGGCACAGGGCCCCTCAGAGTACGCAAAAGTGTCGCTGCTGGTGGGAGGCGCCCCCGCCATGCAAACACACCGCCGTACTTTGAGGGGCCCTGTGCCAGTGCCAATGCGAACGAGTGGGCCCCCCCTGCTTGCTCAGGATCACAGCACTTGCAACGTTGAAATACTTACCTCTCCCTGCAACACCGCCGTGACGTAGTCCGCATTTCCTGGGCCCACGAAAAACTTGAGCCAGCCCTACTCCCCCCACAACTTTTGCCAAATGACCCCCAATTTCCTATGCCCAACTATTATTATAAAGTTAATTAAGATTGACAAGCTTCAGAAACAAGAATGGATGTTTTTGGCATTAAAATGGGCACTGTAGGTGTTTTCCTGGCCTCCACTCACTGCCGACTATGCTTGCCCATTGACTTGCATTGGGTTTCGCGTTTCGGTCGATCCCCGACTTTTAGCGATAATCGGCCGACTGCACTCGACTCGACTCTGGACAAAGTCGGGTTTCACAAAACCCGACTCGATCTTAAAAAAATGAAAGTCGCTCAACCCTATTTGCCATCATGCCTTCCATCTTCACCACTTGCTCTACAATCTGTCAAAGATGGGCTGTAGGAACACTGTATATATACGTTTTCAGTAGCCAATCACGTTTGGGAGCCTCCCATGGGCGATTTTTAAAAAACGGATCTGTCGTAATCCATCGTAAAACGGATAAAAATACGGATGAAATGGATGAACAACTGATGTAATGAATCCGTTTTTTTGCCGGATCCACTAGTCGGCTCCGGTGGAAAAACGGATCAGTCACATCAGTTTTTCAGAATTTACGACCAATCTGTCGAGCCACCAGATTGAGCCTGGCGGCAAAATACTGATGTGTGAAAGCAGACTAATGCAACAACCAAGATGGTCACGGCATTACAGTGACTGTCAGGTAATGCCCACATGTTCATTGGCTGTCTAAAAAGCACTAAACATGTGGAGCTGGGACTCAAGATCCCGCTTGAGCATTAAAAAAATAATCGCCGAGTAATGAGCATCCCTAGCACACTGATGCTCGAGCGAGTAACGAGTAGTGTGGAGCACGCTCACTCATGACTACTAACCACAGATCTGTGTACATAGTCTTGTGCAAATCCTTCTGTTTATTCCTATAATCCCAGGGACACTTGATGATGTTGAGAACAGGTCTATGTGGGGGCCAAAAAAATAAAGGGATGCTTAATTTGTTATAATTTTAAAGCTCATAGTCTTTGTTACCGCCAATCTCTGCAGGCTGGCTATACAGCCGATCAAGTGCAATGCTTACATACTCCGCTCAATAGAACACTGTAAGCACTAATCTAAAGCCGGTTCACTAAAATGGTCTGGGAAGCTTTACTTTTCATATGATCCTTGATGCTTCTGGCACGACTTGTAAACTAATTCCATAAATTCCCATAAAAACGCCTTTTATTATATAAATATAAAAAATTCCAGAAAAAATTATATATATATATATATTGTATATACTCGAGTATAAGCCAACCCGAGTTTAAGCCGAGACCCCTAATTTTGCCACAAAAAATGGGAAAACTTATTGACTCGAGTATAAGCCTAGGGTGGGAAATGCATTAGCTACGGGTAAATTTCAAAAATAAAAATAGATACCAATAAAAGTAAAATTGATTGAGACATCAGTAGGTTGTTTTTGAATATCAATAATGATCAGGAGCCCTATATAATGCTCCATATAGTTCATGATGGGCCCCATAAGATGCTCCATATTAAAATATGCTCCATATAATGCTGCATAAAAGGTTAATGATTACCCCATAAGATGCATCATAGAATATTATGCCCCATATAATGCTGCACAAAGGTTAATGGCCCCATAAGATGCTCCATAGATCATGCCCCATATAATGCTGCACAAAGGTTGATGGCCCCATAAGATGCTTCATAGCATATTATGCCTCATATGATGCTGCTGCGATAAAAAAAAATGACATACTCAGCTCTCATCGCTCAGGCCCCCGGCACTTGCGATATTCACCTGCCCCCTTTCCACCGCCGCGCGCCGCTGTGTATTCTGGCTCTCTGCAGTGACTGTTCAGGCAGAGGGCGTATACTGAACACGTCATCGCGCCCTCTGACCTGGTGGACATCACAGCCATAGGATGTGGAAGACGGAGCCCGGAAGTGGAACGGGGACAGGTGAATATCGCAATGCTCACCCTCCCCCGTCATACTCACCCCCTCCTGATGCGGTCCCTACTTCTCCGATGCGATGGTCTCTGGCGCCGGCAGCTTGTTCCTGTGTTCAGCGTCACATGGTACAGCTCATTAAAATAATGATTATGTGCTCCACCCCTATGGGAGTGGAGTCGCATCCATATTCATTACTTTAATGAGAGGCACCACGTGACCGATGAACACAGGAAAAGCTGCAGGCACCAGAGACCATTGGAGAAACAGGTGAGTATGATGTGACAGCCGCTGTTCTCCCTCCCCCACCAAATCCCTGGGACAATGACTCGAGTATAAGCCAAGAGAGGCACTTTTAGCCTAAAAAAATGGGCTGAAAATCTTGGCTTAACCCCTTCACCACCAAGGGTGGTTTGCACGTTAATGACCGGGCCAATTTTTACAATTCTGACCACTGTCCTTTTATGAGGTTATAACTCTGGAACGCTTCAACGGATCTTGGCGATTCTGACACTGTTTTCTCGTGACATATTGTACTTCATGATAGTGGTAAAATTTCTTTGATATCACTTGCGTTTATTTGTGAAAAAAAAGGAAAATTGGCGAAAATTTTGAAAATTTCGCAATTTTCCAAATTTGAATTTTTATTCTGTTAAACCAGAGAGTTATGTGACACAAAATAGTTAATAAATAACATTTCCCACATATCTACTTTACATCAGCGCAATTTTGGAAACAAAATTTTTTTTTTTTAGGAAGTTATAAGGGTTAAAATTTGAACAGCAATTTCTCATTTTTACAACAAAATTTACAAAACCATTTTTTTTAGGGACCACCTCACATTTGAAGTCATTTTGAGGGGTCTATATGGCAGAAAATACCAAAAAGTGACACCATTCTGAAAATTGCACCCCTCAAGGTGCTCAAAACCACATTCAAGAAGTTTATTAACCCTTCAGATGTTTCACAGCAGCAGAAGCAACATGGAAGGAAAAAATTAACATTTTACTTTTTAGTCACAAAAATGATCTTTCAGCAATAATTTTTTTAATTTCCCAAGGGTAAAAAGAGAAAATGGACCTTAAAAGTTGTTGCCCAATTTGTCCTGAGTATGCTGATACCCCACATGTGAGGGAGAACCACTTTTTGGGCGCACGGCAGAGCTCAGAAGGAAAGGAGCGTCGTTTGACATTTTCAAGCTAAAATTGGCTGCAATTGAAATCGGACGCCATGTCGTATTTGGCCAGCCCCTGATGTGCCTAAACAGTGGAAACCCCCCATAAGTGACCCCATTTTGGAAACTAGACCCCCTAAGGAACTTATCTAGATGTGTCGTGAGCACTTTTATCCCCCAAGTGCTTCACGAAAGTTTATAACGCCCGGGTGTGAAAATAAAAAATCCTATTTTTTCTACAAACATGATCGTTTAGTCCCCAATTGTTTATTTTCTCAAGGGTAGCAGGAGAAATTGGACCCCAAAAGTTGTTGTCCAATTTGTCCTGAGTATGCTGATACCCCATATGTGGGGGGTAATCACTGTTTGGGCGCATGGCAGGGCTCAGAAGGAAAGGAGCGCCATTTGACATTTTCAAGCTAAAATTGGCTGGAATTGAGATCGGATGCCATGTCGTGTTTGGCGAGCCCCTGATGTGCCTAAACAGTGGAAACCCCCCATAAGTGACCCCATTTTGGAAACTAGACCCCCTAAGGAACTTATCTAGATGTGTCGTGAGCACTTTTATCCCCCAAGTGCTTCACGAAAGTTTATAACGCCCGGGTGTGAAAATAAAAAATCCTATTTTTTCTACAAACATGATCGTTTAGTCCCCAATTGTTTATTTTCTCAAGGGTAGCAGGAGAAATTGGACCCCAAAAGTTGTTGTCCAATTTGTCCTGAGTATGCTGATACCCCATATGTGGGGGGTAACCACTGTTTGGGCGCATGGCAGGGCTCAGAAGGAAAGGAGCGCCCTTTGACATTTTCAAGCTAAAATTGGCTGGAATTGAGATCAGATGCCATGTCGTGTTTGGCGAGCCCCTGATGTGCCTAAACAGTGGAAACCCCCCATAAGTGACCGCATTTTGGAAACTAGACCCCCTAAGGAACTTATCTAGATGTGTCGTGAGCACTTTTATCCCCCAAGTGCTTCACAAAAGTTTATAACGCCCGGGTGTGAAAATAAAAAATCCTATTTTTTCTACAAACATGATCGTTTAGTCCCCAATTGTTTATTTTCTCAAGGGTAGCAGGAGAAATTGGACCCCAAAAGTTGTTGTCCAATTTGTCCTGAGTACGCTGATACCCCATATGTGGGGGGTAACCACTGTTTGGGCGCATGGCAGGGCTCAGAAGGAAAGGAGCGCCCTTTGACATTTTCAAGCTAAAATTGGCTGGAATTGAGATCGGATGCCATGTCGTGTTTGGCGAGCCCCTGATGTGCCTAAACAGTGGAAACCGGGGGGCGTGGTTTGCCAGGGGAAAGGAGCAGACGTGTTCCTTAGGAGCTCCTGCCAATTCCCCTATAAATGCTACTTAAAGCTTACTAAAAAACAGAATATCTGCCTTTAATCCTTGCCGGATCATAGCAGGAATGGGACCCTCTAAGAAAAACGCTGGCACAAGGAAGATATCTCCCTTAACGGGAGTGAAAAAGCAACAGCTGATATCTAATGGAGGACGACTTCCCTCGGGACAAAGGCAAAGTAGTCCTACACCTAACAGACAGAATTTCATCCAGCAACTGGAGGAGCAGAGATCGAAGTCGCAACCTAAGAAGACCCACAAGAAGATACAGCAACCTACAAGCAAGAAAATCGCAAGTTTGGGGACAATCACAGGAATTACAATGAGAGACAGGATGGCAGTGGAGCAGCACATTGTGAGGAATCGGCGGATGGACACTAAAGCCGAATCTTCATGCACACCTGGGAGAGGAGCGCTTCCTCCTGCAGCAGCTGCGGCTCTGAAAGGAGTGAGTAGGGAGAGCCGGCGGACTGCAGAGGAGCCGCAGACCACCCGGATGCAGCAGTCAGGAGCCGGTGAGTGTCGGCGGGACCGGAGCTTACAGAGGGGCAGAGGGATCTCCCCGGCGCCCGGAACTACTTACAGCAGCCTCAGGCATGACGCGCCGGAGTTCGTCCCGGTGAAGGAAGAAAGGGGTGTGTCCTGGATGTCAGCTGATCGGGCTGACGAAGAAAGCTGTGAGGTACAACGGAGCGAGAGGGGTGGAGGAGCTGGGATACAGGGCAAGTGGCAGATTAATGTGACAGAGGATTTAACAACATCTGCCACAGCCAGGGAGTTCAATGGAAAATATAATGTGCAGGAGTTTGGGTCTCATAAAACACTGCTACCCACCCTCATTAAAGCAGAGTCTATATCTACAGAGCTGGGAACACAGCCTGATACCACCAATGATATCCTCCATTTAAATAAAGAATCCTCTTTGAGTGGGGGTAAACCCCTTCCAGCAGGTGATACGCCAAAGCTAATTGAAAAGTGGTCTGAGGCGTGGACTGATTCGTGCATCTCATACTTTGTGGAGAGGGTTAAGCTGGATGTTAGAGAGAAATATGACCATTCACCTAAAGATTGCAGAGACACGGATAGGAAATCAGAAACAAGCGACAATATTGTTACATCTCCATCAGTCTCTCTCCTGCCTATCATGTCAAAAGGTGAAGAATGCTATGAAGATTCTTCAGTTTACTCTGACCAAGAGGATATTAACTCCATCAGTGAAGCTGTCTTTGAGGATACTACCTACTCAAATATTCCTTCCGAGGAGTTTAGTGACACCGAGGACTCAAAATGCTCAAGCAGATTATCAAAGGACTCAAATTCCAGCGATTCAGAACAGGAACAGTCGTGCTCTGAGGCTTCTGATCACTCATTATTAGATAACATTTTAGCCTCTGATGAACAACCTTCTGAGAGCTTTTTGGTCAGTTTATCTAAAGCCCTCCTAACCTCTATGAGTTTAAAAGGGGCTCAAACCTCTGAAAAATTTATTAAAAATCTCTTCAAAGACACTTTCTCACAGATCAGTGCTACCCCACACTCTGATATAAAAAAAACTCCCAATAAATCTCTATTCACTCAAAAAGGACCGGTCCCTCAAAAGTCTCATCGGGGTGTTAAAAGTGATGTAGAGGGTGTCTCCGGGGGCTCGGACTCACTGGATTATTTAGAAACTGAAGTGGTTGCATTTAGGACTGAACTAGCTAATTTTGAGAACTTTAAAAGGAAAAACAATTTAAAAATTCGTGGGATTCCAGAATCAATTAAAAAAGCGCAACTGGGAGATTATGTCTCCTCTATGATTCTCCATCTTTTCCCTGAAACTCAAGGTAGAAATATGATTCACAAAATCTTCAGAATCCGCAGACCATCTACTTTACTGCCGAACATAGCGGCAGATGTGGTTGTTTCTTTCTATCCCAACTGGCTGAGAGACTCACTGCTTAACGTAACAAAAGAACCAAAATTCGTCTCTTCTCCCTATGGCCATTTAGCCTTTTATAAAGACTTATGCAAGGATACTTTGCAAAAACGTAGGTCGTTCCAACAATCTACTCAAAGATTGCAACAAGCTGGAATCCGGTATAATTGGCATCATTACTCAAATCTGAGGTTTTATTACGCATCGAAATGGAACATTTTCTCTTCCTCAGCTGAAGCAATGGTCTTCCTGAACTTTGCGGGTGTGGACTTCTCCGGGTCTTCGCCTAGTCCCAATTCCTCAATTTAATACAAAACTTCGTTAAGAATTCCGGACATTTTTTCTTTTTCTTTTTTATACAGATATTCTATATTTTAGCATTTAATAGAACCATCTTTTTTTGCCCACCGGGTCAGAGGGTTATCTTTGATGACCCAGACTCAACAGGCCTTCTTATAAAATTTTGTATCTCTTTGGTAAACCGTTATAGCCTTTGATATTGATTTGATAGTATCATTTTTGTGAAAACATAGTTGTATCCTTTTCTTTACTCGGCCCAAACCTTGTTTTCCACTTTTTTTTTTGTCTTTTATTAGGCCAACTTTCGAGTTGGCTTACTAAGCTTCTACTAAATATTTTACCGTATATATTATAGCTTCTTGTATTTGGATGCTAACTCTTGTGAATTATGTGTAACATTATCTATGTTTTTACATTTTACTCAACTTTTTTAGGTAACGATTATAGGCTACATCGCATTGTCAGTGAGCCAGAGCTGAAATAATCTAGCTTTCACTGCTCTTTTATGAGAAGTCATACCAAACTAATTTTGTTTGTATTTTTGATTACGTTACCAAGTACTGTATGTGTGCCTGTTTCCCCTATTGTATAGGGGCCAATTTTCTTTTTCCTTCTTCAAATCCCAACCCTTCTCCCCTCCCCTCCTGGTCTACCCTTTCCTTTCAGAAAATGTTAAAACTCCCCAATAAAAATGTTTGAACATAAACAGTGGAAACCCCCCATAAGTGACCCCATTTTGGAAACTAGACCCCCTAATGAACTTATCTAGATGTGTCGTGAGCACTTTTATCCCCCAAGTGCTTCACAAAAGTTTATAACGCCCGGGTGTGAAAATAAAAAATCCTATCTTTTCTACAAACATGATAGTTTAGTCCCCAATTGTTTATTTTCTCAAGGGTAGCAGGAGAAATTGGACCCCAAAAGTTGTTGTCCAATTTGTCCTGAGTACGCTGATACCCCATATGTGGGGGGTAACCACTGTTTGGGCGCATGGCAGGGCTCAGAAGGAAAGGAGCGCCCTTTGACATTTTCAAGCTAAAATTGGCTGGAATTGAGATCGGATGCCATGTTGTGTTTGGCGAGCCCCTGATGTGCCTAAACAGTGGAAACCCCCCATAAGTGACCCCATTTTGGAAACTAGACCCCCTAAGGAACTTATCTAGATGTGTTGTGAGCACTTTTATCCCCCAAGTGCTTCACGAAAGTTTATAACGCCCGGGTGTGAAAATAAAAAATCCTATTTTTTCTACAAACATGATAGTTTAGTCCCCAATTGTTTATTTTCTCAAGGGTAGCAGGAGAAATTGGACCCCAAAAGTTGTTGTCCAATTTGTCCTGAGTACGCTGATACCCCATATGTGGGGGGTAACCACTGTTTGGGCGCATGGCAGGGCTCAGAAGGAAAGGAGCGCCCTTTGACATTTTCAAGCTAAAATTGGCTGGAATTGAGATCGGATGCCATGTTGTGTTTGGCGAGCCCCTGATGTGCCTAAACAGTGGAAACCCCCCATAAGTGACCCCATTTTGGAAACTAGACCCCCTAAGGAACTTATCTAGATGTGTTGTGAGCACTTTTATCCCCCAAGTGCTTCACGAAAGTTTATAACGCCCGGGTGTGAAAATAAAAAATCCTATTTTTTCTACAAACATGATCGTTTAGTCCCCAATTGTTTATTTTCTCAAGGGTAGCAGTAGAAATTGGACCCCAAAAGTTGTTGTCCAATTTGTCCTGAGTACGCTGATACCCCATATGTGGGGGGTAACCACTGTTTGGGCGCATGGCAGGGCTCAGAAGGAAAGGAGCGCCCTTTGACATTTTCAAGCTAAAATTGGCTGGAATTGAGATCGGATGCCATGTCGTGTTTGGCGAGCCCCTGATGTGCCTAAACAGTGGAAACCCCCCATAAGTGACCCCATTTTGGAAACTAGACCCCCTAAGGAACTTATCTAGATGTGTCGTGAGCACTTTTATCCCCCAAGTGCTTCACAAAAGTTTATAACGCCCGGGCGTGAAAATAAAAAATCCTATTTTTTCCCCACAAAAATGATCTTTCAGTCCCCAATTTTTTATTTTCCCAAGGGTAACAGGAGAAATTGGACCCCAAAAGTTGTTGTCCAATTTGTCCTGGGTACGCTGGTACCACATATGTGGGAGAAAACTACTGTTTGGGCACACTTCGGGGCTCGGAAGGGAAGTAGTGACGTTTTGGAATGCAGACTTTGATGGAATTGTCTGCGGGCATCATGTTCAATTTGGTGAGCCCTTGATGTGCCTAAACAGTGGAAACCCCCCATAAGTGACCCCATTTTGGAAACTAGACCCCCTAAGGAACTTATCTAGATGTGTCGTGAGCACTTTTATCCCCCAAGTGCTTCACAAAAGTTTATAACGCCCGGGCGTGAAAATAAAAAATCCTATTTTTTCCCCACAAAAATGATTTTCAGTCCCCAATTTTTTATTTTCCCAAGGGTAACAGGAGAAATTGGACCCCAAAAGTTGTTGTCCAATTTGTCCTGGGTACGCTGGTACCACATATGTGGGAGAAAACTACTGTTTGGGCACACTTCGGGGCTCGGAAGGGAAGTAGTGACGTTTTGGAATGCAGACTTTGATGGAATTGTCTGCGGGCATCATGTTCCATTTGGTGAGCCCCTGATGTGCCTAAACAGTGGAAACCCCCCATAAGTGACCCCATTTTGGAAACTAGACCCCCTAAGGAACTTATCTAGATGTGTCATGAGCACTTTTATCCCCCAAGTGCTTCACGAAAGTTTATAACGCCCGGGCGTGAAAATAAAAAATCCTATTTTTTCCCCACAAAAATGATCTTTCAGTCCCCAATTTTTTATTTTCCCAAGGGTAACAAGAGAAATTGGACCCCAAAAGTTGCTGTCCATTTTGTTCTGAGTACACTGGTACCCCATATGTGGGAAAAAACTGTTTGGGCACTTCGGGACTCAGAAGGGAAGCAGTGACGATTTGGAATGCAGACTTTGATGGACTGGTTCTGAGGGCGTCATGTTCCGTTTGCAGAGCCCCTGATGTGCCTAAACAGTAAAAAAAACCCACAAGTGACATTATTTTGGAACCTAGACCCCCATGGAACTTACTTAGATGTGCCCCCTCTTTGGAACTAATCTACTGGTTCCTAATTAGTAGTGCATGGAGGTGTGGTACAATTTGAAGCAGTCCTTCATACACAGGCCAGGTTTGTCGGGGCAGGTGTCGCATTGATAGATGGTGTCCTTGCGTACTCCTCGTTTGTAGCACACTCGGCACCTTTTTTGTGGCTTACCTTTTCTACCAGTTGGCGGGACCACCCCCGGAAAATGCTGACCTGGTACAATACGAGCACCCTCAGTTCCGGAAGTACTGGGGCCCGCTCCTTCCCTCGTGCCAAACATCAGGGCCTTAATCACTACCTCCTGGAACTGAAGGTACGTCGTATCGGTGTGGCGTGCACATCGTGACAGCAGGAAAGCGTTAAGTATTGCCATTTGTACGATGTACACCGACAGCTTTTTGTACCACACCTTGGCCTTCCTCAAAGCACTGTACGGTTGGAGGAGTTGATCGGAGAGATCAACGCCCCCCATGTTTTTGTTGTACCCCAGTACACAGTCCGGTTTGCAGACCTGTGTAGAGGTACCCCGTACAGTGCTGAGGGCGCTGCCATCACCGTGTATGGTGGTCAACAGAAGGACATCCCTCTTGTCCTTGTACTTGACCACCAGCAGGTGGTCGCTACATTGGGCTTTGCTCTCACCTTTTCTGAGCATCTGCCCAAGTAGCGTCTTCGGGAGGCCTCTCTGATTTTTGCGGACAGTACCGCAGGCTGCGGTACCTCGCGCAGAGAGGGATTTGTAGAGTGGGATGCTGGAATAAAAGTTATCGGTGTAGAGGTGATAACCTTTATCCAGCAGTGGGTGCACCAAATCCCACACTATTTTCCCACTCACTCCCAAGACAGGGGGACACTCAGGCAGTTCAATCCTGCTGTCCTTCCCTTCGTAAACTCTAAAGCTGTGGGTGTACCCTGAGGTACTCTCACACAGATTGTAGAGTTTGATTCCGTACCTGGCCCTTTTGCTGGGCAGGTATTGACGGAATCTGAGCCGCCCCTTAAAATGAACCAAGGACTCATCCACACAGATGTCCCTTTTGGGCACGTACACTTCAGCAAACTTTTTCCTGAAGTGTTCGATGACCGGCCGAACTTTGAACAGACGGTCAAAATTGGGGTCATCTCGTGCGGGACACTGTGCATTATCGGAATAATGCAGGAATTTGTGGATGGCCTCAAAACGCGTCCGAGCCATGACCATTCGGAACACTGGAGTGTTATATAAAATATCCACACTCCAATATTGCCGAAGGTCTGGCTTCTTCACGATCCCCATGTGGAGGACCAGGCCCCAAAACTGCATCATTTCTACTGCATCTACAGGAGACCAGTTAGAAAATGATGAACTGGGGTTTTGCTCCAAAAATTGCCGAGCGTACAAATTAGTTTGCTCCACCATGAGGTTAATAAAATCCTCAGAGAAAAAGACTTTGAAAAAGTCTATTTCTGTGAGGCCGGTGGTGTCAAACCTGATTCCTGATTCTGCCACAAAATCAGGAATCAGTGGCTCGTAATTTTCGGGGGGCGAGGTCCATATGGGGTCCGAAGAAGGGCGCGCTGGTTCATCTTCAGGAGTGGGTGCTGCGTCATCTTCTCTCCTGGGGCGTCTGCGAGGCGGTTCCGCAGGACCCGAGGAGGAAGATGAGGAGGAGGAGGAGGAAGAGGATGAAGAATCTGAAGAGTAAAGGAATGTGGGATCCTCTCCCTCGCTATCAGTGTCGGAGGCAAGAAAAGAATATGCCTCCTCTGCTGAATAGCGCTGCTGGGACGAACGGGACGAACGGGACATTTTTTGTGTGAGTATGGTGCTTGGGTGCAATTTATTGGAACTATGTGTACATGTGGGGGGGGGATAGTGTTTGGTGCAAACTTCTGAAAAGTAAAAGAAAAAAAGCAAATAGGGAAAAAAAATACCTGTGAAAGGAAAAGTCTAAAACAGCAGGCCCTAGCTCTGATAAGTGAACTGCGTCACTTATCAAAGTTCGGCGCCTGCTGGGTGTGTGAATGGGGATGTGGAAAAAACACCAGGCACGAGAGCTCTGATAAGTGAACCGTGTCACTTATCAAAGTTCGGCGGCGGAGGCTGGGTGCGCGGACGGGGATGTGGAAAAAAAAAAAAGAAACGAAAGGCACGGGTTCAGACGCAGTGGCGGGGTGCGCGGACGGGGATGTGGAAAAAAAAAAAAAGAAACGAAAGGCACGGGTTCAGACGCAGTGGCGGGGTGCGCGGACGGGGATGTGGAAAAAAAAAAAAAGAAACGAAAGGCACGGGTTCAGACGCAGTGGCGGGGTGCACGGACGGGGATGTGAAAAAAAAAATAAGAAACGAAAGGCACGGGTTCAGACGCAGTGGCGGGGTGCACGGACGGGGATGTGGAAAAAAAAAAAAGAAACGAAAGGCACGGGTTCAGACGCAGTGGCGGGGTGCGCGGACGGGGATGTGGAAAAAAAAAAAAGAAACGAAAGGCACGGGTTCAGACGCAGCGGCGGGGTGCGTGGACGGGGATGTGGAGGAGAAAAGTGAGCACGAGTGTTGATCGGTGAACTGCGTCACCAATCAACGCTCGGCGGCACTAAGGGGGGTGAAAAAGAAAAGCGAGCACGAGTGTTGATCGGTGAACTGCGTCACCAATCAACGCTCGGCGGTTGCTAAATTTGGGCACGGACGGACGCGGCGCAAAGTGAGGGTGAAGGGGGAAGGGGGGATGGGGGGGGTAAGGGGGGGATGGGGGGGTAAGAAAGATCGGGCCGGGATCGGGGTATCAACACTTACGGTTGTAGTCTCTCTTCTTTCTTCTGTCTTCTTTCTTCTGTCTTCTTTCTTTCTGTTTTTTTAGCGAGAATTATGGTGTCACAGGCTACTGTGGCACCACAAGTCTCAGCACAGGAGGGGGATCTGACAGCGTGACCGCTCTGCAGGAACCCTCACCAAGTGTGAGGATTTCACGAGCATTTCACGAGCATTTCACGAGCATTTTCACTCAAAGTCGGCAAAATTCAGTCACAGTTCGTTAAATCATCACTTTTCCACTAATGTTTTTTATATTACTTTGGCTAAGATAGTGGTGCTGTATGATGAATGGGGCAGACCGAGGGAAGTGTTTGATAGGGGGAGGGGGTGTGAAGAGGTTAGAGGATTGGCACACTTTTTTTCCCCTTGACTTTATGTGTGTTGATTCTGGCAGGCAATCAGGGAACAGAAACCATCCACAGCACCATAAAGGTACCTTCACACGAAACGACTTTGTAACGATAACGATAGCGATCCGTGACGTTGCAGCGTCCTAAATAACGATATCGTTGTATTTGACATGCAGCAGCGATCTGGATCCCGCTGTGATATCGTTGGTCGGGGCTAGAGGTCCAGAACTTTATTTGGTCGTTAGGTCGGCTTGTATCATCATGTTTGACATTAAAAGCAACGACGCCAGCAACGATCAAGCGGGGAAACACACCTATCTGGCTAGGTTCGCTATCTATCACATCGTTACAACCACTGCTGTTTGACATGGAGCAACAACCAGCGAGAACGATATGTGAGTCGCTGTTACGTCATGGTATCGCTCCTGCATCGTTCATAAGTTGGTGTGTTTGACATCTCTACAGCGACCTAAACAGCGACGCTCCAGCGATCGCGTTTTGGGCGGATCGTTGTCTATATCGCTGCAGCGTCGTTTCGTGTGAAGGTACCTTAACACAAGGTCTTCTGTGATTGTCCGCCAGTCACATATGCCTGGCCTTATAAAAAGTGGACATCTTGTTTTGTTGGTGCCATTTTCTCAGTATCACAGTGCAGAGAAGCTATTCCTGATAGTTCTGCAAGTGAACTTGCCAGTTAGCTATATAGGATCCTGACCTGTGTGAAATCAATCTTTCAGAATCTAACTAGATTGTGCAAAAGCTGTGTGGCAGCCTCCGGAGGCAGACCCTTGTCACAAGACGGTAACCACCAGGGGTGGAGGTGATCCTGATGAGACTCAGATACCGGAGGTGAACGTGGACGGCACTGTAGTGTCAGGACAGGAAGAGGAGGAGGGTGGCTCTTAGGGTGAGAAGTGTGAGAACAGAGAGGAATGGCATTGAGGTTGTAGATCCCACTTGGTGTGAATCCAGAAGCACACAACTGAGTAGCCCAGCAGAAGAGGTGAAGGAGGAGGAAGACAAGGAGGTTACATTGCAGCTTCTCACACAGACATGAAGTGATGCAAACACGACAAGCACTGCATCCTCAGCCCAACTCTGGCTGTAGCCAGCAACATTCACGAGTGAGCAGTTTGCAGGGGTGGCAAGAGTTGCCTAGCCTGGGCCTTTTTTGAGACCACAAAGGATGATTCAATTCACGTATTCTGCTAACTTTGCAAAAAAAAACTCAGTAGAGGCAAAAATGTGCAATAATTTGACTACTACATGCATGAACTGACACATACGCTATCAACATGCCATAGTCTGGCAATATCACTGCCCTAAAATGAGGACTAGCGGATCTCAACAACCACCGGCCGTCCCATCAACCACATCTCCTTTTTCTTCCTCCTCCTCTGTAACCGGGCCAACTAATGAGACGCAGGTCTTTGATCACAGAACCTTGGGTTCTTTACCCGCTCCAGTCATGCTGAGTGAGAGCCCACATCAGCTCTAACAGATGCGGACATGCCTGCTGTTTTAGACCCATCTCAGAGAACGATTATACCACAACTTTCGCAATCCATCGTAACATCTCTGCCTGCACCTCTGTCACCATGCCAGGTTTTCTCACACTGGTCTCCTGCCGCAGAAACTCCACTTGTTTACCCCCTAGAGTTAGGGTAAGTGAAAACCCATCAGCTGTTATGGAAGTAGATATGAATGTTGTTTATGTGTCACTAGCTACTAGCACAACACATCTTTCTCACTCCACAAAACATCTCCACCTGCACCTCACTTACAATTTAGCAGTATGCCCTGTTCTCTATATTACAGCCTCTATTAGCACAGCAGCCAGCCTTCGGTCCTGCAGTTGTGGTCATGAAAATGAATGTTTTCTCCTACAAATGCCAAAGCTAAGAGCTTGAACTCCACCATCTCCAATCTGTTAGCCTTGGAAATGCTGCATTTCAGCCAGGTGGATACAGACGGTTTCAGAAAGTTGATGGCCATCGCAGTCCCCAGTACCAGTTGCCCAGTCACCATTACTTCTCTAAGAAAGTTGTGCCTGCACTACACCAGCATATCACCCACAATATCACCCATTCCCTGAAAAAAATGTATGTCTGCCAGGGTGCATTTTACCACTGACACCTGGGCGAGCAGACATGGGCAGGGGCGCTACATCTTAATGACTAAGCACTGGGTGACTTTGGTAGCTGTGGGGGCAGGCGGTCAAGGGGCTGCTCCACAAGTATTTGAATCCCCAATGCTTGCTGGACAAACCTCTGTATCTAACACTTCCTCCACTGCGTCTGGCTCCTCCACCTCCTCTAGGGTCTCCACCTGTGCCCTCAACCTCTCCCTTAATCAGACACGCATTCTAACTGTGCAGATAGAAACACCCCCACCTCCGTACTGCACAGACATGGATCACTGCAATCTGGCTTTGTTCAATTTAATATACTTTGGAGATTTCAGTCAGACAGCTATCCAGGCCGAGTTTGAGCAATGGCTGTCTCCACTGAACCTGGGGTCAGGGAAGGCTGTGTGCGATAATGGTGCAAAAATGATGGCAGCCCTACAAGGAGGCAACCTCACACAAGTGCCTTGCATGGCTCAGGTCCTCAACCTGGTGCTATAGCAATTTTTCTGCCACTATCCCACCCTGGATGCGCTGCTGGGGCTCTTTGACCTTTTCCAGCATCTGCACACTGCAATACTTTTCTCTGCCCTCAACAGGGCATAGAAGTACACCTGTGCAGGAGCACAATGGCGAGCAGACTATGTATCAAAGTCAGCTTTGATAAAGATTGCCTGTGCGATTGAAACTCGTCACTTGCTTTCCCTTTGTGCATCATTGGTGTGGTCTTGGAGCATGTCCATTGTCACATTTTAACCATATGAATAAAATTTGAAAAGATTTTAATCCAAGGAGCTGGAACAAAGACTTTGTTTTTTTATGTGGATGATGCAGGGTCGCGTCATTCACATAAAGCAAGAAGGAGGACGGGGATCATAAGAAGATGGGAGGTGCTGGACCAAGACCAGCGACACCCATCGGACCGGACCGTCCCGCAGGTGAGTATAATAAAACTTATTTTTCAGTTCTTACAGGTCGGTTAAACATTTCAGTTAACATGGTTACATTTTGTAGCAATTTCTTTTACATGGATCATTATAAACCCAATAAATATACAAAACACTAAGAAATATATATTTGTATATATAAATCTGTAAAACATCAGTTATGTGTTTATTTGAAATAATTGTCTTCTTTTATTTTTTCACAGCTTTTTATGGAGTTTTATTTGATGATCATAAAGAAGCCGCTTTTGCAAATTATCGCCTCTGGGAATCTCTTGGATTCGTTATTGCATTTGCATATAGTAACTTTCTGTGTGTCTATGTAAAACTATATGTAGTACTTTCCATCTTATTAATTGGGATTATTCTTTATCTTGTGGTTGAATATTTAGAATACAGAAAACAGAAAACGTGCGCTAAAGATACAATTTCAGTAATTATGATAGAAAGCACAAATGATCAGAATGCATCACAGTAATATGGCAAAAATCTGTCACTGTTATGTTATATAACAATAATGGCTGCAATGGATGATTAATAATTAAACATCTATACAACTCCTTGTTAAATTTCAATTATGAATGATTGATGGAAATTAGTGATGAGCAAGGGTACTCATTGCTTGGGTTAGCCCAACCAAGCTCGGGTGACCTCCAAGTATTTATGACTGCTCGGAGATTTAGTTTTCATGGTGGCAGCTGAATGATTTACAGCTATTAGCCAGCTTGATTACATGTGGGGATTCCCTAGCAACCAGGCAACCCCCACATGTACTCAGCCTGGCTAATAGCTGTAAATCATTCAGCTGCCGCCATGAAAACTAAATCTCCGAGCACTAACAAATACTCGGAGGTCACCCAAGTGTGCTCTGGAAAACCTGAGCAACGAGTACACTCGCTCATCACTAATGGAAATCACAAACTATTCTACATAAATAATCCGATGCCTCCTTCCCAGTTACTCTCCGTATTTTAGCTGTATTAAAAAATGTAGTACGCACAACTTTTTTGGTTTAGCAATAGGGTGTTTTTTTACATTGAAGTATGCAGGAAACCTCATAATGGATGGAGATCTATTAATAAATCCACTACTTAGCACTGCATATGTCCAGAACACTAGAGTCGTTCAAACACTTTGATTAGACTTGCTTTTATTTTGAAGAAGTATCCATTTAAAAACATGAACTTTGGTTTCCATTTTGCATCAATTTTTGCTCTGTTCGTAATAAATTCTTTTTTACTGTTACTAGAAACAAAGTTTACTAGTTTCGTTAAAAAGATGCCAACTGAATATGTGAACATAGTCATAAAAGTAAGCCCAATCAAAGAAAACTCCTCACCACGATGCTCATTTCATTCCATCATGGCCACTTTCAGTTTATAGCCGATGACAACTTTCTATCAAGGTTACAAAGCGCTTAAGATAACAGTGCTCAGCTGCAATATGTAAAAAAAGCCATTAGACAAGAAAAGACAATGAGGCCTAAAAGAATGTGTGTGTGCACGTGAAAAGTGTTGGTTAAAAACACACATTTTATGGCATATGAAGCATATTGAAGAATTTTTGAAAAGTTCATTTATTCCTTTTTATTTTACATTACATGTATAAGTCAGCCAGAAACATTTACACATCATGCTGCTAATAAGAATAATTTTATTATCTCACAATATAGAATTATCAGTGCTAAATAATATTTTTTAGCATCTATTATTGAACTTTTTCTACATTTACACAAGCTAATTACTGTGAAAAAAATTCCTATTTTGCCATTGATTTATGGAAACTGTTATCATGGTGATCATTGTATAGCTAAAGTGATCTTGAAACATAATTATGCATACAAAGTTTTTTTTTATTTAAGTTGTGAAAAAAAATTGAGAGCTTATAAAAAATAAAAAATTTTGAAATTTGAAATTGTGTTGAAATTTCCTGAGACCAGTGACAATTTTATTTTTCTCTTGCGGGAGTTGTGCAAAGGCTTGTCTATTGTGTGGAAAGCAAAAGGCTTTATTGATACCAATTTGGGGTACATAAAATGTTTTGATTGCTGACCACATCCAACCTTCTGGCTGTTCTGGTCCAGATTGTGGGCTGAGACAGTCAAAGGGCTGAAAACACTATCAGGATACAGATATTGCTGAGTACAATGATGGAGGAGGGGACATCTTAGTCTCTCATGTGGCATCTTAGGAAAAAGAATTGCCCACCCCTCCATTACACCATTCATTTTACCATAACATGTACTGGATTAGAAAAAAATCCAATTCAAAGGTGAAAAAAAAACTACTCAGAATTCAACCATTGTTTTCGGCCCTGTTTTTACCACATTCAGTCTGCTGTAAAAGTGCAAAAAAAAGTACCACAGCATTCAATTTACTATAATATGCAATCTAAGTTTTATTAATAAATCAGAACATGGAATAAGTTAGCCTATGGTTCATAGTAGTCAGCCCCTATATCTCGCTATTAATCATTGTCCATGACTGGGAATGAGAGGACCTGTGTAAGTTCAGGTTCTGGTACCAGACCCAAAATTTATTCAAAAAATTCCAGAATTTTCTCTCTCTTATCCAATTTCAGAAATATTTCTCTTTTATCCAAATATTTTGCACAGTTGATTGAAGGGACATCTCCTACTACAGAGCACCATTGTCTCCTAGCTGCAAGTTTTGACTGTGCCATAAAAGTGACCTGTTATAATAGATGAATTTGGATAAAATCCGCGCTGCTGTGACAAATAATGGATCCAGATATAGCTGTAAGGTGTTCGGGTGGTTTATTCAACACGTTTCGTAGCTCATGGCTTCTTCTTCAGGAAGTTTCCACACAAAGATGTTTAAAGGGAACATGTCAGCAAGTTTTGCCGATATGACTTGTGGCTACCACAACCTTTCAGGGCTGATATACATAATTCTATAATGCTGTACAAAAGCTCCAAACCTGACCTGTAAGAGAAGAAAAATAACTTTTGTTATGCCTGCGGGCAGTCTGGGCTGATGGGTGTTGCTCTCTTTGATCCTGTGTATCCCATCTTCTTGCGATGCCGTCTTCCTTCTTGGTTTGTGTGGATGACGTGTCCCTGCATCATCCACATATTCGTATCCACATCACGCTCCCAAGCAGGTGTACGTTTCAGCTATGTTGAAGGCAGAAAAAAGTGCGTATGCCTGCAAAGCCAAGATTTTTCCACCACAGATACATCAGGTGTCTGATGGAGATAACAGAATGTCTACTTTTTTATGTTTTTTGGTAATTTTGGAAAAAAAAAGTAGAACATCTCTAGCAGACTGAACTATGCAACGTATGCCTGCGAAGCCAAGATTTTTCTACCACAGATACACCAGGTGTCTGACGGAGATAACAGACTGTCTAAATTTTTTAAATTTTTTTTTGTAGTTTTGGAAAAAAAAGCAGAGCAAGGCTAGCAGACAAAACTATGCAACATATGCCTGTGAAGCCAAGATTTTTCCACCACAGATACACCAGGCAGCTGACAGAGAGAACAGACTGTCTACATTTTTTTAAATGTTTTTTGGTCATTTTTTTGGACAAGAAAAAAAAGTTGAACAAGGCTAGCGTCCAGAGCTATGCAATTTATGCCTGCGAAGCCAAGATTCTTCTACCACAGATACACCAGGTGTCTGACGGAGATAACAGACTGATAAAAATGTGGCCTTGATTTTTTGGGACGCAAAAAAATTAGGTCAACAAGTTGGCTATGACTCTGAAAAACAATTGAGTATTAAAATTCTCAGATATTTAGCGCAATGATATGTGATGTGTGTGGTGTACAACTCACAGTGATAAATATAAGAACTGTAGGTAAATATTTTTGGGCCAGCTACAGATTTTTGGCTCAGCAAAATGGTGTCCAAAAATGTTGTAGGACACTACAAAATATTAGATAGTACCAAAAAAAGACAGATTTTTGGCGCACTCACATCTGGTGCCTGGGACAAAAAAAATTTAATTCTTAGATTTGCACACTCCTCTATTGCAATGACCTGGCTGTAGTCTGCAGCGTGATCAAGCAAATAAATGCAGAAAAAAGGGGGCTATGTATTGCTTTAGAATAAAATGAGCAGGTGTAAGCTGCAAAAAAAAAATTCCCACAGATAACTGCAGCTAGGTAGATATTTAATAGGCACCAGCAGCAGACAGTAATGGAGCTTTTTGAGGTATGTTGTGAGATCTATGTACTCACATACAGTGCCTGCAGGTCTTGCACTGATGTGTATATGTGCACACAGACTCCCCTGCCTACCTAGAGCTGCAATCTCTCTACACCCGAATTAGCCCTAAAAAGGACTGTTTTCTCAGGAGTTGTGGACTGAACACTAGCAGACCCACACTAACTATTAAAAGGACAATTCTGAGTCTGGAGAAGAATGCGGCGGCGAGCAGGGTGACGCCAGGTCTCTTATAGACCTGATGATGCTGTGCGGCCAGCCAATCACTGTAATACCTCAACAAAGATGGCTGCGGCATTACAGCGCATGGCAGCCAATCCCTGCATGGTCATTGGCGCTCTAAATAGCGCCAAAATTGCAGGGCGGAGACCTGAGCTCCCACCGAATAATCCCGGAAATACTCGGTGCTCGGCGAGTACACCGAGCATAGGGATACTCTGGCTAGTACCAAGTAGTGGTGAGCACGTTCTCTCATCACTATCTGCCACTTTTACCCGAGTCAGCTTTACTGAACTCTTTTCAGCTTTCATCACCATCTGAATGGGAGTCACCACCACCTGATTGGTCATCCTGGTCCCAGCGTTCCCCATTTCTAATGGTGTCGGACCCCATTCCTGGAGCTTCCCTGTCTTCAACGGTCACATCTTGTGGAGCACTGTCGTCCCACTGTGTCAGTGCTTCTGTCAGCACACCATTGTATTCAGCCCTAGCGGTTGCTACTGGCAAAGACACGTCACAGTCACCCATGGAGTCTGGGTTACACCTCACAGTATGGTGAATTCTCAAGTTCCTCTCTATCTGGTTGTCAGCTCCGCTCTTTTTAACTACCACATCATTATCAGTCATCTTGTGGTACACGTCAGGTGACATCATGTCGATAAGTTGGGCAGATGCACACTTCCCACTGGTCAACCTGACGTCTGACCTGTCAATTTTGGGAGGTATTACTGTCTTAATTTATGCCACCGTAACAGTAGAGAGACCTCCATCCTCCTGCTGTAGAGGAATGCCCTCCTCCCACAAATCTGAGAACAGCCTAGAGTCCCGGCCTACTATCCCTGGACAGGTTAACTTTGGGACTATGGCGGCCTCAAGATTTGTATGGCCCCTTACCATCTCGAGTTGCACCAAGGCCACTGAATAAACCTTAGTGTCCCCATGGATGCAGGTGACCATGATCTTTCTTTTGGACATTACAAATTTATCTTCCACAGCCCTTACTAGGTTCACCGAGCTCCCCGAATAGACGAGACCAAATACATTCTCTACCTCTGCGTTCAACTCCAGAACACACACACATAGCCTCTTGCCAGGAGGGTAGTTCATATGGCAAATTGGACACACATAGTACCATTGTCCCTGGCAACAGTCCGTCTGTAAGACCCCTTTAATTTCAGGAGGCTCTGCCCTTTTTTGGTAACTACTACTTCCTAGGACTCCTTATTGGCTGAGCAGTCCACAGCACAGCATGGACCTACATAGCATGAATTACATCTTTCCCGGCTACAGTCCAATGGCGCATTCGCCACCGCCTCTATTTTGGCACCACCCCTATTTGGGTTACCGCTCCCTTTTGGGACTTCGCCCCTGTAGGATCACCATCTCCTTTTGGGAGTCCACCCCTTTTGGGCAATTACTCCCTTTTGGGATACCCCCCCCTTTTGGGACTCCACCCCTTTTTTGGCAACTATCCCTGTTTAGGTTACCGCCTCGTTTTTGGGACACCACCCCCTTTAGGGACACCACTCCACTCTTGGATAAACCCCGTGGGCTCCCCCATGGCACTCTCAGGCTTTAGTTCGCACAGTACACTTATGTCTCTCTGGGCTTGTACTGGCCCTTTAAGATTTTGTATGACCAGGACCACAAATGTCTTTTTATGACACCTCACCAGATCCTGCTGGCACTGCCACAGCTCTTGCTGCAGTCACAAACCATCGTCACCTCCGGCTGCCGATCACAAGCCACTGCTGCTGCCACTGCATATCCTACTGCTGCAGAACCTCTTGCTGCAACTGCAGCTCCTCTCTGCAAGACTTTGCATTGCTCTGCACAGCTCCACACTGCAGACTTTGTGGACCCACCGATCCACAGCAAATCTGCGTAACCCCATTGAGTTACCGCCAGAGGCTTGTAATCTTCGTGGACCCGCCGATCCACAGCAAACTTCTTAACCCTGCTGAGTTACAGCAATCACCTACACATATGCCTCCTGGACAATTACCCGCATTCTCCAACATATGTGAGATAGCACTACCTGAGTGTCTTGGGGACACTCGCTTGGCAACGGGAATAAAGCACTCAGCCATGGTTTCTCACAAAACAGTCTATTCCGGTTTATTTAGACTCATAAACCACGTCACAAACAGTTCATTATATACATCAATGGAACATATTAACCACTGACAGTATGTTCCAATGGCAGATACTTCTCTGCCCTTAACCCCCTTTATCTGGAGTTACTTTACAGAAGCTCCTGATCCACACACTGACTCCTGTCAGTCCTGGTTCCCAGGGAAGCTGGCTAGCTGTGATCACCGTCCTTGTGACCAAGGCACTTCAGATAGTCCAGACCCACAGACAGAACTATAGATTCCCCAACACAGTAGCCATCACAGGCCCTGCAGAATCAACCTCTTCGTGCACTAGTCAGGAAGTCCAGTCCCAGGCACTTCCAACACACAGGCCATCGGTCCATGGCCTCACCATGTGCTACCAGGAATCCAGTCCACTCCAGGACATTCCAACACACAGGCCATCCAGGTCTTTACACACTGACCATTCCGGTCAATACGCTCTGAACATGTGACAAAATTCCTGGTCACATTATGTACCTGTAACCACCCCCATAGGTGGGAGGTGTGTGTGGTTAGTCAGTCCTCCCCAGCTCTACAACTAACACTGTAAGCCTCCCTTTAGAGCTACACAAACACAACTTTTATGGAACTACAAGTCCCAGAACAACAATACTGGCTTACAGCGCAGACTCCCTCTGCGACACATACTTGCCATTTACAATCATGCCGAGCCCTGCATCACAAACCCCGTTACGCCTCCATGCATATCCTGAGGAGCCCACACAGCACCAACTGGCTGCAGCATGGGTCACTGCATCACAATATATATACAGTATATGTTTTGAAGAATATTTTGTTTTAAAACAATGTGTCAATGACAGAGAACTGCTGAATGTAAAAGCTAAAGTTAAAATAACATCATCACATTGCAAACGGATTACACACAGATCACCATACAGAGAACATTGGTGCAATTCTCGGCCGTCAAAATCAGACCGATTTTTTATACGATGAGTGTGACTCCGGATTTATAGGTATATTTTTGAGTAAAATGTGAAATGTTCTTTTAGTCTATAAACTTCTGATAACATGTCTCCGAATTTCCAAGCAATAAATTTTGTATTTTTTTTCTGAAAAGGAGAAATGGTCAAATTATAAAAAACCCAGTACTTTCAGACCTCAAATAATGCAAAGAAAACAAGTTCATAATCATTTAGAAACAACAATACTAATATTTTAACTCAGGAAGAGTTCAGAAATCAATATTTTGTGGAATAACCATGATTTTTAATCACAGCTTTCATGCGTCTTGGCATGCTTTGCAACAGTCTTCATTCTGCTTCTGGCGCAAAAATGTAAGCAGTTCTTCTTTGTTTGATGGCTTGTGACTATCCATCATCCTCTTGATTACATTCCAGAGGTTTTCAATGGGGTTCAGGTCTGGAGATCGGGCTCCCTGTGACAGTGTTTTGATGTGGTGGTCTCTTAATTTTTGCCATAGCTGTATATTAATGTAAGGGGACAAGGATGGGGGGACAGTATATCTGGTTGGAGGACATGAATTACTGTAAGGGGCCCAGGATGAGTGACATTATATGAGGAAAGGGAGACATTATATGAGCAAATTACCTAGGATGAGGGGTATTATACCAAGAAGTGTCCCAGTATGTAGACATTGTACTAGGATAAGGGACATTATTACTGTAAGAGGTCCACAATGGGGAATATGAAACTAAGAAATAGCCAGGATTGAGGACATTATACCTGGAAGGGGCCTGGGATAGGGGACATTATTACGGAATGGGCTAGGATAAGGGCCATTACAGGAGAGGAGTACAGGATATGGGACATTATTACAGGAAGGGACCAGGATCGAGGACATAAATATATTGTGCACCTGTGAAGTCCAGCCAGAGACTTGGCTTGGCTCACCTGTGGTGTTGTCCGGTTGGAGGGGTGTCGCTCTTCCTGGTCCAGCACCTTCCATTTTCTTGCGACACTGTCCTCCTTTGTCCGCGTGCATGATGCCTCCCTGCATCATCCACAGAAGTCTCCTCGGCATCACGCTCCTGCGCAGGCATACTTCTTTGACCTGTTGACAGCATAGTAAAGTATAGCAGTGCGCAGGTGTCTGGAAAGGTCAGAGATCCCTGTTGCATGTGTGGCGCCCCTGAGGGTCCAGTCGCCACAGAGGTACTGTACCTCAGCCAGTGGTGTGGTATCCCACTCTCGGTAAGGAGGGGGGCACTACTTGGTACCTGCATACATAACAAAAATCCAACCTATGAGGCAACACCCCCACACCTATAATCACTAATCAACACCCCCCATCAATTATGGGAGAATTAGAGGCAACAGCCAAAAAGTGAACATGTAATGTAAAATTTATTAATTTATTGCAAAGACAAAAATTAAAATTAACAAGGGAATATCAGAAAAGGTCCGAGGATAGTACAAAATGTTACACTCAAGGCAAAAGTACACACATCATGCTATTTAGCAATATTAAAGCACCCAGTTGGCCTAATGTCTAAATGCCTAAAAACAAACAATGGAAACTGCTTAGGGCAAACAAGGCTATTTATTTATGTGCCAATAACTCTAAATGGAAACCGCTCTATGTCAGGATCCTAGTTATAAACATGGCAATGCATAGTGCATAAAATACCAGCATACATAAGCCTAGACCAGGTTGACAATGTTTCCAGCATGCTACTTACATGTGACTTTTAGACCTGGTGTGTACTCCCTCGGACACCCCGACAGCGCCGTTTCGCCATATAGCTTCTTCAACAAGGGGCATATGTGTTAATGGTGCAGCTACGGACTAAATATACTGGCAAACACAGCTGCCTGCAATGTCCGCATCACCGGTGAGACACTGCGCATGCGCCGGTCCATGAGCCTCCTCACGAGTGAAAAACAGGGACTTCCTGCTCATTGCGTCTGGAACGCAGGCGTGAGACGCGCTGCGTAACTATAGTGAGCGAAGCAGGAAGTCACGAAGAGGCAACTGACCTGCGCATGCGCCAACCGGGCACGGAGAAATGCATAAGGAGCTGTAAAAAGGTAATGAAAGCCAGCACTAAGTGCTCAGTGTTTGCAACAGGAACAAAGGACCGATATCAAAAAGGACTGTGTGACTACAACTATTAAAATATACAACTACGTAATATATCCATACAAATAAATATAAGTGACAAATGTGAAAATATTATAATAAAGATGCCTAATAAAAATTCATTACATCTACATAAATGCATCATATAATTTCATACTAATTAATAATTATACAATAAATAGCCTATATCATCAATACAACTACAGTGTATAAATGTGATAAAAATGCATAGAACAATAAATACTAAGATGACCCTAAGATATAATAAATATAACTCCATCACAAGGTAAATGATGACGTGACCAGTAATTACATGCATAATACATATAATCCCTCAAAACACCAGCACAATAGACAAAAAATAGCCGTACAACAAACTAAATAGGGAGAACATAAGAGAAACCAACCCCTCCCTCAAAAATGCATGAATAATATACAAAAGTTGATGATAAGTAGATTCATGACGATGATCTCTGTATAACGGGACCTGTTCATATCCATAGAAAAACAAATGAGGGGTAAGCAATGGTTCCACTCTAGTAAAAAATAAAAAAGAAAGTTAAAACCACAAACACACACAATTAAAATACGATACAGAACAGTACCTGCATGGAGACTGAATAATAATTATAAAAACTATAAAAATGCAGAAAAACCAGGAGTCTCATTAAGGCCTTGTGGAACCATGGTCTTCAGTAAGTAGATCCATCTACTTTCTTTCTGAGCCAAAACCCTGCCAAGGTTACCCCCCCTAAAACCCAGGTCAATTTGATCAATGGCCTGGATCCCCAGCTCCTTAGGGTTACAGTTATGATAGAGCCTAAAATGTCTTGGCAAGGTCTTCAGCACATTTATATCTTCAGCAGTCCGGGCCTTCTCGATGTCTCTTATGTGTTCCCTGGTCCTGATCCTAAGTTCCCCAGTGGTCATCCCTATATATACTTTGTTACAAGGGCATTGAGCATGGTAGACCACCCCTTTAGACATACAAGTAAGCCTTTTACATATGTCATATATTCTAGATCCATCATGGTTTACAAAGGTTTTACTCTTGAAATGATTCTGGCAAGCTTTACAAGCATTGCATGGGAAAAACCCATGCAGTTCAATATCAAGCTGTCCTTTTGGAATAGCCAAATAGTGACTATGGACTAACAGGTCTTTCAAATTTTTTGAACGCCTTGGTGTCACCAATGGCTTATCAGGCAAAACTTTCCTAAGAATAGGGTCAGATTGCAACACCCCCCAATATTTTTGCATAATTCCAACCAATTCTGACCACTGCTTATTAAAGCCCGTGATAAAACGGACATGATCAGCCTTTTTGAGTACCTTCTGTTTCCTCCTGTCACCATATAGAAGTTCGTTTCTGCCAGAACGCTGAGCCAGCCTGAACCCATTCTTGATCTGCCTTTTACTATAACCTCTATCAAGGAATCGATGGGCCAAATCTGATGCCTGATTATGAAAATCTGTGTCTAACGTACAGATTCGTTTCACCCTCAGAAATTGCCCAACAGGGATACCTTTGATAGTTGACTTATGGTGGGCAGAGGAGGCATGCAATTAATTTTATATTCAAATCATTACGATTTAACTCTCTCATCAACACTTGCAGATCTACAATGGGGCCTTCCCAGACGACCTGTTCGTCTGGGAAGGCCCCATTGTAGATCTGCAAGTGTTGATGAGAGAGTTAAATCGTAATGATTTGAATATAAAATTAACTTTTAATTTTGGAAGAAAAGTTTAATTTTTAGATCTCAGTATTGAGGTACTCCGGGATGGTGGGCTCATCACAGATGTGTTTAGGAAGCAAACAGCAACCAACACATTATTGCATGCCTCCTCTGCCCACCATAAGTCAACTATCAAAGGTATCCCTGTTGGGCAATTTCTAAGGGTGAAACAAATCTGTACGTTAGACACAGATTTTCATAATCAGGCATCAGATTTGGCCCATCGATTCCTTGATGGAGGTTATAGTAAAAGGCAGATCAAGAATGGGTTCAGGCTGGCTCAGCGTTCTAGCAGAAACGAACTTCTATATGGTGACAGGGGGAAACAGAAGGTACTCAAAAAGTCTGATCATGTCCGTTTTATCACGGGTTTTAATAAGCAGTGGTCAGAATTGGTTGGAATTATGCAAAAATATTGGGGGCTGTTGCAATCTGACCCTATTCTTAGGAAAGTTTTGCCTGATAAGCCATTGGTGACACCAAGGCGTTCAAAGAATTTGAAAGACCTGTTAGTCCATAGTCACTATTTGGCTATTCCAAAAGGACAGCTTGATATTGAACTGCATGGGTTTTTCCCATGCAATGCTTGTAAAGCTTGCCAGAATCATTTCAAGAGTAAAACCTTTGTAAACCATGATGGATCTAGAATTTATGACATACGTAAAAGGCTTACTTGTATGTCTAAAGGGGTGGTCTACCATGCTCAATGCCCTTGTAACAAAGTATATATAGGGATGACCACTAGGGAACTTAGGATCAGGACCAGGGAACACATAAGAGACATCGAGAAGGCCCGGACTGCTGAAGATATTAGTGGGCTGTAGACCTTGCCAAGACATTTTAGGCTCTATCATAACTGTAACCCCAAGGAGCTGAGGATCCAGGCCATTGATCAAATTGACCTGGGTTTTAGGGGGGGTAACCTTGGCAGGGTTTTGGCTCAGAAAGAAAGTAGATGGATCTACTTACTGAAGACCATGGTTCCACAAGGCCTTAATGAGACTCCTGGTTTTTCTGCATTTTTATAGTTTTTATAATTATTATTCAGTCTCCATGCAGGTACTGTTCTGTATCGTATTTTAATTGTGTGTGTTTGTGGTTTTAACTTTCTTTTTTATTTTTTACTAGAGTGGAACCATTGCTTACCCCTCATTTGTTTTTCTATGGATATGAACAGGTCCCGTTATACAGAGATCATCGTCATGAATCTACTTATCATCAACTTTTGTATATTATTCATGCATTTTTGAGGGAGGGGTTGGTTTCTCTTATGTTCTCCCTATTTAGTTTGTTGTACGGCTATTTTTTGTCTATTGTGCTGGTGTTTTGAGGGATTATATGTATTATGCATGTAATTACTGGTCACGTCATCATTTACCTTGTGATGGAGTTATATTTATTATATCTTAGGGTCATCTTAGTATTTATTGTTCTATGCATTTTTATCACATTTATACACTGTAGTTGTATTGATGATATAGGCTATTTATTGTATAATTATTAATTAGTATGAAATTATATGATGCATTTATGTAGATGTAATGAATTTTTATTAGGCATCTTTATTATAATATTTTCACATTTGTCACTTATATTTATTTGTATGGATATATTACACAGTTGTATATTTTAATAGTTGTAGTCATACAGTCCTTTTTGATATCGGTCCTTTGTTCCTGTTGCAAACACTGAGCACTTAGTGCTGGCTTTCATTACCTTTTTACAGCTCCTTATGCATTTCTCCGTGCCCGGTTGGCGCATGCGCAGGTCAGTTGCCTCTTCGTGACTTCCTGCTTCGGTCACTATGGTTACGCAGCGCGTCTCACGCCTGCGTTCCAGACGCAATGAGCAGGAAGTCCCTGTTTTTCACTCGTGAGGAGGCTCATGGACCGGCGCATGCGCAGTGTCTCACCGGTGATGCGGACATTGCAGGCAGCTGTGTTTGCCAGTATATTTAGTCCGTAGCTGCACCAATAACACAAATGCCCCTTGTTGAGGAAGCTATATGGCGAAACGGCGCTGTCGGGGTGTCCGAGGGAGTACACACCAGGTCTAAAAGTCACATGTAAGTAGCATGCTGGAAACATTGTCAACCTGGTCTAGGCTTATGTATGCTGGTATTTTATGCACTATGCATTGCCATGTTTATAACTAGGATCCTGACATAGAGCGGTTTCCATTTAGAGTTATTGGCACATACATACATAGCCTTGTTTGCCCTATTTTTTGCATTGCCACTTTATAAATAGGATCCTGTTACTAAGCAGTTTTCATTGTTTGTTTTTAGGCATTTAGACATTAGGCCAACTGGGTGCTTTAATATTGCTAAATAGCATGATGTGTGTACTTTTGCCTTGAGTGTAACATTTTGTACTATCCTCGGACCTTTTGTGATATTCCCTTGTTAATTTTAATTTTTGTCTTTGCAATAAATTAATAAATTTTACATTACATGTTCACTTTTTGGCTGTTGCCTCTAATTCTCCCATAATTGATGGGGGGTGTTGATTAGTGATTATAGGTGTGGGGGTGTTGCCTCATAGGTTGGATTTTTGTTATGTATGCAGGTACCAAGTAGTGCCCCCCTCCTTACCGAGAGTGGGATACCACACCACTGGCTGAGGTACAGTACCTCTGTGGCGACTGGACCCTCAGGGGCGCCACACATGCAACAGGGATCTCTGACCTTTCCAGACACCTGCGCACTGCTATACTTTACTATGCTGTCAACAGGTCAGAGAAGTATGCCTGCGCAGGAGCGTGATGCCGAGGAGACTTCTGTGGATGATGCAGGGAGGCATCATGCACACGGACAAAGGAGGACAGTGTCGCAAGAAAATGGGAGGTGCTGGACCAGGAAGAGCGACACCCCTCCAACCGGACAACACCATAGGTGAGCCAAGCCAAGTCTCTGGCTGGACTTCACAGGGGAACAATATATTTATGTCCTCGATCCTGGTCCCTTCCTGTAATAATGTCCCATATCCTGTACTCCTCTCCTGTAATGGCCCTTATCCTGGCCCATTCCGTAATAATGTCCCCCATCCCAGGCCCCTTCCAGGTATAATGTCCTCAATCCTGGCTATTTCTTAGTTTCATATTCCCCATTGTGGACCTCTTACAGTAATAATGTCCCTTATCCTAGTACAATGTCTACATACTGGGACACTTCTTGGTATAATACCCCTCATCCTAGGTATTTTGCTCATATAATGTCTCCCTTTCCTCATATAATGTCACTCATCCTGGGCCCCTTAAAGTAATTCATGTCCTCCAACCAGATATACTGTCCCCCCATCCTTGTCCCCTTACATTAATATACAGCTCTGGCAAAAATTAAGAGACCACCACATCAAAACACTGTCATAGGGAGCCCGATCTCCAGACCTGAACCCCATTGAAAACCTCTGGAATGTAATCAAGAGGATGATGGATAGTCACAAGCCATCAAACAAAGAAGAACTGCTTACATTTTTGCGCCAGAAGCAGAATGAAGACTGTTGCAAAGCATGCCAAGACGCATGAAAGCTGTGATTAAAAATCATGGTTATTCCACAAAATATTGATTTCTGAACTCTTCCTGAGTTAAAATATTAGTATTGTTGTTTCTAAATGATTATGAACTTGTTTTCTTTGCATTAATTGAGGTCTGAAAGTACTGGGTTTTTTATAATTTGACCATTTCTCCTTTTCAGAAAAAAAATACAAAATTTATTGCTTGGAAATTCGGAGACATGTTATCAGAAGTTTATAGACTAAATGAACATTTTACATTTTACTCAAAAATATACCTATGAATCCGGAGTCACACTCATCGTATAAAAAATCGGTCTGATTTTGACGGCCGAGAATTGCACCAACGTTCTCTGTATGGTGATCCGTGTGTAATCCGTTTGCAATGTGATGATGTTATTTTAACTTTAGCTTTTACATTCAGCAGTTCTCTGTCATTGACACATCGTTTTAAAACAAAATATTCTTCAAAACATATACTGTATATATATTGTGATGCAGTGACACATGCTGCAGCCAGTTGGTGCTGTGTGGGCTCCTCAGGATATGCATGGAGGCGTAACGGGGTTTGTGATGCAGGGCTCGGCATGATTGTAAATGGCCAGTATGTGTCGCAGAGGGAGTCTGCGCTGTAAGCCAGTATTGTTGTTCTGGGGCTTGTAGTTCCATAAAAGTTGTGTTTGTGTAGCTCTAAAGGGAGGCTTACAGTGTTAGTTGTAGAGCTGGGGAGGACTGACTAACCACACACACCTCCCACCTATGGGGGTGGTTACAGGTACATAATGTGACCAGGAATTTTGTCACATGATCAGAGTGTATGGACCGGAATGGTCAATGTGTAAAGACCTGGATGGCCTGTGTGTTGGAATGTCCTGGAGTGGACTGGATTCCTGGTAGCACATGGTGAGGCCATGGACCGATAGCCTGTGTGTTGGAAGTGCCTGGGACTGGACTTCCTGACTAGTTCACAAAGAGGTTGTTTCTGCAGGGCCTGTGATGGCTACTGTGTTGGGGAATCTATAGTTCTGTCTGTGGGTCTGGACTATCTGAAGTGCCCTGGTCACAAGGACGGTGATCACAGCTAGCCAGCTTCCCTGGGAACCAGGACTGACAGGAGTCAGTGTGTGGAGCAGGAGCTTCTGTAAAGTAACTCCAGATAAAGGGGGTTAAGGGCAGAGAAGTATCTGCCATTGGAACAGACTGTCAGTGGTTAATGTGTTCCATTGATGTATATAATGAACTGTTTGTGACGTGGTTTATGAGTCTAAATAAACCGGAATAGACTGTTTTTGTGAGAAACCATGCCTAAGTGCTTTATTCCCGTTGCCAAGCGAGTGTCCCTAAGACACTCAGGTAGCGCTATCTCACATATGTTGGAGAATGCGGGCAATTGTCCAGGAGGCATATGTGGAGGTGATTGCTGTAACTCAGCAGGGTTAAGAAGTTTGCTGTGGATCGGCGGGTCCACGAAGATTACAAGCCTCTGGCGGTAACTCAATGGGGTTACGCAGATTTGCTGTGGATCGGTGGGTCCACAAAGTCTGCAATGTGGAGCTGTGCAGAGCAATGCAAAGTCTTACAGAGAGGAGCTGCAGTTGCAGCAAGAGGTTCTGCAGCAGTAGGATATGCAGTGGCAGCAGCAGTGGCTTGTGATCGGCAGCCGGAGGTGACGGTGGTTTGTGACTGCAGCAAGAGCTGTGGCAGTGCCAGCAGGATCTGGTGAGGTGTCATAAAAAGACATTTGTGGTACTGGTCATACAAAATCTTAAAGGGCCAGTACAAGCCCAGAGAGACATAAGTGTACTGTGCGAACTAAAGCCTGAGAGTGCCATGGGGGAGCCCACGGGGTTTATCCTAGAGTGGAGTGGTGTCCCTAAAGGGGGTGGTGTCCCAAAAACGAGGCGGTAACCTAAACAGGGATAGTTGCCAAAAAAGGGGTGGGGTCCCAAAAGGGGGGGTATCCCAAATGGGAATAATTGCCCAAAAGGGGTGGACTCCCAAAAGGAGATGGTGATCCTACAGGGGCGAAGTCCCAAAAGGGAGCGGTAACCCAAATAGGGGTGGTGCCAAAATAGAGGCGGTGGCGAATGCGCCATTGGACTGTAGCCGGGAAAGATGTAGTTCATGCTATGTAGGTCCATGCTCTGCTGTGGATTGCTCAGCCAATAAGGAGTCCTAGGAAGTAGTAGTTACCAAAAAAGGGCAGAGCCTCCTGAAATTAAAGGGGTCTTACAGACGGACTGTTGCCAGGGACAATGGTACTATGTGTGTCCAATTTGCCATATGAACTACCCTCCTGGCAAGAGGCTATGTGTGTGTGTTCTGGAGTTGAACGCAGAGGTAGAGAATGTATTTGGTCTCGTCGATTCAAGGAGCTCGGTGAACCTAGTAAGGGCTGTGGAAGATAAATTTGTAATGTCCGAAAGAAAGATCATGGTCACCTGCATCCATTGGGACACTAAGGTTTATTCAGTGGCCTTGGTGCAACCCGAGATGGTCAGGGGCCATACAAATCTTGAGGCCGCCATAGTCCCAAAGTTAACCTGTCCAGGGATAGTAGGCGGGAATCTAGGCTGTTCTCAGATTTGTGGGAGGAGGAACCTCATTATAGCCAACCATACATGGGTAAGCTTGAAGGGATATATGGCACATTCTGTATGTCAGCGTAGTCACCTATATGAAGGGGATACCGGTAGGACCTTGTGTAGGCTTGTGCATGGGCTATAGCTTTCAGGGATAAAGGCATATATGAGGTGTATTATACATTATTCTTCTCTTATGGTGTTTTTTGGCAAACCATCATGTCTCTTTTCTGTAACTGTTCTGTTTGTGCAGAGTGCATACAGCACTCACTGCAGTACTAGTATTGATGTTGTTTATGATATAATATTTAATAAAATTTATACCTTTTTATACATAAAATATGGTATTATGGATATCTTTGCTCCGTTTTTTGTCCACAAATCTCTCTGTCAGCTGCCTGGTGTATCTGTGGTGGAAAAATCTTGGCTTCACAGGCATATGTTGCATAGTTTTGTCTGCTAGCCTTGTTCTGCTTTTTTTTTCCAAAACTACAAAAAAAAAGTAAAAAAATTTAGACAGTCTGTTATCTCCGTCAGACACCTGGTGAATCTGTGGTAGAAAAATCTTGGCTTCGCAGGCATACGTTGCATAGTTCTGTCTGCTAGCCATGTTCTACTTTTTTTTCCAAAATTACCAAAAAACATAAAAAAGTAGACATTCTGTTATCTCCATCAGACACCTGATGTATCTGTGGTGGAAAAATCTTGGCTTTGCAGGCATACGTTGCATAGTTCTATCTGCTAGCCGTGTTCTACCTTTTTCTTTTTTCCCAAAACTACCAAACAATGTTTAAAAAATTTAGACAGTCTCTTATCTCCGTCAGACACCTGGTGTATCTGTGGTAGAAAAATCTTGGCTTCGCAGGCATAAATTGCATAGCTCAGGACGCTAGCCTTGTTCAACTTTTTTTTCTTGTCCAAAAAAATGACCAAAAAACATTAAAAAAAATGTAGACAGTCTGTTATCTGCGTCAGCCGCCTGGTGTATCTGTGGTGGAAAAATCTTGGCTTCGCAGGCATAAGTTGCATAGTTCGGTCTGCTAGCCTTGTTCTGATTTTCTTTTTTTCCAAAACCACCAAAAAATAAAAAAAATGTAGACAGTTTGTTATCTCCTTCAGACGCCTGGTGTATCTGTGGTGGAAAAATCTTGGCTTCGCAGGCATATGTTGCATAGTTCTGTCTTCTAGCTTTGTTCTACTTTTTTTCCCCAAAATTACCAAAAAAATGTAAAAAAAATTTAGACAGTCTGTTATGTCCGTCAGACAGACGCCTGGTGTATCTGTGGTGGAAAAATATTTGCTTTGCAGGTATACTGATCACATATAATTTTTCTTCAAATCAAACCATTTGTATTGAGCTTTTCAAATATTTCAGTAGTCCATTTAAAATGGGCAAGGCAAGCAGCAAGGGATGGAGAAGTGGACATGATGCTGATGGTGCATGCAGAGGAAGAGGCCATGGCCAAGCTGAAAGTGGGCCACAACAGAGACCAACATCTTCGCGTTTGACCATCCTGTCCCAGTGTCTAGGGGACCACAGCACACCACTGGTGTTTCTGTGGTGGAAAAATCTTGGCTTCTAAGGCGTACGTTGCATAGTTCTGTCTGCTAGCATTGTTCAACTTTTTTTTTCCAAAATTACAAAAAAACACTTAAAAATTTTTAGACAGTATTTTATCTCCGTCAGCCGCCTGGTGTATCTGTGGTGGAAAATCTTGCCTTCACAGGCATACATTGCATAATTCTGTCTGCTAGCCTTGTTCAACTTTTTTGTCCAAAATTACCAAAAAACATTTTAAAAAATTAAGACAGTCTGTTGTCTCCGTTAGCCGCCTGATGTATCTGTGGTGGAAAAATCTTGCCTTCACAGACATACAGTATGTTGCATTGTTCTGTCTGCTAGCCTTCCTCAACTTTTTTTTTTTTTTCAAAAATAACCAAAAAACATTTAAAAAAAGTAAACAGTCTGTTATCTCCATCAGCCGCCTGGTGTATCTGTGATGTAGAAATCTTGGCTTTGCAGGCATATGTTGCATAATTCTGTCTGCTAGCCTTGTTCTACACTTTTTTTATTTTTCCCAAATAAACAAAAAATTTAGACAGTCTGTTATCTCCGTCAGACGCCTGGTGTATCTGTGGTGGAAAAATCTTCGCTTTGCAGGCATACTGATCAAACATCATTTTGCTACAAATAAATCCATTTGTATTGAGCTTTTCAAATATTTCAGTAGTCCATTTAAATTGGGCAAGGCAAAGGACAAGGGACGGGGAAGTGGACATGAAGCTGATGGTGCATGCAGAGGACAAGGCCGTGGCCAAGCTGAAAGTGGGCCACAACAAAGACCCATATCTTTGCGCTCGACCTTCCTGTGACAGTTTCTGTGGGACCGCGACACACCAATATTAAAGCCAGAGCAGTGTGAAACGGATGTTGGTTGGATAGCGGATAATGTTTCCAGTCACTTAGCCACAACCACCACCATGTCTTAGACACAGTCAAGTCTGAGTAGCCGTGAGTGTGGACTGGATATTACTCACACTGATGTTTCTTCCTTCCACCATGCTGAGTGCCCTGAGACAACTGATCCCACACTTGGACACTCCGAAGAGCTGTTCAGTTTTCCCTTTAAAGATTTCAAACTCTTGGCAAGTCAACTTGATGTGGGTCCAGTTGAGATCGCATGTAGCGATGCCCAAAGCTTTGAACAGTCACATAAAGGAGATGGTGGGAAAGTGTCACAAGAGGTTCACGATGATGAGACACAATTGTCAAAAAGTCAGGAGAATGAGCAGGGGGTGGATGTGGAAGACTTGGCGGTGGATAACATAGTGACTGACCCAACCTGGCAGGAGGACATGCAGAGCGAGGACAGCAGCACACATGGGGAAGGAGGCATATCACCCCAACAGGCAGGAAGAAGCCGTGTGGTGGCCACAGACAGAAGGCGTGCATCCATTCCCCGTAACACCAACATGAGGGAAGTTTCCATTCCAACTGTTAGATCTTCCTGAGTCTGGTTGTTTTTTAAAGACTCTGCCGATAACCCCAAACAGGCCATTTGCAGCACCTGCCATGCCCGCATCAGCAAAGTTAGCAAAACTACCAGCCTGACCACCACCAGCATGATCAGGCACATGGCAGCAAAGCACCTGACTTTCTGGGCTGAACCCCAGGCTCCAAAAGCACTGTCTGCAGGTGACACCACTGATTCTTCCACTGTTTTGCGTAGAAGCCAATCGCCAGTTCACCATGCATGTGAAGATGCCTCTGGCCCTTCACCTGTTGTTGCCCACAATCAAGCAGCACCATCATCAAGCCCGTCCACGTCCTTGTCCCAGCGCAGCCTTCAGTTGTCTATACCCCAGTCATTGGAATGCAAACAGAAATACCCAGCCAATGCCCCACAGGCCACAGTACTAAATTCTCACATTTATCGTCTGCTTGCGCTTGAAATGTTGCCTTTTAGGATCGTTGAGATGGAAGCTTTCCACAACCTGATGGCGGCGGCCGTCCCAAGGTACTTTGTCCCCAGTCGTCACTATTTTGCCCGGTGTGCCGTAGCGGCATTATGCCAGTAGGTGTCCCACAACATTACCTGTGCCCTCAACAATGTTGTTACTGGGAAAGTCCACCTAACAACGAAAATGTGGACAAGCGATTGTCGGCAGGTACTGTACATCTCACTGACGGCACACTGGGATAACATAGTGGAAGTTGAGACCCAGTTAGACCTTGGAATGGAACACATCCTTGCCACTCCGAGGATTGTGGGCCCTACATCAATCATGGTTACCCCCACAGTCTACAGCTCCTGCACCTCCTCTTCCTCTTCAGCGTCCATCTCTGAAATGAACACATCAGTCAGGAGCTGGAAGCACTGCAGCACTGCCTCTGCAAAACAGCAACAGGCTGTTCTGAAGTTAATCTGCTTAGGTGACAAACAGCACAATGCTGAATAGTTGTGGACAGCGCTGAATGATCAGTCAGATATTTGGATGACACCGCTGAACATCCAGCCAGGCATGGTCACGTGTGACAATGGCCGCAACCTGGTGGTGGCTCTGAGGCAAGGTGAGCTTACACACGTACCTTGCCTGGTCCATGTACTTAGCTGTTGTGAACTCTATTTCTGGGCTCCCTCTTGTGGTCACAAGTGGTACTGTGTGAGTGCTGTCTTTCTGCAGGTTGTGACTGGCATCAGCTGTCTCGTTATCTGTGGGCTGGTTTTCTATTTAAGCTCACTTGGACTCTCAGTCCATGCCTGCTGTCAATGTATTCAGTGCTATTCTGATTCCTTCTGACTACCTTGCTACCAGTCTCTTCAAGAGAAGCTAAGTTTCCGTTTTGTTCATTTTTTGATCATCTGTGTTCAATATGTTTCTTGTCCAGCTTGCTAATATGTGATTTCCCAGCTTGCTGATAGCTCTAGGGGGCTGAGTTTCTCCCCCCCACACCGTTAGTTGGTGTGGGGGTCTTGAATTCTCAGCGTGGATTTTTTGGTAGGGTTTTTTGCTGACCGCACAGTTCTCTATCTGTTTTCTGCTATCTAGTATTAGCGGGCCTCATTTGCTGAATCTGTTTTCATTCCTACGTGTGTCTTTTCTCCTTACCTCACCGTTATTATTTGTTGGGGGCTTCCTATATCTTTGGGGTTATTTCTCTTGAGGCAAGTGAGGTCTTGCTTTCTCTTTAGGGGTAGTCAGTTTCTCAGGCTGCGTCGAGACGTCCAGGATTTTAGGCACGTTCACCGGCTACCTTTAGTGTGTTTGGATAGGATCAGATTTGCGGTCAGTCCAGTTACCACCTCCCTAGAAGAGCTTGTTCTTTGCCTATTAACTTAGCTGGTATTTCCTGTGATCCCCAGCCACTGGGATCATAACAGTACAGCAGGCCGAAAAAGTGTTTAATGCATCGCACGAAGTGGGATAAAAGAGGTCCTGAGTACAATTTTTTTTTTTTTCCTCCTTTGCTGCAGTCTGTCCAGCTTCTCTCATCCCCTTAATCTCTGGGTGGTTTTGAGCTCAGCTGCAGACATGGATATTCAGAGTCTGACTTCTAGTGTGGATCATCTTGCTGCAAGGGTGCAAAATATTCAGGATTTTGTTGTTCATAGCCCTATGTCTGAGCCAAAGATACATATTCCTGAGTTGTTTTCTGGAGATAGATCTAGGTTTCTGAATTTTAGGAATAATTGTAAATTGTTTCTAGCTTTGAGACCTCGTTCCTCTGGTGATTCCGCTCAGCAAGTTAAAATTGTTATCTCCTTGTTACGCGGCGACCCTCAAGATTGGGCTTTCTCTCTGGCGCCAGGAGATCCTGCATTGCTGAATGTGGATGCGTTTTTTCTGGCGCTTGGACTGCTTTATGAGGAACCTAATCTTGAGAACCAGGCAGAAAAGGCTTTGCTGGCTATCTCTCAAGGTCAGGATATAGCTGAGGTGTACTGTCAAAAATTTCGGAAATGGTCAGTGCTTACTCAATGGAATGAGTGTGCCCTGGCTGCAAATTTCAGAGAGGGTCTTTCTGAAGCCATTAAGAATGTTATGGTGGGGTTCCCCACGCCTGCAAGTATGAGTGATTCAATGGCTTTGGCCATTCAGATTGATCGGCGTTTGCGGGAGCGCAAATCTGCGCATCCTCTGGCGGTGTTCTCTGAACAGAGACCTGAGTCAATGCAATGTGACAGAATTCTGACTAGAATTGAGCGACAAAATCATAGACGTCAAAATGGGTTGTGCTTTTACTGTGGTGATTCTACTCATGTTATCTCAGCATGCTCTAAGCGCTTAAAAAAATCGCTAAACCTGTCACCATTGGTACCATACAGCCTAAGTTCATTTTGTCTGTTACTTTAATCTGTTCTTTGTCATCCTACTCGGTTATGGCTTTTGTGGATTCAGGTGCTGCCCTGAGTCTTATGGATTTGTCATTTGCCAAGCGCTGTGGTGTTGTTCTGGAGCCTTTGGAATTTCCTATTCCACTGAGGGGAATAGATGCTACGCCATTGGCTGAGAATAAGCCTCAGTATTGGACTCAAGTGACCATGTGCATGACTCCTGTACATCAGGAGGTGATTCGCTTTCTTGTGCTGCATAATTTGCATGATGTTGTCATGTTGGGTCTGCCATGGCTGCAGGCCCATAATCCAGTTCTGGATTGGAAAGCTATGTCTGTGTCAAGTTGGGGTTGTCAGGGGATTCATGGCGATGTCCATTTGGTGTCAATTGCTTCTTCCACTCCTTCTGAGGTCCCTGAGTTTTTGTCGGACTACCAGGATGTATTTGATGAGCCCAGATCCGGTGCCCTGCCTCCTCATAGGGATTGTGATTGTGCTATAAATTTGATTCCTGGCAGTAGGTTCCCTAAGGGACGACTTTTTAATTTGTCTATAACAGAACATGCCGCGATGCGGAGTTATATAAAGGAGTCTTTGGCGAAGGGACATATTCGCCCATTCTCCTCCCCTCTTGGTGCAGGATTTTTTTTTGTGGCCAAGAAGGATGGTTCTCTGAGACCTTGTATAGATTATCGTCTTCTAAATAAAATCACGGTCAAATTTCAGTATCCTTTGCCATTATTGTCTGATCTGTTTGCTCGGATTAAGGGATCCAGTTGGTTCACCAAGATAGATCTTCGTGGTGCGTATAACCTTGTGCGTATCAAGGAGGGGGACGAATGGAAAACAGCATTTAATACGCCCGAAGGCCATTTTGAGTACTTGGTGATGCCTTTTGGACTCTCTAATGCTCCTTCTGTGTTTCAGTCCTTTATGCATGACATTTTCCGAGAATATCTGGATAAATTTATGATTGTGTATCTGGATGACATTTTGGTCTTTTCTGATGATTGGGAGTCCCATGTGAAGCAGGTCAGGATGGTGTTTCAGGTCCTGCGTGCTAATGCTTTATTTGTGAAGGGCTCAAAATGTCTCTTCGGAGTACAGAAGGTTTCCTTTTTGGGTTTTATTTTTTCTCCTTCTACTATTGAGATGGACCCAGTCAAGGTCCAGGCTATTCATGACTGGACTCAGCCTACATCTGTTAAGAGTCTTCAGAAGTTCTTGGGTTTTGCTAATTTTTACCGTCGCTTCATCGCTAATTTTTCTGGCGTGGTTAAGCCCTTGACGGATTTGACCAAGAAAGGTTCTGATGTGACTAATTGGTCTCCTGCGGCAGTGGAAGCCTTTCGGGAGCTGAAGCGCCGGTTTTCTTCAGCTCCAGTCTTATGTCAGCCTGATATCTCTCTTCCTTTCCAGGTCGAGGTGGATGCTTCTGAGATTGGAGCAGGGGCTGTTTTGTCGCAGAGAAGCTCTGATGGCTCTGTGATGAAGCCTTGTGCCTTCTTTTCAAGAAAGTTTTCGCCTGCCGAGCGGAATTATGATGTTGGTAATTGGGAGTTGTTAGCTATGAAGTGGGCATTTGAGGAGTGGCGACATTGGCTCGAGGGAGCTAGGCATCGTGTTGTGGTCTTGACTGATCACAAAAATCTGATTTATCTCGAGTCTGCCAAGCGTCTGAATCCTAGACAGGCTCGTTGGTCGTTGTTTTTCTCCCGTTTTGATTTCGTGGTCTCGTACCTGCCTGGTTCGAAGAACGCGAAGGCTGATGCCCTTTCTAGGAGTTTTGTGCCTGACTCTCCGGGAGTTTTAGAGCCGGCTGGTATTCTCAAAGAGGGAGTGATTTTGTCTGCCATTTCCCCAGATTTGCGACGAGTGCTGCAGAAATTTCAGGCTGATAGACCTGACCGTTGCCACCAGAGAGACTGTTTGTCCCAGATAGATGGACCAGCAGAGTTATTTCCGAGGTTCATTCTTCGGTGTTGGCAGGTCATCCTGGGATTTTTGGTACCAGAGATTTGGTGGCTAGGTCCTTCTGGTGGCCTTCCTTGTCGCGGGATGTGCGTTCCTTTGTGCAGTCCTGTGGGATTTGTGCTCGGGCTAAGCCTTGCTGTTCTCGTGCCAGTGGTTTGCTTTTGCCTTTGCCTGTCCCGAAGAGGCCTTGGACGCACATTTCCATGGATTTTATTTAAGATCTTCCAGTATCTCAGAGAATGTCTGTCATCTGGGTGGTGTGTGATCATTTTTCCAAAATGGTCCATTTGGTGCCCTTGCCTAAGTTGCCTTCCTCCTCCGATTTGGTTCCTTTAATTTTTCAGAATGTGGTTCGCTTGCACGGCATCCATGAAAATATTGTGTCTGACAGATGATCCCAGTTTGTGTCCAGATTTTGGCGGATTTTTTGTGCTAAGATGGGCATTGATTTGTCTTTTTCGTCGGCCTTCCATCCTCAGACGAATGGCCAAACCGAGTGAACTAATCAGACGTTGGAAACTTATTTAAGATGTTTTGTTTCTGCTGATCAGGATGATTGGGTGACTTTTTTGCCATTGGCCGAGTTTGCCCTTAATAATCGGGCTAGTTCTGCTACTTTGGTTTCGCCTTTTTTCTGCAATTCTGGTTTTCATCCTCGTTTTTCCTCAGGTCAGGTTGAGCCTTCTGACTGTCCTGGGGTGGATTCTGTGGTGGATAGGTTGCAGCAAATTTGGAACCATGTGGTGGACAATTTGAAGTTGTCACAGGAGAAGGCTCAGCGCTTTGCCAACCGCCATCGCGGTGTTGGTCCCCGACTTTGTGTTGGGGATTTGGTATGGCTGTCTTCTCGGTATGTTCCTATGAAGGTTTCCTCTCCTAAATTCAAGCCTCGCTTCATCGGTCCTTATAAGATTTTGGAAATCCTTAACCCGGTGTCTTTTCGTTTGGACCTCCCAGCATCGTTTGCCATTCATAATGTGTTCCATAGGTCTTTGTTGCGGAGGTATGTGGTGCCTGTGGTTCCTTCTGTTGAGACTCCTGCTCCGGTGCTGGTTGAGGGCGAATTGGAGTACGTGGTGGAGAAGATCTTGGATTCTCATATTTCCAGACGGAGGCTTCAGTATTTGGTTAAGTGGAAGGGCTGTGGTCAGGAGGATAATTCCTGGGTTGTCGCCTCTGATGTTCATGCGGCCGATTTGGTTCGTGCCTTCCATGCGGCTCATCCTGATCGCCCTGGGGGTCTTGATGAGGGTTCGGTGACCCCTCCTCAAGGGGGGGGGGTACTGTTGTGAACTCTATTTCTGGGCTCCCTCTTGTGGTCACAAGTGGTACTGTGTGAGTGCTGTCTTTCTGCAGGTTGTGACTGGCATCAGCTGTCTCGTTATCTGTGGGCTGGTTTTCTATTTAAGCTCACTTGGACTCTCAGTCCATGCCTGCTGTCAATGTATTCAGTGCTATTCTGATTCCTTCTGACTACCTTGCTACCAGTCTCTTCAAGAGAAGCTAAGTTTCCGTTTTGTTCATTTTTTGATCATCTGTGTTTAATATGTTTCTTGTCCAGCTTGCTAATATGTGATTTCCCAGCTTGCTGGTAGCTCTAGGGGGCTGAGTTTCTCCCCCCCCCCCATACCGTTAGTTGGTGTGGGGGTCTTGAATTCTCAGCGTGGATTTTTTGGTAGGGTTTTTTGCTGACCGCACAGTTCTCTATCTGTTTTCTGCTATCTAGTATTAGCGGGCCTCATTTGCTGAATCTGTTTTCATTCCTACGTGTGTCTTTTCTCCTTACCTCACCGTTATTATTTGTTGGGGGCTTCCTATATCTTTGGGGTTATTTCTCTTGAGGCAAGTGAGGTCTTGCTTTCTCTTTAGGGGTAGTCAGTTTCTCAGGCTGCGTCGAGACGTCCAGTGTTGTGTATCCGCTTTTTGGGCTCCCCTGGTGGTTGCTGGTGGTACTGGTGACTTGTTTGCACTTTGCTGCTTCTGTTCACCTGCTTCCATCAGTGTTTGGGAGTTTCCTATTTAGCCTTGCTCTCCAGTCATTTCCTTGCCGGTCATCATTGTATCCAGAGCCTTCGGTTGCATGTTCCTGCTACTAGTCTGCTGATCAGCTAAGTGGACTTTGTCCTTTTGTTTTGTACCTTTTGTCCAGTTTGCAGTTTTTGTAATTCTCTGTAGCTGGAAGCTCTTGCGGGCTGAAATTGCCACTCCTGTGTCATGAGTTGACACAGGAGTCTTAAAGTAATTTCAGGATGGTTTTTGAAAGGGTTTTCAGTTGACCGTGAAGTCCTCTTTTGTATCCTTCTGCTATCTAGTAAGTGGACCTCTCTTTGCTAAATCTACTTTCATACTGTGTATGTCTTTTCCTCTTAATTCACCGTTATTACATGTGGGGGGCTGCTATCATCTTTTGGGGGATTTCCCTAGAGGTAAGCCAGGTCTGTTTCTTCCTCTACCAGGTGTAGTTAGTCCTCCGGCTGGCGCGTGGCATATAGGAAGCCGTAGGTATGCTCCCTGGCTACTGTTAGTTGTGTGGTAGATTTAGCTCACGGTCAACTCGAGTTTCCATCACCCGAGAGCTCGTTCGTTACTTATATGTTTCTTACGTTCCCTTGCCATTGGGAACCATGACAGTCCAGGATTTTAGGCACGTTCACCGGCTACCTTTAGTGTGTTTGGATAGGATCAAATTTGCGGTCAGTCCAGTTACCACCTCCCTAGAGCTTGTTCTTTGCCTATTAACTTAGCTGGTATTTCCTGTGATCCCCAGCCACTGGGATCATAACACTTAGCCTCATGGTCAACGTTTTGTCAAAAGCTACCCAGAGATGCCGGATCTGCTAGTGAAAGTACGCCATCTGCCCATTTTAGAAAGTCATCTACAGCTTCAGCTGCCCTTGCCATGCTTTAGCAGCGTTTGCAGCTTCCAGCTCACCAACTGGTGTGTGATGTCCCCACGCGTTGGAACTCTGCACTGCATATGTTGGAAAGGATTTGTAAGCAGAAGAGGGCAGTTGTTGACTAACAGCATCAACAAGGCCATCAATATTAATTTCAGTTTCCACACATAAGACCTCAGGAGTGGACACGGATGTCAGACATATGTACCATCCTCCAAAATTTTGAGGAATGCACCAAGATGGTGAGCGGCGATGACGCCATAATTAGCATCACCATCCCGCTTCTCTGCATTCTGAAAACCTCTCTGCTCACAATTAAAGAGGATGCATTGCAGACAGAGCACGAGGACATGGAGAATGGAACCATACTGGGTGATTACACTCAGCCCAGCCTTATGTCTTCTCAACGTGGATTGGTAGACAATGATGAGGAAGAACAGGAGCTACTTTCATGTACTATAGACGGTACTACAAGCACAGTTGTCATATCGTCTGTTCAGCAGGGATGGCCTGAGGACAGGGAAGAGGATAATGAGGTTGAGGAGGAGGAAAGCATAATCAGTCGTCCTTTTTGGTGAGGACACGGAAGTCTTGCCTGCTAGCAGTCTGGCACGCATTGCTGACTTTTTGTTGCAGACAGGTGTACTAAAATGTTTCAGTACCAAAGGGCCCTTGTAGGGGAATCACTTAAAATTCCCTTGTGAGAACGCTGGCAGCAAACATCAGAGTTTGTTGTACAACTAAGGAGTCCAAGATAGAGAGACAGAAGTACAATGCAGCTCAGGCAGTGGAACAATGGCAAAGTTCTGGGACAGTTTTCTCAGACTCTCCCATCATGCCGGCACAGAGGCAAGGGGTGCTGTCACAAGAAGTGCAATGTTTGGGAAGATGCTGAAGAAGTACCTTTCAGATTGTAGAAACGTCACTCCTCAGGGATTCCTCTGTGCCTTTTAATTATTGGGTATCCAAGCTCGACACGTGGCATGACCTGACTCTCTATGCCTTGGACATCCTGGCTTGCCCTGCTGCTAGCGTTCTGTCACAGAAGGTTTTTAGTGCCGCTGGTGGAATTAAAACAGATAAGCACATCCGCCTGTCAACTGAAATTGCTTACAGGCTGACTCTTATGTTTATGAACAAGGGATGGATTGGGCAAGACTTCTGTACACCACCAAGTGAAAACAGCAAAACATAACCTCTAATACATTGTCTTTTTTGGGGAGGTGTATTCTCATGCACCTCTTCACAACCACACATGGGTATACGCTTCTAGATTTGGTCTGTGTGGTGTTATCCTCCTCCTTATCCTCATCCTCCTCATCTACAACCACTAAAACACCAGGGTGAACGGATTCTGTGAGGCAAAAGTCACTCTTTTTTTGTGCAAGGATGTCTTTATGATGCCCGTTACTAATTGGAAACCAAAACAAATGTTACTCCCCCAGGGGGAAATGTCATGAAAATGAGACGTACGTCTATTCTTCCCATTTATTGTTGTATTTTCCAGTTTTCCTATCTGTGGACAGTCCTCTAATGAGGCAGTGTATACCTCTACAATAGAAAAATATTCAAATACTTTTATATTATATTTTTATTTATATTCCTGTCTCTGAGCTGTTGCTAGGGACAAAACATATCTCTTTGGACATATTCTGGCTTCATATTTATGAACCTTTGTTCGCCCCTCCCTTTTATTAATTTCTTTCATAGGTGGATTCACATTTTTTTATTAATTTCTTTGATTTCATTATGATTTACCTTATGTCTCCTCATTCTCCACCACTAGAATACCATGGTGAACGTGTTGTATGCTGCTACACCACTAGATCACCAGGGTTACCGGGTTCTGTGCTGCTACAGCTAGTGCAAGCTTTGGCAAGGGTGTCTATGATGCCCCTAAAATATTTTTTTAAAATTTACCCCCAATGGGGAAATGTTTGGCAACCCATTCACTTCATGTATGGGCATAACAAGTCTATGAAACACGCTCCTTTATATTGGGACTACTTTTTAATGAGGCCTATTACTATGTAATATTTTGGAGTGTCTTACAACCTTTTTTGACACCATTTTGCTGAGCCTAAAATCTGTAGCTGGCCCAAAAATATTTAGCTACAGTTCTTATATTTATCACTGTGAATTGTACATCACATGCATCGCATATCATTGCGCTAAATATCTTACACTTTTAGTACTCCATTTTTGTTTTTAGTGTCATCATAGCCAACTTGTTTACACAATTTTGGTGTGTCCAAAAATATCAAAGCCACATTTTGTTCAGTCTGTTATCTATGACTGACCCCTGGTGTATCAGTGGTGTCAAAATCAGTGCTTTGTAGGCATACGTTGCAAGGGACGGGGAAGTGGACATGATGCTGATGGTGCATGCAGAGGATGAGGCCGTACCCAAGCTGAAAATAGGCCACAACAAAACATATCTTCACGCTCGACCTTCCTGTCCCAGTTTCTAGGGGACTGCAGTACACCACTATTGAAGCCAGAGCAGTGGGAAATGGTTGTTGGATGATTGCTGATAATGCTTCCAGTCACTTAGCTACCACCATCACCACCACCATGTATTCTAAATGGTCTTTGCATTTTTTGGACCATCCTCTCACGACCTAGTGTATATCTCTCTAATCAAAATATTTTGAAATACTGTTATATTATATTTTTATTTATATCCCTGTCTCTGAGCTGTTGCTAGGGACCAACTTATCTCGTTGGACATATTCTGGCTTCGTTTCTATGAACCTGTGTTCGCCCCTCCATTTTGTTATTTTCTTTCATAGGTGGATTCTCATCCTTTATTCATTTCTTTGATTTCAGTATGATTTATATTATGTCTTCTCATTCTCCACCACTAGAACACCATGGTGAATGTGTTGTATGCTGCTACAGCCCTTCAATTTTTAGGCAATGGTGTCTATGATACCCATAAATAATTTTTTAAAACTGTAACCCCCCCATGGGGAAATGTTTGTCAGACCATGCACTTAGTGTATGGGCATTACAAGTCTAGGAGACTGGCTCCTTAACCTTGGGCCTAGTTTTTAATGAGGCCTTCCTCAAGATATCATCATTCGCCGCCACTAGAACACCATGGTGAGCATGTTGTATGCTGCCACAGCCATTCAATTTTTGGGCAAAGGTGTCTATGATTCACATAAATAATTTTTTAAAACTGTACCTCCCATGGGGAAATGTTTGTCAGGCCATGCACTTAGTGTATGGGCATTACAAGTCTAGTAGACCCGCTCCTTAACATAGGGCCTAGTTTTTAATAATGCCTTCCTCCACATATCATTCGCCGCCACTAGAACACCATGGTGAACGTGTTGTATGCTGCTACAGCCATTCAATTTTTGGGCAAGGGTGTCTATGATTCCCATAAATAATTTTTTAAAACTGTAATTCCCCCCCCCCCATGGGGAAATGTTTGTCAGACCATGCACTTAGTGTATGGGCATTACAAGTCTAGGAGACCGGCTCCTTAACCTTGGGCCTAGTTTTTTATGAGGCCTTCCTCAACATATCATTATTCTCCACCACTAGAACACCATGGTGAATGTGTTGTATGCTGCTACAGCCATTCAATTTTTGAGCAATGGTGTCTATGATACCCATAAATAATTTTTTAAAACTGTAACCCCCCCATGGGGAAATATTTGTCAGACCATGCACTTAGTGTATGGGCATTACAAGTCTAGGAGACCGGCTCCTTAACCTTGGGCCTAGTTTTTAATGAGGCCTTCCTCAAGATATCATCATTCGCCGCCACTAGAACACCATGGTGAACGTGTTATATGCTGCTACAGCCATTCAATTTTTGGGCAAGGGTGTCTATGATTCCCATAAATAATTTTTTAAAATGTAGTGTATGGGCATTACAAGTGTAGGAGCATGGGGCAGCACGGTGGTGCAGTGGTTAGCACAGCAGCCTTGCAGCGCTGGAGTCCTGGATTCAAACCCCACCAAGGACAACATCTGCAAAGAGTTTGTATGTTCTCTCCGTGTTTGCGTGGGTTTCCTCCGGGTACTCCGGTTTCCTCCCACATTCCAAAGACGTACTGATAGAGAATTTAGATTGTGAGCCCCAACGGGGACAGTGATGATAATATGTGCAACCTGTAAAGCGCTGCAGAATATGTTAGCGCTATATAAAAATAAAGATTATTATTATTATAGGAGACCCGCTCCTTAACATAGGGCATAGTTTTTAATAATGCCTTCCTCCACATATCATTCGCCGCCACTAGAACACCATGGTGAACGTGTTGTATGCTGCTACAGCCATTCAATTTTTGGGCAAGGGTGTCAATGATTTCCATAAATAAATTTTTTAAAACTGTACCCCAAATGGGGAAATTTTTGGCAGCCCATGCACTTAGTGTATAGGCATTACAAGACTAGGAGACCCGCTCCTTAACCTTGGGCCTAGTTTTTAATGAGGCCTTCCGCAACATATCATTCGCCACCACTAGAACACCATGGTGAATGTGTTGTATGCTGCTAAAGCCATTCAGTTTTTGGGCAAGTGTGTCTATGATACCCATAAATAATTTTTTTAAACTGTAACCCCCATGGGGAAATGTTTGTCAGGCCATGCACTTAGTGTATGGGCATTACAAGTCTAGGAGACCTGCTCCTTAACATTGGCCCTAGTTTTTAATAATGCCTTCCTCCAAATATCATCATTCGCTGCCACTAGAACACCATGGTGAAAGTGTTGTATGCTGCTGAAGCCATTCAATTTTGGGGGGCAACGGTGTCTATGATACCCATAAATATTTTTTTAAAACTGTGACCCCCATGGGGAAATGTTTGTTAGACCATGCGCTTAGTGCATGGGCATTATAAGTCTAGGAGACCCGCTCCTTAACCTTGGGCCTAGTTTTTAATGATGCCTTCCTCAACATATCATCATTCGCTGCCACTAGAACACCATGGTAAATGTGTTGTATGCTGCTACAGCCATTCAATTTTTATGCAAGGGTGTTTATAAGATGCTGTTAATAATTTGAAACAAAAAAAAATGTTACTCCCCCAGGGGGAAATGTCATATAAATGAGATGTACGTCTATGTTTCCCATTTATTGCTATATTTTCCATTTTTCCTATCTCTGGACCATCCTCTTATGACCTAGTGTATACCTCTTCAATATACATTAAAAAAAAAAAAAATACTATTATATTTTTATTTATAATGTATATACCTGTCTCTGAGCTGTTGCTCCCTTTTGTTATTTTCTTTCATAGGTGGATTCACATCCTTTATTCATTTTTTGGATTTCAGTCTGATTGATCATTCATTATGTCTCCTCATTCTCCGCCACTAGATCACCAAGGTTAATGGGTCCTGTGCTGCTACATCCAGTCCAGTTTTTGGAAAGGGTGTATGTGATGCCCATAAAATATTTTTTTTAAATGTACCCCGCATGGGGAAATATTTGGACAATTTTAGTACTCCAAATTTTTTACTTTAGTGTCATAGCCTACTTATGGACACAATTTTGGTGGGCCAAAAAAAATCAAGAACACATTTTGATCACTCTGTTATCTCCGTCAGACACACGGTGTATCTGTGGTGTCCAAATCCTTGCTTTGCAGGCATACATTGCATTTTTTGGTCTGCTAGACTGCTTCCCTTGGTGTATACAGTTTTTTGTCGTTTTTAAAATTTAAAAAAATGCATCCGTCATATTGAAACAGTCTGTTATCTCAGTCACACATCTGGTCTATCTGTGGTCTTCAAATCTTGGCTTTTCAGCCATACATTCCAGTTTTTGCTGTGATACCCTTGGTGTATACAGTATTTTGTGGTTTGAAAATTTATAAAAATACAGGCCACATATTGAAACAGTCTGTTATCTCCATCCGACAGCTGTTTTATGTGTAAAAATAGTTTTTTTTCATTTATACATTCCAATTTATGGTCTATCTAATACCCTAGGTCTATACACTATCTTGGTTAAAATAAAAAATATTAGTGTGGTAGTTCCGTGACATGCCTCATCTATCTGTGAGCTACAAAGTGTACTTTTGAGGCTTCCATTCTTCTTTTTTTGCTCTGTATTACCCTAACTCTAAACAGTAAACACTATTTTGGGATTAATTTTTTTTTTTAAAAAATTTACCCCCCATGGGGAAATGTTGGTCAGCCCATACACTTTGTGTATGAGCATTTCAAGTCTACGAGACCTGCTCCTTTAAATTGGGCCTACTTTTTAAAGAGGTCTTCCTCCACAGCTCATCATCCACTGACACTAGATCACCAGGGTTAACGTGTTCCGTGCTGCTACAGCCAGTCAATTTTTTGGCATGAGTGTCTATGATCTTCATAAAAATTGTTTAAATAATGTACCCCCCATGGGGAAATGTTTGTCAGTCAATACTTAGTGTATGGGCATTACAAGTCTAGGAGACCCGCTCCTGGGTAATGATACAGTTTTTTCTGGAGGCCCTCCTCCATGTTTCTTCCAAGGGGGATTGGGATACGTGAAAATTTGGGTCAAGGTGGCCCTTGCATTCAGTGCATAAGGAAACTGTTTGGCAGGACCAACTGAAGGCTGTCGAGTGGGTTTTCCGGTGGCCATCCAGTATCTGGGTTCAAAGGCTTTTTGGGGTGCATATGTCTTGATAGCAGGGCAGGCCTTGCATTCAATGCAACATTTTTTCAGTAGGCCCTCCTGTACCTCTCATGAAATGGGTATTGGGGTGTGTTGTAATTCTTGGCAGCCAAGCCACTCACTGCATAGGCAATAACGGCATAGGAGACCGACTGTTTAATAATGGCCCTTTAAGAATATGAATGCCGCCTGATGCTTCTCTAAAAATAGGCTTTGTGACTTTAAGAGTCCCTCCTTCAGAAAGGAAACAAGATGAGTCTGATGATTGTGTCACACACCACATGGCCAGCTAAGGTTGTTAAATGTTACAATGACATTTCCCAGTGAATGCATTTGTATTGGTTGAAAGCAATGCTAAAGTTGAAAAACGCATGAAAGTGCTACGTGTGAACATAGCCAATGTGGTGGAGGTACATTTATTACCCTAGAAAGGATGTTTCTTAACATATTTCCCAGGAAAATCCATTTTGGTTTCACTTTTGTATGTTTTAGTGTGCGCCTGTAAAAGTGGCGTCACACTCTGACAACATTGGTCACAGCTGTGACCTAGGAGTCAGAAATGCTTCCAGGTCTTCCACATGATGTTCCCGGGTCATTTGAGCACTGTTCCCATCATTTTCTGATGCTTTTAGACCATAAAAGGGATATATTTTTAATGATTTTTGTTATTTCACCAAACTGCGGGCTAAAATCTGTAGAAAAAGTTATATTCCCCATTCCCTTGTTGTTCCTATTACTATTGTTTCTCCTTTTAGATAAAAGGGTTTTCCTGTCTATACCATGGATCCTAGCCTTCACTCTCATAAGGATCCAATCTGGATATCCCTTATCTGCCAGCCTGTCACAGACTTTTTTGCTTTCCTCATGATAAGTCTGCAATTCTGAACAATTACGTTTCGCTCTTAATAATTCTCCAAAAGGTATGTTGTATTTGACTTGCAGAGAATGGCATGAATTTGCTGCCAAAATGCTGTTACTGGCCGTCGGTTTTCTGCATGGTGCAACCTGAACTTTAGATTTATCCTTATTCACTAACAATTTTAAATCCAGAAAGTTAATGTTATTAACATCAAATGGGATGTAAATTTTAAACTAAAATTATTAGTGTTCAAATACTCAACAAAATCAATGGCTTCAGATTGGGTCCCCTTCAACACAAACAGGAGGCCGTCTATAAATCTGCAGAACCAGATTATGTTATTTTTGTAAGGATTCTTATCATTATATTAATATAGCTCCTCCCATCTTGCCATGACCAAATTAGCCAGACTTGGGGAAAATTTTGCCCCCTTACTAACTTCAGTTCTCTGTAAAAAGTAACGGTTGTCAAAATTAAAATAATTATGGTTCAGTAAGTTTGCTGCAGACAAAGTAAAGTCTTTTGTAACTGTGTCATATGGGCTAAAAATTACTAAATAGGGAGTCCTTTTGGATTTTTTCACTTGTTACAAGAATACCGCATGGTCTGAACTATAGACAGGACTTGATTCTACAACACTAATTTTTGTATATATTTCCATGATGTCATTTCCAATTGGTATCTCTCATTTGTTTCTAATCTCATGTATTGAATATGGATCTATGTCTGTAAATTTTCTTGATTTATATGTCTAGCATGTCATTTATCTGTAAGAAGTATTTGTGCAGCTGTTGCAACGATCTCCCTTAAGGTCATTAACCTGATTGAAACAAGCTGGGTGAACCCACCCAGAGATCTATAAGAACTTCCCAGTACATATCCACACAAGCCATGAATTAGACGTTTGTCGAAACGCGTAGGCTTATGAGGCTTATGTTGCTATAATGCTACATGCTGTAATGTGTTGATGTTCACTGCATTTTTTATAGTACACCATTGGAATACATTTTTAATTATGAATGAATAATAGTGATGAGCGAGTATACTGAGTATTTGTTATTGCTCAGAGATATAGTTTTCATCGCCTCAGTTGCATGATTTACGGATTCCAGATACGCTGAAAACATGTGGGAATTCCATAACAAATAGGCATTCCTCACATGTATTCAGCGTACCTGGAAGCCGTAAATCATGCAGCTGAGGCGATGAAAACTATATCTCTGAGCAATAACAAATAATCAGAGATCACCCGAGCGTGCTCGGGAAAACCCGAGCTACGAGTATACTCGCTCATCACTAATGAATAAATGTTGCATTTTATGGAAGTATCTGCTCCCCGCTGGATTACTCTTCATGCGTGGATTGCTTTGAACTAGCTGCTCGGCTCTTTCTTTTCTGTGCGGGTTTGGATGTGGAGTTGTCTGGATAGGTGAGCTGACTTTTTTTTTCATCTTTTGTGCTTTTTATGTTTATTTCAAATAAAGGAGTCGGTGTCATTATTTCAATTAGCGATTTTATTCTGGCTGTGACTTTTTTTTACAATCTAACTGTGGGGTTAATAATGGGGGTGTCTTAAAACATAAAACAGCTGACATCAACCCTACAACCATTACTCCAATTACCATGGCCACAGGTCATGTGGGAAGAGCTGAGCAAAGCACCAGAATTGGCACATCTAATAAATGCCCCTTTTCTGGGGTGGCTGCAGGTTGCTATTTTTAGACTGGAGGGTCGATATCTATGGGCTGTTACCAATCTGAGAATACCAGGGCCCAGCTGTCTGCTTTAGCTTGGCTGGATGTAAAAAAAAAATAGGGGGACCCCACACCCTTTTTTATTTTAATTATCTATTTAAATAAATAATTTAAAATAATGCCATGGGTCCACTCTATTCTTCAGCCATGATAAAACTGACAGCTGATGGTTGCAACCTGCAGCTGTCAATTTTGCATGCACTGGTTATCAAAAATAGAAGCGACCCCATGTCTTTTTTTAATTATTATTTATTTATAATGCACAGGCGCTGGCTGATGAATACTTCTATCAGCGTGGCCCGCTCTCGCTGTTATCAGCAACAGGAGGTAAAGGTTGATGAGAGTAGTACTCTCCAATCAGCTGATGCCTGTAACTAGTGTGTCAAATAAGGCTGCTCGGCACTCCACTAAAAGGGTGCATGAATAGGATTCCACCCCAAATAGTCCAAAAAATAAATCCGGCATTCCAGAGTAAATGCAGAAAAACATAAATCGTGTTTTATTAACACAGGTGCCTCATACCCAGCACTTTTGTGCTTTATCCACAGTGCAGCAACACACTTTTCTCAGACTCCACTGCTCTGCTACATCCGACCTGTTTTTGTCGTCACCAAGAACTGAGTATTATTTCTGATGAAGGCCTAGTGTTGGCCAAAACGTCACGTTTATACACAGTGAATGTACCTATGTTAATAAAACATGATTTATGTTTTTCTGCATTTACCCTGGAGTCCTGAATATATTTGTTGGCCTGTGACCAGCGGTTCACAGCTGCTAGATCATGCTCTCATCTGTCAGCATGGGAACTGTAGCTCTCTGACCAGTGGAAATGATCTTACCGCCGATCAGAGCCCATGTTTGCCACTCTGTCATGAAGATGACAGCGTGGCAAACAATGGATATTCAGATGCCCCATTCAACTGAATGGGGTCCGGTTTTGGTACGTGAACCTAACTTCTTTTTAGATGTTCGGCTGAACCTGAGAGACCCGAACATCCATGGGTTCACCCATCACTAATTGTGTTAAATAAAGTTAGACACAATACTCACACTTAGTACAAAAAGTAACAGAGATAAATGTATTTGCAAACTGTATTTTTTATTAATAGTAAGTATCAAATTGATTCTGTTTATTGAATATACTGGACTCTCCTGAAGGAGCCAACCTTGGAGTTTGAAGCTCCCCAGTCATTATATCTCCTGTACTCCCCAGGTCTCAGATAGTATTGGCGTCCTTTGTAGTTGGGCTCCTCATAAAAAACCCAGTGTCCATCAAGCACATTGCAAGAGTGAATGTCATTATAATGGAACTGCTCATACACATGGAAGCAATCTTCAGTGAACTCCATCATCTGGCCTCTAAAGTCTTCTTTCTCATATATCCTCATTCTAAATGGACCACGGTGCTTTAAGAAAATAAAATAAAAATATAAGCAATTAAACATAAAAAATTTTATTTGTTACCCATCTGTCTGCTCCAAAACACATATCAAAGTAAGCACAGTCCTTGTAGGAAACTTTGTGTTAAAAGGGGCAAAACCCTTTGAATAAAAATACACTGGATGGTTTTCAAAGAAAACATTATTTATGCTCAAATGCAAGAGAGATTCTCAAAGCGTCATGGATAGGTCTGTAGTCCAGAGGACCCATCATCCCAGAGTTCTGTCAGCTGTCTTCTCCCGCTATTGCATTGATTGATAGTGCTGAGCTAGCCAGAGAAACTATGGTAAGAAATATCTAGACTATGTGTCCCCACTCATGATACGTAAAGCACCTCTTTGGACTTGAGCTTAAAGAATGTTTTCTACAAACTTTGGCTTCTACAAGGACCTGTGCTTATTTAGATGCAGATTAAAAAACTGAAAGACTAACTTTCAGGCCCATAAAATTAGCTATATATGGTAGTTCATTAATTCATTTCTTTGAAACAAGGTTTGAGAAAGAAGTTTTATTTTTAGTGATGGGCGAACCTGTGGATGTTCGGGTCTGGCGCATTCTTCTGATCATTTAAAAATAGTTTTATGGTTCGGTAACCAGAACAGTACTCAAACTCGAACACGAACCCGGACTGCATTCATCTGAATTGGGGCTTGAACATTCATCATTTGCCACATTGTCATCTGCGTGACATCATGGCAAACACATGCTCTAATCTGCAGTAACTGTCATTACCGCCGGTCAGAGAGCTGCGGTTCCCACACTGTCAGATGACAGCATGTGAACCAGCAGCTCTGACAGGTGGTAAAAAGGTTATCACCAGTCACAGACGTCAGATTATGAGAGCACTACTCTCATCAGTGAACACCTGCTGTCGTTGTTAGCAGCGAGATCAGGTTAGGCTGGTGAGATTATTCATCAGTCGGTGCCTGTGCAATAAATATATAAAAAAAATGACTTGAGGGTCTCTTCTATTTTTGATAATCAGTGCAGGCAAAACAAACCCACTTCAACCCCCAACTGTCAGCTTTATATTGGCTGGTTATCAAGAATAGAGGAGTCCCATGTCATTTTTTTTAAATTATTGAAATAAATATTTTACTTAAACGGCTTGAGGTCACCCCACATTTTTGAGAACCAGCCAAGTTAAGAAGACAGTCGGGGGCTGGTATTCTTAGACTGATAAGAGGCCATGGATATTGACCCTCCTCAGCCTTATAATAGCAGCCCATAGGCGCCCCAAAAAAGGCGCATCTATTAGATGTGCCAATTTTGGCACTTTCCCCAGGTCTTCCCTCTCACCCTTTTGCAGTGGCAAATGGTGTAATAGGTTTGGGGTTGATGTCATCTGTTTTATGTTCGCTGACATCAAGCCCAAGGGTTAGTAATGGGGAGGCATCTAAAAGACACCCCCCATTACTAACCTGATAGTTAGACTGTTAATAAAACAGCAAAAATAAAGCCCTTTAATTGAGATAAAGACATTGACACCTTTATTTGAAATAAAAATAAAAAACAAAGTTATACTTTGGCAGCTGCAGGCTGCTATTTTTTGGCTGGGGACAGCCAATATCCATGGCTCCTTTCCAGTTTGAGAATATCAGCCCCCAGCTGTCTTCTTTAGCTTGGCTTTTCAAAAATGGGGGGACCCCACTCCGTTTTTTTAAAATTATTTATTTTACTAATTTAAAAAATGGCGTTGGACCCCTCTATTCTTGATAACCAGCCAATATAAAGCTGATTGTTGGGGGTTGCAGCCAGCTGCTGCTGGTTTTGCCTGCTTTGATTATTAAAGATAGAAGAGACCTCATTTAATTTTTTAATTAATTTATTTATTGCACAGGAGCCAGCTGCTGAATACTCTTATCAGCCTCGCCTGCTCTAAAGGTACCGTCACATTTAGCGATGCTGCAGCGATCTAGACAACGATCTAGATCGCTGCAGCGTCGCTGTGTGGTCGCTGGAGAGCTGTCACACAGACAGCTCTCCAGCGACCAACTATGCCGGTCCCCGGGTAACCAGGGTAAACATCAGGTTACTAAGCGCAGGGCCGCGCTTAGTAACCCGATGTTTACCCTGGTTACCAGTGCTAATGTAAAAAAAAACAAACACTACATATTTACATTCCGGTGTCTGTCCCCCGGCGCTGTGCTTTCCTGCACTGACTGTGAGCGCCGGCCGGAAAGCACAGCGGTGACGTCACCGCTGTAATCTGCTTTACGGCTGGCCGGCGCTGACAGTGCAGGAAAGAACAGCGCCGGGGGACAGACACCGGAATGTAAGTATGTAGTGTTTGTTTTTTTTTACATTTACACTGGTAACCAGGGTAAACATCGAGTTACTAAGTGCGGCCCTGCGCTTAGTAACCCGATGTTTACCCTGGTCACCAGTGAAGACATCGCTGAATCGGCATCACACATGCCGATTCAGCGATGTCTGCGGGAGTCCAGCGACGAAATAAAGTTCTGGACTTTCTGCTCCGACCAATGATGGCACAGCAGGATCCTGATCGCTGCTGTGTGTCAAACTCAACGATATCGCTAGCCAGGACGCTGCAACGTCACAGATCGCTAGCGATATCGTTCAGTGTGAAGGTACCGTAAGAGCCACCTCAGCAATATTCTCATGAGATTAATACTGTGAACTGCAACGCCTGTGACAGGCTGTAACCTTTTTAAGGCTGATCACAGCTGCTGGCTCAGATGCAGTCACCTGACAGCATGGCAATCTCAGCTTTCTGACCGGCGGTAGCGATCCTCGCACTGTTACATAGAAAGCCATATTAGGAGTCCGTGCACAGACACTACACTGTGTTCCAAATTATTATGCACAAAGAGTTTAGGAGTGATAAGGTTAGAATTTTTTTGTTTGTCATTTAAACTCATTGATGGTGATGTGTGTCAGGGCTCTTTATATCACTGAAAGCAATTCCAGATACCTGTGCAAATTAGTTTGGCAGGTGTGTCCAAATAAAGGCAAGACTACTTAAGAAGGCTGTTCCACATTATTAAGCAGCCTACATTTTTTGCCAAAATGGGAAAGAAAAAGGATGTGTCGGCTGCTGAGAAGCAACAATTGTGGAGTATTTAGGTCAAGGCATGACTACAATCAACATTGCCAAGACACTTCATTGTGATCATCGCACAATCAAGAAGTATGTAGCTGATTCCCAGCACACACGTGTGCGTGCTGATAAGGAAAAATTGAGGACAGGCAATTGCGTAAGGTTAAAAGAGCAGCTGCAAAAATGCTTTGTCATAGCAGCAGACAAGTTTTTGAAGCTGCTAGTGCCTCCAACGTCCCCAGAACAACAAGATGCAGGGTCCTTCAGAGGTTTGCAGCTGTGCGTAAGCCATCCTGTCGACCACCTCTATCCACTGCACACAAGCAGAAACGGCTCCAGTGGGCCAAACGATACATGAAGACTGACTTCCAAACTGTTTTGTTCACCGATGAGTGCCGTGCAACGCTTGATGGTCCAGATGGATGGAGTGGAGGATGGCTGGTTGATGGACACCCCATGAAAAGACGGCTAAGGCGCCAACAAGGAGGAGGTGGAGTAATGTTTTGGGCTAGAATCATGGGGAGAGATTGTCGGCCCCTTTATGATCCCTGAAGGGGTAAAGATGAACTCCATAATCTATGTGGAGTTTCTAAAACAACACTTCCTTCCATGGTTCAAGAGGAAGAACCGTGCTTTCCGCAGCAAGATCATTTTCATGCATGATAATGCACCGTCTCATGCTGCAAAAAACACATCTGCATCTCTGGCTGCTATGGGCATAAAAGAGGACAAACTTATGGTGTGACCACCATCTTCCCCTGACCTCAACCCCATTGAGAACCTCTGGAGCATCATCAAAAGGAGTGTCTATGATGGCGGGAGGCAGTTCACATCTAAGCAACAGCTCTGGGAGGGTATTCTGTCCACATGCAAAACAATTGAAGCAGAAAACATCCAAAAACTGACAAATTCAATGGACGAGAGAGTTCAGAAGCTTCTTTCGAACAAGGGGTCCTATGTGCAAATGTAGCATCACCTAGAATAAAGTTTTCACTTGAAAACTGTTTGATTTCATTTTGTAATAAGCTGATAATGCTTATTACTTTACAATTGACCATTTTTTTGTTCAAAATAAAATAAAAAAGGTTGAAAACTCTGCTGTGCATAATAATTTGGAACATGCATTTTGAGTGTTTATTTTTTTTAAAAAAGATACTGTATTCATAGGAAGTTTGTTCCAAAACATTGCAATTATACTAGAATAGTAGATGACTGGAAAATAACTATGACTGCAATTCAGATAGATAATTTAGAGAAAATATGAGGAAATATTATTTGCATAATAATTTGGAACACAGTGTAGGTGTTCGGTACGGATACCGAACTTTACTGTTCGGGTTTGCCCATCACTACTTATTATCTGTCTTGGAGAAACAGACCTGAGGACATGTGATGGGAAATTGTCTCCTGGCTCTGAATAAAATAATTCATGCACAATTCCTGAGACACAAAAGCGTGAAATATTATCAAGAGTCATAGGAATAAACTATTTATAGTGATGGCACATCATTTTTGGTCGAGTACTATTAGTGCTGCAACTTACAGCTTTCAGACAGATGAAACAGATACTCAAGCACAGAACATAAGCACATGACAATGTAAGAACCAGGAGGGACACCCAGAGCAGTGGTGATAGAGTAGCAGTTAATTTAACAAGTGAATTTAGTTCATTTTTATTTTGGAACATTTATTGTAATAAGAATAAAAAAAAAATATCCTGGACAATCCCTTTTAAACAATACCAGCAAAATAATGAAAATAAGTGAAATATATAGCTTTCATACAGTGATCACTCAAACTTCTTAAAACAGTAGTGGGCACAAAACTCCTACATACCCTGTATTTGTTATACCATAGAATATCAATCAAAATGACCCGAAAAGTGTTAGTCATATCTACAGTGTTCATTTGGATTTGTGCATAGAAAATGTTTTTGATACAAAACTATCCTGTGGACTGAAATAAAAATAACAGCCCCACATAAAGGCTAAGTCTATGTTCACATTAGCGTTCGGCGCCGCAGCGTCGCCGCATGCGTCATGCGCCCCTATATTTAACATGGGGGCGCATGGACATGCGTTGTGCTGCGTTTGGAGACGCATGCGTTTTTTTGGCCGCAAGCGTTGGGCGCAGAGAACGCAGCAAGTTGCATTTTTTTTTCGTCCAACTTTCAGCAAAAAAGGACGCATGCGTCGCAAAACGCAGCGTTTTAGCATGCGTTTTGTTGCGTTTTTGTTTGCGTTGTGCGTTGCGTCGCCGACGCAGCGGCGCACAACGCAAATGTGAACGTAGCCTAACACATGCCTGCAAAAGTTCCACCATCCCTCTCTTCAATAAAAGGAACAGCCACATTCTCTTGAATGTAGTGCAAAATGTAACCTGGGCATTAACACTTTGCCTGGTGACTGCATTAACGTGGCAATAACATATAAATACAGTATATTTACTTATACTACTTCAGATACTAACTTGAGGAGTCAGGTGACAGGACCTAATGGAATCATTGAATCCCATCCATTTCTGAAAATCAGGGTAGTCTCCTCTTCTCAGATAATATTGGCTCCCCCTGTAGTTGGCGTGTTCATACAATATCCAGTTTCCACTATCTACTCGAATAGAGTTGCAGCGGTTGAAAAAAGAAGTCATATCAGGGCAATCGGAGCTGCACTCATAGGAGCGGCCCTGGAAGTTCTTGTCCTCATAGAAGATGATCTGTTGATGACAGTGTTTAAGAATTAATTGCATTTTGTTTTGTGTTATAGTCAAAAGCCAAATTGGTTGTATATTAACAACTTTTTATACTGAATTTCTCTGTGGGACTAACATTTTTAAATTGAAATAGTTTGCTCAGCCTTAGGGTACAAGTCTGCAGTCACTGTACATGACTGTAGACTTGTGAATCCTCACAGTGTGCTCCCTGCATGCCATGAGGTTTCTCCAGTGTTGGCGCCTGGAGCATTGGACGCATGACCGCAATAATCTGATTTGTATACATGAGGTCGGTCACATGTCGACTAGATGATGTTAGGACTGTCGGAGCACACCAAATAATAATTAGAAAGAATATGAGGTGCGTTCGCAGTCTGGGATCCACCTTGCAGAAAGGACACCTGCTGCTCGGCAATGGCGGACTAGATGGCGGTATAATGTGAATACACACGCAGGTTAGCATCACCCAGTATGAAGGAAACAAACCCTGTTGCGTCACAGGGCTGCGATACCACAGAGAGAGCGCAAGTAAAGAGTCACAGAACTCTGTCCCAAGACACGGGGAAAGGGTTCCTCTAGACCTCTTACGCTCGGCACCGCTACTGTGGTGTCAGGGATAGACCTGAACTAATAATTTACCACACAAGAGTGCGTACATTGCCGCTCTGGCGGACGCCACTAACCACCCTAACTAGGGCAAGGAAAGAGCGCTAAGCGCACGGCACAGCACTGGCGGTCGTTGCTGAGAGACGCTGAAATGTGTGCTGGATGTGCAGAGTAGCACTGTCTGGCAATAGGTAGCATCCACCATTCGCAAGCAGGCAACAACACTAGGGATGGGAATGCTTTCATCCATTGACAGGCATACATCCACACACACATTAGCAAGTTTACACTAGAGCATGGCCGAGCGGCCATGCAAACCTTTTATAGCAGTAGCTCTCTGAGACCTTCCTAATGGTCCAATAGGAGCCAAAACAGGACCTGAGCATGTGACCCCGACCTCCAATGGGAGGTCATCCCGTGGGCATGCTCAGTATGGGAAAAGCAGGACTTAGTCCCAGAAACACCTGCTCGCTGCTGACCAGCACTGGCCACAAAGGCAGAGCCTGGAAAAGCAGAAGTAACCATTTGCACAGTATCAGCTTGACCCAGACACTGGGATTGACGTCTCCGCCGAGCAGGCTCCACCACGGCTGGAGGAGAATAGGAGACCGAGGCGGACATGGTTCGAGATTCCCCCTGTGCAGCGGCGGGAACTCGACACCTAACAGACATGCTCAGCCTCCTTCAATGCAAATATACTGAGCAAGGTTGAACATGTTTTCTCAGAATGTAACCAGAAGTATGCAAATCACATCCTTGCGGTCACATGACTGCCTGCTCCTGACACCAACAGTGGAGAATCCTTAAGGTACCATCACATTTAGCGACGCTGCAGCGATCTAGACAATGATCCCGATCGCTGCAGCGTCGCTGTGTGGTCGCTGGAGAGCTGTCACACAGACAGCTCTCCATCGACCAACTATGCGAAGTCCCCTGGTAACCAGGGTAAATATCGGGTTACTAAGCGCAGAGCCGCGCTTAGTAACCCGATGTTTACCCTGGTTACCAGCGTAAACGTAAAAAAAAAACAAACACTACATACTTACATTCCGGTGTCTGTCCCCCGGTGCTGTGCTTCTCTGCACTGTGTAAGCGCCAGCCGGAAAGCACAGCGGTGACGTCACCTGCTGTTTTTTTTACGTTTACGCTGGTAACCAGGGTAAACATCGGGTTACTAAGCGCGGCCCTGCGCTTAGTAACCCGATGTTTACCCTGGTTACCAGTGAAGACATCGCTGAATCGGCGTCACACATGCCGATTCAGCGATGTCTACGGGAGATCCAGCGACGAAATAAAGTTCTGGCCTTTCTGCTCTGACCAACGATGGCACAGCAGGATCCTGATCGCTGCTGCCTGTCAAACTCAACGATATCGCTAGCCAGGACGCTGCAACGTCACGGATCGCTAGCGATATCGTTCAGTGTGAAGGTACCTATAATACAGAAGGCAGTGAATTCAAAAGTCTGCAGTCACATAAAGTTACTGCAGACTTGTACACTTGTACCCTAAGGCCAAACAAGCCTTTAATGTTACTTATTAAGTTAAATGGGTATATAGACTTGGAAACTCACTCGATTTAATATCTGTGAATTTAATGCAATCCACTCCAGTAGTCTGTACCAAGACAAGAAGCAATGGCACTTGGTCACTTGACTGCGGATGTCTATGATTGGCTGTAGTAATCAAGAGACTGGAATGATTGATCATTGGACATGTCTCTGATCACTCCTATATTGGTGATAAATGGGTTTTTTTGGGTTATACAACCCAGTTTCAAATACTCCGTTAGGGAATTCAGGGGAAATTCTAGAAAGAAGTCCCTGTTCAGGACCCTATAGATTAGATTAGAGTGGGGAGCAGTTCCAAAAAATGTGTTTCTCTAAAACACCCAATAATGATTTAAAATTATAAAGGGATGACATGTAAAGGGATGTCATTTAATAGAAGAATCAGCACTAAATCAAACAAAAATACGTAAAATATAATTTACATACCTTTCCCATTTCTGTGGATGGTTTAGTTTAAGTGCTTAATGATTGCTAACAAATGTCTAGGGCTCTTATATACACCTTCCACTGCTGATGTCTGCATACATTAAGTCTTATGTCAACAGTTTTTGTGTTTAGTAAGGTAAACATATGGCGCTTTCATTTATTGTGCTTTAGACTATTCTGTGATTACAAGAGACTATTGTCTGCATTTGCTTACTAAGAGTTCCATATTCAAAGGTATACAACAAATAAATAGAAAAAACTGAATGTGTTCTGTGTAACATGTATTTCTCTGTTGGAGCTATCCATCTATTATTTTGCTTTGGTGAAAATGTACTTAACCCCTACCCAGGTTATCATATACATGTATATCGCAGCAAGTAGAGTTGTTGTCACGCTTCTACCAGAAGCAAGATGGCGCACGGTGAGATAGAAGGGAAAGGAAGCTCTGCTGCTAGGGAAGGATACAAGGGGGCACCACTGAAACTTGCTCTGCACCACCCTAAGCTTTCTAGCATCCCTACAAGGGTTCTTTCCCCTCAGGCAGCGATCACATTCCTATCCCTGTCTTACCCTAAGGCCATGTGCACACGTTCAGGATTTTTAGCGTTTTTTTCGCGTTTTTTCGCTATAAAAACGTGATAAAAACGCGAAAAAAACGCTTACATATGCCTCCTATTATTTACAAGGTATTCCGCATTTTTTGTGCAAATGTTGCGATTTTTTCCGCGAAAAAATCGCATAGCGGAAAAAAAAGCAACATGTTCATTAAAAATGCGGAATTGCGGGGATTCCGCACACCTAGGGGTCCATTGATCTGCTTACTTCCCGCACGGGGCTGTGCACACCATGCGGGAAGTAAGCAGATTATGTGCGGTTGGTACCCAGGGTGGAGGAGAGGAAACTCTCCTCCACGCACTGGGCACCATATAAGTGGTCAAAAAATAAGAATTAAAATAAAAAACAGTCCTATACTCACCCTCGATGTCCAGCGCAGTGTTCCCGCCTCTGTGCTGCACGCTGGCTGGTTCCTGTAGCTGGTGTGCGGAGAAGGACCTTGCCGAATGACGTCACTGTCCTGTGATTGGTCGAGACCGCTCACGTGACCGTGACGTCATGGAAGGCCCTGCGCGCACACATCAGCTATAGGAATGGACGCCGGTGAGGAGATCTGATGTCTGCGGGTGAGTATAAGCATTTTTTTTATTTTTTTTATTATTTTTAAACGTTCTATCTTTTACTATAGATGCTGCAAAAGCAGCATCTATAGTAACAAGTTGGTCACACTTGTCAAACAGTATGTTTGACAAGTGTGACCAACTTGTCAGTCAGTTTTCCAAGCGATGCTACAGATCGCTTGGAAAACTTTAGCATTCTGCAAGCTAATTACGCTTGCAGAATGTTAAAAAAACGCAAAAAAAACGGAAAAAAAACGCAAAAAAAAAAATGCGGATTTCTTGCAGAAAATTTCCGGTTTTCTTCAGGAAATTTCTGCAAGAAATCCTGAACGTGTGCACATACCCTAAGAACCACCCTGATTAGTTAGCAGGATACCATTAACGCTATTCCTCCTCTGATGTGAAGACACAAAGGGAAACAAATGGGTGTAAAAGAAATCCACAATCATACAAAAACACTGTCAAACATCGAGAGGGAAATAAGGAAGGAGAGGGTGAGGCAAACCAGATTAGAACAAAGACACATCTGACCTTACATTTCCAGCACCCTCCCCATCTACTCCCAACCTGCAGAAACTTCTCATCCTAATGTAAACCAATACAGCTGCTGCCTTATGTGTTCCTATTACTGCACCTACTCTTCTTAGTGTCCTACATAATAATGCCCACCATTGTGCTTCTTACAAAGTAAAATTCCCCCTATATGGTAAAATTGCCCCCTGGAAAATATTAATGCCCTGTTCAAATATCCTAGAAAATAGTGTCCACATCTTTTCCCTAGAATGTAATAATGCCCCATGTGCAAATTTGAGCGTCCAAATAATCTGTGTCCCTATAACAATAATGCTTAAGTCCCCACTTAACATTTAAAGAGATTTTCCATTACTAATTTACCCACCTTTCATTTCTCGCAACATCCAGAAAGGCCGTACCGGGGGCCCACCGCACATAAGGGGAGGCCGCCATGACGGGGTTGCGTGGGACCTGGGGAGCTGGAGCATTTTTAGTTAATGTAGTGCGGTAAGGGTTAAATGCAAAGTGAGGGGAGGGTTAATGGCATTGTTTGAATTGGGAGAAGGTGGAGCTAAGGGACGTCTGCTGGCACCGCTCAGCGGGGGGAGGCAGAGAGAGCTTAGGAGACGGGGGTCTGCTACCAGGGCCCCTCAGCGACAGGTACAACACGGGCGGCAGTTGGCCAGCCCTGCAGGCAGCGTGCGGCCATTAGCAGCGCACGGTATCAGCGGTCACAGCACATCAGCATCCTCTGCGGGCAGGGGGCAGGGGTTACCGGAGGCTGGTAGGCAACATTTGGTCCCTTCGGTGCCAGGGATGCTTCGGTGGCGAGGAGCCACAGATCTTCCAGCGGCCAGCAGGACGCGGGCCCGGACTATTCTCCACCAGCAGCGGCAGCTCAGACGGCGGCATCGTTAGTACGGCATTTCCCAGATACGGCCATCAGGAGCTCGACAGACATCATGGACCAGACCGGGCTTGAACCAGGACACCTTCGTCTGGGAGCAGGATCTTCGGCTGCTGGGTTCACAGCACCCAGGCAGCTGTTATGATCCGGTGACCCTGGAGCCGCATGAGACTATCTCTGGAGTAGGTGGTACCTGTACTGACCGCAATCCTAATACTGACACCGCAACTAGAAGTAGCCGTGGGATGTACCTAACCAGGCCTAGACACCTCGACACAGCCGGAGGACTAAATACCCCTAAATATGGAAATGGGAAATCCTATCTTGCCTCAGAGCAGAACCCCAAAGGAAAGGCAGCCCCCCACAAATATTGACTGTGAGTTTGAGGAAATACATACACAGGCAGAAAAAACAGAGTTTAGCAAAAGAGGCACTTCTAGCTAAAATAAAAAGGATAGGACAGAGTTCTAAGCAGTCAGTATAAAAACACTAGAAAAATCCACAGCAGAATGTACCATATACTACATCTAACTAAAGACATAGGATGTATATCTGCATCTCCAGAGAAACCAGCATGACAGAAAAATCCAAACAAGTCTAAGCTGGACAAAAACACAATAGATTGCACTGCACATAAAAGCACACTGCATGCGTGCTACAGAGAACCAAAACCAGACACTTATCTTAGCTGAAATGACAGCAGGGCAAGTGGAGCCAGACAGAGATGCAATCCCTCCAAAATACAATGGACAACTGGCAGGGATTGATGGATCCTACAAACCTAAATACCTAATAGAGCTGCAATAAGCAGAAACACCTGCCCTGGCTATAATCCAGAGACCACTGCACTACCACTAACAACCACCGGAGGGAGCCCAAGAGCAGAATTCACAACAGGCAGCTAGGTGAGAATGTTTTTCCTTTTGTCAATATACCAGGCATAGTTTCCCCTGATACTAGGAGTACCGATGTAACTTCGAGGGTTGCTAGTGGGGGTATGGGATTAATCCTTAGAGGTTTAGGTGAGCTAGCGGGGTTGTGGAGGTCCGGGCTGAGCAGGGGGGCCTTGCCATCAGCAGCTTGGTTGGGGAATACGGGGTCGTCCGAGGGGTCTAGAGGATTGGTGGAGATTGCGGGGGTGTCCAGCAGTGCAGGGCCTACGTTAAACATGGGGGCTCCTCAAGGGAGAGTGGCGGAGCTGCTACATCTGTGTCTGTAGGGCCTGGGTCAGGGGTTGATGTGTCAGTTGAAGGAGCTTCGCAGGAATTAGAAAAAGAGGATGTCTCTCGGCTGGACGATGCGGCTAGGGGGGAGATTTATGCATGCTTTGAGGGCCCGCTAGGGGCGCACTTGAAGCAAGAAGTCAGAAAAAAAATCTGGAAAGGGGAGTACATAGAAATATTTACTCTCTTACCCCTGGAGAGATTTAACTTGGACAGACCTAGAAGAGAGGACTCAAAAAAAGAGGGTGAGGAGAAATGGAGATATAAGCTGATTCCCAGATCATTTTCGAATTGGCTGCAAGCTTTCGCTGTTCTGGCTAGTGTGATTGGGGAAAAGGCCCCCGAAAATTGTACGGCTCTATTTTGTTATTTAGATGCCATTGGGGAGGCTTACAGGATCTACGTGTAATAATTACAGGTGGATTACTCAGGAGACTCTTTGAGTGGAACAAGACAACTACAGGACACAGTTTTATAAGTGGTAAAGTCTATATTATCACACGGTGATTCAAACAAGTGCAGAGAGAAACTCAAGTCCACAACACTTGATGCAAATAATAAACGCAGCTTAGCAGTCTATAGGAAACTTTAGAGGAAAATGCAATCAAGCAGAAAGTCTATGAAGCACAGTTATTCTTGAGGATACTTTACACAAATAAATCCTTGTCTCAGTTCAGGCACAGATAGATATGCTTATTAGGCAGTTCAAATCATATCTTAGCTCAACCAGGGAGGCCTGGTTAATAGTCTCAGGTTATTGCAAAGCAGAAACAGCTTACATGTCCAGCAAATGCAGATGGAAGTAAACACGAACAGCAGATGAAGGAGGATTACTGGAAACTTGTGTATGCAGCAGGAACTCAGAGCAGAGTAGCAGGATCACCACACAGGTTAACAGGAGCAGGTGTATAGCCAGGGAGTAATCAGAGGTCAGGAGCTGGATGCAAGGCAGAATACTCTAGCACAGACTGAAGGCTGGGGTGGAGTTTTATAGCAGGAAGACACAGTGCACATGAGACCAAAGATGCCATCTTGGAAAAGGGCAGTAATGCACAAAAGGTAAAAAATGTTCAGAGTCCTGACACTACAGGGGACAGGGATGGCTATGCTATGACGAACAGTTTAGTCAGCGAAAGGCGTTTAGGCCGAATATCCGATGGGATCACACGGATATAGCGTTGTGGATGAGAGTCATGGTCCCGTCCTGCTTAGGTCAGACCAGCCAGCCTTTTCATGGGGGCGCCGGGAGTTCAGGACAGTCGGGGCACTCGGCGGCTTTGCAGAAAGGACTGTGCTTTGCCTTTAATGATGGAGTATGCAGATTCGGTAGCAAGTGTAAATTTAGACACAATTGCTCATCATGCGGGGGAGCGTATAGCGCAGCAAAATGCTTCAGAAGTAACAAGCAAAAAGGAGGCGATTCAGCTGAAAAAAAGGGTGACTCCAGTGCAGTGGGTCGTGATGGAGGCCTTTCTAAGTAGATACCCTGATAGGTCAGCTGCGGCTTTATTGCGCGATGGTTTTAGGGAAGGTTTCAAAATTCCTTTTGTTGAGCAGGTAGTTTGTTTGAAAAGAAAAAATTTGAAATCAGCGTTACAATTCCCAGAAGTAGTCTCTGAAAAGTTGAACAAAGAAGTGGCTCTGAGAAGTATGGCAGGTCCATGTGTCGACCCCCCTTTTGCTAATGTAAGGGTGTCACCTCTTGGCGTGGTCCCTAAAAAAGAACCTAATAAATACAGGCTGATCCATCACCTATCATTTCCGAAAGGAACTTTGTTTAATGACGGCATTGACCCTAAATTGAGTACAGTGATGTACACATCATTCGATTCAGCAATGGAGTGGGTTAGAGTATGCAGTATGGGGGCTAAGTTGGCGAAAACCGACATCGAAGCCGCTTTTCGTTTGTTGCCAGTTCATCCCGATAGTTTAAATTTATTAGGTTGTTTCTGGGATGGCGGGTTCTTTGTTGATAGATGTCTTCCCATGGGTTGCTCAATTTCCTGCGCCTACTTTGAGGCCTTCAGTATGTTCCTAGAATGGGTGGTGAAAGATGTGTCTGGGATACGTTCTTGTTCCCACTATCTAGATGATTTTTTGTTTATAGGGTCAGCAGAATCAGCAGATTGCTCGATTTTGTTACACACAATGGAAATCATGGCAAAAAAATTTGGTGTGCCATTAGCGGAAGAAAAGATGGTGGGCCCGGTGACGGTGTTGAGCTTCTTAGGCATTGAAATTGACACGGTAGCAATGGAGTGTAGGCTACCTGTAGATAAACTTACGGCGTTGCGACAGGACGTGGTTAATGCGATTGGTGTTAAGCAGATAAACTTACGTGGTTTGCAATCGCTGTTAAGTAAACTGAACTTTGCTTGCAGGATTATACTGATGGGATGAGTGTTCTGTCGACGTCTATCCTTGGAAACAGTTAGGGGTAAAGTCCCCTTTGCATTTCATCAGAATAAAGAAAGAATTTCGGGATGACTTGAAGGTGTGGGCGGCTTTTCTTGACGTGTACAATGGCAGATCTCTGTGGATTCAACCTGTTGCATATGCCGCCTCCTTGGGCATCTTGGTTCACGCTGTCAAAGAGAGCGGATTTGGTCTTTTCTTTAAGGGGAGCTGGTCAGCAGCGGCTTGGCCCATGGAGTGGAAGGAGGAAGGTTGGACAAATAACCAGTTACTGCTGCATTTGTTTCCCAGAGTAGTTGCGTTGGCCCTGTGGGGCAACAAATTGAGAAATTTGAGTGAGTTAATTGTTTGTTGCCTTTTTTCTTTATTGCAGGGGCAGATCCGGTGCTCTTCTTGATCATGGGGCACTCGTACGTTTTTTGGGCCGCGTTGCGTGCTGCGGTTCGTCCGGATGGCCGTCAATTAGGCATTTCCCGAGAGGCAGTAGCATTACCATGGATCGGTAGAAGGGGGACGGTTTGGAAGGAATGGTTGCCTGAATTCCATTGTTTCGTTAAGTTGGATAGAGTGCCGGAAATCGTGGTTATTCATTTAGGGGGGGAATGATTTGCCAAAAAGACTTTGTAGGGAGCTGATCAAAGATATTAAATTTGATATCCTGAGGTTTTGGGTCATGTTCCCAAAGGTATTGTTGGTTTGGTCTGACATCATCCCGCGTAAGGTATAGCGTGGCGCTATGTCCCCTGTAGGCGTGAACAGAGCTCGGATCAAAGTGAACAGAGCTATATCAAGGTTTATGGTTCGGAACGGTGCGTTGGCTTTGAGGCATGTGGACTTGGAATCGGGTCAAGGAGCTCACTGGAGAGCTGATGGCGTGCACCTGAACGCGGTGGGAAATGATATGTGGTGTTTGGCTATTCTCAGTGGCATTGAATTAAGTCTGAAGGTGTGGAGGGACATGAATGGCTAAGGTGTCAGGCCATTCGCATTCTTAGTGGGGGTGGTGGTCCTCGAGGTCGGTGGAAATGGTAAATGGCAGTTCAATGGGGGGAGAGGTCCTGGACCCCCCATGGGCGAATTTAACAAGGTGCGGTTCGGTTATCCCGTGTGAGGTGGATTTATGGGCCCTGTTGTGAATTCTGCTTTTGGGCTCCCTCCGGTGGTTGTAGGTGGTAATGCAGTTGTCCCTGAGTTGCAGTCCTGGTCAGGTGTATCTGCTGATTGCAGTTCTGACTGGGGTATTTAGGCTTGCAGGATTCATTAGTCCTTGCCAGTTGTCCATGGTTTTGGAGGTGTTGGTCCTTGTTTGGTTCCTTCCGCCTTGCTGCCAAATCAGCAAAGATAAGTGTCTGGTTTTGTTTTTGTGGCACACATGCTGTGTGCTTAATAAATCCGTGCTATTCATTGTTTTTTTGTCCAGCTTGATTGCGTCAGTATTTTCTCAGTCATGTTGGATTCTCAGGAGTTGCAGATATACATTCCATGTCTTAAGTTAGATTGTGGAACTTTTTGTATTATCTGCTGTGGATATTTTTGAAGGGTTTTAATACTGACCGCTTAGTATTCTGTCCTATCTTTCCCTATTTAGCTAGAGTGGCCTCTTTTGCTGAATTCTGTTTTCTGCCTGCGTGTGTCTTTCCTCTCCTACTCACAGTCAATTTTCGTGGGGGCTGCCTATCCTTTGGGGTTCTGCTCTGAGGCAAGGTAGTATTCCTATTTCCATCTATAGGGGTATTTAGTCCTCCGGCTGTGTCGAGGTGTCTAGGGTTTGTTAGGCACACCCCACGGCTACTTCTAGTTGCGGTGTTAGTTCAGGTTTTGCGGTCAGTACAGTTTCCACCTACTCCAGAGAAAGTTTCATGCGGCTCCAAAGTCACCGGATCATAACAGTACAACTGGCCAATAATGAGTTAAATGCATCTCAGAAGAAGGGAAGAAAGGTGTCGAGTCATTTTTTTTTCTGCAGTTTGCTGTGCCTTTTCTTCCCTCTTTTTCTCTGGGTGGCTGAGGAGTCTTGTGTTAGCATGGATGTTCAGGAATTAGCTTCTCGTGTAGACCAGCTTGCTGCTACAGTACAGGGAATTTCTGATTATATTGTTCAGACTCCTGTTTTAGAGCCGAAGATTCCTTTGATTTTTTTTTTTATTGTTTTATTTTGATTGGGGCAAAAGGGGGGTGATTTGAACTTTGATATATTTTTTTTTTATATATATATTTTTAAACACTTTTTAAAAATTTTTTGGCATGCTTCAATAGCCTCCATAGGAGGCTAGAAGCATGCACTACACTATCGGCTCTGATACATAGATGTGAAGCACAGATCACCACTATGTAGCAGAAATGCAGGGTTGCTTTGAACGCCGACCACAGGGTGGTGCTCAAAGCAATCAGCCATCAACAATCATAGAGGTCTCAAGGAGACCTCTGGTTGTTATGGCAATGCACCAATGACCCCCAATCATGTGACGGGTCAGCGGTGCAAGCACTTCCAGCCGTGCAGCCGGGAGCGCTAGTTAAATGCCGCTGACAGCGTTTGACAGCAGCATTTAACTAGTTAATGGGCACGGGCTGATCCTGATTCTGCTTGTGCTCATTGCGCGTACATGTCAGCTGTACAAAACAGCTGACATGTCGCGGCTTTGAGGTGGGCTCACCGCCGGAGCCCACCTCAAAGCGGGGGTTCTGCCAGCTGACGTACTATTCCGTCAGCTGGCAGAAAGAGGTTAAAAAAAAAGGAATAAGACAATACAGACATATGGTTTCTCTTGGACATTTTTGTGTTATTGCATTGTCCATATTTGCTTTAGGTTGTTAGTATATACAGTATATATATATATATATATATATATATATATATATATATATATATATACTGTATATATATATATATATACTGTATGTATATATATATATATACTGTATATATATATATATATATATATATATATATATATATATATATATATATATATATAAAAGGGGGATGATGTAATGTATAATGATTAGATCTGTTTCTAAGAAAGTGAGGGCGGGAGTTGATGTGGAGTTTCAGTTTCAGTTCTAGCCTGAGTAGAAAATGTTATGCTGTGTGCTGGAGGAAAAGAGGAGACGAATAATCTACAGTTAAAGCTTACTCTCTTAAATTCCTTGCACCGTGTGGACACTACAGCGTGCATATGAACTGGTAGCAGGGCAGGCCTTGCATTCAATGCATCACTTTTTCAGGAGGCCCTCCTGGACATCTTATGAAAGGGGTATTGTGGTGCGTCATAATTCTTGGCAGCCCATCCACTCGCAGCATAGGCTACAACAGTTTAGGAGACCCACTGTTTAATAATGTCCCTTTAAGAAGATTATTGCCGCCTGATGCACCAGTAAAAATAGGCTCTGTGATTTTAAAAGTCCCTCCTTCGTATATGAAACAAGATGGGTCTGCTTATGTGTCACACACCACATGGCCAGCTAGGGTTGTTAAATGTTACAATGACATTTCACAGTGAATGCATTTGTAGTGGTTGAAAGCAATGTTAAAGTTGAAAAAGGCTTCAAAAACGCTGCGTCTGAACTAAGCCTAAGTGGGAGAGGAAATTTTCGGTCTGGGGTTAATTATTTGGCCTTACAGGCAAGACATTAACCTGCAAACGATGTGTCTTAACATAGTTCCACGCAAAATCCGTTTTGGTTTCGTTTTAGTGTGTTTTTTGTGTCACCGGGAAAAATGGCATGAATCTCAGAAAAAAATGTTTAAAGCTGTGAACTAGGAGTCAGGAATGCTTTCAGGGGCGATCCCCATGATGTTCCTGTGCCATTTGAGCAGTGTTTACATCATTTTCAGATGTTTTTAGACCTTAAAAGGACCCCCGGGGGGATCACGGTAAAAATACTCGGGTCTCCCATAGACTTACATTGGGCTTGTTGCTCGGGGTCGAGTACCCAAGTATTCCAATCTGCTCGACACGAGAAAGTGCATCCGAGCATTTTAGTGCTCACTCATCACTACTTACAATGTGGTGGCAGAGGTATCAGTGCACTCACAGGATGTCAGAGTCCGAACATGCTGCGATAACTTCACCGCGCTGAGACTCTGACCTTCCTGTGCATGCGCCTGCACCTTGGCCATTGCATTATTGTGCCGTGGCTGAGAGAGGTAGTGCCATGGCTGAGATCATCTCTCCTTACTCTACAACAGAGCTTTCCTGTATCTGCAAGCTGTGCAAGATGATACAGTTAAGTGTATGTTAAGAGTAGCCTCAGGTGGGCCATGGCACCTTTTGTCCCAAGGTAGCTATGTTACAGGTTGTAGTGTTTGTAAATCATGCTTGTGACTCCTGCTTTCACACTGTAACATCAACTCTGACTTTTGATGGTAACAACAGAAAAGGAATAAACCTGGAATGGACAAAAAGCGCAATAGGGTCTTATCTGGATAGACAGTGTGGAGTAGAATATGCACTATCGCACTCACCTGATAAGGTTGTGTGCACACAACCACTGAAAAAAACTTAAGCTTTGGGTTCACCTGTGCTGCCATCAGTAGAAGATAAGAAAGGAAGCTGAAAATCAATTGCTGAGGTTGGTCAACAAGTTTCGAAATTTCTAACTTCTTCATCAGGTACCGTGGTTTTGTCCTGATGACGAAGTTTGAAACTTTGAAATGCGTGGACCATTAAACTGCAGCATTTGTTTTTCAGAATCCTGTCTTCTTATCTTCTACTGACAGCAGCCCAAAGTGAACCCATACCATTCTAGCACCATTCCTTAGTAATAACAGATTTAGTAAAATGGTAACATCATGTAAATGTCATATATAATATTTTTCATTTAAAGCTGGTACATTTTTACTGACTCTGACTCCACCAAAACTCACTGCAATTCCACAACTCCACAGCCCTGCTGGGAAGAGATTATTACTCCAATCAAAGTACATACTCTATATGTGATGATAGTGCAGGACACAGAAGCTATGCCATCTATATACAGTATATGAGGCATCGTGATTACTCGCTAATCCCGCCCCCTGCACAGTAGCTCCGCCCCCACACATCACCACACACAATCCCGCCCCCCCACCCCATTACCACACACAATCCCGCCCCCTACCCCATCACCACACACAATCCCGCCCCCACCACATTACCACATACAATCCCACCCCCCACCACATTACCACACACAATCCCCCCCACCACATTACCATACACAATCCTGCCCCCACATTACCACACATAATCCCGCCCCCCACCACATTACCACACATAATCCCGTCCCCACCACATTACCACATATAATCCCGCCCCCCACCACATTACCACACATAATCCCGCCCCCCAACACATTACCACACATAATCCCGCCCCCACCACAATACCACACACAATCCCGCCCCCCCTACATTACCACACGAGGCTCCGTCCCCACACATTACCACATGAGGCTCCGTCCCCCACATTACCACACGAGGCTCCATCCCCCCACATTACCACACGAGGCTCTGTACCCACACATTACCATACGAGGCTCCGTCCTCACACATTACCACACGAGGCTCCATCCCCACAGATTACCATATGAGGCTCCATCCTCACACATTACCACACGAGGCTCCGTCCTCACACATTACTACACAAATCCAGTTTGCTTTTGATTTTACACTGTGGATAAAATGTATTAGTATTATTCTGATTTTTAATTATTATTATTGTTATTAACTTCATTTTAAGTTAATTTACCACCTGCGTAATCGCTATTGAATGTTGTCATTATTTACTTTAGTTTAATCACTAGCAGCGTTAATTAGAAGGCAATGAGCATGCCGAGCGTTAGCTGGCTGGAAACAGCTAGTTTTTAACAATTGGTGACCTGTCTGTTATAAGTCCCTTTTAAGGGATTAAATAAAGTAGTAATGAAAAGAAAAAAAAATAAATAAATAAACGTGTTCTTTTTTGTTAAACAATTTTATTGAATTAAAAATATTTTTCTCCTGATAAACATTTGCATATTAGGTACTGTATGTCATGTAATACTATGTATAATATAATTATTACACACATAATTATTTTGTTTGTTATGAAGAAAATTAAACAGATTTTTTACAGGGATTGTCGACTACAAAAAAAACCTTAATACCTCCTTAACCTAATCCATTCCAGCAATGGAAGGAATGCAGCATGTTGGCAACCACTAATGGGTTTCAGTTTTCACAGTTCCATCTGGTGGAAGAATGATGGATTTTAGCCGATGACTGCCGGTGTAACAGGCCATAGTATACCCCGAGTCCAGACTACACGTGGGGTTAAAGCGACCTTGGCTTGATTATACCCCCAGTATATTATGGCTTAGCCCAATTTATACTCCAGGGTATAAATTGGCGTATGCCATTTCATACCCCCTAATGCCACATTATAACCCCCTTGGTATCAGCAGCGTTGAGTGATATACACAATAGTTACTTAAATAAATGACTTAAATCTTAACCCCTTAACGACCGCTGATACGCCTTTTAACGGCGGCCGCTAAGGGTACTTAAACCACAGCGCCGTTAATTAACGGCGCTGTGGAAAAAGTGAATAGCGCCCCCGAGTCGGATTTTCTCTGGGGTCTCGGTTACTGGGGGTAGCCGACACCCCAGAGAACATGATTCGGGGGGGGTTTACAGACTCCCGAGTTGCGATCGCCGGTAATTAACCGCTTACCGGTGGTCGCAACAAAAAAAAACGCGATTTGCCATTTAATTTCTCTGTCCTCCGATGTGATCGCACATCGGAGGACAGAGAAATGGGGTTCCCGATAGCCCCCCAATACTCACCTATCTCCCCGCGCAGCGCGACCACCATGATCTGCCGGCCGGCAGAGGAAAATTCTTCCTCTTGTTTTATTTTGGTCACTGTGAGATCCTATCACAGTGATCAAAATAAAAAAAATAGTAAATAACCCCCCCCTTTATCACCCCCTTAGTAAGGAAAAAATAATAAAATTAAAAAAATGTATGAATTTTTATTTTCCAATTAGGGTTAGGGGTAGGGTTAGGGGTAGGGTTAGGGGTAGGGTTAAGGGTAGGGTTAGGGGTAGGGTTAGGGTTAGGGGTAGTTTTAGGATATGTGCACACGTAGAATGGTTCTCTGCGGATTTTTCCGCAGCGGATTTGATAAATCCGCAGGGCCAAAACGCTGCGTTTTTCCTGCGGAGTTTTCTATTATGGAGCAAGTGTAAAACCGCTGCAGAATCCGCAGAAAGAATTGACATGCTGCGGAATGTAAACCGCTGCGTTTCCGCGTGGTTTTTTCCACAGCATGGGCACAGCGTTTTATGTTTCCCATAGGTTTACATTGTACTGTAAACTCATGGGAAACTGCTGCAGACCCGCAGCTGCGGAAACGCTGCGGATCCGCAGCAAAATCCGCAACGTGTGCACATAGCCTTAGGGTTAGGGCTAGGGATAGGGATAGGGCTTGGGTTAGGGTTAGGGCTAGGGTTAGAGCTAGGATTAGGGTTAGAGCTAGGGTTAGGACTAGGGTTAGGGTTGGGGCTAAAGTTAGGGTTAGGGTTGGGGCTAGGTTTAGGGCTAAAGTTAGGGTTTGGGCTAAAGTTAGGGTTAGGGCTAGAGTTGGGGCTAAAGTTATGGCTAGAGTTGGGATTAAGGTTTGGATTAGGGTTGGCATTAGGGTTACATTTGGGATTAGGGTTAGGTTTGGGATTAGGGTTAAGGCTAGGGTTGGGATTAGGGATAGGGGTGTATTGGGATTAGTGTTAGGTTTTGAGGTTAGGGTTGAGATTAGGATTAGGTGTGTGTTCAGTTTAGGGTTTTGATTAGGATTATGGTTAGCTTTGGGATTAGGGTTAGGGGTGTTTTGGGGGTTAGGGTTGTGATTAGGATTATGGATCGGGTTGGGATTAGGATTAGTGTTAGGGGTGTGTTGGGGTTAGGGTTGGAGTTAGAATTGGGGGGTTTCCACTGTTTAGGTACATCAGGGGGTCTCTAAACGCCACAGCCAATTTTGCGCTCAAAAAGTCAAATGGTGCTCCCTCCCTTCTGAGCTCTGCCGTGCGCCCAAACAGTGGTTTACCCCCACATATGGGGCATCACCGTACTCGGGATAAATTGGACAACTTTTGGGGTCCAATTTCTCCTGCTATCCCTTGTGAAAATAAAAACTTGGGGGCTAAAAATCATTTTTGTGGAAAAAAAAATATATATTTTCACGACTCATTATAAACTTCTTTGAAGCATTTGGGCATTCAAAGTTCTCACCACACATCTAGATAAGTTCCTTAAGGGGTCTAGTTTCCAAAATGGGGTCACTTGTGGGGTGTTTCTATTGTTTAGGGACATCAGGAGCTCTGCAAATGCAAATGCAAATGCAACATAATGCCCGCAGACCATTCTATCAAAGTCTGCATTCCAAAACGGCGCTCCTTCCCTTCCGAGCTCAGCCATGCGTCCAAACAGTGGTCCCCCCACATATGGGGTATCAGTGTACTCAGGACAAATTGGACAACTTTTAGGGTCCAATTTCTCTTGTTACCCTTGTGAAAATAAAAAAATTGGGGCTAAAAAAATCTTTTTAGTGGAAAAAATATTTTTTTTTTATTTTCACGACTCTGCATTATAACTTTCTGTGAAGCACTTGGGCATTCAAAGTTCTCACAACACATCGAGATAAGTTCCTTGGGGGGTCTATTTTCCAAAATGGGGTTACTTGTGGGGGGTTTCTACTGTTTAGGTACATCAGGGGCTCTGCAAACGTAACATAACGCCCGCAGACCATTCTATCAAAGTCTGCATTCCAAAACGGCGCTCCTTCCCTTCCGAGCTCTGCCATGCGCCCAAACAGTGGTTTATCCCCCACATATGGGGTATCAGCCTACTCAGCATAAATTGCACAATACATTTTGGGGTCCAATTTCTCCTGTTACCCTTGTGAAAGTAAAAATTTGGTGGTGAAAAGATCATTTTTGTGGAAAAAAATATGTTTTTTTTTATTTTCATGGCTCTACATTATAAACTTTTGTGAAGCAGTTGGGGGTTCATAGTGCTCACCACATATCTAGATAAGCTCTTTGGGGGGTCTAGTTTCCAAAATGGTGTCACTTGTGGGGGGTTTCTACTGTTTAGGTACATCAGGAGCTCTGCAAATGCAACATGACACCGCAGACCATCCCATCAAAGTCTGCATTCCAAGCGGCGCTCCTTACCTTCCGAGCCCTGATGGGTACCCAAACAGTGCCCCCCCCCCACATATGGGGTATCAGCGTACTCAGGACAAACTGGTCAACAGATTTTGGGGTCCAATGTCTCCTGTTACCCTTGACAAAATAAAAAATTGCAGGCTAAAAAATCATTTTTGAGGGAAAAAAAAAGGATTTTTTATTTTCACGGCTCTACGTTATAAATTTCTGTGAAGCACTTGGGAGTTTAAAGTGCTCACCACACATCTAGATAAGTTCCTTAAGGGGTCTAGTTTCCAAAATGGGGTCACTTGTGGGGAGTTTCTACTGTTTAGGCACATCAGGGCCTCTCCAAACGCGACATGGTGTCCGATCTCAATTCCAGCCAATTCTACATTGAAAAAGTAAAACGGCACTCCTTCTCTTCCAAGCTCTGCGGTGCGCCAAAACAGTGGTTTACCCCAACATATGGGGTATCGACGTACTCAGGAGAAATTGGTCAACGACTTTTGTGGTCTAATTTCTCCTGTTACCCTTGTGAAAATAAGAATTTGTGGGCGAAAAGATCATTTTTGTGTAAACAAATGCGATTTTTTATTTCCACGGCTCTACTTTATAAACTTCTGTGAAGCACTTGGGGGTTTAAAGTGCTCACCACACATCTAGTTAAGTTCCTTAATGGGTCTAGTTTCCAAAATGGTGTCACTTGTGGAGCGTTTCCACTGTTTAGGCACATCAGGGGGTCTCTAAACATGACATGGCATCCGATCTCAATTCCAGCCAATTCTGCATTGAAAAAGTCAAATGGCGCTCCTTCTCTTCCAAGCTCTGCGGTGCACCCAAACAGTGGTTTATCCCCACATATGGGGTATCGGCATATTCAGGAGAAATTGCACAACAAAATGTATGGTTAAATTTCTGTTTTTACACTTGTGAAAATAAAAAAACATGGTTCTGAATTAAAATGTTTGCCAAAAAAGTTAAATGTTCATTTTTTCCTTCCACATTGTTTCAGTTCCTGTGAAGCACATAAAGGGTTAATAAACTTCTTGAATGTGGTTTTGAGCACCTTGAGGGTTTCAGTTTTTAGAATGGTGTCACACTTGGTTATTTTCTATCATATAGACCCCTCAAAATGACTTCAAATGTGATGTGGTCCCTAAAAAAAAATGGTGTTGTAAAAATGAGAAATTGCTGGTCAACTTTTAACCCTTATAACTCCCTAACAAAAAAAAAATTTGTTTCCAACATTGTGCTGATGTAAAGTACACATGTGGGAAATGTTTTTTATTAACTATTTTGTGTGACATATATCTCTGATTTAAGGGCATAAAAATACAAAGTTTGAAAATTGCAAAATGTTAAAAATTTTCGCCATATTTCCATTTTTTTCATAAATAATCGCAAGTAATATCGAAGAAATGTTACCACTAATATGAAATACAATATTTCACGAAAATATAATCTCAGAATCCGCGGGATCCGTTAAAGCGTTCCAGAGTTATATCCTCATAAATTGACAGTGGTCAGAATTGTAAAAATTGGCCCGGTCATTAAGTACCAAATTGGCTCTGTCACTAAGGGGTTAAAGTTCTAAACACATAGACTTTTATTACTTGAACCAGAAAAACTTCAATCAGTAAAAATATTAGACTTTCACAAAGCTATAATGACGTAAAGAATCCTATTGCACTTCTCAGTAGTAGTACATTAAAAGCAGCTGTATGTCTGAGTATGATAGAAAGAGACCCGAACACTTTTCAACTAATCAGAGACAGGGTGAGAAAACCATTGAAATTATAAGATCAAGTAACAATTGCATTCTAAGGTAAAAGCACAAGTGATAAGCAAAAATGCTTGCCACTAGTCGATACTCGCCCGAGTATCTCACTGCTCGAGTTGCTCGGAGTTCGCGGAGTATTTCTGGGGTTGCTCGGCGGGAGTTGGGGTCTGCATGTTTGGTGCTCTTTAGAGAGCCAATGAACATGCAGGGATTGTCTGCCACACACTGTAATGCCGCAGCCATGTTGGTTGTTCTGAGATTCGTGCCATTTTTCCCAGTGCAATAAAAAAAAAACTAAAACGAAACCAAAATGGATGTTGCTGTGAAATATATTAAGGTACATCCTTTCCAGGGTAATGACTTGCCCGTAAGGCCAAATAATTAACTCCAAACCGAAAATTTCCTCCCCCACTTGGGCTTAGTTTAGACGCAGCATTTTTTAAGCGTTTCTCAACATTAACATTGCTTTCAAAAACTACAAATGCATTCACTGGGAAATGTCATTGCAACATTTAACAACCCTAGCTGGGCATGTGGAGTGTGACAGATAAGCAGACCAATCTTGTTTCATTTGTGAAGGAAGGACTCATAAAGTGACAGAGCCTATTTTTACTGGTGCATAAAGCGGCATTAATCTTCTTAAAGGGCCATTATTAACCCCTTTCTGCCATTGGACGTACTATTCCATACATGTGGGGTGGGCCCTACTTCCCAAGGATGGAATAGTACGTCCAGCACGATCAGCCGCGCTCACGGGGGGAGCGCGGCCGATCGCAGCCGGGTGTCAGCTGACTATCGCAGCTGACATCCGGCACTATGTGCCAGGATCAGTCACGGACCGCCCCCCGGCACATTAACCCCTGGCACACTGCGATCAAACATAATCGCAGTGTTCCGGCGGTTTACGGAAGCATCGCGCAGGGAGGGGGCTCCCTGCGGGGTTCCCTGAGACGATCGGTACAAGGCGATGTGCTCACCTTGTACTGAGCGTCTCCTCCCTGCAAGCTTCGGATCCAAAATGGCCGCAGAGCTGCATCCGGGTCCTGCAGGGAGGTGGCTTCACAGCGCCTGCTCAGAGCAGGTGCAGGGAAGCCTCCAGCAGTGCACGTCAGATCGCTGATCTGACACCGTGCACAGCAACGTGTCAGATCAGCGATCTGTCACTTTACTGTGACGCCCCCCCCTGGGGCAAAGTAAAAAGGTAAAAAAAAATAATTTACATGTGTAAAAAAAAAAAAATTCCTACATAAATAATAATTAAAAAAATATTGTTCCAATAAATACATTCCTTTATCTAAATAAAAAAAACACAATAAAAGTACACATATTTAGCATCGCCACGTCCATAACGACCTGACCTATAAAACTGTCCAACTAGTTAACCCCTTCAGTGAACACCGTAAAAAAAAACAAAAAAAAAACGAGGCAAAAAACAACGCTTTATTATCATATCGCCGAACAAAAAGTGGAATAGAACGTGATCAAAAAGACAGAAATAAATAACTATGGTACCGCTGAAAACATCCCGCAAAAAATGAGCCACCATACAGCATCATCAGTGAAAAAATAAAAAAGTTATAGTCCTCAGAATAAAGCGATGCAAAAATAATTATTTTTTCTATAAAAGAGTTTTTATCGTATAAAAGCGCCAAAACATAAAAAAAGATATAAATGAGGTTTCACAGTAATCGTACTGACCCGAGGAATAAAACTGTTTTATCTATTTTACCAAATGCGGAACGGTATAAATGCCCCCCCAAAAGAATTTCATGAATAGCTGTTTTTTTGTCATTCTGCCTCACAAAAATTGGAATAAAAAGTGATCAAAAAATGTCACATGTCCGAAAATGTTACCAATAAAAACGTCAACTCGTCCCGCAAAAAACAAGACCTCACATGACTCTGTAGACCAAAATATGGAAAAATTATAGCTCTCAAAATGTGGTAACACAAAAAACATTTTTTGCAATAAAAAGCGTCTTTTAGTGTGTGACGGCTGCCAATCAAAAATCCAATAGAAAACCCGCTATAAATAGTAAATCAACCCCCCCTTCATCACCCCCTTAGTTAGGGAAAAATTAAATAATTAAAAAAATGTATTTATTTCCATTTTCCCATTAGGGTTAGGGCTAGGGTTTGGGCTAGGGTTAGGGCTAGGGTTAGGGTTAGGACTAGGGTTAGGGCTAGGGTTAGGGTTAGGTCTAGGGTTAGGTCTAGGGTTAGGGATAGGGTTAGGGTTGGGGTTAGGGCTAGGGTTAGGGCTAGGGTTAGGGTTGGGGCTAGGGTTAGGGCTACAGATAGGGTTGAGGCTAAAGTTAGGGTTAGGGTTGGGGCTAAAGTTATGGTTGGGGCTAAAGTTAAGGTTAGGGTTTAAATTACATTTACGGTTGGGAATAGGGTTGGGATTAGGGTTAGGGGTGTGTCAGGGTTACGGGTTTGTTTAGGGTTACCGTTGAGATTAGGGGTAGGGGTGTGTTTGGATTAGGGTTTCTGTTATAATTGGGGGTTTCCACTGTTTAGGCACATCAGGGGCTCTCCAAACGCGACATGGCGTCCAATCTCAATTCCAGCCAATTCTGCGTTGAAAAAGTAAAACAGTGCTCCTTCCCTTCCGAGCTCTCCCATGTGCCCAAACAGAGGTTTACCCCAACATATGGGGTATCAGCATACTCAGGACACATTGGACAACAACTTTTGGGGTCTAATTTCTCCTGTTATACATGGGAAAATACAAAACTGGGGGCTAAAAAATAATTTTTGTGGAAAATTATTTTTTTTATTTTCACGGCTCTGCATTATAAACTGTAGTGAAACACTTTGGGGTTCAAAGTTCTCACAACACATCTAGATAAGTTCCTTGGGGTCTAGTTTCCAATATGGGGTCACTTAAGGGTGGTTATTAATGGAGCACACTCGGACTGGGTTGCGGTTAGCAGTGGGGTACCACAGGGGTCAGTATTGGGCCCTCTTCTTTTTAACATATTTATTAATGACCTTGTAGGGGGCATTCAGAGTAGAATTTCAATATTTGCAGATGACACTAAACTCTGCAGGGTAATCAATACAGGGGAGGATAATTTTATATTACAGGATGATTTATGTAAACTAGAAGCTTGGGCTGATAAATGGCAAATGAGCTTTAATGGGGATAAATGTAAGGTCATGCACTTGGGTAGAAGTAATAAGATGTATAACTATGTGCTTAATTCTAAAACTCTGAGACAGGGACAAGGGGGCATCCTCTACGTCTGGAGGAAAGAAGGTTTAAGCATAATAACAGACGCAGATTCTTTACTGAAAGAGCAGTGAGACTATGGAACTCTCTGCCGTATGATGTTGTAATGAGTGATTCATTAATTAAATTTAAGAGGGGACTGGATACCTTTCTGGAAAAGTATAATGTTACAGGGTATATACACTAGATTCCTTGATAAGGCGTTGATCCAGGGAACTAGTCTGATTGCCGTATGTGGAGTCGGGAAGGAATTTTTTTCCCCATGGTGGAGTTACTCTTTGCCACATGGGTTTTTTTTGCCTTCCTCTGGATCAACATGTTAGGGCATGTTAGGTTAGGCTATGGGTTGAACTAGATGGACTTACAGTCTTCCTTCAACCTTAATAACTATGTAACTATATGTAACTATGTAACTTATGGGGGTTTCTACTGTTTGGGTACATCAGGGGCTCTGCAAATGCAACGTGACGCCTGCAGACCAATTCATCTAAGTCTACATTGCAAATGGCGCTCCTTCCCTTCCGAGCTCTGCCATGCGCCCAAACGGTGGTTCCCCTCCCACATATTGGGTATCAGCGTACTCAGGACAAATTGGGCAACAACTTTTGCGGTTCAATTTACACTGTTACCCTGGGAAAAATACAAAACTGGGGGCTAAATATAATTCGTGTGGAAAAAAAAGGATTTTTTAATTTCACGGCTCTGCGTTATAAACTGTAGTGAAACACTTGGGGGTTCAAAGTTCTCACAACACATCTAGATAAGTTCCTTGGGTTGTATAGTTTCCAATATGGGGTCACTTGTGGGGGGTTTCTATGGTTTAGGTACATTAGGGGCTCTGCAAACGCAATGTGTTCCAAAGACATACTGATAGGGAATTTAGATTGTGAGCCCCAACGGGGACAGCGACGATAATGTGTGCAAACTGTAAAGCGCTGCGGAATATGTTAGTGCTATATAAAAATAAAGATGATGATGAATGTGACGCATGCAGACCATTCCATCTAAGTCTGCATTCCAAATGGCGCTCCTTCCCTTCCGAGCTCTCCCATGCGAACAAACGGTGGTTCCCCCCCACATATTGGGTATCAGCGTACTCAGGACAAATTGGACAACAACTTTTGGGGTCCAATTTCTCCTGTTACCCTTGGGAAAATACAAAACTGGGGGCTAAAAAATAATTTTTGTGGGAAAAATATGATTTTTTAATTTTACGGCTCTGCGTTATAAACTTCTGTGAATCACTTAATGGGTCAAAGTGCTCACCACACATCTAAATAAGTTCCTTAGGGGGTCTACTTTCCAAAATGGTGTCCCTTGTGGGGGGTTTCAATGTTTAGGCACATCAGGGGCTCTCCAAACGCAACATGGAGTCCCATCTCAATTCCAGTAAATTTTGCATTGAAAAGTCAAATGGCGCTCCTTCGCTTCTGAGCTCTGCCATGCACCCAAACAGTGGTTTACCCCCATATATGGGGTATCGGCGTACTCAGGACAAATTGAAAATCAACTTTTGCGGTCCATTTTCTCTTGTTTCCCTTGGTAAAATAAAACAAATTGAAGCTGAAGTAAATTTTTTGTGTAAAAAAAGTTAAATGTTCATTTTTATTTAAACATTCCAAAAATTCCTGTGAAACACCTAAAGGGTTAATAAACTTCTTGAATGTGGTTTTGTGCACCTTGAGGGGTGCAGTTTTTAGAATGGTGTCACACTTGGGTATTTTCTATCATATAAACCCCTCAAAATGACTTCAAATGAGATGTGGTCCCTAAAAAAAAATGGTGTTGTAAAAATGAGAAATTGCAGGTCAAATTTTAACCCTTATAACTCCCTAACAAAAAAAATTTGGTTCCAAAATTGTGCTGATGTAAAGTAGACATGTGGGAAATGTTACTTATTAAGTATTTTGTGTGACATATCTGTGTGATTTAATTGTATAAAAATTCAAAGTTGGAAAATGGCAAAATTTTCAAAATTTTCTCCAAATTTCCAGTTTTTTTCACAAATAATCACAGGTAATATCAAAGTAATTTTACCACTATCATGAAGTACAATATGTCACGAGAAAACAGTGTCAGAATCACTGGGATCCGTTGAAGCGTTCCAGAGTTATAACCTCATAAAGGGACAGTGGTCAGAATTGTAAAAATTGGCCCGTTCATTAACGTGCAAACCACCCTTGGGGGTAAAGGGTTAAACAGTGGGTCATCTAAACTGTTGTAGGCTATGCTGTGAGTGGTTGGGCTGCCAAGAATTACGACGCACCACAATACCCCTGTCAAAAGATGTCCAGGAGGGCCTTCTGAAAAAATGTTGCATTGAATTCAAGGCCTACCCTGCTACCAATTTATATGCACCCCAATAAACCTTTGAACCCACATACTGGATGGGCCCCTGAAAATCCACTTCACAATCTTCATTTTGTACTCTTGTAATCCTTTGTTTACACAGCAATGTCTGCCCTGCTGCATAGTCATATGCACCCCATTACGCCTTTGAACCCACATACTGCGTAGCTACTGGGGGTGGAGAGGGGGCCTTCGCCCCAGGCCCTGTCACATGAAGGGGCCCACTGGGAGCCAGCACTGCCACTTCCGTGATGAGGCACATTACAGCACAGGAGGAGAGCAGCAAAATGCCTGCTCTCCTGCCTAAAGGAGATTCTGTACGCTGGTGGCCAGTTGCAAATCTCCCCCCTGCACTGAATTGTGCTGACCGACCTCAGGAGCTTCTCTCAAGCTGCAGGTTTCTTCCCTCCACAATGTGCATGCTGGGATTGGCTCAGGGCAGGCGCGCTGGGTCCTAGCGCCCTCCTGCATTTCACTCACTCAGATACTTCCTGGTCCTGCTGCAAACTTCATTGGTAAGTGGGGATAAAATGCATTAGATTGATAGGCATGTCATAGTCACTGGGGGGTGAGAGGATGGGGGTATTGTGGGGCTTAGGTCGGGGAGGGGGGCAGGGCACTGGGGGGTGAATGTGAGAAGATAAGGTTATAGTGAGGGCTGAGGTGAGTGAGGGGCGACAGGCACTGGGGGGCTGATTTTTATACGGTTTTGTTATGAGATTATATGTACTCCATCACATGTAATAGTTGTTCTCTGGGATGGGGAGGTAGGGGGCTTATTTTACTAACCAGCTGGGTAAGCCATGAGCTGCAACACATTTAAAGGGAACCTGTCACCCCTATAATGGAAGGTGAGCTAAGCCCAGCAGCATCAGGGGCTTATCTGCACCATTCTGTAATGCTTTAGATAAGCCCCCCATGTAACCTGAACGATGAGAAAAAGAGGATAGATTATACTCACCCAGGAGCGGTCCCGGTGTGGTCCGGTCCGATAGGTGTCGCGGTCCAGTCCGGGGCCTCTCACCTTCTTACGATGACGTCCTCTTGTCGTGATGCTGCAGCTCCGGCGCAGGCATACTTTGTCTGCCCTGTTGAGGGCAGAGCAAAGGACTGCAGTGCGCAGGCGCTGGGCCCCTCTGACCTTGAGCCGCAGTGTGAAGACAAGAAGAGGACGTCATCATAAGAAGATGAGAGGCCCCGGACCGGACCGCGACACCCATCGGATCAGACTGCCCACCCAGGTGAGTATAATCTAACCTCTTTTTCTCATCTTTCAGGTTACATCCGGGGGCTTATCTACAGCATTACAGAATGCTGTAGATAAGCCCCTGATGCCAGTGGGCTTAGCTCATTTTCGATTTTGGGGGTGACAGGTTCCCTTTAAAGCATCACTCCAGCATGTTTTTTTATTTCACCGCTGGAGTGGCGCTTTAAGGGTATGTGCACATGTTGTGGATTTGGCTGCGGATTCGCAGCAGTTTTCCATGCGTTGTACATTACCATGTAAACCTATGGAAAACAAAAACCGCAGTGCACATGCTGCGGAAAATACCGCACTGAAATGCTGCATTGCATTTTCTTCAGCATGTCAATTCTTTGTGCGGATTCCGCAGCGGTTTATACCTGTTCCTCAATAGGAATCCACGGGTGGTAAAATCCAGGTGAACTCCGTACAAAAAACGCAATAAATCCGCGGGTAAGCTGCAGGTAAAACACAGTGCGGTTTACCTAAGGATTTTTCAAAATCTGCACGGAAAAATCCGCACACGAATCCGCAACGTGTGCACATAGCCTCAATCTAAGACCAACTGTCTGATACTCACCTTCCGACGTTTTCATCTGTTTACGCCACTGCACCGCTTAGGTCCATCTCGTGCAGTTTGTGACCTGTCCGCTGCTTCAGTGTTTCATGGAGCGGTGCGGAGGTCACTAATCAGTGTGAGTCTATGAGAGCCTCGTTCTGGCCTCTTTCTCACCTCTTCTTGGCCCTCATAGATTTACATTGAGCGCTTGTGATGCAGCTTCTAACTTCTGGCCAATCAGAAGCTGTGATCACAAAATGGAGCCACGGGGCACGGGGCTGGAGTGGTGCCAAAAAGCGGTGAATATGGCAGAGGATGAGTATATGACCTGGGCAAGGGACTTGTGCTTAAAGCATCACTCCAGCAGTGAAAAAAAAAAACTGAAAACCCTGATAGAGTGGTGCTTTAGTAGATTAATAATAAGCAGAGTGCCAAAACATGACATGGAGCGCCTGCTGTCATGAGCCCCCAATATCATCATCAGGCGGTCATGCAACCACGTTTACTATGTGCTTGTGTCGACTAGAAAGGTTTGGTTTCTTTCAATAGAAGAGAATTGAGAAAAGCCGAAAGAGTTGTCACTTGACCACCTGCTAACATCAGCGATGCTGGGACCACTATCACTGTACATGGGGGAAAAAGGGGACATTATTAAATGTCAAGTGGGCAATTAAGAAACATTATTATTTATAGAGGCATCAGTGCGCATCTACTGAGTGGTAGAGGCTGCTGAGCCGGCTGTCAGTCGCAGTAAGGGTATGTGCACAGGTTGCGGATTTGACGCCTCGGATCTGCAGCAGTTTTCCATGCGTTATACAGTAGCATGTTAACCTATGGAAAACCAAATCCGCAGTGCACATGGTGCGGAAAATACCATGCAGAAATGCATCGGTTTATTTTCCTCAGCATGTCAATTCTTTGTGCGGATTCCGTAGTGTTTTACACCTGCTCCTTAATAGGAATCCGCAGGTGTAAATACACAGGCGAAATCCGCACAAAAACTGCACAAAATCCACAGTTAGGCTATGTGCACAAGTAGCAGAATTGCCGCGGAAATTTCTGCGGCTATTCTGCGCCTCCTGCCGCAGGTATATCGCATGCAGAATTTGCATGCATATACCCGCAGAAAACTAGCGTTTTACAAGCATAATTAGCTTGCAGAATGCTAGCGTTTCCCAAGTGATCTGTAGCATCGCTTGGAAAACTGACTGACAGGTTGGTCACACTTGTCAAACATAGTGTTTGACAACTGTGACCAACTTTTTACTATAGATGCAGCCTATGCAGCATCTATAATAAAATGGTAGAATGTTAAAAATAATTAAAAAAATAAAAAAAGGTTATACTCACCTCAGCGGCTTCCGTTCCTAATGCTGTGTGTTCAGGACCTTCCATTGACGTAGCGGTCACGTGACCCGCGGTCATGTGACCGTGACGTCATCGCAGGTCCTTCACACACACCACAGAAGCCGTTGAGGAGGTCGGGCCGCCAGAGGGTGAGTATATCGCTATTTTTTATTTTAATTCTTTTTTTTTTACCACTTATATGGTGCCCAGTCCGTGGAGGAGAGTCTCCTCTCCTCCACCCTGGGTACCAACCGCACTTGATCTGCTTACTTCCCGCATGGTGTGCACAGCCCCGTGCGGGAAGTAAGCAGATCAATGCACTCCTATGTGTGCAGAATCGCCGCGATTCCGCAATTTTAATGAACATGCTGCGTTTTTTTCTGGATTGCGATTCCGCTCAGGAAAAAAATGCAGCATGTGCACAAAAAATGCGGATTGCATTCTGTTACATAGGATGCTTAATGTTAGCGTTTTTTTCGCGGTTTTATAGCGAAAAAACCGCGAAAAAAACACAAAAAATCTGCTACGTGTGCACACAGCCTTAATCTGTGGGGAATCCGCAGGTAAAACGTCCTGGCGGGGCAGAAAAATCACCAATGGAATCCACAATGTGTGCACATACCCTAAGAGGCGCAGTTTCAGCTGCTGCCCTCTATACACAGAGCGGTGACTGAAACCGTGCCGGCGCCGCCCCCGAGGCTGCAGTGAGGAATAAAGTTAATTTCCCCCTGGCAGTGTGACTCTCAGTGCAGGAGACACACAGTGTCAGAACACTATTAACTGTGTTTTCGGGGACCAATGGGGACATCATTCTATGTATAGAGGAACTCTAATGGACATCATACTGTATGTACGGGAGCTGTGGGCCCATTATACTGTGTATAAGGGAGCTGTGAGCATACCATACTGTGTATAGGGGAGCTGTGGGGGCATTATACTGTGTATAAGGGAGCGGTTAGACCATTATACTGTGTGCAGGGAAAATGTGGGGGACATCATACGGGACATATACGGGAGCTGTGGGCCCATCATACTATGTATAGGGGAGCTATGAAGGCATTATACCGTGCATAGGTGAGCTGTTGGCCCATAATACTGTATATAGGGGAGCTCTGGGGGGCATTATACTTTCTATAGTTGAGCTCTGTCGGCATAAAACTGTGTATAGGGGAGCTGTGGGCTCATTATACTGTGTATAGGGGAGCTGTGGGCGCATCATACTGTGTAGAGGGGAGCTGTGGGCTCATCATATTGTGTATAGGGGAGCAGTGGTGACATCATACTGTGTATAGGGGAGCTGTGGGATCATCATATTGTGTATAGGGGAGCTGTGGGATCATCATATTGTGTATAAGGGAGCTGTGGAGGCATTATACTGTGTATAGGGAAGCTGTGGGATCATCATATTGTGTATAGGGAAGCTGTGGGATCATCATATTGTGTATAAGGGAGCTGTGGAGGCATTATACTGTGTATAGGGAAGCTGTGGGCTCATCATACTGTGTGGAGGGGAGCTGTGGGGGCATTATACTGTGTATAGGGAAGCTGTGGGCTCATCATACTGTGTGGAGGGGAGCTGTGGGCTCATCATACTGTGTATAGGGGAGCAGTGGGGACATCGTACTGTGTATAGGGGAGCTGTGGGATCATTATATTGTGTATAGGGGAGCTGTGGGGGCATTATACTGTGTATAGGAAAGCTGTGGGTCCACCATACTGTGTAGAGCCAAGCTGTACATGAAGGCTACTTAGGGGACATTATTAAATGTTAAGTGGGCACTTAAACATTATTGTTATATGGGCACTCAGAGTATGAGACCATCAAAATTTCATATGTGGTATTATTACTTTTTAGGGACAAATTGTGGAGGGCACTAGCACAGGGCATTAACGTTTTCTAGGGTTGAATTTTATTATCTAGAGAGCACAAAGGAGTCATTTTTACTATGTAAGGGGCACAATGGTGGCATTACTATGTGGGGTGGCACCATTATTGTACCATACAGCAGGTGCTGTAGGACACATACAGCAGCAGCGACTCAGTATTGGGGTATCAGCAGAATGAAGAGTTTGTGCAGGTTGGGGACAGATGGGGACGGGGCTGGAAATGTGAGAAGTTTGATGTGTCATCATAATTTCTGCAGACGAGTCCTGGGTGGAGAAGTCGTCATGTTGGTCTGGGCCAGATGGAAAAGACAAGAAAAGTGAATGATTCCATCAGAAAGAACGTCAGCGGTAAGTCATTATCTGTAACTGTGCTGTGATCTCTTATATGGTCTGCAGGACTGGTATCTACCAATATATGGTCCTCATATAGTAATATCAGTGGTTGGTTTTGTGTATAGATGTATTTTCAGTCACAGTGCGGTCATCTGCTGATGTTCCCCTATGTGCACAATTAGGGTGCACCATGTAGCTGTAAGTCAGGGGTACCTCGTTAGGGGCCCACTCAGATTTTTCGCCCCCCCCTAAGCTGAAACCCTAGCTACGCCTCTGTGTACACCCCATTACGCCTTTGAACCCACATACTGGATGGGCGCCTGAAAATCCACTTCACAATATTTATTTTGTACTCCTGTACTCCTTTGTTTACACAGTGACAGCAAGGCCAGCCCTGCTGCATAGTCATATGCACCCCATTAGGCCTATGAACCCACATACTGGATGGGCCCATGAAAATCCATTTCTCAATATGCATTTTGTACTCCTGTACTCTTTGTTTTACACATTGGCAGAAAGGTCAGCCCTGCTGCATACTCATATGCACCCCATTACACCTTGGAACCCACATACTGGATGGGCCCATGAAACTCCACTTTAGAATATGCTTTTTGTACATCCATAAGTCCCCAATGATAGACATAAAAGGTCTAAGTTAATCTGCCCAAGTGATTATTAATGGGGCTTCCGTGCAAGATTTCTAACATATAAAAGTAAATTGCATTTCCACGCCAAAACAAATTAATTACACCTCCATGTAAAGTGTGCGTTTTCTCCATAGAAACACTTGACGATTATTATATTTTTTTTCGACTTGTATCAGATAAAGAAAATAATGTTGTTTCCCTGAAATCATCTTCTAAAGGAGACTGTTAGTTTGAAAAATAAAAACATTTTGTGTACCATGAAACCTCAAGACGTCAAACCGTTTCTTGGTTTTCAAATGGTAATGGAATCCCGACAATATGTTGAGAGCAGGATGCACTACATTGAAGGACAATCAACTTTTTGTATTTTTTAATTGTATGATCGTTCCCTCTTTGCAGAATTATTTACAGGAGAATTTGACAATTTTATTTGCCAAGTTTTTAACACTAAGGTTCAGATACGGCTTTAAAGAAGGCTAATACTTGCAATACAACGCAATTTTATTGCAAAGTACAAAATTCAATAATAGTATGATTGAATAGTATGAGTGCGTACACTTTTGTATATGTACTTAAGTCCATCTCATGCTACCACGAGTGGGAAAGCACAGCCAACATTCAAAAGTGACCAAAGCATCAGCCAGAAAGTATTGGTACTGAGATGTGGTCTGTGGTCCCCTCCTGCAGAACCACTCCTTTATTGAGTGTGTCTTGATAATTGCCAATCATTTCCATCTGTTGTCTATTACATTTGCACAACAGCTAGTGTTGAGCGATACCGTCCGATACTTGAAAGTATCGGTATCGGAAAGTATCGGCCGATACCGGCAAAGTATCGGATCTAATCCGATACCGATACCCGATACCAATACAAGTCAATGGGACTCAAGTATCGGACGGTATCCCTGATGGTTCCCAGGGTCTGAAGGAGAGGAAACTCTCCTTCAGGCCCTGGGATCCATATTACTGTGTAAAATAAAGAATTATAATAAAAAATATTGCTATACTCACCTCTCCGACGCAGCCTGGACCTTACCGAGGGAACCGGCAGCCTTCTTTGCTTAACCTTCGTCAGGCTGCATAATTTTACAATGTTAACAGGCTGCAGAGGTACAATTGTACCTTCATATATACCTCCACTGTGGGAAGACTTTCTCCTTTACTTGGTTTCAGAAACTAAAGTTCATTCAGCTACAAATGTTATGCTGATATCTATTGGCCAGTGTTGTTACTGCTCACTTATGTTGCTGTCAATTAAGTTGATTCAAACTGGAAGTGGCTTCTACTTCTCTTCCTGCCTCCTTCCTCTCAGTAGCCATTTTGCTGTTCATCTCATTGCTGTGAGCACACACATTTCTAGGCTTGTGAAGTCTTCAGTTTCTTGGATATGAAGGTAGGAAAGTCTCACAGCATCTAACAGCCAGCTATACCTTCATTCGCCTTATGTGGGGACAGAACAGTCAGAAATTGTCTTTGACTGACCCGTAGAAAAGGAACTGAGCGGCACTCGATGTGTTAATCTTCACAGGCAGTAACAATGTGGGAGACGTCTTGGCATAAACTTCAAGCCACCAGTCTATGAATTTGCAGACGCTGAGTGGTGCTTAGCATATAAAGTAAACAAACTTTCCAACTTGCTCAAATGACAAAAGATGCAGCACTCACCAGATTCTTGCTGAAGATAGTGTCCTTTATTCACTTTAAGCGGCTTGTGATTGGTCGCGTCGCGGTCACATGGGCGGCACGTGACCAATCACAAGCCGTGACGTAATTTTCAAATCCTGAATGCCTAGAATTAGGCATTCAGGACCTGAAATTACGTCACGGCTTGTTGTGATTGGTCGCGTCGCGGTCACATGGGCGGCACGCGACCAATCAGAAGCCGTGACGTAATTTTCAAATCCTGAATGCCTAGAATTAGGCATTCAGGACCTGAAATTACGTCACGGCTTGTTGTGATTGGTCGCGTCGCCGTCACATGGGCGGCACGCGACCAATCAGAAGCCGTGACGTCACGGAAGGCAGTAAACGCGCGCATTTTAAGCAAAGAAGGCTGCCGGCTCCCTCGGTGAGGTGCAGGCTGCGTCGGAGAGGTGAGTATAGCAATATTTTTTATTTTAATTCTTTATTTTACACATTGCTATTAATCCCGATACCGATTCCCGATATCACAAAAGTATCGAATCTCGGTATCGGAATTCCGATACCCGCAAGTATCGGCCGATACCCGATACTTGCGGTATCGGAATGCTCAACACTAACAACAGCATGTGAAATTGATTGTCAAACAGTGTTGCTTCCTAAGTGGACAGTTTGATTTTACAATAGTTTGATTTACTTGAAGTTGTCGTTTAAGTGTTTCCTTTATTTTTTTGAGCAGTGTAGTGTACCTCCAGTCACTGGCATAGGCTGATGGGACTACTGTTCCCATCAGCCTACCCCTGCTGCCACTAATAACAGGCATTCACAGGCTGGTAAGTGGCCAGTAATATTGCCCCCCAGCTTAAAACAGCAGGCCACAACCCCCCAGAAAAGGCCCATATATTAGATGCACCAATTCTGGTGCTTTGCCCAGTCTTCCCACTTGCCCTGTAGTGGAGGAAAGTGAGGTTCCTGTTTGTGGGGTTGATGTCACCTTTGTATGGCCTGGTGACATCAAGCCCACGGGTTGGTAATGGAGAGGCGTCTATAAGACAACTATCCATTACTAATTTTATAGTTATATCATAAAGAAACAAGCAGCCAGAATAACCTCCTTTTTTTTTAAATAAACACACTTTTACTTTTTTATTCAAAAATGACAAAGTTATACTTTACTCACCTAATGACCATTCCGTTGAGTCCTCCGTCTCCTGGAATAAAACAAGAATAAAAAACAATATCCCTCACCTGTCCAATGTTCTGTCCCACACTGTAATCCATGCCTGGGGATAAATAGTTTACGTCGACAGAGCCAAGATGCAACAGTCCAGGCTGAAAACCACAGATGAATGAGCTGCTGCTAGCTCAGCCTCAGTGACCAGCGATGACATTATCAAGATTGTCGTCAGTCACTGAGGCTGCATCCCCAGCTGGGCCAATAAACCGAAGTGACCTTGGTGAGATCACCGCTAGCACAGTAAGAAAAGGTCTCATGGTGCAGCTGTGAGTTCACTAGGAGAAATTTCCTTGAGACATTTTCTTAACTCTTCTAACTTCCTAACAAAAAAATATGTGTAAAAGATGATGATGATGTAAAGTAGACATATTGAAAATGGTTTTTTTATTTACTTTTTGTGTGATATAACTATCTGTTTTAAGGGGATTAAAATTCAAAGTTTGAAAATTGAGAAATGTTCAAATTTTTTATCAAATTTTATAAAGTAAAAGCAAATTTTATCTATCAAAATTTAAAACTACCATGAAGTACAATTTATCACTAGAAAAGCAGTCTCCGAATCACTGGGATATGTTGAATTATTACAGTAAAATATTGCCAGTGGCACAAGCATAGCAGTTCTGTGGTATCTGCTCGGGGGCTGAAGAAAGTGCCATTGTAGGCCGTAAACGGCACACAGGCTGTAGGTTCCCCACCCCTGTACTACAGAGTTAGGTACTGCAGGATTTGTATAAGAAAATGAGAGGGGTTGCATGTAAGAGGCTGTGGATAGATGAGAGGAGTGAGGTACTGCTGGATGAAAAGCATATGGAGGAGAAATAAACTGCAAGATTGGTCTGTGTATAGATGAGAGTAGATGAGATGAGTGATATATTGCAGGATGAGGCTGTATACAAAGGGATGATGAGCCATGAACTGTATGAAGGAGATGAATGTACAGGTGTGATATAATACAGCATGTGGCTATATAGAGAGAAAAGGAGTGATGTACTGTAGGATAAGGTTCTATAGAGAGACGTGATGTACTGTAGAATAAGGCTGTATGTAGAGGAGCACTGCTGTATGGGGTTCTGTCTAAAGAATTGATGTATTGAGTTGTGGAATGTATTACCATAGAAGGGCTAAAAAATCTAAAAAAAAAAGTTTAAAAGCATTTTATAAAAATATATAAATAAATATAAACATTTAAATTGCCCCTTTACCATTTGTAATTAAACAAATATATAAAAAATAAGCATATTTGGTATCACTATTTCTGTAAGTGTAAACATTTTTAAAATATTGCATTATTTTTCCAATTCAGTGACCATCAGTAAAAATAAATATACCAGAATAACTGTTTTGGTCATCTCAACACCCATAATTTGAACTAAATTTGAAACACACCAAAATTGAACAAACAAAAACTACAACTCACCCTGAAAAAATTCACTCTGTTTTTTTCAGTTCACTATATGAAAAATTAAGCAATGTTCTTCAAAATTACAAATTGCTACACACAAAATAAGCTCTAATAAGGGTATGCCAAAGGAATCATAGGTACAAAGTTATTGCTCTTAAAATTACAGGATTAAAAAACAAAAGTAAAAAAAGTAACCTCATCTATTGAGACAAAGGGCCCGATACATCAAAGCTTTTACGCATGATGTAAAACTTTGAAAAGTCGCAATATTTTGATGTAACTTTGGGCTGTGCTAAAATTGTGCAACTTTTAGTGTTCTCACACCATTTTAGCACAGCTACAAAATAGTGGGCAGAGTAACAAGTGTGTTGCAACTCCGGCAAATTCAAGACAAGCAGCGGTATTCAGTACGCTGCAACTTACTTCAGCAAAAACTGGAGTAGAATTTGTGGCAAGGTGCACCTCTTAATGAATCAGAAACATCTGACTTCAGCACACCTCATTATTTGTACCAGCATAAACAAAGCTAGTTTTAATAAATTAGGACCCTAAACTGATCACTACCACTCTTCAGCTAAACTAATCCCAGCTCTTACAGGGCCCGATTTTTGAACAGTCATTATGGGAAAGAAAATTTACACCATGGAAGGATTATGTACAGTATACTGCGCCTTAGCTTTGGATAAAGTAAATGAGACAATAAAAAGTGTTCAGTTGTTCGATTTATTTTTGTCTGGTGAGCCATAATTTAAAAAAAATGGTCAACTCTAGGAAATTGAACACAGATCAATGTAAATTGGCACTGTCAACAGGAATTCATTACAAAGTTGTACAATACTGTACAACCCATTCATGACAGCTAAAACAGCCATATTAAAATATAAAAATTAGTGATGAGTTAGTTCGCTCAGCACTGCTCGTTACTTGGTCGAGCACTTGGGTGTTTGAGCACGCTCGTTAATCTTCTGAATGCTCGAGTCCCTGTCCCGCATGTTTCATGCCTATTAGACAACCAAACAACATGCAGGGATTGCCTTCAATACACAGTAATGCAGTAGACATGCTGGCTACTGGCATTACCGTGATTGGCCCTCTGCATCGCTTCATCTGGTCTAAGAAACGTGCACCTGATGCTCGGCCCACTGACCTACGAAATCAGAGGATAAAATGAATATTCACTGCTTCCTCCACCCATCTCTTGGTGCTGAGAGATGGTCAGAAGAAGCAGTGAATATTCATTAAGCATTTATAGCTGCTCAACTAGCAGATGAGTTATTTAAAAACAAACACACACAAAAGTCCTTTCTTTAAAAAAACACTCCTCGACAATTCCCCTCACTTATCCATTTATTAGAAAGTAAAGATCGCATGCAGGTCTGATGTAGTCCACGGCACCACATTCACTGCTCCGACATCTGCACCATATGAAGCCTCGTTCACAGAAGAAGCTTGATATGCTGTAGCAGCCATTGCCGGTTTTCACCCTGAGGGTAATGCGAGAGTCGAACGCTGTGACGAGCAGAGATGTCAGGAAGATTACCGTCGTTCACAGATGCCATGTGACAGAATGGAAAACAATGTTAAGCTAACTGACATCATGGCCAGTCTCAGACACTGCCAGCTATAACGGAGTACACTGAGAATTTGACAGTGTGTACTGGTGTAACAGCCTATGAAGCCCATATGATGGAATTTTGGATGGAACTCGTCATGGAACATTGATGTGGATTACGACGGGTCCATTGGACTACGGCAGACTGGCAGGAGATTTTTTGGGAAATAAATTTGTGAAAGAAGATGTCTGTTTTTTTTTGTTAATATAGAGGACTTTTCTGTGAGAGAGTGCTTATTAATTTTTACTTACAGGTTAGTAATAGTAGTGTCTATCTGACACCTCTCTAATACTAACCCTGGAGCAATCGGAAAGAGCTGAGGCAGGGCACCAGAATTGGCGCATTTAATGTGATGTGTCAGTTCCGGGGTGGCTGAGGGCTGGTATTTTTAGGCTGGAAAGGGGCCCTTCCTATCCGGATAATATCAGCCCACAGCTGTGTGCTTTGCCTTAACTGGTTATTAAAAATAGGGAGGACCCCACACCATTTTTTATTTATTTATTACTAGAAAGCTGCCAAATTTCTGCAGGCTATTTCTCTATCACTCTGTATCTATCTAACTATCTATCTATTAAACAAATAGAAGGCAGCACTCCAAGCAAAATAGGATTTAGTTCTATGTATTTAGGATCTATTTATCTATTTATCACTTTAATCCTTTTTTTTCCCTTATTTTAACTAGCTTGAAACAGCATTCATAGCTGTACAAAAACACAGGCAAAAAAAGCAGTAAAAAACTCTGTAAAAACACAACATGTGCACATAGGGTATGTGTACACGTACAGTAAATGCTGCCGGTTGGATGCTGTGTACTTGTGCAGTGTCCAGATGCAGTGCCGGCACCAGGTTTTTGAGGGCCCCGGGCGAACGAGTCTCAGTGCCCCCCCCCCTTTAACACATACCACGATTCATGATGCACAGATAAGAAATAAAAAAGTATAGTACAATGCCAGATTTAACTTCTTACGTGACGCAGCATATAACGCACAGCCCGTGACGCAGCATATAACGCACAGCCCGTGACGCAGCATATAACGCACAGCCCACGCGCAGTATATAACACACAGCGCACGTAGTAATAGCACAGCCCTGTGACGTAGTAAATAAAATAAGGCAACACCTAAAATGGGTGACACTGGCTGTCTGACTGAGATCAGATTTTGAAAGTAAAAGGGTCAGTGCTCGGTCAAGTCACGCAGCAGACAGGCTCAGCAGCAGGCTGCATCCCATATTCCTCCCCCCTGCAAAGTGCAGACGAGTCACTGACTCACTCACTGCTTCGCTGGCCCGTCCATCGCCCTCATTGTGGACACAGCAAGAGAGGGTGCACCGTCCTCACTGCAGCTGCTGCTCGTCTTCTCCTGCTTGGCGCTGCCGCCTGCCGCTGCTGACCTGGACCTGTCCTCATGTCCTGGATGGCAGACGCTGGAGCTGGACGATGTGGGTCTCTCTCTGTCTTCTTGCTGTTAGGATGATGAGCCGACCGGAAGTAACAGGAGATGACCCAGCGTCGCCCGGAAGTGTATTGTGAGTGTATCCATGGTGAGGGGGGCCGGCAGAGGTGAGTATTGCTGCTGCTATTGCAGCTGCGCAGCGCCAGGCGCCGGTGAAACGGCTCAGCCTCAGACAGAGCTCTGACTGTGCCCCCTGCAGCCGAGGCACCGTCGGGCGCCGGGGGTGATGTCGGATGAGTCACAGACAGTCACACACACAGCAGGGATGTAGTGAGTGTACTACCATAAATGGGCCCCCCCCATCTCGCCAGGGCCCCGGCACTTGCCCGGGTGCGCCGCGTGCTGACGCCGGCCCTGTCCAGATGTTACAGCATAATGGCTGCCCACCATTTGTCCAGAGACACCTACGGAGATGAATATGCGGCGCGTCTCTCCAGACCGCAGCTTGTCTATTTATCTTGTGGAGACGTGAGCCTCAGCAAGATAAATTTCACCCATACAATGTATTGAACGTGATGAATCCACACGGTTCAGTGAACACATGCGGATTCACCTACGTTCAAAAGCCAGCAGCACTTTGGACGCACTGCACTGCTTCCAAAGTGCTGCCAATTCCTGATCATGTGCATATGCCCTGAGATTACTGGAGTTCCCAGCTGCTGGTAAACTGAAGTCTGTGAACTAAGGTTTCAAAAGTTCACTACCTCAAGGTGTCCCTGTAGCTGGGAACTCTAGTGACCTTAAAGTCTCCCTTAATTTTTTTGGGCCTCACATTTTTTCCAGGAGACAAGGTTACCAGATATCACAGCCACCAGGTCTCACGGCAACTGTGAGGCCAGGAAGCCTTAAGGGAGCCTTTAAGGGAGGCTTTAAGGTTACTGGTGTTCCCAGCTGCTGGGAAACCTGGAGGCTGTGAACTAAGGCTACCATCGTTCACAACCTCAAGGTATTCCAGCAGCTGGGAGCTCCAGTAGCCTTAAAGTCTCCTTTAAGGTTACTGGTCTCACAGTTGCTGGGTCACGCAGAGTGCAGTCTGGCAGTCCAGCAGTGTGCGTGACTCAGCAGAATCGCCGTTATGTCAAACGATGTGGGACATCGTGGAATCACTGGACTAGTTTGGAACTGCACGAGATTTGTTTTTTTAATAAAAAGGAGATTGAGGACATTTGTTTTTTGTGAATAAAGGAGTTTTGTGTCTGCTTTGTTCCTTTTTCTTACTGAGTTAGTAATGGAGGTGTCTCATAGACATCTCTCCATTACTAATCCCAGGAGTTCAAGCCAGCTGTGATTTTTGACAAATCACAGCTGTCATTAACCCTAAATCCCATTACTCCGATTGCCACCGCAACAGGTCAATCGGGAACGGTTGAGACAGCGTGCCAGTATTGGCGCATCTAATGGGTTGCTGCGAGCTGATATTTTTCGACTGAGAAGGGGCCAATAACCATGAACCTCACCAGCCTGATAATATCAGACATCAGTTGTATGGTTTGCCTTAGCTGGTTATTAAAAATAAGGGGACCCAATTTCATTTTTTTAATTATTTATTGCTAACAATTACAGGGAAATATGGAGAGAGATGGAGTTTTTTTCTTTTCATTTTTCTTTTGCCTTATATACAAGTCATTACACAAGAGAATGTTTCCCAACTTTTTTTTCCTGTAAAATCCATTTTATTTTTGGTTTTGTGTGTTTTATTATCAGTCCGCAAAAGTGGCGTAATAATCTGACAACATTGTTCCCAGCCATGACCTTGGAGTGGGGTTTTCCTCCTGCGGTTCTCATTCCATTTCAGTGGTGTTTCCATCAATTTCAGTAATTTTTCCACCCCTTCCCTCATACCTTCAGGTAGGGTCTGCTGGAAAAATGCTTGAGTTTCCCATTGACTTCCATTTTGATCATTACTCGAAACGAGCACTTGAGCATTACAATGTGCTCGATTCAAGCACTGAACATCCAAGCATTTTATTGCTCACTCATCAATATTAAAAAACAATATAGTTATGTACCAAACAGGTACGGCTCATCCTTTATTGGTACAGTGCCTCAAAGTAGTTGCCCAACATTATTAACACTGATCTTCTGCATCCTTTTAGTAACTTATCAGAGCAAATTATCGCTCTATGAAATATTGAAGGATAACAATGTCAAACTACTGTATATGTTTGTTATTTTACTTTTTAAGGCCAATTTAACTCTTGTGATGTTGTCATAAACCAGTGGATAACCCTTTCAAAAGGTTGTTTTAGTTGCATCTTTAAGAAGGTTTTTTCATACTTGTATCCTTACTACTACTTTGCCTGGTGCCCACCTGATCTAAAATTGGGGTATAACTTATAGGCTGTAAGTTATTGTGGTGTACTGCATGTAACTGTGTGACTTACACACAAAAGATTCTTATCTATATAGAAGTATTAAACTAAGCAGCTGTAAGTGGATGTCCTTTGATATTTTGTATCTATGCTTTCTTCCTTATAAAGCATCATGGCTTGTGGAAATACTGCTGGGAAAAGATTTTGAATGTGCCCCCATATCAAAATATCAAAAAGAATAGATAAGTTTCAAAAGTAGATATTTTTGTAAATCTGTTAACATATTGAGACAGTTATTCATTTTTTAAAGAAATTAAACTGCATATATTAAAGATCACAACACTGATTTTATTCCTTCTTGTTACAACTGTGTTTCATATTTCACTTAAAGACATCAATAAAGATCCAGAACCCTCTTGAAGGAGCCAACTCTGGGACTGCTTGCTCCCCATTCTGAATATCTTCTGTATTCCCCAGGCCTCAGGTAGTACTGTCTTCCTCGATAGCTGGGCTCTTCATAGAAGATCCACTGGCCTTCTGGGATGCTGCAGGAGTAGATATCATTGTAACGGAACTGCTCTTGAACATGTGGACAGTCCTCTGTGAATTCCATCATATGACCTCCAAAATCTTCTTTCTCATAAACCCTAATTCTGAATGTGCCACGATGCTAAAAGACAGAATAACTTTGTGTAATTTGGTGCTCGAGCTTAATGAATTTAAAGTTTACCCTAACATATTTGAGTTCTTAAAGAGAAATTGTCATGTCCAGAAATGCTGTTTACCTGCAAATATCGTGTTAATATGGAAATAGACTCACAGAAAGTGATTTAACACTTACTATGGCTGGGAACATTGGTATGTATTTATTTGTGTACCCCCACATATTATTACATTAGGACAAGTCACTGGTTGTAAACTCCTATCATATATATAAACCAAAAAATTGGAGTGCTAAACAACATCATTAAAAATTTCAAAAATGTTTTTTTTATTATTAACATGATTTAAAAGACATATTTCATATTCAACATAGTGAAAGGTTGCACAAGAACAGAGAGCCTAGAAAAGAGCCCCAAAAAACCTGGGATGGACAAACAGTCAGTGTACAATCACAGTGGATAGTGGTAAGCGATCAACATATTAGAAAAAAGATAATGTTAGTTATAATGAACAAACTCGATAAACTCTGGTAAATACCAGGGTTTTTTGGGTCTTTTCTAATCTCTGTCCTTGCGGAACCTTTCATTATGTCAGATATGAAATATGTCTTTTAAATCATGTTAATAATAAAAAAAATGATATTTTTTTAATGATGTTGTATAGCACTCCAGTTTCTTGGTTTATATATAGTGTTAATATGTTTGGTGGCATTCCTGGTGCTGTGGCTACAGAGACAAAAGGAACTTGTATTTTCCCTGTGGCCACTCACTCCCAGTCAGAGGGACATTCACCACTCACTATACAGTGAGAATGGCAGTGTTCTCTTCTCTGCACCAACATTGCTGCACAAACATGCTGCATAGCTGGCTGTCAATCTAAATGCCTAGGGTGTGATTAGAGCACATTTCAGGACATGACAGGTACACCGCCCACGCCCCAAGTCTGTTTCATAGACGAGTGACAGAGGGTTATGATAATGATAGTGGACCTATGAGGATGAAGAGGTAAAGATAGAGGTGCATTCCTGACTCGCAGCTCAGCCCTAAAATATTTTTTAATGAGGGACTAAGAAATCTAGTTGATAGATAGACAAATTGTATTGAAAAGCAGGGAGATTATGTGGAAGAAAAATAACTTACTTGTGGGGTCAATCGACACGACCTCACAGAGTCATTGAAACCTAGCCACTGCTGATAATCTGGATATTCTCCTTTCTTTAGAAAGTACTGGTGTCCCTTGTAGTTAGAATGTTCATAGATCATCCAGTTTCCATTCTCCACACGGATAGAATTGCAGCGACTGAAGAAAGAGTGTAGATCAGCAGCGTCACAGTTGCACTCGTAAGAGCGGCCCTGGAAGTTTTTGTCTTCATAAAAGATAATCTGTTAAGATGGGAAGTTTTATAGTTGTCATTATTTGTAGAGAAGAATAAACACTTTTGTGCTAGGATTAGTTTGTGTGTCAGTGCTGGGGCCAATGAAAAGAAAGAAGAAGGAATTCCTTTCCAATCATTGGTAAGAAGCGGCTCCCTCTCTTTAGACCCTACAACATGAGAGTGGGGAACTAACCAAGAGATATCGGGGACACACAATTATCAGGTCCTCCTGTCCCATTTTGAACATAAATAATGTTTTCACACATTTCCTCGGTGCTGTGTTTAACTTTGTGTAGCAATGCATTTAGATTGCCAATATTATCTTCAATGATCACGCACCATTTTACAATACCATAAAATGCAATTTCTCATTTCATGAAAGAAAATGTAAAATAATATTGAAAAATGTTTTAATATGTTTTTGACTGAATAATAAAAGAATTTATAATTAAATCACTAATTTGTTTTTTGCAGTAAGCAGTAAAAAACTAAATTTAAAAGGAACACCAAGCCATGAAATAAGGTAAAGAAGACAAGAACTATCATTGTCCTCACTATTTATTAGTCTACAGAACCTATTTTGTAAAAATTCTGGAGAAGACACGGTGATAAAATCTGCTATTCTGTTTTTTTTCATTATTTTCTGCTGGTGGTGGGCTGTAGGAGGTGGGGTTTAGCCAAGGGGTGGGGATTAAGAATGCTTTGTCCTTCTGTAGACACTAGTGATACAGCCAGCAATTTCACAGCCAGCCGGACACAGGACAGTGGGGAGGAAGAGGGGGACATGGCTAAGTTTTTGGAACACCTACCGTACTTTGAAACTTCATACACATAATGTTTATGCTCTGTATATTAAAAAGTTTCATATCTATTTCTTTTTAATTCCTTACTTTCTTTGAAATATTTGTTTTTCTGCTTACTGTTAATTATGGTAGACATTTTGTACATTTAAAGGGAATATATCATTAGGATCAACCATTTCCTAAGCTGTCTGCATAGGCATATGGATAACAGAAAGCTGAATAAAGTGATCCCTTGATATCTGCGATTCTATATTTATTCAAGAGAAATCTATGGTTTTTTTTCTTAATATATAAATAAACTGTTAAGATCTCTGCCTCTAGACTTATATTAAAAAGGGAGAGTTACCAATGTGAGACATGTAATGTCTATTTACTGATCTACAGGTATCACATTGGTAACACTGTCTTTCCTTTAAAATACACTCTGAAGGCAGAGTCTCTTGGAGATCTATATCCCGCCCATGGATCTTAACTGCTCATTTACATACTAAGAGAAATTAATAATTATTATGAGGCTTGATACTACTGACAGATTCTCTTTACATAGGCGTATCTGGATTTAGATAAAAGGTTACTGTAGGTGAAATATTAAGAGTACTTATTCATTTTCATCCTTTTTGCTAACCTGGTGATTTATGAATATTAAGGTCTACAAAAGTAATCTGGTGTACACTTAAAAATTATTAAGTTAATCCTTTAAATAATGCTATTTAAAAATATTCTCTAACTCACCTTCCCCATTTTGAGTAGATTTCACAACCTGTCCACAGTACGTTTATGGTGTGCGTTTATCTTCTATTTAACTGTACAACCATAAAACTGGGATTTGCATAAATTAACCATTTGTTTTTGTCATTTGGATTACAATATACAGTATATTTTTTCAGCTTTTGTGCTGAATGTGCTTGTGACAGCATACCCAGACAGTAATGGTTTAATTGGACTATGAAATCCCCATTGAACTTTTGTCTAGAAAAATCTTTCTAAAGAAAGAAATGCAAGCACATTTACTAGAAGCTGGATTGCAGCCTTTTCAACTATTACAATGATCTGCATTAATTGCTCTATGTTCTATTGAAGTCTTTCTGTTGTACTAGACAGAAATTGCATACACTGCCAAACAGCCTGGACTTTCAGGTCACATCAGGATATTATTTATAAGCATTCGATAAAAACAGTATGTAGGAAGGAAACCAATAATTGTTAATAGAAATTTGTTCGGGTTCTGGTACCAGACAGAACTTTAGTTCAAAGTTTCGTTCGTGTACCAAAACTTTACCAGAACATGAACCTGAACCCAAACTCCAATGAAATCTATAGGGGAGCTCTCTCTCAATCCAATTCTCTCTCACTCTCCCTCTCTCTTATGGATGAGCAGACCCATGGAAGTTCGGGTTCTGGACACAACCCAAACCATATTTAAAAGTTCTGCTCAGGGACCAGAACTGTACCCAAAACTGAAACTGAACCTGAACCTCATTGAAAACAATGGGGACCCAAACTTTTGAGCTGGAAAAGCTCCTTGCTCTCTGTATCTCTATCCCCGCAGACTTTCCCAGGATCTCAAACCATTACAAAGGACTTTTCAGAGAATATTGTGTTCAGCGTGTAGCACTGAACTCTAACTGTCTAACTTTTAAGTTTGGGTTGGCTCATTTCTGTGTTCTCTCTCTACCTCGTCCTGTGCTTCCCCTCGGAACTACAAACTTTAAAACGGACTTTTGAGAGAAGTCTGAGTTCAGAGTTCAGCACCAGACACTTAGTCCGGTATAAACCCCGAAGTTTAACGTTTAAGCCTGCGCAAAATGATTGTCCCATAGTGGGACAAAGTGTAAAACATAGAATGAAATAAGAAAAATTTAAATAATTGTAAAAATATTTAAAAAAAATAAAAAATAAAAAATCAATATTTAATCTATCAATAAATAAATATTTAAATGAAAAAAAATCTCAACAATAAAAGTACACATATTTGATATCCCTGCATCCGCAATGTCCCGCCCTATAAATCTGTCCCATTAGTTAACCCCTTTAGTGAACACCATAAAAAAAGGCAAAAAACAATGCTTTATCATTGTACCGCCAAGCAAAAAGTGGAATAAAACGAGATAAAAAAGACAGATATAAATAGACATAGTACCGCTGAAAACATCATCTTGTTCTGCAAAAAACAAGCTGCCATACAGTTCCATCACCAGAAAAATAAAAAAGTTATAGCTCTCAGAATAAAGTGATGGAAAAATAATTATTTTTTATATAAAATAGTTTTTATTTTATAAAAGCGCCAAAACATAAAAAAATATAAATGAGGTATTGCTATAATTGTACTAACCCGCAGAATAAAACCACTTTATCAATTTTACCACACACGGAATGTATAAACCCCACCAAAAAGAAATTCATGAACTGCTGTTTTTTTGTTCATTCTGCCTCCCAAAAATTAGAATAAAAAGCGATCAAAAAATGTCATGTGCCCGAAAATGGTAACAATAAAATTGTCAACTCGTCCTGCAAAAGACAAGACCTCACGTGACTGTGGGCCAAAGTATGGAAAAATTATAGCTCCCCAAATATGGTGCTGCAAAAACTATTTTTTGCAATAAAAAGCATCTTTTAGTGTGTGACAGCAGCCAAATATAAAAACCCACTATAACGCCTCTTTCACGCGTCTTGAGATTTCCGATACTGGAGATGTCAGTTTCTGTGTGTGTAATACTTGCGGCACACGTGTGGCATGCGTGTGCTGCATAAGAACCACAAGGACGGGCACCAGGGTATAAGCATTACAGTAAACGCTGTTCCCCAGCGCCGGGTGCTGAACACGGCTCTCATCATTCTCTCCTGCTGTACCAGCAATTGGCACAAGCAGGGAAGAATCATTCTCCCCTGCTTGTGCCGATCACCGGCAGGGGAGAGTGTTCAGCACCCGGCGCCGGGGAACAGTGCTTACTGTAACACCTCTTCCCCAGCGCCGATGCATGTCACATAGATGACATCCATGTGTGCCATGTGTATGCACATGTGCTGGATGTTTTGTGGCCCGTGCTGACATTAACCCCTTAATCCCATATGACATACTATCCCATCAAGGTGACCTGAGACTTAATTCCCAGTGATGGGATAGTACGTCATATGCGATCGGCCGCACTCACGGGGGGAGTGCGGCCGATCGCGGCCAGGAGTCAGCTGACTATCGCATCTGACATCCGGCACTATGTGACAGGAGCTGTCACGGACCGCCCCCGGCACATTAACCCCCGGCACACTGCAATCAAACATGATCGCAGTGTTCCGGCGGTATAGGGAAGCATCGGGCAGGGAGGGGGCTCCCTGCGGGCTTCCCTGAGACCCTTGAAGCAACGCGATGTGATCGCATTGCTCTGAGCGTCTCTTACCTCCTCTCCCTGCAGGTGCCCAGATCCAAGATGGCCATGGGGATGCATTCGGGTCCAGCAGGGAGATGGCTTACCAAGCGCCTGCTTAGAGCAGGCGCTGGTAAGCCTGCAGCGCTGTAAGTCAGATCGCTGATCTGACAGAGTGCTGTGCAAACTGTCAGATCAGCGATCTATAATGTCCCCCCCTGGAACAAAGTAAAAATTTCCACATGTGTAAAAAAAAAAATAATTCCTAAATAAAGAAAAAAAAATATTATTCCCATAAATACATTTCTTTATCTAAATAATAAAAAAACAATAAAAGTACACATATTTAGTATCGCCGCGTCCGTAATGACCCGACCTATAAAACTGTCCCACTAGTCAACCAATTCAGTGAACACCGTAAAAACAAGGCAAAAAAAAAACGCTTTATTATCATAGTGCCGAACAAAAAGTGGAATAACATGCGATCAAAAAGACGGATATAAATAACCATGGTACCGCTGAAAACATCATCTTGTCCCGCAAAACACGAGCTGCCATACAGAATCATCAGTGAAAAAATAAAAAAGTTATAGTCCTCAGAATAAAGCGATGCCAAAATAATTATATTTTCTATAAGATAGTTTTTATCGTATAAAAGCGCCAAAACATAAAAAAAATATAAATGAGGTATCGCTGTAATCGTACTGACCCAAAGAATAAAACTGCTTTATCAATTTTACCAAACGTGGAACGGTATAAACACCCCTCCCAAAATAAATTCATGAATAGCTGGTTTTTGGTCATTCTGCCTCACATAAATGGGAACAAAAAGCGATCAAAAAATGTCACCTGCCCGAAAATGTTACCAATAAAAACGACAACTCGTCCCGTAAAAAACAAGACCTCACATGACTCTGTGGACCAAAATATGGAAAAATTATAGGTCTCAAAATGGGGAGACGCAAAAACTTTTTTGCTATACAAAGCGTCTTTTAGTGTGTGACAGCTGCCAGTCATAAAAATCCGCTAAAAAAAGCTATAAAAGTAAATCAAACCCCCCTTTATCACCCCCTTAGTTAGGGAAAAATAATAAAATTAAAATAATGCATTTATTTCCATTTTCCCGTTATGGCTAGGGTTAGGGCTAGGGTTAGGGCTAGGGTTAGGGCTAGGGTTAGGGTTAGGGCTAGGGTTAGAGCTAGGGTTAGGGCTAGGGTTAGGGTTAGGGCTAGGGTTAGAGCTAGGGTTAGGATTAGGACTAGGGTATGGGCTAGGGTTAGGGCTAGGGTTAGGGTTAGGGCAAGGGTTAGGGCTAGGGTTAGGGCTGGGGTTAGGGTTAGGGCTAGTGTTAGGGTTAGAGTTAGGGTTAGGGATAGGGTTAGGGTTGGGGCTAGGGTTGGGGCTAAAGTTAGGGTTAGGGTTTGGGCTAAAGTTAGGGTTGGGTCTAAAGTTAGGGTTAGGGCTAAAGTTAGGGTTAGGGTTGGGGCTAAATATAGGGTTAGGGTTTGGATTACATATACAGTTGGGATTAGGGTTAAGGTTAGAGTTAGGGGTGTGTCAGGGTTAGGGGTGTGGTTAGGGTTACCATTGGAATTAGGGTAAGGGGCATGTTTGGATTAGGGTTACAGTTAGAATTGGGGAGTTTCCACTGTTTAGGCATATCAAGGGCTCTCCAAACGCGACATGGCGTCTGATCTCAATTCCAGCCAATTCTGCATTGAAAAAGTAAAACAGTGCTCCTTCCCTTCCAAGCTCTCCCGTGTGCCCAAACAGGGGTTTACCCCAACATATGGGGTATCAGCGTACTTGGGACAAATTGGACAACAACTTTTGTAGTCCAAGTTCTTTTGTTACCCTTGGGAAAATAAAAATTTGGGGGCTAAAATCATTTTTGTGGGAAAGAAAGATTTTTTATTTTCACGGCTCAGCGTTGTAAACTGTAGTGAAACACTTGGGGGTTCAAAGTTCTCAAAACACATCTAGATAAGTTCCTTTGGAGGTCTAGTTTCCAATATGGGGTCACTTATGGGGGTTTCACATCAGGGGCTCTGCAAATGCAACGTGACGCCTGCAGACCAATCCATTTAAGTCTGCATTCCAAATGGCGCTCCTTCCCTTCCGAGCTCTGCCATGCGCCCAAACAGTGATTCCCCCCTACATATGGGGTATCAACGTACTCAGCACAAATTGAACAACAAGTTTTGGGGTCCATTTTCTCCTGCTACCCTTGGGAAAATACAAAACTGGGGGCTAAAAAATAATTTTTGTGGAAAAAAAAAAAATTATTTTCACGGCTCTGCGTTATAAACTGTAGTGAAAAACTTGGAGGTTCAAAGCTCTCACAACACATCTAGATAAGTTCCTTGGGAGGTCTATTTTCCAATATGGGGTCACTTGGTGGGGGGTTTCTACTGTTTGGGTACATCAGTGGCTCTGCAAATGCAACGTGACGGCTGCAGACCAATCGATCTAAGTCTGCATTCCAAATAGCGCTCCTTCCCTTCCGAGCTCTGTCATGCACCCAAACGGTGGTTCCCCCCCACATTTCAGGTATCAGCGTACTCAGGACAAAATGGACAATAATTTTTGGGGTCCAATTTATCCTGTTACCCTTGTGAAAATACAAAACTGGGGGCTAAAATATCATTTTGTGAAAAAAAAAAGAATTGTTATTTTCACGGCTCCGTGTTAAAAACTGTAGTGAGGAGGTTAAAAGCTCTAAAAACACATCTAGATAAGTTTCTTAGTGGGTCTACTTTCCAAAATAGTGTCACTTGTGGGGGTTTTAATGTTTAGGCACTTCAGGGGCTCGCCAAACGCGACATGGTGTCCCATCTCAATTCCAGTCAATTTTGCATTGAAAAGTCAAATGGCGCTCCTTTCCTTCCGAGCTCTGCCATGTGCCCAAACAGTTGTTTACCCCCACATATCGGGTATCAGCGTACTTAGGACAAATTGCACAACAACGTTTGGGGTCCAATTTCTTCTCTTATTCTTGGGAAAATAAGAACTTGGGGGTGAAAAGATAATTTTTGTGAAAAAATATGATTTTTTATTTTTACGGCTCAGCATTATAAACTTCTGTGAAGCACTTGTTGGGTCAAAGTGCTCACCACACATCTAGATAAGTTCCTTAAGGGGTCTACTTTCCAAAATGGTGTCACTTGTGGGAAATTTCAATATTTAGGCACATCAGGGGCTCTCCAAACGCAACATGGCGTCCCATCTCAATTCCAGTCAATTTTGCATTGAAAAGTCAAATGGTGCTCCTTCCCTTCCGAGCTCTGCCATGCACCCAAACAGTGGTTTACCCCCATATATGGGATATTGGTGTACTCAGGACAAATTGTAAAACAACTTTTGGGGTCCATTTTCTCCTGTTTCCCTTGGTAAAATAAAACAAATTGGAGCTGAAGTAAATTTTTTGTGTAAAAAAGTTAAATGTTCATTTTTATTTAAACATTCCAAAAATTCCTGTGAAACACCTAAAGGGTTAATAAACTTCTTGAATGTGGTTTTGTGCAACTAGAGGGGTGCAGTTTTTAGAATGGTGTCACACTTGGGTATTTTCTATCATATAGACCCCTCAAAATGACTTCAAATGAGATGTGGTCCCTAAAAAAAATAGTGTTGCAAAAATGAGAAATTGCTGGTCAACTTTTAACCCTTATAACTCCCTAACAAAAAAAAATTGGTTCCAAAATTGTGCTGATGTAAAGTAGACATGTGGGAAATGTTACTTATTCAGTATTTTGTGTGACATATCTCTGTGATTTAAGGGCTTAAAAAATCAAATTTGGAAAATTGCGAAATTTTCAAAATTTTTGCCAAATTTCCAATTTTTTCACAAATAAACGCAAGTTATATCGAAGACATTTTACCACTATCCTGAAGTACAATATGTCACGAGGAAACCTTGTCAGAATCGCCAAGATACGTTGAAGCGTTCCAGAGTTATAACCTCATAAAGGGACAGTGGTCAGAATTGTAAAAATTGGCCCGGTCATTAACGTGCAAACCACCCTCGGGCCTTAAGGGGTTAAGGCTGTGTGCACACGTTTCCGATTTTTCGTGCTTTTTTTTGCATTTTTCGCTATAAAAACGTGAAAAAACGCATACTTTATGCATCCCATCATTTAGAATGCATTCCGCAATTTTTGTGCACATGATGCGTTTTTTTCCGCGAAAAAAACACATCGCGGTAAAAATACACAGCATGTTCATTAATTTTGCAGATGTTTTGCAGATTTCCCGCTATATTATTGCATTGGGAACCTCCGGAAAAATCCGCAAAAAAACGCACCAAAAATGCGGTAAAAATACGGTAAAAATGCGAGAAAAATGCATGCGGATTTCTTGCAGAAAATGTCCTGTTTTGCTCAGGAAATTTCTGCAAGAAATCCTGAACGTGTGCACATAGCCTTAAAACGGACATTTCAGCATGTTTTGCCAATGGACACATGGTCCATGGAAACATACTGACATGTGCACAGACCCATTTACTTGAATAGGCAAATAGCGCTTCGTTCCTCCCGAGTCTCTCCGCATGGCTGCCCAATGGTATAAAATTCTGTAACACACCCATGGTGCCAATATGATCACTGCACCACTAGATGAATCATTGACAGGTGTAGTTCATACAATGGGGTCACTTATGGGGATTCTGCTTTTCTGGCATCTCATGGGCTCTCCCAGTGGGTCATGGCACCTGCAAACCATAACAGTAAAATCTGGCGCTCCTTCCCTTCTGAGCTCTGTCATGTTCGTAAAAAGTGGCTTACTCCCACATATGGGGTATCAGTGTACTCACAAAAAATTGGCTCTACGTTATAAACTTCTGTGAAGCACTTGGGGGTTCAAAGTGCTCACTACACATCTAGTTCCTTACGGGGTCTAGTTTCCAAAATGGTATTACTTGTGGAGGTTTCCACTGTAGACATATCAGGGGCTCTCTGAAATGCGACAAGGCATCCGATCTTAATTCCAGCCAATTTTGGACTGAAAAGTCAAATGGCGCTCCTTCCCTTCCGAGCTCTGCCATGTGCCAAACAGTGGTTTACCCCATTATGATGTATCAACCTACTCAGGACAAATTGCTCAACACCTTTTTGGGTTCAATTTCTCCTTTTACCCTTGGTAAAGTAAAATAAAATTGTATCTGAAGTAAATTTTTGTGAAAAAAAGTTAAATGTTCATTTTTTTTAAAACACTCCAAAAATTTATGCGAAGCACCTGAAAGGTTAATAAACATCTTGAATGTGGTTTTTAGCACCTTGAGGAGTGCAGTTTTTAGAATGGTGTCACTTTTAGGTATTTTCTATCATATAGACCCATCAAAATGACTTCAAAAATGGTGTTGTAAAAATGAGAAATCACTTGTCAACTTTTAAGCCTTATAACTTCCTAACCAAAAAAATTGTTTCCAAAATTGTGCTGATGTAAAGTAAACATGTAGGAAATGTTACTTATTAAGTATTTTGTGTGACATATCTCTGTGATTTAAGGGCATGAAAATTCAAAGTTGGAAAATTGAGACATTTTCTAAATTTTTGCCAAATTTCTGTTTCTTTCACAAATAAACACAAGTAATGTCAAAGAACTTTTACCACTATCATGAAGTACAATATGTCCCGAGAAAACCATATCAGAATCACTGGATCCATGGATATGCAAATTGCCTCTGCTGAAAAAAAGAGGACTTAACTCTATAGCGCCACCTATTGGAAGTAGCGATCCTACAAGTCACAATCAACCCTTTAACGAGTCGTGCAATATGACTTAGGATAAAAGCCAAATCAGTATCTCAATTCGCAGACACGGTGTTTCCGGCTGTTGGCCCTCGTCAGTGTGAAGCATGAGAACTGATTTGGCTAGGTGAGAGGCTCTGGACTGGGGTCTAAGGGGTAACGTTTCTCCTTATGGAGAGTGACATACCAGCTGGCTTGTCAAGGTAAGGAGGCTTATTCGCCGTGCAATGCTCCTCTGGGAATTTAAATATGCAAATTGCCTCTGCTGAAAAAAAGAGGACTTAACTCTATAGCGCCACCTATTGGAAGTAGCGATCCTACAAGTCACAATCAACCCTTTAACGAGTCGTGCAATATGACTTAGGATAAAAGCCAAATCAGTATCTCAATTCGCAGACGTGTCTGCGAATTGAGATACTGATTTGGCTTTTATCCTAAGTCATATTGCACGACTCGTTAAAGGGTTGATTGTGACTTGTAGGATCGCTACTTCCAATAGGTGGCGCTATAGAGTTAAGTCCTCTTTTTTTCAGCAGAGGCAATTTGCATATTTAAATTCCCAGAGGAGCATTGCACGGCGAATAAGCCTCCTTACCTTGACAAGCCAGCTGGTATGTCACTCTCCATAAGGAGAAACGTTACCCCTTAGACCCTGGATCCATGGAAGCATTCCAGAGTTATTACCTCATAAAGGAGCAGTAGTCAGAATTGTAAAAATTGGCCTGGTCATTAACATGCAAACCACCCTTGGGGGTAAAGGGGTTAAACACAGCTGTACTCCAATGAAGGAGTAGAACCATCTCATGGAGGAACACAAGGAAGTGGACAGCATGTGACTTAAATATGAGTGTCTGAGCAAAAGGTCTGAATACTTATGACTAGGGTTGAGTGACTTTTACTTTTTTAGGATCGAGTCGGGTTTCGTGAAACCCAACTTTGTCAAAAGTCGAGTCGAGTGAAATCGGCCGATTATCGCGCAAAGTCGGGATCGACCGAAACACGAAACCCAATGTAAGTCAATGGGGAAGCAAAGTCAGCAGTGAGTGGAGGACAGGAAAACACCAACAGTGCCCATTTTAATGTCAAAAACATCAATTCGTGTCACTTAAGCTTGTGAATCTTAATTTACATTATAATAATAGTTAGGCATTGAAAATTGGGGTAATTTGGCTAAAGTTGTGGGGGGTAGGGCTGGCTCAAGTTTTTCGTGGGCCCAGGAAACGCGGACTTCATCACGGTGGTGGAGCAGGGAGAGGTCAGTATTTCAACTTTGCAAGTGCTGTGATCCTGAGCAAGCAGGGGGTGGCCCATTCGTTCGCATTGGCACTGGCACAGGGCCCCTCAAAGTACGGCGTTGTGTTTGACGGCGGGGGCGCCTCCCACCGGCAGACACACTTTTACGTACTATGAGGGGCCCTGTGACAGTGACGTCGCTGACGAGTATGCCCTCCCCTGTTGTGAATTCCGTTCTTGGGCTCCCTCCTGTGGTTGTGAATGGTACTTTTGGGAGTTCTGCCCTTGGGCTCCCTCTGGTGGGTTCGAGTGGAACTGCTGCTCCTGGAGTTTGGCCTGGCAGCTGACTTCACTAATCGGCTCCCTTGGCCTTGGTATTTAACAGGGCTCTGGTCTGTAATTTATGCCAGCTGTCAATGTTTTTCTAGGTTAGACTCAGTCTTCTACTTGGATCTCTCTGATGGCCTGTCCATGCCAGCATAAGATAAGTTCTTGCTAGTTCTTGTACTTACTGTTCAGTTTAAAGATATGTCTCTTTTTGTCCAGCTTGTCATTATGAAATGTTCAGGCTAGCTGGAAGCTCTGGGAAAGCAGAGTTGCCCCTCCACACCGTGAGTCGGTGTAGAGGTTATTTTTGTAATCTCTGCGTGGATTTTTAGGTTCTATATACTGACCGCACAGTGCCTTTCCTATTTTTGTCTATCTAGTCAGAGTTGGCCACATTTGCGAAAATCTGTTTTCATCCCTGCGTTTGTCATTTCCCTCTCCACTCACAGTCAATATATGTGGGGGGCTATCTTTCCTTTGGGGAATTTCTCTGAGGCGAGATAGTTTTCTATTTCCATCTTGAGGGGTAGTTAGTTCTTAGGCTGTGAAGAGGCGTCTAGGGAGTGACAGGAACGTCCCACGGCTATTTCTAGTGTTTGTGTTAGGATTAGGGATTGCGGTCAGTAAAGCTACCACCTCCTCAGAGCTAGTCCATGATCTATTTTACCAACCAGGTCACATCAGTGCTGCTGCGTACCCATCAGGTCATTTCAGTGCTGCTCCGTACCCACCAGGTCATATCAGTGCTGCTCTGTACCCACCAGGTCATTTCAGTGCTGCTCCGTACCCACCAGGTCATATCAGTGCTGCTCCGTTCCCACCAGATCATATCAGTGCTGCTCTGTTACCACCAGGTCAAAACAGTACAGCTGGCCCACAATGTGTTAAATACATCTCTAAAGAGGGAAAAGAAAGTTCTGAGTCATTTTTTTTTTTTGTAGCTTGTTTTGTCTTTTTTTTTTTTCCCCTTAATCTTTGGGTGGTTCAGGATTTGGGTACTGATATGGAGGTTCAGGATTTGTCCTCGCGTGTTGATCATCTCGCTGCAAGGGTACAGAATATCCAAGATTATGTTGTCCAGACTCTGGTTTCTGAGCCTAGAATTCCTATTCCTGATTTGTATTCTGGGGATAGATCTAAATTTTTGAACTTCAAAAATAATTGCAGATTGTTTTTTGCTCTGAGACCCTGTTCCTCTGGTGACTCCGTTCAGCAGGTGAAGATTGTTATTTCTCGGCTCCGTGGAGACCCACAAGACTGGGCATTCTCCCTTGAGCCAGGGAATCCTGCATTGCTCAATGTAGATGCGTTTTTTCAAGCACTCGGACTGCTTTATGATGAACCTAATTCTGTGGATCAGGCAGAAAAAATCTTGCTGTCTCTGTGTCAGGGTCAGGAAGCAGCAGAAATTTACTGCCAGAAATTTAGAAAGTGGTCTGTGCTTACAAAATGGAATGAGGATGTTCTGGCAGCTATTTTCAGAAAAGGTCTTTCTGAAGCCCTTAAGGATGTTATGGTGGGGTTCTCCACACCTGCAGGTTTGAACGAATCAATGTCTCTGGCCATTCAGATTGATCGGCGCTTGCGTGAGCGTAAGGTGGTGCACCATATGGCGGTGTCCTCTGGGCAGAGTCCTGAGCCTATGCAATGTGATAGGACTTTGACTAGAGCAGAACGGCAAGAATTCAGACGTCAGAATGGGCTGTGTTTTTACTGTGGTGATTCTGCTCATGCTATTTCTGATTGTCCTAAGCGTACTAAAAAGGTCGCTAGGTCTGTTGCCATTAGTACTATACAGCCTAAATTTCTCTTGTCTGTTACTCTGATTTGCTCACTGTTGTCCTTTTCTGTAATGGCATTTGTGGATTCTGGTGCTGCCCTGAACTTAATGGACTTAGACTTTGCCAGGTGCTGTGGTTTTTCCTTGGAGCCTTTGCAGAGCCCAATTCCCTTGAGGGAGATTGATGCTACGCCATTGGCCAAGAATAAACCTCAGTACTGGACACATTTGACCATGTACATGGCTCCAGCACATCAGGAAAATATTCGCTTTTTGGTGTTGCATAATTTGCATGATGTTGTTGTGCTGGGTTTTCCATGGTTACAGGTACATAATCCGGTGCTGGATTGGAAATCTATGTCTGTGACTAGTTGGGGTTGCCAAGGGATACATAGTGATATTCCTGTGATGTCAATCTCCTCTTCCCCTTCTTCTGAAGTTCCTGAGTTTTTGTCGGATTTCCAGGATATATTTGATGAGCCTAAGTCTAGTTCCCTGCCTCCTCATAGGGACTGTGATTTTGCTATTAATTTGATTCCTGGCTGTAAGTTCCCTAAGGGGCGACTTTTCAATCTGTCAGTGCCAGAGCATGCCGCTATGCGGAGTTATGTAAAGGAGTCCTTAGAGAAGGGGCATATTCGCCCGTCTTCGTCACCGTTGGGAGCGGGGTTCTTTTTTGTTGCCAAGAAGGATGGCTCCTTGAGGCCCTGTATAGATTATCGCCTTCTCAATAAGATCACGGATAAATTCCAGTACCCTTTACCTTTACTTTCAGATTTGTTTGCTCGGATTAAAGGGGCTAGCTGGTTTACCAAGATCGATCTTAGAGGGGCGTATAATCTTGTTTGTTTTAAACAGGGTGATGAATGGAAAACAGCATTTAATACACCCGAAGGCCATTTTGAATATCTGGTGATGCCATTCGGGCTTTCTAATGCTCCATCTGTGCTTCAGTCCTTTATGCATGACATCTTCCGAAAGTACCTGGAAAAATTCATGATTGTATATTTGGATGATATTTTGGTCTTTTCGGACGATTGGGAGTCTCATGTGAAGCAGGTCAGGATGGTATTCCAGGTCCTTTGTGCTAATGCGTTGTTTGTGAAGGGGTCTAAATGTCTCTTTGGAGTTCAGAAGGTTTCCTTTTTGGGCTTCATTTTTTCCCCTTCTACTATCGAGATGGACCCTGTTAAAGTTCAGGCCATTTATGACTGGACTCAACCTACTTCTGTGAAGAGTCTTCAGAAGTTCCTGGGTTTTGCTAATTTTTACCGTCGCTTCATCACTAATTTTTCTAGTGTGGTTAAGCCTTTGACCGATCTGACGAAGAAAGGCGCTGATGTGGTTAATTGGTCCCCTGCGGCCGTTGAGGCCTTTCAGGAGCTGAAACGTCGTTTTACTTCGGCCCCTGTGTTGCGTCAGCCAGATGTTTCACTCCCTTTCCAGGTCGAGGTTGATGCTTCTGAGATTGGGGCAGGGGCTGTTTTGTCTCAGAGAAGTTCTGATGGCTCTTTGATGAAGCCATGTGCTTTCTTTTCTAGAAAGTTTTCGCCTGCTGAGCGTAATTATAATGTCGGAAATCGGGAGTTGTTGGCTATGAAGTGGGCATTTGAGGAGTGGCGTCATTGGCTAGAGGGAGCCAAACATCGCGTGGTGGTCTTGACGGATCACAAGAATTTGACTTATCTCGAGTCTGCCAAGCGGTTGAATCCTAGACAGGCTCGATGGTCGTTGTTTTTCTCCCATTTCGATTTTGTGGTCTTTTACCTTCCGGGATCTAAGATTGTGAAGGCTGATGCCCTTTCTAGGAGTTTTTTGCCTGATTCTCCGGGAGTCCCTGAGCCGGCTGGTATTCTCAAAGAGGGGGTGATTTTGTCTGCCATCTCCCCTGATTTGCGGCGGGTGCTGCAGGAGTTTTAGGCTGATAGACCTGACCACTGTCCAGTGGGGAGACTGTTTGTCCCTGATAGATGGACTAGTAAAGTTATTTCTGAGGTTCATTGTTCAGTATTGGCTGGTCATCCTGGGATTTTTGGTACCAGAGATTTGGTTGCTAGATCCTTTTGGTGGCCTTCCTTGTCACGGGATGTGCGTTCTTTTGTGCAGTCCTGTGGGACTTGTGCTCGGGCCAAGCCTTGCTGTTCTCGTGCCAGTGGGTTGCTTTTGCCATTGCCTGTCCCGAAGAGGCCCTGGACGCATATTTCCATGGATTTTATTTCTGATCTTCCTGTCTCTCAAAGGATGCCCGTCATCTGGGTGGTTTGTGATCGGTTTTCTAAAATGGTCCATTTGGTACCCTTGCCTAAATTGCCTTCTTCCTCTGATTTGGTTCCATTATTTTTTCAGCATGTGGTTCTTTTGCATGGCATTCCGGAGAACATTGTGTCTGACAGAGGTTCCCAGTTTGTTTCTAGGTTTTGGCGGTCCTTTTGTGCTAAGATGGGCATTGATTTGTCTTTTTCTTCAGCGTTCCATCCTCAGACAAATGGCCAAACCGAACGAACCAATCAGACCTTGGAAACCTATCTGAGATGCTTTGTTTCCGCTGATCAGGATGATTGGGTGACCTTCTTGCCATTGGCCGAGTTCGCCCTTAATAATCGGGCTAGTTCGGTCACTTTGGTTTCGCCTTTTTTTTTTGTAATTCTGGTTTTCATCCTCGTTTTTCTTCAGGGCAGGTTGAGCCTTCTGACTGTCCTGGTGTGGATTCTGTGGTGGACAGGTTGCAGCAAATTTGGACTCACGTGGTGGACAACTTGACGTTGTCTCAGGAGAGGGCGCAGCGCTTTGCTAACCGCCGTCGCTGTGTTGGTCCCCGACTTCGTGTTGGGGATTTGGTTTGGTTATCTTCTCGTTATGTTCCTATGAAGGTTTCTTCTCCTAAGTTCAAGCCTCGCTTCATTGGTCCTTATAAGATTTCTGAAATTATCAATCCTGTGTCGTTACGTTTGACTCTTCCAGCTTCTTTTTCCATCCATAATATGTTCCATAGGTCGTTGTTGCGGAGATATGTGGCGCCTATGGTTCCTTCCGTTGATCCTCCTGCTCCGGTGTTGGTTGAGGGGGAGTTGGAGTATGTGGTTGAGAAGATTTTGGATTCTCGTATTTCGAGACGGAAGCTTCAGTACCTAGTTAAATGGAAGGGTTATGGTTCAGGAGGATAATTCCTGGTTGTTGCCTCCGATGTCCATGCTGCCGATTTGGTTCGTACCTTTCATTTGGCTCGTCCTGATCGGCCTGGGGGCTCTGGTGAGGGTTCGGTGACCCCTCCTCAAGGGGGGGTACTGTTGTGAATTCCGTTCTCGGGCTCCCTCCTGTGGTCATGAATGGTACTTTGGTGAGTTCTGTTCTTGGACACCCTCTGGTGGCTTTGAGTGGAACTGCTGATCTTTGAGGTTGGCTTTCTCAGCTGCCCTCGTTTATTCCTTATGCTGGCTTCCTATTTAACTCTGCTCAGATAGTTAGTTCATGCCACCTGTCAATGTCTCAGTACTGGTTCAGATCTCTCTTGGATTTCTCAGATGACCTGTCTACTCCAGCAGAAGCTAAGTCCCTGCTAGTTCATTTGCTGTTCATTGGTTTTTGAATATATTTCTCAGTACATGCTATGTTTCTTGTCCAGCTTCCTATAATGATATTTCCTTGCTATCTGGAAGCTCTGGGGTGCAGAGTTGCACCTCCACACCGTGAGTTGGTGTGGAGGTCCTTTTGCACACTCTGCGTGGTTTTTTGTAGTTTTTATTACTGACCGCATAGTTCCCTTTCCTATCTTCTGTCTATTTAGAAAAGATTTGGCCTCCTTTGCTAAAATCTGTTTCATTCCTGTGTTTGTCACTTCCCTCTTAACTCACAGTCAATATTTGTTGGGGGCTACCTTTACTTTGGGGAATTTCTCTGAGGCAAGGTAGGCTGCTATTTCTATCTTTAGGGGTAGTTAGCTCTTAGGCTGTGAAGAGGCGTCTAGGGAGAGTTAGGCACGCTCCACGGCTATTTCTAGTGTGTGTGATAGGATTAGGGATTGCGGTCAGTAGAGTTACCACCTCCTCAGAGCTTGTCCCAGGTTTTACGTTTTACCCATTAGGTCATTCCGGGTGCTCCTAACCACCAGGTCCATAACAGCCAGCCTGGTCCAAAGGGTGTCGCTGGTCTTGGTCCGGCACCTCCCATCTTCTTATGATCACCGCCCTCTTGCTTGCTTCTTGTGGATGAAGTGACACTGCATAATCCACACAGGTAGCCAGCATTGTGCTCCTACACAGGTGTACTTCTCTGCCTTGTTGAGGGCAGAGTAAAGTACTGCAGTGAGCAGGTGCTGGGGCTCTTTGACCTTTTCTGGCACCTGCTTCACTTCAGTACTTTGCATCATCCACAAGAAGCAAGCAGGAAGGCAATGATCAAAAGAAGATGGGATGCGCCGGAACAAGAACAGCAACACCCATTGGATCAGACCACCGCCCAGGTGAGTATAATAAAACTTAATTTGCAGTTTTTCCATGTCGGTGTTGGGCCAGATATACAGCTTTATAGAATGCTATATTTAAGCCCTGAAAGGTGATGGCCGTAACTTATATCTGCCAAAACTGCTGACAGGTTCCCTTTAACATCTGAGCCTTGCTGTGCACCTAAACAGTAGTTTTCTTCCACATTTGGGGTATCAGCATACTCAGAAGAAATTGCACAACAAATTGTATGGTGCACTTTTTCCTGTTACCCATGTGAAAATGAAAAAGTCAGTCACAGTTCGATTAATCATTGCATTTCCACTAATGCTTTTTGGTTGATTTAGCTAGTATTGTGCTGCTGTATGATGAGCAGTGGAGGCTGGAGGAGGAGTTTGATGAGGGAAGGTGATGTGTCTAGGTCAGATGATCATGTGGAGAGGTTACAGCAGCAACGTATGCTTTTTTTCTCTTTACCTTAACTGTATGTGTTGATTCCGGCAACCAATAAGGGCACAGAAGCCATCTACAACTTCATAACACAAGGTCTTCTGTGATTGGTTGCTGAAGTCACATGTCCCTGACCATATCTAAAAAGTGAACTTCTTGTTTTGCTGGCATTATTTGATCAGTGTCAAAGTACAGGTAGGTCGCTCCTGCGCTAGTGCTGCTGCTGAAAGAGAACTTATCCTGTGTGAAATTGATCTTCCAGAATCAAAGTAGATTGAGCAAAAAATATGTGGCAATCTCTGGAAGTCACAATAGCTACTACAAATCGTTTGTGCTAACACTGTGTTTCAGTGACAAATCAGAAGGCCAGATTTCCACTTAAAAATTGCTAGGCCTAATATAGTGGTGCAGCCATGAGGCCCAATTAGCTAATCAAAATTGTTTGGGCTAAAACTGTGTTTCAGTGGAAAATCATAAGGTCAGATTTTCACTTAAAAATTGTTAGGCATAATTTAATGGTGCAGCCACTAGGCGCAATTAGCTACTCCAAATAGTTTTTGCGAAAACTGTGTTTTAGTGGCAAAATCAGAAGGCTATATTTCCACTTAAAATTGTTAGGCATAACAGTGTTGTTCAGGCACACTATCTAAGAAAATAAACTGTAATTGTCCATTTAGTGACAAGTGACTGACAGCTGTGGGTCAAAGGTTGTGAAAATATGCTATCCATTCTGACAAGCAGTGGACTCCGCATCTTTTATTGGATACTCTCACCCTAAAGTACGGATCTCCCTCTATCTGACTAGATGGACACATAACTCTGAGAATTCAGATTACGCGGTTACAGATTTATTACTGACGTACAGTATTTCTATCGACTACGTCAGTGCTAAACTGATGAAGGTCCCTGTCGACTGAAATGTTTATTGGTACTACAAATAAATTAAGTGCATCATATACTTAAAGGGAACCTGTCACCTCAAATTGGCGGGATATGTAAATGTCTTCTTTCCTGTCCGATGGGCGGCGTTTTGTCTTCATTTCTCCACCCCATCTGTCCATGTTGTCTGCAATATGTTCGAGAATTAGAGTACTTGTCCTCCATAGTTTGCGCGTGCACAATGCAATCTTCGCTAACGCATGCGTAGTATGCTTTGCCCAACTGGGGCAAAGCCGGTTTCGCATTACTGCGCATGCGCCCATGCACTATGTCCAAGAACACAGCAAAATACTTCTGGGATATAGTGCGCGGGCGCATGTGCAGTAATGCTTTTCAGCTTTGCCCGCAGCTGGGCAAAGCATACAGCGCATGCGCGAGCGAAGATTGCATTGCACACGTGCAAACTATGGAGGACAAGTACTCTAATTCTCGAACATATTGCGGACAACAGGGACGGATGGGATGGAGAAATGAAGACGAAACGCCGCCCATCGGACCGGAAAAAAGGCATTTGCATATCCCACCAATTTGAGGTGACATGTTCCCTTTAAGTTGAGTGCCAGGTTCTTCTTATCTATATGTATGGTGTGGGAACCTACCTGTACACCCCCTTCAGTAGTGCTCACGTCTTGTCTTGTAAGGTTGTGAAGCAGCAGGATACAAGAGGGGAAGGCTGCTTACTGCATGAGTGGGAAAAAAGTGAGACTTGGCGTTTAACGTGTATGTTAGTTAGGTGTTAATGTGAATGAAAGTTCAACTGAACAAACACCATCTCATCTAAAGACCAGTGACAACATCTGTTACTGGCCTGCCTACTGGACTCCTTTTCTTTGACAGTCGCACAGCGGTACGTTTTGTAGATGAGGCTCAGAAAGAGCTACATCAAGTGGCCTCTCCTCCTCCTCTTCCTCCACCTTAACATCACACACAGTACAATTCTCAGAGGTGGCATCCCAATTACTCTTGTTTCCCCCCGCATCAAATATTTCCAAATGCCCAACTGACTGTGGGGAATCTCAGATGGGTCATTCTGAAGAGCTGTTCACACATTGTATTCCATGGACATCAAAGGTCTACTCCAACGAATAACAGAATCCAAAGGAGGAAAGCATCTTCACCGATGCCCAAACTTTTTTCATGCTGGATCCGATGCCAAACAAAGTTAGGTCCAAGCAGAATCTAGACCCTCGTCAACAGACATTAAACACCAAAGGTGGAGGTGATCCTGATGAGGCTCAAATACCAGATGTGCAAGCGGACTGTATTGTGGCATCAGGGCTTCAAGAGGAGGAGGGTGACTCTCATGGTGAAGATTGTGAGAAAAGAGAGGATGACGATGAGATTGTAGATCCCACTTGGTGTGAACCCAGAGGTACACTGCTGAGTAGCTCAGCATAGGAAATAGAGGAATGAGGAACATGAGGAGGTTACGTTGCAGCTTCTCACATAGACATGAAGTGATGCAACTACGACAAGCATTGCATGCGCAGCCCCAACTATGGCTGTGGCCAGCACCAGTCATGAGTGTGCAGTTCGCAGTGGGTTGACTAGCCTGGGTGTTTTTTGGGACTGCAAAGGATGATTCAAGATCAACACATGTTATCTGTCAAATTCATAAAAAAATCTCTATTGAGACAAAAATTGCAATAATTTGACAACATGCATGACCAACGTGCCTTAGTGTGGGAATCTAACAACGCTAAAATGCGGACTAGCAGGCCTCACCAACCACCCGCCTTCCCATCAACCCCATTTGCTGCTTCTTCCTTTTCCATCACTATTCCAAGTGTTCACACACAGGTCTCCAGCAGCAGAATCTACTAGAGCTTATGTGCCATTGTGACAAGTTCTACTGTGGGTCAATTATTTAATCAGCTACCTGTGTTATTATTCTTACATTTTTCTATCAATAGTAGCCTATAAAACTGATGTTTGTGCCATCTGGGTGTGGTTGAAATAAAAGAGTGAGGTCTCCCAGCTAAGAAGGCCTACACTGCTCCCTTAACCACCAGGCCCTCATTAAAACTTCAAATCTAAGCTGTAAATGCTGAGCTAGACCAAGATACTGTCATGATCCAGTTCGGGGTTTGTTTTCTGCTATGCTCTCTCTGGACTGGTTATGTGGGGGTTAATCCCCTCGGCCTCGTTTTGGAGCTGGCTGGGCATATTAAGTCCTCTGCAGTCTGCTGGCCAGTGTCAGCGATGGTTCATGCTTCCAGGCTAGAGCAGCTGACGTGTATACCTGGGTGATCCTTCTGCCACTGACTTCCCATATTTATGTGAGACCCGTTCCCTATCAGTGACGTAGTGTTTGTCTGGTGGTTTCCTTACAGTGTATGACTTGGCCTGATCTCTGAACCCCGCCTCTTGCTTTCTGTCTCAGATACCTTATTCCCCAACCGGCTTTGATTTCTGACTTCATCTTACATTTCACATTTTGGATACCGCACTCCCGTTTGGCTCTGACTTCTGGCTTGTCTCTGACTTTATGCATGCTTGTACCTCTGCTCCTGACAGTTTCTGACTCTGCTCATCTGATGACTCTTTCGGTACCTGTGACACCTGTGTGGCTACCCAGTGTTGCTATGCTGTTAGTGTGCAATCTCTTTTCCCTCACCAGCACCCCCTGGTGGAGGTTGCACTAAACTGCACTGCAGCCACATCACAGATACCTCATGCATGGTCAATGGCTGATTGCTCCTGTTCCATTTGCAAATTTCTACTGTGGTTATCTATGTGTTTGGTTTTGACTCCCATTAAAAATAATGGGGTTCATGTACATTTGGTGAACTGTTCAGTGAATGGAGGTCCGTTCGAATCCGAACTGAACCTTGAAAGGTTTGCTCATATCCATTCAAGAATAAAGGGATCCTCACACATTTTTGTTAAATTATTTTAAAAACTAATAAAAAAATAAAAAAAACAGATTAGGGTCCCCCATTTTGATAACCAGTCAAGCTAAAGCAGACAGCCAGGGACTGGTATTCTCAGGCTGGGAAGGGGAAATGGATATTGTTCCCCCCAGCCTAAAAATAGCAGCCCGCATATGCCCCAGAAAAAGCGCAACTATTAGATGCACCAATTCTGGCGCTGTGCTCTGCTCTTCCCACTTGCCCTGTATCGGTGGCAAGTGGGGTTCATATTTGTGGGGTTAATGTCACCATTGTATTGTCTGGGCACATCAAGCCCATGGTTCAGTAATGAAGAGGCGCCTAATAAGACAGTTATCCATTACTAACCCAATAGTCAGATTGTAAATATTCACACAACCAGAATAAAGGCCTTTATTTGAAATAAAAAACCACACCTTTACTTTGTTATTTAAAAATAACAAACACACTTAATACCCATTACATTGAAGCCCTGGTCTCTTGTAAAAAAATAAAAATAAAAAACAACCATATCTATCACCTGTCCTACATCGTAATCAATGTCTGGGATAAACAGCTTTCAACCTGGATGGTGCAAAAATGTGAACGTCCAGGTTGAAAACCATGGGAGAATGACCATCTGCGTGTGCAGCGTCAGTGATTAGCAGTGATTTCATCGAGGTTACCACAGATCACTGAGGTTGCATTCCCCGCCACGCCATTAAACTGCACTGAGATCACCGCTAGCACAGTTAGAAAAAGTCTCACAGTGCAGGGCTGAGTTCAGTGAGTTCACCGCAGATCAGAGGCCTGGATTGGAAAGCAGCCTCAGTGACCTGTGATCACCTCAATGATGTCACCGATAGTCACAGAAGCTGTATTCACAGCAGCTAATTCTAACCTGGTTTTCAGCTTTGACAGTCACATCTTGGCACCATCCAGGTAGAAAACTATTTATCACAGACATGGATTACAGAGTGGGACAAAAAGTCGGACAGGTGAGGTATATTGTTGTTTTATATATTTGTTTTTTTTACAGAAGACCATGGCTCCAATGGAATTGGACTATTCTTTTGTTAGAAATGTAACACTTGAAACCTTCTCCGAGACCCATTTTAATTCTCATTTTTTCTGTAGTTAAAAACTTCATAGTGACCTATTGGAATAAAAAATATTTCACCCAAATTACCATAAATTTTATGAATGCAAACATGCTATTAGAAACAGCATGTATGAAAAGCATAGGAGAAAATGGGAAATTTGGACCTTTTTTTTTCTATGAGAGTAGTGTTTAAAATGGTACTGAGTTATTTTAGTTGTGAATGTTAACCTTCTGCATTAGTGCTTTGTTTTACTGTTTTTATAATGAATGTTTATTCAATGCTATTCTATTGTTTATCTGTTTTATTTGTATTCTTTGTGTCAAACTTTAGACTTGTTATATAATCTGAATTCTCCTTTCTTTCCTTTCCCTCCCTTGAATCTACCCTACCTTACTCCCCCCTTTAATAAACTCTCTTTATTTTTTTCCTTATCTTCTTTCCGCTCTCTTTCCTTCCCAATGCATATGTTTAAATTTAATAAAAAACATTGAAACATAAGCAATATGTAAGTTGTAATATTAAAGGGCAATTTCAAATCACAAAAACAGGGTTTGGGAATATATAGGAATCTACTACATCTAGCGATCCTCCTCTAATAACTGTATATGGTTGAAAATGATGCACAACAGAGCAAATGGTGACTGCATCTGCACCATTATAGTCAATGGCCCCATCGGCACATATGCCATAATTCCATTTTGTGGTGGATTTGGACGTAAGTCCCGCCAGGGTCACCAAATGTGGGAAAGAAGGCAGTGTGAAAGCGCCCTATGAGGCTACAGGAATGTGACTATCATTTAGGGCTGAAAGATGTAACATATCCCACTTACAGGTAACTCATTCTCTGAATGTATTTACCTCTATTTCTATTGTAATCCCTTCACCCCTCAAACTTGCTTTCACCTTTATGACCAGGCCAAATATTACAATTCTTACCAATGTCATTTTATGAGGTAATAACTCTGAAATGCTTCAACGGATCCCACTAATTTTGAGGTATTTTTTGTGACATAATAATTCATAATAGTGGTAAAATTTATTCAATATGACTTCCATTTATTTGTGAAAAAAATCAGAAATTTGGTGAAAATGTTGAAAATTTTGCAATTTTCAAACTTTCAATTTTTTGCCCTTAAACCAGATAGTTATGTCATACGAAATGGTTAAAAAAAAACATTTACCACATTTCTACTTTACATTAGTACAATTTTTGAAACATACTTTTTTTTTTGGAAATTAGAAGGCTTTGACCAGCGGTTTCTCATTTTTCCAACAAAATGTAAAAAAACATCTTTTTTAGAGACCACATCACATTAGACATTACTTTGAGGGGTCTGTATGACAGAAAAAACCCAAAAGTGACACCATTCTGAAAACTGCACCCCTTAAGGTGCCCAAAACCACATTCAAGAATTTTATTAACCCTTCAGGTACTTCACAAAAACTGAAGCATTTTGGAAGGAAAAAATGTACTTTTAACTTTTTTTCCACTTTAGACCCATTTTTTATTTTTACAAGGATAACAAGAGTAAATTGACCAAAAAAATTGTTGCCAATTTTACTTGAGCACAATGATACATTATATGTGGGAAAATCTACTGTTTAGGAGCACGGCAGGGCTTGGAAGTGAAAGAGCACCATTTGACTTTTTGAACACAAAATTGGGTGGAATTGAGAGCAAATGCCATATCACAATTAGAGAGCCCATGATGTGCCTAAACAGTGGAAAACACAAGCAAGTAACCCTATTATGAAACTAGTCCCTTCAAGGAACTTGTCTAGATGTCTGGTGAGCACTTTTAACCCCCAGGTGCTTCACAGAAATTTATAATCTTGAGCTGTGAAAATAAAAAATATTTTTTTCCATAAAAATGTTCTTTTAGCGCTTAATTTTTATTTTAATACGTGTAACAGGAGAAAGGAGATTCCAAACTTTGTTGGGAAATTTCTACTGAGTACGTCGATACCCCATATGTGGAAGAAATCTATTGTTTGAGCTCACGGGAGGGCTCGGAAGGCGAGGAGCATCATTTGACTTTTGGAATGCAAAATTGGTTGGATTAGAGAGCGGACACCATTTTGCGTTTTCAGAGGCCCTGATGTGCCTAAAAAGTGGAAACCTCACACAGGTGATTGCATTTTAGGAACTAGATCCCCCAATAATTTATCTATATGTGTGTTGAGCACCTTAAACCACCAGGTGCTTCACAGAAATTTACTGTATATACTCCAGTATAAGCCAAGATTTTCAGCCCATTTTTTTAGGCTGAAAGTGCCCCTCTCGTCTTATACTTGAGTCATTGTCCCAGGGGGGTCGGTGGGGGAGTGGCAGCTGTTAAATCATACTCATCTGCTCCCGGCGCATCTCTGCATGTCCCTGCTTCTCCAGCACCGCAGCTCTTCCTGTGTTCAGCGGTCACATGGTACCGCTCTTTAAAGTAATGAATATGGACACCACTCCACTCCCATAGGGGTGGAGCGCATATTCAATACTTTAATGAGTGGTATAAGTGACCGCTGAACACAGGAACAAGCTGCCGGCATCAGAGACCATCGCATCGGAGAAGCTGCCAGGGCCCGCCAGGAGGATGAGTATAACGGGGAGGGTGAGCATTGCAATATTCACCTGTCCCTGTTCCACCACTGCACACCGCTCCGTCTTCCACGTCCTCTGGCTGTGATATTCAGGTCAGAGGGCACGATGACGTGTTTAGTGTGAGCGCCACCCTCTCCCTTAACAGTCACTGCAGAGAGATGGAAGATGGAGCGGCGCGCAGTGGTGGAACGGGGACAGGTGAATTTCGCAAGTGTTGGTGTCCCCGCCTGCTCAGGACAAGTGGTGAGTATGTCTTTTTTTTTATTGCAGCAGGAGCATATGGGGCAAATGTTTCTATGGAGCATCCTATGGGGCCATAATCAACCTTTATGCAGCATTACATGTGGCACATTTTCTTTGGAGCATCTTAGGGGGCCATAATCAACCTTGATGCAGCATTATTTGGGGCATATTTTTGTATGGAGCATCTTATGGGGCCCATCATGAACTTTATGCAGAATTATATGGGGATCCTGATTCAATATGGATATTCCAAAACTCTTAACATACTGATGTCTCAATAAATTTTACATTTATTGGTATCTATTTTTATTTTTGAAATTTACCAGTAGCTGCTGCATTTCCCACCCTAGGCTTATACTCAAGTCATTAAGTTTTCCCAGTTTTTTGTGGCAAAAATAGGGGTCTCGGCACATACTTGGGTCGGTTTATACTCGAGTATATACAGTATATCGTTGAGCTGTAAAAATGAAAAGTCACATTTTTTCCACAAAAAATGTTGTTTTAGCCACATTTTTTATTCTCACAAGAGTAACAGGAAAAAATAGACCCAAAAATTCATTAGGAAATTTCTCCTGAGTACTCTGATACCATACATGTAGGAGAAAACTACTGTTTGAGCACACGGCATGAGGGGAAAGGGAAGGAGTGACGTTTTGGAATGCGGACTTTGATGGAATGGTCTTTGGGCGTCATATCACATTTGTAGAGCCCCTGATGTGCCAAAACAGTGGAAACCTCCCATAGGTGACTATGTATTGAAATTTATCTAGTGTTTCCTAGTATGTGAATTTTATAATGTAACAGCATACGTATTGTAGAGTTCATCAGGTTGGCATACGTGCGTTGTTTAGTGTACAACAGGTTGGCATACGTGAGTTGTGTAGAGTGCGTCAGGTTGGCATGCGTTAATTCTATGGAGTGCATCAGGTTGGCATATGTGAGTTGTTTAGTGAGCATCAGGTTGACATATGTGAGTTGTGTAGAGTGCTTCAGGTTGGCATACATGACTTGTGTAGTGAACATCAGACTGGCATATGTGGGTTGGATAGTGTATGTCAGGTTGGCATATGTGAGTTGTGTAAGTCAGATATGAATTTAGTAATCCATGGATGCGTGGTACATTTTTAAACATTCTTTTATAAACAAGCAAGGTTTGTCGGGGCAGGTGTCACATTGATAAGTGGTGTCCTTGCATATCCCCCTTCTGTAACACACTTGGCACCTTTTTTTGACTTTCCCTTAATTGTGGTTTGAGGGACCTCACTTTAAGTTCCAGAAGTAGTGGCACTGGCTTTCTGATCTCCAAAGATTAAGGTCTCGACTACTACCTCCCGAAACTGAAGGTACATTCTTGTTTGATCCGCACATCTTGAGAGCACTTAAGCGTTGTACGCTGCCATCTGTACGATGTGCATGGTCAGCTTCTTGTATCATACCTTGGCTTTTCTCATGGGACTGAATAGCTGGAGGACTTGATCAGAGAGATCAACTCCCCCATGCTCTTGATGTATCCCAGAACACAGTCTGGTTTGGTGAACTGTGTAGAAGTACCTTGTACAGTGATGCGGGTGCTGCCATCACCATGTATAGTGGTAAGAAAAGGACACCCATCTTGTGTTTGTACTTGACCCCCAGCATGATATCACTAAATTGGCCTCTGCTCTCACCCAGCTGCCCAATTAGCATATTAGGGAGGCCTCTCAGATTTTTTCAGACAGTACTGCAGGCTACAATAGATCACGCAGAAAGGGACTTGAAGAGTGCGATGCTGGTTTAAAAGTTTGTTAGAATCTGCTAAGTTTGTTACTATCTGCCATTTTCTTGTGGAGTTCTGACTGTGGTTCTTTTTCCTCTCTTGCTGGGTTTGTCTTGGGTCAGGCGTTTGTTTCACTCTTTATTAACCAGCACCTGCCTCCCAGTCCTTGCTGGACAGCAGTGTTTATCTGCTTAAGCTCTAGCTTGGTGCTTTGCTTTGTGTCCTGTGTGTGTTATTTGTGCAGTGCTGGTACCTCTGGTTCTGCTAGACTTAGTTTCTGTTTGCTATTGGTTTCTGCAGCCTTCTCTTTGTTTTCTATTAGGAGGTGACCCGTTTTTGTACCCAGTCCTTAGTCCTTTTAGGGAACCCCTTCCCCTTATCTATAGTTCTTCACTTGAGATTAACCTAGGATTGTCGGTGGGTCTATTCGCAAGGAATGGGTCACCCAATCCATCATTGGGCTTCTGCCTAGTCATAGTGCAGAGTCAGTTTTCCCCCTTCTACCTTAGTCCTGTGTTGCAAATCCGTAACAAAGTTATCTACATAGAGACCTTTATCCAGCAGTAGGTGCACCAAATCCCACACAATTTTTCCATTCACTCATAGGACAGGGGACATTATGGGGGTTCAATCTGGCTGTCCTTCCCATTATAAACTCTAAAATTGTGGGTGTACCCTGATGTACTCTCAAACTATATGACACTAACTCTATATGTACAAATTCAGTAAAAAATGCAGCAGTATTCGCTGATTGCTACAGCATTTTTACTGTCCCTAATCTAGTCCTATATGGGGCAAGGAAGAAAAGGCTACCTGAATATTAGTGCACATTCACAAAATTCATGATGTATAAAAGAATGATTTTATTGGACATCTAACACAAGACAAACTACATCTAAAAAACAATTAAAAATACATAAGGAAATGGTTCCCCAGACCATGGCGTCTGACAGTGCATAAATACATATTATGCAAGAATATGTCAATATCACAATATGCAAAAATAATTGTGAGTCACAGTATAGTAAAAAATTATTATACCTCTGCAAACACCACCGATAGAAGCATATGTCCATGTAATAATAATAATAATAATCTTTATTTTTATATAGCGCTAACATATTACGCAGCGCTTTACAGTTTGTAATAGATAACGATAATTAGTCTTGCGGCATAGATAATGTGAACCAGCCCATGCAGATAATGCTCCTGGTAGGGTAGATGTATCAAGAGGAGCAGTTATACAAGACTGCACCTGAACATGATAAATATAATGTATGCTTGAACTAGTAGCAGGATAAATATAGAAGATGTGAATGATCAACAGAGAAGATGCCAAAGGGGCATGAACCTGTAGATGCGCCCTGAGGGGCTTATAAAAATATACCTGCGTAAGCATGGTGTACGTCGGTGAAGCAACGATTTGCCACAAGACTGTAGGACTGTGCTGAAGTAGGGATAGCAATGAAATAAGAGCCCCATAGAAGGTCTGGGAAAAACCCAGCACCTCACTGACTTTACTTATCGTTCTGAATTGTGGTGCACCCGACTCTATATTGTTTTAATCTAGTCCTATAAACTAATCTAATTTTTTTACTCTTTAGCACACCACAAAAAACAACAACCGGAGAATGATCAGAGATGTTCATCACCTAACAGAGCTTGATGGCTGTAGGATGCATGCATGGATGCTCTGATGTTAACCTAAATTAAACTAAATTCAGTAAAAAATAGAGTAGTGGCCGCTTATTATTACAGTATATTTTTACTGTTCCTATCCTGAACTATTTAAAATTATTCTTTTTATTCTTTTTTATGCCAAAAAAAACAACTGGAGGCTAATTAATGATACATGCCATCGACCAGTACTCGACGGCTGTAGGACGTACAGAAGTGGTTCAAAAAAGGGATGAAAGAACAGACATGAAAAAAAAGGTCTTTACGAAAAGTGAGCAATGTTGCCAATCAGTGATATGCGCCTGATCAGTGGTTTGGCGGCTGTAGGATGCACACATGGAAGTGATGCAAAAGGAAGGGAGATAGACAGGGACAAAAAAGTTCTGGAAAACAGCAAGCATGAACGTTGTGTCACTGATCAGTACTCAGTGGCTGCAGGATGCACAAACAAAAAAAAGGTGCTAAAAATCAAACGATCAATTACTAATTATTGTTCGACCGCAAAAATGGGGGTGGGGATGGGGTTAGGGAGAGGGGTAGATGGGGGAAAGGAGAAGAGAGGAAATTGGGATGGATTGCAAAAGATCAGGGATCAGGAATGGATCACTGAAGTATCAGGAATGCCTTCTTTCTTCAACAGCAGTAGCACCAGTTGAAGTGATTGGCACACACTTCAAAAAGTCTGCTGTACCACAAGGCCCAGCACAGCACCGCAGAACAGTGGTATGACCTCCCTGCACACATTCAAAGCTAGAATGAGGAAGTGCAGGGCGGTAATACTGATGTCAGATCGCCTCTGTGCACTTTGTTTGATGCGATCAACTTACAGTACCAATCATAGGCTGGACATCAGTGTTTCAGGCAATTTAGTGATTTAGTGATTAGCTGTTCATAACTGAACAGTCAACCACAGCGATTGTAGCTGTCCCCCCTGGGACGATAGTTCCTAGTGCCCTGATGTGAGAATCAGTAGCCACCTTAATGCGACCACAGCTACTGCGGCCGCGGTACCACATTTAAACTTATGATGTATTCGTATGTCCAAAGTTGGTAAGTACCTACCAGCCTGGGTGTACGGATATGTCCAAAGTTGTAAAAGAGCTCAGTCAGTTTGGATCAGCAATGCTTTTATAGATTTTTCCTATTTTTTTGTTTGCTTTGCCATATTATTTCCTAGAAAGGATACTATGCTTATTTATTTTTTACATAATTGCTCACTGATTTTCAGATGTTCTTACCTATGTAGCGGTCTAATTTATAATTTTGAGCTAGAAAAAAAATAGATACATACTAATATGATTTCCAGCTGGAAATCTACAGCTTTGCCCATCCCAGAATTGAATCAGAGATGAATAATTGTAAAAAAAACTGTGCAAAGAGATCTTCTTAGCAGTGGGTATAGATTACATTTTATTAATTTATCTGCAAGCCATAAGCAAATCTGAAACGTACATTTACTGCAGGATCAGTAGACGTTTGGTTTTATATGTTGCATGATTTAATTGCACAATTTTAGAGGTAACCAGGATTATCAACTGTCTTTGTCCTAAAAGGTATATTTAGTTATTTCGAATGGGCTCTAGAGTGCTTGTGACACTCTCTTATAAAGTAAATCTCATGTTGTTTAACAAATAAATGTATTCTTAAAAATAATTTTTTGGTGAATGAGAACAAACTACACACGTGGTCAAAATTGTTGGTACCCATCCTATAATGACAGAAAAACCCACAATGGTAACGGAAATAACTTGAATCTGACTAAAATTATAATAAATGAAAAATCTATGAAAATGAACAAATGAAAGTCAGACATTGCTTTTCAACCATGCTTCCACAGAATTAAAAAAAAAATACACTCATGAAATAGGCCTGGACTGAAATGATGGTACCCTTAGCTTAATATTTTGTTGCACAGCTTTTTGAGGCAATCACTGCAATCAAACAATTCCTGTAACTTTCAATGAGACTTCTGCACCTCTCGACAGTTATTTTGTCCCACCCCTCAAGAGCAAACTGCTCCAGTTGTCTCGTGCTTGAAGGTTGCCTTTTCCATACGACATGTTTCAGCTCTTTCCTAAGATGCTCAATAGGATTTAGGTCAGGGCTCATAGAAGGCCACTTCAGAATAGTCCAATGTTTTCCTCTTAGCCATATTTGGATGCTTTTAGCTGTGTGTTTTGAGTGATTATCCTGTTACAAGACTGTGCCAGATGCAGCAAAACAGCAGTCATTTTGTATTTTTTCCACTTTCTTACTATTGCACCAACAGTTGTCTCCTTCTCACCCTGCGTCTTACGTATGGTTTTGTAGCCCAATCCAGCTTTTTTGAAGGTCTATGATCTTGTCCCTGACATCCTTATAAAGCTCTTTGGTCTTGCCCATGTTGTAGAGGTTAGAGTCTGACTGATTAATTGAGTCTGTGGACAGGAGTCTTTTGTAAAGGTGACTATGTAAGACAGCCATCTTCAATACAGGTAACAAGTTGATTAGGAGCGTCTAACTGGTCTGTAGGAGCAAGGACTCTTAATGGTTGGTAGGGGATCAAATATTTATTTCTCACTGCAAAATGCAAATAAATGTATATAATTTATACAATGTGATTTTCTGGATTTTAATTTTGATATTCTATCTCTCAATGTTAAAATTAACCTACTCTTAACATTATAGACTGTTCATGTATTTGTCAGTCTGCAAACTTTCAAAATCAGCAAGGGATCAAATGCTTATTTCCCCCACTGTAAGCATTACATTTTTTTTTTTATTAAATCTGCAGACCTTTTGTACCACTTCTAACTATTCTATGATGAAGTAGCTTTTCCTGCTAAGAGAGCAATCAAGAGAAAGATATGTAAAGTATGACATTAATGAATTTCTTGGATTTGTTATAAAGGTTCACTTTCCTGCTAAAGCTATGTTCCGTTCTTCTTATGTGTCGGATATTGCCTGTAAAACAAGCACTTTTGCAATTTAACGCTCGTCAAAATTTGTAGGCATTCTTGTGATTTAATTGGTTTTCTTTAATTTACAGCTCATTGCATAGGAGACACTGCGGTCTAGCTTAAAAGCGCTGCACTGAAGCTGGGCAGGATTAGGAGATAAAAGCATGCTCCATTGCCAGTGGTCAGTTTCAAAACAATACACCCTCAATAGAGAAGAGCTTTTAAGCACTGCACATATTCTGCTGTCTATAGTAGCAGTGGTCGGTCTCCGAGGCAACTAGCTGTGAAAGAAACAAAAGAAAAGTGTTAACATCTCAAGAGCTGAAAATGTTAATAAACAGTGAATTGCAAAATTGTTTGTACGTTCAAACATTATCCTATAAAATATCCCATGAAAGAAGATGGAAAAAAAACTTTAATTTAATGCTAACATGCTAAGTATACATTTGATTAAATAGATTAGTAGATGTCAAATGGACTTACAGGAAAGTGTGAATTAAATATGTCTATTGCTTCATAGCTATAGTGTCATGATCACAAAGAAAAACAAACAAACATAGACCATAATCTAACAAAGTAAAAAAAAATCATAAGAAAGTTTTCGTTTCAATTTTTATTTATAGATAAAGAGCAAATGGAGAGCCTGGTTTTCAGAAGAAATCTTGAACACGCCTAAAGGATCCAACCCTGGAGTTAGTTGCTCCCCAGTCGTTGTATCTTCTGTACTCTGCGGGTCTCAGGTAATACTGACGTCCTCTGTAATTAGGCTCCTCATAAAAGATCCAGTGACCTTCCAGGACATTACAGGAGTATATATCAGGATATCTAAATTCTTCATGTACATGTGGGCAATCTTCAGTAAACTCTAGCATTGCACCATGGAAGTCATCTTTCTCATATATCCTAATTCTGAATGTACCACGGTGCTTAAAGAATAAAAAGATTCATTTATTACTTATACTCTCAACTTTTATGTCCTCCTGACTGCAACCATTCTGGAACATATTGAAATATTCTGGACACATTTAATACTCCCTTTGGGGCCAATTTATTAAGACTGGTGTTGCGCATGCCATTCTTAATGAAGCGCTCACTGGAGTACAATGCACCAAGCTTACTAAGAAGTGCACACCACTTAATAAATTTGGTGCTTTCTCGCTCTGGCATGCGCCACCCCGCAAATCACCATAAATGCTACTCCAATCAAGGACGCATTCACTTATAATGAATTTGATGGACTCTGTCTCTCCCTGGCTTCTCCCAGATCCACCCATTTTGACAGATCTGGTTTAATCAGGCATGCTGCACAAAAATTCTGAAACGTTTCAAGATGTTGGTCACAAACATTTTTTTCAGCAGTCCATATGCCTTTTCAATTTTTCAATATTCTTATCACAATAAATGGTCTTGCTGCTCATAGTGACTTTGCATCATACAATGTAACTTAAACTAATTGGTTGCCATCTGTTGCCTGGATACATGATGTCCAAGATTACATTTTAATCACTAGTTATACATCTTTAACAACAGTCCATATTGAATGTATGAAATATGACAGAACGAGGAATAACAAAATAATGGTGGTAATGAACATCCTGTTTTTATTTGAAATAGATATATTTATTTTAAGGCAACCTTATTCCTTCAACTAGAAATCACACTTACACCGACTAAGAAGGTTTCCAAAATATCCGTCAAAGTACATCAGCAAGCTTGACAATGACCCTCTCCTCTGTGAGTCCCAAGGAGACTAACATCACACACTGTAGCACTGAGCCACCAAAAACAAAGGTTACAGTTAGAGGCAAACTTTGTTTAACCTCAGTATATAATTTGAGGAAGTGCCTCATAATATTTCTAACAAGGTGAATAAACACCTATTATTAAAAAATTATACTTGTATTAATAACATTATAAGAAAAAGGAAATAAACTTGGTAATTCCTATCCCCAAAATACTTTTACATATATCTATGTGGTGACCAAATAATATCCAATAATACTATGTGACGTATTTATTGGATATTATACTTTCATGGATATTATATGTGTTAGCATTTGTTGGATAAGAATTACCAAGTCTCTTTTTTTAATAGTATTAATAAAGGTAAAGTTTGCAATAGTAGGCATTTATTCACCTCGTTAGAAAGTCACTGTATCCCTTACATGATTGACATACTGTAAGTCTGGTGCCCCATAATGCCACTGTGATAAGTCATTGTGGAAACAGAGATACTAAACAGAGCTATTTATGAGCAGATTTTCCCTTTGAAACTTACTTGTGGAATTATGCGACAAGACCTAACAGAGTCACTGTGGCTTGTCCAATGAGAGAAGTCGGGATACTCTCCTCTTTTCAGGAAGTATTGATTGCCCCTATAGTTGGGGTGCTCATACAACATCCAGTTTCCATTTTCCACACGGATGGAATTACAGTGGCTGAAGTATGAGTTAAGTTCAGAACAGTCAGAGCTGCACTCATAAGAGCGGCCCTGGAAGTTCCTGTCCTCGTAGAAGATGATCTAGAATGGAAAGAACAGCACAAAATTATTTTTACATTTCAATAAACAGTATAGTAATATGTAAAGTCAAATAGAGAATCCAGGAGAAAGGAAACATCCATTCAATATTTTATGAAAAAAGTGCACTTGTGAATTTAGTCTTAAACAAACAAAGTACACATTCACAAATGCTGTAGAGCCGCACATTGAGGCCAGATGTGTCCTACTGTGAAGTCATACAGCTTTTGTGCCCCGCATACTGTGATCTGCTGGAACAAACTACAATTTTGTGAGGCAGAAAAAACACTACCTGTCTTGGTACAGAAATGGAGAGCAATGCGGTTACAAAATGGACACATACACTTCCATGAATGGTCACACATTGGCGCAGTTCTTGTACCTGACGACCTTACTATATGCAGTTCAGGGTAATAATGGTCACTGAATGTGAAATGTATCATCCAGCTTTCCATCGCTAAATTTATAAATGTAAAAATATATTCACCTACCATTTTCTCACCTCATATAAACCTTTTCTCTGGTTCTATGGGTAAGCTTCCCCACTACACCGTAAAAAAAAACAGGCCAAAATATGTCTTGGTTTAAGAATGATCTTTTATGTGTATGCATCTATGTACTCTATGTAGAAATCAATATATTCACACCATGCTTGTTTTCAGAGATTTTAGTTACAAATGCCTTAATGACATGTTTTGGGGACACATTTTGGTTCTTGAAATTTATTATGGGCAAAGTGCACTGAACATTAGTAAAGAATTTAAAATAGTATTGCAATAGTAATAAAAGATAAAGCAAATAAATAAATGCAAACTATAGTGATGGAATTACAATGGTGATGCAAGAAGAAATAGTAATGGCTTAATTGTATTTCTGCAAGTATGTATGAATGCATGCATGTATGTATAGCTTAGTGACTGTGTGCATGTTCATTGAGTACAACTGGTACACAAATATTTGATATTTCAGACTAATTTTTCTGCATATCTACATAACTTACCTTTCCCATGATGGTTTATTGATGAGGTTTTAAACCAAAGTGCCACAAAATGGTAACACAATTCTCCTTTATATAGTGTGTCTTCATTTCTTTGTGAAGCTAAAGAATATGAATGTGAATAGCTGCTGCTTGATTTAAAGGAAACTGAACACGCTGCTAATGCAGGACTTAGCGTTGTGCTGACAGCGTTTTGCCACAATAGAATGCACTGAGACTAACAGCAAAGTCAATTTAGCACAAAAGACTGAAAGAGAAAAAAGAGTGCCTATCTCAATAGAAAATGACTGAACAATTGAAAGCATAAAATGATTTAATTTCATTTGATTTTTTAATACAGTATATGCCTTACATAAAGAACAACAATCACTGTCCTTTAGGTAATACATATACATGCTCAGTTAACTCACTAATGTGCCAATTAATATATAGAGTGAGCATTGGGTGCGCACATTTTAATTATTTTAATCTTTCTTTGCTAGAAAAATCAGTGAGTGAATTCAAAAATGTAAATTTTGAAATTAACACTGAATCTGACAACTGTAAAAGTTGACGAATAGGGGAGGTATATACAATCAGGGCCAAAAGTGTTGGCACCCTTGAAATTGTTTCAGAAAATTAAGTATTTTTCCCAGAAAATATATATACACTATGGTTCAAAAGTTTAGGGTCACCCAGACAATTTTGTGTTTTCCATGAAAGCTCATACTTTTATTAATCAAGTGAGTTGCCAAATGAATTGAAAATCTAGTCCAAACATTGACAAGGTTCGAAAAAAATATTTTTATTTGAAGTAATAATTTTCCTCTTCAAACTTTGCTTTCGTCAAAGAATGCTCCCTTTGCCGCAATTACAGCATTGCAGACCTTTGGCATTCTAGCAGTTAATTTGCTGAGGTAATCTGGAGAAATTTCACCCCATGTTCCTGAAGTCCCTCCCATAAGTTGGTTTGGCTTGATGGGCACTTTTTGCGTACCATACGGTCAAGCTGCTCCCGCAACAGGTCAATGGGGTTGAGATCTGGTGACTGCGCTGGCCACTCCATTACAGATAGAATACCAGCCACCTACTACTTCCCTAAATAGTTCTTTCATAATTTGGAGGTGTGCTTTGTGTCATTGTCCTGTTGTAGTATGAAATTGGCTCCAATGAACCGCTGTCCACAGGGTATGGCGTTGCAAAATGGAGTGATAGCCTTCCTTATTCACTATCTCTTCTACCTTGTACAAATCTCCCAATTTACCAGCACCAAAGCAAACCCAGACCATCACATTACCTCCACCATGCTTGACAGATGGTGTCAGGCACTCTTCCAGCATCTTTTCAGTCATTCTGTGTCTCACAAATGTTCTTCTGTATGATCCAAACACCTCAAACTTGGATTCATCTGTCCATAACAATTTTTTCCAATCTTCCTCTGTCCAATGTTTGTGTTCTTTTGACCATATTAATATTTTCCTTTTATTAGCCAGTCTCAGATATGGATTTTTCTTTGCTACTCTGCCCTGAAGGCCAGTATCCCACAGTCGCCTCTTCACTGTAGATGTAGACACTGGCGTTTTGCATGTACTATTTAATGAAGCTGCCAGATGAGGACCTGTGAGGCGTCGATTTCTCAAACTACAGACTCTAATGTACTTGTCTTGTTGCTCAGTTGTGCATCGGGGCCCCCCACTTCTCTTTCTACTCTGGTTAAAGCCTGTTTGTGCTCTCCTCTGAAGGGAGTAGTATACACCGTTGTAGGAAATCTTCAGTTTCTTGGCAATTTCTCGCATGGAACAGAATAGACTGTCAAGTTTCCCATGAAAGTTTCTTTTTTCTGAACCAACAAATGTAATGCTCCAGATTCTCAACTAGCTCAAAGGAAGGTCTGGTTTATAGGTTCTCTAATCAGCCAAACTCTTTTCAGCTGTGCTAACATACTTGCACAAGGGTTTTCAAGGGTAGTCTAACCATCCATTAGCCTTTTTACACAGTTAGCAAACACAAAGTACCATTGTTGGAAATGGGCCTCTATACACCTATGAAGATATTGCATTACAAACCAGATGTTTGCAGCTAGAATAGTCATTAACCACATTAACAATGTATAGAGTGTATTTCTGAATTATTTATTGTAAGCTTCATAGGAAAAAACTGTGCTTTTCTTTCAAAAATAAGGAAATTTCGAAGTGACCCTAAACTTTTGAACGGTAGTGTATATACATAGTTACATCTCACAAAATTAGAATACTATCAAAAAGTTAATTTATTTCAGATCTTCAATACAAAAACTGAAACTTATATACACACATGGTCAAAATTGTTGGTACCCCTCGTTTAATGACAGGAAAACCCACAATGGTCACAGAAATAACTTGAATCTGACATTAGTAATAATAAATAAAAGATCTATGAAAAGGAACAAAAGAAAGTCATACTTTGCTTTTCAACCATGCTTTCACAGAATTTAAAGAAAAATAAAACTCATGAAATAAGCCTGGACAGAAATGATGGTACCCTTAACTTAATATTTTGTTGCACAACCTTTTGAGGCATTCACTTCAATCAAATGATTCTTGTATCTATCAATGAGACTTCTGCACCTCTCGACAGGTATTTTGGCCCACTCCTCAAGAGCAAACTGCTCTAGTTGTCTCATGTTTGAAGGTTGCCTTTTCCAGACGGCATGTTTCAGCTCTTTCCAAAGATGCTCAATAGGATTTAGGTCAGGGCTCATAGAAGGCCACTTCAGAATAGTCCAATGTTTTCCTCTTAGCCATTCTTAGGTGTTTTTAGCTGTGTGCTTTGGGTCATTATCATGTTGAAAGACCCATGACCTGCGACTGAGACCAAGCTTTCTGACAGTGAGCAGCACATTTCTCTCTAGAATCGGTTGATAGTCTTGAGATTTCATTGGACCCTGCACAGATTCTAGACACCCTGTGCCAGATGCAGCAAAGCAGCCCCAGAACATAACAGAGCTCATCTTCCTCTTGACAATACCCCATAGATTCTCTATGGTGTTAAGGTCAGATGAGTTTGCTGGCCAATTAAGCACAGTGATACTGTTGTTTTTAAACCAGGGTTTGTTACTTTTGGCAGTATGGACAGGTGTCAAGTCCTGCTGGAGAATGAAATTTCCATCTCCAAAAAGCTTGTCGGCAGAGGGAAGTGCAGCGCCCCAGAGTCCTGGTCGTTGCAGTACTGTTGCTCCGCCGCTAAGGGGGGCTATGGTACGTCTGATGGCACTGAAGGAGTTCATCTGACCAGGTATCACAGACACCAATACATTTCACAGTCTGGCCTCCAGGGGGAGCTAAGGGTTCTATTTATTAGGCCACTCCTCACAATCTGGTAAAACTGGGGGTTAGGCAGGAAGTTAGAGAGAAAGCTGACTGGGTTGGAACCAGGCAACACCTTGTGGCAGAGGGTGTTGTAGGGGAAGATTCAGGGGGGTCCCTGTCAGGGGTGGGATCCTGACAGAGGCCTAGCAACCAGAGAGAACGTTACGGGACCGTGCCTGCACGATATAGCGGCGGTACCCCAAGAAAGGACAAGAAGCAAGGTATATTGTGCTGAGTGAGAAACGAGATCAACGCAACAAGGAGAATACCAGTAGGAGTCGTGCTGTAAGACGAGGCAACATCCTACTGAGGCACATAACCGGTGGCCGGAACGCCGAGGAAGTATAGAGCTCCAAGCCAAACTTCAAACCTACGGCAGGACAGTCAGTTACAGGCGGGCTGTCTCACCCAGACCCAAGAAGACACAGGGGGGTAACAACAGGAGTGGGGCGACGCTGGAGTCCCGGAAGAGCTCCGAGCCTCCCCGTCATACGGGTGCGTCCTAACCGTAAGATCAGGGGGACGTAGAGGGAGAACATCAGAATCGAGTTGTGAGGGAACACGAGAAACAGACACAACAGTTGTGGGTACTATCCCGTAAGCACAGCAGGGGAGGACCACAACACACAAGCGCAGGAAGGTAGGCACAGATTTCCACCTGCAAAGGGAACTCTGGAGGGGCCATCGGACCGGCCGGACTTGCGCAGCCTGGTTAACCGTATTCCGGACTGAGGACCCTGAAGCCTTCAGTAAAGAGGTAAAGAGACTGCAACCTGGTGTCCTCGTTATTTACCGCGACCGGCACTTCACCGCACCATAACATCATCGTCTTACCACCACCTTTCATTGTGCGCTCCTCAGCAGGGTCACGGACCGGGTCTAGCCACCGTGACAACCCCAGAGCAGAGACTCAGAGGCCCGGTACCGGGTACCCCTCGGCCCTGCGGCAGTGGGGGCGCTGCAGAAGCATGAAGTGCTTTAAAATTTCCTGGTGCACGGCTGTGCTGACTTTGGTCTTGATACAACACATTGTACCTATACCAGCAGATGACATAGCTCCGCAAACTATCACTGATTGCGGAAACTTCACACTAGACCTCAAGCAGCTTGGATTCAGTGCCACTCCACTCTTCTTCCAGACTCTGGAACCTTGATTTCCAAGGTATAGTGTGAAGTATCCACAATCAATGATAGTTGTGATAGTGATCGGGAGCCATGTCATCTGCCGGCATAGGTTCACTGTGTTTCATCAAGACCAAAGTCAGGGCAGCTATCTACCAGGACATTTTAGAGCACTTCATGCTTCCTTCTGCCGACAAGCTTTTTGGAGATGGAAATTTCATTCTCCAGCAGGACTTGGCTCCTGTCCACACTGCCAAAAGTACCAATACCTGGTTTAAAAACAACAGTATCACTGTGCTTGATTGGCCAGCAAACTCGTCTGAACTTAACCCCATAGAGAATCTATGGGGTATTGTCTAGAGGAAGATGAGAGACACCAGACCCAAAAATGCAGATGAGCTGAAGACTGCTATCCAAGCAACTTGGTCTTCCATATCACATCAGCAGGGCCAAAGGACTCCATGCCAAGCAGCATTGATGCATTAATCGATGCAAAAGGAGCCCCGATCAAGTATTAAGTGCATTTACAGAACATACTTTTCAGTAGGCCAACATTTTGGATTTTAAAATCATTTTTTTCAAGCTGATGTTATAAAGTATTCTAGTTTACTGAGATAATGACTTTTGGGCTTTCATTGGCTGTAAGTAGTGATGGGGGAGCACTATATTGCTCGGGTGCTCATTGCTCGGGTTGAGCAAATTGGAATACTCGGGTACTCGACCAGAGCCACGAGCCCATGGTAAGTCTATGGGAAACCGAGTATTTTTACTGTGATCCCCCCCGGGGGTCCTTTTAAGGTTTAAAAACATTAGAAAATAATGGAAACACTGCTCAAATGACACAGAAACATCATGGGGATCGCCCCTGGAAGCAATTCTGACTCCTAGGTCACAGCTGTAAGCAATGTTGTCAGAGTTTCACGCCATTTTTACAGATGCACCAAAAAACAAAAAAAAAGGTAACCAAAATGCATTTTGCCGGGAAATATGTTAAGGTACATCCTTTCCAGGGTAATGACTTGTCAAAATAAGTCAAAATAATTAACCCCAGACCAAAATGTTCCTTCATCACTGGCTATGTTCACACGCAGCGTTATAGATGTGTTTTTCGACTTTAGCATTGCTTTCAACTAGTGATGAGCGAATGTGCTCGCCACTATTCGGTACTCGCCTGAGTATCACTATATTCGGTGTACTCGGCGAGCACTGAGTATTTCCAGGATTATTCATTGGGAGCTCGGGTCTCCGCCCTGCAATTCTGGCGCTCTTTAGAGCACCAATGACAGTGCAAGGTTTGTCAGCCATACACTGTAATACCGCAGCCATCTTTGATGTGGCATTACAGTGATTAGCTGGCCGCACAGCATCATCAGGTCTATAAGAGACTTGGTGCCACCCTGCTCACCGCATTCTGCTCCAGGCTTAGTGAGTGTAGGGAGAGCTGCTGCTGAGATAGGGTTAGAATCGTCCTTTTAATGGTTAGTGTAGGTCTGCAACTGTTCAGTCCACAACTCCTGAGAAACCAACAGTCCTTTTTAGGGCTAATTCGGGGGTCCAGAGATTGCAGCACTAGGTAGGCAGGGGAGTCTATGTGTACATATCCACATCAGTGCAAGGCCTGCAGGCACTGTATGTGAGTACACAGCTCTCACTGCATACCTCCAAAAGCTCCATTACTGTCTGCTGCTGCTTATTTAATATATATCTAGCTGCAGTTTTCTGTGGCTTTTTTTTCTTCACCTTATATCTGCTTCTTTTCTTCTAAAGCAATCCATAGCCCCCTTATTTCAAAATTTAATTGATTGGACTCGCTGCCTACTACAGCCAGGTTATTGTAATCAAAGAACGTGCAAATCTGCCATTTTTTTTGTCCCAAGGCACCAGATGTGAGTGCGCCAAAAAATTGTTTTTTTTTGTGTCACAGCCAACTGATTGACACAATTTAGTTGTGCCCTAAAAAATCAAGGCCACATTTAGATCAGTCTGGTATCTGAGGCTGACGGCTTGTGTATCTGTGGTGGAAAAATCGTAGCTTTGCAGGCATAAGTTTCATAGTTCTGTGTGCTATCCTTGTTGTACTAATTTTTAATTTTTTGCCAAATTTCACATACAAGAGAAAAAAAATTATACAGTCTGTTATTTGTGGCTGCGGCCTGGTGTATCTGTGGTGGAAAAATCGTAGTTTTGCAGGCATACGTATCATATTTCTGTGTGCCAGCCTTGCTCTCCTTTGTTTTTTTTTTCAAAAATTCACCAAAAAGCAAAAAATATTTTATACAGTCTGGTTATGTCGCGGTGAGCAGTGGGGGTACCACAGGGGTCAGTATTGGGCCCTCTTTTTTTAACATATTTATTAATGACCTTGTAGGGGGCATACAGAGTAGAATTTCAATATTTGCAGATGACACTAAACTCTGCAGGGTAATCAATACAGAGGAGGACAATTTTATATTACAGGATGATTTATGTAAACTAGAAGCTTGGGCTGATAAATGGCAAATGAGCTTTAATGGAGATAAATGTAAGGTCACGCACTTGAGTAGAAGTAATAAGATGTATAACTATGTGCTTCATTCTAAAACTCTGGGCAAAACCGTCAATGAAAAATACCTGGGTGTATGGGTGGATGACATACTCACATTTAGTGGCCAGTGTCAGGCAGCTGCTACAAAGGCAAATAAAATAATGGGATGCATTAAAAGGGGCTTAGATGCTCATGAGGAGAACATAATTTTACCTCTATACAAGTCACTTGTTCGACCACATATAGAATACTATGTACAGTTCTGGTCTCCGGTGTATAAGAAAGACATAGTTGAACTAGAGCGGGTGCAGAGAAGAGCGACCAGGGTTATTAGAGGACTGGGGGGTCTGCAATACCAAGATAGGTTATTACACTTGGGACTATTTAGTTTGGAAAAAGGAATGCTAAGGGGTGATCTTATTTTAATGTATAAATATATGAGGGGACAGTACAAAGACCTTTTTGATGATCTTTTTAATCATAGACCTGAGACAGGGACGAGTGGGCATCCTCTACGTCTGGAGGAAAGAAGGTTTAAGCATAATAACAGACGCGGATTCTTTACTGTAAGAGCAGTGAGACTATGGAACTCTCTGCCATGTGATGTTGTAATGAGTGATTCATTACTTAAATTTAAGAGGGGACTAGATGCCTTTCTTGAAAAGTATCATGTTACAGGTTATATATACTAGATTCCTTGATAGGGTGTTGATCCAGGGAACTAGTCTGTTTGCCGTATGTGGAGTCGGGAAGGAATTTTTTTCCCCAATGTGGAGCTTACTCTTTGCCACATGGGTTTTTCTGCCTTCCTCTGGATCAACATGTTAGGGCATGTTAGGTTAGGCTATGGTTTGAACTAGATGGACTTAAAGACTTTCTTCAACCTTAGTAACTTTGTTACTATGTTACTGGAGCGCCCCCACTGCCACAGGGCTGAGGGGTACCCGGTACCAGGCCTCTGAGTCTCTGCTCTGGGGTTGTCACGGTGGCTAGACCCGGTCCGTGGCCTTGCCGGTCAGTGGGGGACGTCCGGTGCAATGGGTGATGCAGGATGTGGATGGAGTTGTGGGGTGCAGGTCGCGGTTAAATAACGAGGACACCAGGTTGCAGTCTCTTTACCTCTTTACTGAAGATCTCTGGGTCCTCAGTCCAGAACACGGTTCACCAGGCTGCGCAAGTCCGGCCGGTCCAAAGGCACCTCCAGAGTTCTCTTCACAGGTGGAAATCTGTGCCTTCCTTCTAGCGCTATGTGTTGCAGTCCTTCCCTGCTGTGCTTATGGAAAGTCCCCACAACTGTTGTGTCTGTTTCTTAAGTTCCCTCACAACTCGATTAGATGATGTTCTGCTAATCCTCCGTCCCTCCCTGATGTTCTGGTTGGAACGGCACCCATTTGACGGGTAGGCTCGGAGCTCTTCCGGGACCCTAGAGTCGCCCCTCTCCACAAGTTGCCCCCCAAGACTGCATAGGTGATTTAAGTTAGACAGCCCGCCTTAGACTGACTGTCCTGCTGCTGTTTAGAGTATTGCTTGAAGCTAGATATTATGATACTCCCTCGGCGTTCCGGCCACCGGTAGTGCGCCTCAGTAGGGTGTTGCTTCGGTCTTACAGCACGACCCCTACTGGTATTCTCCTATTGCTTGATCTCGTTTCTCACTCAGCACAATCTATCTCGCTTCTGATCCTTTCTTGGGCACCGCCGCTATCCTGAGCAGGCACGGTCCCGTTACGTTCTTTCAAGTTGCCAAGCCTCTGCCAGGATCCCACCCCTGGCAGAGACCCTACTGTATCTTCCCCCCACAACACCCTCTGCCACAAGGTGTTGCCTGGTTCCAACCCAGTCAGCTTTCTGATCTAACTTCCTGCCTGACCCCCAGTTTACCCACTATGGTGGGGAGTGGCCTAGTGAATAGAACCCTTAGCTCCCCCCCGGAGGCCCGACTGTGAAATGTATTGGTGTCTGTGATACCTGATCAGATGAACTCCTTCAGTGCCATCAGACGTACCATAGCTCCCCTTAGTGGCGGAGCCACAGTACTGCAACGACCAGGACTCTGGGGCGCTGCATTACTATGTCAGGCTGAGGCGTGGTGTATCTGTGTTGGAAAAATCGTAGCTTCGCAGGCATAAGATGCATAGATCTGTCTGCTAGCCTTGTTCTACTCTTTTTTTTTTTTATAATTCTCCAAAACCAAAAAAATTGTACAGTCTGCTATGTCAGGCTGAGGCCTGGTGTATATGTGGTGGAAAAATTGTAGTTTTGCAGGCATACATAGCATAGTTCTGTCTGCTAGCCTTGTTGTACTCATTTTTAATTTGTTTGCCAAATTTGACATACAAGAGAAAAAAAATTATACAGTCTGTTATCTGTGGCTGTGGCCTGGTGTATCTGTGGTGGAAAAATCGTAGTCTTGAAAGGCATACGTAGCATAGTTCTGTGAGCTAGCCTTGTTCTACTTTTTTTTCAAAATTTTACATACAACAGAAATAATAATTATACAGCCTGTTGTCTGTAGCTGCGGCCTGTTGTATGTGTGGTGAAAAAATCATAGCTTTGAAGGCATACTGATCAGATGTAATTTTACTCCAAATAAATGCATTTGTGTTGAGCTTTTGAATTAGTTCAGTAGTCCATTTAAAATGGACAAGGCAAGGGGCAAGGGACGGGGGAAGTGGACGCGATGCTGGTGGTGCATGCAGAGGATGAGGCCGTGGCCAAGCTGAAAGTGAGCCACAACAAAGACACACATCTTCTCGCTCGACCTTCCTGTCCCAGTTTCTATTGGATCGCAGCACACCACTATTGAAGGCAGAGCAGAGTGAAACGGTTGTTGGTAGGATAACGGATAATGCTTCCAGTTGCTTAGCCATCACCACCACCATGTCTTCCACACAGTCAAGCCTCAGTAGCTGTGAGTGTGAACCGGATATTCCTCACCCTGATCCTCCTCCCTCCCACCATGCCGAGTGCCCAGAGACAACTGATCCCACTCTTGGACACTTCAAAGAGCTGTTCAGTTTTCAGTATAAAGAATCTGGACTCTCGGCTGGTCAACTTGAAGTGGGGCCAGATGAGATCGCATGTAGTGATGCCAAAAGATTTGAACAGCCACGGTGACACGAAAGCTATTGTGGGAAAGTGTCACAAGAGGTGGACGATGATGAGACACAATTACCAGAAAGTCAGGAGGAGGAGCAGGGTGCGGATGTGGAAGACAAGGTGGTGGATGACATAGTGACTGACCCAACCTGGCAGGAGGACATGCAGGGTGAGGGCAGCAGCACACATGGGGAAGGAGGCATATCACCCCAACAGGCAGGGAGAAGCAGTGTGGTTGCCACAGACAGAAGGCATGCATCAGTTTCCCATAACACCAACATTACGGAAGTTGCCATTCCAACTGATAGATCTATTCGACTCTGGTTATTTTTTAAATACTCTGCCAATAACTCCAAACAGGCCATTTGCAGCACCTGCCATGACCACATTAACAGGGGTACAAAACTACCAGCCTGACCACCACCAGCATGATTAGGCACATGGCAGCAAAGCACCCGACTTTGTGGGCCGAACCCTAGGCTACAGGAACACTGTCTACAGGTGACACCACTGCTTCTTCCACTGTTTTGGTAGAAGGAAGCCAATCCCCATTTCACCCTGCATGTGAAGATGCCACATGCCCTGCATCTGTTGTTGCCCACAGTCAACCAGCACCATCATCAAGCCCGTCCATGTCCTTGTGCCAGCGCAGCCTTCAGTTGTCTATACCCCAGTCATTGAAACACAAGTGGAAATACCCAGCCAACACACCACAGGCCACAGTACTAAATTTGAACATTTCTTGTCTGCTTGCGCTCAAAATGTTGCCTTTTAGGCTAGTTGAGATGAAGCTTTCCGCAACCTGATGGCGGCAGCCATCCCAAGGTACTCGGTCCCCAGTTGCCATTATTTCTCCTGGTGTGCCGTAAAGGCATTACACAGCACGTGTCCCACAACATTACCCGTGCCCTTAACAATGCTGTTACTGGGAAAGTCCTCCTAACCACAGACACGTCGACAAGTGCTTGTGGGCAGAGATGGTACATCTCACTGACGGCATACTGGGTTAACATAGTGGAAGCCGGGACCCAGTCTCACCTCATGATGGAACACATCCTCACTATGCCGAGGATTGTGGGCCCTATGTCAATCAGGGTTGCCCCCACAGTCTACAGCTCCTGCACCTCCTCCTCTTCAGCCTCCATCTCTGAAACAAACGCATCAGTCAGAAGCTGGAAGCACTGCAGCACTGCCTCAGCCAAGCGGCAACAGGCTGTGCTGAAGCTAATCTGCTTAGGTGACGAACCGCAAAATGCTGAAGATTTGTGGACAGAACTGAAAGAGCAGTCAGCTATTTGGATGACACCGCGGAACCTACAGCCAGGCATGGTCGTGTGTGACAATGGCTGAAACCTGGTGGCGGCTTTGAAGCAAGGTGAGCTCATACACATACATTGCCTGGCCCATGTGCTTAACCTCGTCCTTCAACGTTTTCTCAAAAGCTACCTGGAGCTGCCGGATCTGCTAGTGAAAGTACGCCGCCTATCTGCCCATTTTAGAAGGTCAGCTACAGCTTCCGCTGCCCTTGCCGTGTTTCAGCAGCGTTTGCAGCTTCCAGCTCAACAATTGGTGTGTGATGTCCCCACGCATTGGAACTCTACACTGCATATGTTGGAAAGGATTTTTGAGCAGAAGAGGGCAATTGTTGACTACCTGCATCAACAAGACCGTCATTATTCAGTTCAGACTCCACACATAATACCTCATGAGTAGACATGGATGTCAGACATATGTACCATCCTCCAAAACTTTGAGGACTGCACCAAGATTACCATCCCTCTTCTCTGCATTCTGAAAACCTCTCTGCTCACAAGTAGTGTTGAGCGATACCGTCCGATACTTGAAAGTATCAGTATCGGATAGTATCGGCCGATACCCGAAAAGTATCGGATATCGCCGATACCGATACCCGATACCAATACAAGTCAATGGGACACCAAATATCAGAAGGTATCCTGATGGTTCCCAGGGTCTGAAGGAGAGGAAACTCTCCTTCAGGCCCTGGGATCCATATTAATGTGTAAAAAAAAGAATTAAAATAAAAATATTGATATACTCACCCGTCCGGAGGCCCCTGCACCTTACCGCTGTTAACCGGCAGCCTGCTTTGCTTAAAATGAGCGCGTTCAGCACCTTCCATGACGTCACGGCTTCTGATTGGTCGTGTGCCGCTCATGTGACCGCCACGCGACCAATCACAAGCCGCGACGTCATTCTCAGGTCCTAAATTCCTAGAATGAGGAGTTTAGGGCCTGAGAATGACGTCGCGGCTTGTGATTGGTCGCGTGGCGGTCACATGAGTGGCACGCGATCAATCAGAAGCCGTAACGTCATGGAAGGTGCTGAACGTGCTCATTTTAAGCAAAGCAGGCTGCCGGTTACTACCAGGGCGCGTCAGAGGGTGAGTATATCCCTATTTTTTATTTTAATTCTTTATTTTTTACATGGATATGGATCCCAGGGCCTGAAGGAGAGATTCCTCTCCTTCAGACCCTGGGAACCATACACTGGGAACTTCCGATTCCCGATACCACAAAAGTATCGGATCTCGGTATCGGAATTCCAATACCGCAAGTATCGGCCGATACCCGATACTTGCGGTATCGGAATGCTCAACACTACTCACAAGTAAAGAGGATGAATTGCAGGCAGAGCATGAGGACATGGAGCAAGGAACCATACAGGGTGATTACACTCAGCCAAGCCTCATGTCGTCCCAACGTGGATTGGTAGACAATGAGGAAGAGGAGGAGGAGGAAGAACAGGAGCTACTTTCATGCGCTATAGAAGGTAATACAAGCACAGCTGTCTGTTATGACCCCAATGGCGAGGGTCTCAGAGGAACGTGGAAGTCTGCAGAATACAAAAGTCCAGCTCATAGGGCAGTGGTAACTGGGTTGACCATATATCTACTCCTAACGCCAACACTAGAAGTAGCCGGGGATCATTCCTACGTTGATTCTAGATGACACGCGCCAGCCGGAGAATCTAGCTACCCCTAGTAGAGGAAAACAAAGACCTTTCTTGCCTCCAGAGAAGGGGACCCCAAAGCTGGATAGAAGCCCCCCACAAATAATGACGGTTAGGTAAGAGGAAATGACAAACACAGAAATGAACCAGGTTTAGCACAGAGAGGCCCGCTTACTGATAGCAGAATAAAGAAAGGTAACTTATATGGTCAACAAAAACCCTATCAAAATCCACACTGGAAATTCAAGAACCCCCGAACCGTCTAACGGTCCGGGGGGAGAACACCAGCCCCCTAGAGCTTCCAGCAAAGGTCAGGATATAGATTTGGAACAAGCTGGACAAAAATACAAAACCAAAACAAATAGCAAAAAGCAAAAGGCAGACTTAGCTGATATAACTGGAACCAGGATCAGTAGACAAGAGCACAGCAGACTAGCTCTGATAACTACGTTGCCAGGCATTGAACTGAAGGTCCAGGGAGCTTATATAGCAACACCCCTAACTAACGACCCAGGTGCGGATGAAAGGAATGACAGAAAAACCAGAGTCAAAAAACTAGTAACCACTAGAGGGAGCAAAAAGCAAATTCACAACAGTACCCCCCCCTTAGTGAGGGGTCACCAAACCCTCACCACGACCACCAGGGCGATCAGGATGAGCGGCATGAAAGGCACGAACTAAATCGGCCGCATGAACATCAGAGGCGACCACCCAGGAATTATCTTCCTGACCATAGCCCTTCCACTTGACCAGGTACTGAAGCCTCCGCCTGGAGAGGCGAGAATCCAAGATCTTCTCCACCACGTACTCCAACTCGCCCTCAACCAACACCGGAGCAGGAGGCTCAGCAGAAGGAACTACAGGCACAATGTACCGCCGCAACAAGGACCTATGAAATACATTGTGAATAGCAAACGACACAGGAAGATCCAGACGAAAAGATACAGGATTAAGGATTTCCAATATCTTGTAAGGCCCAATAAAACGAGGTTTAAATTTGGGAGAGGAGACCTTCATAGGAACAAAGCGGGAAGAAAGCCATACCAAATCCCCAACGCGTAGTCGGGGACCCACACCGCGGCGGCGGTTGGCAAAGCGCTGAGCCTTCTCCTGTGACAACTTCAAGTTGTCCACCACATGATTCCAGATCTGCTGCAACCTATCCACCACAGAATCCACCCCAGGACAGTCAGAAGGCTCCACATGACCCGAAGAAAAGCGAGGATGGAAACCAGAGTTGCAGAAAAAAGGCGAAACCAAGGTGGCGGAACTAGCCCGATTATTAAGGGCAAACTCAGCCAACGGCAAGAATGTCACCCAATCGTCCTGATCAGCAGAGACAAAACACCTCAAATAAGCCTCCAAAGTCTGATTGGTTCGCTCCGTCTGTCCATTAGTCTGAGGATGGAAAGCAGACGAAAACGACAAATCAATGCCCATCCTACTACAAAAGGATCGCCAGAACCTGGAAACGAACTGGGATCCTCTGTCTGACACAATATTCTCAGGGATGCCGTGCAAACGAACCACGTTCTGGAAAAACACAGGAACCAGATCGGAAGAGGAAGGCAGCTTAGGCAAAGGAACCAAATGGACCATCTTGGAGAAGCGATCACATATCACCCAGATAACGGACATGCCCTGAGATAGCGGAAGATCAGAAATGAAATCCATGGAGATATGTGTCCAAGGTCTCTTCGGGACAGGCAAGGGCAAGAGCAAACCGCTGGCACGAGAACAGCAAGGCTTAGCTCGAGCACAAGTCCCACAGGACTGCACAAATGACCGCACATCCCTTGACAAGGAAGGCCACCAAAAGGACCTGGCCACCAGATCTCTGGTGCCAAAAATTCCCGGGTGACCTGCCAACACCGAGGAATGAACCTCGGAAATGACTCTGCTGGTCCACTTATCCGGGACAAACAGTCTGTCAGGTGGACAAGACTCAGGCCTATCAGCCTGAAATCTCTGCAACACACGTCGCAGATCCGGAGAAATAGCTGACAAGATAACTCCATCTTTAAGAATACCAACAGGATCAGCGACTCCAGGAGCATCAGGCACAAAGCTCCTAGAAAGAGCATCGGCCTTCACATTCTTTGAACCTGGTAAATACGAGACAACAAAATCAAAGCGGGAGAAAAACAATGACCAGCGGGCCTGTCTCGGATTAAGGCGTTTAGCAGACTCGAGATACATCAGATTTTTGTGATCAGTCAAGACCACCACACGATGCTTAGCACCCTCGAGCCAATGACGCCACTCCTCAAATGCCCATTTCATGGCCAACAACTCCCGATTGCCCACATCATAATTTCGCTCGGCAGGCGAAAATTTCCTAGAGAAAAAGGCACAAGGTTTCATAACAGAGCAACCAGGGCCTCTCTGCGACAAAACGGCCCCTGCCCCAATCTCCGAAGCATCCACCTCAACCTGAAAGGGAAGTGAGACGTCAGGCTGGCACAAAACAGGCGCCGAAGTAAACCGGCGTTTCAACTCCTGGAAAGCCTCCACGGCAGCAGGAGCCCAGTTAGCTACATCGGAGCCCTTCTTGGTCATATCCGTCAAAGGTTTCACAATGCTAGAAAAATTAGCGATAAAACGACGGTAGAAGTTAGCGAAGCCCAAGAACTTCTGAAGACTCTTAACTGACGAGGGCTGAGTCCAATCAAGAATAGCTCGGACCTTGACTGGGTCCATCTCCACAGCAGAAGGGGAAAAAATGAACCCCAAAAAGGGAACCTTCTGTACACCAAAGAGACACTTTGAGCCCTTGACAAACAAAGAATTTTCACTCAAAATTTTAAAGACCAACCTGACCTGCTCCACATGCGAATCCCAATTATCAGAAAAAAACAAAATATCATCCAGATAAACAATCAAAAATTTATCCAGATACTTCCGGAAAATGTCATGCATAAAGGACTGAAAAACTGAAGGCGCATTGGAGAGCCCAAAAGGCATCACCAAGTACTCAAAATGACCTTCGGGCGTATTGAATGCGGTTTTCCATTCATCACCTTGCTTAATGCGCACAAGGTTGTACGCACCACGAAGGTCTATCTTGGTGAACCACTTGGCACCCTTAATCCGGGCAAACAAGTCAGACAACAGCGGTAAAGGATACTGAAATTTGACAGTGATCTTATTTAAAAGCCGATAATCAATACAAGGTCTCAAAGATCCGTCCTTTTTTGCCACAAAAAAGAATCCCGCACCAAGAGGGGAAGAAGACGGACGAATATGTCCTTTCTCCAGAGACTCCTTGATATATGAACGCATAGCGGTATGTTCAGGTACCGACAGATTAAACAGTCTTCCCTTAGGAAATTTACTGCCTGGGATCAAATCTATAGCACAGTCACAGTCCCTATGAGGAGGCAGTGCACTGGACTCAGACTCACTGAAGACATCCTGATAATCAGACAAATACTCCGGAACTTCCAAAGGCGTAGAAGAAGCAATAGACACAGGCAGGGAATCCCCATGAATACCACGACAGCCCCAACTTGAGACTGACATAGCCTTCCAGTCCAGGACTGGATTATGGGTCTGCAAACATGGCAGCCCTAAAACAACCAAATCATGCATTTTATGTAAAACCAGGAAACGTATCACCTCGCGGTGTTCAGGAGTCATGCACATGGTAACCTGTGTCCAATACTGCGGTTTATTTGCTGCCAATGGTGTAGCATCAATACCCCTAAGAGGAATAGGATTTTCTAATGGTTCAAGAGTAAAACCACAGCGCTTAGCAAATGAGAGATCCATGAGACTCAGGGCAGCACCTGAATCTACAAACGCCATGACAGGATAAGATGACAGTGAGCAAATCAAAGTTACAGACAGAATAAATTTAGGTTGCAAATTACCAACGGTGACAGGACTAACAACCTTAGCTATACGTTTAGAGCATGCTGAGATAACATGTGTAGAATCACCACAGTAGTAGCACAAGCCATTCCGGCGTCTATGAATTTTCCGCTCATTTCTAGTCAGGATTCTATCACATTGCATTAAATCAGGTGTCTGTTCAGACAACACCATGAGGGAATTTGCGGTTTTTCTATCACATTGCACCGAATTAGGTGTCTGTTCAGACAACACCATGAGGGAATTTGCGGTTTTGCGCTCCCGCAACCGCCGGTCAATTTGAATAGCCAGTGCCATAGTATCATTCAGACCTGTGGGAATGGGAAAACCCACCATAACATTCTTAATGGCTTCAGAAAGGCCATTTCTAAAATTAGCGGCCAGTGCACACTCGTTCCAATGTGTCAGCACGGACCATTTCCGAAATTTTTGGCAATACACTTCAGCCTCGTCCTGCCCCTGAGACATAGCCAGCAAGGCCTTTTCTGCCTGAATCTCAAGATTGGGTTCCTCATAAAGTAAACCGAGCGCCAGAAAAAACGCATCAAGATCAGCCAATGCCAGATCTCCTGGCGCCAGCGAAAAAGCCCAATCCTGAGGGTCGCCCCGTAAGAACGAAATAACAATTTTTACTTGCTGAGCAGAATCTCCAGATGAACAGGGTCTCAGGGACAAAAACAATTTACAATTATTCACGAAATTCCTAAACTTAAACCTGTCTCCGGAAAACAGTTCAGGAATCGGTATTTTAGGTTCTGACCTAGGATTTCTGATAACATAGTCTTGTATGCCCTGCACACGAGTAGCCAGCTGGTCCACACTTGTAATCAAGGTCTGGACATTCATGTCTGCAGCAAGCATAGCCACTCTGAGGTAAAGGGGAAGAAGAAAAAAAAAAAAAAAAAAACTCAGAATCTTCTTTCTTATAATCCCTCTTCTGCAATGCATTAAACATTTAATACTGGCCTGGCAAACTGTTATGACCCCAATGGCGAGGGTCTCAGAGGAACGTGGAAGTCTGCAGAATACAAAAATCCAGCTCATAGGGCAGTGGTAACTGGGTTGACCATATATCTACTCCTAACGCCAACACTAGAAGTAGCCGGGGATCATTCCTACGTTGATTCTAGATGACACGCGCCAGCCGGAGAATCTAGCTACCCCTAGTAGAGGAAAACAAAGACCTTTCTTGCCTCCAGAGAAGGGGACCCCAAAGCTGGATAGAAGCCCCCCACAAATAATGACGGTTAGGTAAGAGGAAATGACAAACACAGAAATGAACCAGGTTTAGCACAGAGAGGCCCGCTTACTGATAGCAGAATAAAGAAAGGTAACTTATATGGTCAACAAAAACCCTATCAAAATCCACACTGGAAATTCAAGAACCCCCGAACCGTCTAACGGTCCGGGGGGAGAACACCAGCCCCCTAGAGCTTCCAGCAAAGGTCAGGATATAGATTTGGAACAAGCTGGACAAAAATACAAAACCAAAACAAATAGCAAAAAGCAAAAGGCAGACTTAGCTGATATAACTGGAACCAGGATCAGTAGACAAGAGCACAGCAGACTAGCTCTGATAACTACGTTGCCAGGCATTGAACTGAAGGTCCAGGGAGCTTATATAGCAACACCCCTAACTAACGACCCAGGTGCGGATAAAAGGAATGACAGAAAAACCAGAGTCAAAAAACTAGTAACCACTAGAGGGAGCAAAAAGCAAATTCACAACAGCTGTCATACCGTCTGCTCAGCGTTGATGGCCTGAGGACGGGGGGAGTAGGACAGCATGTTCAGTCATCCTGTTGTTGAGGATGCCAAAGTCTTGCCTGTTAGCAGTCTGGCACGCATGGCTGACTTTATGTTGTGCTGCATTTCCTGTGACCCTCGCATTATTAAAATATTCGGTGACACTCATTACCGGTTGGTGACAATTCAAGACCCACTCTACAAGGATAACTTTCAATCTTTTCTTCCAGAGACAGAGCGGTGTACTAAAATGATGTAGTACCAGAGGACCCTTGAAGAGGAATTACTTAAAGAATTCCCATCTGAGAAAACTGGGAGCAGACGTCAGAGTTTGTTGTACAACCAAGGAGTCCAAGAGAGAGAGAGAGACAGAAGTACAATCTAGCACAGGCAGGGGAACAATGGCAAAGTTCTGGGACAGTTTTCTCAGACCCTCCGATCATGGTGGCACAGAGGCAAGGGTGTTATGACCTGGTGGTTACGGAGTGGTACTGAGATGACCTGGTGGGTAAAACCAATCATGGACAAGCTCAGAGGAGGTGGCAGCTCTACAGACAGTAATCACCTATATGACCTAGTGATTACGGAGCAGCACTGAAATGACCTAGTGGGTAAAACAAATAATGTACTAGCTCTGAGGAGGTGGTAACTTTACTGACCGCAATCCCTACTCCTAACACCAACACTAGAAATAGCCGTGGAGCGTTCCTATCTCTGCCTAGACGCCTCTTCACAGCCTAAGAACTAGCTACCCCTGAAGATGGAAATGGAAAACTATCTCGCCTCAGAGAAACCCCCAAAGAAAAGATAGCCCCCCACAAATATTGACGGTGAGTGAAGAGGGAAATGGCAAACTCAGAAATGAAACTAGATTTTAGCAAAGGAGGCCACTACTATCTAAATAGACAGAGAAAGAAAAGGCCACTGTGCGGTCAGTATAAAAACTAAATGTCCACGCAGAGTTTACAAAAATAACCTCCACACCGACCCACGGTGTGGAGGGGCAAATCTGCAACCCCAGAGCTTCCAACTAGCCAGAATATTTCATGTTGACAAGCTGGACAAAAGAGACATAACTTAAACTGAACAAAAGGTCATAGGCAGGGAAACACCCAAAAACGAGCAGAACTTATCTTAAGCTGAAATGGACTGGCCAACAGAGAACTTCTAGGAAAGGACTGAATCCACAGGAAGGAACATTGACAGCTGGCATCAACTACAGCCTAAAGCCCAGTTAAATAACAAGGCCAGGGCACCGATAAGTGAAAGCAGCTGCTAAGTTCCACTTGAAACCACCAGAGGGAGCCCAAGAGCAGAACTCCCAAAAATACCATTCATGACCACAGGATGGAGCCCAAGAACGGAATTCACAACAGTACCCCCCCTTGAGGAGGGGTCACCGAACCCTCACCAGAGCCCCCAGGCCGAATCGGGACGAGCCAAATGAAAAGCACACACCAAATCGGCAGCATGGACATCGGAGGCAAAAACCCAAGAGTTATCCTCCTGGCCATAACCCTTCCACTTGACCAGATACTGAAGTTTCCGCCTTGAAAGACGAGAATCCAAAATCTTCTCCACCACATACTCCAGCTCCCTCCCAACCAACACCGGAGCAGGAGGGTCAACGGAGGGAACCACGGGCACCACATATCTCTGCAACAAAGATCTATGGAACACATTATGAATGGAAAACGAAGCTGGAAGAGCCAAAAGAAAAGACACCGGATTGATAATTTCCGAAATCCTATAAGGACCAATAAAACGAGGTTTGAACTTAGGGGAAGAGACCTTCATAGGAACATGACGAGAAGACAACCAGACCAAATCCCCAACCCAAAGCCGGGGACCAACGCACCGATGGCGGTTAGCAAAACGTTGAGCCTTTTCCTGAGACAATGTCAAATTGTCCACCACATGAGTCCAAATCCGCTGCAACCTCTCCACCACAGAATCTACCCCAGGACAGTCCGAAGGCTCAACCTGCCCTGAAGAAAAGCGAGGATGAAAACCAAAATTACAAAAAAAAGGCGAAACCAAGGTAGCAGAACTAGCCCGATTATTAAGGGCAAACTCGGCCAACGGCAAGAAGGTAACCCAATCATCCTGATCAGCTGACACAAAGCATCTCAAATAGGTTTCCAAGATCTGATTGGTTCGCTCCGTCTGTCCATTTGTCTGAGGGTGAAACGCTGAAGAAAAAGACAAATTAATGCCCAATCTACCACAAAAGGACCGCCAAAACCTATAAACAAACTGGGTACCTCTGTCAGATACAATATTCTCCGGAATACCATGCAAACGAACCACATGCTGGAAAAACAAAGGAACCAAATCAGAGGAGGAAGGCACCTTAGGCAAAGGTACCAAATGGACCATTTTAGAAAAACGGTCACAAACCACCCAGATGACAGACATCTTCTGAGAAACAGGAAGATCAGAAATAAAATCCATGGAAATGTGCGTCCAGGGCCTCTCAGGGATAGGCAAAGGCAAAAGCAACCCACTAGCACGAGAACAGCAGGGCTTAGCCCGGGCACAGATCCCACAGGACTGCACAAAGGAATGTACATCCCGTGACAAAGAAGGCCACCAAAAGGACCTGGCAACCAAATCTCTGGTACCAAAGATCCCAGGATGACCAGCCAACACTGAACAATGAATCTCAGAAATCACCTTACTAGTCCATCTATCAGGAACAAACAATTTCCCCACAGGACAGCGGTCAGGTCTATCAGCCTGAAACTCCCGAAGCACCCGCCGTAAATCAGGGGAGATAGCAGAAAGAATCACCCCCTCCTTGAGAATACCAGCCGGCTCACGGACTCCAGGAGAATCAGGCAAAAAACTCCTAGACAGGGCATCAGCCTTCACATTCTTAGATCCCGGAAGATACGAGACCACAAAATCAAAACGGGAGAAAAACAAAGACCACCGAGCCTGTCTAGGATTCAACCGCTTGGCTGATTCAAGGTAAATCAGATTCTTATGATCGGTCAAGACCACAACACGATGCTTGGCTCCCTCAAGCCAATGTCGCCACTCCTCGAATGCCCACTTCATAGCCAACAACTCCCGATTGCCGACATCATAATTACGCTCAGCAGGCGAAAACTTTCTGGAGAAGAAAGCACACGGTTTCAACACAGAGCCATCAGAACTTCTCTGAGACAGAACAGCTCCTGCCCCAATCTCAGAAGCGTCAACCTCAACCTGAAAAGGGAGAGAGACATCTGGCTGACGCAACACAGGGGCAGAAGTAAAACGACGCTTAAGCTCCTGAAAGGCCTCCACAGCCGCAGATGACCAATTCACCACATCTGCACCTTTCTTGGTCAAATCGGTCAGAGGTTTAACCACAGTAGAAAAATTAGCAATGAAGCGGCGATAAAAATTAGCAAAGCCCAAAAACTTCTAAAGGCTCTTCACAGATGTGGGCTGCGTCCAATCATAAATAGCCTGGACCTTAACAGGGTCCATTTCAATAGCCGAGGGAGAAAAAATGAACCCCAGAAAAGAAACCTTCTGAACTCCAAAAAGGCACTTAGACCCCTTCACAAACAGTGTATTAGCACGAAGAATCTGAAATACCATCCTGACCTGCTTCACATGAGACTCCCAATCATCGGAAAAAACCAAAATATCGTCCAAATATACAATCATAAACTTATCCAGATACTCCCGAAAAATATCATGCATAAAGGACTGAAACACAGATGGAGCATTAGAGAGCCCGAAAGGCATCACAAGATATTCAAAATGGCCTTCGGGCGTATTAAATGCTGTTTTCCATTCATCACCCTGTTTGATGCGGACCAGATTATACGCCCCTCGAAGGTCAATCTTGGTAAACCAGCTAGCCCCTTTAATCCGAGCAAACAAATCAGAGAGCAAAGGCAAAGGGTACTGGAATTTGACCGTGATCTTATTGAGAAGGCGATAATCTATACAGGGCCTCAAGGAGCCCTCCTTCTTGGCAACAAAAAAGTATCCCGCTCCCAACGGTGACGAAGACGGGCGAATATGCCCCTTCTCCAAGGACTCCTTTACATAAGTCTGCATAGCGGCATGCTCTGGAACAGACAGATTGAAAAGTCAACCCTTAGGGAACTTACAGCCAGGAATCAAATTAATAGCGCAATCACAGTCCCTATGAGGAGGCAGAGGACTGGATTTAGGCTCCTCAAATATATCCTGGAAATCCGACAAAAACTCAGGAACTTCAGAAGAAGGGGACGAGGAAATTGACATCAGAGGAATGTCACTATGTATCCCCTGACAACCCCAACTAGTCACAGACATAGATTTCCAATCCAGTACTCGATTATGTACCTGTAACCATGGAAACCCCAGCACAACCACATAATGCAAATTATGCAACACCAAAAAACGAATATTTTCCTGATGTGCTGGAGCCATGTTCATGGCTAACTGTGTCCAGTACTGAGGTTTATTCTTGGCCAATGGCGTAGCATCAATCCCCCTTAAGGGAATAGGACTCTGCAAAGGCTCCAAGGAAAAACCACAGCGCTTGGCAAATTCTAGGTCCATTAAGTTCAGTGCAGCGCCAGAATCCACAAATGCCATTACAGAAATGGACGACAATGAGCAAATCAGGGTAATAGACAAGAGAAATTTAGGCTGTACAGTACTGATGGTAACCGAACTAGCAACCCTCATAGCTCGCTTCGGGCAATCAGAGATAGCATGAGTAGCGTCACCACAGTAAAAACACAGCCCATTCTGACGTCGGAACTCCTGCCGTTCTGCTCTTGTCAAAACTCTATCACATTGCATAGGCTCAGAACTCTGTCCAGAGGACACCGCCATATGGTGCACAACCTTACGTTCACGTAGGCGCAGATCAATCTGAATGGCCAGAGACATTGATTCGTTCAAACCAGCAGGTGTGGGAAACCCCACCATAACATCTTTAAGAGCTTCAGAAAGACCCTTTCTGAAAATAGCCACCAGGGCATCCTCATTCCATTTTGTAAGCACAGACCACTTCCTAAATTTCTGACAATATATCTCTGCCGCTTCCTGACCCTGATACAGAGCCAGCAATTTTTTTTCTGCCTGATCCACAGATTTGGGTTCGTCATAAAGCAATCCAAGTGCTTGAAAAAATGAATCTACATTGAGCAATGCAGGGTTCCCTGGCTCAAGGGAGAATGCCCAATCCTGCGGGTCACCACGCAGCAGAGAAATAACAATCTTCACCTGCTCAATGGGGTCACCAGAGGAATGGGGTCTCAGAGCAAAAAACAATCTGCAATTATTTTTAAAATTCAAAAACCTAGATCTATCCCCAGAAAACAAATCAGGGATAGGAATTCTAGGCTCAGAAACAGGAGTTTGAACAACATAATCTTGGATACTCTGTACCCTTGCAGCGAGATGATCAACACGCGCAGACAGACCCTGAACCTCCATATCAGTACCAAGCTCCTGCACCATCCAAAAATCAAGGGGAAAAAAAAAAGACGAAACAAGCAACAAGAAAAAAAAAACTATGACTCAGAACTTTCTCTTCCCTCTTTTGAGATGCATTTAACACTTTGTGGGCCAGCTGTACTGTTATGACCTGGTGGTTACGGAGTGGTACTGAGATGACCTGGTGGGTAAAACCAATCATGGACAAGCTCAGAGGAGGTGGCAGCTCTACAGACAGTAATCACCTATATGACCTAGTGATTACGGAGCAGCACTGAAATGACCTAGTGGGTAAAACAAATAATGTACTAGCTCTGAGGAGGTGGTAACTTTACTGACCGCAATCCCTACTCCTAACACCAACACTAGAAATAGCCGTGGAGCGTTCCTATCTCTGCCTAGACGCCTCTTCACAGCCTAAGAACTAGCTACCCCTGAAGATGGAAATGGAAAACTATCTCGCCTCAGAGAAACCCCCAAAGAAAAGATAGCCCCCCACAAATATTGACGGTGAGTGAAGAGGGAAATGGCAAACTCAGAAATGAAACTAGATTTTAGCAAAGGAGGCCACTACTATCTAAATAGACAGAGAAAGAAAAGGCCACTGTGCGGTCAGTATAAAAACTAAATGTCCACGCAGTTTACAAAAATAACCTCCACACCGACTTACGGTGTGGAGGGGGCAAATCTGCAACCCCAGAGCTTCCAACTAGCCAGAATATTTCATGATGACAAGCTGGACAAAAGAGACATAACTTAAACTGAACAAAAGGTCATAGGCAGGGAAACACCCAAAAACGAGCAGAACTTATCTTAAGCTGAAATGGACTGGCTAACAGAGAACTTCTAGGAAAGGACTGAATCCACAGGAAGGAACATTGACAGCTGGCATCAACTACAGCCTAAAGCCCAGTTAAATAACAAGGCCAGGGCACCGATTAGTGAAAGCAGCTGCTAAGTTCCACTTGAAACCACCAGAGGGAGCCCAAGAGCAGAACTCCCAAAAATACCATTCATGACCACAGGATGGAGCCCAAGAACGGAATTCACAACACAAGGGGTGCTGTCCCAAGAAGTGCAATGTTTGGGAAGATGCTGAGCGAATACCTTGCAGATCGTACAAACGTCCTCCGGGATTCCTCTGTACCTTTCAATTATTGAGTTTCTAAGCTGGACATGTGCCATGAACTGGCTCTCCACACCTTGGAAGTCCTGGCCTGCCCTGCTGCTAGCGTTCTGTCAGAGCGGGTTTTTAGTGCCACTGGTGGAATTATAACAGATTAGCGCATCCACCTGTTAACTGAAAATGATGACAGGATTACTCTTATAAAAATGAACAAGGGCTGGATTGAGCAAGACTTCTATACGCCACTAAGTGAAAACAACGAAACATAACCTCAAATACATTTTCTTTTTTGTGGAGGTTTATTCTCATGCACCTCTTCACAATTACGCATGGGTATACGGTTCCTGATTTGGTCTGTTTGGTGTTATCCTCCTCCTTATCCTCATCCTCATCATCCACAACCATACGAACACCAGGGTGAACGTATTCCGTGATGAAAAAGTAACTCTTTTTTTTGTGCAAGTGTGTTTTTATGATGCCTGTTAAGAATTTTAAACCAAAAAAATTATTACTCCCCAAAAAGGAAATGTTTGTCAGCTCATACACTTAGTGTCTAGACATTATGAGGCTAGGAGGCCTGCTCCTTTACATAAGGCCTAGTTTTTAATGAGACCTTCCTCAACGTGTCATCATTCTCCACCACTAGATCACCAGGGTTAATGTGTTCCATGCTGCTACAGCCAGTACGATTTTTGGCAAGGGTGTCCATGATGCCCATAAAATATTTTTTAAAAATAATGTGGAAATAATGGGGAAATGTTTGTCAGCCCATGCACTTAGTGTATGGGCATTACAAGTGTAGGAGACCCTCTCCTTAACATTGGGCCTAGTTTATAATAAAGCATTCCTCCACATCTCATCATTCTCTGCCACTATAACACCATGGTGAACGTGTTGTATGCTGCTACAGCCATTCAATTTTTGGGCAAGGGTGTCTGTGATCCCCATAAATAATTTTTAAAAAATGTGCCCCCCCATGGGGAAATGTTTGTCAGCTCATGGACTTAGTGTAAGGGCATTACAAGTGTAGGAGACCCGTGCCTTAGCATTGGGCCTAGTTTTGATAAGGCCTTCCTCCACGTCTCATCATCTACCGCTAGTGATCACCGATGAGCAAATGTGCTCACCACTATTCTGTACTTGCCCGAGTATCACTGTGCTCAGTGTACTCGGTGAGCAACGAGCATTTCCATAACTATTTGGCAGGAGCTTGTGTCTCCGCCCTGCAATTGTGGCGCTCTTTACAGCGCCAGTGAACATGCAGGGTTTGTCTGCCATGCAGTGTAATACCGCAGCCATCTTTGTTGTGGTATTACAGTGATTAGCTGGCCACACAGCGGCCTCAGGTCTATAAGAGACCTGACGCACCCTGCTCTGTGCATTCTGCTTCGGACTCAGCTACTGTAGGGAGTAGTGATGAGCTAATGTGCTCGCCACTACTCATTACTCGCCCAAGTATCACTGTGCTCGTTGTACTCGGCGAGCACCGAGCATTTCTGGGATCATTCAGCGGTAACTGGTGTCCCCACCCAGCATTTTTGGTGGACTTTAGAGACCCAATCACGGTGCAGGGATTGTCTGCCAGGCCATGAAACGCCGCAGCCATCTTTGTTGTGGTTGTGCAGTGATTGGCTTGGCTGTACAGCATCATCCCGAGTGTAAGAGACCTGGCGCTGCCCTGCTCGCCGCATTCTGTCCCGGATTCAGGGAGAGTAGGTTGAGCTGGTGCCGAGGTAGGGTCAAAATCGTGGTTTTTAGAGTTTGTGTAGGTCTGCAGCTCTTAAATCCACAACTCATGCTCCAAGTTTTGCCGTTGTAGGCCGGTGGACCACTTTTTTTGCTGTCTGATACTGTAATTCTCTACAGCACTATTTAGCTTCCAAAATTATAAAAAGGCCACATGTTTGCCACTGTGGTATTTCCGTGACAGCCCTCATATATCTACATGCTCCAAGTTTGGTCATTGCACGCCGGAGGACCACTTTTTTTGCTGTCTGATACTCTAATTCAATACAGCACTATTTAGCTTCCAAAATTATAAAAATGCCACATATTTGCCAGTGTGGTATTTCTGTGACAGCCCTCATATATCTGCGTGCTCCAAGATTGGGCATTGTAGGCCGGTGGACCACTTTTTTTGCTGTCTTTTACTCTAATTATACACAGCACTATCTAGCATAAAAAGTATAAAAAGGCCACATATTTGCCAGTGTGGTATTTCCGTGACAGCCCTCATATATCTGCATGCTCCAAGTTTGTGCATTGTAGGCCGGCTGACCCCTTTTTTTGCTGTCTGTTACTCTACTTATATACAGCACTATTTTGCATAAATTCACTTCAGAAAAAAGCCTCCCAAAATTGAATAAAGTCTGTTATATCAGGCTGAGGCCTGCATGGTGTTTGAGTTTGAAAAATCGTAGATTTGCAGGCATACTGATCAGATATTATTTTGTTACAAATAAATATATTTGTGTTGAGCATTTGAAATAGGTAGTCCATTTAAAATGGGAAAGGCAAGGGGCAAGGTGGTGCATGCAGAGGATGAGGCCGTGGCCAAGGTGAAAGTGGGCAACAACTCACATCTTCTCACTCGACCTTAATGTCCCAGTTTCTAGGTGACCGCAGCACACCACTATTGAAGCCAGAGCAGTGTAAAATGGTTGTTTGTTGGATAGCGGATAATGCTGACAGTCACTTAGCCACCACCACCACCATGTGTTTCACACTGTCAAGTCTGAGTAGCCGGGAGTGTGGTCGGATATTCCTCACCCTGATCCTCCTTCCTCCCACCATGCCGAGTGCCCTCAGACAACTGATCCCACACTTGGACACTCTGAAGAGCTGTTCAGTTTTCCATTTCAAGATTCAGAACTCTCAGCCCGGTCAACTTGAAGTGGGGACAGATGAGATATAATGTAGAGATGCCCAAATCTTTGACCAACCCCGGTCACGCGAAGGCAATGGTGGGAAAGTGTCAGAAGAGGTGGACGATGATGAGACACAATTGCTAGAAAGTCAGGAGGAGGAGCAGGGTGTGGATTTGAAAGACGAGGTGGTGGATGACTATGTGACTGACCCAACCTGGCAGGAGGACATGCAGAGTGAGGGCAGTAGCACACATGGGGAAGGAGGCATATTACCCCAACAGGCAGGAAGAAGCAGTGTGGTGGCCACAGAGAGAAGGCGTGCATTCGTTCCTCGCAACACCAACATGAGGGAAGTTGCCATTCCAACTGATAGATCTTCCCGAGTCTGGTTATTTTTAAAGACTCTGCCGATAAACCCAAACAGGTCATTTGCAGCACCTGCCATGCACACATCAGCAGGGTTAGCAAAACAACCATCCTGACCACCACCAGCATGATCACGCGCATGGCAGCAAAGCACCCGACTTTGTGGGCCGAACCCCAGGCTCCAGGACCACTGCCTTCAGGTCACATCACTGCTTCTTCCACTGTTTTGTATAGAAGACAATCCCAAGTACACCGTGCATGTGAAGATGCCTCTAGCCCTGCACCTGTTGTGGCCCATAGTCAAGCAGCACCATCATCAAGCCCTTCCACGTCCTTGTCCCATCACAGCCTTTAGTTGTTTATAACCCAGTCTTTGGAATGCAAGTGGAAATACCCAGCCAATGCCGCACAGGCCACAGTCCTAAATTCTAATATTTCTCTTCTGCTTGCGCTACAAATGCTTCCTTTTAGGCTCATTGAAATGGAAGCTTTCCGCAACCTGATGATGGCGGCCGTCCCAAGGTACTTGATCCCCATTCGCCACTATTTGTCCTGGTGTGCCGTACCGGCATTACGTCAGCATGTGTCCAATAACATTACCCGTGTCCTCAACAATGCTGTTACAGGGAAAGTCCACCTAACCATGGACACATGGACAAGTGCTTGTGGGCAGGTATGGAACATCTGAATGATGGCACACTGGGTTAACATAGTGGAAGCTGGGACCAGTCGGACCTTGGGATAGAACACATCCTCCCCACACCGAGGATTGCATGCCCTACATCAATCAGTGTTGCCCCCAAAGTCTACAGCTCCTGCACCTCCTCCTCCTCTTCATCCTCCATCTCTGAAATCAACACATTAGTCAGAAACTGGAAGCACTGCAGTACTGCCTCAGCCAAGCGGCAATAGGCTGTGCTGAAGCTAATCTGCATAGGTGACAAACTGCACAATGTAGAAGAGTTGTGGACAGCGCTGAAAGAGCAGTCAGATGTTTGGATGACACCGCTGAACCTACAACCAGGCATGGTCATGTGTGACAATGGCCGTAACCTGGTGGCAGCTCTGAGGCAAGGTGAGCTCTCACACGTACCTTGCTTGGCCCATGTGCTTAACCTCATGGTTCAATGTTTTCTGAATAGCTACCCCGAGCTTCTGGATCAGCTAGTGAAAGTATGCCATCTGTCTGCCCATTTTAGAAAGTGAGCTACAGCTTCAGCCGCCCTTGCCGTGCTTCAGCAGCATTTGCAGCTTCAATCTCAACGGCTCGTGTGTGATGTCCCCACGCGCTGGAACTCTACGCTGCAAATGTTGGAAAGGATTTGGGAGCAGAAGAGGGCAGTTGTTGACTACTAACATCAGCAAGGCCGTCGATATTTAGTTCAGACTTCACACATAAGACCTCAGGAGTGGACATGGATGTCTGACATATGTACCATCCTCCAAAACTTTGAGGGCTAACTGATGAGCGGTGATGACGCCATAATTAGCGTCACCATCCCGCTTCTCAGCATTCTGAAAACCTCTTCACTCACAATTAATTTGTATGTATTGCAGGCAGAGCACAAAGACATGCAGCAAGGAACCATACAGGGGGATTACTCTCAGCCCAGCCTCATGTCTTCTCAACTTGGATTGGTAGTCAATGAGGAGGAGGAAGAACAGGAGCTACTTTCATGCCCTATAGACGGTACTACAAAAATAGCTGTCATACCGTCTGTTCAGCGGGGATGGCCTGAGGACAGGGGGAGGAGGAGGAGGATGAGGAGGAGGAGGACAGCATGGACAGTCGTCCTGTTGGTGAGGACATGGAAGTCTTGCCTGTTAGCAGTCTGGGACACATGGCTGACTTTATGCTGCGCTGCTTTTCACGTGACCCTCACATTATAAAAATTTTGGGTTACACTCATTACTGGCTGGTGACACTTCTAGACCCATGCTACAAGGAGAACTTTCAATCTCTTTTACCAGAGGCAGAGAGGTGTACTAAAATGTTGCAGTGCCAGAGGGCCCTTGTAGCGGAATTACTTAGAAAATTCCCATGTGAGAACGCTGGCAGCAAACATCAGAGTTTGTGTAAAACCAAGGAGTCCAAGCAAGAGAGACAGCAGTACAATCAAGCTCAGACAGGGGAACACTGGTAAAGTTCTGGAACAGTTTACTCAGACCCCCCCCCTCTCTTGACGGCACAGAGGCAAGGGGTGCTGTAACAAGAAGTGGAATGTTTGGGAAGATGGTGAGGGAGTACCTTGCAGATCGTACAAACGTCCTCCGTGATTACTATGTGCCTTTTAATTATTGGGTATCCAAGCTGGACACGTGGCATGAACTGGCTCTCTACCGCTTGGAGTTCCTGGCCTGCCCTGCTGCTAGCGTTCTGTCAGAGCGGGTTTTTAGTGCCGCCGTTGGAATTATAACAGATAAGTGCATCCGCCTGTCAACTGAAAATGTTGACATACTGACTCTTATAAAAAAGAATAAGGTCTGGATTGGAAAAGACTTCTGTACATCACCAAGTGAAAGCAGCGAAACATAACCTCAAACACATTCTCTCTTTTGGGGAGGTGTGTTCTCATGCACCTCTTCACAACCACACATGGGTATACGCTTCCAGATCTGGTCTGTTTGTTGTCATCCTCCTCCTTATTCTCATCCTCATCATACAGAACCTCTAGATGACCAGGGTGAACGTGATCCATACAGTGAATTTTGGGCACGGGGGTTGTGATGGCACTCTTTTATTCTGTAAAAACAGGAACCTACTTTGGGGAATTGGGCATGATATTACATTGGGCCTACTTCCTAACTCTGTCTCCTGCAATGTGTCCTTTAACTGACACTCGATGACCAGGGTGAATGTGCTCTGTATGGTGAATTTTGGGCACGGGGGCTGTGATGGCACTATTTTATTTTGTAAAAACAGGACCCCACTTTGGGGAATTGGGCATGACATTACATTGGACCTACTTCTTAACTCTATCTTCTGCAATGTGTCCTTTAACTGACACCCTTGGGAAAATACAAAACTGGGGGGTTAAAAAAAAAATTGTTGTGGAGAAAAAAAATAATTTTTATTTTCACGGCTCTGCGTTATAAACTGTAGTGAAACACTTGGGGGTTCAAAGTTCTCACAACACATCTACGTAAGTTCCTTGGGGGTCTAGTTTACAATATGGGGTCACTTGTGGGGGTTTGTACTGTTTAGGTACATCAGGGGCTCTGCAAATGCAACGTGACGCCTGCAGACCAATCCATCTAAGTCTGCATTCCAAACGGCATTCCTTCCGATACTTGGTGTCCCATTGACTTGTATTGGTATCGGGTATCGGTATCGGCGATATCCGATACTTTTCGGGTATCGGCCGATACTATCCGATACCGATACTTTCAAGTATCGGACGGTATCGCTCAACACTACCGATAAGTCCAGAAACAAGTTCTCAAGTTGATCTCAGTTGTGGCATAAACTTGGGTAAGTCCAGAACAAGTTCACATTAAAGTATTATGCTGGTGTAAATTCCAGTAGCTCCCACAGGGCGGAGTAAATGAAGGATTAAGTAGCAAAAACACAGTCCAGCAACATAGTTCCAAAACACAGTTCAAAAACAGAGTTTTTACCAGGAAGAGTGAACCAAGGGTTAAGTTCCAAAGCCAACAGACTGAGAGTGTATCTTACATGGGCAGAGAATGTCCAGAGCCACAGGTAGAAGCACAGTAGAACAAGCAGCTGAGCTGAAGAGGAAACGGAAGCAGAATACTCCAGCAAGGAGACTGACACCTGAGCTGGGTTTTAAACAAATGAACCGGTAGTAGGGCAGACAAAAACAGCAAACTCCATCTTAACAAAGGGCAAAATCATTCACAAGGTGATTTGGAAAACCCGGAATACTGACACATGGTGTCCTATCTCAATTCCAGTTAATTTTGCATTAAAAACTCAAACGGCGCTCCTTCCCTTCCGTGCTCTGCCATGCACCCAAACAGTGGTTTACCCCCACATATGAGGTATCAGCATACTCAGGACAAATTTTACAACAACTTTTGGGGTCCAATTTTTTCTGCTACCCTTGGGAAAATAAAAAATTGGGGGTGAAAAGATTATTTTTGTGAAAAAATATGATTTTTTATTTTTACAGTTCTACATTATAAACTTCTGTGATGCACTTGGTGGGTCAAAGTGCTCACCACACATCTAGATAAGTTCCTTAGGGAGTCTATATCCAAAATGGTGTCACTTGTGGGGGGGTTAAATGTTTAGGCACATCAGGGGCTCTCCAAACTCGACAAGACATCCCATCTCAATTCCAGTCAATTTTGCATTTAAAAGTCAAACGGTGCTCCTTCCCTTCCGAACTCTGCCATGCGCCCAAACGGTGGCTTATCCCCACATATGGGGTATAAGCCTACTCAGCACAAATAGCACAACAACCTTTGGGGTCCAATTTCTTCTGTTACTCTTGGGAAAATACAAAATTGGGGGCGAAATATCATTTTTGTGAAAAATTATGATTTTTTATTTTTACGGCTCTGCATTATAATCTTCTGTGAAGCTCTCGGTGGGTCAAAGTGCTCACCACACATCTAGATAAGCTCCTTAGGGGGTTTAATTTCCAAAATGGTGTCACTTGTGGGGGGTTTCAATGTTTAGGCACATCAGGGGCTCTCCAAACCTGACATGGCGTCCTATCTGCCATGAGCTCAATTGTGGTTTACCCCCACATATGGAGCATCAGCGTACTCAGGACAAATTTTCCAACAACTTTTGTTGTCCAATTTCTCCTGTTACCCTTGGTAAAATAAAACAAATTGGAGCTGAATTACATTTTTTGAGAAAAAAAGTTAAATATTCATTGTTTTTTAAACATTCAAAAAATTCCTGTGAAACACCTGAAGGGTTAATAAACTTCTTGAATGTGGTTTTGAGCACCTTGAGAAGTGCACTTTTTAGAATGGTGTCACACTTGGGTATTTTCTATCATATAGACCCCTCAAAGTAACTTCAAATGTGATGTGGTCCCTAAAAATATGGTGTTGTAAAAATGAGAAATTGCTGGTCAACTTTTAATTCTTATAACTGCCTAATAAAAAAAATGTTGGGTCCAAAATTGTGCTGATGTAAATTAAACATGTGACAAATGTTACTTATTAAGTATTTTGTGTGACATATCTCTGTAATTTAAGGGCATAAAAATTCAAATTTTGAAAATTGAGATATTTTTTTGCCAAATTTCCATTTTTTTACATAAATAAACACAGGTAATATCAAAGAAATTTTACCACTATCATGAATAAAATATATCACGAGAAAACACTGTCAGAATCATCAGGATCTGTTGAAGCGTTCCAGAGTTATAACCTCATAAAGGGACAGTGGTCAGAATTGTAAAAATTGTCACGGTCATTAACGTGCAAACCACCCTTGTGGGTAAAGGGGTTAAAGAGCTCACTTAAAAAGCTCATTTTTGTGTTGCATGGTTGCTCACATTGGACACAATACATTTCATAAAAAATTTGATGAAGCAATGCTGTTAGTTTTGCTCAGTAGTTCATTAAAAATATTTCTTTGTCCACTATATTACTTTCTCTCCTTGAGAGCCATAACTTTGGCTGCTTCAAATGTACAAATGGCGAATATACCAATGGCAATTTGGAATCCAGATTAAAAGACTGTATACCGAATGCATTCAGACAATCACATAGCTGCATTTCTTGTAAAACATTTACTGATGTGACAGACAATGCTCATAGTGACACAATCTTGAGAAATGTTTGTTTATTCACTTCACAAACAGTTCTAAGCCTCTATATGTTTGCTGTTTGTCATAGTAAAACATTAAGGCCATGTGCACACGTTGCGGATTTCTTGCAGAAATCTCCTGAAGAAAACCGGAAATTTTCTGCAAGAAATCCGCATTTTTTTTTTGGCGTTTTTTTTCCGTTTTTTTCGCGTTTTTTTAGCATTCTGCAAGCGTAATTAGCTTGCAGAATGCTAAAGTTTTCCAAGCGATCTGTAGCATCGCTTGGAAAACTGACTGACAAGTTGGTCACACTTGTCAAACATACTGTTTGACAAGTGTGACCAACTTTTTACTATAGATGCAGCTTATGCAGCATCTATAGTAAAAGATAGAATGTTTAAAAATAATAAAAAAAATAAAAAAATGCTTATACTCACCCAGACATCTCATCAGCGGCGTCCGTTCGTCTTCCTATAGCTGGTGTGTGCGCACAGGGCCTTCCGTGACGTCACGACCGCTCACGACCAATCACAGGACAGTGACGTCATCGGCAAGGTCCTTCGCCGCACATCAGCTACAGGAACCGAACGGCAGCGTGCAGCGGTGAGGCGGGAACACTGCGCGGGACATCGAGGGTGAGTATAGGACTATTTTTTATTTTATTTCTTATTTTTTGACCACTTATATGGTGCCCAGTGCGTGGAGGAGAGTCTCCTCTCCTCCACCCTGGGTACCAACCGCACATAATCTGCTTACTTCCCGCATGGTGTGCACAGCCCCGTGCGGGAAGTAAGCAGATCAATGGACTCCTAGGTGTGCGGAATCCCTGCAATTCCGCATTTTTAATGAACATGTTGCTTTTTTTTCCGCTATGCGATTTTTTCGCGGAAAAAATCGCAACATTTGCACAAAAAATGCGGAATACCTTGTAAATAATAGGAGGCATATGTTAGCGTTTTTTTCGCGTTTTTATAACGTTTTTATAGCGAAAAAACGCGAAAAAAACGCTAAAAATTCTGAACGTGTGCACATGGCCTAAGGTTTACTGAAACTATGCCTGTGGTGGTTTTATCTAAATCTTTGTGGCTTTTATTTTCTAGGGGTTTATGGCCCCTCGTCTGATGACTCCATGATATCTTAGTTTCATCCAAACTTGAAAAGTGTCCACTTGAAAGTCTGGGTGAAACTAGAGTTACTACATAGTGTAAATTACTATATAAGACCAGAGAAACATGACTAAGACATGCCAAAACTGGGGTACCTGTACATGTACAGTGTGCTGATACCTGCATAATTGGGGACATCCATGCAGTGTAGGTAATCTCCCAGGAGTTCTCTGTCTTTGTGTTGCTTCTCCGATATTCCAGACGGATTTTGTTTAAAAGCCTCTTGGTGATGATCTAAGTATACTGTATGTAGTTAATCTTCTTTTATATGTAATCACTACATGTATTTAATCCTTATATGTACTTATTAACCTTTGTATGTTAACATATACAAAAGTGTACGCACTCACACTAGAGTTGAGCGACTTTTACTTTTTTCGGATTGAGTCGCGTTTCGCGAAACCCAACTTTGTCAAAAGTCAGGTCGAATCGGCCGATTATTGCGAAAAGTCAGGGGCCGACTGAAACACGAAACCCAATGCAAGTCAGTGGGGAATCAAAGTCGGCAGTGAGTGGAGGACAGGAAAACACCTACAGTGCCCACTTTAATGCCAAAAACATCAATTCTAATTACTTAAGCTTGTCGATCTTAATTTACTTTATAATAATAGTTAGGCATTGAAAACTGGGGTCATTTGGCTAAAGTTGTGGGGGGGTATGGCTGGCTCAAGATTTTCGTGGGCCCAGGAAACGCGGAATACGTCATGGTGGTGGAGCAGGGAGAGGTATGTATTTCAACTTTGCAAGTGCTGTGATCCTGAGCTAGCAGGGGGGCCCACTCGTTGGCACTGGCACAGGGCCCCTCACAGTAAGGCGGTGTGTTTGACGGTGGGTGGCGCCTCCCACTGGCAGAGACACTTTTGCGTACTGTGAGAGGCCCTGTGCCAGTGACGTCGCCAACGAGTATGCCCCCCACCTGATAAAGGAACCTGCACTTTCTACTGCACATTCCTCTTTGTCCCCGTGTAAGGTGGTATAGTATGCGGGAAGGGGAACCTGACTTTCAGCAGAGTCAGATTCTGGCTGTGTAGAGTGCAAGGGGAATGTAGTGGTCTGGTTCAATGTACCAGCAGACTCATCTAGCAGTGGCTGGGCAATGGGCAGGATGAGGAGGAAACACAGATATAGGCCCAAATAATAAAGTAGGCTAAATGCAGTTCAAAATTGGTAACAGGACTAAACAGCTGGCATTGCTTTGTTCAGTGGAGGAAAACTGTAATGAGTGGCAGACACAGTTAGTAGGCCCAAATAATAAAGTAGGCTAAATGCAGTTGAAATGTGGTAACAGGACTTTACAGGCGGCATTGCTTTGTTCAGTGGAGGAAAGCTGTAATGAGTGGCAGACACAGTTAGTGGGCCCAAATAATAAAGTAGGCTAAATGCAGTTCAAATGTGGTAACAGGACTAAACAGGTGGCATTGCTTTGTTCAGTGGAGGAAAACTGTAATGAGTGGCAGACACAGTTAGTAGGCCCAAATAATAAAGTAGGCTAAATGCAGTTCAAATGTGGTAACAGGACTAAACAGGCGGCATTGCTTTGTTCAGTGGAGGAAAACTGTAATGAGTGGCAGACACAGTTAGTAGGCCCAAATTATAAAGTAGGCTAAATGCAGTTCAAATGTGGTAACAGGACTAAACAGGCGGCATTGCTTTGTTCAGTGGAGGAAAACTGTAATGAGTGTCAGACACAGTTAGTAGGCCCAAATAATAAAGTGGGCTAAATGTCTGCCAAAAAATTGTTCATAAATAAACAGGTGGCATAGCTAGGTACAGGGGTGGGCTCCTCTGCTGAGCAGCAGACAGTGGTAGTAGGCGCAAAGTATTAACTGGTCTAAATGGAAGCCAGGGCCCCTGTATGGTCTAAATGGAAGCCAGGGCCCCTGTATATTTTAACTATCATCTATCATTTCAACAAATTTGTATTGGCAGTTTCCTTTTAAGGATTTAACAGCACAGACTACACAGTGGTGGAGGAGGGAGAGGTAAGTATTGCAAGTGGTAGAGCACTGTTCGAGCTGGGGGGAACACTCTCTCGTGGGCGGCGGTACTGGCACAGGGCCCCTCATATTACGACGGTGTGTCTGACGTTGGTTATGCACCACCACCGTCAGAGACACTTAATTGTACTATGAGGGACCCTGTGCCAGTGCCGTCGCCCAAGAGTGGGCCCACCCACCTGTCCAGGCAAACGGCACTCGCACGGGTGCTTGCGCCAGGTGGTGACTACGGCCCTGTGGGGGGAGTCAGCCCATTTACGGAGTGTATAAAAATGGCCTATGGTGGACATTTAGCAGCTGCAAATGGAGGAATTGGAGAAGTCAGTAAGAGGAGGCCAAAAGCAAGACATTTTTCAGGCAAGCTACGTGTCAGCAGGGGAAGGTGGGGCAAAATAATTTGAAACCCATGATTGGTTCATTTTAATGAAGGTTAGATCATCAACATTTTGGGTAGCCAGACATGTCCTTTTTTGGGTTAGTATTGAACCAGCAGCACTGAAGACTCTTTCTGATAGCACACAAGCAGCAGGGCAAGCGAGCTCCTATAATGCATATTCTGCCAATTCAGGCCAGGTGTCTATTTTAGATGCCCAGTAATCAAAGGGGAATGACGTGTGAGGGAAAACATCGATAAGGGAGGAAAAATAGTTCGTAACCATGCTGGACAAATGCTGTCTCCTGTCACTTTGAATCGATGCAGCAGTACCTGTCGTGTCAGCGGTCATAGCGAAATCACTACACAACCTGGTCATAAAACTCCTCTGTTCAACGCCACTTCGGATTTGGGCACCTCTAACACCTCTGCCATGTTGCCCCCTACGGCTTGTGTGAGAACCATCAACGCCGCTGTGTGCTGAGAATGCCTGAACCAAACGGTCTACAAGAGTTGCTTATTTGGTAGCCAATATTTACTCAAGGTACTCATGTGGTATGATATTTTGTAATTTTCCTTTATATCGTGGATCCAGGAGGCAGGCCAACCAGTAATCGTCATCGGTCATCATTTTGATAATGCGGGGGTCCCTTTTTAGGATACGCAAGGCATACTTAGCCATGTTGGCCAATGTTCCAGGTGTCAATTCACTGCTTGTGCTGAGTTGAGGAGCACATCAACATCACTTGTGTCCCGCAAAAACCCTGTACCTGACCTTGCAACGCCACCAGTTTCTATTGCCCCCTGAGAAGCATCCTCCTCCCATAAATATTCATCCCCATCATCCTCCTCCTCCTCTTCGTCCGCCACAACGTCCAAGAGAGTTCCCTGAGAAGACAATGGCTGACTGTCATCAAGGCTTCCCTCCTCTTCGGCTGCAGACGCCTGCTCCTTAATGTGCGTCAAACTTTGCATCAGCAGACGCATTAGTGGGATGCTCATGGTTATGATGGCATTGTCTGCACTTACCAGGTGTGTGCACTCCTCAAAACACTGAAGGACTTGACATAGGTCTTGTAGCTTCGACCACTGCACACCAGTCAACTCCATGTCTGCCATCCAAGTGCCTGCCCGTGTATGTGTATCCTCCCACAAATAAATTACAGCACGCCTCTGTTCGCACAGCCTCTGAAGCATGTGCAGTGTGGAGTTTCACTTTGTTTCAACGTCGATTATTAGGCGGTGCTGGGGAACATTCAGCGATCGCTGATGGTTCAGCATACCGCTGGAGTGTAGGGGTGACCAGTGGATGTGCAAGAAAAGTCTTCGCACCTTCAGGAGCAGGGCTAGTAACCCCGGATAATTTTTCAGGAAGCACTGCACCACCAGGTACAAGGTGTGACCCAGGCAAGGTATATGTTTCAGTTCTGAAAGAGCTATGGCAGCCATTAAATTCCTTCCATTATCACTGACTACCTTGCCTGCCTCAAGATGTACACTGCCCAGCCATGATTGAGTTTGTTGCTGCAAGTACTCGGCCAGTACTTCCGTGGTGTGTCTGTTGTCGCCCAAACACTTCATTTGTAACACAGCCTGCTGACGCTTACCACTAGCTGTTCGATAATGGGACACCTTGTGTGCAACACTGGCAGCTGCGGATGGAGTGGTTGTGCGACTGCGCTCTGTGGATGAGCTTTCGCTTCTGGAGGAGGAGGAGGAGAGGTGGCGAATGCCTACAGCCAATTGTTTCCTGGACCGTGGGCTAGGCAGAACTGTCCCACTATGGCTGTCCCCAGTGGACCGTACATCAACCTTTTTGGAAGTGCATCTGAACAGCAAGGTGGATTGCTGTTGAGGGGAGATAGAGAGAAAAAAAAAAATCTATAAATCTTCAGCACAGCGAGTGTGAGCGAGCTGAGTGTGACCTGAGCGTAAGTGTGAACGGCGGTAAGTGTGTGACTTGTGATTCAGTGACTTTGGAATCAGGGAGTTTCCAAGGGAGGAATTGCTTCTGTTTATTTTGTTTGTTTGTTTGTTTTTTTTTTTTGGTTTAACCCCTTAGTGACAGAGCCAATTTGGTACTTAATGACCGAGCCAATTTTTACAATTCTGACCAGTGTCACTTTATGAGGTTATAACTCTGGAACGCTTTATCGGATCCCGCTGATTCTGAGATTGTTTTTTCGTGACATGTTGTACTTCAAGTTAGTGGTAACATTTCTTCGATATTACTTGCGATTATCTATGAAAAAAATGGAAATATGGCGAAAATTTTTAAAATTTTGCAATTTTCAAACTTTGTATTTTTATGCCCTTAAATCAGAGAGATATGTCACAAAAAATAGTTAATAAATAACATTTCTCACATGTCTACTTTACATCAGCACAATTTTGGAAACAATTTTTTTTTTTGTTAGGGAGTTATAAGGGTTAAAAGTTGACCAGCAATTTCTCATTTTTACAACACCATGTTTTTCTTAGGGACCACATCACCTTTGAAGTGATTTTGAGGGGTCTATATGATAGAAAATAACCAAGTGTGACACCATTCTAAAAACTGCACCCCTCAAGCTGCTCAAAACCACATTCAAGAAGTTTATTAACCCTTTACGTACTTCACAGGAACTAAAACAATGTGGAAGAAAAAAATGAACATTTTACTTTTTTTTGCAAACATTTTACTTCAGAACCATTTTTTTTAATTTTTACAAGTGTAAAAACAGAAATTTAACCACAAATTTTGTTGTGCAATTTTTCCTGAGTACGCCGATACCCCATATGTGGAGGTAAACCACTGTTTGGGCGCACCGCAGAGCTTGGAAGTGAAGGAGCACCGTTTGACTGTTTCAATGCAGAATTGGCTGGAATTGAGATCGGACGCCATGTCGCGTTTGGAGAGCCCCTAATGTGCCTAAACAGTGGAAACCCCCCACAAGTGACACCATTTTGGAAACTAGACCCCCCAAGGAACTTATCTAGATGTGTGGTGAGCACTTTGAACCCCCAAGTGCTTCACAGAAGTTTATAACGTAGAGCCGTGAAAATAAAAAATCGCATTTGTTTTCACAAAAATGATTTTTTCGCCCACAAATTCTTATTTTCACAAGGGTAACAGGAGAAATTAGACCACAAAAGTTGTTGTGCAATTTCTCCTGAGTACGTCGATACCCCATATGTGGAGGTAAACCACTGTTTGGGCGCACCGCAGAGCTTGGAATTGAAGGAGCACCGTTTGACTTTTTCAATGCAGAATTGGCTGGAATTGAGATCGGATGCCATGTCGCGTTTGGAGAGTCCCTGATGTGCCTAAACAGTGGAAACCCCCCACAAGTGATACCATTTTGGAAACTAGACCCCTTAAGGAACTTATCTAGATGTGTGGTGAGCACTTTGAACCCCCAAGTGCTTCACAGAAGTTTATAACGTAGAGCCGTGAAAATAAAAAATCTCATTTTTTCTACAAAAATGATCTTTTTGCCCCCAAATTTTTATTTTCACAAGGGTAACAGGAGAAATTAGACCACAAAAGTTGTTGTGCAATTTCTCCTGAGTACGTCGATACCCCATATATGGGGGTAAACCACTGTTTGGGCGCACCGCAGAGCTTGGAAGAGAAGGAGTGTCGTTTTACTTTTTCAATGTAGAATTGGCTGGAATTGAGATCGGACGCCATGTCACGTTTGGAGAGCCGCTGATGTGCCTAAACAGTAGAGACCCCCCACATATGACACCATTTTGGAAACTAGACCCCTTAAGGAACTTATCTAGATGTGTGGTGAGCACTTTAAACCCCCAGGTGCTTCACAGAAGTTTATAACGTAGAGCCGTGAAAATAAAAAAATCGCATTTTTTCTACAAAAATGATCTTTTTGCCTCCAAATTTTTATTTTACCAAGGGTAACAGGAGAAAATGGACCCCAGAAGCTGTTGTACAATTTGTCTTGAGTACGCCGACACCCCATATGTGGGGGTAAACCACTGTTTGGGCGCATGGCTGAGCTCGGAAGCAAAGGAGCGCCATTTGACTTTTCAATGCAAAATTGACTGGAATTGAGATCGGACGCCATGTCGCGTTTGGAGAGCCCCTGATGTGCCTAAACAGCAGAAACCCCCCAAAAGTGACCCCATTTTGGAAACTAGACCCCCCATGGAACTTATCTAGATGTGTAGTGAGAACTTTGAATGCCCAAGTGCATCACAGAAGTTTATAATGCAGAGTCGTGAAAATAAAAAATATATATTTTTTAACAATAAAGATTTTTTAGCCCCCAAGTTTTTATTTTCACAAGGGTAACAAGAGAAATTGGACCCCAAAAGTTGTTGTCCAATTTGTCCTGAGTATGCTGGTACCCCATATGTGGGGGTAAACCACTGTTTGGGCGCACGGCAGAGCTTGGAAGGGAAGGAGTGCCATTTTGGAATGCAGACTTTGATAGAATTGTCTGCGGGCGTTATGTTGCCTTTGCAGACCCCTAATGTACCTAAACAGTAGAAACCCCCAACAAGTGACCCCATTTTGGAAAATAGACCCCCCAAGGAACTTATCTAGATATGTGGTGAGAACTTTGAATGCCCAAGTGCTTCACAGAAGTTTATAATGCAGAGTAGTGAAAGTAAAAGATATTTTTTTTCCCTCAAAAAAGATTTTTTTAGCCCCCAAATTTTTATTTTCACAAGGGTAACAAGAGAAAATGGACCCCAAAAGTTGTTGTCCAATTTGTCCTGAGTATGCTGGTACCCCATATGTGGGGGTAAACCACTGTTTGGGCGCACGGCAGAGCTCGGAAGGGAAGGAGCGCCATTTTGGAATGCAGACTTTGATAGAATTGTCTGCGGGCGTTATGTTGCGTTTGCAGACCCCTAATGTACCTAAACAGTAGAAACCCCCAACAAGTGACCCCATTTTGGAAAATAGACCCCCCAAGGAACTTATCTAGATATGTGGTGAGAACTTTGAATGCCCAAGTGCTTCACAGAAGTTTATAATGCAGAGTAGTGAAAATAAAAAATATTTTTTTTCCCACAAAAAAGATTTTTTTAGCCCCCAAATTTTTATTTTCACAAGGGTAACAAGAGAAATTGGACCCCAAAAGTTGTTGTCCAATTTGTCCTGAGTATGCTGGTACCCCATATGTGGGGGTAAACCACTGTTTGGGCGCACGGCAGAGCTCGGAAGGGAAGGAGCGCCATTTTGGAATGCAGACTTTGATAGAATTGTCTGCGGGCGTTATGTTGCGTTTGCAGACCCCTAATGTACCTAAACAGTAGAAACCCCCACAAGTGACCAAATTTTGGAAACTAGACCCCCTAAGGAACTTAACTAGATATGTGGTGAGAACTTTGAAAGCTCAAGTGCTTCACAGAAATTTATAATGCAGAGTAGTGAAAATAAAAAAATATATTTTTTTCCAACAAAAAAGATTTTTAGCCCCCAAGTTTTTATTTTCACAAGGGTAACAAGAGAAATTGGACCCCAAAAGTTGTTGTCCAATTTATCCCGAGTACGCTGATGCCCCATATGTGGGGGTAAACCACTGTTTGGGCGCACGGCAGAGCTCAGAAGGGAGGGAGTACCATTTGACTTTTTTAGCGCAAAATTGGCTGTCGTGTTTGGAGACCCCCTGATGTACCTAAACAGTGGAAACCCCCCAATTCTAACTCCAACCCTAACCCCAACACAGCCCTAACCCTAATCTCAACGCGATCCATAATCCTAATCACAACCCTAACGATAATCACAACCCTAACCCCAAAACAGCCCTAATCTCAACCCTAACCATAACCCTAATCAAAACCCTAAATCCAACACACCCCTAACCCTAATTCCAACCCTAACCCTAATCCCAACCCTAATCCCAAATGTAACACTAATCCCAACCCTAATCCAAACCCTAACCCTAATCCCAACTCTAACCCTAACTTTAGCCCCAACCCTAACTTTAGCCCCAACCCTAACCATAACTTTAGCCCCCGTCGTCACAAAAAAAGTTCAATGTAACCTTTTTTTTGTACGTCGCGTCCGCCATTTCCGCGGATGCGTGGCCGTAACTCTGCCCCCTCCTCCCCAGGACATAGACTGGGCAGCGGATGCGTTGAAAAACTGCATCCGCTGCCCACGTTGTGCACAATTTTCACAACGTGCGTCGGTACATTGGGCCGACGCATTGCGACCGCCCCGTACCGACGCAAGTGTGAAAGAAGCCTAAGGCTACTTTCACACTAGCGTCGTACTCGGCCCATCGCAGTGTGTCGGGCCGAAGTACCGACGCTAGCGTTGTAAGCGCCGCACAACGGGTGCAGCGGATGCTGTTTTTTCAACGCATCCGCTGCCCCATTGTGAGGTGCGGGGAGGCGGGGGCGGAGTTCCGGCCACGCATGCGCGGTCGGAAATGGCGGACATGTCGCACAAAAAAGTTACATGTAGTTTTTTTTGTGTCGACGGTCCGCCGAAGCACGACGCATCCGTCGCACGACGGATGCGACATGTGGCAATCCATCGCAATGCGTCGCTAATGCAAGCCAATGGAGAAAAAACGCATCCTGCAAGCACTTTTGCAGGATGCGTTTTTTCTCCAACGACGCATTGCGACGGAAGCCAAAAAACGCTAGTGTGAAAGTAGCCTAACCCTAACCCTAGCCCTAACCCTAGCCCTAAATTTAGCCCCAACCCTAACCCTAACTCTAACCCTAACTCTAACCCTAACCCTAACTCTAACCCTAACCCTAACCCTAACCCTAACTCTAACCCTAACCCTAACTCTAACCCTAACCCTAACCCTAACCCTAATTTTAGCCCCAACTTGTCTTCTCCTGCCGGCCGGTAGATGGCAGCAGATGGAAAAAGCCGGCTGGCAGGAGAAGACAGAAGAGGACCCAGGGACCCCGGGTAAGTATGATAGGGTCCCCGAATCCCCCTATTTCTCTGTCCTCTGATGTGCGATCACATCAGAGGACAGAGAAATAACTGATCGCTTTTTTTTTTTTTTTTTTTTTTTGCGGTCGCCGGTAAACTGTTAATTACCGGCGATCGCAAAGCAGGGGTCGGTGCAAACCGACCCCGATCATGTTCTTTGGGGTCTCGGCTACCCCCGGCAGCCGAGACCCCAAAGAACATCCGGGTGCCGGGCGGCAGGCGCACTGCGCGTGCGCCCGCCATTTTTTCCCGGAAAAAAGATGGCGGCGCCCATGGGGAGACACGAGGAGCACCGGGGGAGGTAGGTAAGTATTGGGGGGCTATTGGGGGCCATCGGGGACCACATTTCTCTGTCCTCCGATGTGCGATCACATCGGAGGACAGAGAAATTAAACGGCAAATCGCGTTTTGTTTTTTTTTGTTGCGACCGCCGGTAAACGGTTAATTACCGGCGATCGCAACTCGGGGGTCGGTAAAAACCCCCCGAATCATGTTCTCTGGGGTCTCGGCTACCCTCGGCAACCGAGACCCCAGAGAAAATCCGACTCTGGGGGGCGCTATTCACTTTTTCCACAGCGCCGTTAATTAACGGCGCTGTGGATTGAGTACCCTTAGCGGCCGCCGTTAAAAGGCGTATCGGCGGTCGTTAAGGGGTTAAGTAATACTTTGTATTTATTTTTAATTAACGTTTCTGTGTGCTGCAATCCCCATTAGGAAATGTGCTCCACAATTGTTAATGCCATCCAGTGTACATCTTGCCACATGTATGCAGTCCTTGACCAGCCGGTCGAGGGTGCATACTGCTGTGCGAGATGTGAGCACATTGTGCATTTGGAAACCCAGATACTGGATCTAAATGTGCAGCTGGCAACACTGAGATCCATAGACAATATGGAGAGGAGTCTTCTGCTCACAGAGCAGACACTCAATGGGATAGATGAGGAGGGGGATGGTAGGATGGAGCTGCAGGACAGTGTGGCAGTTAGCTGGGTGACAGATAGAAGGCGGGGTAGAGGGAAGAGTGCCAGGGAGGCTAGTCCTGATCTGGCACACCCCAATAAGTTTGCTAAGTTGGCAGATGAGGGGGGTGCCAGTACAGGGGTAGCACTGCTGCAGCCAGGCATGTCCTCTGAAAGCCGGAGGAGTGACTGCTCCAGTAAGGGGGGAAATAGGAGAGCAGGGCAGGCCAGACAGGTGCTGGTAGTGGGGGACTCAATTATTAGGGGAACAGATAGGGCAATCTGTCACAAAGACAGGGATCGTCGGACGGTGTGCTGCCTACCTGGCGCTCGAGTCCGACACATCGCTGATCGGGTGGACAGATTACTGGGAGGGGCTGGTGAGGACCCAGCGGTCATGGTGCACATTGGCACAAATGACAAAGTTAGAGGTAGGTGGAAGGTCCTTAAAGATGATTTCAGGGAATTAGGCTGCAAGCTGAAAGCAAGGACCTCCAACGTGGTATTTTCCGAAATACTGCCTGTACCACGTGCCACGCCAGAGAGGCAACGGGAGATTAGGGAGGTTAATAAGTGGCTCAAGAATTGGTGTAGGAAGGAGGGGTTTGGGTTCCTGCAGAACTGGGCCGACTTCTCAGTTGGCTACAGGCTCTACGCTAGGGACAGGCTGCACCTCAATGGGGAAGGTGCAGCTGTGCTGGGGGAGAAAATGGTTGGAAGGTTGGAGGAGTGTTTAAACTAGGGAATGGGGGGGAGGGTATTCATTTTATTGGAGGGGAAGATAGTGCAGATAGAGACCTGGGCACAAATAAGGAAGTTGGGGGTGGCGGTGGCATGGGGGGTGGGGTTAGAACAGTTAGTAATTTAAGAAAGAATAGAGGTACAGAGAGTAACATCAAGTGCATGTATACTAATGCCAGAAGCCTCGCCAACAAAATGTATGAATTAGAACTAATGTTGTTGGAGCATAATTATGACATGGTGGGGATATCTGAGACGTGGCTGGATGAGAGCCATGACTGGGCTGTTAACTTGCAGGGCTATAGCCTGTTCAGAAATGACCGTACAGATAAGCGAGGGGGAGGGGTGTGTCTATATGTAAAATGTTCCTTAAAACCCATCCTGCGTGATAATATAGGTGAATTTAATGAAAATGTAGAGTCCCTGTGGGTGGAGATAAGGGGAGGGGGAAAAAATAATAAATTACTGATTGGGGTTTGTTATAAATCTCCAAAACTAATGGAAGCAATGGAGAATATCCTCGTAAAGCAAATAGATGAAGCTGCGACTCAAGGAGAAGTCATTATTATGGGGGACTTCAACTACCCTGAAATAGATTGGGGAACAGAAACCTGCAGTTCCAGCAAAGGTAATCGGTTTTTGACAACTATGAGAGACAATTACCTTTCACAACTGGTTCAGGACCCAACAAGGAGGGGGGCACTGCTAGACCTAATATTAACCAACAGGCCAGACCGCATATCAAATATAAGGGTTGGGGGTCACTTGGGGAATAGTGATCACAAAATAATAAGTTTTCATGTAACCTTTAATAAGATGGGTAGTAGGGGGGTGACAAGGACACTAAACTTCAGGAGGGCAAATTTCCAACGGATGAGAGAGGATCTTGGTGCAATTAACTGGGACAATATCCTGAGACACAAAAATACACAAAGAAAATGGGAGACATTTATTAGCATCCTGGATAGGACCTGTGCACAGTATATACCGTATGGGAATAAACATACTAGAAATAGGAGGAAACCAAAATGGCTAAATAGAGCTGTAAGGGGCGCAATAAGGGACAAAAAGAAAGCATTTAGAGAATTAAAGGAAGTAGGTAGTGAGGAGGCATTAAATAAATACAGAAAATTAAATAAATTCTGTAAAAAGCAAATCAAGGCAGCAAAGATTGAGACAGAGAGACTCATTGCCAGAGAGAGTAAAAATAATCCCAAAATATTCTTTAACTATATAAATAGTAAGAAACTAAAAAATGACAGTGTTGGCCCCCTTAAAAATAGTCTGGGTGAAATGGTGGATGAGGATGAGGAAAAAGCCAATATGCTAAATGACTATTTTTTCATCAGTATTTACAAAAGAAATTCCCATGGCAGACAAAATGACTAGTGATAAAAATTCCCCATTAAATGTCACCTGCTTAACCCAGCAGGAAGTACAGCGGCGTCTAAAAATAACTAAAATTGATAAATCTCCGGGCCCGGATGGGATACACCCCCGAGTACTGCAGGAACTAAGTACAGTCATTGATAGACCATTATTTTTAATCTTTAAAGACTCCATAATAACAGGGTCTGTACCACAGGACTGGCGTATAGCAAATGTGGTGCCAATATTCAAAAAAGGGGCAAAAACTGAACTCGGTAATTATAGGCCAGTAAGCTTAACCTCTACTGTGGGTAAAATCCTGGAGGGCATTCTAAGGGATGCTATGCTGGAGTATCTGAAGAGGAATAACCTCATGACCCAGTATCAGCACGGGTTTACTAGGGACCGTTCATGTCAGACTAATTTGATCAGCTTCTATGAAGAGGTAAGTTCCGGACTGGACCAAGGGAACCCAGTGGACGTAGTATATATGGACTTTTCCAAAGCTTTTGATACGGTGCCACACAAAAGGTTGTTACATAAAATGAGAGTAATGGGGATAGGGGAAAATATGTGTAAGTGGGTTGAGAGCTGGCTCAGGGATAGGAAACAAAGGGTGGTTATTAATGGAGCACACTCGGACTGGGTCACGGTTAGCAGTGGGGTACCACAGGGGTCAGTATTGGGCCCTCTTCTTTTTAACATATTTATTAATGACCTTGTAGGGGGCATTCAGAGTAGAATTTCAATATTTGCAGATGACACTAAACTCTGCAGGGTAATCAATACAGGGGAGGACAATTTTATATTACAGGATGATTTATGTAAACTAGAAGCTTGGGCTGATAAATGGCAAATGAGCTTTAATGGGGATAAATGTAAGGTCATGCACTTGGGTAGAAGTAATAAGATGTATAACTATGTGCTTAATTCTAAAACTCTGGGCAAAACCGTCAATGAAAAAGACCTGGGTGTATGGGTGGATGACAAACTCATATTCAGTGGCCAGTGTCAGGCAGCTGCTACAAAGGCAAATAAAATAATGGGATGTATTAAAAGAGGCATAGATGCTCATGAGGAGAACATAATTTTACCTCTATACAAGTCACTAGTTCGACCACACTTAGAATACTGTGCACAGTTCTGGTCTCCGGTGTATAAGAAAGACATAGCTGAACTGGAGCGGGTGCAGAGAAGAGCGACCAAGGTTATTAGAGGACTGGGGGGTCTGCAATACCAAGATAGGTTATTACACTTGGGGCTATTTAGTTTGGAAAAACGAAGACTAAGGGGTGATCTTATTTTAATGTATAAATATATGAGGGGACAGTACAAAGACCTTTCTGGTGATCTTTTTAATCATAGACCTGAGACAGGGACAAGGGGGCATCCTCTACGTCTGGAGGAAAGAAGGTTTAAGCATAATAACAGACGCGGATTCTTTACTGTAAGAGCAGTGAGACTATGGAACTCTCTGCCGTATGATGTTGTAATGAGTGATTCATTAATTAAATTTAAGAGGGGACTGGATACCTTTCTGGAAAAGTATAATGTTACAGGGTATATACACTAGATTCCTTGATAAGGCGTTGATCCAGGGAACTAGTCTGATTGCCGTATGTGGAGTCGGGAAGGAATTTTTTTCCCCATGGTGGAGTTACTCTTTGCCACATGGGGTTTTTTTGCCTTCCCCTGGATCAACATGTTAGGGCATGTTAGGTTAGGCTATGGGTTGAACTAGATGGACTTACAGTCTTCCTTCAACCTTAATAACTATGTATGTAACATTAACCCAGTACGCCATGATGGACACGTAACGTCCCTTGCCATGCCTACTGGTCCATGCATCTGTTGTGAGGTGCACCTTTCCACTGACTGATTGCCTCAGTGCATGGACAATGCGGTCTTTGACATGCTTTTGGAGGGCTGGGATGGCTTTTCTTGCAAAGAAGTGCCGACTGGGTAGGTCATAGCGTGGTACTGCGTAGGCCATCAGGTCTTTGAAAGCTTTGCTTTCAACCAACCGGTAGGGCATCATCTCTAACGAGATTAGTATAGCAATGTGGGCGTTCAAACCCTGTGTACGCGGATGAGAGGATGAGTACTTTCTTTTCCTAACGAGAGTCTCTTGTAGGGTGAGCTGGACTGGAGAGCTGCATATGGTGGAACAAGCGGTGGTGGTGGTGGACATGGCGGATTGAGAGAGAGTTGGTGATGCTATTCTTGATGTTGGCCTGCATACAGTGTTTCCTACCAATAACCTTGTGATTCCCTGACTGCTTTGGCCTTGCGACGATACCTCCACATTTGCTGCTGGTGGTGTCCTAACCGGTGGGCTTACAGTGAGGGAAGCAATGTAGCGTTGCTGACTACCTTCATTCTGAGCAGGTGCACCAACGGTACGTGATGTTTGGTAGTTAGTCCTAACCAGAGTCCTGATGCATTGGGACATATGGGAACTCCATTAGCCTGGTTGCCTCAAATGATCTGAACACATGTGTTATTTCTCATTTAACCCCTGTTATTTTTATAATTACCTCTGTACATATTTGCAATTGTCTCTTTTTGTAACAACCTTGTAATATTTTTATATAAACACTGCCTAAACTTTAATGGGGTATAATATTTAATTCTAGATTCGTTCTTCATGCTCTAAAACATACCCTAAGTCTTCTGAAGGGAATTACGCTACTGTTTTGGGTTAGCTTCAGACTCATTTAATCGAAGCTGGTGGCAGCATCCCGTGTGCGGGCCTTTGGGTGTCGTAGCGACTGCGGTGTTGATAACTATTGTTCCTGCCTGAGTGGGAGTATTCATATCGCCTCGTTGCAGCGTGCCCAATAGCCAGTACATAGCAGGCAGCCTTTCTGGTGACTAATTACCCTAGGTGCAGTACCTATTCTAAACTGAGAGTAAGGGGGGCGCCAGAGAGCTGCAAGTTTCAAGTGGGACTGTAAGCGGGATATACATAAATCCCTGTAGTTCGTGGTATATTGAAGAGCAGTGGGATACCTAAAATAAGCCCCTGCTGTAAACTAAGAGGTCAATAGCCATGTGGGTGTTTTGTTTTTTTTTCATCAAATTGTGGAGTGGAGGAATAACTAAGATAAGCCCCCCTGCACATGTGATAGCCGTCTGTTGGCCTAAAGTCACCCCGATCCGTGACGTAGGGGTGATGGTCACGGTGCGGAATTGTGACATATAGGTCCCAGAGGGTTGGATTCGTGACATATTGGATTTGTAAAGCGCTGCGGAATATGTTGGCGCTATATAAATAAAAATTATTATTATTATTAGTCCAGGCTTGCAAGTTCATGCTGGTTAAATGTCTAAGCATGAACGTTGTATTTAAATTTTGAAGATTCTTCCCTCTGCTAAAGGTCCTTGAGCATTTCTTACAGATAATTTTGCACTGATCATTCGGATCTTGGTTAAAAAATTGCCACACTACACTCTTCCTACTATGGAATACCTTTTCAGGCATTGCACGCTGTGCACCTTTCACTGGATGGCCACGCTGTCCTAAAACTGTTTTTGTTTTTGACAAACGATTTTGGCCTGGTACGGGCCTGCCAGATGACAGCTGTTGCGATGTAGATGGCTGCTGCGGATTATCCTCCTCCGCTTCTGAGCTACTGGCAGCGGCACCCTCTTCCCCCAATGGCGGCCAATCTGGGTCAACAACTGGGTCATCTATCACCTCCTCTTCAATGTCCTCTGTGTCACCGTGTAAGGTGCTATAGCGTTCGGGACGGGACACCATAGTCTCATCAGGGTCAGATTCTGGCTCAGTACACTGCGAGGGCAATGTAGTGATCTGAGTCAATGGAACAGCATAATAATCTAGCTGTGGCTGTGCATCAGTGCACTCCATGTCCGATTCATCTTGTAATGGGCAGTTAACAATTTCCCTTTCTAACCCAGGCACGGTATGTGTAAAGAGCTCCATGGAGTAACCTGTAGTGTCGCCTGACGCATCCTTCACTTTTGGTTTGGGTGAAGGACACAAGGAAACATCTTGTTCCTGACCGGGAGCATCCACTGACAACTCGCTGCTTTTATATTTGGAACTTTCTGAAGAGGAGGTGAAAGAGCTAGAGGCAGAGTCAGCAAGAAAAGCCAAAACTTTTTCCTGCTGCTCTGGCTTTAAAAGCTGTTTTCCTACTCCCAGATAAGGGAGCCTTCGAGGCATTGTGTAGCCAGACGATGACGCTGGCTCAACACCTCCAGCCTTAGGTGCTATTGTGCTTTTGCCACTACCACCAGATGCACCACCACCACCACCACCACCATCAGTACCAGCTGGCAACCACCGCCCACGGGCTCTTCCACCAGACTTCCTCATTTTTTGGAAAATCTAACCAAAATAACAACCTTTATATGGTACTGTAAAACAAGGTAGAAGGTGCATATAAACTTGCTGAGAATTTAAATCTCCCTTTTTTTGGGGAGACTGAACCAAAACTCAGGCCCTGTGCATAAAACAACACAATGTAAGTGGCAGAAAGTGGCTGGCTGATATACGACAAACTAACAGGACTGAAGTATATCCACTTTGTGAGAATTTGAATCTCACTTTTTTTGGGGGGAGACTGAACCAAAACTCAGGCCGTGTGCATAAAACAACACAATGTAAGTGGCAGAAAGTGGCTGGCTGATATACAGCAAACTAACAGGACTGAAGTATATCCACTTTGTGAGAATTTGAATCTCACTTTTTTTGGGGGGAGACTGAACCAAAACTCAGGCCCAGTGTATATAACCACGCAATCTAAGTGGCAGAAAGTGGCTGGCTGACATACGACAAGCTCACAGGACTGAAGTATATCCACTTTGTGAGAATTTGAATCTCACATTTTTTTTAGAGACTAAACCAAAACTCAGGCCCAGTGTATAAAACAACACAATGTAAGTGGCAGAAAGTGGCTCGCTGATATACAACAAACTAACAGGACTGAAGTATATCCACTTTGTGAGAATTTGAATCTCACTTTTTTGGGGGGGAGACTGAACCAAAACTCAGGCCCAATGTATATAACAACGCAATCTAAGTGGCAGAAAGTGGCTGGCTGACATACGACAAACTAACAGAACTGAAGTATGTCCACTTTGTGAGAATTTGAATCTCACTTTTTTGGAGACTGAAACAAAACTCAGGCCCAGTGTATAAAACAACAGAATGTAATTGGCATAAAGTGGCTGGAAGATATATGAAAAAATACAAGGACTGTAGTACAATTTCAATCTCCCTACAATGATCTCAGGACAAGTATGGCAGCAATAAAAAGGACTGCTGCTCACAAAAGTGTGGACAAATAAACAAGATAACTGTGCAGAAAGGAGCAACAGGATTTTTGCTTTTAAAACAGCAGTTGGTTTACACAGCAGCGTGCAAACAGCAATGCAGCTATCAGGGAGCCTTATAAGGCAGCCTAATAAGCTACAGAGCTGATGCACAAAAATATAGCCTCCACTGTCTCTGCTAAAAAAGGTGGTGTTGGACAGTGGAAATCGCTACAGCACAAGCAGTCTGGGGGTTAATCTTCCCTCCTTAACTATATCCCTTCTTCTGATGAAGCTGCAGCAACCTCTCCCTATGCTAAGATCGGCAGAAGTAAGATGGCGGTCGGCGTGCATGCCCCTTTATAGCCCCTGTGATGCCGCAGAAAGCAAGTCAATCACTGTCATGCCCTTCTCTAAGATGGTGGGGACCGAGACCTATGTCCTCACGCTGCCCACACTCTGCATCCTCCTTCATTGGCTGAAAAATGGCGCTGAAAGCGTCATATGAAACGCGACTTTTGAGTGCTGATCGCCGACCTCATTGCTGATCCCACACTAGGATCAGGTCAGGTTTCATGAACCAGACTTTGCCGAAAGTCGGCGACTTTTGAATTTGTCCGATCTGTTTCGCTCAACCCTAACTCACACTACTCAATCATACTATTCCTTGACTTGTAGTTTGCAATAAAATTGCATTGGATTGCAAGTATAAGCCTTATTTAAAGCCGTATCTGAACCTTAGTGTTAAAAACTTGGCAAATAAAATTGCCAAATTCTCCTGTAAATAATTCTGCAAATCGGGAACCATCATACTATTAAAAAATCCGAGTGGATTTTCATGGGCCCATCAAAAATGTGGCTTCCAAGGTGTAATGGGGTGCATATGACTATGCAGCAGGGCTGGCCTTGCTGCCAATGTGTAAAACAAAGGAGTACGGGAGTACAAAAGGAATTATGTGGTGTAGTTTCCTGTGGCCATCCAGTACCTGGGTTCAAAGGCTTATTGGGGTGCATATGACTTGATAGCAAGGCAGGCCTTGCTGTTAATACATAAGAAAACAGTATGGCAGGACCAACTAAATAATGTGAAGTGTATTTTACTGTGGCCATCCAGTACCTGGGTTCAAAGGCTTATTGGGGTGCATATGACTTGATAGCAGGGCAGGCTTTACATTCAATGCAACATTTTTTCAGGAAGCCTTCCTGTACCTCTCGTGAAAGTGGTATTGGGGTGCATCGTAATTCTTGGCAGCCTAGCCACTCACTGCATAGGCAATAACACCATAGCAGACCCACTGTTTAATAATGGCTCTTTAACTCCTTAATCCCATTGGACATACTATCCCATCGAGGTGACCTGGGACTCAATTCCCAGTGACGGGATATTACGTCCAGCGCGATGATCGTGGCGCGGAGCGTGGCCGATCGCGGCCGGGTGTCAGCTGACTATGTCAGCTGACATCCGGCAATATGTGCCAGGAGCAGTCACGGACCGCCCCTGGCACATTAGCCTCCAGCACACTGCGATCAAACATGATCGCAGTGTTCCGGCAGCATAGGGAAGCATCGCGCAGGGAGGGGGCTCCCTGCCTGCTTCCCTGAGACCCTCGGAGCAACGCGATGTGATCGCGTTGCTCCGAGGGTCTCCTACCCTCTTCTCCCTGCAGGCCACAGATCCAAAATGGCCGCGGGGCTGCATCCGAGTCCGGCAGGGAGTTGGCTTACCAGCGACTGCTAAACGCTGGTAAGCCTGCAGCCTTGCATGTCAGATCGCTGATCTGACACAGTGCTGTGAAAAGTGTCAGATCAGCGATCTGACCCTATAACATGATGGCCCCCCTGGGGCAATGTTGTAAAGTAAAAAAATTAAATATTCACATGTGTAAAAAAAAAAAAATCCTAAATAAAGAAAAAATATATATATTGTTCCCATAAATACATTTCTTTATCTAAATAATAAAAAAGAAACAATAAAAGTACATATATTTAGTATCACCGCGTCCGTAACGACCCAACCTATAAAACTGTCCCACTAGTTAACTCCTTCAGTGAAAGCGGTAAAAAACAAAACAAAAAAAAACAACGCTTTATTATCATACCGCCGAACAAAAAGTGGAATAACACGCGATCAAAAAGACGGATATAAATAACCATGGTACTGCTGAAAACATCATCTTGTCCCGCAAAATATAAGCCACCATACAGCATCATCAGCAAAAAAATAAAAAAGTTATAGTCCTCAGAATAAAGTGATGCAAAAATTATTATTTTTTCTTTAAAATAGTTTTTATCGTATAAAAGCGCCAAAGCATAAAAAAATGATATAAATGAGGTATCGCTGAAATCGTTCTGACCCGAACAATGAAACTGCTTTATCAATTTTACCAAACGTGGAATGGTATAAACGCTCCCCCCCAAAAGAAATTCATGATTAGCTGGTTTTTGGTCATTCTGCCTCACAAAAATCGGAATAAAAAGTGATGAGAAAAATGTCACGTGCCCGATGTTACCAATAAAAACGTCAACTCGTCCCACAAAAAACAAGACCTCACATGACTCTGTGGACCAAAATATGGAAAAATTATAGCTCTCAAAATGTGGAGACGCAAAAACTATTTTTTGCACTAAAAAGCGTCTTTTAGACTCACGGCTGTCAATATTAACAATCCGCGAAAAAGAACGCTATAAAAGTAAATCAAACCCCCTTCATCACCCCCTTAGTTAGGGAAAAATAATAAAATTAAAAAAAGGTATTTTTTTTTCATTTTCCCATTAGGGTTAGGGCTAGGGTTAGGGTTAGGGCTATGTTAAGGGCTAGGGTTAGGATTAGGGCAAGGGTTAGGGTTAGGGCTAGGGTTAGGGTTAGAGCTAGGTTTAGGGGTAGGGTTAAGGCTAGGGTTAGGGCTAGGATTAGGGTTAGGGCTAGGGTTAGGGTAAGGGCTAGGGTTAGGGCTAGGGTTAGGGTTAGAGCTAGGGTTAGGGCTAGAGTTAGGGCTAGGGTTATGGTTAGGGCTAGGGTTAGGGCTAGGGTTGGGGCTAGGGTTGGGGCTAGGGTTGGGGCTAGGGTTAGGGCTAGTTTTAGGGATAGGGTTAGGGCTAGGATTAGTGTTAGGGCTTGGGTTAGGGCTAGGGTTAGGGTTAGGGCTAGGGTTAGGGCTAGGGTTAGGTTTGGATCTAGGGTTGGGGCTAGGGTTAGGGCTAGGGTTAGGGTTAGGGATAGGGTTAGGGATAGGATTAGGGTTAGGGCTTGGATTAGGGCTAGAGTTAGGGCTAGGGTTAGGGTTAGGGCTATGGTTAGGGCTAGGGTTAGGGTTAGGGCTAGTGTTGGGGCTAGGGTTAGGGTTAGGGTTGGGGCCAGGGTTAGGGTTAGGGCTAGGGTTAGGGCTAGGGTTGGGGCTAGGGTTAGGGTTGGGGCTAGGGTTATGGTTGGGTCTAGGGTTAGAGTTTCAGTTAGAATTGGGGGTTTCCACTGTCTAGGCTCATCAGAGGCTCTCCAAACGCGACATGGCGTCCGATCTCAATTCATGCCAATTCTGCGTTGAAAAAGTAAAACAGTGCTCCTTCATTTCTGAGCTCTCCTGTGTACCCAGAGGTTTACCCCAACATATGGGGTATCAGCGTACTCAGGACATATTAGACAACAACTTTTGGGGTCCAATTTCTTTTGTTACCTTTGGGAAAATAAAAAAGTGATTTTTTATATTCACGGCTCTGCGTTATAAACTAGTGAAACACTTGGGGGTTCAAAGTTCTCACAATACATCTAGATAAGTTCTTTGGGGGGTCTAGTTTCCAATTTGGGGTCACTTGTGGGGGGTTGCTACTGTGTAGTTACATCAGGGGCTCTTCAAACGCAATGTGACACCTGCAGACCATTCAATCTAAGTCTGCATTCCAAATGGTGCTCCTTCCCTTCCGAGCTCTGCCATGCGCCCAAACTGTGGTTCCCCCCCACATATGGAGTATCAGCATACTCAGGACAAATTAGACAACTTTTGAGGTCCAATTTCTCCTGTTACCCTTGGGAAAATACAAAACTGGTGGCTAAAAAATAATTTTTGTGGGAAAAAAAATTATTTTTATTTTCACAGCTCTGCATTATAAACTGTAATATAAAAAAGGATTGTTACAAACATAGTCATGCAGAGATACCTATATGCATTTAACACCAATAGACCAATATCTTAAGGTACCTCAATGCATGTATATCCAGACCACAGTCAGGAAAAAACTGCCAACCACATGGTAAAAAACCTCACACATATGCAGTCCAAGATTTCCCATAAAAAATATAACTTTATTAGTATACAAATAAACACATAAAACTGTGAACAAGGTTGATGGACAACAGGGAGAAATGTTATGACCCCAGTGGACAGGGTCTCAGAGGAACGTGTAAGTCTGCAAGATACAAAAATCCAGCTCATAGGGCTGTGGTAACTGGGTTGACCAAATAGCTACTCCTAACGCCAACACTAGAAGTAGCCGGGGATCATGCCTACGGTGATCGCTAGATGACTCGCGCCAGCCGGAGAATCTAACTACCCCTAGGAGAAGAAAACAAAGACCTCTCTTGCCTCCAGAGAAAGGGACCCCAAAGCAAGATACAAGCCCCCCACAAATAATAACGGTGAGGTAAGAGGAAATGACAAACACAGAAATGAACCAGGTTCAGCAAAGAGAGGCCAGCTTACTAATAGCAGAATATAGCAAGATAACTTATCTGGTCAACAAAAACCCTATAAAAATCCACGCTGGAGATTCAAGAACCCCCGAACCGTCTAACGGTCCGGGGGGAGAACACCAGCCCCCTAGAGCTTCCAGCAAAGGTCAGGATACAGATAGGAACAAGCTGGACAAAAATACCAAACAAAACAAAAGCAAAAAGCAAAGAAACAGACTTAGCTTGAAAAACAGGAACCAGGATCAGAGGACAAGAGCACAACAGATTAGCTCTGATTTCAACGATGCCAGGCATTGAACTGAAGGTCCAGGGAGCTTATATAGCAACGCCCCTGAACTAACGGCCCAGGTGAGGATATAGGAAAAGACAGACGCTCCAGAGTCAAATCACTAATGACCACTAGAGGGAGCAAAAAGCAAAATCACAACAGTACCCCCCCCTTAGTGAGGGGTCACCGAACCCTCACCACGACCACCAGGGCGATCAGGATGAGCGGCGTGAAAGGCACGAACTAAATCGGCCGCATGAACATCAGAGGCGACCACCCAGGAATTATCTTCCTGACCATAGCCCTTCCACTTGACAAGGTACTGAAGCCTCCGCCTGGAGAGACGAGAATCCAAGATCTTCTCCACCACGTACTCCAACTCGCCCTCAACCAACACCGGAGCAGGAGGCTCAGCAGAAGGAACCACAGGCACAACGTACCGCCGCAACAAGGACCTATGAAACACGTTGTGGATAGCAAACGACACAGGTAGATCCAGGCGAAAGGATACAGGATTAAGAATTTCCAATATCTTGTAAGGACCAATAAAACGAGGTTTAAATTTGGGAGAGGAAACCTTCATAGGAACAAAGCGGGAAGAAAGCCACACCAAATCCCCAACACGTAGTCGGGGACCCACACCGCGGGTCGGTTGGCAAAGCGCTGAGCCCTCTCCTCTGACAACTTCAAGTTGTCCACCACAAGATTCCAGATCCGCTGCAACCTATCCACCACAGAATCCACCCCAGGGCAGTCAGAAGGTTTCACATGACCCGAAGAAAAACGAGGGTGGAAACCAGAGTTGCAGAAAAACGGCAAAACCAAGGTGGCGGAACTAGCCCGATTATTAAGGGCAAACTCAGCTAACGGCAAGAAGGTCACCCAATCGTCCTGATCAGCAGAGACAAAACACCTCAAATAAGCCTCCAAAGTCTGATTAGTTCGCTCCGTCTGTCCATTAGTCTGAGGATGGAAAGCAGACGAAAACGACAAGTCAATGCCCATCCTACTACAAAAGGATCGCCAGAATCTGGAAACGAACTGGGATCCTCTGTCTGACACAATATTCTCAGGGATGCCGTGCAAACGAACCACGTTCTGGAAAAACACAGGAACCAGATCGGAAGAGGAAGGCAGTTTAGGCAAAGGAACCAAATGGACCATCTTGGAGAAGCGATCACATATCACCCAGATAACAGACATGCCCTGAGACACCGGAAGATCAGAAATGAAATCCATGGAGATATGTGTCCAAGGTCTCTTAGGGACAGGCAAGGGCAAGAGCAACCCGCTGGCACGAGAACAGCAAGGCTTAGCTCGAGCACAAGTCCCACAGGACTGTACAAATGACCGCACATCCCTAGACAAGGAAGGCCACCAAAAGGATCTGGCCACCAGATCTCTGGTGCCAAAAATTCCTGGGTGACCTGCCAACACCGAGGAATGAACCTCGGAAATGACTCTGCTGGTCCACTTATCAGGCACAAACAGTCTGTCAGGTGGACAAGAATCAGGCCTATCAGCCTGAAATCTCTGCAACACACGTCGCAGATCAGGAGAAATAGCTGACAAGATAATACCATCCTTAAGAATACCAACAGGTTCAGCGACTCCAGGAGCATCAGGCACAAAGCTCCTGGAAAGAGCATCGGCCTTCACATTCTTTGAACCTGGTAAATACGAGACAACAAAGTCAAATCGGGAGAAAAACAATGACCAGCGGGCCTGTCTAGGATTCAGGCGTTTAGCAGACTCGAGATACATCAGATTTTTGTGATCAGTCAAGACCACCACACGATGCTTAGCACCCTCGAGCCAATGACGCCACTCCTCAAATGCCCATTTCATGGCCAACAACTCCCGATTGCCCACATCATAATTTCGCTCCGCAGGCGAAAACTTCCTAGAGAAAAAGGCGCAAGGTCTCATAACAGAGCAACCAAGGCCTCTCTGCGACAAAACGGCCCCTGCTCCAATCTCTGAAGCATCCACCTCAACTTGAAAGGGAAGCGAGACATCAGGCTGGCACAAAACAGGCGCCGAAGTAAACCGACGTTTCAACTCCTGGAAAGCCTCCACGGCAGCAGGAGCCCAATTAACCACATCGGAGCCCTTCTTGGTCATATCCGTCAAAGGTTTCACAATGCTAGAAAAGTTAGCGATAAAACGACGGTAGAAGTTAGCGAAACCCAAGAACTTCTGAAGACTCTTAACTGACGAGGGCTGAGTCCAATCAAGAATAGCTCGGACCTTGATTGGGTCCATCTCCACAGCAGAAGGGGAAAAAATGAACCCCAAAAAGGGAACCTTCTGTACACCAAAAAGACACTTTGAGCCCTTGACAAACAAAGAATTTTCACGCAAAATTTTAAAGACCATCCTGACCTGCTCCACATGCGAGTCCCAATTATCAGAAAAAAACAGAATATCATCCAGATAAACGATCAGAAATTTATCCAGATAGTTCCGGAAAATGTCATGCATAAAGGACTGAAAAACTGAAGGGGCATTAGAGAGCCCAAAAGGCATCACCAAGTACTCAAAATGACCTTCGGGCGTATTGAATGCGGTTTTCCATTCATCCCCTTGCTTAATGCGCACAAGGTTGTACGCACCACGAAGGTCTATCTTGGTAAACCACTTGGCACCTTTAATCCGGGCAAACAAGTCAGACAACAGCGGCAAAGGATACTGAAATTTGACAGTGATCTTATTTAAAAGCCGATAGTCAATACAAGGCCTCAAAGATCCGTCCTTTTTAGCCACAAAAAAGAATCCCGCACCAAGAGGGGAAGAAGACGGACGGATGTGTCCTTTCTCCAGAGACTCCTTGATATATGAACGCATAGCGGTATGTTCAGGTATCGACAGATTAAACAGTCTTCCCTTAGGAAATTTACTGCCTGGAATCAAATCTATTGCACAGTCACATTCCCTATGAGGAGGCAATGCACTGGACCTGGACTCGCTAAAGACATCCTGATAATCAGACAAGTACTCCGGAACTTCCGAAGGCATAGAAGAAGCAATAGACACAGGCAGGGAATCCTCATGAATACCATGACAGCCCCAACTAGACACTGACATAGCCTTCCAGTCAAGGACTGGATTATGGGTCTGTAACCATGGCAGCCCCAAAACAACCAAATCATGCATTTTATGTAGAACGAGAAAACGTATCACCTCGCGGTGTTCAGGAGTCATGCACATGGTAACCTGTGTCCAATACTGCGGCTTATTTTCTGCCAATGGCGTAGCATCAATACCCCTAAGAGGGATAGGATTTTCTAATGGTTCAAGAATAAAACCACAGCGCTTAGCAAATGAGAGATCCATAAGACTCAGGGCAGCACCTGAATCTACAAACGCCATGACAGGATAAGATGACAGTGAGCAAATCAAAGTTACAGACAGAATAAACTTAGGATGCAAATTACCAACGGTGACAGGACTAACAACCTTAGATATACGTTTAGAGCATGCTGAGATAACATGTGTAGAATCACCACAGTAGTAGCACAAGCCATTCCGGCGTCTATGAATTTTCCTCTCATTTCTAGTCAGGATTCTATCACATTGCATCAAATCAGGTGTCCGTTCAGACAACACCATGAGGGAATTTGCGGTTTTTCTATCACATTGCATCACATCAGGTGTCTGTTCAGACAACAACATGAGGGAATTTGCGGTTTTGCGCTCCCGCAACCGCCGGTCAATTTGAATAGCCAGGGACATGGTATCATTCAGACCTGTGGGAATGGGAAAACCCACCATAACATTCTTAATGGCCTCAGAAAGGCCATTTCTAAAATTAGCGGCCAGTGCACACTCGTTCCAATGTGTCAGCACGGACCATTTCCGAAATTTTTGGCAATACACCTCAGCCTCGTCCTGGCCCTGAGACATAGCCAGCAAGGCTTTCTCTGCCTGAATCTCAAGATTGGGTTCCTCATAAAGTAAACCGAGCGCCAGAAAAAACGCATCAATATCAGCCAATGCCGGATCTCCTGGCGCCAACGAAAAAGCCCAATCCTGAGGGTCACCCCGTAAGAATGAAATAACAATTTTTACTTGTTGAGCAGAGTCTCCAGACGAGCAAGGTTTCAGGGACAAAAATAATTTACAATTATTCCTGAAATTCCTAAACTTAAATCGGTCTCCTGAAAACAGTTCAGGAATCAGAATCTTGGGTTCAGACATAGGATTTCTGGTAACATAATCTTGTATACCCTGCACACGAGCGGCAAGCTGGTCCACACTTGTAATCAAGGTCTGGACATTCATGTCTGCAGCAAGCTTAAGCCACTCTGAGGTAAAGGGGAAAAGAAAAAAAAAAAATGAGAGAGGGAAAAAAAAAACTCAAAATTTTCTTTCTTATAATCCCACTTCTGCAATGCATTAAGCATTTAATACTGGCCTGGCATACTGTTATGACCCCAGTGGACAGGGTCTCAGAGGAACGTGTAAGTCTGCAAGATACAAAAATCCAGCTCATAGGGCTGTGGTAACTGGGTTGACCAAATAGCTACTCCTAACGCCAACACTAGAAGTAGCCGGGGATCATGCCTACGGTGATCGCTAGATGACTCGCGCCAGCCGGAGAATCTAACTACCCCTAGGAGAAGAAAACAAAGACCTCTCTTGCCTCCAGAGAAAGGGACCCCAAAGCAAGATACAAGCCCCCCACAAATAATAACGGTGAGGTAAGAGGAAATGACAAACACAGAAATGAACCAGGTTCAGCAAAGAGAGGCCAGCTTACTAATAGCAGAATATAGCAAGATAACTTATCTGGTCAACAAAAACCCTATAAAAATCCACGCTGGAGATTCAAGAACCCCCGAACCGTCTAACGGTCCGGGGGGAGAACACCAGCCCCCTAGAGCTTCCAGCAAAGGTCAGGATACAGATAGGAACAAGCTGGACAAAAATACCAAACAAAACAAAAGCAAAAAGCAAAGAAACAGACTTAGCTTGAAAAACAGGAACCAGGATCAGAGGACAAGAGCACAACAGATTAGCTCTGATTTCAACGATGCCAGGCATTGAACTGAAGGTCCAGGGAGCTTATATAGCAACGCCCCTGAACTAACGGCCCAGGTGAGGATATAGGAAAAGACAGACGCTCCAGAGTCAAATCACTAATGACCACTAGAGGGAGCAAAAAGCAAAATCACAACAGAGAAACAGGATACGCACTAGATGGCGGTACATATGCCCACAGGCTCAAGGCTAACTAGCTGCAGCAACATCAGTGCGGTAAGGTCAATGCAATCAATAGGGGGCCTATGGTAAGTAATAAGAAAAATCAATAACCCCAAACACCGCATCCAGGTAGCGCAATAATGAAAAACCGATGTGTATAGTATAACTACCTGATGATGTCACAGCCAGAAGCCAGGAGCGCACCCGACGCGCCTTTCGGAGCTAACTGCTCCTTCCTCAGGGGGCGTGATAAACTGTAGTGAAACACTTGGGGGTTCAGAGCTCTCACAACACATCTAGATAAGTTCCTTAGGGGGTCTCCTTTCCAAAATGGTGTCACTTGTGGGGGGTTTCAATGTTTAGGCAAATCAGTGGCTCTCCAAACGCAACCTGGCGTCCCATCTCAATTCCTGTCAATTTTGCATTGAAAAGTCAAACAGCGCTCCTTCCCTTCCGAGCTCTGGTATGCGCCCAAACAGTGGTTTACACCCACATATGGGGTATCAGCATACTCAGGACAAATTTCACAACAACTTTTGCAGTCCAATTTCTTCTCTTACCCTTGGGAAAATAAAAAATTGGGGGGAAAAAGATAATTTTTGTGAAAAAATATGATTTATTTTTTTTACGGCTCTGCATTTTAAACTTCTGTGAAGCACTTGCTGGGTCAAAGTGCTCACCACACATCTAGATTATTATTTAGACATTCATTCTCATTCTCACTCAGGGGGTTTGCCCACATTAGAGCCTTGTTGGAGAGCAGCATGATTATAGTTAGTACTTTGGATCGTTCAGAGAGAAATTGCGAAGCATGAGCAGAGAAAAAAAGTTTGCGCTGATTAATAAATCCCCTGAATTTTTCCCATTCACCGCCGAAATGGAAAGGTGGTAACTTGGGAATCCCAGAACCCGAGGGTAGGAATGGTACCTGGACTCGTTCCTCAATCCTGGTTCTTAATTCCTGAATGTTCTGTCCAAAAACTTGCAGATTGTGATTATTAGGATCCTGTAGGCTTGCAAAGCTGGTCTTTAAAGCCTGTATACCAAAAGAATTGAATCAGTAACTCCACATAAGTCTTTTACGTGAGCCTCATCTTCCCAGATCCTTTAAGGCAGAAATGCTGGAAGAGAAAAAGGGCGCACAATAGTGTTTACCTGTGGTAACACACCTGGCTGGAAAAGAATGGAATGCGCTCACCTGAAATGGTTGTGAAAAGTCGCAACCACTGTCATCACAGAACGTATAAATGCATATCTTCCCAGATCCCTTAAGGCAGAAATGCTGGAAGAGAAAAAGTGTGCACAATAGTGTTTACCTGTGGTAACACACCTGGCTGAAAAAGAAGCGAATGCACTCACCTGAAATGGTTGTGAGAAGTCAAACCACTGTCATCACAGAAGATATAAATATTTATCTGGCATCCACAGTCCACAGCAGACTCAGCGTTTTTGTATTCAGGGACCCGGCTGAAATAAGCCCCTAGAATACCGGCACCTCCGGTGAGGAGATTGAGTGATTGTATTCAGGGACCCGGCTGAAATAAGTCCCTAGAATACCGGCACCTCCGGTGAGGAGATTGAGTGATTGTATTCAGGGACCCGGCTGAAATAAGCCCTTAGATTACCGGCACATCCGGTGAGGAGATTGTGTGCTTGCGTAACCACTGACTGCTATCAGTTCGGCAGTTAGCTTGTGCTCCTGTGAGTCTAACAGGGTGCAGTGCTTTCCTTTCACGGCTACTCTGTGAAGTAACAGAGCTAGCCTATACCGCCAAATAGTGCCACCATTCACTAGCAGCAGGTTCCTCCTGCATGGTGGACCCCGGGCACCAATAATAATAAACATCTATATTTACTCGGTGCGTTCCGCTAGCCCTAACATTGTCAGAGCAGGTTTTTAGTGACAATGGGGATGTTATAAAAGATAAGCACATCCACTTGTCAACTGAAATTGCTGACATTATGAAGAGTATACTCTTTGACGAAGGAGACTGCTTTATCTCCGAAACGAATAAAGGAAAGTAAGGCCCCTTGACGTCTCCATACATGAGAAGTAGGCTGAAGTCAAGCACTGTCCACTCCCATAAGCAGTCCTGCAGAGCTTCAGGTGAGTCACAAGCTGGGACTCCCTGAATGTTTTCACCACGATCCATGCCTGAAGTGTCCATCCTACTCAATACATCTAGCACAGCACCATCACATGTGCAGTGATTTATAACACCGACCATTGGTTCTATTTTATGTGTGTTATCTTTGCAAGTGAATTGTTTCTCGGACAATTGTCTTTATTTATGTGTACTATTCTTTGTAAATGTGCCATTTACTAGTTTATACGATCAGCTTGTGTGCTCTATTAGACTGTGCAGTAATACATTTCTTACCCTGAGAGGAGCGGCTATAGTACTTCAGTATCTGACACACATGCTGTGCAATTTTGTACACCAAACAGGTTATTTTCTTAATTAAGACAGCGTTGTTTCTTCACAGCATTAATAGACTCATCTTTAACCTGTTTGGTCCTTTCTGTATTTGTAGGTTTATTATTGAAGCACGTGTTTAGCTCTTTGTTTAATTATATTTATCCAATACACTGCCTGTTGATGGTATGCTGAAATAACATTCCCAATTGAATGGCAAATTGATCACTTTTTTATAGTTTTTTTGACCATCAATTTCTTATTTTTCAGTTTCCTTTTTCAGGCAGTTTGGTTCAAATGTTTTCTTCATATTAGTGTGTATCCATTTAGCGCAGTGGCACGCACAAATATATTTTTCCTTCTGTTTTGTATGAAAATGCTGACAGGCTGACTCTTATCAAAATGAACAAGGGCTGGGTTGGGCCAGACTTCTGTACACCACTGGATGACGGCAGCGAAACATAAACCCATTCCCACCCACATGGGTTTATACTTCAGGATTTCATCTTTTTTGAGTCGTCCTCCTACTATTACTCTTCTACCATTATATCAACAGGCTGATCATCCTACCCTCGCTATACATTTTTTTAAGGGTATTTATGATATAACAAGTTTAGAGACCTACCTCAAACATTCTTTTATGTATATATATGTATACCCCCCAGGGCTAGATGTTTTTCGCATGGCATTATTTTACTCACTCCTTTATAATGATGTATAAATGTTTTCTGAGGCCCTCCGCTAAGTCTCGTCAAATGGTATTGGAGTGCCTCTTTTTATTTTTTGGCATACCTTGCATTTAGTGCATATGCTTTACCAGTTTAGGAGACCCGCTCTTTAATAATGGGGAAAATGCTTTTATGAGGATCCACCTTCAAGTTGAGGGAAATGTTTTAAATAAAAGAGCCGGTGGTTTCTATTAGTATATAAATCAGTGCCTAGTTGTGGGATGTCAGGTGGTCATCACATAGAAGGTTCTTATACTTCATACAGGATTTCACAGCTGGGATAAGATTTTGTACAGCAAATACAGAAGATCCTGGTCTACTTCAAATCAGGCTGAGTAGATGTGAAGTGCTGTAATTATATTCCTCAACAGGGTTAATGAAATAACAGTCCTTGATGCTGGTACGTTAAACTAATCACTTTTTCACGGCTTCTTAAAATAGATTCTATTCTCTATTAGTACTGCTCTTATCTGCAATTTGTCTGCGGTGAGCTGTGCCAATAGGTATAGCGTATGACAGGCATCTAACCAGGGATTATTACTTTTTAAATTCTAAGCCTTGCTGTGCCTTTTTACTATGGTCTGATCGACCGATTAATGTTATTTATAGTGATCTGTACTCAGAAATTCATCAATTATGCCAATGTTACTTGTGTTCCTCCTAAGTTTGTTGCTGCCATGCACAAGAAAATATCTTTTCAGGACTGGGTCAAATTTCTTCTATATTCTACTTCTTATCTGCAATTACGGTGAGGTGCAGTAGTTGGAATAGTGCATGACAGGCATCTAGTCAGGGTTTATTGCCTTATAAATTCTAAGCCTTTCTTTTACGTTTCTCCATGGACTCATTGACCAATTCATGTTTTTTACGGTGTTCTGTACTCAGAAATTCATAAAAGAAGGCAAAATTAACTGATTTAATGTGTCCATTCACAATTTCTCTCTAGCATCTGTATGTAAGAGGTAGTGGTGGGACACTTTACGCCACTGGAGCTGGAATTACCACTTCTGAACTCTCAAGTACTTTGTTTCCATCTATTTCTGGGTGCTTCTTTTAGTATATTTGAGGTCCTTGTCATGCTGGAAGACCCATGCCCTAGGATGTAAACCAAGCTTTCAGAACCCGTGCACTGCATTGCTACCCAAAATCCTTTAGGAATCTTCACATTTCATGATGCCTTTAACACAGTCAAGGCACCCAGGGCCAGAGGCAGCAAAATAACGGCAAAATATTTTTTAATCTCCACCATTTTTGACTGTAACTACTGTGTTTTTTTATTTGTAGGCCTCATTCGATTTACACTTAAAAGTACAATGATGTGCTTTACCAGAACACTCTATTAAACTTTACTAGAAAACTCTCATCTAACCACAAGACTCCTGCCGGTCCTCTAAAAATTGTGAGGGCTGCCTGCTGGCCCTCCAAGCTTCAAACTTTATAATATTAATATGAAAAAGAAAATTTGCCCACTTCAGATGGATAAATCATATTGCAGTAGTGATATACTGTTATGCAAAAAATAGCCATCTTCTGACCCTCCAAAAATGCTTAATGAGGGCTGGCTGTTGGCCCTCTAAAATTAGAGTGAGGGCTGTCTGATGGTACTCTAACAATAGTGAGGCCCACCTGCTGGCCCTCTTTTGCCTGTTGGCCCTCTACAAATATTGATGGCCGCCTAATGGAACTGTAAAAAAAAGTGACTTTCTGAGTTCCTCCTTCATAAATTAAACAGGATGTGTCTGACCATATCTTTCATACCACATGGCCAGATAAGGTATTAAAAAGATAAAATTACATTTCTTGTAGAATGTTTATTTCACCATTGAAAGCAATGCAAATATGCAAAAACGCAGGAAATACACTACATGTGAACTAAGGAGCCTTTTTTCCCTTATTTATTTTACCTTATATACAAGTCATTATCCTGGAATAATGTTTTTTAATATTTTTTCCAGTCAAAACCATTTTACCTACAGTTTTGTACGTTTTATTGTTAGTCCGTAAAAGTGGTGTAATACTCTAACAACATTGTCGTGGGATTCAGAGATGCTTCCAGGCGTCTTCCTGATGCTCTTCACATGCAAATTCAGCACTGTCTCCATCGTTTTCAGCAATTTTTAGACCCCCTTTAGACCTCCCCACAGGATAAATGCTTGAGTTTCCCATTGACTTCCATTATACCCGTTACTAGGGTTGAGCACCCAAGAGGTACGATTTGCTCGATTCGAGTAATGAATACCCAAGCATTTTAGTGCTTGTTCATCATTAGTCCAGACCCGCTTGAAGTTTGCCACTGACCATCTGGATGATTCAGTTGAGACACAGGAGAAGGTCATGTGGTCAGATGAGACCAAAATAGAACTTTTTTGTATCAACTCCACTCGCCATGTTTGGAGGAAGAAGAATGAGTACAACCCCAAGAAGAACATCAAAATCATTATGGGGGAAACATCATACTTTGGGGGTGTTTTACTGCAAAGGGGACAGGATGACTGCACCGTAGTGGAGGGAGGATGGATGAGGTCATGCATCGAGAGATTTTGTCTATCAACCTACTTCCTTAAGAACATTGAAGATGGGTCGTGACTGGGTCTTCCATCATGACAATAACCCGCAACACACAGCCAGTGCAACTAAGGAGTTGCTCCGTAGAAAACATTTCAAGGTCATCAAGTGGCCTAGCCAGCCCCAGATCTTAACCCAATAGAAAATCTTTGATAGTAGCTGAAATTCAATATTGACCATCAACAGCCTCGATACATTTTGTGAATGTTTTTCCCAGCAATATGCGCTCCTGAAGGATGAGGATGGAACTCCTTCCATCCTCATCCTTCAGGAGCGCATATTGCTGGGAAAAACATTCACAAAGTGTTATCGCCTATGAAAGCACTGTTCAGTGCGCTCATCAGTTCCCAGATCTTTGCAGCAAACTGAGTGGAAAGAGGAATGGAGTGATCCATGGATTGGATCTATACACAGTATATCAAGACACCAAACAGGTGAGTGGATTCACGCTGAGTACACACCTTTGGAAACTAACTACTACACTCAGAAGTCTGCGCTTCCCATTTCTCTCCCTATAATCCCCTCTTGTTTTACAGCCTCGATACATGAAAGATCTGGAGAAGATCTATGTGGAGCAATGGGCCAAAATCCCTGTGGCAAGGTCTGCAAACTTGATCAAGAGTAGTGTTGAGCGATACCTTCCGATATCGGAAAGTATCGGTATCGGAAAGTATCGGCCGATATCAGCAAAATATCGGATCTCGCCGATACCGATACCCGATACCAATGCAAGTCAATGGGACGAAAATATCGGAATTAAAATAAACCCTTTCTTTCCTTGTAGGTTCATTCTACATGAAGGAAAACAGCTAAGAATAATGTAGGATGTATTGGGGGAGGTGGCAGAGATATTAAAGGCATAGAGGTTTAGCCCAATCACATAGAATAGCAGGAATTTTAATTTTTTTTTAATACGTTCGGAGTTACAAAGATATTGACTATGTTAAGTTTTTTTTTATTTTGTCAGATATTGATGTTTCACTACTTCCACGCCCTTCACCCTCTTTTTTTACTTCTCCCACACTTTCTTTTTCATCATCATCAGCATCTTTGACATCAACTTCTTCTTCACCTTTTTCACCTTCTTCATCTTCTACCTATTATTATTTTTTTGTTACATTGTTCATATTCTTTATATTTAACTATTATTCTTCTTCATATTCAACTTCTTCATCATATTCTTATTTGTGACAGGCATTCCCGTAGTTGTTATCTCTAAAAGTTTGAAGATTACATCTTCCGTTCTGCCTGTCACAAAAGAGTTACATTTGTCCGTGTTCAGTTTGGCCTGCAGCATCAGGCTTTATCCAGGGGCACCACGAGGAGGAACGGACACACCCCCATACACTGCTTAGTCTTCTTCTGCTTATAATTTAGATAATATATTTTGCTCTGATATTTAGTGTTATGCTTAATGTTCTTCTGCTCTTTGTTCTGCAGCCTCTTGTTCTTCTGCTTCTCAGTCTCCCATGTCGTCGTCGTCTCCAGGGTCATCGTCTCCGGGGTCGTCGTCATCGGGGTGGTCTTCAGGGTCATCGTCTCCAGGGTCGTCGTCATCTCAGTGGTTGTCGTCTCTGGTGTCGTCGTCATCTTAGGGGTGGTCTTCCGCGTCGTCGTCTTTAGGGTCTTGAACATGGAAATGTAGCAGAAGGTACAAGAAGGCTGAGAAAATGCCGAGAAACAGCTGATGGAACTGGAACTCGGATGGCTACCCGAAGGTCCAAGAGCCAATGGAACTACCGAGGACCAGCTGACGTTACTGGAACACGGTTACTAAGCAGGAGGTACCCGTGCCTGAAAGCATTACCAAGGACCACCTGACGTTGGTGGAACTCAGATACCCAGAAGGAGGCACCTAAGCCAAAGGCTCTGCCCGGAACCAGCTGACGGTACTGGAACCAGGATGGGGAGCAGAAGGTACAAGAGCAAAAGACACTGCCGAGAACCAGCTGACGGTACTGGAACCCGGATGGGTAGCCGAAGGTCCAAGAGCCAATGGAACTACCAAGGACCAGCTGACATTACTGGAACCCGGTTACTAAGCAGGAGGTACCCGTGCCTGAAAGCACTACCAAGGACCACCTGACGTTGGTGGAACTCGGATACCCAGAAGGAGGCACCTAAGCCAAAGGCTCTACCCGGAACCAGCTGACGGTACTGGAACCAGGATGGGGAGCAGAAGGTACAAGAGCAAAAGACACTGCCGAGAACCAGCTGATGGTACTGGAACCCGGATGGGTAGCCGAAGGTCCAAGAGCCAATGGAACTACCGAGGACCAGCTGACATTACTGGAACCCGGTTACTAAGCAGGAGGTACCCATGCCTGAAAGCACTACCAAGGATCACCTGACGTTGGTGGAACTCGGATACCCAGAAGGAGGCACCTAAGCCAAAGGCTCTGCCCGGAACCAGCTGACGGTACTGGAACCAGGATGGGGAGCAGAAGGTACAACAGCAAAAGACACTGCTGAGAACCAGCTGACGGTACTGGAACCCGGATGGGTAGCTGAAGGTCCAAGAGCCAATGGAACTACCGAGGACCAGCTGACGTTACTGGAACCCGGTTACTAAGCAGGAGGTACCTGTGCCTGAAAGCACTACCAAGGACCACCTGACGTTGGTGGAACTTGAATACCCAGAAGGAGGCACCTAAGCCAAAGGCTCTACCCGGAACCAGCTGATGGTACTGGAACCAGGATGGGGACCTATGCAAGCTTGTCTTCCTAGAGCCCCAACTAGTGGTGTTGGAGCAAAGGGTCAGCAGGGGTAGCAGAGTGTAGGCCGAAGCCTGCACTGGAGGCATTTGGAGGTCTGTTGTGTCTTCGTGGCGTTTGCAGGACACGATGAAGGCTACACAGCAGGGGATCAGCTGGCGTTGCTGAACCCCACTGACACATTGGCGGGTGTTTTTCTCTGTGCAGCCAGCACTTCCGGGCGCCAACTGGCGGTGTTAGAGCCCAGGGTAAGCAGGAGGAGCAGAGTGTAGGCCGAAGCCTGCACTAACGGCAGTTTTAGGTCTGTTGTGTCTGCGTGGCGTTTGCAGGACACGTTGCCGGCTACACAGCACGTGAACAGCTGGCGTTGCTGAACCCCACTGACACATTGGCGGGTGTTTTTCTCTGTGCAGCCAGCACTTCCGGGCACCAACTGGCGGTGTTAGAGCCCAGGGTCTGCAGGAGGAGCCGAGTGTAGGACGAAAGCCTAATTGAACCAATTTTAAAGGTAACCTTTAACCCCCCTCAGGTGTTACAATCTAGAAGAGCCACACCTTGTGCAGCTGTAATGCTGCACAAGTGAAATGTTGCTCTTTAAGTTTTGAAACTTGCAGACGCTGAACGAAACACGTATAAAATTTAGCCCCTTATACAGTCAAACTGTCTTGGAGGCGTGACTTGCCTTCTTAATGAGACGCAGCACAGCTGTCAAAAATCCCACCTTGGTGCTGGGCGCAGCCTCCTGAGCATCGTTATTAGCTGTACAGGAGTCTGCGCTGTGTTGTTATCCCTTGGCCATGCGCTGTTAGCGCTGCCCGTCTTCTGACATCATTTCATGTCGGCCGGTGCGGTTCGCGATGCCCATGAATCCCAGCCCCGCAGTGTCTTTTCATTAATTCACACTGCGGGGCTGGGATTCATGGCCTTGCGCAGTCAATATATTGGCCTCTCGCTCGTGTCCTTACACCTGCTACAGACTGTGCGGCGTCAGCTGATCCCTTATCGCATGCCACGGCCATGAAGCCGAAAAGTCTGAAGAAGGCGGAAGGAGATGAGTGGCAGGCGAAGATATGCACTGCTCATGCCCGTAAATCACACCCTCGCAGTCAAAATAAATAAGACACCGAGGGGCATTGTGTCGGGCAGGGCGGCCGCAGAGGCGCAGCCAGCCAACCAATGATGTCAGAAGACGGGCAGCGCTACCAAGAGGGTTGCAGCGTGTCATTACAAAGGAAAGTCACACCTCAGGGACGGTTTAATGGTATCAGGGGACACATTTTAAACGTGTTGCATTCGGCGTGTGCAAGGAGAATAACTTAATGAGCCACCTTGTATAAATGCAGCATTACTGCTGTACAAGATGGCTGTTATACATGCCAACGCCTGGGGGGGGACAGGTTCCCTTCAATTTCAGTTCTTGTTTCTGCGTGGCATTTGCAGGACACGATGCCGGCTACACAGCCTGGGAACATCTGGTGTTACTGAACCCCACTGACACATTGGCTGGTGTTTTTCTCTGTGCAGCCAGCACTTCCGGGCACCAACTGGTGGTGTTAGAGCCCAGGGACAGCAGGAGGAGAGGGAGAAGAGTGTAGGCCGAAGCCTGCACTGGCGGCAGCTTTGTGTCTGTGTGGCGTTAGCAGGACACGTTGCCGGCTACACAGCAGGGGCACAGCTGGCGTTGCTGAACCCCACTGACACATTGACGGGTGTATTTCTCTGTGCAGCCAGCACTTCCGGGCACCAACTGGCGGAGTTAGAGCCCAGGGACAGCAGGAGGAGCAGAGGGAGCAGAGTGTAGGCCGAAGCCAGCACTGGCGGCAGTTTTAGGTCTGTTGTGTCTTTTTGGCGTTTGCAGGACACGTTGCCGGCTACACAGCAGGGGAACAGCTGGCGTTACTGAACCCCACTGACACATTGACGGGTGTATTTCTCTGTGCAGCCAGCACTTCCGAGCACCAACTGGCGGTGTTAGAGCCCAGGGTCAGCAGGAGGAGCAGAGGAGCAGAGTGTAGGCCGAAGCCTGCACTGGCGGCAGATTTAGGTCTGTTGTGTCTGCGTGGCGTTTGCAGGACACGTTGCCGGCTACACAGCAGGTGAACAGCTGGCATTGCTCAACCCCACTGACACATTGGCGGGTGTTTTTCTCTGTGCAGCCAGTACTTCCGGGCACCAACTGGTGGTGTTAGAGCCCAGGGACTGCAGGAGGAGCAGAGTGTAGGCTGAAGCATAATTGAACCAATTTTAAAGGTAACCTTTAACCCCCCCTCAGGTGTTACAAACTAGAAGAGCCACACCTTGTGCAGCTGTAATGCTGTACAAGTGAAAGGTTGCTCTTTAAGTTTTGAAACTTGCAGATGCTGAACGAAACACGTATAAAATTTAGCCCCTTATACAGTCAAACTGTCTTGGAGGCGTGACTTGCCTTCTTAATGAGACGCAGCACAGCTGTCAAAAATCCCACCTTGGTGCTGGGCGCAGCCTCCTGAGCATCGTTATTAGCTGTACAGGAGTCTGCGCTGTTGTGTTATCCCTTGGCCATGCGCTGTTAGCGCTGCCCGTCTTCTGACATCATTTCATGTCGGCAAGAGCGGTTCACGATGCCCATGAATCCCAGCCCTGCAGTGTCTTTTCATTAATTCACACTGCAGGGCTGGGATTCATAACCTTGCGCAGTAAATATGTTCGCCTCTCACTCGTGTCCTTACACCTGCTTCAGACTGTGTGGCGTCAGCTGATCCCTTATCACAAGCCCCGGCCATGAAGCCACACAGTCTGAAGAAGGCGGAAGGAGATGAGTGACAGGCGAGCATATGCACTGCTCATGCCCGTAAATCACACCCTCGCAGTCAAAATAAATAAGACACCGAGGGGCGTTGTGTCGGGCAGGGCGGCCGCAGAGGCGCCGCCAGCCAACCAATGATGTCAGAAGACGGGCAGCGCTACGAAGGGGATTACAGCGTGTCATTACAAAGGAAAGTCACACCTCAGGGACGGTTTAATGGTATCAGGGGACACATTTTAAACGTGTTGCGTTCGACGTGTGCAAGGAGAATAACTTAATGAGCCACCTTGTACAAATGCAGCATTACTGCTGTACAAGGTGGCTGTTATACATGCCAATGCCTGGGGGGACAGGTTCCCTTCAATTTCAGTTCTTGTGTCTGCGTGGCGTTTGCAGGATACGATGCCGGCTACACAGCAGGGGAACAGCTGGCGTTACTGAACCCCACTGACACATTGGCTGGTGTTTTTCTCTGTGAAGCCAGCACTTCTGGGCACCAACTGGTGGTGTTAGAGCCCAGGGTCAGCAGGAGGAGCAGAGGAGCAGAGTGTAGGCCGAAGCCTGCACTGGCGGCATCTTTGTGTCTGCGTGGCGTTTGCAGGACACGTTGCCGGCTACACAGCAGGGGCACAGCTGGCGTTGCTGAACCCCACTGACACATTGGCTGGTGTTTTTCTTTGTGCAGCCAGCACTTCCGGGTGCCAACTGGTGGTGTTAGAGCCCAGGGTCAGCAGGAGGAGCAGAGGGAGCAGAGTGTAGGCCGAAGCCTGCACTGGCGGCAGCTTTCTGTCTGCGTGGCGTTTGCAGGACACGTTGCCGGCTACACAGCGGGGGAACAGCTGGCATTGCTGAACCCCACTGACACATTGGCGGGTGTTTTTCTCTGTGCAGCCAGCACTTCCAGGCACCAACTAGCGGTGTTAGAGCCCAGGGACAGCAGGAGGAGCAGATTTGTTTTGCCAGATATACAGCTGGGAATCAGCTGATGTTACTGAACCCCAATAACACGGCAGCAAGTGTTAACTGTGCGGCCAGCACTTCCAGGCACCAACTGGCGGTGTTAGAGCCCAGGGACAGCAGGAGGAGCAGATTGGAGGTATTGCCGCACACACAGCTGGGGAGCAGCTGACGTTACTGAACCCCAATAACAGAGGAGCGACTGTTGACTGTGCGGACAGCACTTCCAGGCACCAACTGGCGGTGTTAGAACCCAGGGACAGTAGGAGGAGCAGGCTGGAGGTATTGCCGCAACACAGCAGGGGAGCAGCTGTCGTTACTGAACCCCAATAACAGAGGAGCGACTGTTGACTGTGCAGACAGCACTTCCAGGCACCAACTAGCGGTGTTAGAGCCCAGTGACAGCAGGAGGAGCAGATTTGTTTTGCCAGATACACAGCTGGGAATCAGCTGACGTTACTGAAACCCAATAACACGGCAGCAAGTGTTAACTGTGCGGACAGCACTTCCAGGCACCAACTAGCGGTGTTAGAGCCCAGGGACAGCAGGAGGAGCAGAGGAACACAGTGTAGGCCGAAGCCTGATTGGAGCAAGTCGAAAGGTAACCTTTAACCCCCCCCAAGGTGTTTGTAGCTGAAAGAGCCAGCTTGTGCAGCACAAAGGATGCAAAAGGAAAAGGTGGCTCTTTTCATTATGCTCCATGCCAACACAGAACTAAACACTTATAAAATGTGTCCCCTGATACCGTGAGACCGTCCCGGAGGTGGGACTTTCCTTCGTAATGTGATGCAGCACAGCCGTCATTCCTACCCCCTTGGTGCCGTGCGCCGCCTCCTCAGCGTTGTTTGATTCTGTCCCGGAGCCTGCGCTGTTATGTTATTCCTTGGCCAGGCGCACTTAGCGCTGCCCGTCTTCTGACATCATTTGGTGTCAGGCTGGTTGTGCCAGTGCGGCAGTGCTGCCCGAGATCCCGCCTCGCAGTGTCGTCTAATGTAATCCCACTGCGGGCCTGGGATCCATGGGCATGCGCAGTGCATATCCTCGCCTCTCACTCCCCTCCCTCCAGCTTCTTCAGACTGCGGCGTCACAGCCGTGGCATGCTATTAGGGATCAGCTGACGGCGCACAGTCTGAAGAAGGCGGAGGGAGATGAGTGAGAGGCGGAGGTGAAGATATGAACTGCACATGCCCATGGATCCCAGGCCCGCAGTGTGATTAAATCAGAAGACACTGCGAGGCGGGATCTTGGCCAGCGCGGCCGCACAGGCGCAGTCAGCCTAACACCAAATGATGTCAGAAGACGGGCAGCGCTAAGTGTGCCTGGCCAAGGGATAACATAACAGCGCAGGCTCCGGGACAGAATCAAACAATGCTGAGGAGGCGGCGCACGGCACCAAGGTGGTAGTTATGATGGCTATGCTGCGTCACATTACGAAGGAAAGTCCCACCTCCGGGACGGTTTTACGGTATCAGTGGACACATTTTATAAGTGTTAAGTTCTGCGTGTGCAAGGAGCTAAACAAAAATAGCTACCTTTTCCTTGTGCAGCATTACTGCTGCACAAGGTGGCTCTTTCAGTAACAAACGCCTGGGGGGGACAGGTTCCCTTAAATTTCAGTTGTTGTGTCAGCGTGGCGGTCGCAGGACACATTGCCGACTACACAGCTGGGGATCAGCTGACGTTACTGACACCCAATAACACTGGGTCGTATGTTTTGACTGTGCAGACGGCACTTCTGAGCCTCAACTGGCGGTGTTGGAGCCCAGGAATTAAAGTTCAGGTGGTAGAAAGATGAACACAACAGGAGACCTGGATACTGTAGACAGTCACCCAATTATTTAATCAGAAAGAGGAGTGGCAAATTCCCGCGAGATCCAGGCCTGTTCATTTTCAAGAAAGTAAGCCGGTCAACGTTATCGGAGGATAGTCGCATGCGACGGTCTGTTAGTAGACCACCTGCAGCACTAAAGACGCGTTCCAATAATACACTAGCCGCAGGGCAAGCCAGCACCTCCAATGCATACTGGCTTAGCTCTGACCGTGTATCCAGCTTAGAGACCCAAAACTTGAAAGGGGAAGAGCCGTCTGGGAGTACAGTAAGAGGGCAAGACATGTAGTCTGTCACCATCTGACGGAACTGTTGCCTCCTGCTGACTGGAGCCGCCTGTGATGGTGTAGACATTTGTGGCGGGCACACAAAACTGTGCCACAGTTGGGCCATACTGGTCTTGCCTTGGGCAGAGGCACTGCTTCTGCTCCCTCTTTGTGCAGAGCCTTCTCCACTGCCAGGACGCACTGAGCTGCTTTGTAAAGCACTAGCAGCATTTCTCTCAGTTGGACTGGAGAAGATGATGGAATTCACCAGTGTGTCTTGGTACTCCCGCATTTTACGATCCCGATTCAACGGTGTGATGAGGCTTTGTACGTTGTCCTGGTAGCGAGGATCGAGGAGGGTGTACACCCAATAATCAGCCATGTTGAGAATGTGGGCGATGCGCCGGTCGTTTCTCAGGCACTGCAGCATGTAATCAACCATGTTCTGCAGACTGCCAACTGGCCAAGAAATGCTGTCCCCTGCTTGAGGTGTGAGCTCTGCCCGCTCTTCATCACCCCACCCTCGCTGTACACACTGACTACTGGACAATTGTGTAGCTCCCTCCTCTGGACGGATGTCTTCCTCCTCCATTGACTCCACCTCATCCTCCTCACAAAATGTCCCCTGCCTACGCATTTGGGAGGAACCACGTGGCGCTGACTGTCCAGAAGCTGATGGAAATGGTGAGTCCTCATCCTCCACCTCTTCCACAACATCATCCCTTAGCACTTGCAGTGTTTGTTGAAGCAAGCTGATAAGGGGGACAGTCATGCTGACTAGTGCATCATCTGCACTCGCCATCCGCGTGGAATAATCGAAGGGACACAAAACCTGGTAGACGTCCTTCATAGTGGCCCACTCTGTGGTTGTGAAGTCTGAACGGCGTGGAGTGCGACTTCTTTGCGCCTGATGCAGCTGGTACTCCATTACTGCTTGCTGCTGCTCACACAACCGCTCCAACATATGTAACGTGGAATTTCACCTGGTAGGTAGGTCACATATGATGCGTTGTTCCGGAAAGTGGAATCTGTGCTGCAGAGCTGCAATGCGCGATCTTGCCCTGCTGGAACGCCGCAAGTGAGCACACTCTAGGCGGACCTTGTGCAGCAGTGCATCAAGATCTGGATAGTCCCTCAAAAAACTCTGCACGACCAAGTTGAGCACATGTGCCAGACATGGGATGTGAGTGAGGTTGCCGAGGCCCAGAGCTGCCACCAGATTTCGGCCATTGTCACACACTACGTGCCTGGCTGGAGATTCGCTGGCACAAACCACACATCGCTCTCCTGCTTGATGGCATTCCAGAGCTCCTGCGCTGTGGCTTCGATTCCCCAAAGAAATAATTTCAAGATGGCCTGTTGACGTTTGGCCACGGCTGTGCTCATGTCGGTCGTAACAGGTAAACGTTCACGGGTCCATGTGGAGGTGGACTGTGACGGCTCCTGCAGCGATGTTTCTGAGGAACTTGTGTATGAGGAGGAGTCAATGCGTACAGACTGGATTCCTGCAATCCTTGGAGTGGGCAGGATACTTCCTGTGCCACTCGCACGATCTGTACCCGGCTCAACAACATTAAACCAATGGGCAGTGAGGGAAAGGTATCGCCCCTGTCCATGGTGACTGGTCCACGCATCTGTGGTGAGGTGGACCTTGCTACTGACGGCGTTCAGTAGCGCATGTTTTATGTGTCCCTCCACATGCTTGTGCAGGGCAGGGACGGCTTTCCTGCTGAAATAAAAGCGGCTGGGCACATTGTACTGTGGTACTGCCAATGCCATCAAGTCACGGAAGCTGTCAGTCTCCACCAGCCTGAATGACAGCATTTCCAGTGACAGAAGTTTGGCAATGCCTGCATTCAGAGCCTGTGCTCGTGGGTGGTTTGACGAGAATGGCCGCCTTTTCTCCCATGCCTGTACTACCGATGGCTGTAGACTGGCCTGGGAGTGTGAGGATGACTGGGAACGTGGTGCTGCGGGTGGAATTACAGTGGGTCCCTGGACAACAGTGCCAGAGGTTCTTCCATGGCGATCCTGGGAGGAAGCCAAACCAGCTGTGTGTGAGCTGCAGGAAGAGGCAACACGAGCTGAAGAGTTGGTAGCTGCCGCTGTTGGTTGGCATAGCTCTTCAGTGTGTTTTTGTAACTCCGCCGCGTGCCTAGTCCGCACATGTTTCCACATATTTGAGGTATTGAGGCTGCTGACATTTCTCCCTCTTTTGATTTTCTGATGACACACCTTGCATTTGACAAAGCAAATGTCATCTGCAACTGTGTCAAAAAAGGCCCAGGCACTGCAAGTCTTGGGAGCGCCCTTTTTGGCTGTTGGAAGAGGCATGCTCCGAACGGGTGCCGAAGTGGAGGCTACAGGCTCCGCAGTCTTCCCCCTCCCTCTCCCTCTTTGGCCCATTCGGGGAATCTCTTCCTCAGAGCTGCTCCCACCACCTTCCTGTCCCTCACGTCACGATGGGTCAAGGACCTCATCATCTACACTACCCTCTGCCACCAACTGCTCCACCTGGGTAGTCTCAGCAGCACAGCGCACACCAGAAAGTTGCACCTGAGTGTCATCATCAGCGGATGTGTACTGCGGTGTGGTGACCGGAGGCACTGGCCCACCCGCCTCTTCAGACTCAGAGAGAAAAAGCTGTTGGGCATCACTGCACACTGCCTCTTCTTCCATTTCTCCAATGCTGCTTGGCTGGCCCCCTGATTCCAAGCCAAGAGATTCAGAGAACAGAAGTAGAGACGTGTTGTGAATTCTGCTCTTGGGCTCCCTCCGGTGGTTATAAGTGGTAGCGCCGCTGTCTGTCCTCATCAGCAGTCATCAGGTGTGTCCACTTTGGACTGGGCTATTTAGTCTGGCTTCACCCTTTAGTCAGTGCCAGTTGTTAATTGTTTCTGGAGGATTCACATCCCTTCCTGGTCTCTCCTGCTTGCTGTTCTTTTCAACAAAGATAAGTTCTGCTTGTTTTTGCTGCCCACATGTTGTGGGCCTTATTGTTCAGTGCATTTCGTGTTCTTTCTTGTCCAGCTTAATCTGTGTAAGGATTTATGCAGCCAAGCTGGAATCTGTGGAGAGGCAGATATACCCTCCATGTCTTTAGTTAGCTGTGGAGTTTTTGTATTTTCTGTGGTGGATATTTACTAGTTTTTTTAATACTGACCGCATAGTACTTTGTCCTGTCCTTTCTATTTAGCTAGAAGTGGCCTCCTTTGCTAAATTCTCATTTCAGTCTATGTATGTTTTTTCCCTCTCCTCTCCAAGTCAATATTTGTGGGGGGCTGCCTGTTCTTTGGGGATTTTCTCTGAGGCAAGATAGTTTTCCCTTTTCTATCTCTAGGGGTAATTAGTCCTCCGGCTGTGTCGAGATGTCTAGGGAGCGCTAGGTACATTCCACGGCTACTTCTAGTTGTGGTGTTAGGTTCAGGGTCTGCGGTCAGTACAGGTACCACCTTCTCCAGAGTACGTCCATGCTGCTCTTAGGCCACCAGATCATAACAGTACAACTGGCCCACAATGAGTTAACCGCATCTCAGAAGAAGGGAAGGAAAGTGCTGAGCCATTTTTTTTTCTGTAGTCTGTTGTGTTTTGTTTTTTTCTCTTCCCTCTTTGCCTCTGGGTGGCTCAGGAGTTCGGTGCTGGCATGGATGTTCAGGGACTGACTTCTCATGTGGATCAACTTGCTGCTAGAGTACAGGGTGTTTCCGATTATATCGTTCAGACTTCAGTTTTAGAGCCTAGAATTCCAACTCCTGATTTGTATTTTGGGGATAGGTCCAAATTTCTGAGCTTTAAAAATAACTGTAAACTGTTTTTTGCTCTGAAACCCCGTTCCTCTGGTGATCCCATCCAGCAGGTTAAAATTATTATATCTCTGCTGCGTGGTGACCCCCAGGATTGGGCATTTGCCCTGGAAGCTGGGAATCTGGCATTGCTTAATGTAGACACCTTTTTTCAGGCGCTTGGGTTATTGTATGACAAACCTAATTCAGTGGATCATGCTGAGAAGACCTTGTTGGCCCTATCTCAGGGTCAAGAAGCGGCAGAATCATATTGCCAGAAGTTTAGAAAATGGTCTGTTCTGACTAAATGGAATGAGGATGACTTGGCGGCAATCTTCAGAAAGGGTCTTTCTGAATCCGTTAAAGATGTTATGGTGGGGTTCCCCACGCCTGCTGGTCTGAGTGATTCCATGTCTCTGGCCATTCAGATTGATCGGCACTTGCGCGAGCGCAGAGTTGTGCACACTATGGCATTGTCTTCCGAGCGGAGTCCTGAGCCTATGCAGTGTGATAAGATTGTGTCTAGAGCTGAACGACAAGGATTCAGACGTCAGAATAGGTTGTGTTTTTACTGCGGCGATTCTGCTTATGTTATTTCTGATTGCCCTAAGCGTACCAAGAGAATCGCTAGTTCTGTTACCATCAGTACTGTACAACCTAAATTTCTGTTATCTGTGACCCTGATCTGCTCATTATCGTCATTTTCTGTCATGGCATTTGTGGATTCAGGCGCCGCTCTAAATTTAATGGACTTAGAATTTGCCAGACATTGTGGTTTCCCCTTGCAGCCTTTGCAGAGTCCTATTCCTTTGAGGGGCATTGATGCTACACCGTTGGCTAAAAATAAACCTCAGTTTTGGACACAGCTGACCATGTGCATGACGCCAGCCCATCAGGAAGATTGTCATTTTTTGGTGTTGCATAATTTGCATGATGCTATTGTGCTGGGTTTCCCATGGTTACAGGTGCATAATCTGGTATTAGATTGGAAATCTATGTCTGTGACTAGTTGGGGTTGTCAGGGAGTTCATGGTGACGTTCCTGTGATGTCAATTGCCTCCTCCCCCTCTTCTGAAATTCCTGAGTTATTGTCAGATTTCCAGGATGTATTCGATGAGCCCAAGTCCAGTTCCCTTCCACCGCATAGGGACTGTGATTGTGCTATTGACTTGATTCCAGGCTGTAAGTTCCCTAAGGGCCGACTTTTCAACCTGTCTGTGCCAGAACATACCGCCATGCGGAGCTATGTGAAGGAGTCCTTGGAGAAGGGGCAAATTCGGCCATCTTCTTCACCATTGGAAGCAGGTTTTTTCTTTGTTGCCAAAAAAGATGGCTCCTTGAGACCTTGTATTGATTATCGCCTCTTGAATAAGATCACGGTCAAATTCCAATACCCTTTGCCTTTGCTTTCTGATCTGTTTGCTAGGATTAAGGGGGCTAGTTGGTTTACTAAGATTGACCTTCGAGGGGCATATAATCTGGTTCGTATTAAGCAGGGGGACGAATGGAAAACTGCGTTTAATACGCCCGAAGGCCATTTTGAATACCTTGTGATGCCAATTGGACTCTCTAATGCTCCATCTGTGTTTCAGTCCTTCATGCATGATATATTTCGGAATTATCTTGATAAATTCATGATTGTATATTTGGATGATATTTTGATTTTTTCAGATGATTGGAAGTCTCATTTGAAATGAGTCAGGATGGTATTTCAGATCCTTCGTGATAATGCCTTGTTTGTGAAGGGGTTTAAGTGCCTCTTTGAAATACAGAAGGTTTCTTTTTTGGGCTTCATTTTTTCTCCCTCATCTGTAGAAATGGATCCGGTTAAGGTTCAGGCCATTCATGATTGGATCCAGCCCACATCCGTGAAGAGCCTTCAGAAATTTTTGGGCTTTGCTAATTTTTATCGCCGTTTCATTGCCAACTTCTCCAGTGTGGTTAAACCCCTGACCGATTTGAAGAAGAAAGGCGCTGATGTGACGAATTGGTCCTCTGCGGCTGTTTCTGCCTTTCAGGAGCTTAAACGCCGATTTACTTCTGCCCCTGTGTTGCATCAGCCGGATGTTTCTCTTCCTTTTCAGGTTGAGGTTGACGCTTCTGAGATTGGGGCAGGGGCCATTTTGTCTCAGAGGAATTCTGATGGTTCCTTGATGAAACCGTGTGCCTTCTTTTCTCAAAAGTTTTCACCTGCGGAACGCAATTATGATGTCGGCAATCGTGAGTTGTTGGCTATGAAGTGGGCATTTGAGGAGTGGCGACATTGGCTTGAGGGGGCCAAGCACCGTATTGTGGTCTTGACCGATCATAAGAATCTGATTTACCTCGAGTCTGCCAAACGGCTGAATCCTAGACAGGCCTGATGGTCCCTGTTTTTCTCCCGTTTTGATTTTGTTGTCTCGTATCTTCCGGGTTCTAAGAACATTAAGGCTGATGCCCTCTCTAGGAGTTTTTTGCCTGATTCCGCTGGGGTCCTTGAGCCGGTCGGCATTCTGAAGGAGGGGGTGATTCTTTCTGCCATCTCCCCTGATTTACGACGGGTTCTTCAGGAATTTCAGGCTGATAAACCTGACCGCTGTCCAGTGGGGAAACTGTTTGTTCCTGACAGATGGACTAGCAAAGTGATTTCTGAGGTTCATTGTTCTGTGTTGGCTGGCCATCCTGGGATTTTTGGTACCAGAAATGTGGTTAGTAGGTCTTTTTGGTGGCCTTCTTTGTCATGGGATGTGCGTTCTTTTGTGCAGTCCTGTGGGACATGTGCGCGGGCCAAGCCTTGCTGTTCCCGCGCTAGTGGGTTGCTCTTGCCTTTGCCGGTCCCTGAGAGGCCTTGGACGCATATTTCTATGGATTTTATTTCAGATCTTCCTGTTTCCCAGAGGATGTCGGTTATCTGGGTGATTTGTGACCGGTTTTCTAAGATGGTTCATTTGGTACCTTTGTCTAAATTGCCGTCCTCTTCTGATTTGGTTCCGTTGTTTTTTCAGCATGTGGTTCGTTTGCATGGCATTCCAGAGAATATTGTGTCCGATAGAGGTTTCCAGTTTGTTTCTAGGTTTTGGCGGGCCTTTTGTGCTAGGCTGGGCATTGATTTGTCTTTTTCTTCCGCATTTCATCCTCACACAAATGGCCAAACCGAGCGAACTAACCAGACTTTGGAAACTTATTTGAGATGCTTTGTGTCTGCTGATCAGGATGATTGGGTGGCTTTCTTGCCATTGGCCGAGTTTGCCCTTAATAATCGGGCTAGTTCTGCTACCTTGGTGTCACCCTTCTTTTGTAATTCTGGGTTTCATCCTCGTTTTTCTTCAGGGCAGGTTGAGCCTTCTGATTGTCCTGGGGTGCACTCTGTGGGTGACAGGTTGCAGCAAATTTGGGCTCATGTTGTGTAGGGTTGAGCGACTTTCATTTTTTTAAGATCGAGTCGGGTTTTGCGAAACCCGACTTTGTCCAGAGTCGAGTCGAGTGCAGTCGGCCGATTATCGCTAAAAGTCGGGGATCGACCGAAACACGAAACCCAATGCAAGTCAATGGGGAAGCATAGTCGGCAGTGAGTGGAGGCCAGGAAAACACCTACAGTGCCCATTTTAATGCCAAAAACATCCATTCTTGTTTCTGAAGCTTGTCAATCTTAATTAACTTTATAATAATAGTTGGGCATAGGAAATTGGGGGTCATTTGGCAAAAGTTGTGGGGGGTAGGGCTGGTTCAAGGCTTTAGTGGGCCCAGGAAACGTGGACTACGTCACGGCGGTGGAGCAGGGAGAGGTAAGTATTTCAACGTTGCAAGTGCTGTGATCCTGAGCAAGCAGGGGGGCACACTTGTTCGCATTGGCACTGGCACAGGGCCCCTCAAAGTACAGCGGTGTGTTTGCACGGCGGGGGCGCCTCCCACCAGCAGCGACACTTTTGCGTACTCTGAGGGGCCCTGTGCCAGTGACGTCGCCAACGAGTATGCCCCCCCACCTGAAGGAACCTGCACTTTCATCTGCACCTTCCTCTTTGTCCCTGTGTAAGGTGGTATAACATGCGGGAAGGGGAACCTTACTTTCAGCAGGGTCAGATTCTGGCTGTGTAGAGTGCAAGGGGAATGTAGTGGTCTAGGTCAATGTACCAGCAGACTCATCTAGCAGTGGCTGGGCAATGGGCAGGATGAGGAGGAAACAGATATAGGGCCAAAGAATAAAGTAGGCTAAATGCAGTTCAAAATTGGTAACAGGACAGGACTAAACAGGCGGCATTGCTTTGTTCAGTGGAGTAGCAAACCCAGGAGCAGCAGACACTGTTTTAAGGGCCCAACCACACTAGTAGGCCAAATGCAGTTTAATATCTGATACTATAGGCCCAAAGCCAGAAGGTTGAAGCTCAGCTTTATTCAGTTGAGGGCAAACACCAGGGAGGGGCAGACACCGTTAGTAGGCCGTAACCAAAGTTGAAGGCCAAATGCAGTTTAATATCTGATACTATAGGCCGAAAGCCAGAAGGTTGAAGCTCAGCTTTATTCAGTTGAGGAAAAACACCAGGGAGGGGCAGACACCGTTAGTAGGCCCTAACCACCAATTTTTAAAATAACTGCACTTAATGAGAGCCAGAAGGTTGAAGCTCAGCTTTATTCAGTTGAGGAACAACACCAGGCAGGGGCATACACCGTTAGTAGGCCGTAACCAAAGTTGAAGGCCAAATGCAGTTTAATATCTGATACTATAGGCCGAAAGCCAGAAGGTTGAAGCTCAGCTTTATTCAGTTGAGGAAAAACACCAGGGAGGGGCAGACACCGTTAGTATGCCCTAACCACCAATTTTTAAAATAACAGCACTTAATGAGAGCCAGAAGGTTGAAGCTCAGCTTTATTCAGTTGAGGAAAAACACCAGGGAGGGGCAGACACCGTTAGTAGGCCCTAACCACCAATTTTTAAAATAACAGCACTTAATGAGAGCCAGAAGGTTGAAGCTCAGCTTTATTCAGTTGAGGAAAAACACCAGGGAGGGGCAGACACCGTTAGTAGGCCCTAACCACCAATTTTTAAAATAACAGCACTTAATGAGAGCCAGAAGGTTGAAACTCAGCTTTATTCAGTTGAGGAAAAACACCAGGGAGGGGCAGACACCGTTAGTAGGCCCTAACCACCAATTTTTAAAATAACAGCACTTAATGAGAGCCAGAAGGTTGAAGCTCAGCTTTATTCAGTTGAGGAAAAACACAAGGCAGGGGCAGACACCGTTAGTAGGCCCTAACCACCAATTTTTGAAAACATAGCACTTAATGAGAGCCAGAAGGTTGAAGCTCAGCTTTATTCAGTTGAGGAAAAACACCAGGGAGGGGCAGACACCGTTAGTAGGCCGTAACCAAAGTTGAAGGCCAAATGCAGTTTAATATCTGATACTATAGGCCGAAAGCCAGAAGGTTGAAGCTCAGCTTTATTCAGTTGAGGAAAAAAAACCAGGGAGGGGCAGACACCGTTAGTAGGCCCTAACCACCAATTTTTAAAAACACAGCACTTAATGAGAGCCAGAAGGTTGAAGCTCAGCTTTATTCAGTTGAGGAAAAACACCAGGGAGGGGCAGACACCGTTAGTAGGCCCTAACCACCAATTTTTAAAATAACAGCACTTAATGAGAGCCAGAAGGTTGAAGCTCAGCTTTATTCAGTTGAGGAAAAACACCAGGGAGGGGCAGACACCATTAGTAGGCCGTAACCAAAGTTGAAGGCCAAATGCAGTTTAATATCTGATTGCTATAGGCCGAAAGCCAGAAGGTTGAAGCTCAGCTTTATTCAGTTGAGGAAAAACACCAGGGAGGGGCAGACACCGTTAGTAGGCCCTAACCACCAATTTTTAAAAACACAGCACTTAATGAGAGCCAGAAGGTTGAAGCTCAGCTTTATTCAGTTGAGGAAAAACACCAGGGAGGGGCAGACACCGTTAGTAGGCCCTAACCACCAATTTTTAAAATAACAGCACTTAATGAGAGCCAGAAGGTTGAAGCTCAGCTTTATTCAGTTGAGGAAAAACACCAGGGAGGGGCAGACACCGTTAGTAGGCCGTAACCAAAGTTGAAGGCCAAATGCAGTTTAACATCTGATACTATAGGCTGAAAGCCAGAAGGTTGAAGCTCAGCTTTATTCAGTTGAGGAAAAACACCAGGGAGGGGCAGACACTGTTAGTAGGCCCTAACCACCAATTTTTAAAAACACAGCACTTAATGAGAGCCAGAAGGATGAAGCTCAGCTTTATTCAGTTGAGGACAAACACCAGGCAGGGGCAGACACCGTTAGTAGGCCGTAACCAAAGTTGAAGGCCAAATGCAGTTTAATATCTGATACTATAGGCCGAAAGCCAGAAGGGGGAAGCTCCGATTTAGACAGTGGAGGACAATTTGAATTAGGGACTGCAGACAGACTTAGTAGGCTGTCCCCTGTGGACCATGCATCCAACACATTAACCCATTGCACCGTAATGGACACGTAATCTTCCATGGCCCTGCCTACAGGTCCATGCGTCTGTTGTCAGGTGCACCTTTGTACTCACAGATTGCCAGAGTGCATGGACAATGCGGTCTTCTACATGCTGGTGGAGGGTTGGGATGGCTTTTCTCGCAAAAGAAGTGTCGACTGGTTAGCTTGTAGCGTGGTACAGCGTAGTCCATCATGGCCTTATTAATAGTAAATAAAATATATAACTAGGCTCTATGAACTTTTAAATAGGTTCCAGGGGTACACGGGCAGCATTGGTGTGGTCAGTGGAGGAGTATTGCAAGTAGGGGCCGCAGACAGGCTCACAAAGGCCTAACATAACAAACAGTAGGCAGTCATGGCAGATTTACATCGGTTACATGGATACACAGGCAGGCACTCCAGGCAGCATTGTGGTCAGTGGAGGAGTATTGCAAGTAGGGGCCGCAGACAGGTTCACAAAGGCCTAAAATAACAAACAGTAGGCAGTCATGGCAGTTTTACATCGGTTACATGGATACACAGGCAGGCACTCCAGGCAGCATTGTGGTCAGTGGAGGAGTATTGCAAGTAGGGGCCGCAGACAGGCTCACAAAGGCCTAACATAACAAACAGTAGGCAGTCATGGCAGTTTTACATCGGTTACATGGATACACAGGCAGGCAGCATTGTGGTCAGTGGAGGAGTAATGCAAGTAGGGACGGCAGACAGGCTATCAAAGGCCTAAAATAACCAACAATAGGCTCATGGCAGTTTTACATCGGTTACATGGATACACAGGCAGGCAGCATTGTGGTCAGTGGAGGAGTATTGCAAGGAGTGTCTGACACAGATAGTACTCCCAAAAAATAAATAGATGTTAATGTCTCGCAAAACAACTATAAGTAAAAAAAGGGTGGCATGCTTAGGTACAGGGGTGGGCTCATCTGCAGAGTTTATGACAAAGTAATTTGGCAGTAAATTAGTATTTACTGGTGTCAATATAGGACACTGACCCAGACTACTTTAACTAGCATCATAGATGCAAACAAATTGGTATTGTTTGTCAGTGCCAGGCATTGAATGATGTCAGTGCATAGACTAAACATTGGTGGAGCTGTGCGAGATAATTTTGCACGTGGTACAGCACAGTTTGAGCTGGGGGGGGGAACTCTCTTGTGGCCGGCGGTACCGCCCCAGGGCCCCTCATGTTACAACGGTGTGTCTGACGTTGGGTGCGCACCACCACCGCCAGAGACACTACATTGTACTATGAGGGACCCAGTGGCAATGCCGTCGACCAAAAGCGGGCACACCCACCTCTTCAGACAATCAGCACTGTAACGGGTGCTTGCGCCAAGTGGTGAGACAAAGGCCCCGTGGGGGGATTTTTCCCATTGGGGGAGGTGTAAACATGTCGTATGCTGGACAAACAGCTGCTGCAAATTAACAGATTGGAACACTCAGTAAGACCAGTCCACAAGCAAGACCTTTTTATAGGAAAGCTAGGTGTCAGCCGGGAAAGGTGGGGCAAAATAATTTGAAATCCAGGAGTGGTTCATTTTAATGAAGGTGAGATCATCCACATTTTGGGTAGCCAGACGAGTCCTTTTTTCGGTTAATATTGAACCAGCAGCACTGAATACTCTTTCTGATAGCACACTAGCTGCTGGGCAAGCAAGCTCCTGCAACGCATATTCTGCCAATTCAGGCCAGGTGTCTAATTTTGATGCCCAGTAATCAAATGGGAATGACGGTTGAGGGAGAACATCGATAAGGGAAGAAAAATAGTTAGTAACCATACTGGACAAATGTTGTCTCCTGTCACTTTGAATAGATGCTGCAGTACCTGTCCTGTCTGCGGTCATTGCGAAATCACTCCACAACCTGGTCAGAAAACCCCTCTGTCCAACGCCACTTCTGATCTGTGCACCCCTAACACCTCTGCCATGTAGCCCCCTGCAGCTTGTGTGAGAACCATCACCGGCGCTGTGTGCTGGGAATGCCTGAATCAAACGGTCTACAAGAGTAGCTTGTTTGGTTGCTAAGATTTGTTCGAGGTTCTCATGTGGCATAATATTTAGCAATTTGCCTTTATAGCGAGGGTCAAGGATGCAGGCCAACCAGTAATCGTCATCGCTCATCATTTTAGTAATGCGTGGGTCCTTTTTGAGGATACGTAAGGCATAATCCGCCATGTGGGCCAAAGTTCCTGTTGGCAAATCTGCGGTTGTGCTGGTTTGAGGGGCAGTTACAGGCAAATCTACGTCACTTGTCTCCCTTAAAAAAACAGAACCCGGCCTTGCAACGCCACTAATTTCTGTTGGCCCAGGAGAAGCTTCCTCATTAAAAAAGTACTCATCCCCATCATCCTCCTCGTCCTCCTCGTCCTCCTCCTCCTCTTCGCCCGCTACCGCGTCCTCTACATGGCCCTGACCAGACAATGGCTGACTGTCATCAAGGCTTTCCTCTTCCTCGGCTGCAGACGCCTGCTCCTTTATGTGCGTCAAACTTTGCATCAGCAGACGCATTAGGGGGATGCTCATGCTTATTATGGCGTTGTCTGCACTAACCAGCCGTGTGCATTCCTCAAAACACTGAAGGACTTGACACAGGTCTTGTAGCTTCGACCACTGCACACCTGACAACTCCATGTCTGCCATCCAACTGCCTGCCCATGTATGTGTATCCTCCCACAAAAACATAAAAGCACGCCTCTGTTCGCACAGTCTCTGAAGCATGTGCAGTGTGGAGTTCCACCTTGTTGAAATGTCGATGATTAGGCAATGCTGGGGAAGGTTCAAAGACCGCTGATAGTTCTGCATACGGCTGGAGTGTACGGGCGAACGGCGGATATGCGAGCAAAGTCTGCGCACTTTGAGGAGCAGGTCGGGTAACCCCGGATAACTTTTCAGGAAGCACTGCACCACCAGGTTTAAGGTGTGAGCCAGGCAAGGAATGTGTTTCAGTTGGGAAAGGGCTATGGCAGCCATGAAATTCCTTCCGTTATCACTCACAACCTTGCCTGCCTCAAGATGTACAGTGCCCAGCCATGACTGAGTTTCATTCTGCAAGAACTCGGACAGAACTTCCGTGGTGTGTCTGTTGTCGCCCAAACACTTCATTGTCAATACAGCCTGCTGACGCTTGCCACTAGCTGTCCCATAATGGCACACCTGGTGTGCAACAGTGGCAGCTGCGGATGGAGTGGATGTGCGACTGGGGTGTGTGGACGAGCTCTCGCTTCTGCATGAGGAGGAGGAAGAGGAGGAGGGGGGCAAACGCCTACAGCAAACTCTTTCCTTGACCGTGGACTAGGCAAAACTGTCCCAATATTGCTGTCCCCTGTGGACCCTGCATCCACCACATTCACCCAGTGTGCCGTGATGGACACGTAACGTCCCTGGCCATGCCTACTGGTCCATGCATCTGTTGTCAGGTGCACCTTTGTAGTCACAGACTGCCTGAGTGCATGGACGATGCGGTCTTTAACATGCTGTTGGAGGGCTGGGATGGCTTTTCTAGAAAAGAAGTGCCGACTGGGTAGCTCGTAGCGTGGTACAGCGTAGTCCATCAGCGCTTTGAAAGCTTCGCTTTTAACTAACTGGTAGGGCATCATCTCTAATGAGATTAGTCTAGCAATGTGGGCGTTCAAACCCTGTGTACGCGGATGTGAGGATGAGTACTTCCTTTTCCTAACAAGAGTCTCATGTAGGGTGAGCTGGACTGGAGAGCTGGAGATCGTGGAACTAGCGGTGGTGCCGGTGGACATGGGTGACTGAGAGAGGGTTGGAGATGGTATTTTTGCCGGTGCCCTACATGCAGTGTTTCCTACTACTAACCTGGTGATTCCCTGACTGCTTTGGCCTGGCGACGAAAGCTGCACAGATACTGCAGGTGGTGTGGGAAATGGTCGGCTTACAGGGAGGGAAGGGATGTAGCGTTGCTGACTAGCTTCATTGGCCGAGGGTGCTGCAACCTTTAGGGACGTTTGGTAGTTAGTCCAGGCTTGCAAATGCATGGTGGATAAATGTCTATGCATGCAACTTGTATTTAGACTTTTAAGATTCTGACCTCTGCTTAAGGTTGTTGAACATTTTTGACAGATGACTTTGCGCTGATCATTTGGATGTTGTTTAAAAAAATGCCAGACTGCACTCTTTCTACTATCGGATACCTTTTCAGGCATTGCAGACTGAGCTTCTTTAACCGGATGGCTACGCTGTCCTCCAACTGGTTTTGGTTTTGCCACGCGTTTTTGGCCAGATACGGGCCCGGTAGATGGAACCTGTTGTGATGTTGATGCCTGCTGCGGCTCCTCCTCCTCCGCTTCAGAACTACTGCCGCCTGCACCCTGTTCCCCCAATGGCTGCCAATCGGGGTCCACAACTGGGTCATCTATGACCTCCTCTTCTATGTCGTGTGCGATTTCGTCTGTGTCACCGTGTAAGCCGGTGGTATAGCGTCCGTGACGGGGCACCATAGTCTCCGCTGGGTTTGATTCTGCCTCAGTACACTGCGAGGGCAATGTTCTGGTCTGAGTCAAAGGAACAGCATAGTAATCTGGCTGTGGCTGTGCATCTGTGCACTCCATGTCCGATTCAACTTCTAATGGACATGGCCTGTTAACTGTTTCACTGTTTAACCCAGGAATGGTATGTGTAAAGAGCTCCATGGAGTTACCTGTTGTGTCTCCTGACGCATCCTTCTCTCTTGTTCTGGGTGAAGAAGACAAGGAAGCGACTTGTCCCTGACCGGGAGCATCCACTGACGATGCACTGCTCTGACATTTGGCACTTTCCGAGGAGGAGGCGAAAGAGCTAGAGGCAGAGTCAGCAATGAAAGCCAATACTTGTTCCTGCTGCTCCGGCTTCAAAAGTGGTTTTCCTACTCCCAGAAAAGAGAGCGTTCGAGGCCTTGTGTAGCCAGACAAGGAACCTGGCTCAACAACTCGAGACTTAGGTGCTGTACTGCTTTTACCACGACCACCTGATGCTCCACCACCACTACCATCATTACCAGCTGACAATGACCGCCCACGGCCACGACCTCTTCCACTAGACTTCCTCATTGCTTGCAAAACGTAACCAAAGTAACACTATTTGTTACTGTAAAACAATTTATAAGGTGAACTCAAACTTCTGTAGGATTTATATATACCTTTATAGGTGCCTGACACTGAAAGGAAAATCAGGCCCAATGTTACACACTAGGTTTTCTGTGGCCCAATAATTTGAGACAGATGGCACACACAGGCCCAGCACTCAAGCAGAAATGCCAATCTTAATCCCCCACTATTTTTTTTTTCTGGGAGAATTTACCCCCCCCCCAAAAAAAAAAGGCCCAGTATTACACAGTGTTTTCGGTGCCACACAATGAGAGAGAGATGCCACACACAGCAACGGCACGGAGTCAGACTTGACAATATTTATCTCCCACTAATTTTTTTTTTGGAAAAGGGAGAATTTAGAAAAAAAAAAAAAAGGACAAGTATTACACAGTGTTTTCAGTGGCACACAATGAGAGAGAGATGCCACACACAGCAATGGCACGGAGTCAGACTTGACAATATTTATCTCCCACTAATTTTTTTTTTGGAAAAGGGAGAATTAAGAAAAAAAAAAAAAAAAGGACAAGTATTACACAGTGTTTTCGGTGCCACACAATGAGAGAGAGATGCCACACACAGCAATGGCACGGAGTCAGACTTGACAATATTTATCTCCACTAATTTTTTTTTTGGAAAAGGGAGAATTTAGAAAAAAAAAAAAAAGGACAAGTATTACACAGTGTTTTCAGTGGCACACAATGAGAGAGAGATGCCACACACAGCAATGGCACGGAGTCAGACTTGACAATATTTATCTCCCACTAATTTTTTTTTTGGAAAAGGGAGAATTTAGAAAAAAAAAAAAAAGGACAAGTATTACACAGTGTTTTCGGTGCCACACAATGAGAGAGAGATGCCACACACAGCAATGGCACGGAGTCAGACTTGACAATATTTATCTCCCACTAATTTTTTTTTTGGAAAAGGGAGAATTTAGAAAAAAAAAAAAAAGGACAAGTATTACACAGTGTTTTCAGTGGCACACAATGAGAGAGAGATGCCACACACAGCAATGGCACGGAGGCAGACTTGACAATATTTATCTCCCAATGTATATTTTTTTTTTGAAAAGGGAGAATGTACCCCCCCCATTGTTTTTCCACAATTTAGCTGGATACGGGTGGAAAAACACTAATAGGAATTATTTGAAAAAATGTGCAGCGGGCTGCACTATTTGCAAAAAAGGACAATGTATTTTACGCTATGAGGCAGTGACGCACCCTGAGCTGGATACAACCAGCTGTGGCTGCACACAGACTACAGGGCGAGCTGCACTCACACGCAGACCGTGCAGACAGCCGTAAACGGCGCTGCAAGGCCCAAAAAACCTCCTCTACGTCATCCTATGTAGTGTTTTTCCACAATTTAGCTGGATACGGGTGAAAAGCCACTAATAAGAATTATTTGAAAAAATGTGCAGCGGGCTGCACTATTTGCAAAAAAGGACAATGTATTTTACGCTATGAGGCAGTGACGCACCCTGAGCTGGATACAACCGGCTGTGGCTGCACACAGACTACAGGGCGAGCTGCACTCACACGCAGACCGTGCACACAGCTGTAAACGGCGCTGCAAGGCCCCAAAAACCTCCTCTACGTTATCCTATGTAGTGTTTTTCCACAATTTAGCTGGATACGGGTGGAAAGCCACTAACAGGAATTATTTGAAAAAATGTGCAGCGGGCTGCACTATTTGCAAAAAAGGACAATGTATTTTACGCTATGAGGCAGTGACGCACCCTGAGCTGGATACAACTGGCTGTGGCTGCACACAGACTACAGGGTGAGCTGCACTCACACGCAGACCATGCAGACAGCTGTAAACGGCGCTGCAAGGCCCAAAAAACCTCCTCCACGTTATCCTATGTAGTGTTTTTCCACAATTTAGCTGGATACGGGTGGAAAGCCACTAATAGGAACTATTTGAAAAAATGTGCAGCGGGCTGCACTATTTGCAAAAAAGGACAATGGAATGGATAGAACAGTATGAGACAGTGAACCACCCTGACCTGAATACAACCGGCTATGGCTGCACACAGACTAGAGAGTGGGCTGCACTCACACACACACACACACAGAGACCTTGCAGATCGCTGTGAAAACAGCGCTGCAGGGCAAAAGCAAGGTGAACACACAGCGGTTGCTAAATTAGCCTGGGAAAAGCACAAAGAAGCAAATCGCTATCTCAACTGGCCCTCAGTCAGAACACAGCGTCCTATGCCGAACTGAATTCACAGCAGAGTGAGCCAGAAAGGGCAGCAGCGTTTTTTATAGTGCATCATGACATCATTTCAGCAGCCAATCACAGCCTTGCCAGTAGTTACATGCCCACCATGCTGAACAGGATGTGCCCACACTTAGAATCATTCCTCATTGGCTGAATTTGTGCTGTTTGAATTATGGGAACTTCCGATTCTGGTATCCGATATGCGGTAAGTATCGGATCTCGGTATCGGAATTCCGATACCGCAAGTATCGGCCGATACCCGATACTTGCGGTATCGGAATGCTCAAAACTACTAACAAACTTTAGAAAGGAGTTGGCAGCTACATTTTTAGTGACAGCCTATCCATAGATTAGGCACTGTCCTCTTTTTGTTGATTTATTTTACCTGTCCCAGTAATTTGTCAACTCTAATTAGCTGCATTAAGCCAAGTGTGTGATAGCTTCATGGCAGTATGGAGAAGCCTATGCAGCCTTGTCATGAGCCCACACTCTGGCTGAAATAATCTTCAGCAGTTTGTGAAATGGCACCCAACATTTTTTGTGTGTTTCTCACAAATCAAATTACAAATGTTTTTAAATCACCAGGACCTGATCATTTCAGGAAATTCAACTGAAAGTCAATTTTCTAATTTTTTTTTCCTTATTCCATGTCAATTAATGACATCAAAGGAAGACACAGCAGGCAACATTTTGGTCATAATTGGCCTTTCTTAATCTTCAAAAATATTCATACACTTTTTTTGGGCTTGAAAAAGGCCAATTATGGCCAAAACTATGTTTGCTGTGTCTTCCTTTGATATTATTAATTGACATGGAATAAAGAAAAAGTTTTTATCAAAAATTTGCTGTTTTGGTGCCTTGGCTTTCCTGAAATTTATTTTTTGCTTTTGAACCTGGTAGGAGGTCCTGCTGATTTTAGCGCAAATTGGTCAATGGTGCAGATGAATCCATTACTTGAGTCAAAATCACTTTGCAACAGATTGATCTACTGTTGTCTAATTAAAAGATATTGAGTCATTCAATAGTTAATTGAGTCACTTTATTTGTTTGCTTTTACAAAATTGTAATATATCTCTAAAAACAATGTATTACTCTGCGAAAAGAGCTCACTCTGGCATTCAGTGCTCCCCAGTCACTGAACCTCCTATACTCTCCAGGTCTCACATAGTATTGGCGACCTCTATAGTTAGGTTGCTCATAAAATATCCAGTATCCTTCAAGCACATTGCAAGAGTGAATGTCATGGTGATAAAATTTTTCAAAAACATGAGGACAATCTTCTGTGAGCTCTATCATTTCACCTCTCAAGTTTTCTCTCTCATGCAACCTAATTCTGTAAGGTCCATAATGCTTAAAGAAGAATACAAAAAGGGTAAAGATTAATAAATTACGTGATTTCTACAAATTGTTCCATTTTTGTATGTTAAATCTTTTCAATGGCTTTCATTTTCTAAAAACAATAAAAACATTTTGTGACTTCATAATAATATATAGATAATTGCAATACAGGTATGTTAATGTCAATTTACATCAGCTGTATTCTACTCTTTTTCATTTTTCTTATGTGACTCAATAGAGAATTACATTGTGTAGCAGTAAACGTAAAAGGGCTGATCTAGTAAAAATAAATCTATATATATTTGCATTTTTAACTAGAATTTACTATAAGACACACACTGATTTATGCAGAAGGAAATAAGAAAAAAAGTCATGCTAGATAAAAATTCTCCTATGCTGTTAGGAAGAATAAGTGATTAAAGGGGTTGTCCACTACCTTTCATTAGTTTAAAAAAATGGACAATGGAAGTCTATGGGTCCATGAAAAAAATCAGACAGCAGTCAGATGACATCCATGTGCAGTCTGGTTTTTATCGACTAACAGAAAGAACAAAGTGAAGAAACTTTTTCTTTCCCTCTCCATGTATGAGAAAAACTCGGATCAAACTCTGATGAAAGTCTGATCAGAATAATCAGTCCATTTTTCACATATGTAGAGAAATCGTGTGAACCTACCCATACAGTGTTAGCTCATGACTTCCTTACATGGGGTTAAAATAAATAATAATATGAATAATTTTGCCAAAAGTAAAGATGTTTTAGAAGGATTGTTACCTTGAATTGTTGGTGTGACCAATGTTGTTGCTCAGCTTTGACAAAGGTTACAATGTATCTAAAATGTATATTCAGTTAAATAAGAAATATTGAAATGCATCTCATTTATGTGTCATACCTGAGGAATCATGTGACAAGACATAATGGAGTCACTAAATCCCATCCAGTTTTGATAGTCTGGGTATTCCCCGCATTTAAGATAATACTGAAATCCTGTGTAACCGGAACGTTCATAAAGCATCCAGCAGCCATTTAAAACTTTAGCTGAATTGCATCTACTGAAATAAGATTGCAGATCGCTGTGGTCACTGCTGCATTCATAAGATCTTCCGTGAAAGTCGCGGTCTTCATAGAAAATGATCTAAAATGCAATCATATATAAAGCAATATTGATATATGGGTATGCAGAAATCGCACAGCACAGCAAATCTGTACATATCATGTGTAAATTGAATTCCTGAAATAAAAACAGCTTTTTTTTATATAAATATAATTTACAGTAGCTCTTGCTGTGATAAAGGATCTAAACTTTCCTTAGTGAATACTAAGACTTTCCTTCTCTGCACCATGTCAGAACTATGTAGTTCCTGTGAGACATTACACCATTAGGGTAGGTTCACTTAATTGTATAAAAATTAATTTACAGTTTGATCCACAAAAGTGGGACTTTTTTTTCTTACTTGTCATCCATGTACAATCCGTTTTGTACAGCAGCTATTAATCATTTACAGGAACATTTTAAAGTTTTTATGTCAAAGAATTTCAATGTATCCATATAAATAGGATGCTAAACTGTGGTTCTGGATAGGATAATTTATTTTTGGGGGGCACCCACAGACTTGAATGTTTGAGTCTCATTCGATTTAAGGAAGAAACTGAAATTTTTTTCACATTCGGTCAGTGAAAATAATCACTCATCTGCACTGCAGCACTGACTAACATTGGTCCAAGTGCTGTTCATTTTTTTTATGGCCAGCACTTGTACCAAAAATACAGTGTTGTTACAGGGCCTTTATGGTGCATTGGTGGAGCTGCAACTGGTGCTTTCTCCACATCATCACTCATAACCGCTGGTCACTTTAAATATCTTATTCCTTGCTATAATGCCAGAGCACAGAAATAGCTATGATCCTAACCGTTATACCCCTATACACTAAAAAGTAAGTAAGTAAGTAGAGATGAACGATCTTTTGTCATTTAAATTCAGCAACTTTGCCAAACCTTAACCAAGATTTTGAATTGCAGCAAATTTCAATACTTTCAGTGATATCAGGATTTTGCTAAGCGAACTACAGACATTGTCATGTTGGCAGTGATATACTGATTAAAATGATACTTGTGGTTCCTGGGTAATCAGTGTTAGACGTTTTCAGTTAATGAGATGCCCCTACTATGGGTGAAGGACTGTAGGCAGAGTCTTATCTTATTGCTCTAAGCCAGAGAAACCAAGGAAAGACCGGTCCACAGGCCATCACAAAGCACAAACATGTTCCTCATCATAGAGACAGAGAGAGATAGACAGAAAGATACACAGAGAGACAGACAGATGCACAGAGAGACAGATACACTGAGAGACAGAGAGATACACAGATACACTGAGACAGACATACACAGAGAGAAACATAGAGACAGAGAGATAAAACGAGAGAGACAGATACACAGAGAGAAACAGAGACAGAGAGAGACAAACAGAGAGAGATGAGAGATAGACAGACAGAGTCAGACAGACAGACAGAAAGAGAGCACCAACATGACAGTGTATGTAGTTTGCTTTGCAAAATCCTGCTGACAGGTTCACTTTAAAAGATGTTAACTGCTCACAAAACACATATAGAGGAGAAGAGAGAAAACCCTGCAGATCATAAGAGCTGTCAATGTACAGGACAAAGAAAGAGAAGACCCCGCCGATTATAAGGGCTTACACGCTACAGGAGAAAGAGAGGACCCCACTTTCCATAAGAGCTTACACTCTACAGAGGCTTACACTCCATTGGTGAGGGAGACTTACTCCATGACTCTGGAGATGTAAAACAGCCTTGCAATGCAAACTACGCTAATCTGAGAAACACTGGTCTATGCAGCCCCGGCCCTGTCCACCACTGCACAAGGTATAATAATCCTTAGATGTCCTAGCTGCAGGGCCTGCGCAGCAATGCCAATCAAATCTCAAATGTTCAATTTTGTGTAAAACCTCAAATTTCAACTCAAACTCGATCATCTGCTCATCTCATATGTAGATGATTATACAGAGTGTGCAGATTGTTGCTATATAATTGCTAAGGTCTACTAATGGCCCCTAATTCTTGCATATTAGGCCTCCCACATATGGAATCCTATTTGGCACTGCATTTGGCACTACATTAAAAGGCAATAATATGTTGTTATATAGATATGCCACAAAGTATTATGAAATCAGTCAAGTAGCCTACCAAGACTGTTAATAAAGAAGTCTAAATTGTAAAAAAAAAAAAACAATAAAAATAACAATTAAAAAAAGTGCTTCGTTTCCCTCAAAAAGTTACAATTTATTATGAAAAAGCATAATACGGTAAGTATCCCTGCATCTGTATTGACTTGGAAATAAATAAATAAAAAGCACTTATTTCTCCCACATTGAAAAAAGCATTAAAAAAATGGAAACATTTCTGGGGGGGTTGTTCATCCCATCTCCCCAAAAAATGCATGTTACCCAAAATGTTAACCACTGAGAACTATAAATTGTTTAGCAAAATGCCAAACCATCACATAGCTCTGCTTTTTTTTCTTAAGTCATAAACATAGCGACCCGCAGAATAATCGCTTGCCATGTCAATTAGAGTGCGTGATGAATGCCATAATAGAAGCAGAGGAATTGCTGCTTTTTAATAATTCACCAAAATAAAATTAGTTACAGCTATACAATATATTATTTGACATCCAAAATGGGGTCACTCAAAATACAATTTGTAACAAATTGGTAATAAGGAGATTGTCAATTGTTGACCACGGTGAGCAATTAATTTAATTCTTTCATTCATTCAGAGAACCTCTGGAAGATGAAAGTGACCTAACTTTGCCATAGACACTGCACATATCCTTCTAGGAGCTTAGATATTCCCACAATGCATGAAAATGATCATAAAGCCTACCTTCCCCATTCTGGTGTTCATGTGTTGTCTGTTTGCATTCATGTGGCCTGGCAGCAGTCTTATATATGTTGGGCAGACTGCCAGACAGCATGTACCAAACAAAACGTTCTGCACAGTAAGGATAATGTATACTATGTGACAGTGTTTACTGCTTCTGGTATTATTGCTTTTTTGTTTCTCCACTATTTGTAGTCGAATACTGCTAGTGTAGGTATAGTTTGAATAAAAAGTATTTTTCCAGTGAATCACAACAATGGCAGAGACAATCAGCATTACATACAGTAGAAGATCACTGCATAGAGTTATGTCCAGTTAAACAGTACTGATTTTGTCTTTAAGGAAAAGAACACTTTTTGTTTGTCCTCATTGTATTCTATATGTCATAAATGATCAAGTCTTTTAAAATACAAATTTGCCTGATATGACAAATTTAAAAAAAACTTCAAGCTTTCTGTAATCTAATTGCCTGAAAAGTTGTGTATAATACAATAATGTCTTAGTAAAAACCTTAGTAATGTCAAAGTGACCATACTATAGAAATCTATGGTAACCCATTAGTAACCAATAGACCATTTCATAACAAAGTGTAGTGACAGACTTTTCATGGTTTTTTTTATTAACCCCTTCATGACCCAGCCTATTTTGACCTTAATGACCTGGCCGTTTTTTGCAATTCTGACCAGTGTCCCTTTATGAGGTAATAACTCAGGAAAGCTTCAACGGATCCTAGCGGTTCTGAGACTGTTTTTTCGTGACATATTGGGCTTCATGATAGTGGTAAATTTAGGTCGATAATTTCTGAGTTTATTTGTGAAAAAAACGGAAATTTGGCTAATATTTTGAAAATTTCGCAATTTTCACATTTTGAATTTTTATTCTGTTAAACCAGAGAGTTATGTGACACAAAATAGTTAATAAAAACATTTCCCACATGTCTAAATTACATCAGCACAATTTTGGAAACATTTTTTTTTTGCTAGGAAGTTATAAGGGTTAAAATTTGACCAGTGATTTCTCATTTTTGCAACAAAATTTACAAAACCATTTTTTTTAGGGACCACCTCACATTTGAAGTCAGTTTGAGGGTTCTATATGGCTGAAAATACCCAAAAGTGACACCATTCTAAAAACTGCACCCCTCATGGTGCTCAAAACCACATTAAAGAAGTTTATTAACCCTTCAGGTGTTTCACAGCAGCAGAAGCAACATGGAAGGAAAAAATGAACATTTAACTTTTTAGTCACAAAAATGATATTTTAGCAACAATTTTTTTATTTTCCCAAGGGTAAAAGGAGAAACTGGACCACGAACGTTGTTGAACAATTTGTCCTGAGTACGCTGATACCTCATATGTGGGGGTAAACTACTGTTGGGGCGCACGGCAGGGCTCGGAAGGGAAGGAGCGCCATTTGACTTTTTGAATGAAAAATTGACTCCAATCATTAGCGGACACCATGTCGCGTTTGGAGAGCCCCCATGTGCCTAAACATTGGAGCTCCCCCACAAATGACCCCATTTTGGAAGCTAGACCCCCCAAGGAACTTATCTAGAAGCATAGTGAGCACTTTAAACCCCCAGGTGCTTCACAAATTGATCCGTAAAAATGAAAAAGTACTTTTTTTCACAAAAAAATTATTTTAGCCTCAATTTTTTCATTTTCACATGGGCAACAGGATAAAATTGATCCTAAAATTTGTTGGGCAATTTCTCCTGAGTACACCAATACCTCGCATGTGGGGGTAAACCACTGTTTGGGCACATGGTAAGGCTTGGAAGTGAAGAAGCGCCATTTGACTTTTTGAATGAAAAATTATCTCCATCGTTAGCGGACACCATGTCGCGTTTGGAAAGCCCCCATGTGCCTAAACATTGTAGCTCCCCCACAAGTGACCCCATTTTGGAAACTAGATCCCCCAAGGAACTTATCTAGGAGCATAGTGAGCACTTTAAACCCTCAGGAGCTTCACAAATTGATCCGTAAAAATGAAAAAGTACTTTTTTTTCACACAAAATTTATTTTAGCCTCAGTTTTTTCATTTTCACAAGGGCAACAGGATAAAATGGATCATAAAATTTGTTGGGCAATTTCTCCTGAGTACGCCGATACCTCATATGTGGGGGTAAACCACTGTTTGGGTGCACGGCAAGGCTCGGAAGGGAAGGCACGCCATTTGGCTTTTTGAATGGAAATTTAGCTCCAATCATTAGCGGACACCATGTCGCGTTTGGAGAGCCCCTGTGTGCCTAAACATTGAAGCTCCAATACAAGTGACCCCATTTTGGAAATTAGACCCCCCAAGGAACTTATCTAGATGCATAGTGAGCACTTTAAACCCCCAGGTGCTTCACAGAAATTTATAACGCAGAGCCGTGAAAATAAAAAATAATTTTTCTTTTCTCAAAAATGATTTTTTAGCCCACAATTTTTTCTTTTCTCAAGGGTATCAGGAGAAATTGGACCCCAGTAGTTGTTGCCCAGTTTGTCCAGAGTACACTGATACCCCATATGTGGGGGTAAACCACTGTTTGGGCACACGCCGGGGCTCAGAAGGGAAGTAGTGACGTTTTGAAATGCAGACTTTGATGGAATGGTCTGCGGGCATCACGTTGCGTTTGCAGAGCCTCTGATGTGCCTAAACAGTAGAAACCCCCCACAATTGACCCCATTTTGGAAACTAGACCCCCCAAGGAACTTACCTAGATGTGTGGTGAGCACTTTGAACCCCCAAGTGCTTCACAGAAGTTTATAACGCAGAGCCGTGAAAATAAAAAATAATTTTTCATTCCTCAAAAATTATGTTTTAGCAAGCAATTTTTTATTTTTGCAAGGGTAACAGGAAAAATTAGACCCCAAAAGTTGTTGCCCAGTTTGTCCTGAGTAAGCTGGTACCCCATATGTGGGGATAAACCACTTTTTGGGCGCACGTTGGGGCTCGGAAGGGAGGGAGCACCATTTGACTTTTTGAACGCAAGATTTGCTGGAATCAATGGTGGCGCCATGTTGCGTTTGGAGACCCCTGATGTGCCTAAACAGTGGAAACCCCTCAATTCTAACTCCAACACTAACCCCAACACACCCCAAACCCTAATCCTAACTCTAGATATAACCCTAACCCCAACACACCCCTAACCACAACCCTAACCCAACACACCCCTAACCCTAACCCTAACCCTAACCACAAACCTAATCTTAACCCTATTTCCAGCCCTAGCCCTAATTCCAACCCTAACTCTAATTCCAACCTCAACCCTAAGGCTATGTGCCCACATTGTGGATTCGTGTGAGATTTTTCCGCACCATTTTTGAAAAATCCGCAGGTAAAAGGCACTGCGTTTTACCTGCGGATTTACCGCGGATTTCCAGTGTTTTTTGTGCGGATTTCAGCTGCGGATTCCTATTGAAGAACAGGTGTAAAACGCTGCAGAATCCGCACAAAGAATTGACATGCTGCGGAAAATACAACACAGCGTTTCTGCGCGGTATTTTCCGCACCATGGGCACAGCGGATTTGGTTTTCAGTAGGTTTACATGGTACTGTAAACCTGATGGAAAACTGCTACGAGTCCGCAGCGGCCAATCCGCTACGGATCAGCAGCCAAATCCGCACCATGTGTGCACATAGCCTAATCTAACCCTAACTCTAGTTCTAACCCTAATTCTAACCCTAGCCCTAACCCTAACCCTAGCCCTAACCCTAACCCTAGTGGGGGAAAGACAAAAATATATATTTTTTCTTTATTTTTATTATTGTCCCTACCTATGGGGGTGATAAAGGGGGGGTTAATTTACTATTTTTTTATTTTGATCACTGTGATAGGTTTTATCACAGTGATCAAAATGTACCTGGAACGAATCTGCCCACCGGCAGATTCGGTGGGCGTACTGCGCATACGCCCGCCATTTTGGAAGATGGCAGCGCCCATGAAGACAGACGGACACCGCGAGGCTCGGTAAGTATGAGGGGGGAGATCGGAGCATGGGGGGATCGGAGCATGGGGGGGATCGGAGCACGGGGGGGTGGATCGAAGCACAGAAGAGCGGACAGGAGGATGGGGGAGCGGACAGGAGGACGGAGGGGAGCGGACAGGAGGACGGAGGGGAGTGGACCACAGTACGGGGCAGAAAGGAGGACTGGGGAGGTGATCGGTGGCGTGGGGGGAGATTAGGTTTTCCAGACATGGCCGATGATATTGCAGCATCGGCCATGGCTGGATTGTAATATTTCAACATTTTCATAGGTGAAATATTACAAATCGCTCTGATTGGCTGTTTCACTTTCAACAGCCAATCAAAGCGATCGTAGCCACGGGGGGGTGAAGCCACCCCCCTGGGCTGAAGTACTACTCCCTCTGTCCCTGCAGATTGGGTGAAATTGGAGTTAACCCTTTCACCCGATCTGCAGGGATGTGATCATTCCATGACGCCACATAGGCGTCACAGGTCGGATTGGCACCGACTTTCATGACGCCTACGTGGCGTCAAAGGTCGGGAAGGGGTTAAAAATTATCCAAAAATTATCCCTTCTAGCCATTTGTGATCAGAGAGACTGTTCTCTGCAGAATACTGACAGTGTCACTGTCAGAGTTAATATGAGTTAACTTTTATTAATATCAGAAAGGAAGGAGGAATTCAGCGAGGAAACTTGTAAATATTTTTAAAACTTAGCTTATAAATAAGCCATATAAAAAGCTCCATGTAAGAACCATTAGACTATTAGGCCGGCGTCACACCTAACGTATAAAAATAAGGTCTGTTTTTTACGGCCGAGATACACAGAAAAGTTCCTGAACAGTGTTCCGTATGTCATCCGTATTCAATGCGAGGATGCAATTATTTCTCCAAAAAGTATCCGTGTGTCATCCGTATGGAATCGGTATGGCGAGATTTTCGTGCTGGCTTTCAAAATGGACATATAATGGATCCATGGGCTCAAATATTCTTGAAAAAATATATACAGTATTGAATTAATGGCTTTTCTGCTATCTAGCTCTGTGTTATATATATATATATATATATATATATATGTCTCACTGACATATATATATATATATATATATGTATATATATATGTATATATATACATATATATACACTCACCGGCCACTTTATTAGGTACACCATGCTAGTAACGGGTTGGACCCCCTTTTGCCTTCAGAACTGCCTCAATTCTTCGTGGCATAGATTCAACAAGGTGCTGGAAGCATTCCTCAGAGATTTTGGTCCATATTGACATGATGGCATCACACAGTTGCCGCAGATTTGTCGGCTGCACATCCCAAAGATGCTCCATACAAGGCAGGATGGATCCATGCTTTCATGTTGTTTACGCCAAATTCTAACCCTACCATCCGAATGTCGCAGCAGAAATCGAGACTCATCAGACCAAGCAACGTTTTTCCAATCTTCTACTGTCCAATTTCGATGAGCTTGTACAAATTGTAGCCTCAGTTTCCTGTTCTTAGCTGAAAGGAGTGGTACCCGGTGTGGTCTTCTGCTGCTGTAGCCCATCTGCCTCAAAGTTCGACGCACTGTGCATTCAGAGATGCTCTTAGGCCTACCTTGGTTGTAACGGGTGGCGATTTGAGTCACTGTTGCCTTTCTATCAGCTCGAACCAGTCTGCCCATTCTCCTCTGACCTCTGGCATCAACAAGGCATTTCCGCCCACAGAACTGCCGCTCACTGGATTTTTTTTCTTTTTCGGACCATTCTCTGTAAACCCTAGAGATGGTTGTGCGTGAAAATCCCAGTAGATCAGCAGTTTCTGAAATACTCAGACCAGCCCTTCTGGCACCAACAACCATGCCACGTTCAAAGGCGCTCAAATCACCTTTCTTCCCCATACTGATGCTCGGTTTGAACTGCAGGAGATTGTCTTGACCATGTCTACATGCCTAAATGCACTGAGTTGCCGCCATGTGATTGGCTGATTAGAAATTAAGTGTTAACAAGAAGTTGGACAGGTGTACCTAATAAAGTGGCCAGTGAGTGTATATATATATATATGTCAGTGAGACATATATATATATATATATATATATATATATATATATATATATATATATATATTTAACACAGAGCTAGATAGCACAAAAGCCGTTAATTAAATTGACAGCTTTTGCTATCTCCTTATCAAAGCCGACAGGATATGAGACATGGTTTACATACATAAGACCAAAAATTTCCCCAGAACATATGAAGGGAAAAAGAGGCATAGGCTATAAATTTAAAAACCAATTTTAATGAACATAATTAAAAAATACAAAATATGTAGAAAAAAGCAGGGTAAAGTTCATTAAAATGGCTGGGAACAATAACCACACCAGAAAATACAAAAATAAACAATTTGCTACAAGAGCAAGCCAGTACTAGAAGAGGTATATAACATACAATCAAATGGACAGGAACCAACAGTTCCTATAGTACCAAGTGTAATTAGCCTCAGTAGTAACCCATGACTTGCCCAATCTAAAGTGCTCTAATGTTACATCTGATAGATTTCTCTATATACTACAATGCAGTGTGTAAGCATATGGCACGCCATTGTAGACAAACAATAATGAACTTACAAATAACTGTCCTGGTGGGAGATGTTCCACAGTCGCTGTGGAACATCTCCCACCAGGACAGTTATTTGTAAGTTCATTATTGTTTGTCTACAATGGCGTGCCATATGCTTACACACTGCATTGTAGTATATAGAGAAATCTATCAGATGTAACATTAGAGCACTTTAGATTGGGCAAGTCATGGGTTACTACTGAGGCTAATTACACTTGGTACTATAGGAACTGTTGGTTCCTGTCCATTTGATTGTATGTTATATACCTCTTCTAGTACTGGCTTGCTCTTGTAGCAAATTGTTTATTTTTGTATTTTCTGGTGTGGTTATTGTTCCCAGCCATTTTAATGAACTTTACCCTGCTTTTTTCTACATATTTTGTATTTTTTAATTATGTTCATTAAAATTGGTTTTTAAATTTATAGCCTATGCCTCTTTTTCCCTTCATATGTTCTGGGGAAATTTTTGGTCTTATGTCATGATTTTGAGGTGTGCTGGATACCTTTGTGGGACTCTTGATAAAATTATGGTTTACATACAGTAAACCATTTCATATCCACTAGATTTTTATATGCCCCTCACTAATAATGTTAATAGTTTGTGTGTGTAAAATTTGGGAGCTGTAGGTGTTAATTTAAAGGGTTAATTCATGGGAAAAACTGGCGTGGGCTCCCTCGCAATTTTCTCTGCCAGAGAGGGAAAGCCAGTGACTGAGGGAAGATATTAATAGCCTAGAGAGGGTCCATGGTTATTGCCCCCCCCCCCCGGCTAAAAACATCTGCCCCCAGCCACCCCAGAAAAGGCACATCTGTAAGATGCCCCTATTCTGGGACTTAGCCTCTCTTCCCACTCCCGTGTAGCTGTGGGATATGGGGTAAAGAGGGGTTAATGTCGACTTGCTAATATAATGTTACATTAAGCCTGGTTAGTAATGGAGAGGTGTCCATAAGACACCTCTCCATTATTAATCCAATAGTAGGAAATGGTTAAAAATACACACATTAAGAATAAAGTCTTTTAATGTAAGAAAGAAACACACAAGTTTAATATCTTTATTGCACGCTCAATCTAAAGCGAAGCCCTCGGTCTTCTGAAGAAATAAAAATAAATAAAAATGCAACAATATCCCATACCTGTCCGCTGCACAGTCAAGTCCCATGATGTAAATCCATCTGAAGGGGTTAAATACATTTACAACCTTTTATCAGCCCATAAAATACGGCCGATAAATAAACGGCTGATGGGAGCTGCCCCATAGAGAAACATTGATCCGTGTGCAATGCGTTGTTTTTGCTCCTCTCACTCGTCCGTATTTCTCTCTAGTGTGACTTCGGCCTTAGACAGTACAAAAAAGGAGTTCAAATGGAGCTTTTTCTACGGCTTAATTATAAGCTAAGTTTTAAAAATATTTACAAGCTTCCTCCAGAATTCATTTCTTCCTTTCTGATGTCCATGCCGTGGCTGCTCTGGCTTCATTCGTGGGAGGAACTCCATGCTCCACACCTTGTCAGGTGAGCTCACTAACCTTGGTGTTTTTTCATTATAGTAACTTTTATTAATGTATTAAAAGCATATAGGAATCAGATCAAACACATACTGAAAATGAACTTATAAGGGTGTAATTAAGATATAGCATTCAGGGTTACGGAGATCACTTGGGACATCATGCTGTGTTTGTGTGGCTTGTACAGATGTATAATTTGACAAGTAAAACATGTGACAACAAAACCTGTTTGTGACACGCACAATTTGTGGGGCTGACAGCTGAAGTCAAATGTGTGGATTTGGGTGATTATTTTTGTATTTTTATAAAAAATTAAAATGATTTCCCCCCTCATGGAAATTATTGCATAAGAAATTTAAAAAATGTACACTCGCTTGAGACAAGCAAGCGCACCATCTAACACCGATTTCAGATGTTCTTTCTGTAAAAACATTGTGCTGTCTTGTTTTTGATTTTTAGTGTAACAGAAATGGTGGAAAAAATATCTAAGTGTAATTCAAATGCGCAGGAGGAAGCCAGTTATACCGTATGGGGATGTGCAGATGACCGTAGCAATCCGACAAAACTTGGTATTGCACTCAGACCCATGTTAGTCTATGGGGCTGCGCACATGTTGAAATTACTCCTCAGACAGAGTCTGTTTGAGGAATAAATCATACCATGTTCAATTTGCATCTAATATTTGGATTGCACACAACCATGCAATGAGTCTGTGGGAAAAATTGTCATGCACTTGGATGACATCTAAGTGCAGTCTGATTTTTATGGACTGACAGAATGGAGAAGATGGAGAATTTTTTTTCTCCATCTTTTCTTCATCTGGGAAAATTGGATTACACTATGATTAAGAGCTGATCAAACTCTGAACAGAGTGTGATCAAAGTGTCAGTTCCATAATTATAATGGGCCCGATTCTATTGAATGAAAGAAAATATGATGGTGTGACCCTAGCCTATCCTTGATCAATCATTCTGCCACTGCTGATGACATCACCTTTATCTCTTCTATCAATGGAATCTCTGTATTATTCTCAGACAACCGCTCTCCTCTTCTCTTTTACAGTTATTCAACATATTTCTGTTTGTAGTATTTGTCCATCTTTTCAGACTGATGGTACCTGCAAATTTCCTAAAATTCAACTTAATTTTTTTGTTTTTTGTTTTTATTTCCTTTATGTAGCTATATGAGAATTGTTTTTGTCCAATGAGTACTTTATTTAGGGGTTATGTTATTGTTCAAAAATCAAACCTACTATTACATTTAGGGCTCATACCCATATGTGAGGAAAAAAAAAGGCCGATTTCCAGACTGAAAAAATGGATGAGTATCACGCGAGTGCAATGTGATTTTTAAATGCAACATCCGTATGCAATCTGTGTGCAAAGCAATTTTAACATGAGCTTTTACATACAGCTGTTCTCTGTCATTTACACATCGTTTTAAAATGAAATAGTCTTCAAAACACACATATATATAATGGATAGATAGATAGATAGATAGATAGATAGATAGATAGATAGATAGATAGATAGATAGATAGATAGATAGATAAGCCGGTAATTCATTTGCGCATACAGTAAACTCACACTGAAAGATTAGATTAGAATAGATAGAATGGACACATAGAATAGATGTACAGTATATATATATACAGTACAGACCAAAAGTTTGGACACACCTTCTCATTTACAGATTTCTCTGTATTTTCATGACTATGAAAATTGTACATTCACACTGAAGGCATCAAAACTATGAATTAACACATGTGGAATTATATTCTTAACAAAAAAGTGTGAAGCAACTGAAATTATGTCTTATATTCTAGGTTCTTCAAAGTAGCCACCTTTTGCTTTGATGACTGCTTTGCACACTCTTGGCATTCTCTTGATGAGCTTCAAGAGGTAGTCACCGGGAATGGTTTTCACTTCACAGGTGTGCCCTGTCAGGTTTAATAAGTGGGATTTCTTGCCTTATAAATTGGGTTGGGACCATCAGTTGTGTTGTGCAGAAGTGGTGGATACACAGCTGATAGTCCTACTGAATAGACTATTAGAATTTGTATTATGGCAAGAAAAAAGCAGCTAAGTAAAGAAAAATGAGTGGCCATCATTACTTTAGGAAATGAAGGCCAGTCAGTCCAAAAAATTGGGAAAACTTTGAAAGTGTCCCCAAGTGCAGTGGCAAAAACCATCAAGGGCTACAAAGAAACTGGCTCACATGAGGACCACTCCAGGAAAGGAAGACCAAGAGTCACCTCTGCTTCTGAGGATAAGTTTATCTGAGTCACCAACCTCAGAAATCGCAGGTTAACAGCAGCTCAGATTAGAGACCAGGTCAATGCCACACAGAGTTCTAGCAGCAGACACATCTCTACAGCAACTGTTAAGAGGAGACTTTGTGCAGCAGGCCTTCATGGTAAAATAGCTGCTAGGAAACCACTGCTAGGGACTGGAAAAAGCAGAAGAGACTTGTTTGGGCTAAAGAACTCAAGGAACGGACATTAAACCAGTGGAAATCTGTGCTTTGGTCTGATGAGTCCAAATTTGAGATCTTTGGTTCCAACCATCGTGTCTTTGCACGACGCAGAAAAGGTGGAACGGATGGACTCTACATTCCTGGTTCCCACCGTGAAGCATGGAGGAGGAGGTGTGATGGTGTGGGGGTGCTTTGCTGGTGACACTGTTGGGGATTTATTCAAAATTGAAGGCATACTGAGCCAGCATGGCTACCACAGCATCTTGCAGAGGCATGCTATTCCATCCGGGTTTGCGTTTAGTTGGACCATCATTTATTTTTCAACAGGACAATGACCCCAAACACACCTCCAGGCCGTGTAAGGGCTATTTGACCAAGGAAGAGAGTGATGGGGTGCTACGCCAGATGATGTGGCCTCCACAGCCACCTGATCTGAACCAATCGAGATGGTTTGGGGTGAGCTGGACTGAAGAAGTGAAGCCAAAAGGGCCAACAAGTGCTAAGCTTCTCTGGGAACTCCTTAAGGATTGTTGGAAGACCATTCCTGGTGACTACCTCTTGAAGCTCATCAAGAGAATGCCAAGAGTGTGCAAAGCAGTCATCAAAGCAAAGGTGGCTACTTTGAAGAACCTAGAATATAAGGCTACTTTCACACTAGCGTCGTACTTGGCCCGTCGCAGTGCGTCGGGCCGACGTACCGACGCTAGCAGTGAATGTGCCACACAACGGGGGCAGCGGATGCATTTTTCCAGTGCATTCCCCCATTGTGAGGTGCAGGGAGGTGGGGGCGGAGTCCTGGCCACGCATGCGCAGTCGGAAATGGCGGTCCGTCGGCAGCAAAAAACGTTACATGTAACGTTTTTTGCAGCCGACGGTCCGCCACAACACGGCGCAACCGTCGCACGACGGTTGCGACGTGTGGCAAAGCGTCGCAATGCGACGCTAATGCAAATCAATGGTGAAAAAACGCATCCTGCAAGCACTTTTGCAGGACGCGTTTTTTCAACCAAACGACGCATAGCGACGTGCAGTGCACGATGCTAGTGTGAAAGTAGCCTAAGACATAATTTCAGTTGTTTCACACTTTTTTGTTAAGTATATAATTCCACGTGTTAATTCATAGTTTTGATGCCCTCAGTGTGAATGTACAATTTTCATATTCATGAAAATACAGAATAATCTTTAAATGAGAAGGTGTGTCCAAACTTTTGGTCTGTGCTGTAAATATATATATATATATATATATATATATATATATATATATATATATATATATTTATAAATACAGTATATGCCTTTATATTTCACAGAGAGATAGATAGAATAAAGTAAATAAATATACAGGGTGGGCCATTTATATGGATACATCTAAATAAAATGGGAAGGTTGGTGATATCAACTTCCTGTTTGTGTCACATTAGTATATGGGAGGGGGAAAACTTTTCAAGATGAGTGGTGACCATGGTGGCCATTTTGAAGTCGGACATTTTGGATCCAACTTTATTTTTTCCAATGGGAAGAGGGTCATGTGACTCATCAAACTTATTGAGAATTTCACAAAAAAAACAATGTTGTGCTTGGTTTTAGTGTAACTTTATTCTTTCATGAGTTCTTTACAAGTTTATAACCACTTATATAATGTGTTCAAAGTGCTGCCCATTGTGTTGGATTGTCAATGCAACCCTCTTCTCCCATTCTTGACACACTGATAGCCACACCGCAGAATAAATGCTAGCACAGGCTTCCAGTATCCATTGTTTCATAGGGGCCGGAACATCCAGTGATTGCCACGCTGTCATTTGCATAACACTGCACAAACACTGCTTCTGGTGATAAAATCAAATGACAGTGTGAGCCCGCAGCTGTGATCGGAGGTAAAACGTTTACCTCTGGTCATTGATGTCTGCTGTTGGGACTACTACTTCTATCAGCCTACAACAACTGCCGCAAATAACAGCAAAAGCAAGCGACGGCTGATGGGAGTAATCATCAGCCAGCACCCTCGCTCTACATAAATAATTAAAAAAAAAAAAAAGTGGCTTGGGTTTCCCTGTATTTTTGATAACCAGCCAGGAAAAACTTACAGCTGCGGGTTGCAACTCTTAGCTGTTAGCGTTAACAAGGTTGGTTATCAAGAATAGAGAGGTCCCCATGCTGTTTTTTCTAATTATTTAAATAAATAACTTAAAAAAATGGTGTGAGTCACCCCATTTTTTACAACCAGCCAAACTAAAGCAGACAGCTAGGGGCTGGTATTCTCAGGCTGGTAATGGGCCATGGATATTGTTCTCCCTGACGTAAAAATAGCAGCCGCCCAGAAAAGGCCAATACTGGCACTTTGCCCTCTTCCCACTTGCCCTGTTGCAGTGGCAAGTTGGATTCAGATTGAGGGCGATGTCTCCTTTGTATTGTCCGGTACCATCAAGCCCACTGCTTAGTAATGGAGAGGCATCTGTAAGACACCTATCCATTACTAATCCTATAGTTATATTGTAAATAAAGATACAGCCAGAATAAAGTCCTTTATTTGAAAATAAAAACAAAACACACTTTTCCATTTTTATTTAAAAATAACAACATCAGTTGTACTCACTTAATGCCCATTCCGTTGAAGCCCTTATCTCATGTAATTTAACAAAAATAATGAACAGCCATATCCCTTATCCCACGCTGTAATCCATGTCTGGGGATAATCAGTTTTCAACCTGGACGGTGCCTAGATTTGACCATCCAGGCTGAGACCACTGGGGAATGAGCTGCTGTTTATTGGGCTCTCCATGCAAGTGTTGTGATGTCACACACCGGTTACTCCAGGTATCCAAGTTACCGATGCTGTTCAGTAGCTATTCAAATAAGCACGTATCCGAAGCTATTCGATCAACCCTAGTAATGAAAAATCAAATCATCATATTTATCCCAAAACAGTAGCAATAAAAATGTTTATCTCAATGTGCAAAGTCACAACCCCTCAAACATCTGCATGGAAAGGAAAATAAAAAAGTTATGTGTCTCAGAAAATGTCAACATAGCATTTTTTTATACAAATTTCTGTTTTTTTTTCCACCAGCAACTTCATAAAAAATCTGGACAAGTTTGCTATTGTCGTAATTGTACTCATCTATAAAATTGTGTTTCCTGGTTATTTTTTACTGTAAAATGATCACCATAAAAACAAACCCCAAAAATTGTTGGTGAAAATGTATTATTTTTTCACCATTTTATTGCACTAGAATTGTTCTTTATGGTTTCTAGTACATTATATCATAAAATATAGAATATCATTCAAAACCTCATTTTGTCTGGCAGAAAGCAAGCCCTCTTTTGGCTATTTCGACAGAACAATAAAGTCTCTTGGAAGCGGGGGAGGAAAAAATGAAAGTGCAAAAATGGGAAATTCCATGGTTAATAAAGAGATAAATTACTGGATTGCTGTAAATTACTTTTTCCTTATTGACCTGCTCTTGTCTTGCTCACTAAAGTATTTTATTACTTCTGCAAATTCCTTTCAGCAGGTTCTTGCTTTATAATCGGAAAGCACCATAACATAAGGCAGGAAAGCTTGATTCCAGGGATGTATCACCTATTTGGCAGCTAGGTGTAGCTTTCATAGAATACCAGCTTTGTCTAATGTAGATGTAGTCCAGCTAAAGGCCCCGTCTCACATAGCGATTTACCAACGATCACGACCAGCGATACGACCTGGCCGTGATCGTTGGTAAGTCGTTGTGTGGTTGCTGGGGAGCTGTCACACAGACAGCTCTCTCCAGCGACCAACGATCAGGGGAACGACTTCGGCATTGTTGAAACTGTCTTCAACGATGCCGAAGTCCCCCTGCAGCACCCGGGTAACCAGGGTAAACATCGGGTTACTAAGCGCAGGGCCGCGCTTAGTAACCCGATGTTTACCCTGGTTACCAGCGTAAATGTAAAAAAAAACAAACAGTACATACTCACCATCTGATGTCCGTCAGGTCCCTTGCCGTCTGCTTCCCACACTGACTGAGCGCCACAAAGTGAAAGTGAAAGTACAGCACAGCGGTGACGTCACTGCTGTGCTGTGCTCTCACTGTACGGCGGCACTCAGTCAGAACAGGAAGCAGACGGCAAGGGACCTGACGGACATCAGATGGTGAGTATGTACTGTTTGGTTTTTTTTACATTTACGCTGGTAACCAGGGTAAACATCGGGTTACTAAGCGCGGCCCTGCGCTTAGTAACCCGATGTTTACCCTGGTTACCAGTGAAGACATCGCTGGATCGGTGTCACACACACCGATTCAGCGATGTCAGCGGGACCTCAACGACCAAAAAACGGCCCAGGCCATTCCGACACGACCAGCGATCTCGCAGCAGGGGCCTGGTCGCTGGTACGTGTCACACATAGCGAGATCGCTACTGAGGTCGCTGTTGCGTCACAAAACTTGTGACTCAGCAGCGATCTTGCTAGCGATCTCACTATGTGTGACGGGGGCTTAAGTCTTCTGCTCTGTGTATACCCTGACTAGCAGCTTCCTGTGTACACTGTGCAGTGTCAGGAAGCTGCTACTCAGTGGTGGGGCAGAGTTACACAGATTAGACTGACTGCTGGTCACCTGAGCTGTAGTCCTGTAATGTTAATCTCCTGCTGATACACTGTTTGTATTGAAACTACAACACACCACCTAATAAGTGACACATCCCTGGATTCAGGCTCTTATGCCCTATATTATGCTACTCTCAGATTATTTCCTAAATGGTAAAAATGTGCTGCATGATGTTTTCTTCTGCATTTATTTCAATAATTTTAAAAGTTCCTTTTTAATCATCTTTAGTTTGTTAAAATTTAAGAAAAAAGTAGTAATTATAGTGCAACCGTCTACTGACCAAAGGCCATTTTGGAAGAGGTGCATGACTTTTGGAGGGATGAATATATTGACAATGAATTCCCACCATGTAATCTTAAAACCATTCACCTTTACTGACTTTATTAGGCTATGTGCACATGTTGCAGATTTGGCTGCGGATCTGCAGCGGATTGACTGCTGCAGATTCGCAGCTGTTTTCCATGCAGTTTACAGTACCATGTAAACCTATGGAAAACAAAATCCGCAATGCCCATGGTGCGGAAAATACCGCGCAGAAACGCTGCATTGTATTTTCCATAGCATGTCAATTCTTTGTGCGGATTTCGCAGCGGTTTACACCTGTTCCTCAATAGGAATCCGCAGGTGTAAAACCGCAGCTGGAATCCGCACAAAAACCGCTGGAAGTCTGCAGTAAATCCACAGTAAATCCGCAAATAAAACTCAGCGCGTTTTACTTGCGGATTTTGCAAAAACGGTGTGGAAAAATCGGCACACAAATCCGCAACGTGTGCACATAGCCTTAAGGAATTACAGACTGTTCCTGCCATTTATATAGCTCTTCTGGAGGCTTGACTTATGCAACCTGTTGCTACAACTTGCAGCCCTGATTTATCAATTGATTTTTAAAGTCAATTTCCTATTTCTTTGTTTTGCTTGAGCACTCTGTGCCACGTTCATCAAAACTGAGCATGATGGTTGATGAAATGTTATTTTAAATTATGCTTTTTTTTCCTCATTTGCAACTTTTTATTGTGAAATGATACCTGATCCTATCAATAAGCTATAGAACAATGTAGCCTTCAAGTAGACAAAAATCTAAGACAATTTTGTTTTACTCCACAAAGGTACTGTAGTATCATTGCACAAGAAGTTTGCAACTATTTGAAAAGTCTTAAATGATAATTTAATTGAAAAATCTGGATGTGAAAAACCAAGCCCATATTTTTTAGCAAACCACAAAAAAGTGAAAAGAACTAAGGAATCTACTACAAAAATGGTTAAAAAGCCATAATGAACTTGGCACAAGAATAAAACTGCCTTCTGTCATGACACAGCTGTCGGGTGACCCAGGAACAGGGGCACCTTCCCTGTCCATAACACTAGGGGGTGCCCTAGCTCACCCTGCTCCCTGGGATTCTGCAGATGACAAAGATGCCGTGGCCTCCGCCCTTGCCTTATCCTCTAAGTTAGTCCTCTGTCTATTCTCCTCCCCCACCCAGGGAAGAGGGATGGCTACTCTGCATTGTAGTACACCAACCCTACAAACAAGGCAACACAAACAAGGGTTAGCAGAAAACTCCAGGCATATAAATAATCACCCACATGTAACAGAGGAATGCACCTGGGTGTGAAGGTAGGAGAATAAACAAAAACAGAGAAGGATATGGAATTACTACACATACAAACCAATCAACAACCAAAGGAAAAAGAAGCAGCATAAAGTCCAGATAAATATGTAAACAAGCTTTATTAACAATTTATTACAGGTTTAAAATGAGCAGAGGGACTCAGCACGCAACAGCACGGGGACCACTTCCCTCTGCTCATTTTAAACCTGTAATAAATTGTTAATAAAGCTTGTTTACATATTTATCTGGACTTTATGCTGCTTCTTTTTCCTTTGGTTGTTGATTAATTTAGGCAGTGGTCCTATATGTTCCTGCCCTTGGTCCCAGTTTTTCTGTACTGAATATACCCTATCTGGGTTTAAATACTATGTTGGTGACCTTATATTGTTCCACCTTAGTGTTTTACACATACAAACCAAGCAACAGTCACTAAAAACTCCTTCAACTCTCCTTCTCATATGTGCTCATCTCCCTCCATTAGCCATGAAGCAAATGCTAGCTCTGACAAAGAATAGTAACAGAGCCCAAATTATAAAGGGAAAAGGAGTGGCTAACTTAGCACAGCTGTGAGCACAGGGATTTCCAACATGGCCGATTAACCACTCTTTTCCCAGAAGAAATAAACACATTTTAAATAATGGAGAAGTGTTTCTCAGCACCGGAGTCAGAGCAATCAGACGCTGCGGTCTTTGTGCCCTACACTGTCATGGTAACCCCATGACATCTACAATCCAAACATTTGCCAAAAAAAGTTAGAAATAATGCTGAATCTGGGACTTTCCATTTACTGACCTTATGAAAGTTTGATTTGTAAAGGCAACTGATATTTATTGTTTTTTTTCTGCTGTGTTTGGCACTACTGATTACCAACTCTTACTCAGTATGCTTCACTCTATTGGTCCTCGGAATATTACTAGTTTTGTTCTATCTCTCTGACCTCACTGTTCAGTGTTACAGTTGCCAGTTCTATTGCACTATACGTTTGGGGTTCCTTAAGAATGTGTCCTAGATTCTCTTTGTTTCCTTACTTGGCAAATTATTAGTAGATTTTGCTTTGAGTACCCTTTGTACACTGAAGACACTCACCTTTCTTAATCTTCCTATAACAGCACATCTTCATTAATATCACACCTGTATAGTTGGTTATTTGTTATTTGCTTCCTGAGTTCAACTTCGACCATAGACGATATCTATATGGAGATTTTGTGTTGCCTCATTGTCTGCATGGGTATCCCCTGATGAAGCTGTCAAACCAACAATACGCATGGACACGCTAATTGTTCTTCAAACAAGCACTTTTGCCTTTTAGGTTACGTCAATTTCTTCTTAGATTTAATGTCTTGCTAGCAGTGCACTTATTTCTCTTGTTTGATTTACAGTATCCTTTAGTTTGTTACTCTGTAACATTTGATTTTATTTATTACATACCTTGTGATTTCTGTCTTATGTGTATATATCTTGGATCTGTAATGTCTGTTTACATGGTAACTTCATGTGAATAATTTAATTGGCTATTTATATACTTTATCTAGGTATTGTGTGATTTCTGGATGCTTTGTGGCATTTATCCGTCCTAAGAATTTATCATTTATGAGGTATTCCTCCAACTGCTACTAGATCTGGGAGCCAAAATGTAGATCCCAAAAATGTGGTTATATACAACATCTAAGTTCCCGCAGTATAAATAAAAGAAGCACATTCTTATTAGTTTCAGAAAGTTTCCTTTTTATTAGATTTGAAGAGGAAATATATTTTCTTTTTCAGTGTCAGTCATTTTAGCAGATGTCCAGCACTCTTCTAAAGGAACTCACTTTTGCATTGAGGGATCCCCAATCACTGAAACGTCTATATTCTCCAGGTTTCAGAAAATATTGTTTTCCCCGATAGTTGGGCTGCTCATAAAAGATCCACTGACCATCAAGCACATTACAAGAGTTGATATCATGGTTCTTGAAGATCTCAAAGACAGAAGGACAATCTTCTAAAACTTCAAGCATTTGCCCTCTAAACTCTTCTTTCTCATAAATCTTCAGTTTGTGGGGTCCTCTTTGCTGCAATAGAAGAAATTGAATATTCAATTAACTCATTAATTTTAAATGTATGTTCTGTTTTACAGATATTTAACAGATAGATAGATAGATAGATAGATAGATAGATAGATAGATAGATAGATAGAAAGACAGATAGAAAGATAAGCTAGGTAGATAGATAGATAGATAGATAGATAGATAGATAGATAGATAGATAGATAGATAGATAGATAGATAGCAAAACATAGCTGCAGCACTATGAAGGGAAACAATTGTCAATGGGTACAAAGCCTACAAGGCAAAACCAAATCACATTGAATCTAAAAACAGATGAAGGCAGCAATCTAAAAGTCCAAAGTATAGTGGTTTAGTGACACATCATGTAGGGGCAATGTTTTGTTTCAAGCTTGAAAAAGTTCCACACTTGGAACGAAACATCGCCCTGACATGATGATTCAATAAACCACTATACTTTGGACTTTTGGAGTGCTTCCTTCAACTTTTTTTTTTTAGATGGATGGATAGTCACTTGTATTCTTAATGGCTTATTTTTATTTGTTTAATTATATTTTATCCATGAAATTAAATATAGAAGATGTAACAAAGAAATATATATTGTTTGGATCAAAAGACCACATGGTCCATCTAGTCTGCCCTTAAAGGGAACCTGTCACCTGAATTTGGCGGGACCAGTTTTGGGTCATATGGGCGGGGTTTTCGGGTGTTTGATTCACCCTTTCCTTACCCGCTGGCTGGATGCTGGCCGCAATATTGGATTGAAGTTCATTCTCTGTCCTCCATAGTACATGCCTGCGTAAGATAAGATTGCCTTGTGCAGGCATGTACTACGGAGGACAGAGAATGAACTTCAATCCAATATTGCAGCCAGCATGCAGCCAGCGGGTAAGGAAAGGGTGAATCAAACACCCGAAAACCCCGCCCATATGACTGAAAATTGTTCCCTCCAAATTCAGGTGACAGAATCCCTTTAATTAAAGTTACAAAATTGTATAGCCTAAATACAAAACATGTACCATATCATATAAAGATCTACCTGTGATATAACTCGGCAAGACCTGATAGAGTCACTGAATCCCATCCATTGCTGATAGTCAGGATATTCTCCCTTCTTAAGGAAATATTGGTGACCCAAATAGTTAGGACGCTCATACAGCATCCAGCAGCCACTATCTACTCGGATAGAATTACAACGACTGAAGTAGGAATGGAGGTCAGCACAGTCCCCGCTGCACTCATAGCAGCGGCCCTGGAAGTTCCTGTCCTCAAAGAAGATGATCTAAATTAAACAGAAAAACTTTGAGCATATAAAAATTAATTAAATGTTGATTAAATTTATCATGTTTTTTTTTAAAGTTGAATTATCAGTATATCATTTAGAAGGGAAAAAAAGTTGCTAAATATAATTATTGAACTGTTAAAAAGTAAAGCATTTTCAGCCTATTTTTTACCTTTCCCATTATAGCCGGAGTGTGGATGCCGCTCCCAGTACCTAGTGCACTGCTTTGCAGCTCTTATATACATCACTATACATGCTCGATCTGCAGAATTTTAACAAAGGGAAACATTTTCTGTGCAGTCAGGGAAATTTACTTTCAACTCTGTAACTTGACTCTAGTTGGGACAATTGATAAAAATAAATTATTTAACATACTAGTGGAACAAATGATTTCATGTTTATGCATTTTTATTCCAGTTTTTAAAACCTTTGCACAATATGATCTCTAATGGATTTTAAGCTGTTATACTGCAGTTAAAATGCTACAGCATTTAATAGTTACATTTCAAATATCTGATATATAAATTAATATATTTATAGAAAAAAATATATATAATTTTAATAACCAATCAGACTTTAGTATTCCTAGGCTGTTGTCATATTTCTTAATGATTTTACCAGGAATGCTCTGATTGTTACATTTTCAGGTAAATTGTAATGAATTCTTACAGATCTTATTGACTTGCTTCCTGTAAGGTTATGTCAGACAACTAGAATAGTGATGCTGACTATGAGATTGTTGCTGTTCACAATACTTTCCATCCATCATTTTTATTCCTCATTCTGATTATTTTGTCCTTGCCTTAAAGCTGTGGTCTAAAGCTAAAATTCACTGGTCTCTGATTTTCCAGCAAGTCAGGTAATCTTCTTACAAAACACACTGACAGTGTAATCTATTTCAGGCGTATGACTTCTGTATCAGAGCCGGCGAGGGAGTGCACTGTCATTGTGCATATTACACAGTTATAAGAATCTACTGCGCATATATTGGAATTGACAACTGCAGATACTCAGAGAAGGGACTAGCACAGTCCCTACAACGAAGGTCACTGATAATGGTTCATTTCAAGGACGAGGCAAAGCCTGCGGCAATAACTGCAGTCTCTGCTCCTTGATGACGACTCGAGTGTCTATCCCAGTATGCGATGGGATTCTCAGACAAAATGTCATCAAAGAGGAAGTAGTAAAAAAAATAAAGCAGTTAGAAAATGTATAAGGGAATGATAGGGACTTTTATATAAAGTATATTAAAAAAAGAGATTAAATTATAACATTAAAAAGATTGGAATTTAGGAATAAAATAAATTTTAGTTTCTATAACCCCTTTAACCCCTTTCCAACATCAGGCATAATAGTACCCCAGTCCAGTGTTGGACTGCTCCGGATATATACAGCTGACATGTGCTCTCAGCAGCTGCAGGTGGTATCGCGATCCACCCGCAGCTGTTAACTTTTTAAATGCCACTGTCAATCACTGACATTTAACTCATACTTGCTGGAAGCACGTCTCCCACCCATCAGTGACCCCATCAAATGACCGTGAGTCACCGATGGGCCGGCATGACAACCAAAGGTCTCCTGCAGACCTCTATGGTTGTCATTGCTGGATTGCTATTAGCGCTTCCTGGTGGTCGACGCTCATAGCTAGTGAGTATTTCTGCTACACACAGGTGATCTGATCAACGCATGTGTGTAGCAGAGCAGATCAAAGTACTGCAGCTTCTGGTCTCCCCATTCAAAATAAAACAAACATAAAAAAATCAAACATACACATATTTGATATTGCCACATTCAGAATCGCGCGATATATCAATATAAGAAAAGAATTAACCCAGTCGCAAAACAGCATAACGAGAAAAAAAAGTCAAAACGCCAGAATTACCTTTTCTGGTCACCCAAACATTGAATCAAAATGTAATAACGGACGATCAAAAGATCAAATCTGCACAAAAATTGTGTCATTAAAAATGTCAGCTTAGCACACAAAAAATAAACCCTCACCCAACCCGAGATCACGAAAAATGGAGACGCTACGGGCTTCGGAAAATGGAGCTCTATTTTTTAACAAACTTTGAAATTTTTTTTCATCACTTAAATAAAAAAGAACCTAGACATGTTTGGTGTATGTGAACTCTTAATGACCTGAAAAATCATAATGGCAGGTCAATTTAACATTTAGTGAACATGGTTAAAAAAAAAAAAAAAAACTCTGGAATTGCACTTTTTTTGCAATTTCACCGCACTTTGAATTTTCCCCTCTTTTTCCAATACACGATATGTTAAAAACCACTGGTGTTGTTCAAAAGTACAACTCATCCTGCAAAAAAACAGGCCCTCACATGGCCATATATATGGAACAATATAAAAGTTATGCCACTGGGAAGAAGAGGAACAAAAAAACCAAAACACAAAAATACCTCTGGTCCTTAAGGGGTTAAACTTTTGGTGATTTTTTTCTAGCAACTCTGTCTCAATTCATCTGATGATGAGATATACAGTATATTTGTAGTGTAGAGACAAATAAATCTGATTATATTATTGAACTTTCCTTAAAGGAATCCTGCAATGTCCAAAAACACCATTTACATGCAGATATAGGATTAATCTGCAGGTAAATAGTGTTAAAACCCAGTGTGACTGCCTTACTGGAGCAGCAGTGATGAGAAGAATATGAACTTGTATCTTCCCTGTAGCCTCTCACTTCCAGAGTCATAGGGGCGGTGCAGGTTGTGGTTGTCATGCTGCTGTAGCGCAGTATAATGCAACCTCCACCAACGGGAGCTTGAGAGGGAAGTGAGATTGCGTACACAGAGAAGCACCACAGAGCAGCAGTATAGGCTCCACCAAGTGGCAAGAGAGTGGTCAAGCAAGCCGAGTCAAAAAGCAACAATAAAGATAAAAAAAGGGAGCTCACTCAGCTTACTGGGTGGTGCGGGCTGTACTTGGGAAAACCCAGAATAATCAACCATTTTTTTTCTACAAAACACTTCAGTGAAGTTTGAGAAAGACCCTAAGAGGGGTCGAAACGTTACTTTACGCTATCATTATCCTGCTGTATGAAAAAAAAAATTTCAACACGTGAATAAATACACTACCATTTCTGCAAAGCATATCTTGATAGAGTGTAGCTGCTTTTTGTTTATATGAAAAAACAACAATAGGCAGAAGTGCTAAAGGGATCAGCAGTACACGTGGTCAGGAACAAGCCAGGAGGTTCAGCAATGGTCAGAAGCGGATAAGACAAAGTCAGAAGGCAGAAGCAAGTCCGAATACAAGCAAGTCAGCAACCAGATAATCAAAACAGAAACACAGGGAAATGCTGGGAAAAGGGCAGACAGAGGGAGTCAACAGACACCAGCAAGTCAAGGATCACAGCATTTTCAAATAATTTTTTAGATTCATAGAAGCTGGGACATACAGTTAAGTCCATATATATTTGGACAGAGACTACATTTTTCTAATTTTGGTTATAGACATTACCACAATGAATTTTAAACAAAACAATTCAGATGCAGTTGAAGTTCAGACTTTCAGCTTTCATTTGAGGGTATCCACATTAAAATTGAATGAAGGGTTTAGGAGTTTCAGCTCCTTAACATGTGCCACCCTGTTTTTAAAGGGACCAAAAGTAATTGGACAATTGACTCCAAGGCTATTTCATGGACAGGTGTTGGCAATCCCTTTGTTATAGTTATTAAGGTTGAAGGAGGACTTTAAGTCCATCTAGTTCAACCCATAGCCTAACCTAACATGCCCTAACATGTTGATCCAGAGGAAGGCAAAAAAAAACCATGTGGCAAATAGTAAGCTCCACTTTGGGGAAAAAAATTCCTTCCCGACTCCACATATGGCAATCAGACTAGTTCCCTGGATCAGCGCCCTATCAAGGAATCTAGTATATATACCTTGTAACATTATACTTTTCCAGAAAGGTATCCAGTCCCCTCTTAAATTTAAGTAATAAATCACTCATTACAACATCATATGGCAGAGAGTTCCATAGTCTCACTGCTCTTACAGTAAAGAACCCGCGTCTGTTATTATGCTTAAACCTTCTTTCCTCCAGATGTAGAGGATGCCCCCTTGTCCCTGTCTCAGGTCTATGATTAAAAAGATCATCAGAAAGGTCTTTGTACTGTCCCCTCATATATTTATACATTAAAATAAGATCACCCCTTAGTCTTCGTTTTTCCAAACTAAATAGCCCCAAGTGTAATAACCTATCCTGGTACTGCAGACCCCCCAGTCCTCTAATAACCTTGGTCACTCTTCTCTGCACCCACTCCAGTTCAGGTATGTCTTTCTTATACACCGGAGACCAGAACTGTGCACAGTATTCTAAGTGTGGTCGCACTAGTGACTTGTATAGAGGTAAAATTATGTTCTCCTCATGAGCATCTATGCCTCTTTTAATGCATCCCATTATTTTATTTGCCTTTGTAGCAGCTGCCTGACACTGGCCACTGAATAAAAGTTTGTCATCCACCCATACACCCAGGTCTTTTTCATTGACGGTTTTGCCCAGAGTTTTAGAATTAAGCACATAGTTATTCATCTTATTACTTCTTCCCAAGTGCATGACCTTACATTTATCCCCATTAAAGCTCATTTGCCATTTATCAGCCCAAGCTTCTAGTTTACATAAATCATCCTGTAATGTAAAATTGTCCTCCTCTGTATTGATTACCCTGCAGAGTTTAGTGTTATCTGCAAATATTGAAATTCTGCTCTGAATGCCCCCTACAAGGTCATTAATAAATATGTTAAAAAGAAGAGGGCCCAATACTGAACCCTGTGGTGCCCCACTGCTAACCGCGACCCAGTCCGAGTGTGCTCAATTAATAACCACCCTTTGTTTCCTATCCCTGAGCCAGCTCTTAACCCACTTACACATATTTTCCCCTATCCCCATTATTCTCATTTTATGTATCAACCTTTTGTGTGGCACCATATCAAAAGCTTTTGAAAAGTCCATATACACTACGTCCACTGGGTTCCCTTGGTCCAGTCCGGAACTTACCTCTTCATAGAAGCTGATCAAATTAGTCTGACATGAATGGTCCCTAGTAAACCCGTGCTGATACTGGGTCATGAGGTTATTCCTCTTCAGATACTCCAGTTTGCATCCCTTAAAATGCCCTCCAGGATTTTACCCACAGTAGAGGTTAAGCTTACTGGCCTATAATTACCGAGTTCAGTTTTTGTCCCCTTTTTGAATATTGGCACCACATTTGCGATACGCCAGTCCTGTTGTACAGACCCTGTTATTATGGAGTCTTTAAAGATTAAAAATAATGGTCTATCAATGACTGTACTTAGTTCCTGCAGTACTGGGGTGTATCCCATCTGGGCCCGGAGATTTGTCAATTTTAGTGATTTTTAGACGCCGCCGTACTTCCTGCTGGGTTAAGCAGGTGACATTTAATGGGGAATTTTTATTACTAGTAATTTTTTTGTCTGCCATGGAATTTTCTTGTGTAAATACTGATGAAAAAAAGTCATTTAGCATATTGGCTTTTTCCTCATCCTCATCCACCATTTCACACAGACTATTTTTAAGGGGGCCAACACTATCATTTTTTAGTTTCTTACTATTTACGTAGTTAAAGAATATTTTGGGATTATTTTTACTCTCTCTGGCAATGAGTATCTCTATCTCAATCTTTGCTGCCTTGATTTGCTTTTTACAGAATTTATTTAATTTTCTGTATTTATTTAATGCCTCATCACTACCTACTTCCTTTAATTCTCTAAATGCTTTCTTTTTGTCACTTATTGCGCCTCTTACAGCTCTATTTAGCCATATTGGTTTCCTTCTATTTCTAGTATGTTTATTCTCATACGGTATATACTGTGCACAGGTCCTATCCAGGATGCTAATAAACGTCTCACATTTTCTTTGTGTATTTTTATGTCTCAGGATATCGTCCCAGTTATTTGCACCAAGATCCTCTCTCATCCGTTGGAAATTTGCTCTCCTGAAGTTTAGTGTCCTTGTAACCCCTCTACTACACATCTTATTAAAGGATACATGAAAACGTATTATTTTGTGATCACTATTCCCCAAGTGACCCCCAACCCTTATATTTGATATGCAGTCTGACCTGTTGGTTAATATTAGGTCTAGCAGTGCCCCCCTTCTTGTTGGGTCCTGAACCAGTTGTGAAGGGTAATTGTCTCTCATAGTTGTCAAAAACCGATTACCTTTGCTGGAACTGCAGGTTTCTGTTCCCCAATCTATTTCAGGGTAGTTGAAGTCCCCCATAATAATGACTTCTCCTTGGGTTGCAGCTTCATCTATTTGCTTTACGAAGATATTCTCCATTACTTCTATTATTTTTGGAGATTTATAACAAACCCCTATCAGTAATTTATTATTTTTCCCCTCCCCTTATCTCCACCCACAGGGACACTACATTTTCATTAGATTCACCTATATTATCACGCAGGATGGGGTTTAAGGACTATTTTACATATAGACACACACCTCCCCCTCGCTTATCCATTCGGTCATTTCTGAACAGACTATAACCCTGCAGGTTAACAGCCCAGTCATGGCTCTCATTCAGCCACGTCTCAGATATCCCTACCATGTCATAATTATGCTCCAACAACATTAATTCTAATTCCTCCATTTTGTTGGCGAGGCTTCTGGCATTAGTATACATGCACTTGATGTTCCTCACTGAACCTCTGTTCTTTCTTAAATTATTAACTGTTCTAACCCCACCCCCCATGCCACCGCCACCCCCAACTTCATTATTTGTGCCCAGGTCTCTATCTGCACTATCTTCCCCTCCTATAAAATGAATACCCTCCCCCCATTCCCTAGTTTAAACACTCCTCCAACCTTCTAGCCATTTTCTCCCCCAACACAGCTGCACCCTCCCCATTGAGGTGAAGCCCATCCCCAGCGTAGAGCCTGTAGCCAACTGAGAAGTCGGACCAGTTCTGCAGGAACCCAAACCCCTCCTTCCTACACCAATTCTTAAGCCACTTATTAACATCCCTTATCTCCCATTGCCTCTCTGGCGTGGCACGTGGTACAGGCAGTATTTCAGAAAATACCACGTTGGAGGTCCTTGCTTTCAGCTTGCAGCCTAATTCCCTGAAATCATCTTTAAGGACCTTCCACCTACCTCTAACTTTGTCATTTGTGCCAATGTGCACCATGACCGCTGGGTCCTCACCAGCCCCCTCCCAGTAATCTGTCCACACGATCAGCGATGTGTCAGACTCGAGCGCCAGGTAGGCAGCACACTGTTCGACGATCCCTGTCTTTGTGACAGATTGCCCTATTTGTTCTCCTAATAATTGAGTCCCCCACTACCAGCACCTGTCTGGCCTGCCCTGCTCTCCTATTTCCCTAATTAACTGGAGTAGTCAGTAATCCGGCTTTAAGAGGACATGCCTGGCTGCATCAGAGCAACCCCTGAACTGCCACCCCCCTCATCCGCCAACTTAGCAAACTAATTGGGGTGTGCCAGATCAGGACTAGCCTCCCTGGCACTCTTCCCTCTACCCGGCCTTCTAACTGTCACCCTGCTTGCTACTCCACTGTCCTGCAGCTCCATCCTACCATCCCTTCCCTCATCTATCCCATTGACTCTCTGCTCAGTGAGCAGAAGACTCCTTTCCATATTGTCTATGGATCTCAGTGTTGCCAGCTGCACATTTAGATCCAGAATCTGGGTTTCCAAATGCTCAACGTGCTCACATCTCACACAGCAGTATGCACCCTCGACCGGCTGTTCAAAGACTGCATACATGTGGCAAGATGTGCACTGGATGGCATTAACAATAGTGGAGCACATTTCCCAATAGGGATTGCACCAGACAAAAGCGTTAAATAAAAATAAATACAAAGTATTAATAAAAAACAGACAGCAATTCAGTAATTCCTCCCTTGGAAACTCCCTGATTCCAAAGACACTGAATCACAAGTCAAACTTACCGCCGTTCACACTTACGCTCAGGTCACACTCAGCTTGTTCACACTCGCTAAGCTGAAGATTTAAAGATTTTTTTTTTCTTTTTCCCCTCAGCAGCAATCCACCTTGCTGTTCAATGCACTTCCAAAAAGTGTCATTCTCAATTAAGCAGATAAAAGGCCTGGAGTTAATTTGAGGTGTGGTGCTTGCATTTGGAAGGTTTTGCTGTGAAGCAAACATGCGGTCAAAGGAGCTCTCCATGCAGGTCACGAAAAATGGAGAAGCTACGGGTCAACGAAAATGGCAACTCTTTTTTTTTTATAAACTTTGGAATTTTTTTTCACCACTTAGAATCATAATGGCAGGTCAGATTTAGCATTTTTTGAACCTAGTAAGAAAGCCAAATAAAACAAGTGTGGGATTGCACTGTTTTTGAAATCTCACTGCACTTGGAATTTTTTTCCTGTTTTCTAGTACACGACATGGTAAAACCAATGGTTTTGTTCAAAAGTACAACTCGTCCTGCAAAAAACAAGCCCTCACATGGCCATTTTGACCAAAAAGTAAAAAAGTCATGGCTTTGGGAAGAAGGGGAGCAAAGAAAGAAAATGCAAAACCAAAAATATCCCTGGTCGTTAAGGGGTTAATCTTTACCTAGCCATAGACTATTCACATTGTGCAAAAACTTTCTGTAGTGCAGTCAAAAATAGTTTGCAATTTGGAATAAGAAGTCACCAGAACAAAAAAAGAATTCCGACTGCCCAAATTGTGGAGATGCCAAAATGAAAAGTTAGTATTTTAATGATTTATTGAATATTTTTACACTAAGAACAGGAGTACACTAGATGTACATGTGTTCACCTTTTCCCCAGATATTTGATTATTTTGCTAAAATCAATGCACTATTGTATATACTGGTTCCCTGGGGCCTGGAGTCATTGCCTCCATAAATTGCAGTAGGCCACTGCTGACAACAGAACCCTTTTGGTAATAGCAAAGAAAAATCTGGCAGTGTAATCTCTCTTGATAAAACGTGTTCATTATCATTATACTGTACATAAAGCCACAATGGGCGGCACAGTCACACTGACATGCCTGGCAGCGCTAGTTTTAGTTGAATGAAAAGTGTTGAATACAGAAATGACATTTCTAGATCAAGTGAGTTTGTTTGTTAGTTAAGCAGTGTCCACATTTAGTTAATGTAAACCTGTAATCTGCAAGCAGTGTGGTAAGAGTAGGAGAGTATATAATATAGGGAAAAAGTCAGTATAACCTGTGTTTTATTCCTTTTTTATCTCTGTTTATGTTGCGCTTTTCAGTCAAATGAGCCATGCCAATCAGTGACTGACAGCTATCTCCATACCAAAGAGAGGCTGTCAGTCACTGAGCGAGATCGCCCACTTCAGAGCTAAGCATATAATAACTTAGTAATATGATATATAAGTGTATAATATTATGTAATAATAATGAAGTAACATGTCTGCTTCCCAAGCTATATATTTCCAGTATAAATGTTATAACTAAATAGAAATAAGTGTCTAATATTTATCAATTTTTAAGTGAAAGTAAGAAGTCATAAATTACAGAAGCTGGTTTCTAAACTTTTTTCAAGGTAGGGCATGCTCTTTCTGGCCATCGCATTTTGACAATTTTTACAGTTCCAATGTGTGTAATTGCATGCATTTATCCAGCTCATTAGGATAAGCCATGAATATTATATCAGCGGATGTCCCATTGGTGATGGCCCAACTCTCTGCACTCTTGCCAAATAAATCTTTGGAGTACCAGCAAGTTCTACTACCTCTTTATTATAGATTAAGTTTTACACAAGTTCATACTTCTACATGCCATACAACATTTTCTATCTGTTTCACTTTGTATTTCCACTTTGTCTGATTCACTCAATCAATTATAAAAGTTTGTAAAAGACTTTGAAATGAAATGTCTCAGTAGTATTTTGCTATGTATTTTGCACCATGATGTAGTAGAAAAGTAAAGACCCTAATTCCAGTGATGGGTCATTACTGGGTAGAGTTTTGCTGTTGAACCATGCACCCAGAAGCCTCTGTTAAAATGCCATACTAATAGGAATGGCCATCTTGCAGCCGGACACTCCAACCGGCGTCACAAACTCTTATTTTTGATTTTTATTTTCCTTTTTATCTTTTTATTTTTAATCCCTATTTCACTGTCCCCGGAGCACAGGCACCAGGCACGGCTGCCATCCCCATGACCCCCTGAATCCAATGCTGCCTGCCGACCTGAGTACCCCGCTCTGGGCGATACAACTGTCCAATAGGAGAACCAGTTCAAGGCTAGGTGGATATAGTTAGTAAGATTCAGTTATATGGCTTGCTAATAGCCCAAATAATGGGAGGAGTTAAAGCAAACAAAAAGGGAAGGATACTGTATACTGCCGCCAAATGTACCTGAACTTTACAGTAAAATCGAACCTGTTGAACCAAACCCAAGGTCTCCTGGTGTGTGTATTGCTAATCCCAGCCCCAAGGACAGAGATGTAGCAGAGGCTTCTGGCCCACAGGTAAGTGCAGAATGAATGCAACAGCACTGAACATCTAGGAAAGAAATCAGTTTAGAAGACGGGTTTCATGGTGAAGAGAAGTCAGAACTGGCCTACAGCATTGGTCCTGGCCCCCCTTCATATCTAAAGCTTGAAATATGAAGATTTCCAAAAGATTTAGGGTCGCAATGTAGTGTCAGTGTCAGAAAGCTGGGTTTTCTTCCAGCAGGACAATGACCCCAAATATACTGCAAGAAGTCCTCAGAAATGGATGAAAACAAAGCACTGGAAAGTTCAGAAGTGGTAATTTCAGCTCTAGTATCGTAAAGTCTCACAACGCTACCTCCTGCATACAGATGCTACAGTGAAAACTGCGAATCAACACACTAAATCAATTAATTGTGCCTGCTTTGATGAATATCTGAGTACAGATCACCGTAAAAAACACAAATCTGTCAATGAATGTATAGAAAAGAGCAATCAAGTTATGGACTGTAGAAGAGATGCATGTGACCAGAATGAGCACTCATTTCCAGCAGATGATACCTACCACCTATCCCTACACTAAATGCAGCTAACAGTGGAATTAATATAAAATAGAATTGATGTTACCTTGATATTATTTTTTTTAGGTTAGCAAGGATAATAATTTATCCCAATTGCAACAGCTCACCGTAGATGAATTGCAGATAACAGCTGTATTATTGCAGAATATAAGAGATTCGAACCAGGCCTGAAAAGATTTTTTCTTGTACGTGGCAGCAATAAACTTTGAATACTTTGAATTGTATCCTGTAATGAATGGGCAGCCAGTGTAATGACTGGCGAAGAGTGGATGCGTCCGAGTAATGATTAGTTAGATGGACAACCCTGGCTGCTGTGGAGCGCCCCCACACCGCCGCAGGGCCGAGGGGTACCCGGAGCCGGGCCTCTGAGTCTCTGCTCTGGGGGTTGTCACGGTGGCTAGACCCGGTCCGTGGCCCTGTCTGTCAATGGGGGACGTCCGGTGCAATAAGTGGTGTGGTAACGGTGCAGGTCGCGGTAAATAACGAGGACACCAGTTTGCAGTCTCTTTACCTCTTTACTGAAGATGTTGGAGACCTCAGTCCAGAGCGCTGTTAACTGGGTTTTCAGAGACCGGCCGGTCCAACGACACATCAGGAGTTCTCCTCACAGGTGGGAATCAGTATCTACCTTCTAGCGCTGTGTGTTGTAGTTCTTCCCTGCTGAGCTCCCGGGATAGTCCTCACAACTGTTTCTTTCTGTCTCTACTGTTCGTTCTCCGTCCTCCAGGTGATATGGTAGGACGCACCCGTATGACGGGGTAGGCCTGGAGTTCTTCCGGGACTCTAGAGTCGCCCCTCTCCCACAGCTGCCTCCGTTGTCTGCTTAGGTGTTAAGTGAGACAGCCAACCTGTAATTAGCTGTCCTGCCGTGGTTTGCAATGTACTTAAAGTCTCTTACTTGCTCGGCGTTCCGGCCACCGATTGTTTGCGCCTCAGCAAGGTGCTGCCTCTTTCAACAAAACCCCTGCTGGTATTCTCCTTTTCTGTATTCCCGTTGTTTGCTGGTTAGTTCTGCTCTGAGGAGTCTGCCAGGATCCCCATCCCTGACAGGTCCTCTCACTAGCTCTTCCCAGCTACTACTCCCTGTCTTCCTGTCCAACCCCCAGTTTTACCAGAGTTGTGAGGAGTGGCCTACTAGATAGGACCACCCCCCCTGGTGGCCGGAGTGTGAAGTGTGGTAAGAATGTACCTGGTCAGAGAAACTCCTTAGTGCAATCAGACGTACCATAGCTCCCCATAGTGGCGGAGCCACAGTACTGCAACAACCAGGACTCTGGGGTGCTGCACTCCCCCCCGGTTAAATCCAGTACTCCGGGACTGGGAAAACAAGAACAATAATACATGTTAACAGGAAACACACAAACTTTTGAAATAGCATAACAATTGAACATAACAATGCTTCCCTTTACGGGAGGTGAGGATTCTTGAACGTTGCAAAAGTTAGGTCATGCACAGTTTATGACTCTCAGTTCAGTGGTTGAAACAGCGGGGACCCCGGGTAAACAAAGGGGTCCCCCTTATGAAAGTTTTTGAGCAATTCACTGTCCATTACTCTATTGTCCATTTTAACAACCTGTAACAAAAAGATATGCATACAAACATTTTTAATGAAATAGCAGCCCTTATCAATACCTCCACATTTTGTAGCGGAGGGGAGTTTGGTTCTGTGTGCTGCGTGTGGACCTTCGCAGCGCAGGGGTTGCTATTGGCCTAACAGGGCCCGCTATGCTTGCTACCGCTGGTGTAGTGCGCTGTCTTCTAACTACACTTCTAGTGAGTCTGGGTAGCACTGGCAGGTTGGGGCTCTCAGAGCTGCTGCTATCAACAGTGGGTACGGCAGGCTCACTGATAGCAGAGGGAGGATTTGCCGGTTCAACGGTTGGCATGGCTTCTTCAGGCAAGGCTTGTTGAGGTTGCGGGGCCGGATGATCTGGTTCCACCATTGTTTCTGGCGGGTCCGGCTGTTCAAACATTACAACAGGTACCGCAACGGCTTGGTTTATCAGAGTCCAGGACTGGGGAAAGTCACCAAGGACAGTATGGAACATTTTCTCCTTTTCCACCGGCGGGGAGATTTCTGGGGCCGTGCCCCTCTCTTTCAATTTATCGGGGCAGACCTTAAGGTGATCCCTGGATACCGCTGTCGAGGTCTCCCCTTTGTCCTTGCTGATGAGACAGACCTTAGTGTTGTCGAAGTCGGATGGCAAGATGGTATACGGTTCCGCTTCCCATTGGTCATCGAGCTTGTGTAACCTCCTCTTTCGTTTAAGCACTTGCTCACCAGGTGACAGGGGAATCGCAGGAGCGTGTTGGTTGTAGTCCCTTTCTTGCCTCTGCCTAGCCTGGGCGAGACTTCTCTCCACACACTCTTGCACTTCGCGGTACCTTCGCTGCCTTTCTGCATCCCAATCCGCATCCGGCGAGGTATCTTCGGGTACTAGGACCCCCATGTCCAGATCAACGGGTAACCGACTAGACCTTCCTCGCATCAGGTACGCTGGAGTACAGTTGGTGGAACTTACTGGGATGTGGTTGTACATATCCACCAAGTCAGGCAACTTTGTCGGCCACAGATTCCGTTCCTCCACAGGCAAGGTCTTCAATAAATCGATTACTACCTGGTTCATCTTCTCGCACATCCCGTTGGTTTGAGGGTGGTACGGTGTAGTTCTGATCTTCTTACACCCGTACAACTGGCAGAATTCTTGGAATACTTCTGCTTCAAAGGCAGGTCCCTGGTCGGTCAGTACCTTCTCTGGGTAGCCATGGGGCCTACAAAAGTGCTGCTGGAAGGCCCTGGCGGCAGTCCTGGCCGTTAGATCTTTAACAGGCACAACCACCAGAAACCTGGAGTAGTGGTCCACGATGGTAAGGGCGTAGATATAGCCCGACCGGCTAGGTGTCAGCTTCACATGATCCAGCGCGACCAGTTCAAGCGGCCGTTTGGTGATGATAGGCCGCAGGGGGGCCCGTTGGCTGTCACGGTCCTTTCTGCGCAGACTACATGGACCACACTCCCGACACCACTTCTCAATGGTTCTCTTCATGCCAATCCAATAGAACCTCCCTCGGAGTAGCTTCTCCAGCTTCTTCCATCCGAAGTGTCCGGCTCCATCATGGTAGGCTCCCAGAACCATGGGCGCATCTCGCCTTGGCACCACTATCTGCCACACCAATTCATGAGTACGTGGGTCGATGCTCCTCCTGCACAGCTTGCCATCATGGATAAACAGCTTGCTTCTTCCCTTCCACAGCTGTTGGGTTTCTTGTGGATCATCTGGGCCAGGGTGCAACCCAGCCTGCGTCAAGAGCTCCTTCACCTGACGGACCGCGGGGTCACTATCCTGGGTTTCTGCCCATCCGTGGTGGGGCAGGGGATTCAGCGTGGCATCCGGTTGGTTCTTGTGCCTGTTCTTCACATGGTGAGAGCTCTGAGTGGCTTTGGGGCGATGGAAGGCAGGCAGCTCCACCTCTTCAAGTGCCTCCGGGTCTTCTCCCACTTCTGGTAAATTGGGCATTCGGGACAAAGCATCGGCATTGGCATTCTGGTGCCCTGCCCGATATTTGATGGTGAAATCATAGTTGGACAGCCGGGCCATCCACCGCTGTTCCAAGGCCCCGAGTTTGGCGGTATCCAGATGCGTTAGCAGATTGTTGTCCGTGAAGACGGTGAATTTCGCGGAAGCCAGGTAGTGCTTAAACCTCTCCGTCACTGCCCAGACAAGGGCAAGGAATTCCAGTTTGAAGGAACTGTAGTTGTCAGGGTTCCTTTCCGTGGGACGGAGTTTCCTGCTGGCGTAAGCGATCACTCTTTCCTTGCCGTTCTGGACCTGAGACAGCACGGCTCCTAGTCCCACATTACTGGCATCTGTGTACAGCACAAACGGTTGGTCGTATTCGGGGTAAGCCAGTACCTCTTCCCCCGTCAGCGCCGACTTCAAGCAGGTGAAGGATTCCTCCAGCTCTTCGTTCCAATCAAAGGGGGTTTTCCTCCCCTTGGTCTTCTTTGGTTGGCCCACCAGCAGATTTTGCAAGGGTGCGGCCTTCTTGGTGAAATCCTTAATGAATCTCCGGTAGTAACCTACCAACCCGAGGAACTGCCGGACTTCGTGGAGGTCACTAGGCTTTGGCCAGTCCTGGATCACTGTGACCTTGTCGGGGTCTGGGGCCACTCCTTCAGCGCTCACCACATGGCCCAGGTACTGCACTTTAGGTTTCAGCAGATGACACTTGGACGGTTTCACTTTTAGGCCGAATTTGGACAAGGCTTCAAACACCTCGGCCAGGTGCTTCAGATGGTCTTCGTAGGTTTTAGAGAAGACTATGACGTCATCCAGATATAGCAGCACGGTTTCAAAGTTCAGGTGTCCCAGGCAGCTCTCCATCATCCTCTGGAACGTTCCGGGAGCATTGCACAATCCGAAGGGCATGTAGTTGAACTCACAGAGGCCCATTGGCGTCGTGAAGGCCGTCTTTTCCTTGTCCGCCTCCGCCACAGGAACCTGCCAGTACCCACTGGTGAGATCTAAGGTAGAGAAATAGTTAGCAGATTTTAAAGCAGCCAGAGACTCCTCTATCCTGGGCAGTGGGTATGCGTCCTTATGTGTAATGCGATTCAACTGTCTGTAATCAACACACATCCTCATTGTACCATCTTTCTTTTTAACAAGGACTAACGGAGCCGCCCAGGGGCTACAGCTGTCTCTCACCACCCCAGCCTCCTTCATTTCCCGCAACATGTCCTTGGCACACTGGTAATGAGCTGGGGGTACAGGGCGATATCTCTCTTTTATGGGTCGATGATCTCCCGTGGGGATGTGATGTTGGATCCCTTTCACCTGTCCAAAATCTGAGGGGTGTTTGCTGAATACCTGTTCGTACTCGTGTACCACCCTGTAAGCCCCCTGTATTTGATGAGATGGGGTAGAGTCAGTGCCCACATGCAATTCCCGACACCAATCTTTCGAGTGCTCTGCAGAACCTTTGTTCTCCGCCACGTTTGACGGGCCCAAAGGTTCAGGTGTCTGTATTACACTATTATTGACAGTGAACAGTTTGGCGAGCGTAGTATACTTGGTTAGGTGGACCTCTTCCTCCCCACAATTGAGGACACGTACAGGCACTCTCCCCTGTCGGACGTCTACCACCCCCCGGGCTGTCAGAACAGTAGGCCTATTGTCTGAATATACAGGTTCTACCAAGGCCTGGTAGTCCTTACCCCTGAGGCCTATGGCTGCTCGACACCATATTAACATTTCACTCTTGGGAGGTATCGCGATGGGGTTTGAATCACTTACAGTGACACGACCAATCTCACCACCAGTCAGCTCTACCTGCTGTCTCTGCATCAGAGCTCTGATTTCCTTCTGCAGGGCACGTTGCTCACTGTGGCCAGCGTTTTCTGCCACCTGTTGCAACAAAACAATCACTTCTGCAAGACAATTTTCTATAACATTAGTACCAAGAGTCATCATGGGATTACATTCTCGACGATCAATATCTACAATCACAATCCCTTGGGCTTTCAATTCCACCCGCCCCACTTTGATGGTGACCTCCTTATACCCCACTTGTGGCAATGGCTGACCATTACTGGCGATTATGGTGAAATCATCATCAGGGCCACGAGTAATATCAGCGTCCTCCCAATACCATTTGTAGAGCACGTAAGGTATAGTCGTCACCTGAGAACCGGTGTCCAGCAAAGCATTCAAGGGGATTCCATAAATCACTACAGGGAGAACTGGTCGTCCTCCAATATACTTGGTTCTCCAATGCTGCGGGCCTGACCGTCCTACTCCTGGGGGTTGGCCCTTTGCCCCAGGGGTTGCTCGTTTAAAGGACAGTACCTTGCAAGATGGCCCACCTGGTGACAGCGGCGGCAGATGGGTCGTCCATCCTGGTGGAAGCGATCGTCGGGCCGGCTCCTGGTCGGCGGAGTCCTCCTCTGTCGCATCCAAGGGACATCCTCCGGGCTGGAAGCCAACTGGATCTTCTCTTTGGGGGCCTCCTGTAGGGACTGCACCGTCCGGGCCAGGGCAGCAACGCTCTTGGTTAGCTCTTGCATCTGGAGACGAAGTCCTGCAGGGGAGTCGTCCTCGAAGCTCTGGGCGTCGGCCTCCGCGGCAACTGGGGTATCCGATGCCACCTCCTGGTGGTATGTGAGAGCGGGGCGCCTGGGTGGTACTGCGCGGCTGGGCTGTCGCTCCTGCAATGCCTAGATAGCTTTATCTTTAAACTGCGCAAAAGTCAAGTCTGGATTTTGCATGGCCAGAAAGTGCAATTGGCCCCGCTGGTGACTGCACAGGAGCCCCTCAATGAACCGCTCCTTCAGGATTTTATCTTCATCCTGCATGCTGCCGGGGTCACTCTGCTTAATGGCCCGCATCGCTTCCTGGAGATTAAGGGCATAGTCCCGCAAGCTATCCTGTGACTTTTGTTTGCATCCATAAAAAGTCAGTTTAATCTCTGTAGCAGTGCGAGTGTCAAAGGTGGCTTTAAGCTTGGCAAAAATCTGTTGTGCAGTTCCTTTATCCTCAGCGGGCCAGGATTTCAATTCCCTCAGAGCCGCCCCAAAGAGTTGGCCGGTTATCATATGGACCTTCTGGGGCTCGGTTAGGGGATAGAACTCGAGCAGGCTGCAGAGCCCTTCTTTAAAGTCAGTGAACGTATGCGCCTCCCCAGAGTATCGTGGGAGCCAGGCCGCTCCGGGCAGGTAGGGCATGGAGAAGGGCATTATGGCTTTTGCATTAGCGGCAGTGTCCGACTGGCTGATGGGGGCAGCGGGTTCTGCGGCAGTCAGTGGTGGTATTAGGGCCGCGGCTTCGCCCGCTGCGGGGACCGGAGCTGCCCCTGCGTCCGCGGCTGCGACCGCCACCTCCTCTCCTCCCGACTCGGACATGGCCGTCCCTTCCTCCCACTAACCTGCTGGAGGTTGGAGTTCCTCTTCCGGGATTGGCGCCTCACCGCGCTTTCCGTTCCGCGCTTCTTTTGGCTGATCCCGCCCACGTAGCTAAGGCTCCTCCCTCCGCGCGCGGCAATGGCGAATTTTGGCGGCAAATGGCACAGCACAGTCTTTTCAATAAAGTACAGTCCAAGCACAATAACTCACAGTTCCAAGGCACACATGACCTGATTCTTCAGGCTTAAGTAAATCCTGTTCGTGACGCCAAGTTGGAGCGCCCCCACACCGCCGCAGGGCCGAGGGGTACCCGGAGCCGGGCCTCTGAGTCTCTGCTCTGGGGGTTGTCACGGTGGCTAGACCCGGTCCGTGGCCCTGTCTGTCAATGGGGGACGTCCGGTGCAATAAGTGGTGTGGTAACGGTGCAGGTCGCGGTAAATAACGAGGACACCAGTTTGCAGTCTCTTTACCTCTTTACTGAAGATGTTGGAGACCTCAGTCCAGAGCGCTGTTAACTGGGTTTTCAGAGACCGGCCGGTCCAACGACACATCAGGAGTTCTCCTCACAGGTGGGAATCAGTATCTACCTTCTAGCGCTGTGTGTTGTAGTTCTTCCCTGCTGAGCTCCCGGGATAGTCCTCACAACTGTTTCTTTCTGTCTCTACTGTTCGTTCTCCGTCCTCCAGGTGATATGGTAGGACGCACCCGTATGACGGGGTAGGCCTGGAGTTCTTCCGGGACTCTAGAGTCGCCCCTCTCCCACAGCTGCCTCTGTTGTCTGCTTAGGTGTTAAGTGAGACAGCCAACCTGTAATTAGCTGTCCTGCCGTGGTTTGCAATGTACTTAAAGTCTCTTACTTGCTCGGCGTTCCGGCCACCGATTGTTTGCGCCTCAGCAAGGTGCTGCCTCTTTCAACAAAACCCCTGCTGGTATTCTCCTTTTCTGTATTCCCGTTGTTTGCTGGTTAGTTCTGCTCTGAGGAGTCTGCCAGGATCCCCATCCCTGACAGGTCCTCTCACTAGCTCTTCCCAGCTACTACTCCCTGTCTTCCTGTCCAACCCCCAGTTTTACCAGAGTTGTGAGGAGTGGCCTACTAGATAGGACCACCCCCCCTGGTGGCCGGAGTGTGAAGTGTGGTGAGAATGTACCTGGTCAGAGAAACTCCTTAGTGCAATCAGACGTACCATAGCTCCCCATAGTGGCGGAGCCACAGTACTGCAACAACCAGGACTCTGGGGTGCTGCAGCTGCATTAAGGATAGACTGGAGAGGGGAAAATTGGGTAAGGGGGTGGCCAATTAATAGAGCATTGCAGTAGTCCAGGCGGGAGTGGATCAGGGTGACAGTGAAGGTTTTTGTTGTTTCCATGGTGAGAAAAGGGCGGATTCTAGAGATGTTCTTTAGGTGTAAGCGGCAAGAGATTGTATATGGGAGGTGAAGGAGAGATCGGAGTCAAACATAACACCCAGACAGCGCGCCTGCTGCCGGGGCGTTATTATGGTGCCACCCACGGAGAGTGAAATGTCAGATTTAGGGATGTCAGTAGACGGCAGGAGCAGAAAAAGTTCAGTTTTGGAGAGGTTGAGTTTCAGATAGAGAGCGGACATGATGTTGGAGACTGCAGACAGACAGTCACTGGCGGTCTGTAGTACAGTGGGGGTAAGGTGAGGGGCTGACGTGTATAGTTGTGTGTCATCAGCATAAAGATGGTACTGAAAGCCAAATATGCTGATGGTCTGTCCAATTGGGGCTGTGTAGAGGGAGGAAAGATGGGGGCCAAGGACTGAGCCCTGAGGTAACCCGACAGTGAGAGGAAGAGGAGATGAAGTGGAGCCAGAGAACAGAACACTGATGGAGCTGTCAGAAAGATAGGAAGAGAACCAGGAGAGAGCAGTGTTCTTAATGCCTAGTGACTGGAGCCTAGAGAGTAGGAGAGGGTGGTAAACAGTGTCGAAAGCTGCAGAAAGGTCGAGAAGAATGAGCAGAGAGTGGTCACCGTTACATTTTGCTGTCAGAAGGTCATTGGTCACTTTGATGAGTGCAGTTTCTGTCGAATGTAGGGGGTGGAAACCGGACTGTGAAGGGTCTAGGAGGGAGTGAGTGGAGAGGTAACGGGTAAGGCGGGAGTAGATCAGGGGCTCCAAGAGTTTAGAGATGAAGGGGAGATTGGAGACCGGTCTGTAGTAGTTTGTGCAGGATGGGTTGAGGGTGGGTTTCTTTAGTAATGGAGTAATGATAGAGTGTTTGAAGGAGGAGGGGAAAATACCAGAGGAGACGGAGAGATTAAAGATTGTAGTTAGGTGAGTTGTGACAACTGGAGAGAGAGACTGGAGGAGGTATGAGGTCACTGCACTTGGTGTCTGGGAGCGGATTTCCTGATGGATATTGTCTATTTTCTCTATAATGTGGGAGGCCAGGTCATCAGCACAAATGTCTGTGATAGGGGCTTGTGCTTTTGGCCTGAGGAGGAAGTGAAAGGTGTCAAAAAGTTCCTTGGGGTTGTTGGATAGTGAGGAGATCAGGGTGGTGAAGTAGGTCTGTTTGCCGAGGCGAAGGGCAGAGTTATAGGTCCTTAACATAAATTTGAAGTGTATGAAATCTTCTGGTTTGCGTGTTTTCCTCCATAAGCGTTCAGCACACCTATAGCATCGCTGGAGAAATTGGGTTTGCGATGTGAGCCAGGGCTGTTTCACTCTGTGTTTGGAGGTTCTGAGGGTGAGGGGAGCTACTTGGTCAAGGGTGCTTCTAAGAGTGTCTTTGAAGTGATGTACAGCCTGTAAGATAATGTAAGACTATTCTTACTGAGTGTATTGGGGGACACTCGCTTGGCCGCGATATTCAGCACACGGGCACGGGTTTTTAAAACCAAAACAGTCCATGCGGTTTATTATGCCTCACAAACTGGGTTATGCACAGTTCATTGTGTACATCTCATGAAACAATAGCGGCACCAACTGGTGATATAAACTTGCAGCTTTAACTTACATTTCATTTACGGCTTTGACTCACGGACACTAAACACGCTGGTCCTCACTGACCAGTTGCCGTGGGTCTACCTCGCCGTTCATGTTACAAGCACCAACAGTTTATGGAGGTACCTTATGGGAGCTCCTGCTCCATCTGCTGACTCCTTGTAAGTCCTCTCTCCTGGGGAAACTGCCTTACAGGGTTCACCAACTTGCCTGGCCGGCACACAACAGTCAGTCCAGAGCCACCGAAGGACGGTAGCTTCCCCAACACCGATCATCCAGGTCCACAGTCTCTCAGGTGCTCCAAGAAGACTCCACTCACCGGAGCTTCTCACACAGACTGTCCAGGACCAGGATCACACTGTGGTCTTCAGAACATCCATCCCACCTGGGACCGTTCAACACAGAGGCACGTGGCCTGTCTGGGTGCTATTCAGGACTTAGTCCAACACCACAGGCCACCAGGTCCAAACCATGTGCACACACAGGAAGCCTCCTCCCAGGGCTTCCAACACGGGAGCACACAGCTCATGCACAGGCTTCCAGGACCTTGCAATTGGACCATTCAGGTCCAAACACTGGAACCACACAGGAACCACACAGAAGACCATGTGACCCACACCCTGGCCACATTATGTACCCGTAAGCACACCCACAGTAATGGATCACCTGGGCGGGTCACGTGATCCTGACATCACTGCAGGTCGATTCTCACGGCCTCAATACGGCTCCGTGCACATACCGGGGAGACCATGCAGCGCCCCCTACCTGTTACAGGGGTCACTGCATAACAAGCCATATCAGGACAAGAAAAAGAAGAGATTGGGGAAAATGATGAGTGTAGGGAGTCTGAAAGTGTGTGAGGATTAATAGCATGTAGATTTCTGAATGTGTGGTAGGTAGCAGTGTGCTGGGGTGAGCGAGGATTTGTGAGCATGAAGGAGAGAATGTTGTGGTCAGAGAGGGGAAGGGGTGAGTTATCTAGGTAGGAGATTGAACAGAGCCGGACAAAGACCAGGTCCAGGGTGTTACCGTATTTGTGAGTTTCAGAGGTTGAGAGCTGTGAGAGGCCTAGAGAAGTGGTTAGTAGGATTGAGCGACCTTTACTTTTATAGGATCGGGTCGGGTTTCACGAAACCCGACTTTTTCAAAAGTCGGGTCGAGTGAAATCGGCCGATCCTATAAAAAAGTCGGGGTCGGGGTCGGCCGAAACTCGAAACCCAATGCAGTGCATTGGGTTTCCAATGGTTCCCAGGGTCTGAAGGAGCGGGAACTCTCCTTCAGGCCCTGGGATCCATATTTAAGTGTAAAATAAAGAATTAAAATAAAAAATATCGCTATACTTACCCTCTGACGGGCTCTGGTACTAACCGGGAACCTTCCTTCCTTAGAATCAGCCTTCCAGGACCTTGCGGTGAAGTCGCGGTGACGTCGCGGCTTGTGATTGGTCGCGCGGCCGCCCATGTGACCGCTCGCGCGACCAATCAGAAGCCGCGACGTCACCGTGACGTCACCGAAGGTCCTGGAAGGGCTGATTCTTAGGAAGGAAGGCTGCCGGAAAGAAGCAGGGGTGTCCGAGGGTGAGTATATACCTAATAGGAATATATTCACCCTCGGCTTCGTTCCGGCAGCCTTCCTTCCTAAGAATCAGCCCTTCCAGGACCTTCGGTGATGTCACGGTGACGTCGCGGCTTGTGATTGGTCGCGCGAGCGGTCACATGGGCGGCCGCGCGACCAATCACAAGCCGCGACGTCACCGCGACGTCACCGCAAGGTCCTGGAAGGCTGATTCTAAGGAAGGAAGGTTCCCGGTTAGTACCAGGGCCCGTCAGAGGGTAAGTATAGCGATATTTTTTATTTTAATTCTTTATTTTACACTTAAATCTGAATTCCGATACCAATTCCCGATATCTTAAACATATCGGGAATCGGTATCGGAATTCCGATTCCAGATTCAGAAGATCGCCGACTTCATGGCCGACCCAACACAGGGGTCGGGTCGGGTTTCATGAAACCCGACTTTGCCAAAAGTCGGCGACTTCTGAAAATTGCCGACCCGTTTCGCTCAACCCTAGTGGTTAGTGTTACAGAACCCCCCAGCACCAAGAATATGTTATGCAGTATATGTATGTATAATAGGTTCCATGTGAAATGCATCAGTCCACAGGCTGCGCCCCTGGGCAGAGGGGACAAGATATTCTCCTTCTGACCTCCCCCACCTTTGTAATTCCCACAGTGAATATTGGCAGGCTCCGGCCACCTGCGGCTATTGTAATGTATGTCTGGCCTGCTGTTTTTCTATTGGCCTGCCCTCTGTATCTGTGTTATATATTCTGTGTGCTGTGAATAAAGTGTTGTTAGACTGGAAATACGTGGAGAAGCAGTGAGATTTTATATGCACCCATGTAACCAAGGAATTCCAGCCAGCGTCCTTCATTCAGAATCCAGCCAAGGCAGAGTGGACATCCTGAAACACGGGGTGATACCTAAACAGGTACTACAGCACAGTAGACCCCGTTACACTGGTGGCAGACAGCGGATGTGAGACCCCTTCTACAGGAGGAAAGGAATGAATGGAAAACAACTACCAGAAGTTAAAGAGGACTACATTAAAAGATCTGGTGGAAACCCGAGGGTTAATCGCCAGCAACAAAACCAAAGCGGATTTGATAGCAGCCATCATGGAACACGACAGTGCAGCACCCCCCAATGTGAACGTGGAGGAGACTGAATTCCAGAGGGAGGTAAAGAACAGACTGGCGTTCTAAGGCCCAAACCCTGCAGTAGAGATCATACGAGAGGTGATGGCTGATGTGCGTACTGATCTGAAGGAAAAGATGGCCGAGCGGACCAGGATAGAGCTAGCCAAGATGGAGATGGCAGAGCGGACCAAGTGGAGCTGGCCAAGATGGAGATGGCAGAGCGGAGAGAGGAGAGTCAGCGAGCAAGGGAAGCTCTGGCCTCCACCCAGGTACCTTCAACCGTAAGCCACAAAAAGATCCAGTATAATGCCTTCCGACAGTTGGGGGAGGCAGAGGAAGACATTGATGGCTTTCTGCAGGACTTTGAGCGGCAGTGTGCCCTTCATCAAGTGAAGCCGGAGGAATGGGTTCAGATTCTGGCCAGCAAGCTGACAGGCCAGGCAGCGGACGCCTATCGCACGGTACCTGATGAGGACTGTATGGACTATGAGCGGATCAAAGAAGTGATCTTGGCCCGGTATGCGCTGACACCAGAGGCATACCGCCAAAATTTCCGCGGACTTATAAAACGAGTAATCGATACCCACGCTGAATGGGCCAGTAAATTACGGCAGTCACTAGGGTTGAGCGACTTTCACTTTTTTAGGATGAGTCGGGTTTCGCGAAACCCGACTTAGTCAAAAGTCGAGTCGAGTGTAATCGCCCGATTATCGCCAAAAGTCGGGGATCGACCGAAACACGAAACCCAATGCAAGTCAATGGGGAAGCATAGTCGGCAGTGAGTGGAGGCCAGGAAAACACCTACAGTGCCCATTGTAATGGTAAAAACATCCATTCTTGTTACTGAAGCTTGTCAATCTTAATTTACTTTATAATAATAGTTAGGCATTGGAAATTGGGGGTCATTTGGCTAAAGTTGTGGGGGGTAGGGCTGGTTCAATTTTTTAGTGGGCCCAGGAAACGTGGACTACGTCACGGCGGTGGAGCAGTGAGGGGTAAGTATTTCAACTTTGCAAGTGCTGTGATCCTGAGCAAGCGTTGGGGGCCTACTCGTTGGCATTGGCACTGGCACAGGGCCCCTCAAAGCACGGCGGTGTGTTTGCACAGCGGGGGGCGCCTCCCACCGGCAGCGACACTTTTGCATACTCTGAGGGGCCCTGTGCCAGTGACGTCGCCAACGAGTATGCCCCCCCACCTGATGATGGAACCTGCACTTTCATCTGCACCTTCCTCTTTCTCCCTGTGTAAGGTGGTATAGTATGAGGGAAGGGGAACCTGACTTTCAGCAGGGTCAGATTGTGGCTGTGTAGCGTGCAAGGGGAATGTAGTGGTCTGGGTCAATGTACCACAAGACTCATCTAGCACTGGCTGGGCAATGGGCAGGATGAGGAGGAAACACAGATATAGGCCCAAATAATAAAGTGGGCTAAATGCAGTTCAAAATTGGTAATAGGACTAACCAGGTGGCATTGCTTTGTTCAGTGGAGTAGAAAACCCAGGAGCGGTTTTAAGGGCCCAACCACACTAGTAGTCTATATATATAGACCTACCGTTACTAGGCCCAACCAAAATAGTAGGCCAACTGCAGTGTTATATAAACAACAACTTAATGAGAGCCTGAAGATTGAAGCTCAGTTCTGTTCAGTGGAGAACACCAAGGAAGCGGCAGACACCGTTAGTAGGGCCCAACCAGACAAGTTGGCCAAATGCAGTTTAATATCTGATAATATAGGCTGAAAGCCTGAAGACTGAAGCTCAGCTTTGTACAGTGAAGGACAACACCAGGGAGCGGCAGACACCGTTAGTAGGCCCCAACCTAACTAGTAGGCCAACTGCAGTGTTACATAAACAACAACTTAATGAGAGCCTAAAGATTGAAGATCAGCTCTGTTCAGTGGAGAACACCAAGGAGCGGCAGACACCATTAGTAGGCCCCAACCACACTAGTAGGCCAACAGCAGTGTTATATTAACAACAACTACTTAATGAGAGCCTGAAGATTGAAGCTCAAGAAAACCAAACAGGAGAAAACCCAGGAGCGGCACACACCGTTAGTAGGGCCCAACCAGACACGTAGGCCAAATGCAGTTTAATATCTGATAACATAGGCCGAAAGCCTGAAGATTGAAGCTCAGCTTTATTCAGTGGAGGACAACTGTAATGGGAGACAGACACAATAAGTAGGCCTAAATAAGTAATTAGGCAAAATGCAGTTCAAAATTGGTAAGTGGAGTACACAGGCGGCATAGCGTGGTTCAGCGGAGGAAGGCATGTGTAATTAGTGGCTCCGACACAATAAGTAGGCCTAAAATAAAAAGGAAGGCTATATTCAGTTCAAAATTGGTAAAAGGAGTACACAGGTGGCATAGCTGGGTTCAGCGGTGGAGGACAACTGTCGTGAGAGTCTGACACAGTTAATAGGCCCAAATAAGTAAGTTGGCTAAATGCTGTTCTAAATTGGTAAGAGGAGTACACAGGCCGCCTAGCTTTTTACAGCGGGAGACAGTTGTAAGTGTAATGTGTGGTGCAGACATACAGACAGACAGACAGAGGCCTACAATAAAAAAAGGTGGCTAAACGCAGTTCAAATCTGCTAGCAGGACTAACCTGGCGGTCTAGCTTGTTTCAGCGTGGGAGGACAACTGTTAGGAGAGGCTTACACAGTTACTAGGCACAAATAAGTAAGTAGGCTAAATGCAGTTCAAAATTGGTAACAGGAGTACACAGGCGGCATAGCTTTGTTCAGTGGAGGACAACTGTAAGGAGTGGACTGGCTGAGACAGACACAGGTATTAGGCCAACAATAGAAAGTAGTCTCTATGCAGTTTAAATTAGGCTACAGGGGTACACAGGCAGCATTGGTGTGGTCAGCGGAGGACGATTGCAAGGAGGGACCGCAGACAGACTTCCTAGGCCTAAAATTAAAAAGGAGGCTCTATGCAGTTTAAATTAGGCTACAGGGGTACACAGGCAGCATTGTTGTGGTCAGCGGAGGACGATTGCAAGGAGGGACTGCAGACAGACTACCTAGGCCTAAAATAAAAAAGGAGGCTCTATGCAGTTTAAATTAGGCTACAGGGGTACACAGGCAGCATTGGTGTGGTCAGCGGAGGATGATTGCAAGGAGGGACCACAGACAGACTTCCTACGCCTAAAATAAAAAAGGAGGCTCTATGCAGTTTAAATTAGGCTACAGGGGTACACAGGCAGCATTGGTGTGGTCAGCAGAGGACGATTGCAAGGAGGGACCGCAGGCAGACTACCTAGGCCTAAAATAAAAAAGGAGGCTCTATGCAGTTTAAATTAGGCTACAGGGGTACACAGGCAGCATCGGTGTGGTCAGCGGAGGACGATTGCAAGGAGGGATCGCAGACAGACTTCCTAGGCCTAAAATAAAAAAGGAGGCTCTATGCAGTTTAAATTAGGCTACAGGGGTACACAGGCAGCATTGGTGTGGTCAGTGGAGGACGATTGCAAGGAGGGACCGTAGACAGACTACCTAGGCCTAAAATAAAAAAGGAGGCTCTATGCAGTTTAAATTAGGCTACAGGGGTACACAGGCAGCATTGGTGTGGTCAGCGGAGGACGATTGCACCGAGGGGCAGACACAGTTAGTAGGGCCAAAAAAGGAATAGGCAAAATGCAGTTAAAAATCGGTTACAGGAGTACGCAGGCGGCCTAGCTTTGTTCAGTGGAGGACAACTGTAAGGAGTGTCTGACACAGTAGGACAAAATAATAAAGTGAGGTTAATGTCTGGCAAAAAATTTTTAACAAACAAACTGGTGGTAAAGGTACAGGGTACAGGGTACAGGGTACAGGGGTGGGCTCTTCTGCTGACTTGCAGACAGTGGTAGTTGGCACAAAGTATTAACTGGTGTAAATGTAGGACAGGGCACATAAATATTTTAACTAGCATCAATCTTGTCAAGAAATTGGTATTGGCAGTGCCATTGAAGGATTTAACAGCACAGACTAAACAGTGGTGGAGCAGTGAGAGGTAATTTTGCAAGTGGTAGAGCACTGTTTGAGCTGGGGGGGGGACACTCTCTCGTGGGCGGCGATACTGGCCCAGGGCCCCTTATGTTACGACGGTGTGTCTGACTTTGGGTGTGCACCACCACCACCAGAGACACTTCATTGTACTATGAGGGGCCCTGTGCCAGTGCCGTCGCCCAAAAGTGGGCACACCCAGCTGTTCAGCCAAACGGCACTCGCACGGGTGCTTGCGCCAAGTGGTGCCCACGGCCCCGTGGGGGGAGTCAGCCTATATAGGGAGGTGTAAAAATGGCCCATGCTGGACATACAGCAGCTGCAAATGGAGAAATTGGAGCAGTCATTAAGACGAGTCCAAAAGCAAGATATTTTTACAGGACAGCTAGGTGTCAGCAGGGGAAGGTGGGGCAAAATAATTAGAAATCCATGATTGGTTCATTTTAATGAAGGTTAGATCATCCACATTTTGGGTAGCCAGACGAGTTCTTTTTCTGTCAGTATTGAACCTGCAGCACTGAATACTCTTTCTGATAGCACACTAGCAGCTGGGCAAGCGAGCTCCTGTAATGCATATTCTGCCAATTCAGGCCAGGTGTCTATTTTGGATGCCCAGTAATCAAATGGGAATGACGTGTGAGGGAGAACATCGATAAGGGAGGAAAAATAGTTGGTAACCATACTGGACAAATGTTGTCTCCTGTCACTTTGAATTGATGCTGCAGTACCTGTCGTGTCTGCGGTCATTGCGAAATCACTCCACAACCTGGTCATAAAACCCCTCTGTCCAACGCCACTTTTGATTTGTGCCCCTCTAACACCTCTGCCATGTTGCCCCCTGCAGCTCGTGTGAGAACCATCACCGCCACCGTGTGCTGGGAATGCCTGAACCAAACGGTCCACAAGAGTTGCTTGTTTGGTAGCCAATATTTGCTCAAGGTTCTCATGTGGCATGATATTTTGCAATTTCCCTTTATAGCGTGGATCCAGGAGGCAGGCCAACCAGTAATCGTCATCAGTCTTCATTATGATAATGCGGGGGTCCCTTTTAAGGATACTCAAGGCACAATCAGTCATGTGGGCCAATGTTCCAGGTGTCAAATCAATGCTTGTGCTGGGTTGAGGAGCACTTTCTGGCAAATCCACATCACTTGCCTCCCGCAAAAAAACAGTACCTGACCTTGCACCACCAACACTTTCTATTCCCCCCTGAGAGGCTTCCTCCTCCCATAAATATTCATCCCCATCTTCCTCCTCCTCCTCTTCGTCCGCAACCTCGTCCCCGAGACTTCCCTGAGCAGACAATGGCTGACTGTCATCAAGGCTTCCCTCCTTGGCTGCAGATGCCTGCTCCTTAATGTGCGTCAAACTTTGCATCAGCAAACGCATTAGTGGAATGCTCATGCTTATGATGGCGTCGTCCGCACTGACCAGCCGTGTGCATTCCTCAAAACACTGAAGGACTTGACAGAGGTCTTGGAGCTTCGACCACTGCACAGAAGACAACTCCATGTCTGCCATCCAACTGCCTGCTCGTGTATGTGTATCCTCCCACAAATACATGACAGCACGCCTCTGTTCGCACAGCCTCTGAAGCATGTGCAGTGTAGAGTTCCACCTTGTTGCAACGTCGATTATTAGGCGGTGCTGGGGAAGCTTCAGCAATCGCTGATGGTTCTGCATACGGCTGGAGTGTACGGGCGACCGGCAGATGTGCGAGCAAAGTCTTCGCACCTTCAGGAGCAGGTCTGGTAACCCCGGATAACTTTTCAGGAAGCACTGCACCACCAGGTTCAAGGTGTGAGCCAGGCAAGAAATGTGTTTCAGTTATGAAAGGGCTATGGCAGCCATAAAATTCCTTCCGTTATCACTGACTACCTTGCCTGCCTCAAGATGTACACTGCCCAGCCATGACTGAGTTTCTTGCTGCAAGAACTCGGCCAGAACTTCCGCGGTGTGTCTGTTGTCACCCAAACACTTAATTTCCAACACAGCCTGCTGACGCTTACCACTAGCTGTTCCATAATGGGACACCTCGTGTGCAACACTGGCAGCTGCAGATGGAGTGGTAGGGCGACTGCGCTCTGTGGTCGAGGTTTTGCTTCTGGAGGAGGAGGAGGAGGAGGAGGAGGAGGGGTGTCGAACGCCTACTGCCAACATAGTAACATAGTAACATAGTTAGTAAGGCCGAAAAAAGACATTTGTCCATCCAGTTCAGCCTTTATTCCATCATAATAAATCCCAGATCTACGTCCTTCTACAGAACCTAATAATTGTATGATACAATATTGTTCTGCTCCAGGAAGACATCCAGGCCTCTCTTGAACCCCTCGACTGAGTTCGCCATCACCACCTCCTCAGGCAAGCAATTCCAGATTCTCCCTTCCCTAACAGTAAAGAATCCTCTTCTATGTTGGTGGAAAAACCTTCTCTCCTCCTGACGCAAAGAATTCCCCCTTGTGCCCATCACCTTCCTTGGTATAAACAGATCCTCAGCGAGATATTTGTATTGTCCCCTTATATACTTATACATGGTTATTAGATCGCCCCTCAGTTGTCTTTTTTCTAGACTAAATAATCCTAATTTCGCTAATCTATCTGGGTATTGTAGTTCTCCCATCCCCTTTATTAATTTTGTTGCCCTCCTTTGTACTCTCTCTAGTTCCATTATATCCTTCCTGAGCACCGGTGCCCAAAACTGGACACAGTACTCCATGTGCGGTCTAACTAGGGATTTGTACAGAGGCAGTATAATGCTCTCATCATGTGTATCCAGACCTCTTTTAATGCACCCCATGATCCCGTTTGCCTTGGCAGCTGCTGCCTGGCACTGGATGCTCCAGGTAAGTTTATCATTAACTAGGATCCCCAAGTCCTTCTCCCTGTCAGATTTACCCAGTGATTTCCCGTTCAGTGTGTTATGGTGATATTGATTCCTTCTTCTTATGTGTATAACCTTACATTTATCATTGTTAAACCTCATCTGCCACCTTTCAGCCCAAGTTTCCAACTTATCCAGATCCATCTGTAGCAGAATACTATCTTCTCTTGTATTAACTGCTTTACATAGTTTTGTATCATCTGCAAATATCAATATTTTACTGTGTAAACCTTCTACCAGATCATTAATGAATATGTTGAAGAGAACAGGCCCCAATACCGACCCCTGCGGTGCCCCACTGGTCACAGCGACCCAGTTAGAGACTATACCATTTATAACCACCCTCTGCTTTCTATCACTAAGCCAGTTACTAACCCATTTACACACATTTTCCCCCAGACCAAGCATTCTCATTTTGTGTACCAACCTCTTGTGCGGCACGGTATCAAACGCTTTGGAAAAATCGAGATATACCACGTCCAATGACTCACCGTGGTCCAGCCTATAGCTTACCTCTTCATAAAAACTGATTAGATTGGTTTGACAGGAGCGATTTCTCATAAACCCATGCTGATATGGAGTTAAACAGTTATTCTCATTGAGATAATCCAAAATAACATCCTTCAGAAACCCTTCAAATATTTTACCAACAGTAGAGGTTAGACTTACTGGCCTATAATTTCCAGGTTCACTTTTAGAGCCCTTTTTGAATATTGGCACCACATTTGCTATGCGCCAGTCCTGCGGAACAGACCCCGTCGCTATAGAGTCCCTAAAAATAAGAAATAATGGTTTATCTATTACATTACTTAGTTCTCTTAGTACTCGTGGGTGTATGCCATCCGGACCCGGAGATTTATCTATTTTAATCTTATTTAGCCGGTTTCGCACCTCTTCTTGGGTTAGATTGGTGACCCTTCATATAGGGTTTTCATTGTTTCTTGGAATTTCACCTAGCATTTCATTTTCAACCGTGAATACCGTGGAGAAGTAGGTGTTTAATATGTTAGCTTTTTCCTCGTCATCTACAACCATTCTTTCCTCATTATTTTTTAAGGGGCCTACATTTTCAGTTTTTATTCTTTTACTATTGATATAGTTGAAGAACAGTTTGGGGTTAGTTTTACTCTCCTTAGCAATGTGCTTCTCTGTTTCCTTTTTGGCAGCTTTAATTAGTTTTTTAGATAAAGTATTTTTCTCCCTATAGTTTTTTAGAGCTTCAATGGTGCCATCCTGCTTTAGTAGTGCAAATGCTTTCTTTTTACTGTTAGTTGCCTGTCTTACTTCTTTGTTTAGCCACATTGGGTTTTTCCTATTTCTAGTGCTTTTATTCCCACAAGGTATAAACCGCTTACAGTGCCTATTTAGGATGTTCTTAAACATTTTCCATTTATTATCTGTATTCTTATTTCTGAGGATATTGTCCCAGTCTACCAGATTAAGGGCATCTCTAAGCTGGTCAAACTTTGCCTTCCTAAAGTTGTGTTTTTGTGACTCCCTGACAAGTCCCCCTAGTGAAAGACAGGTGAAACTGTACAATATTGTGGTCGCTATTTCCTAGATGCCCGACCACCTGCAGATTTGTTATTCTGTCAGGTCTATTAGATAGAATTAGGTCTAAAAGTACTGCTCCTCTGGATGGATTCTGCACCAATTGTGAAAGATAATTTTTCTTGGTTATTAGCAGAAACCTGTTGCCTTTATGGGTTTCACAGGTTTCTGTTTCCCAGTTAATATCCGGGTAGTTAAAGTCCCCCATAACCAGGACCTCATTATGGGTTGCAGCTTCATCTATCTGCTTTAGAAGTAGACTTTCCATGATTTCTGTTATATTTGGGGGTTTGTAACAGACCCCAATGAGAAATTTGTTACCATTTTTCTCTCCATGAATTTCGACCCATATGGACTCGACATCCTCATTCCCTTCGCTAATATCCTCCCTTAAAGTGGACTTTAGACAAGGCTTTACATAGAGACAAACCCCTCCTCCTCTCCGATTTTTACGATCCTTTCTAAACAGACTGTAACCCTGTAAGTTAACTGCCCAGTCATAGCTTTCATCTAACCATGTCTCGGTTATTCCCACTATGTCAAAGTTACCTGTAGATATTTCTGCTTCTAGTTCTTCCATCTTGTTTGTCAGGTTTCTGGCGTTTGCGAGCATGCAGTTTAGAGGATTTTGTTTTGTTCCAATCTCCTCGCTGTGGATTGTTTTAGAAATGTTCTTACCTCCCTTCTGAGTATGTTTTCCTGGGTCTTCTTTTTCCGAGTCTAATGTTTTTCTTCCTGTCCCCTCTTCTTCTAGTTTAACGCCCTCCTGATGAGTGTAGCGAGTATTCTGGCGAATGTGTGTTTCCCAGGTTTGTTGAGGTGTAGTCTGTCTCTGGCGAGGAGTCCATCGTACAAGTAATTCACACCGTGGTCCAGGAATCTGAATCCTTGTTGTCTGCACCATCGTATTAGCCAGTTGTTCGCATCAAGGATCCTGTTCCATCTCCTGGTGCCATGCCCGTCTACTGGAAGGATAGAAGAAAAAACTACCTGTGCATCCAGTTCCTTTACTTTCTTCCCCAACTCTTCAAAGTCCTTGCAGATTGTCGGTAGGTCCTTCCTTGCCGTGTCATTGGTGCCAACATGTATCAGAAGAAATGGGTGGACGTCCTTGGAGCTGAAGAGCTTTGGTATCCTATCGGTCACATCCTTGATCATCGCACCTGGAAGGCAGCATACTGTTTCCTAGACCGTGGGCTAGGCAGAACTGTCCCACTATGGCTGTCCCCTGTGGACCCTGCATCCACCACATTAACTCAGTGTGCTGTGATGGACACGTAACGTCCCTGACCATGCCTACTGGTCCATGCATCAGTTGTGAGGTGCACTTTTCTACTGACTGATTGCCTCAGTGCATGGAGAATACGGTCTTTGACATGCTGGTGGAGGGCTGGGATGACTTTTCTCGAAAAGAAGTGTCGACTGGGTAGCTCATAGCGTGGTACTGCATAGGCCATCAAGGCTTTGAAAGCTTCGCTTTCAACCAAGCGGTAGGGCATCATCTCTAACGATATCAGTCTAGCAATGTGGGAGTTCAAACCCTGTGTATGCGGATGAGAGGGTGAGTACTTTCTTTTCCTAATGAGAGTCTATTGGAGGGTGAGCTGGACTGGCGAGGTGCATATGGTGGGACTTGCGGTGGTGGTGGTGGTGGACATGGCGGTTTGAGAGAGGGGTGGTGAATTTGATGGTATTCTCGATGTAGGCCTACATGCTGTGTTTCCTACCAATAATCTTGTGGTTCCCTGACTGCTTTTCACTAGCGACGACACCTCCACATTTGCTGCTGTTGTTGTTCTAACTGGTGGGCTTACAGTGAGGGAAGGAATGTAGTGTTGCTGACTAGCTTCATTGTGAGCGGGTGCAACAACGTTATGGGATGTTTGGCAGCTAGTCCTGGCTTGCAAGTGCATGGTGGTTAAATGTCGATGCATGCAAGTTGTATTTAAACTTTTGACATTCTGACCTCTGCTAAATGTCCTGGAGCATTTCTTACAGATCACCTTGCACTGATCATTCGGATCTTGGTTAAAAAATTGCCAGACTGCACTCTTCCTACTATTGAATACCTTTTCAGGCATTGCACACTGTGCTACTTTAACCGGATGGCCACGCTGTCCGAAAAATGGTTTTGGTTTTGCCAAACTTTTTTGTCCAGAGACGGGCCTGCCAGATGAATGCAAATGTGATGTAGATGGCTGCTGACGATCCTCCTCCTCCGCTTCTGAGCTACTGCCAGCGGCACCCTCTTCCCCCAATGGCTGCCAATCTGGGTCAACAACTGGGTCATCTATCACCTCCTCTTCAATCTCATGTTCAGCTATCTCTGTGTCACCTTGTAAGGTGCTATAACATTCGGGAATGGGCACCATCGTCTCATCAGGGTCATTTTCTGGCTCAGTACACTGCGAGGGCAATGTAGTGATGTGAGTCGATGGAAGAGCATGACAATCTAGCTGTGGCTGTGCATCAGTGCACTCCGTGTCCGAATCATCTTCTAGTGGGCTGTTAACTATTTCCCTTTCTAACCCAGGCACGGTATGTGTAAAGAGCTCCATGGAGTAAACTGTTGTGTCACCTGACGCATCCTTCACTGTTGTTTTGAGGGAAGGACACAAGGAATCAACTTGTTCCTGACCGGGAGCAGCCACCGACAACTGGCTACTTTTCAATTTTGAACTTTCCGAAGAGGGGGCGAAAGAGCTAGAGGCAGAGTCAGCAAGGAAAGCCAAAACTTTTTCCTGCTGCTCCGGCTTTAACAGTGGTTTTCAAACTCCCAGAAAAGGTAGCGTTTGAGGCCTTGTGTAGCCGGACGATGACGCTGGCTCAACAACTTGAGACTTAGGTGCTATTTTGATTTTCCCTCTACCACCCGATTCTCCACCAGCACCAACACCACCACCATCAGCATTACCAGATGGCAATGACCGCCCATGGCCACGACCTCTTCCACCAGCCTTCCTCATTCTTGGGAAAATGTAACCAAACTAACAACCGTTATATGGTACAGAAAAACAAGGTAGAAGGTGTATGTTACCTTGTTGTGAATATAAATCTACCTTTTTATGTGTGGGTGATTGCTGAATAAATCAGGCCCACTGTATGACAGTATAGTTTATGTGGCTGAAAATGACTGACAGAGATACCACAGACACGACTGGCACAGATGCACAGATTTGGCAATATTATTCTCCCTTTTTTTATATGGGAGACAAGTGAATAAATCAGGCCCAATGTATGACAGTATTGTTTCTGTTGCACAAAATGTCTGACAGAACAACCACAGACACGACTGGCACAGATGCACAGATTTGGCAATATTATTCTCCCTTTATTTTTATTTTTATTATATGGGAGACAAGTGAATAAATCAGGCCCAATGTATGACAGTATTGTTTCTGTGGCACAAAATGACTGACAGAGCAACCACAGACACGACTGGCACAGATGCACAGATTTGGCAATATTATTCTCCCTTTCTTTTTTTTATATGGGAGACAAGTGAATAAATCAGGCCCAATGTATGACAGTATTGTTTCTGTGGCATAAAATGTCTGACAGAACAACCACAGACACGACTGGCACAGATGCACAGATTTGGCAATATTATTCTCCCTTTATTTTAAATTTTTATTATATGGGAGACAAGTGAATAAATCAGGCCCAATGTATGACGGTATTGTTTCTGTGGCACAAAGTGACTGACAGAGCAACCACAGACACGACTGGCACAGATGCACAGATTTGGCAATATTATTCTCCCTTTATTTTTATTTTTATTATATGGGAGACAAGTGAATAAATCAGGCCCAATGTACGACAGTATAGTTTCTGTGGCACAAAATAACTGACAGAGCAACCACAGACACGGCTGGCACAGATGCACAGATTTGGCAATATTATTCTCCCTTTATTTTTATTTTTTTTATATGGGAGACAAGTGAATAAATCAGGCCCAATGTATGACAGTATTGTTTCTGTGGCACGAAATGACTGACAGAGCAACCACAGACACGACTGGCACAGATGCACAGATTTGGCAATATTATTCTCCCTTTCTTTTTTTTATATGGGAGACAAGTGAATAAATCAGGCCCAATGTATGACAGTATTGTTTCTGTTGCACAAAATGACTGCCAGAGCAACCACAGACACGACTGGCACAGATGCACAGATTTGGCAATATTATTCTCCCTTTATTTTTATTATATGGGAGACAAGTGAATAAATCAGGCCCAATGTACGACAGTATAGTTTCTGTGGCACAAAATGACTGACAGAGCAACCACAGACACGACTGGCAAAGATGCACAGATTTGTCAATATTATTCTCCCTTTATTTTAATTAATTTTTTGGGGAGACTAGTGAATAAATGAGGCCCACTATATTACAGTATAGTTTCTGTGGCACAAAATGACTGACAGAGCAACCACAGACAGGACTGGCGCAGATGCACTGATTGGCAATATAAATCTCCCTTTTTAGGTGTGGGACAGTGCAGAAAAATACAGGCCCACTGTTTTACACTACACAGTTTCAGGGGCAGACAGTGGCTTGAAGATATATTTAAAAAAAAAAAAAAAATATATATATATATATATATATATATATATATATATATATATATATACAATTACTATCTCCCAACAATAATCTCAGAAAAGTATGGCAGGCAGCAATTAAAGGGACGTCTGCACACAAAAAGTGTGGGCAAACAAACAAGATAGCTGTGCAGAAAGGAAGGAGCAGCAGGATTTGTGCTTTGAAAAAAGCAGTTGGTTTGCACAGCGGCGTACACACAGCAACGCAGCTATCAGGGAGCCTTCTAGGGCAGCCTTATAAGCTACAGAGCTGATTAAGAAAAATCTAGCCTCCACTGTCCCTGCAAAGAAAAGGTTGTGTTGGACAGTGGAAATCGCTTCAGCACAAGCGGTTTTGGGGGTTAATGTATCCTGCCTAACGCTATCCCTGCTTCTGACGAAGCGGCAGCAAACCTCTCCCTATGCTCTGATCGGCAGCAGTAAGATGGCAGTCGGCGGGAATGCCCCTTTATAGCCCCTGTGACGCCGCAGAAAACAAGCCAATCACTGCCATGCCCTTCTCTAAGATGGTGGGGACCGAGACCTATGTCATCACGCTGCCCACACTCTGCGTCCACCTTCATTGGCTTAAAAAAGGCACTGAAAGCGTCATACGAAATGCGACTTTGGCGCGAAGGTCACCGACCGCGTGGCCGATCCCACGCTGGGATCGGGTCGGGTTTCACGAAACCCGACTTTGCCAAAAGTCGGCGACTTTTGAAATTGTTCGATCCGTTTCGCTCAACCCTAGCGGTCACTGCTACAGTGGATACAAGGGAGCCAAGCAACCACTAAGGAGGACATCCTCCAGCTCGTCTTGTTAGAATGATTCTTTAATGGACTAACCCCCGAGACACAGGAATGGCTTCGGGTCAGGCGGCCAACGACTCTTGAGGAAGCCGCTTGTCTGGCCGATGAACATCATGATGCCAGGAGGCCTCAGTTGTCTGGATCAAAGATGGTCACTAGTGGTCCGCCCATGGACCTGGAGGGCCCCAAACCACTGAAGATTGTAGGGGGACCAGCTAGAAACCCGGCCTACCACAGTTCCCCTGGGGCGCGATGCCACACCTGCCGTCAGGTGGGCCACCTGCAAAGACAATGTCCCAACTGGACTCAGCATACCCAGTGGCCAAAGGCGGGAACAGCTACCTGCTGCCGGGCCGCTGTACACTGATACCAAGGCGAAGTTGACCCGACATTGGGGGCTACGACTAACCAAGGGGCGGAAGAGATGGAGGAAGTGATGCATGAAGTGGACCCCATGCAGGCAGCCCGGGCAGATAATCGACAACAGCATCGACAGGTCATGTGGGTTAATGGGAAACGTATGCAGGGACTAAGAGATTCCAGGGCAACTTTGACCATTGTGAAGCCTCATCTCGTCCGGGACCAAGAGAAGACGGACCGGACAGTGGCAATCCGTGTAGCAGGGGGAGCCATACATTGACTGCCCATTGCCCGGATTCACCTGAACTGGGGAGTCGGGGATGGCCTTGTTGAGGTCGGCTTGATGGAGGATTTGCCCGCAGATGTCTTGCTGGGAAATTACTTGGGGCCCATGTTGTCTGCCTTCGAGGTTGTCCCTCTGGCTGAGACATATCCTGTGACCACCCGGAGACATGCTCGAGCTGCGGAGGAGAAATCACACTCAGAGGAGGCCCAGGTAAGACATCTTAGCCCTACACGTATTCCCATAGCCAGGCACATTTCTTGGGCCACACCAGATGAATTTAAGAGGGAGTTACTTGAGGATCCTTCATTGGAGGGATATCGTGGGAAGGCACAAGAGGGGAGAGGGGTACTGGAAGGGGAACAGTTTATATGGAAGCAGGGACTCCTCTACCGGATCACAGAGCACCACCACACAGGGACGAGCCCCACTATAAAACGACAGCTGGTAGTTCCCAAGAAGTATTGGCAGGAGTTACTGCGAATCTCTCATGTCATACCCTTGGCCGGGCACTTCGGTGTCAGTCGCACCAGGCATCGTCTGACACAAAACTTCTTTTGGCCGGGGGTAACCTATGATGTTCGTCAGTACTGCCAGACCTGTGACAGTTGCCAGCGCATTGGCAAGAGGGGAGATCGATGCAAGGCCAAATTACGCCCCCTCCCCATTGTGGAGGAACCATTTAGCCGAGTAGCGGTCGATCTGATAGGGCCGTTAGCCAAACCCAGTCCGTCATGGAAAATGTATATATTGACAGTGGTAGGTTATGCCACACGGTATCCAGAGGCGGTTGCGTTAACTAACATACTGGCAGAGACGGTGGCGGCTGCCCTGCTCCAGGTTTTCTCATGGGTTGGATTTCCCCGGGAGATTATCTCGGACCAGGGTACCAAGTTTACAGCAGAGGTGACCAACCAACTGTGGAAGCTGTGCAGTGTAAAGTCCATTAGAAGCGCCCCGTACCATCCGCAAACCAATGGGTTGTGTGAATGCTTTAACGGGACGTTAAAACAACTCATTGGGACTTTTACCAGGACCTACAGGGACTGGGAGAAATTCTTGCCTCACCTCCTGTTTGCCTATCGGGAGGTGCCCCAAGAATCCACGGGGTTCTCCCCGTTCGAACTGGCATACGGGAGACGGGTAAGGGGACCCCTAGACTTAATGCTAGAACACTGGGAAGGGGAGGGCATCATAGAAGGGGTACCTATTGTACCTTATGTGCTGGAATTCCAAGGCTGCCTACAGGAGCTGACCCAGGCTGTACGTGGGAACATGCAGGAGGCTCAGCGGCGCCAGCGCATATGGTACGATAGGAGGGCCAGAGAGCGCACCTTGGAAATAGGACAGAAGGTCCTGGTGTTAGAGCCCACTAGGCAGAACAAGTTCCAAGCTGCATGGCAGGGGCCCTACCAGGTAGTGGGGAAAATAGCCGACACCACCTATAATGTCGCCGATTGTGACGACCCCAGGGTTATCTGCATGTTCCACGTGAATATGCTGAAGCCCTACCGGGAGCGCCCTGAAGAGGTAGTGGCCATCTGTGCACCTGAAGCAGAGGATTTAGCTGGACTTCCCTTGCCTGTTGTTTTAGGGGAAAAGGACTCAGTCTAAAACATGGGACCAGGTACACTTGGGTGAAGACCTAGGTCCCCGGGAGAGACAGCAGGCGGAGGTGTTGTTGAGGCAGTGACAGAGCATGTTTTCAGGGAGACCAGGGTACACTCGCCTGGCACAACACAAGGTTGACACCCAGGATCAGACCCCCCTGCGACAACCCCCCTTTCGCGTCCCTGAGCCTGTACGAGAAGGGATGCGACAAGAGATGTTGCATTTAGGGGTCATTGAAGAGTCAGATAGTCCCTCCCCCGTAGTGTTAGTGCCCAAGAAGGATGGGACTACACGGTTTTGTGTAGACTATCGTAAGCTCAATGAGAAAACAGTGACGGATGCGTATCCCATGCCGCGTGTGGATGAGTTGTTAGACCGGCTGGCAGGGGCAAAGTATTTGACCACCATCGATCTATGCAAAGGCTACTGGCAGATTCCCCTTAGTCCTGACGCTATTCCCAAGTCTACATTTGTCACCCCGTTCAGCTTATTCACCAGTTTCGAGTTATGCCATTCGGGATGAAGACTGCCCCGGTGACCTTCCAAAGGCTGGCTGACCGGCTTCTGGATGGTCTCCAGGACTATGCTTGTGCCTACCTGGATGACATCGCCATCTACAGCGTGACATGGGAAGAGCATCTAAATCACCTAGAGACAGTATTAGACAGGATCCACAAGGCCGGAATCACCCTGAACCCAAACAAGTGTCACGTGGGCAAAGCAGAGGTTCAGTATTTAGGGCATTGGGTGGGAAGTGGGAAACAGAGACCAGAACCAGCCAAGATTGAGGCCAAAGCCAAATGGCCCACCCCACGCACTAAAACCCAGGTCATGGCGTTTCTAGGGACAGCGGGGTATTACAGGAAATTCGTTCCCAATTACAGCAGCGTAGCCAAGCCCCTCACTGATCTGACCCGTAAGAACCAACCCCACCAGGTAACCTGGACCCCAGAGTGTGAGGAAGCCTTCCGCCAGCTAAAGGACGCCCTCACCAATACCCCTGTATTGGCTGCACCCGATCCAACTAAACGTTTCCTTGTTCACATGGATGCTTCTATGTTTGGATTGGGGGCAGTACTAAGCCAAGTCGGGCAGGACGGCCAAGAACACCCGGTAGCTTACCTGAGTCGGAAACTACTGCCCTGTGAAGTGAGCTATGCGGCCATTGAGAAGGAGTGCCTGACAATAGTATGGGCACTCAAAAAGTTACAACTATATTGGTATGGACGACAGTTTTCCCTCCTAACGGACCATAATCCCCTAGTCTGGCTTAATCGGGTCTCTGGAGACAACGCCAGGTTACTGCGGTGGAGTTTAGCCCTACAACCTCTGGACTTCACCATCCACTACAGACCCGGCAAACAAAATGGTAACACCGATGGACTAAGTCGACAAACGGAACTTGTACCAACCACATAAACTTCAGTCATCCCCAAACCGATCCGTTAAGGATCAGACTGTGTATGCTGATAGCGTCGCTGAAAAGGGGAGTCGTGTTACAGAACCCCCCAGCACCAAGAATATGTTATGCAGTATATGTATGTATAATAGGTTCCATGTGAAATGCATCAGTCCACAGGCTGTGCCCCTGGGCAGAGGGGACAAGATATTCTCCTTCTGACCTCCCCCACCTTTGTAATTCCCACAGTAAATATCGGCAGGCTCCGGCCACCTGCGGCTACTGTAATGTATGTCTGGCCTGCTGTTTTTCTATTGGCCTGCCCTCTGTATCTGTGTTATATATTCTGTGTGCTTTGAATAAAGTGTTGTTAGACTGGAAATACGTGGAGAACCAGTGAGATTTTATATGCACCCATGTAACCAAGGAATTCCAGCCAGCGTCCTTCATTCAGAATCCAGCCAAGGCAGAGTGGACCTCCTGAAACATGGGGTGATACCTAAACAGGTACTACAGCACAGTAGACCCCGTTACAGTTAGTGATAGAAGTTGGGATGCAGATGTGGAAGTGGGGCTGTTAATTTGGATGTTGAAGTTCTGAGGACATGAAGTGCGGCAGCCAGGCAGAGAAATGGTCCAGTAAATGGGTGGGTGAGCCTGGGGGCCAGTATATGACCACTACTCTGAGGGAGAGGGGACAAAAGAGCCTGATGGTGTGGACCTCAAAAGAAGGGAATGAGAGTGATGGAACTGGGGAGATGACCTGGAAAGTGCATTGAGGGGAAATGAGTATGCCGACTCCACCACCATGTCTGTTTGTGGGTCTCGGGGAATGTGAGAATTGTAAGCAACCATGGGAAATGGCAGTAGGAGAGACAGTGTCAGAATCCTGAATACAGGTTTCCGTGAGGGCCAACAGATTCAGAGAGTTTTTCAGAAAGTAATTGTGTATGAAAGGAAGCTTGTTACATACAGACCGTGGATTCCAAAGGGCACAACTAAAAGAAGGAGATGAAGGAGTGCAATTAATATTAGTAAGATTATTAAGGTTTCAATGTGAGGTAGGGTAGGGGTTGAGGATGGGGGATGGAAGACCAGGGTTGGGGGAGATGTCCCCTGAAATCAGTAGGAGTAGGAAGATAAAGAGCAAGTGGTTTTTGGAATTGTATGAAGTTTTTTTGTGCAGTGTGTTTGGGTAAGATGGGCTGAGGTTTTTCAGGAAGGTGAGAAGCGCATGGGAGCTATACATGGGAGAGGGAAGGAGAGAGGAGCTGATGTATATGAGTTGTGATGGAGGGGGGATTGGGCGGTGTATGTGGATTGCAAGGGAGAATAGGAGGATAGGAATGTTCTCTGGATGGTCAAATCAGCTACAATAAAGACTCTGGATGGTAGAATAAAAGGTGTCTGGAAGTCTCCAATACAATGGGATACTGTGGAGATAAATATGAAAATATACCATGTTTACCAGATTGCAAGTGTGAGGAAAATGTGAGTCATGGCGCTACGAGAAATCGCGTTGTTGTAAAGCACTCACATGTATCCACACAGATGAGGGATTTAAATCCCCCGCACCAGAAGTATGATTGGCGTGTGACATCATAAATGGTAACGTCTCTCTATTTGCATCAGTGCGGGGCATGTCTATTACACTCACCGTGCTCTGTCAGTGGTGCCACCTTTCTGTCTATGACAGATCAGGGCATGTCTAAGTCGGCTCCCTAAGTCCGCTATTGTATTCAATGTAACTAGGGGTGTTTCCTGCCTCCCCTTTTGTGATGGAGTTGATAGCGCTCACTATACTGTGACAGTCCACATTTCAGCATCTAAATCTTTTGTGTTAATTCTGTGGTCCAGCCACACTATCTCAGCCAATAAATGCAGATAATTAATTTAGTGACAGGTGACTAACAAGTCTGGACCTAGGGTTGTGAAACAGCTGGTTAAAAGAGGAGAAGGGTATGTCCAACATGATTGAGAAAAAGCAAGGTTGTGGTGGAAGGGAGAATAGGTTTGGTGCTTGAAGTATACATCGGGTAGGTGGTAATGTTACTGAAAACTCTACTGAATAAACACCGGCTCGTCCTATCCAAAGAAAACTGAAAATTTGTGTTAGTGAATGGGCTACTTGACTACCCTTCCTTTTCAGGCGCACAGCACCATGACTTGAAGGTGAGTGCCAGAAAGAGCATGTGGTCCAGTGGATGGGAAGACCTGCATCAAGTGGATTCTCCTCCTCTTCTTCCAAATGAGGATCACACACAGTACAGTCCTGAGAGGTAGCACCATAGTTACCCATTTCCCCCACATCATAACTCTCCAACTGACCCAGAGTACAAATAGTATAATTTTGCTGCATATATGTACGGGGAAGGACCTGGGACAAGGCTTAGACCAGCATTTCTAGCTTAAACATTGATCAGTAACAGGTGGAGGAGTGACAGGTGTAGGCATGGTGCTCTGAAAGCCCTGCCAAATTCAGGCAACACAGATGAAGGAGACTCAAGTTGGAGTCCAAACATTTCCAAATATTAGGGGCAGACACCAAAAACATGTAATCAATTTACCCCAGAGTAGAAATAGCATAATGGGGCTCTGACTCCACTTCCTCTACAGGCAAGCCACCAAATGGACACACAACTTGGAGTCTACACATTTAAAAAAAAATTTAGTAACATGAGCAGCAGTAGCAACAGCTTGCACAGAAGCTACAACAAAAGATTGACGTACTGCAATAAGGTGCAGCACACTAAAAACTACACCATTGTCTAGTATGACCAGTCGCTGGGATGCAAATGTCATTGGAGATCCATGACTTGTTCATTTTGATGAAAGTTAGATGGTTTATACTTTTAGGGGACAGCTCAATGCACTTATTAGTCTAGATACCACCAGCAGTGCTGAAGACACGTTCTGAGAGAACGCTGGCTACCGGACATGAAAAAACCACCAAGGCATAACAGGTGAACTCAGACCACTCTTCAATTTTTGAAGACCAAAATGCAAAAGTGTTCAAATTCCCCATCATGGCATTGAAATTGAGCTACAGATACTCCAGCACCATCCTCTCCAGTCGTTCACAACGTGTCAGACTTGTACTCTGTTCTACTGGTGCATGGGCTGGTTTAAAAAAAAGTTTGAAATGATTCACACAAATTGCTTCAGCCACTCTGAAAGTACTCTGTCAGGTCTCAAACCCTGCATCTCTTATGCACCATGCAGCAGCTCTTTCCGCTGAGCTATTCAGCTTGCTGGACAGATCCTTGTTTACCCAGATACTAGTACCAGTGTTGTTTCTGAATGTCTCCACCCCGAGTTCCTGATTGGCTCTACTCTGATTGAACACTCTACTTAACCCTTGCATTGAACTTCCTTCCTTGTGTAATTATTGAGCTATCAGCCTTTTGTCAAGCTTCCTTTCATCTGCTCCTTCATTCCAAGGTTATACTTCTGCTTCCTGTGTACTGACACCTGGCTATTCCTGACTATGCTACCTGCTGATCCTTTACCTACACTGCTGCTCCTTTGTACCAACCTCCTGGCTATTCCTCACTATGATACCTCCTGATCCTTTAACTACATTTCTGTTCATGTGTACAGACTCATTGGCTAATCCTGACTATGCTACCTGCCAGTGATGCCCCTAGTGGTTCACATACCACTACTCCAACCAGGTCAGTCCATAACATAGTCTAACCCCTTCGCAACATGCACTGTACACGTACGGTGCTTGTGAGGTTTCACGCTTTGATGTGAGTTCTGGAGATGAGCCCAAATCTTTTCCAGCACATATTAGCTGATTTCAACAGCTGACATGTGCCCATAACAGCTGCGGATGGAATCACGATTCATCCGAGGCTGTTAACCTCTTGCCGCTGTCTATCTCAGAAAGTAGCATTTGACATGATCGTGCTGAAAGCGAGTCACTAATCCTGCCCACCGGCACCCGTGCCACATGGCTGTGGGTCGCCGATGGGTTTGCATGACAACCCGGGGTCTGCAGCAGACTCCTGTGGTTGTCATAGCTGGATAGTAATGAGCACCACCCAGTGGTCGTCGCTAATAGCAAGTGAACATTTCTGTTACACAGGGCAGGGTTGCAGCCCTGCTCAGTGTAGCACAAGCGATCTGATGATCGCAGCTTCTAGTCTCCCATGGAGACTATTGAAGCAAGTGTAAAGTAAAAAAAAGTTCTTAAAAATATAAAAAAAATAAAAGTTTAAATCACACTCCCATTAATGCCATTCAAAATAAAACAATTGAAAAAATAAAAAATACACATATTTGGTATCATCGCAATCAGAAACACCCGATCTATCAATATATAAAAATAATTAATCCGATCAGTAAATTGCGTAACAAGAAAAAAGTAAAAACTCCAAAATTACGGTATTTTTTGGTCTCTGCAATATTGCATTGAAAGGCACTAAAGGGCTATAAAAACATTGTATCTATATCACAATGGTATTACTAGAAACATCAGCTTGCCACGCAAAAAATAAGGCTTCAGATCACAAAAATGGAGACGCTACGGGTCTTCTAAAATGACCCAATATATTTTTTTAAGAGACTTTGTTTTTTTCAGGACTTAAATAACAAAATAACCTACACATGATTGGCATCTACAAACTCATAATGATCTGGAGAATCATAACGGCAGGTCAGTTTTAGCATTTAGTGAACATTGTGAAAAAAAATTGTGGAGTTGCACTTTTTTGCAATTTCATCGCACTTGGAATTTTTTGGCTCTTGGAAGAAGAGGAGCAAAAAACAGAAACGCCAAAATGAAAAATGGCCCTGGTGTGAAGGAGAGGGGTTAAGATTATCTGCAAATGTGTTTCGATACTCCAGCATGCATGAGTCCCATTCCAGGGGAAAGCATCTGAGAAAATGTACTCTTGTACCGTGGATTTAACAGAGTGGCAACCCAGTAGTCAGCATTATTTCTAATCCTAACAATCTGGGCACAGTTCTGCAAATAGTGTCTTTTTTGCTGCACTCATGTGGTATGTGGCTGTACATGAGTTACAAATCCATGGTGTGTTGGTGGTGGGGTAACACTCAAGCTTTCTTCCTTTGTCTCCTTTCACCAACCATGGACAACAGAAAGGGGATCATTATCCTCTTCATCTCCTGATCGTTGTGTGCAGATCACCTTTTCCTCATCATCTTCCTCCATTTGTTCCTCGGCTACTGCACCTTCACTAACAGTACACTAACCATCCCTTGGTTGCTGTAATTCACCCTCCAATAGCAGCTGCTTGTGCAGCGACAGTCCATAACTTTGAGATATTGTTATCCCTTCTGCATCCTCCTCTTCCTCTTCCTCTTGCTCTGGGACTGCCTTCTCCTCACGCAGACTGTTCAAAGTGTGCTCTAGCATGTTGATGACTGGAATAGCAGTGCTGATGATGGCATCGTCAGCACTAGGGTTGAGCAACTTTTACTTTTTGGGGGTCGAGTCGGGTTTTGCGAAACCCGACTTTGTCAAAAGTAGAGTCGAGTGAAGTCGGCCGATTATCGCGAAAAGTCGGAGATCGACCGAAACATGAAACCCAATGCAAGTCAATGGGGAAGCATAGTCAGCAGTGAGTGGAGGCCAGGAAAACACCTACAGTGCCCATTTTAATGGCAAAAACATCCATTCTTGTTACTGAAGCTTGTCAATATTAATTTACTTTATAATAATACTTAGGCATTGGAAATTGGGGGTCATTTGGCTAAAGTTGTGGGGGGTAGGGCTGGTTAAAGTTTTTAGTGGGCCCAGGAAACGTGGACTACATCACGGCGGTGGAGCAGGGAGAGGTAAGTATTTCAACATTGCAAGTGCTGTGATCCTGAGCAAGCAGGGGGGGCCCACTCATTTGCATTGGCACTGGCACAGGGCCCCTCACAGTACGGCGGTGTGTTTGCACGGCGGGGGCGCCTCCCGCCGGCAGCGACACTTTTGCATACTATGAGGGGCCCTGTGCCAGTGACGTCACCAACGAGTATGCCACCCCACCTGATGAAGGAACCTGCAAATTCACCTGCACCTTCCTCTTTGTCCCCGTGTAAGGTAGTATAGTATGCGGGAAGAGGAACCTGACTTTCAGCAGGGGAATGTAGTGGTCTGGGTCAATGTACCAGCGGACTCATCTAGCAGTCGGTGGGCAATGGGCAGGATGACGAGGAAACACAGATCTAGGCCCAAATAATAAAGTGGGCTAAATGCAGTTCAAAATTGGTAACAGGACTAACCAGGCGGCATTGCTTTGTTCAGTGGAGGACAACTGTAATGAGAGGCTGACACAGTGAGTAGGGCCAAATAAGTAACTAGGCTAAATGCAGTTCTAAATTGGTAACAGTAGGAAACAGGCGGCACTGCTTTGTTCAGTGGAGGAGAACACCAAGCAGCCGCAGACACTGTTACTAGGCCCCAACCAAACTAGTAGGCCAACTGCAGTGTTACATTAACAACTACCTAATGAGAGCCTGAAGGTTGAAGATCAGACAAGGAAACCTGGAGGAGAACACCAAGGAGCAGGAGAACACCAAGGAGCGGCAGACACCGTTACTAGGCCCCAACCAAAGTAGTAGGGCAACTGCAGTCTTACATTAAAAAATACTTAACGAGAGCCTGAAGGTTGAAGCTCAGCAAGGAAACCTGGAGGAGAACACCAAGGAGGAGGAGAACACCAAGGAGCAGCAGACACCGTTACTAGGCCCCAACCAAAGTAGTAGGGCAACTGCAGTGTTACATTAAAAAATACTTAATGAGAGCCTGAAGGTTGAAGCTCAGACAAGGAAACCTGGAGGAGAACACCAAGGAGGAGGAGAACACCAAGGAGCAGCAGACACCGTTACTAGGCCCCAACCAAAGTAGTAGGGCAACTGCAGTGTTACATTAAAAAATACTTAATGAGAGCCTGAAGGTTGAAGCTCAGACAAGGAAACCTGGAGGAGAACACCAAGGAGCGGCAGACACCGTTACTAGGCCCCAACCAAAGTAGTAGGTCAACTGCTGTCTTATATAAACAACTACTTAATGAGAGCCTGAAGGTTGAAGCTCAGACAAGGAAACCTGGAGGAGAACACCAAAGAGCAGGAGAACACCAAGGAGCGGCAGACACCGTTACTAGGCCCCAACCAAAGTAGTAGGGCAACTGCAGTGTTACATTAAAAAATAAAATACTTAATGAGAGCCTGAAGGTTGAAGCTCAGACAAGGAAACCTGGAGGAGAACACCAAGGAGGAGGAGAACACCAAGGAGCGGCAGACACAGTTACTAGGCCCCAACCAAAGTAGTAGGGCAACAGCAGTGTTACATTAACAACTACTTAATGAGAGCCTGAAGGTTGAAGCTTAGACAAGGAAACCTTGAGGAGAACACCAAGGAGCGGCAGACACCGTTACTAGGCCCCAACCAATGTAGTAGGGCAACTGCAGTGTTACATTAAAAAATACTTAATGAGAGCCTGAAGGTTGAAGCTCAGACAAGGAAACCTGGAGGAGAACACCAAGGAGTGGCAGACACCATTACTAGGCCCCAACCAAAGTAGTAGGGCAACTGCTGTCTTATATAAACAACTACTTAATGAGAGCCTGAAGGTTGAAGCTCAGCTTTTTCAGTGGAGGACAGCATGATTGAGTGGCGCAGACAGACAAAGGTAGTATGTGTTAACTAAAAAAGTTGGCTCTATGCATTTTTAAATTGGTTACAGGGGTACACAGGCAACATTGGTGTGGTCAGCGGAGGACAATTGGCAGGAGGGACCGCAGACAGACTTCCTAGGCCCAAAATAATGAAATAGGCTCTATGCAGCTTAAATTTGGCTACAGGGGAACACAGGCAGCATTGGTGTGGTCAGCGGAGGACAATTGGAAGGAGGGACCGCAGACAGACTTCCCAGGCCTAAAATAATAAAATAGGCTCTATGCAGCTTCCATTATGTGGCAGGGGTACACAGGCAGCATTGGTGTGGTCAGCGGAGGACAATTGGAGGGAGGGACCGCAGACAGACTTCCTAGGCCAAAAATAATAAAATAGGCTCTATGCAGCTTCCATTATGTGGCAGGGGTACACAGGCAGCATTGGTGTGGTCAGCGGAGGACAATTGGAAGGAGGGACCGCAGACAGACTTCCTAGGCCCAAAATAATGAAATAGGCTCTATGCAGCTTAAATTTGGCTACAGGGTTACACAGGCAGCATTGGTGTGGTCAGCGGAGGACAATTGGAAGGAGGGACCGCAGACAGACTTCCTAGGCCCAAAATAATGAAATAGGCTTTATGCAGCTTAAATTTGGCTACAGGGGTACACAGGCAGCATTGGTGTGGTCAGCGGAGGACAATTGGAAGGAAGGACCGCAGACAGACTTCCTAGGCCCAAAATAATGAAATAGGCTTTATGCAGCTTAAATTTGGCTACAGGGGTACACAGGCAGCATTGGTGTGGTCAGCGGAGGACAATTGGAAGGAGTGTCTGACACAGTAAGTACTTCCAAAAACTAAATAGATACTAATGTCTCCCAAAAAAAAAAAAAAACCAAAAAAAAAAAAAAGGGTGGCATACTTAGGTACAGGGGTGTGCTCCTATGCTGACTTTCAGACATTGTAATTTGGCGCAAAGTATTTACTGGTGTAAATGTAGGACAGGGCCCCTGACTATTTTAACTAGCATCATACATGTCAACAAATATTTATTAAATATAGAAAAACTGACTGAACAGCCATCTAGTCTGAACTGGTGCATAACCAAAAAGTCTTACATAGCAAATAGATAATGGCTGCACTCAAGTTTATTGTGCTAAAGCAAGGAAATGTGCAATACATGAAATGTGAACAGCATAATGGCTTGTGAAATTTATGAAAAAACACATGAGATTTTTAGCACAAAATTTGGCCAAATGTTGTGAGCCCATTCACCAAACGTCAAGGTAATCTCAGATCGAATGGGTAACTAACCTGTCTGCCTAGTGTGAACACTTACCTATGGCTAATAAAATGGTAAAGCCTGTATTTATAGAGGAGGTTAGAACCAACTGTGTTTGGATGTAATTAAAATCACAGCATGGTGAAGGGCGGGGCGTTCAAGTCAGAAAAAGCAATACATAGTAAATATAGAAAAACTGACTGAACAGCCATCTAGTCTGAACTGGTGCATTACCAAAAAGTCTTACATAGCAAATAGATAATGGCTGCACCCAAGTTTATTGTGCTAAAGCAAGGAAATGTGCAATACATGAAATGTGAACAGCATAATGGCTTGTGAAATTTATGAAAAAACACATGAGATTTTTAGCACAAAATTTGGCCAAATGTTGTGAGCCCATTCACCAAACGTCAAGGTAATCTCAGATCGAATGGGTAACTAACCTGTCTGCCTAGTGTGAACACTTACCTATGGCTAATAAAATGGTAAAGCCTGTATTTATAGAGCAGGTTAGAACCAACTGTGTTTGGATGTAATTAAAATCACAGCATGGTGAAGGGCGGGGCGTTCAAGTCAGAAAAAGCAATACATAGTAAATATAGAAAAACTGACTGAACAGCCATCTAGTCTGAACTGGTGCATAACCAAAAAGTCTTACATAGCAAATAGATAATGGCTGCACTCAAGTTTATTGTGCTAAAGCAAGGAAATGTGCAATACATGAAATGTGAACAGCATAATGGCTTGTGAAATTTATGAAAAAACACATGAGATTTTTAGCACAAAATTTGGCCAAATGTTGAAAGCCCATTCACCAAACGTCAAGGTAATCTCAGATCGATCTGAGATTACCTTGACGTTTGGTGAATGGGCTCAAAACTGTTCACATTTCATGTATTGCACATTTCCTTGCTTTAGCACAATAAACTTGAGTGCAGCCATTATCTATTTGCTATGTAAGACTTTTTGGTTATGCACCAGTTCAGACTAGATGGCTGTTCAGTCAGTTTTTCTATATTTACTATGTATTGCTTTTTCTGACTTGAACGCCCCGCCCTTCACCATGCTGTGATTTTAATTACATCCAAACACAGTTGGTTCTAACCTCCTCTATAAATACAGGCTTTACCATTTTATTAGCCATAGGTAAGTGTTCACACTAGGCAGACAGGTTAGTTACCCATTCGATCTGAGATTACCTTGACGTTTTGTGAATGGGCTCACAACATTTGGCCAAATTTTGTGCTAAAAATCTCATGTGTTTTTTCATAAATTTCACAAGCCATTATGCTGTTCACATTTCATGTATTGCACATTTCCTTGCTTTAGCACAATAAACTTGAGTGCAGCCATTATCTATTTGCTACGAACAAATATTTATTGTCTGTGCCAGCCATTGAAGGATTTCAGCGCATAGACTAAACAGTGGTGGAGCAGCGACAGATAGTTTTGCAAGTGGTAGAGCACTGTTTGATCTGGGGGGGGACACTCTCTCCTGGCCGGCGGTACAAGCCCAGGGCCCCTCATGTTACAACGGTGTGTCTGACGTTGGGTGCGTGCCACCACCGCCAGAGACACTTCATTGTACTATGAGGGACCCAGTGCCAGTGCCGTCGACCAAAAGTGGGCACACCCACCTCTTCAGACAAACGGCACTCTGACGGGTGCTTGCGACAAGTGGCGAGACCACGGCCCCGTGGGGGGAGTTAGTGCATTTAGGGAGGTGAAAACATGTTGTATTCTGTACAAACAGCAGCTGCAAATTAAGAGATTGGAACAGTCAGTAACACCAGTCCAAAAGCAAGACCTTTTTACAGGAAAGCTAGGTGTCAGACGGGAAAGGTGGGGCAAAATAATTTGAAATCCATGAGTGGTTCATTTTCATGAAGGTTAGCTCATCAACATTTTGGGTAGCCAGACGAGTCCTTTTTTCGGTCAGTATTGAACCAGCAGCACTGAATACTCTTTCTGATAGCACACTAGCTGCTGGGCAAGCAAGCTCCTGCAATGCATATTCAGCCAATTCAGGCCAGGTGTCTATTTTGGATGCCCAGTAATCAAAGGGGAATGACGGTTGAGGGAGCACATCGGTAATGGAGGAAAAATAGTTAGTAACCATACTGGACAAATGTTGTCTCCTGTCACTTTGAATGGATGCTGCTGTACCTGTCGTGTCTGCGGTCATTGCGAAATCACTCCACAACCTTGTCAGAAAACCCCTCTGTCCTACGCCACTTCTGATCTGTGCACCTCTAACACCTCTGCCCTGTTGCCCCCTGCAGCTCGTGTGAGAACCATCACCGGCGCTGTGTGCTGGGAATGCCTGAATCAAACGGTCTACAAGAGTAGCTTGTTTGGTTGCCAATATCTGTTCGAGGTTCTCATGTGGCATGATATTTTGCAATTTGCCTTTATAGCGAGGATCAAGGAGGCAGGCCAACCAGTAATTGTCATTGGTCATCATTTTTATAATGCGTGGGTCCCTTTTGAGGATACGCAAGGCATAATCCGCCATGTGGGCCAATGTTCCAGTTGTCAAGTCAGTGCATATGCTGGGTTGAGGAGCACTTTCTGGCAAATCAACGTCACTTTTCTCCCTCAAAAACCCTGAAACCGGCCTTTCACCGCCAGCAGTTTCTATTGCCCCCTGAGAAGCTTCCTCATCCAAAAAATACTCATCCCCATCATCCTCCTCGTCCTCCTCCTCTTCGCCCGCCACCTCGTCCTGTAGACTTCACTGAGCAGACAATGGCTGACTGTCATCAAGGCTTCCCTCGTCCTCGGCTGCAGACGCCTGCTCCTTTATGTGCGTCAAACTTTGCATGAGCAGACGCATTAGGGGAATGCTCATGCTTATTACGGCGTTGTCTGCACTAACCAGCCGTGTGCATTCCTCAAAACATTGAAGGACTTGACACAGGTCTTGGAGCTTCGACCACTGCACAGCTGACAACTCCATGTCTGCCATCCAACTGCCTGCCCGTGTATGTGTATCCTCCCACAAATACATAACAGCACGCCTCTGTTCGCACAGTCTATGAAGCATGTGCAGTGTGGAGTTCCACCTTGTTGCAACGTCGATGATTAGGTGATGCTGGGGAAGGTTCAAAGACCGCTGATGGTTCTGCATACGGCTGGAGTGTACGGGCGAACGGCGGATGTGAGAGCAAAGTCTGCGCACTTTCAGCAGCAGGTCGGGTAACCCCAGATAACTTTTCAGGAAGCACTGCACCACCAGGTTTAAGGTGTGAGCCAGGCAAGGAATGTGTTTCAGTTGTGAAAGGGCTATGGCAGCCATAAAATTCCTTCCGTTATCACTCACTACCTTGCCTGCCTCAAGATGTACAGTGCCCAGCCATGACTGAGTTTCTTGCTGCAAGAACTCGGACAGAACTTCCACGGTGTGTCTGTTGTCGCCCAAACACTTCATTGCCAATACAGCCTGCTGACGCTTGCCACTAGCTGTTCCATAATTGGACACCTCGTGTGCAACAGTGGCAGCTGCGGATGGAGTGGTCGTGCGACTGCGGTCTGTGGACGAGCACTCACTTCTGCTGGAGGATGAGGAGGAGGAGGGGTGACGAACGCCTACAGCCAACTGTTTCCTAGACAGGACTGTCCTAATATTACTGTCCCCTGTGGACCCTGCATCCACCACATTAACCCAGTGTGCCGTGATGGAGACGTAACACCCCTGACCATGCCTACTGGTCCATGCATCTGTTGTCAGGTGCACCTTTCTACTCACAGATTGCCTGAGCGCATGGACAATGCGGTCTTTTACATGCTGGTGGAGGGCTGGGATGGCTTTTCTGGAAAAAAAGTGTCGACTGTGTAGCTCGTAGCGTGGTACAGCGTAGTCCATCAGGGCTTTGAAAGCTTCGCTTTCAACAAACCGGTAGGGCATCATCTCTAACGAGATTAGTCTACCAATTTGGGCGTTCAAACCCTGTGTACGCGGATGCGAGGATGAGTACTTCCTTTTCCTAACGAGAGTCTCATGTAGGGTGAGCTGGACTGGAGAGCTGCTTAGGGTGGAACTAGCGGGGGTGTCGGTGGATATGGGTGACTGAGAGAGGGTTGGTGATGGTATTATTGCTGTTGCCCTACATACAGTTTTTCCTACCACGAACCTGGTGATTCCATGACTGCTTTGGGCTTGCGACGAAACCGCCACATTACCTGCAGGTGGTGTGGTAAACGGTGGGCTTACAGTGAGGAAAGGGATGTCACATTGCTGACTAGCTTCATTGTGAGAGGGTGCTACAACGTTAAGGGATGTTTGGTAGTTTGTCCAGGCTTGCAAGTGCATGGTGGTTAAATGTCTACGCATGCAACTTGTATTTAGATTTTTAACATTCTGACCTCTGCTGAAGGTCCTTGAGCATTTCTTACAGATGACTTTGCACTGATCATTGGGATCTTGGTTAAAAAAAATCCAGACTGCACTCTTACTACTATCGGATACCTTTTCAGGCATTGCACACTGAGCTACTTTAACTGGAAGGCCACACTGTCCTACAACTGGTTTTGTTTTTGCCACACATTTTAGGCCAGATATGGGCCTGCCAGATGGAACCTGTTGCGATGTTGATGCCTGCTGCGGCTCCTCCTCCTCCGCTTCAGAGCTACTGCCGCATGCACCCTGTTCCCCCAATGGCTGCCAATCGGGGTCAACAACTGGGTCATCTATGACCTCCTCTTCTATGTCCTGTGCACCTTCCTCTGGGTCACCGTGTAAGCTGGTGCTATAGCGTTTGTGACGGGGCTCCATAGTCTCATCAGGGTCAGATTCTGGATCAGTACACTGCGAGGGCAATGTTCTGATCTGAGTCAAAGGAACAGCATAATAATCTGGCTGTGGCTTTGCATCTGTGCACTCCATGTCCGATTCATCTTGTAATGGGCATGGCCTGTTAACAATTTCCCTTTCTAACCCAGGCACGGTATGTGTAAAGAGCTCCATGGAGTAACCTGTTGTGTCGCCTGACACATCCTTCACTGTTGTTCTGGGTGAAGGACACAAGGAAGCGACTTGTTCCTGACCGGGAGCATCCACTGATGACGCACTGCTCTGACATTTGGCACTTTCCGAGGAGGAGGCGAAAGAGCTAGAGGCAGAGTCAGCAATGAAAGCCAATACTTGTTCCTCCTGCTCCGGCTTCAAAAGCGGTTTTCCTACTCCCAGAAAAGGGAGCATTCAAGGCCTTGTGTAGCCACACAATGACGCTGACTCAACAACTCGAGACTTAGGGGCTATATTGCTTTTCCCACGACCACCTGATGCTCCACGACCACCACCACTACCATCATTACCAGCTGGCAATGAACGCCCACGGCCATGACCTCTTCCACCAGACTTCCTCATTCTTGGAAAAATGTTACCAAACTAACAACCATTATGTGGTCCTGTAAAACCAGGTAGAAGGTGAAATTGAACTTGAATGTGAATGTAAATCTCCCTTTTTTATGTGTGGGAGAATGCAGGAAAAAATCAGGCCCACTGTATTACACTACACAGTTTGATTGGCAGAAAGAGGCTGGCAGATATGACACTAACAGGACTGATGCAGATGCACACACTGGCAATAGAAATCTCCCTCTTTATGTGTGGGAGAATGCAGGGAAAAATCAGGCCCACTGTATTACACTTCACTGTTTGATTGGCAGAAAGAGGCTGGCAGATATGACACTAACAGGACTGACGCAGATGCACACACTGGCAATAGAAATGTCCCTCTTTATGTGTGGGAAAATGCAGGGAAAAATCACGCCCACTGTATTACACTACACAGTTTGATTAGCAGAAAGAGGCTGGCAGATATGGCACTAACAGGACTGACGCAGATGCACACACTGGCAATAGAAATGTCCCTCTTTTTTTTATATGAGAGACAAGGGATTTAATCAGGCCCACTATATCACAGTATAGTTCCTGTGGCACAAAATGACTGACAGATACCACAGACAGCCCTGGCACAGATGCACAGATTTGGCAAGATTATTCTCTAGTGATGAGCGAACGTGTTCACTCGAACCTGGTGTTCGATCGGACATTAGGGCGTTCGAAGGTGTTCGGTATTCGGCCGAACATCTCGCGGTACTCGAGTGAAATCTCGTTTTTGTTTTTCTCATTTTTGGCGGTTTTTCAAGGAGCCAATCATGTTAGGTGAGCCTTCTAAGCTACTAGCATGACGTAGGGACATGTACAAGACGAGAGCAGTGAGTGGCTGGCCAGATCAGGTGACCTGACCAGCCAATAGACTGCTTTCATTATGTTCGGCGCTTTCAGCCATTTGCAGTGTGAAAGAGCATAGGGACAGACGTGCTGGGGGGACTGGGAATTGATAGGGACTAGAGCAGGGACAAAGACCAGAATTAATCAGGCAGGCAGGGTGCAGAAATCAACAGCCCTTGTCAGGGCTAATCTACGTTTACTACTACTAGTCCTCTCTTGTATTTGCTGGCTAGCTGTGTGGCAGCTGGGCCCAGGAGTGCAGCGGCCGCCATCTTAGCTGCGCACTCACTGTCTCAGTGCCAAGTCTCAATCTCAGTCTCCAAGTCAATCTTTATAGGCATTAGGCATTAGGCAGGGATCGTGTGTGCATTAGGCTGGGCTTTATAGTGCAGCGTCCGCCATTTTGGGCGAACGCCGCACTATTAGAATATCGGGCTGCTGGATGTTCCTCAGACTCCATTTAGCCTCCAGCACACGCTGTCTGTAACCTCATTTGTGCTGCTGTCTGGGACTTGTAGTGCCTCAGACTCCAGCACACGCTGTAACCTCATTTGTGCTGCTGTCTGGGACTTGTAGTGCCTCAGACTCCAGCACACGCTGTAACCTCATTTGTGCTGCTGTCTGGGACTTGTAGTGCCTCAGACTCCGTAGAGTGGTACAGCACACGCTGTCACCTCATTTAATAATAATAATATTAATTAATAACAATAATTAATAAATTAAAAAAGGAAATATTTGCGGCCTAAAAATAAAACCGCATAAGATATAAAAATGCATTTTTGAGTGATACAGATATACCACACCTGGCCCAAAAATATTTGTTTAGCGTACACATAAGCGCAGTGTACAGAATACGCAATTCTGCCACATATATAGTATATATATATAGTATAGAATACCCTACATTCTAATCCAAGGTTTTGTGTGTCCAAAAAAACGCATTAGATAAAAATTGCATTTTTATAGCACGCCATATCTAATAGTTAAAGAAATAAAGGGTATTTGATGTGAAGAAATACCACAAATATAAACACAGTTTTATATCTGTTACTGGTACCCAAGTTTTGTGGTTCAAAAATACGCTCTGTATTTAGTGACTAGGCCTGTTGCCAGATTTGTGCACGCCATATCTAATAGTTAAAGAAATAAAGGGTATTTGATGTGAAGAAATACCACAAATATAAACACAGTTTTATATCTGTTACTGGTACCCAAGTTTTGTGGTTCAAAAATACGCTCTGTATTTAGTGACTAGGCCTGTTGCCAGATTTGTGCACGCCATATCTAATAGTTAAAGAAATAAAGGGTATTTGATGTGAAGAAATACCACAAATATAAACACAGTTTTATATCTGTTACTGGTACCCAAGTTTTGTGGTTCAAAAATACGCTCTGTATTTAGTGACTAGGCCTGTTGCCAGATTTGTGCACGCGATATCTAATAGTTAAAGAAATAAAGGGTATTTGATGTGAAGAAATACCACAAATATAAACACAGTTTTATATCTGTTACTGGTACCCAAGTTTTGTGGTTCAAAAATACGCTCTGTATTTAGTGACTAGGCCTGTTGCCAGATTTGTGCACGCCATATCTAATAGTTAAAGAAATAAAGGGTATTTGATGTGAAGAAATACCACAAATATAAACACAGTTTTATATCTGTTACTGGTACCCAAGTTTTGTGGTTCAAAAATACGCTCTGTATTTAGTGACTAGGCCTGTTGCCAGATTTGTGCACGCCATATCTAATAGTTAAAGAAATAAAGGGTATTTGATGTGAAGAAATACCACAAATATAAACACAGTTTTATATCTGTTACTGGTACCCAAGTTTTGTGGTTCAAAAATACGCTCTGTATTTAGTGACTAGGCCTGTTGCCAGATTTGTGCACGCCATATCTAATAGTTAAAGAAATAAAGGGTATTTGATGTGAAGAAATACCACAAATATAAACACAGTTTTATATCTGTTACTGGTACCCAAGTTTTGTGGTTCAAAAATACGCTCTGTATTTAGTGACTAGGCCTGTTGCCAGATTTGTGCACGCCATATCTAATAGTTAAAGAAATAAAGGGTATTTGATGTGAAGAAATACCACAAATATAAACCCAGTTTTATATCTGTTACTGGTACCCAAGTTTTGTGGTCCAAAAATAAGCTCTGTATTTAGTGACTAGGCCTGTGGCCAGTTTTGTGCACGCCATATCTAATAGTTACATAAAGAAGGGGTATTTGATCTGAAGAAATACCACAAATATAAAACACAGTTTTATATCTGTTACTGATACACATCAGTTTGCTGTAAACCAAGGTTTGGTTGCATAAAATACGCTCTTTACCGAATATTCCTTTTTGCAACACGCAATATATCCTCTGTTTGGACAAATAGAGTGTATTTCACCTTCATAACTAGCTTTTCTAGCATAACCTTTACAATGGTGAACCCCAGGGGTAAGGGACGAGGACGAGGACGTGGTCGTGGGCGTCAAAGTGAGGTTGCAGGCAGAGGCCGTAGTCCTGGGCAGGGTGACACAGTACCTGCTTCTGATGGAGCACTGGAACGCCGCAGAGTACCCTTTTCTAGCTTCCTGTCCCAATTTACAGTGTCACGTGGCACACCCCTATTGGATCCCCAGCAGTGCGAACAGGTGATCAACTGGATAGCGGATAATGCATCCAGTAGTTTATCCACCGCCCAGTCTTCCACGCAGTCCACCAACGCTAGCCAAGGGAGTGGACCTCAGGATCTTTCAGCTCAACCTCCTCCCGCCCAGCCTGGCCCCTCCTTGGAAATTAGTGATTCAAATCCTGCATACTCCCAGGAACTGTTTTCCCAACCCTTCCTAGATTCACAAAGCACTGCTGAGCAGCAACCTGACCAGTGGGTCTGTCCCGATGCCCAAAATAGAGAGCTTTCCCAGTCTGTGGGTGATGAAAGTGGGGATTTACAAATAGTCTGTGGAGAGGTGTCTGAGGATGAGACACGGGTGTCAGACAGTGAGGTGCTTGTCAGTGCAGTAATTCCCAGGGGGGAGCAGGCTGATGAATGGGAGGAGGAGGAGCCGGTGGATGATGAGGTGACTGACCCCAGCTGGGTTGTTAGGCCTAGTCAAGAGAGTGCTTCGGAGGGGGAGGCAAGTGTAACATCAGAAAATGTTGCAAGAGGTAGACGTGCGACCAGAGGGAGAGGCAGGGCCAGAGTAATTTCATCAGACAGAGGTTCAACAAGTGAACCAGTTTGGTCGAGGCCTCGGTGTTCTAAAGTCTGGAGCTTCTTTAAAGAAAGTGAGGAGGACCGACGGACTGTGTTGTGCAACCTGTGCCACACCAAGCTCAGTAGGGGAGCCACCACTAGCAACCTAAGCACTACCAGCATGCGCAGGCATATGAGTGCTAAACACCCAACTCATTGGAATCAAGGCCGTTCACCTCCTTCTGGTCGCACCGCTGCTCCTTCCCCTGTGTCACATGCTGGCTCTGCCAGTAACTCCCCAGCCCAGGAGCCCGGCACCAGCGACTCCCGCCATGCAACCACCCCTGCACCTTCACCATCCCCCCCACAATCCACCAATGTGTCCCAGCGCAGTGTTCAGCTGTCTTTGCATGAAACATTTGAGCGCAAGCGCAAATATGCCTCCACCCACCCACATGCACAGGCCTTAAATGTCCACGTCTCCAAACTCCTGAGTTTGGAGATGTTGCCCTACAGGCTGGTGGAGACGGAGGCATTCCGCAACCTGATGGCGGTGGCTGCCCCTCGCTACTCCGTCCCAAGCCGCCACTATTTTTCTCGATGTGCCGTCCCAGCACTACACCAGCACGTGTCTCAGAACATCAACCGTGCCCTGACCAACGCGGTTACAGAAAAGGTCCACTTAACCACGGACACGTGGACCAGTGCTGGGGGGCAGGGACACTATATATCCCTGACGGCACATTGGATTAATTTGGTTGAGGCTGGGACAGAGTCTGAACCGGGGTCAGCTCATGTGTTGCCCACACCCAGGATTGCGGGGCCTACCTCGGTGACTGTTTCCCAGGATTACTATACTTCTCCCCCCTCCTCCTCCTCCTCCTCCTCCACAAACACCACTTGTAAATTTCCATCCGTGGACACGCCACCTTCAGTCGGCAGCTGCAGTCGCAGCAGGACCGCAGTGGGCAAGCGCCAGCAGGCGGTGCTAAAACTGCTGAGCTTAGGTGACAAGAGGCACACTGCCCAGGAGCTGTTACAGGGCATGACGGCTCAGACGGATCTTTGGCTGGCGCCACTGAACCTGAAAGCAGGCATGGTCGTGTGTGACAACGGGCGTAATCTGGTGGCGGCTCTGCAACTGGGCAGACTCACACACGTTCCATGCCTTGCCCACGTGTTCAACCTGGTGGTTCAGCGGTTCCTCAAGACCTACCCCAATCTGTCAGATTTGCTCACCAAGGTGAGACGCATCTGTGCCCATTTCCGCAAATCCACCACTGATGCTGCCACCCTGAGGGCAGTGCAACGGCGCTTACAACTGCCAGCTCACCGACTGTTGTGCGACGTGCCAACGAGATGGAATTCCACCCTACACATGTTAAACAGGGTTTACCAGCAGCGCAGAGCCATTGTAGACTGTCAGATGACCACTTCCACCAGAACCGGTAGTCAAGTTAGTCAGCTTCCTCAAATCTACAATGAGGAGTGGACGTGGATGTCTGATATATGTAAGGTGTTAAGCCACTTTGACGAGTCAACACTGATGGTCAGCGGGGATGACGCCATAATCAGCGTCACCATCCCGCTGCTTTGTCTGCTGAAAAAATCATTGCTCAGCATGAAGTCTGAGGCGCATCGATTGTCACAGGAGATGGGGGAAGAAGAGTTGACTGAGAGCCAGAACACCAGCCAGTCTGTTTCTCAGAGTGTAACTGAGGAGGGGGAGGAGGAAGATGAGGATGAAGAGGAGGAGACTGTGGGCGAGACTGAAGACGGTACCCATTCCCTCTTCTCAGTTCAGCGTGTTTGGGCTGAGGAGGAGGAGTTGGAGGAGGAGGAGGAGGAGGAAATGGAGAGTCGGCCTGTTGCGGAGGGGGAATTCTTACGTGTTGGGACTCTGGCGCACATGGCTGACTTCATGTTAGGCTGCCTTTCCCGTGACCCTCGCGTGAGAAAAATATTTTCCACCAGCGATTACTGGGTGTTCACCCTCTTGGACCCCCGGTACAAGCACAACTTTTCCACTCTAATTCCTATAGAGGAAAGGAGTATGAGACTGCATCAATACCAACTGGCCCTGGTGCACAAGCTGAAAATAGCCTTCCCATCTGACACCGCTAGCGGCAGAGGACGTGGTTCTGAGGGCCAACAAGTGAGGGAGAGGAGGGGAGCAGGCAGCTTGTCAAGCGCTGGCAGAGGATCAATCTCCAAGGCCTTTGCCAGTTTTATGTCACCCATGCAAGAGTATGCCACCAATCCACAGTCTAGACAGAGTAGAGGCGAGATTTACAGAAAGATGGTGAAGGACTACCTAGGTGACCATACCAACGTCCTGCATGATCACTCTGCTCCATACAACTACTGGGTTTCAAAGCTGGACACGTGGCCAGAACTGGCACTGTACGCCTTGGAGGTGCTGGCTTGCCCTGCCGCTAGCGTGTTGTCAGAGCGGGTCTTCAGTGCAGCTGGTGGCATCATCACCGATAAGCGTACACGCCTGTCAACTGACAGCGCTGACAGGCTGACGCTTATCAAGATGAATAAAGCATGGATTTCTACAGATTTCCACTCGCCACCGTGTTAAAGCAGCTCAAACTGAAGTCTGTCATGTCACCGTGCCACTCTCCGTGCTGATGCTGCTGACGCCTCCACATGCTGGGTCTTCGCTACCTCCAAACTATGTAATTGTGCCACTCTGTGGCCTCAATGTGTAAGGAATGATGCTGCTGCCGCCTCCTCAAGGGTCCGTCACCGTGCCACTCTCCGTGCTGACGCCTCCACATGCTGGGTCTTCGCTACCTCCAAACTATGTAAATGTGCCACTCTGTGGCCTCAATGTGAAAGGAATGATGCTGCTGCCGCCTCCTCAAGGGTCCGTCACCGTGCCACTCTCCGTGCTGACGCCTCCACATGCTGGGTCTTCGCTACCTCCAAACTATGTAATTGTGCCACTCTGTGGCCTCAATGTGTAAGGATTAAGGAATGATGCTGCTGCCGCCTCCTCAAGGGTCCGTCACCGTGCCACTCTCCGTGCTGACGCCTCCACATGCTGGGTCTTCGCTACCTCCAAACTATGTAATTGTGCCACTCTGTGGCCTCAATGTGTAAGGAATGATGCTGCTGCCGCCTCCTCAAGGGTCCGTCACTGTGCCGCTCTCCGGCCTGATGCTGCCTCCGCATGCCGTGCCCATAGCTGCCATGCTGTGTCAGGCTCAATTTCGGTGTGTTTCACCTGCTACCTCATCAAAGTGGGTCACTCTGTCACCACAAAGCTGTTGGCCATAATTTGGCGTAATGGTGCATTTGGGCAGCCTCAGAGGCAACTATGCATGCTGCCCCTGCTGTTTCCTGTCCATTCCAGTGTTGTTTCCATCATTTTCTGAGCTTCCCAGGTTTTTAGGCGACCTTCCCTGTGCAGAGCTTTGGTCCCGCTGAAAAATGTTCGAGTCTCCCATTGACTACAATGGGGTTCGTTATTCGAAACGAACACTCGAACATCGGGAGATGTTCGACTCGAACAACGAGCACCCGAACATTTTAGTGTTCGCTCATCACTATTATTCTCCCTTTATTTTATTTTATTTTTTTGGATATGGGAGACAAGTGATTTAATCAGGCCCACTGTTATACTAGTAAAACAACACAGAAGTACCATAGATATAAAATTATATATTTAAAAAATAGCCTATATATCCCCTGTGCAGTCTGCAAATTCGGGATATATACCAATACAAGTACTCTGTGTACCTTGGTGACCACCACCACCACGTGAAACAAATGCCCACTCACACTCTGTATGGACACCCAGGAAGTACCCAGAAAAGGATTAATATTCCATTATATCTATATTACATTAGTTTTTTAGTGACAATACATCATAAAAAATATACAATTAAAAAATATATATATATAAAATCAATACATCTGTGCGTACCACAGGACATCTACCAGTAGTAGAGTATCAGCAGACCCATTATTATACAATATGTCCCAACAAGAACAAAAAGTGTATATAAAAAAACATGCATATATACTACAAACTTATTAATTATGTATATAAAGAAACCAATGATTTAAAGTGCCTAGTGCAAGGAGATACCTAATAATCTCCCCTAAGTGCAATAGTGCAAACAATAGTGCAGACTTCACTTCAAATATAAGCATTAACCATGCTGTGGAAAGACCATGTGCAAATAAATGGAAGGGACAAATAGAGATTCTATATAAGGAATATACCTTTGGATTAGCCAAGTCCTGCGGTAACGCACCTCGACGCGCGTTTCGGACAATTTCCTTCCTGACGAAGGAAATTGTCCGAAACGCGCGTCGGGGTGCGTTACCGCAGGACTTGGCTAACCCAAAGGTATATTCCTTATATAGAATCTCTATTTGTCCCTTCCATTTATTTGCACATGGTCTTTCCACAGCATGGTTAATTGTTGTGAATTTGCTTTTTGCTCCCTCTAGTGGTTACTAGTTTTTTGACTCTGGTTTTTCTGTCATTCCTTTTATCCGCACCTGGGTCATTAGTTAGGGGTGTTGCTATATAAGCTCCCTGGACCTTCAGTTCTATGCCTGGCAACGTAGTTATCAGAGCTAGTCTGCTGTGCTCTTGTCTACTGATCCTGGTTCCAGTTATATCAGCTAAGTCTGCCTTTTGCTTTTTGCTATTTGTTTTGGTTTTGTATTTTTGTCCAGCTTGTTCCAAATCTATATCCTGACCTTTGCTGGAAGCTCTAGGGGGGCTGGTGTTCTCCCCCCGGACCGTTAGACGGTTCGGGGGTTCTTGAATTTCCAGTGTGGATTTTGATAGGGTTTTTGTTGACCATATAAGTTACCTTTCTTTATTCTGCTATCAGTAAGCGGGCCTCTCTGTGCTAAACCTGGTTCATTTCTGTGTTTGTCATTTCCTCTTACCTCACCGTCATTATTTGTGGGGGGCTTCTATCCAGCTTTGGGGTCCCCTTCTCTGGAGGCAAGAAAGGTCTTTGTTTTCCTCTACTAGGGGTAGCTAGATTCTCCGGCTGGCGCGTGTCATCTAGAATCAACGTAGGAATGATCCCCGGCTACTTCTAGTGTTGGCGTTAGGAGTAGATATATGGTCAACCCAGTTACCACTGCCCTATGAGCTGGATTTTTGTATTCTGCAGACTTCCACGTTCCTCTGAGACCCTCGCCATTGGGGTCATAACAGTTTGCCAGGCCAGTATTAAATGTTTAATGCATTGCAGAAGAGGGATTATAAGAAAGAAGATTCTGAGTTTTTTTTTTTTTCTTCTTCCCCTTTACCTCAGAGTGGCTATGCTTGCTGCAGACATGAATGTCCAGACCTTGATTACAAGTGTGGACCAGCTGGCTACTCGTGTGCAGGGCATACAAGACTATGTTATCAGAAATCCTAGGTCAGAACCTAAAATACCGATTCCTGAACTGTTTTCCGGAGACAGGTTTAAGTTTAGGAATTTTGTGAATAATTGTAAATTGTTTCTGTCCCTGAGACCCTGTTCATCTGGAGATTCTGCTCAGCAAGTAAAAATTGTTATTTCGTTCTTACGGAGCGACCCTCAGGATTGGGCTTTTTCGCTGGCGCCAGGAGATCCGGCATTGGCTGATCTTGATGCGTTTTTTCTGGCGCTCGGTTTACTTTATGAGGAACCCAATCTTGAGATTCAGGCAGAAAAGGCCTTGCTGGCTATGTCTCAGGGGCAGGACGAGGCTGAAGTGTATTGCCAAAAATTTCGGAAATGGTCCGTGCTGACACATTGGAACGAGTGTGCACTGGCCGCTAATTTTAGAAATGGCCTTTCTGAAGCCATTAAGAATGTTATGGTGGGTTTTCCCATTCCCACAGGTCTGAATGATACTATGGCACTGGCTATTCAAATTGACCGGCGGTTGCGGGAGCGCAAAACCGCAAATTCCCTCATGGTGTTGTCTGAACAGACACCTAATTCGGTGCAATGTGATAGAAAAACCGCAAATTCCCTCATGGTGTTGTCTGAACAGACACCTGATTTAATGCAATGTGATAGAATCCTGACTAGAAATGAGCGGAAAATTCATAGACGCCGGAATGGCTTGTGCTACTACTGTGGTGATTCTACACATGTTATCTCAGCATGCTCTAAACGTATAGCTAAGGTTGTTAGTCCTGTCACCGTTGGTAATTTGCAACCTAAATTTATTCTGTCTGTAACTTTGATTTGCTCACTGTCATCTTATCCTGTCATGGCGTTTGTAGATTCAGGTGCTGCCCTGAGTCTCATGGATCTCTCATTTGCTAAGCGCTGTGGTTTTACTCTTGAACCATTAGAAAATCCTATTCGTCTTAGGGGTATTGATGCTACACCATTGGCAGCAAATAAACCGCAGTATTGGACACAGGTTACCATGTGCATGACTCCTGAACACCGCGAGGTGATACGTTTCCTGGTTTTACATAAAATGCATGATTTGGTCGTTTTAGGGCTGCCATGGTTACAGACCCATAATCCAGTCCTGGACTGGAAGGCTATGTCAGTCTCAAGTTGGGGCTGTCGTGGTATTCATGGGGATTCCCTGCCTGTGTCTATTGCTTCTTCTACGCCTTCGGAAGTTCCGGAGTATTTGTCTGATTATCAGGATGTCTTCAGTGAGTCTGAGTCCAGTGCACTGCCTCCTCATAGGGACTGTGACTGTGCTATAGATTTGATCCCAGGCAGTAAATTTCCTAAGGGAAGACTGTTTAATCTGTCGGTACCTGAACATACCGCTATGCGTTCATATATCAAGGAGTCTCTGGAGAAAGGACATATTCGTCCGTCTTCTTCCCCTCTTGGTGCGGGATTCTTTTTTGTGGCAAAAAAGGACGGATCTTTGAGACCTTGTATTGATTATCGGCTTTTAAATAAGATCACTGTCAAATTTCAGTATCCTTTACCGCTGTTGTCTGACTTGTTTGCCCGGATTAAGGGTGCCAAGTGGTTCACCAAGATAGACCTTCGTGGTGCGTACAACCTTGTGCGCATTAAGCAAGGTGATGAATGGAAAACCACATTCAATACGCCCGAAGGTCATTTTGAGTACTTGGTGATGCCTTTTGGGCTCTCCAATGCGCCTTCAGTTTTTCAGTCCTTTATGCATGACATTTTCCGGAAGTATCTGGATAAATTTTTGATTGTTTATCTGGATGATATTTTGGTTTTTTCTGATAATTGGGATTCGCATGTGGAGCAGGTCAGGTTGGTCTTTAAAATTTTGCGTGAAAATTCTTTGTTTGTCAAGGGCTCAAAGTGTCTCTTTGGTGTGCAGAAGGTTCCCTTTTTGGGGTTCATTTTTCCCCTTCTGCTGTGGAGATGGACCCAGTCAAGGTCCGAGCTATTCTTGATTGGACTCAGCCCTCGTCAGTTAAGAGTCTTCAGAAGTTCTTGGGCTTCGCTAACTTCTACCGTCGTTTTATCGCTAATTTTTCTAGCATTGTGAAACCTTTGACGGATATGACCAAGAAGGGCTCCGATGTAGCTAACTGGGCTCCTGCTGCCGTGGAGGCTTTCCAGGAGTTGAAACGCCGGTTTACTTCGGCGCCTGTTTTGTGCCAGCCTGACGTCTCACTTCCCTTTCAGGTTGAGGTGGATGCTTCGGAGATTGGGGCAGGGGCCGTTTTGTCGCAGAGAGGCCCTGGTTGCTCTGTTATGAAACCTTGTGCCTTTTTCTCTAGGAAGTTTTCGCCTGCCGAGCGTAATTATGATGTGGGCAATCGGGAGTTGTTGGCCATGAAATGGGCATTTGAGGAGTGGCGTCATTGGCTCGAGGGTGCTAAGCATCGTGTGGTGGTCTTGACTGATCACAAAAATCTGATGTATCTCGAGTCTGCTAAACGCCTTAATCCGAGACAGGCCCGCTGGTCATTGTTTTTCTCCCGCTTTGATTTTGTTGTCTCGTATTTACCAGGTTCAAAGAATGTGAAGGCCGATGCTCTTTCTAGGAGCTTTGTGCCTGATGCTCCTGGAGTCGCTGATCCTGTTGGTATTCTTAAAGATGGAGTTATCTTGTCAGCTATTTCTCCGGATCTGCGACGTGTGTTGCAGAGATTTCAGGCTGATAGGCCTGAGTCTTGTCCACCTGACAGACTGTTTGTCCTGGATAAGTGGACCAGCAGAGTCATTTCCGAGGTTCATTCCTCGGTGTTAGCAGGTCACCCGGGAATTTTTGGCACCAGAGATCTGGTGGCCAGGTCCTTTTGGTGGCCTTCCTTGTCAAGGGATGTGCGGTCATTTGTGCAGTCCTGTGGGACTTGTGCTCGAGCTAAGCCTTGCTGTTCTCGTGCCAGCGGTTTGCTCTTGCCCTTGCCTGTCCCGAAGAGACCTTGGACACATATCTCCATGGATTTCATTTCTGATCTTCCGCTATCTCAGGGCATGTCCGTTATCTGGGTGATTTGTGATCGCTTCTCCAAGATGGTCCATTTGGTTCCTTTGCCTAAGCTGCCTTCCTCTTCCGATCTGGTTCCTGTGTTTTTCCAGAACGTGGTTCGTTTGCACGGCATCCCTGAGAATATTGTGTCAGACAGAGGATCCCAGTTCGTTTCCAGGTTCTGGCGATCCTTTTGTAGTAGGATGGGCATTGATTTGTCGTTTTCGTCTGCTTTCCATCCTCAGACTAATGGACAGACGGAGCGAACCAATCAGACTTTGGAGGCTTATTTGAGGTGTTTTGTCTCTGCTGATCAGGACGATTGGGTGACATTCTTGCCGTTGGCTGAGTTTGCCCTTAATAATCGGGCTAGTTCCGCCACCTTGGTTTCGCCTTTTTTCTGCAACTCTGGTTTCCATCCTCGCTTTTCTTCGGGTCATGTGGAGCCTTCTGACTGTCCTGGGGTGGATTCTGTGGTGGATAGGTTGCAGCAGATCTGGAATCATGTGGTGGACAACTTGAAGTTGTCACAGGAGAAGGCTCAGCGCTTTGCCAACCGCCGCCGCGGTGTGGGTCCCCGACTACGCGTTGGGGATTTGGTATGGCTTTCTTCCCGCTTTGTTCCTATGAAGGTCTCCTCTCCCAAATTTAAACCTCGTTTTATTGGGCCTTACAAGATATTGGAAATCCTTAATCCTGTATCTTTTCGTCTGGATCTTCCTGTGTCGTTTGCTATTCACAATGTATTTCATAGGTCCTTGTTGCGGCGGTACATTGTGCCTGTAGTTCCTTCTGCTGAGCCTCCTGCTCCGGTGTTGGTTGAGGGCGAGTTGGAGTACGTGGTGGAGAAGATCTTGGATTCTCGCCTCTCCAGGCGGAGACTTCAGTACCTGGTCAAGTGGAAGGGCTATGGTCAGGAGGATAATTCCTGGGTGGTCGCCTCTGATGTTCATGCGGCCGATTTAGTTCGTGCCTTTCATGCCGCTCATCCTGATCGCCCTGGTGGTCGTGGTGAGGGTTCGGTGACCCCTCACTAAGGGGGGGGGTACTGTTGTGAATTTGCTTTTTGCTCCCTCTAGTGGTTACTAGTTTTTTGACTCTGGTTTTTCTGTCATTCCTTTTATCCGCACCTGGGTCGTTAGTTAGGGGTGTTGCTATATAAGCTCCCTGGACCTTCAGTTCTATGCCTGGCAACGTAGTTATCAGAGCTAGTCTGCTGTGCTCTTGTCTACTGATCCTGGTTCCAGTTATATCAGCTAAGTCTGCCTTTTGCTTTTTGCTATTTGTTTTGGTTTTGTATTTTTGTCCAGCTTGTTCCAAATCTATATCCTGACCTTTGCTGGAAGCTCTAGGGGGGCTGGTGTTCTCCCCCCGGACCGTTAGACGGTTCGGGGGTTCTTGAATTTCCAGTGTGGATTTTGATAGGGTTTTTGTTGACCATATAAGTTACCTTTCTTTATTCTGCTATCAGTAAGCGGGCCTCTCTGTGCTAAACCTGGTTCATTTCTGTGTTTGTCATTTCCTCTTACCTCACCGTCATTATTTGTGGGGGGCTTCTATCCAGCTTTGGGGTCCCCTTCTCTGGAGGCAAGAAAGGTCTTTTGTTTTCCTCTACTAGGGGTAGCTAGATTCTCCGGCTGGCGCGTTTCATCTAGAATCAACGTAGGAATGATCCCCGGCTACTTCTAGTGTTGGCGTTAGGAGTAGATATATGGTCAACCCAGTTACCACTGCCCTATGAGCTGGATTTTTGTATTCTGCAGACTTCCACGTTCCTCTGAGACCCTCGCCATTGGGGTCATAACAGTTAATGCTTATATTTGAAGTGAAGTCTGCACTATTGTTTGCACTATTGCACTTAGGGGAGATTATTAGGTATCTCCTTGCACTAGGCACTTTAAATCATTGAATTAAACACCACTGGATCAAATATAATATAACTCTATATTCATCATAACACCACAACCCCTTATTGTAAATTAATCACATGAGGTAAAGAGTTTTTTTCAAAGACAATATTTATTTATTTATACCAGACAATTCTTTAATATAGAACTAGAGTACCACAAACCAAGCAGGTTTAATGGAGAAATCTAACCAGGTATATTTATAAATAGCACTTACAATATAAACAAAATGTGAAAACTACCATAGTAGATGTCATATATATCCTTATATCATATCCTATTTTCCATACCAAATGTTATATATAATAGACTAAACAGGATAACTGACCCTCCAGGTAAAAAAAGCAAGCAAAACTAACTAGGGCCCACTCTAATACAAAAGACCAATTTACCCTGGGTAATCATTAGGACTGGTATAAAGATTTATAAAAAACCGGCCAGTGCCATACAAAAACAGTCCTACCAAGGAAAAAGGGCGTTATATTTAAACCAGAATTAGGGGACCTATGTCAGCAATAACTTACTCAATAGATGAATTTAGCCTGGTATTTCCACCTGCCACCCCGACGCGCGTTTCGTTGTTTTCTCTTCTTCAGGAGGCGTGGCTAGACACTGAACTCATATCCGTATATATATGGGGACTATCCAATGAGATTGAAGCAACACAAATGATGTCAGCCAATGTTCGGCGCATGCGTCGGCACAATCCCGCCCCATATAGGAATACTTCCTTCCACGCTCTTGAGACGCAAGCTATCCACCGCTGCCTAGCAGCGGGGGACGCTCGCGCATCACGTGAGCGCATCGAGAAGATCCGGGAACGGAGGTGTCCAGGCATGCACACTAGCTGCATACAAGTAGGAGAAAGAGGGATTCCGAACATGCTTAGTTGCAATTAAGGACTATTAACAACCGCATTAAATAAATAAATCCAATAGATAGATGCATAGGCATTATATCCAAACCTACATATTAACTTCAATAAATATAGGGAGGCCTAAAGTAACAACAGATTATTAACAACCATCATAAAAAATAATATGACAACTGGCCTCACTGACAAGAAATAAATAATAAATAAAACATAAAGCACAATGGTTATAAATCTTACCAATAACATGATTATAAACACCATAAATAAATACCCATGTATACATGACACATACAGTACAATTATACAAAAAACATAAATAAATATATAATATAGTGCAATTATGTGTAGAAATATAAAAGCTTATAAATATTACTAATAATGAATAATAAAATGCAATATACAGTGCGATTAATTGTATAGATTAAAACCTATGTGCTCAATGTGCCATAAATACTATATATCAAAAATGTGTATTCTATAATAAACTAATATTAATTATATAGATTGAAACCTATGTGCTCAATGTGCCATAAATACTATATATCAATGATGTGTATACTATAATGAACTAATATATAAATATACTAATAAAATACTATTAATAGAATAATAACATATATAAATATGTGCCATGATACAAAGTGGAAATACCTGATCAACTGATACAACAATATAATACATTATACATATAACATGCAATAAATTATAATGCAATATCAAATACATTCTCCATATACATATAAATAATTAAATAATTTTCTTCCATCTTGTGCTTAGTTTTTCATAAAGTCTTTCAGAGTCCGTCTTCCTCCCCAAAGGTAAGCTCTCAATCTGCATGATTATATACTAGTCACCCGGACATATAAATAAACATATCTAAAAGTAGACAATAGAAAGTACATATCAATATATATATATTAAAACCAGATAAAACTAAAACATAAACTAAAAACGAACATGAATTAAGATATATTTACCCATAACAAACAATTCAGAGATAGGACCCAAACCCATGACTCTCATTTAGTCCAAATGGGACTAAAGTATTCAGCCTAAAAATCCAGCGGCTTTCTATTTGTGATAGAACTCTAAATAAATTCCCTCCCCTGATACCCAATGTTACCTGATCAATTGCCATAAATCGAAGGTTACTGGCATCAGAGTTATTTACAGCATGGAAGTGTCTAGCAAGCGTTTTAAGATGTTCATTGTCCTTTGCTTCTTTTGATTTTTCTATATCGCGTATATGTTCGCGTATCCTAATGCGAAGCTCTCGAGTAGTCATGCCTACATAAAGCTTATTGCAAGGGCAGGAGGCCACATAAATTACTCCCTCTGATGTACAGGTGAGGTATTTCCTAATAGAAAAAGTGCGTGTTTTATCAGAGTTATAAAATTCCTTACTTTTGACTGTGTTTGCACAAGCCTTACATCTTTTGCACGGATAAAATCCTTGCACTTCGCCAAAAATATTAGTCTGAACAGACTTCTTTGGGGCATAATGGCTCCTTACAAGTAAATCCGACAGATTTTTGGATCTTTTAGCCGTTATAAGGGGCGTGGATGTCAAAGTTCTCTTCAAAATTGGATCCGCCAATAAAATGGCCCAACGGTTATGTATAATTTTAGTCAGTTCATTCCATTGTCCATTATACGTGGTGATTAACCGTACTTGGTCCGATTTTGGGCTCTTATCCTTATTGGTATAAAGAAGCTGATTCCTTGTAACTTTCTGTGCTCTATTGTAAGCATGACGAATGGGCCGATGTCCATATCCCCTCTCTCTAAATCTAGAATAAAGGTCAGCTGCTTGAGTTTGGAATGCCTGTCCAGTAGAACAAATCCTTTTAGCCCTCAAATATTGGCCCACTGGAATGGATCTAATAGTAGAGGGCAGGTGAGATGATTCTGCATACAGCAAAGAATTGGTAGATGTAGGTTTTCTAAAAATTGTAGTAAAAATGGTACCATCATCATTAACGGATATATCAATGTCCAAAAATGTAACTTTACGACCAAAAGAGTAAGTGAGATGTATATTTAGATCATTATTATTGATATTTCTCATCAGATCATTTAATTCATCCTCAGTGCCCTCCCAGACAAACATAATGTCGTCGATATATCTTATCCAGTTATGGATTTTCTCCATACCTGGAACTGAAGAGCACTGAAAGATGTCCCTCTCCCAGAGGCCTAAAAATAAATTAGAAACACAAGCTGCCCCCATCGCGGTTCCCTGTAATTGGAGGAACACCTGTTCTTTAAAAGTAAAACAATTATGTGTTAACACAAATTCTAAAAGTACCAAAAGAAATTTAACCAATTCATTGTCTAGATTGCTGTTATGCAAGAACCAAGATACCGCCGCCAATCCTTGAGAATGCCTAATCGACGTATATAACGCCTCGACGTCAGCTGTAACTAAAATCATATGATCCTCCAGATGGAGTTGATCCAATCTCCTTAAAGCAGCTGTCGTATCCAGAATATGTGAAGGTAAACAAGAAACTAACGGCTTCAAATAATCAATAATTTTACAGGCCAACTCGTTAAGACCTTCATTACCGGACACTATGGGTCGACCAGGTGGATCATTCGAATTCTTGTGCAACTTCGGGAGAAGATAAAAGGTTGGTAACCTTGGTTTTGATGTTTCAATTGTTTCCAACAATTTTTTTGGAATAATCCCATTACCATATGCTTCTAACATGATATCAACCAACTCCCTCTGAAATTCTTCTAAGGGGATGTAAGATAATTTTTTATAACATTTGGTATCATGGAGCAACTTAAATGCCTGTTTCTCGTACAGGTGGTTAGGCCAAATGACCAAATTGCCACCTTTGTCGGCCATTTTAAAGGTTACATCCTTCCACCCTTGCAGTTCCTGAATAATTTTCCTTTCTTTTATATCAGAAGATCTACTATAATGTTTCTGATTAATATTTTCCAAATCATTCGTCACCATTTTTACAAATATCTCTACCGCAGGGCAATTATTAATGTTTGGAAATTTTTTTGATTTGTTAAATAAAAAATTAGGGAATTTGCTCACCACATCCTGCTGGTCACCTTCTTCAGCTAAGGATTCAAGAATTGTTAATACCTCTGATTCCTCCACAGGATTCAACGCCAATCCCATATTGTTTTTTTCATGGTATCTTTTTAAAATTAGTTTCCTCGCAAATAAATGGACATCCTTCACGGTCGTGAAGAGGTCTAAAGATTGGTATTTATTATTTATTTATGGTGTTTATAATCATGTTATTGGTAAGATTTATAACCATTGTGCTTTATGTTTTATTTATTATTTATTTCTTGTCAGTGAGGCCAGTTGTCATATTATTTTTTATGATGGTTGTTAATAATCTGTTGTTACTTTAGGCCTCCCTATATTTATTGAAGTTAATATGTAGGTTTGGATATAATGCCTATGCATCTATCTATTGGATTTATTTATTTAATACGGTTGTTAATAGTCCTTAATTGCAACTAAGCATGTTCGGAATCCCTCTTTCTCCTACTTGTATGCAGCTAGTGCGCATGCCTGGACACCTCCGTTCCCGGATCTTCTCGATGCGCTCACGTGATGCGCGAGCGTCCCCCGCTGCTAGGCAGCGGTGGATAGCTTGCGTCTCAAGAGCGTGGAAGGAAGTATTCCTATATGGGGCGGGATCGTGCCGACGCATGCGCCGAACATTGGCTGACATCATTTGTGTTGCTTCAATCTCATTGGATAGTCCCCATATATATACGGATATGAGTTCAGTGTCTAGCCACGCCTCCTGAAGAAGAGAAAACAACGAAACGCGCGTCGGGGCGGCAGGTGGAGATACCAGGCTAAATTCATCTATTGAGTAAGTTATTGCTGACATAGGTCCCCTAATTCTGGTTTAAATATAACGCCCTTTTTCCTTGGTAGGACTGTTTTTGTATGGCACTGGCCGGTTTTTTATAAATCTTTATACCAGTCCTAATGATTACCCAGGGTAAATTGGTCTTTTGTATTAGAGTGGGCCCTAGTTAGTTTTGCTTGCTTTTTTTACCTGGAGGGTCAGTTATCCTGTTTAGTCTATTATATATAACATTTGGTATGGAAAATAGGATATGATATAAGGATATATATGACATCTACTATGGTAGTTTTCACATTTTGTTTATATTGTAAGTGCTATTTATAAATATACCTGGTTAGATTTCTCCATTAAACCTGCTTGGTTTGTGGTACTCTAGTTCTATATTAAAGAATTGTCTGGTATAAATAAATAAATAAATATTGTCTTTGAAAAAAACTCTTTACCTCATGTGATTAATTTACAATAAGGGGTTGTGGTGTTATTACTTTAAATCATTGGTTTCTTTATATACATAATTAATAAGTTTGTAGTATATATGCATGTTTTTTTATATACACTTTTTGTTCTGGTTGGGACATATTGTATAATAATGGGTCTGCTGATACTCTACTACTGGTAGATGTCCTGTGGTACGCACAGATGTATTGATTTTATATATATATATTTTTTAATTGTATATTTTTTATGATGTATTGTCACTAAAAAACTAATGTAATAAAGATATAATGGAATATTAATCCTTGTCTGGGTACTTCCTGGGTGTCCATACAGAGTGTGAGTGGGCATTTGTTCCACTGTTATACTGTAGGTTTTCTGTGGCAGAAAAGGGAAGACAGGTGCTACACACAGGACTGGCATTGATGCAGATTTGCCAATCTTAATCTCCCACTTTTTTTTTTTTTTTTCTGGGAGAATTGTGAAGAAATCAGGCCCACTGTTATACAGTAGGTTTTCTGTGGCAGAAAAACAAAGACAGATGCCACACACAGGACTGGCACTGATGCAGATTTGCCAATCTTAATCTCCCACTTTTTTTTTTCTGGGAGAATTGTGAAGAAATCAGGCCCACTGTTATACTGTAGGTTTTCTGTGACAGAAAAACAAAGACAGATGCCACACACAAGACTGGCACTGATGCAGATTTGCCAATCTTAATCTCCCACTTTTTTTTTTCTGGGAGAATTGTGAAGAAATCAGGCCCACTGTTATACTGTAGGTTTTCTGTGACAGAAAAACAAAGACAGATGCCACACACAAGACTGGCACTGATGCAGATTTGCCAATCTTAATCTCCCACTTTTTTTTTTTCTGGGAGAATTGTGAAGAAATCAGGCCCACTGTTATACTGTAGGTTTTCTGTGGCAGAAAAACAAAGACAGATGCCACACACAGGACTGGCACTGATGCAGATTTGCCAATCTTAATCTCCCACTTGTTTTTTTTTTCTGGGAGAATTGTGAAGAAATCAGGCCCACTGTTATACTGTAGGTTTTTTGTGGCAGAAAAACAAAGACAGATGCCACACACAGGACTGGCACCGATGCAGATTTGGCAATCTTAATCTCCCACTTGTTTTATTTTTTCTGGGAGAATTATGAAGAAATCAGGCCCACTGTTATACAGTAGGTTTTCTGTGGCAGAAAAAGAAAGACAGATGCCACACACAGGACTGGCACTGATGCAGATTTGCCAATCTTAATCTCCCACTTGTTTTTTTTTTTTTCTGGGAGAATTGTGAAGAAATAAGGCCCACTGTTATAATGTAGGTTTTCTGTGGCAGAAAAAGAAAGACAGATGACACACACAGGACTGGCACTGATGCAGATTTGTCAATCTTAATCTCCCACTTGTTTTTTTTTCTGGGAGAATTGTGAATAAATCAGGCCTACTGTTATACTGTAGGTTTTCTGTGGCAGAAAAACAAAGACAGATGCCACACACAGGACTGGCACTGACGCAGATTTGCCAATCTTAATCTCCCATAATTTTTTTTTCCGGGAGAATTGTGAAGAAATCAGGCCCACTGTTATACTGTAGGTTTTCTGTGACAGAAAAACAAAGACAGATGCCACACACAAGACTGGCACTGATGCAGATTTGCCAATCTCAATCTCCCACTTTTTTTTTTTCTGGGAGAATTGTGAAGAAATCAGGCCCACTGTTATACAGTAGGTTTTCTGTGGCAGAAAAAGAAAGACAGATGCCACACACAGGACTGGCACTGATGCAGATTTGCCAATCTTAATCTCCCACTTGTTTTATTTTTTCAGGGAGACTAGTGAATAAATCTGCGCCACTGTATTAGAGTATATTTTCTGTGACAGAAAGTGGCTTGAAGAGATATAACAAAAAAAAAGGGACTGTACTACAATTACTATCCCCCTACAGTTATCTCAGAAAAGTATGTCAGGCAGCAATAAAAAGGACTGCTGCACACAAAAGTCAAAAGTGTGGACAAACAAACAAGATAGCTGTGCAGAAAGGAAGGAGCAACAGGATTTGTGCTTTGGAAAAACCAGTTGGTTTGTACAGCGGCGTACACACAGCAACGCAGCTATCAGGGAGCATTATAACCTACAGAGCTGTTGCACAGAAATCTAGCCTCCACTGTCCCTGCAAAGAAAAGGTGGTGTTGGACAGTGGAAATCGCTACAGCACAAGCGGTTTTGGGGTTAATTTACCCTGCCTAACGCTATCCCTGCTTCTGACGAAGCGGCAGCAACCTCTCCCTATGCTCAGATCAGCAGCAGTAAGATGGCGGTCGGCGGGAACACCCCTTTATAGCCCCTGTGACACCGCAGAAAGCAAGCCAATCACTGCCATGCCCTTCTCTAAGATGGTGGGGACCAGGACCTATGTCATCACGCTGCCCACACTCTGCATGCACCTTCATTGGCTGAGAAATGGCGCTTTAAGCGTTATAGGAAACGCGACTTTGGCGCGAAGATCGTGTACCGCATGGCCGATCCCACGCTGGGATCGGATCGGGTTTCATGAAACCCGACTTTGCCAAAAGTCGGCGACTTATGAAAATGACCGATCCGTTTCGCTCAACCCTAGTCAGCACTAACCATCTCAGTAACCTTTTTGAAACTCTGCAGAAGGGTGCAGAGGTCCTTCATCTATGCCGACTCTGCAAGCATGATTTGCACCATGTCTGTACTGTGATGTCCCAAGCTATGCAAAAGGACTTACTGCACCAGGGATCGTCGCTGCTGCCACCGTTCTGGGACAGGTGCAAAGTAGAGATGAGTGAACTTGTTCAGAAACCATTTGCCAAATTCAAATTTGACATAAACGCAGCACATTCAGATTCCAGTTCGGTTTCCCCAGCATTTTTCCTCAATGTCAGCTTGGTAAATTATCACATTTCCACAAATCCTTTTGTTTTGACTTTGTCTAGGATAGTGGTGCTGTATCATGAGTGGGGAGATGTGTTTTATGAGGGGAGGGGTGTATCTAGGTCAGAGGAGAGGCAGAGTACAATTTTTTTTATTCTGTAATAACTTAACAAGTATACATTCCGGCAGCCGGCATCAGGGTGCAGAAACCATCCGCAGCGTCATGACACAAGATCTTCTGTGATTGGCTGCCGAAGTCACAAGTCCCTATGTTACACCCTGTCCGGTCCCTTTACCTTCGCGGGGTCCCCGTTGGGACTCCCACTCTGTGCCGGCTCCATGCTGTCCTGACACAGCCTCTGCTTCCCTTTTCTCTTCTGCTTCCTGGCAGGCAGCCAGCAGGTTCTCAGGCTTTGTGTTTAGGTTGCGCGCACCCTCGCTCCCGTTCTCTTAAAAATACAGCGCGCATTTTCCAAAAAGTGCTTCTGACCAATGGCGTATTAATGATCTTCAAATATATAATGGTCGGCGAAAAAACGGCAGTATTAGGGGAAAAAAGATTTTTTGCAGCTGCAAAACAGGACAAAAACCACCAATATTGTCAACAGTAGAATATATAAAACCTTAGGTTCGTTTTGCGCTATGCAAATAATCTCCACCTAATGATGACCAGAACTTCCTATTTCCTATGAAGCCGACAGCTTTTTTTATATATATAAATAAGTGTCATGCAGCCATTAGCAGCAAATCCACCCACGTAAATTAAAATCAACACAAGGATATAAAAATAAATAACTTTAAAAACAATCCACCAGTCTTGCTTTGACAATATACCAGTTATTTCAAGTGCCGCAAGTTCATGAGCAGTTCAGTATGGTAAGATGTATAGTGCTAGTAAGTCCTCCTTAAGCGATGAAGTCAGTCTCCGCAGTAGAGGTGCAGTCCCAGATGCTGTCCGGAAGAAATCCGAGGTGGAAGAAATATTTCTTCAGGAGTGAAGTCCTGGCCAGTGATATACACCCCCTGTGCGTCCTCAATGGTGGTGCACAATAGAAGCCGGTACACGCTTGGAACCTGTGGTGCTGCAGATGCCGGAACAGGACTTTGCATGACGTAGGTGATCACGTAACCGTTCAAAGTAAGGAACGCTGTGTGGACCAGTCCCTACGTGTTTTGAAGATCGTGGTCTTCTTCGTCAGGGATGGTCCACTGTCATCACAGACTTCCTTATATACAATTCCTGTATCCACTCTAGATCAAACAAGCTTCATTAAGTAAATGCAAACAATTCAACCTCACTGTTTAAGCCTATCGGCCTCAGGGTGTCTAGATTAAAAATCCACCTACTTTCGGCTCTGGACATTTTTTTAATATAATCACCTTTCCGCCAGTCTGGTTTTATAATTTCTAAGCCAGTGATTATAATATCTTTCACCCGTCCATCATGATGATCAGCAAAATGCTTGGAAAGTGGATAATAATAATAAGAATAATAATAATCTTTATTTATATAGCTCCAACATATTCCGCAGCACTTTACAATTAAGCGGGGACATACACAGACAAATTCAATACAAGTTAAGACAATTTAAACAGTGACATTAGGAGTGAGGTCCCTGCTCGCAAGCTTACAATCTAAAAGGAAATGGGGAGGACACAATAGGTGAAAAGTGCTCGTTATTTCAGGTCTGGCGATTATAATAAATAGGGATTTTCATATAAAGCTGCATGATCCGGTCATTAGCCCGTGTGTTTAAGTGCAATAGTCAAGTATCAAGTGCAGTTATCATGTGCATGGAGGGTGTGGAGACAGATGAATAGTAGGGTGCAGATTTAGAATAATATTTGGAAGGAGGGAACAGGGCAAAGTTAGTTTACTGAGTAGTTGATGTGGTAGGCTTGTTTGAAGAGATGGGTTTTTAGAGCGCGCTTGAATAGGTCGGGGCTAGGTATCAGTCTAATCGTCTGGGGAAGTGTATTCCAGAGAGCTGGCGCAGCACGAGAGAAGTCTTGTAGACGGAGGTGCGAGGTTCGGATTACGGGGGATGTTAGCCTTAGGTCATTTGTAGAATGGAGGGCACGTGTAGGGCGATAGACAGAGATGAGAGAGGAGATATAAGGCGGTGCAGAACTGTGGAGGGCTTTGTGGGTGAGAGAGATGAGTTTATACTGGACCCTGTAGCGAATGGGTAGCCAGTGTAATGACTGGCACAAGATGGAGGCATCGGTGAAGCGGTTGGACAGAAATATGACCCTGGCTGCCGCATTCAAGATGGATTGGAGAGGAGAAAGTTTGTTAAGAGGGAGACCGATCCGAAGAGAGTTGCAGTAGTCCAGACGAGAATGAATAAGAGCGACAGTAAGAGTCTTAGCAGTTTCAAAGGTGAGAAAAGGTCGGATTCTGGAGATGTTTTTAAGATGCAGGTGATGAGAGCGAGTGAGTGATCGGATATAGGGAGTAAAGGAAAGATCGGATGGATCTGGGATGTCCACAGAATTTCTTTTTGATGTTTCTAAGGTGTTCATTCACTCTTACATTCAGTGGGCGTTTCGTCCGCCCCACATACAATTTCCCACAAGGACATTTCAGGGAATAAATCACCCCCGTAGTGGTGCAGGTGATGAAATCATGAATTTTAAATTCTATATTCCCGTTTGAGATGGTGCATTGTTTTGTCATTTTGAGTGATTTACACATTCCGCAATTATAGCATGGGATAAAGCCAGGTTTCTTTCTCCCAATTAAAGAGGAGGAACCTGCTTTCTGGTTGTAGGTAGGTACTGAGGGAGCAATCACATTTCCCAGATTATGACTTTTAGTAAAAATAAACCTGGGGTTAGATGGTATCTGGTCTCCTATTGTTTTATCCCCTTTGAGCAGATCCCAGTGTTTTCCAACAATTTTTTTTTAAAAATATAAAAATGTTTAGAATTGAGAGTCCTCAGTGGTTGATACCTTTTAATGGCTAACTGAAAAGATGGTAACAAATTGCAAGCTTTCGAGACTACACAGGTCTCTTCATCAGGCATAGACTAATAGAAATTCTGAAGAATCACATATTTATGCACAACATAGCACAGAAAAAAAAAAAAAAACATGGATAAGACAGGTGGCATGAAGCAGAATTACCACGAGTGATAAACAGTTATGTCCATAAATGTTGGGCCTGTTCTTAGATAAGGAGTGTTTTATTGTCCTGATTGGGGTCTCTGTTGTGATGACCCCTTATAGTCTGAGGGGCAAGTTCCTTAGTTGATGTAAAAAGACATAAATCCATGCGACACATTCATTCCACCACTAAGACAGTCAAAGGTCGTCATCAGTTTATATTCCCAGACACTTCTGTCTCTCTGTGTTTTGAAGTTACCTTTCAATACAAGTAATTTCATGTCCATAATGCTATGATTTGGGAGACAAAAATGTATTGCCACAGGTAGATCCATTCTTTTTTCTCTTATTATATGGTGGTGAGAATTAATTTTTGTTCTAAGCTTTTGCCCTGTCTCTCCCACATACAGACCCCCAGTTGGACATTTAGTACAAATAATTAGGTACACCACATTAGATGTGATGCAGCTGAAAGTACCTGGTATCTTGTAGTCCTGATGTGAGTTGGGGATCTTTATCTTGTCCATGGTCATTATAAATGGACAGGTTTTGCATTTTTTCTGATTGCAGGGAAAGGTACCTGCAGCTGTTGGAGAGGACAGGGAGCTCTTGACAATGATGCTTCTTAGATTTGGGGGCTGTCTAAAACACAGTAGTGGGGGGTCTGGAAAAATGGATTGTAATCGGGCATCTTTTTGTAGTAAAGGTTGTAATTTCCGTGCAGCTCCCCTTAGCACCTCCAGATTTGGATTGTAGGTAACTACTAGAGGTACCCGGTTATTTTCTTCTTTAGCTTTGTAATGTAGCAGACTATAAGGGGTCATCACTAGGGTTGAGCGAAACGGGTCGTTCATTTTCATAAGTCGCCGACTTTTGGCAAAGTCGGCGTCTCATGAAACCCGACCCGATCCCTGTGTGGGGTCGGCCATGCGGTACGCGATCTAGGCGCGAAAGTCGCGTTTCGTATGACGCGTTTAGCGCCATTTTTGCAGCCAATGAAGGAGCGGTAGAGTGCTGACGTAGGTGTTAGGGGGCGTACACAACAACAGGCATTTTTTTTTGCGTGCATTACAGCGATGTGCAAAGTGTAAAATGAGCGTTCTGGGAGCGATGTGGAAAAGAGAGAGAGAGAGAGAGAGAGATTTAAAAAATAATATTAAAAAAATTTCTTCATTGGGTTTCGTGTTTCGGCCGAAACCCGACTTTTCACGGTGGTCGGCCGATTACACTCGACTCGACTTTTAAGACAGTCGGGTTTCACAAAACCCGACTCGACCCTAAAAAACTAAAGGTCGCTCAACCCTAGTCATCACAACAGAGACCCCAATCAGGACAATAAAACATTCCTTATCTAATAACTGGCCCAACATTTATGGACATAACTGTTTATCACTCATGGTAATTCTGCTTCATGCCACCTGTCTTATCCATGGTTTTTTTTATTTTTCTGTGCTATGTTGTGCATAAATATGTGATTCTTCAGAATTTGTATTAGTCTATGCCTGACGAAGAGACCTGTGTAGTCTCGAAAGCTTGCAATGTGTTACCATCTTTTCAGTTAGCCATTAAAAGGTATCAACCACTGAGGACTCTCAATTCTAAACAATTTTCTATCTACTGGCTAACACGGTACCAAGATATATATCTTTCCTGTTTAAAAATATAGGCATTGGTGTTATACTGGGTAATAATGGGGATATCATTTAGGACATTTTTGTTATCTTTATTCCTCATGTTGCCCTGGAGCAATTCTGCTCGTGGTTTACACCTTACTACTTCTCTCATATTAGAGAGAGGAGACTCATCATATCCCTTTTTTAGAAATTTTGCGGTTAATAAATCCGCTTCTAGTTCAAAGTCCTGTGTGCGTGAGCAATTTCTATGTAAGCGGGTAAATTGGCTTTTTGGTATATTTAAAAGCCAACTAGGAAGGTGGCTACTCTCTCTGGATATATAATTCTTTGAGTCCGTAGGTTTAAAATATGTGCGAGTGTGAATAGTGCCATCCTCAATAAAAATGTTTAAATCCAAGAAGTTGATAGATTGTTTGCTAGTAGCTGCAGTAAATGTAAAAAAATATATATATGCGTGTTAATGATCACTATCTCTAGCCCCTCCACCATAGGGAGGGTGCCGGAGCAACAAGTATCCTCAGTTGCTAACTTCCGGTTCCTGCTAGCATGTGCTTCTGTTTCTGAAGTTCTCTGCCAGTGCTCCGCTTACACTGTTTGTCTCCACAGACTATCTGCTACCCGTTACATGGCTTTTCTGGACGATCTCCAATCTGCCTACTCCAGTTCCGTCTGGTCCCGCCATTCAGTTACCTGAACCTCGGGACAACATCAGTACCACTGTAACCAGCTTCTACCCGTACCCCTGATACCCACCGGTTAGCTCTAAGTCACCAGCTAACCCTGCTTTTCCATCTGTCCCACTAGGTCAGCTACAACGAGTTCGGGGTCTAACTGAAGGTAGCAACCATGTTCCCCAGACTTCCCATTCTGACCCTGTTCGAGGGGTCTTACCACAGGTGTCTGGGGCTCACGTAGTCACGCCCCCTTCGGAGCCCCCTGGACCGTGGTCCTGAGGTTTCACATTAAATTACAATAAAAATGAATGTGAACTTTACCATCTGTGCCTCTGTTTCCATTCGTTACACCCTGTCCATATAAAAAGCGGACATCTTGCTTTTCTGTCACCATTTTCTCCATGTAACAGTGTAGACGAGCCACTCCTGCTGCTGCTACTACTGCTGAAAGTGAAATTGTTAGTTAGCCAGATAGGGCTCCTCCTTGTGTGAAATCGATCTTCCAGCACATAACTAGATTGTGCTAAAACTGTCTTGCAGTCTCAGGAGGCCCTATTTGCTAATACAAATAGTTTGGGCAAAAACTGTGTTGTATTGAGGAATCAGGAGGCCCCATTTCCTATTAAAAATCATCAGGCCTAATATAGGGGTTCAGACTGAAGGCCCTATTAGCTAATCCAAATAATTTGGGATAAAAATGTATTGCAGAGAGGAATCAGGAGGGCACATTTCCTCTTACAAATCATTAGACCTAAAATTGGGGGTTCAGCCAGGAGGCTCTATTTGTTAATCCAAATTGTTTGGGATAAAACTGTGTTGCAGTGAGGAATCAGGAGGCTCCATTTGCTCTTAAAAATCATTAGGCCTAATAATGCGGTTCAGCTAGGAAGCCCTATTTGCTAATCCTAATAGTTTGGGATAAAACAGTGTTGCAGTGAGGAATCAGGAGGACGCATTTCTTCTTAAACATTGTTAGGTCTAATACTGGAGTTCAGCCAAGAGTACCTTTTTCCTAATCCAAATCATTTGGGATAAAACTGTGTTGCAGTGAGGAATCAGGAGAACGCATTTCCTCGTAAAAACGTTAGCGCCTAAAATTGGGGTTCAGCCAGGAGGCCCTATTTACTAATCCAAATTGTTTGGGATAAAACTGTGTTGCAGTAAGGAATCAGGACACATTTCCTCTTAAAAATCGTTAGGTATAAGGGTACCGTCTCACAGTGGCACTTTTGTCGCTACGACGGTACGATCCATGACGTTCCAGCGATATCCATACGATATCGCTGTGTCTGACACGCAGCAGCGATCAGGGACCCTGCTGAGAATCGTACGTCGTAGCAGATCGTTTGGAACTTTCTTTCGTCGCTGGATATCCCGCTGTCATCGTTGGATCAGCGTGTGTGACACCGATCCAACGATGCGTTCGCTTGTAACCAGGGTAAACATCGGGTTACTAAGCGCAGGGCCGCGCTTAGTAATCCGATGTTTACCCTGGTTACCGTCGTAAATGTAAAAAAAAAAAAACAGTACATACTCACATTCCGGTGTCCGTCAGGTCCCTTGCCGTCTGCTTCCCGCACTGACTGACTCCCGGCCGTAAAGTGAAAGCAGATCACAGCGGTGACGTCACCGCTGTGATCTGCTTTCACTTTACGGCCGGGAGTGCGGGAAGCAGACGGCAAGGGACCTGACGGACACCGGAATGTGAGTATGTACTGTTTGTTTTTTTTAACATTTACGACGGTAACCAGGGTAAACATCGGGTTACTAAGCGCGGCCCTGCACTTAGTAACCCGATGTTTACCCTGGTTACCCGGGGACCTCAGCATCGTTGGTCGCTGGAGAGCTATCTGTGTGACAGCTCCCCACCAACCACACAACGACTTACCAACGATCACGGCCAGGTCGTATCGCTGGTCGTGATCGTTAGTAAATCGTTTTGTGAGACGGTACCCTAAGAGTGTTGTTTAGGCACACTATCTAATAAAATAAATAGAAATTGTTCAGTTAGTGATAGGTGAGGGCTTAAGGTTGTGAAACAGCAGATTACAAGAGGGTAAGTGTACATAAAACATGAGTGGGAAAATGAGAGTTTGTGGTGGAAGGGGTAATAGGCTTGATGTTCGATGAGTACATGGATATGGTGTTAATGATAATGAAAGCTCAATTGAACAAACACCGTCTCATCTTATCCAAAAACAACTGGCAACATCTGTTACTTGACGGGCTACTCCACTCCCTTTCATTGGCAGCCGCACAGCGCTATGCCATGTAGATGAGGGCCAGAAAGAGCATGTGCTTCAGTGGATGGCAAGCACTGCATCAAGTGGCCTCTTATCCTCTTCTCCACCCAGAACTCATCGCTGCAGTGACAGTTGCTGTAACATGTCCAGAGTGGAATTCCACTGCGTTGGAACACCACAAATCAATGGATAGACCTCTGTAGTGATGCAAGTCGATGACTTGCGGGGTTGAATTGTCAGAAGTCAACACCCAGCGGCCATGCTTTTTGAAGCAGTGCATCCAGGCAGTTATAGTGGTGGAGAAATTGCTGTACCACAAGGTTTAGTACGTGAACCATGCAAGACATGTGTGTGAGGTTGCCCCAGCATAGGGCTGCCACCAGGTTTGCAGCATTATCACACACGCCCTTCCCTGCATCCAAGTTCAGTAGAGACAGCCACTACTCAATCTTGGCCTAGATAGTTGTCCATAACTCTTGAGCTGTGTGACTAGGATCTCCAAGTCATATTAATTTGAACTCTGCCTGATTGTAGTGAGCCTTTGCTGCACATTACGGAGGTGGGGGGATTCTCTCTGCAATGTTGGAACATGTGTCTCATTAAAGAAGAGGTTGAGGGTGCAGGTGGAGGCCTTAGAGGAGGTGGAGGAGGCAGAAGCAATGGAGGAAGTGTTAGATTCAGAGGTTTCTCCCGCAAGCCTTGGGGATTCCAACATTTGGTGTCTTAGTTCACTTGTAGTGCTTTAGTTAACCAACCCTAGGTGTTTAGTAGTTTATTTCTCAAATCGCTGTTGTCTAGTAGTTTAGTTCTCCATTTTCTGGTGTGCAGTGGTTTAGTTATCCAACCCTAGCTGTTTAGTAGTTTTGTTCTCCAACCCCTGATGACTAGTAGTTTAGTTTCCATTTTCTAGTGTGTAGTGGTTTAGTTCTCCATCCCCAAGTTCCCTGCAAGCCTTGTGGATTCCAATACTTGTGTAGCATACCCTTCCCTTCCACCAGGGTCAACAGTGCCCAGTCACCGAGATATAATGCCCCTGGCCATATTTGCTCGTCCGTGTCAGAGGTGAAATTCACAATGACATGCAGCTTTTTTTCAAGAAAAGGATCATGTTATCTGTGACATGCTGGCATAGCTGTTATGACCCCAGTGGACAGGGTCTCAGAGGAACGTGTAAGTCTGCAAGATACAAAAATCCAGCTCATAGGGCTGTGGTAACTGGATTGACCAAATAGCTACTCCTAACGCCAACACTAGAAGTAGCCGGGGATCATGCCTACGGTGATCGCTAGATGACGCGCGCCAGCTGGAGAATCTAACTACCCCTAGGAGAAGAAAACAAAGACCTCTCTTGCCTCCAGAGAAAGGGACCCCAAAGCAAGATACAAGCCCCCCACAAATAATAACGGTGAGGTAAGAGGAAATGACAAACACAGAAATGAACCAGGTTCAGCAAAGAGAGGCCAGCTTACTAATAGCAGAATAAAACAAGATAACTTATCTGGTCAACAAAAACCCTATAAAAATCCACGCTGGAGATTCAAGAACCCCCGAACTGTCTAACGGTCCGGGGGGAGAACACCAGCCCCCTAGAGCTTCCAGCAAAGGTCAGGATACAGATCGGAACAAGCTGGACAAAAATACCAAACAAAACAAAAGCAAAAAGCAAAGAAGCAGACTTAGCTTGAAAAACAGGAACCAGGATCAGAGGACAAGAGCACAACAGATTAGCTCTGATTTCAACGATGCCAGGCATTGAACTGAAGGTCCAGGGAGCTTATATAGCAACGCCCCTGAACTAACGGCCCAGGTGAGGATATAGGAAAAGACAGACGCTCCAGAGTCAAATCACTAATGACCACTAGAGGGAGCAAAAAGCAAAATCACAACAGTACCCCCCCCCTTAGTGAGGGGTCACCGAACCCTCACCACGACCACCAGGGCGATCAGGATGAGCGGCGTGAAAGGCACGAACTAAATCGGCCGCATGAACATCAGAGGCGACCACCCAGGAATTATCTTCCTGACCATAGCCCTTCCACTTGACCAGGTACTGAAGCCTCCGCCTGGAGAGACGAGAATCCAAGATCTTCTCCACCACGTACTCCAACTCGCCCTCAACCAACACCGGAGCAGGAGGCTCAGCAGAAGGAACCACAGGCACAACGTACCGCCGCAACAAGGACCTATGAAACACGTTGTGGATAGCAAACGACACAGGAAGATCCAGGCGAAAGGACACAGGATTAAGAATTTCCAATATCTTGTAAGGACCAATAAAACGAGGTTTAAATTTGGGAGAGGAAACCTTCATAGGAACAAAGCGGGAAGAAAGCCACACCAAATCCCCAACACGTAGTCGGGGACCCACACCGCGGCGGCGGTTGGCAAAGCGCTGAGCCCTCTCCTGTGACAACTTCAAGTTGTCCACCACAAGATTCCAGATCCGCTGCAACCTATCCACCACAGAATCCACCCCAGGGCAGTCAGAAGGTTCCACATGACCCGAAGAAAAACGAGGGTGGAAACCAGAGTTGCAGAAAAACGGCGAAACCAAGGTGGCGGAACTAGCCCGATTATTAAGGGCAAACTCAGCTAACGGCAAGAAGGTCACCCAATCGTCCTGATCGGCAGAGACAAAACACCTCAAATAAGCCTCCAAAGTCTGATTAGTTCGCTCCGTCTGTCCATTAGTCTGGGGATGGAAAGCAGACGAAAACGACAAGTCAATGCCCATCCTACTACAAAAGGATCGCCAGAATCTGGAAACGAACTGGGATCCTCTGTCTGACACAATATTCTCAGGGATGCCGTGCAAACGAACCACGTTCTGGAAAAACACAGGAACCAGATCGGAAGAGGAAGGCAGTTTAGGCAAAGGAACCAAATGGACCATCTTGGAGAAGCGATCACATATCACCCAGATAACAGACATGCCCTGAGACACCGGAAGATCAGAAATGAAATCCATGGAGATATGTGTCCAAGGTCTCTTAGGGACAGGCAAGGGCAAGAGCAACCCGCTGGCACGAGAACAGCAAGGCTTAGCTCGAGCACAAGTCCCACAGGACTGTACAAATGACCGCACATCCCTAGACAAGGAAGGCCACCAAAAGGACCTGGCCACCAGATCTCTGGTGCCAAAAATTCCTGGGTGACCTGCCAACACCGAGGAATGAACCTCGGAAATGACTCTGCTGGTCCACTTATCAGGCACAAACAGTCTGTCAGGTGGACAAGAATCAGGCCTATCAGCCTGAAATCTCTGCAACACACGTCGCAGATCTGGAGAAATAGCTGACAAGATAATACCATCCTTAAGAATACCAACAGGTTCAGCGACTCCAGGAGCATCAGGCACAAAGCTCCTGGAAAGAGCATCGGCCTTCACATTCTTTGAACCTAGTAAATACGAGACAACAAAGTCAAAACGGGAGAAAAACAATGACCAGCGGGCCTGTCTAGGATTCAGGCGTTTAGCAGACTCGAGATACATCAGATTTTTGTGATCAGTCAAGACCACCACACGATGCTTAGCACCCTCGAGCCAATGACGCCACTCCTCAAATGCCCATTTCATGGCCAACAACTCCCGATTGCCCACATCATAATTTCGCTCCACAGGCGAAAACTTCCTAGAGAAAAAGGCGCAAGGTCTCATAACAGAGCAACCAGGGCCTCTCTGCGACAAAACGGCCCCTGCTCCAATCTCTGAAGCATCCACCTCAACTTGAAAGGGAAGCGAGACATCAGGCTGGCACAAAACAGGCGCCGAAGTAAACCGACGTTTCAACTCCTGGAAAGCCTCCACGGCAGCAGGAGCCCAATTAACCACATCGGAGCCCTTCTTGGTCATATCCGTCAAAGGTTTCACAATGCTAGAAAAGTTAGCGATAAAACGACGGTAGAAGTTAGCGAAACCCAAGAACTTCTGAAGACTCTTAACTGACGAGGGCTGAGTCCAATCAAGAATAGCTCGGACCTTGACTGGGTCCATCTCCACAGCAGAAGGGGAAAAAATGAACCCCAAAAAGGGAACCTTCTGTACACCAAAAAGACACTTTGAGCCCTTGACAAACAAAGAATTTTCACGCAAAATTTTAAAGACCATCCTGACCTGCTCCACATGCGAGTCCCAATTATCAGAAAAAACCAGAATATCATCCAGATAAACGATCAGAAATTTATCCAGATAGTTCCGGAAAATGTCATGCATAAAGGACTGAAAAACTGAAGGGGCATTAGAGAGCCCAAAAGGCATCACCAAGTACTCAAAATGACCTTCGGGCGTATTGAATGCGGTTTTCCATTCATCCCCTTGCTTAATGCGCACAAGGTTGTACGCACCACGAAGGTCTATCTTGGTAAACCACTTGGCACCTTTAATCCGGGCAAACAAGTCAGACAACAGCGGCAAAGGATACTGAAATTTGACAGTGATCTTATTTAAAAGCCGATAGTCAATACAAGGCCTCAAAGATCCGTCCTTTTTAGCCACAAAAAAGAATCCCGCACCAAGAGGGGAAGAAGACGGACGGATGTGTCCTTTCTCCAGAGACTCCTTGATATATGAACGCATAGCGGTATGTTCAGGTATCGACAGATTAAACAGTCTTCCCTTAGGAAACTTACTGCCTGGAATCAAATCTATTGCACAGTCACATTCCCTATGAGGAGGCAATGCACTGGACCTGGACTCGCTAAAGACATCCTGATAATCAGACAAGTACTCCGGAACTTCCGAAGGCGTAGAAGAAGCAATAGACACAGGCAGGGAATCCTCATGAATACCACGACAGCCCCAACTAGACACTGACATAGCCTTCCAGTCAAGGACTGGATTATGGGTCTGTAACCATGGCAGCCCCAAAACAACCAAATCATGCATTTTATGTAGAACGAGAAAACGTATCACCTCGCGGTGTTCAGGAGTCATGCACATGGTAACCTGTGTCCAATACTGCGGCTTATTTTCTGCCAATGGCGTAGCATCAATACCCCTAAGAGGGATAGGATTTTCTAATGGTTCAAGAATAAAACCACAGCGCTTAGCAAATGAGAGATCCATAAGACTCAGGGCAGCACCTGAATCTACAAACGCCATGACAGGATAAGATGACAGTGAGCAAATCAAAGTTACAGACAGAATAAACTTAGGATGCAAATTACCAACGGTGACAGGACTAACAACCTTAGATATACGTTTAGAGCATGCTGAGATAACATGTGTAGAATCACCACAGTAGTAGCACAAGCCATTCCGGCGTCTATGAATTTTCCTCTCATTTCTAGTCAGGATTCTATCACATTGCATCAAATCAGGTGTCCGTTCAGACAACACCATGAGGGAATTTGCGGTTTTTCTATCACATTGCATCACATCAGGTGTCTGTTCAGACAACAACATGAGGGAATTTGCGGTTTTGCGCTCCCGCAACCGCCGGTCAATTTGAATAGCCAGGGACATGGTATCATTCAGACCTGTGGGAATGGGAAAACCCACCATAACATTCTTAATGGCCTCAGAAAGGCCATTTCTAAAATTAGCGGCCAGTGCACACTCGTTCCAATGTGTCAGCACGGACCATTTCCGAAATTTTTGGCAATACACCTCTGCCTCGTCCTGGCCCTGAGACATAGCCAGCAAGGCTTTCTCTGCCTGAATCTCAAGATTGGGTTCCTCATAAAGTAAACCGAGCGCCAGAAAAAACACATCAATATCAGCCAATGCCGGATCTCCTGGCGCCAACGAAAAAGCCCAATCCTGAGGGTCACCCCGTAAGAATGAAATAACAATTTTTACTTGTTGAGCAGAGCCTCCAGACGAACAAGGTTTCAGGGACAAAAATAATTTACAATTATTCCTGAAATTCCTAAACTTAAATCGGTCTCCTGAAAACAGTTCAGGAATCGGAATCTTGGGTTCAGACCTAGGATTTCTGGTAACATAATCTTGTATACCCTGCACACGAGCGGCAAGCTGGTCCACACTTGTAATCAAGGTCTGGACATTCATGTCTGCAGCAAGCTTAAGCCACTCTGAGGTAAAGGGGAAAAGAAAAAAAAAAAAAATGAGAGAGGGAAAAAAAAACTCAAAATTTTCTTTCTTATAATCCCACTTCTGCAATGCATTAAACATTTAATACTGGCCTGGCATACTGTTATGACCCCAGTGGACAGGGTCTCAGAGGAACGTGTAAGTCTGCAAGATACAAAAATCCAGCTCATAGGGCTGTGGTAACTGGGTTGACCAAATAGCTACTCCTAACGCCAACACTAGAAGTAGCCGGGGATCATGCCTACGGTGATCGCTAGATGACTCGCGCCAGCTGGAGAATCTAACTACCCCTAGGAGAAGAAAACAAAGACCTCTCTTGCCTCCAGAGAAAGGGACCCCAAAGCAAGATACAAGCCCCCCACAAATAATAACGGTGAGGTAAGAGGAAATGACAAACACAGAAATGAACCAGGTTCAGCAAAGAGAGGCCAGCTTACTAATAGCAGAATAAAACAAGATAACTTATCTGGTCAACAAAAACCCTATAAAAATCCACGCTGGAGATTCAAGAACCCCCGAACCGTCTAACGGTCCGGGAGGAGAACACCAGCCCCCTAGAGCTTCCAGCAAAGGTCAGGATACAGATAGGAACAAGCTGGACAAAAATACCAAACAAAACAAAAGCAAAAAGCAAAGAAGCAGACTTAGCTTGAAAAACAGGAACCAGGATCAGAGGACAAGAGCACAACAGATTAGCTCTGATTTCAACGATGCCAGGCATTGAACTGAAGGTCCAGGGAGCTTATATAGCAACGCCCCTGAACTAACGGCCCAGGTGAGGATATAGGAAAAGACAGACGCTCCAGAGTCAAATCACTAATGACCACTAGAGGGAGCAAAAAGCAAAATCACAACACATAGCGCAGTGACAGTTTTGTTAAAGATGAAATGGTAACCGTTCAACTGGTACTGGGGGACAGCGACAAGCATTCAGAAAAGCATCTGTACACACCAGGAGGAAAAGCAGCATTTCTGTAGCCAACAGATTGGAGATGGTGAAGTTCAAGCTCCTAGCTTTGCCATGTGTAGGCAGAAACAATATTTTATGTAACAACAACTGCGGGGCCGAGCATTGGCTGCTGTTCTGAGAGAGGGTAGAGTAAGGTGAAAAGGATAAACTGCTGGACTGTGAATGAGGTGCTATACCTAATTAATCTGGCCCTGAATCTAGCTGAAAAAAGTTTTGACCATCGGTGCATATGCTTTCTACTTCTTTAGTCTTTGGAGTAGACCTCTGATGCCCATGGAATAGAATATGTGAACTGCCCTGCAGACTCGCACATCTGTGGTTCCCCGCAGTCAGTTGGGTGGTAGGAGATATGTGACACAGGGGGAAACCAGGGTAATTGGGTGCCACCTCTGACGACTGTACTGTGTGTGATGCTTAAGTGGAGAAGACAAGGAGAGATGACTTGATGCAGTGCTTGCCATCCACTGGAGTACATGCTCTTTCTGGCCTTCATCAAAAAGGTGCAATCTCCCTGCCTCGGGGTAACCCTGGACACCGATCTCTCCTTCAAAACACAAATCCATGCCTTTTTCATTTTCTGCTGACTACAACTCCAATATTTCCCATATTTGTACATTCTTTAATCAAGAATCTTCAAAAACTCTAGTCCATGCACTCATCACCTTCAGCCTCGACTACTGCAAACTCCTGCTTTTGCCCTCTCGTCTAACAGATCCCTCCAATCTATCCTAAACTCTTGGTGGTCGACTAATCTATCCATCCCGCTATTCCCTGGCCTCTCCTCTGTCAGTTACTTCATTGGCTCCTCATTACCCAGAGACTCCAGTTCAAAACCCTAACCATTGCATACAGAGCCATCCACAACCTACCTCCTCCATATATCTGTGGCCGAGACTCCTGCTATGTACCTGCATACATCCTCCAACCCTCACAAGATCTCCTCTATTCCCCTTTAATCTCCTCTTCCCACAATTGCATACTAGATTTCTCCCATACATCCCCCTTCTACTCTAGAACTCTCTACCCCAACACACTCTCGCCTACCATGGGAAACTTCAGAAGGACCAGAAGAAGCACCTCCTTTGACAAGCCTACAACCTACAGTAACTATTGTTCCACCATAGTGCTGCACAAACAGCTCTAGCATCACCTACTGTATCCTCACCCAGCTCTTGTAGTCTGTAAGCCCTCACGGGCAGGGTCTATTTTCCTCCAGTACCAGTCGATGACTTGCATTGCTTAATATTATTGTACTTATTTTTGTTATGTATACCCCTTTTTCACATGTAAACTGCCATGGATATAACAATAAATAATGATAATAATACCACTGTGAGGCTATCAAAGAAAGGCAGTGGAGTAACCATCCAGTATCAGAAACTGTCAAGAAGCTGTGCAATTATACTATTTTAACTCTGGGGAATTTAATGCCACTTTAGTGTTGTGTGGCAATAATTTTTGAAAATGTTTTCTTCAATTTGGGATTCCTTTATGTGTGTTGCCTGTAGCAGTAGGGCTCCCAGACCAGCAGACCTGCACTTACTTTCAGTCAAATACCTGTGTTACTATCCTTAAATGTTTCTAATATTAGTAGTCAATGAAGTTGATATTTATGCCACCTGAGTGTGGCTAAGCAGAAAAGCAGTTTGAGCTGTTGCATGAGGTATCAGGGCTCCCAGCAAAGGAGTTTTACACTGGTCCCTCACCCACGTCATCTTAATTTAAACTTAACTTAAAAACTATAAATGCTGGCCCAGACCCTGATAACACATGCATGGCCATGACTGCTGCTGTGCAAATTTCTACTGTGGGCGAATTGATCATCTGTCAACCGCCTGTGTCACTATCCTTAAATTTTTCTACCAATAGTAGTCTACAAAACTGATGTTTCTGCCACCTGAGTGTGGCTGAGCAGAAAAGCAGTTTGAGCTGTTGCATGAGGTATCAGGGCTCCCAGCAAAGGAGTTTTACACTGGTCCCTCACCCACGTCATCTTAATTTAAACTTAACTTAAAAACTATAAATGCTGGCCCAGACCCTGATAACACATGCATGGCCATGACTTCTGCTGTGCAAATTTCTACTGTGGGCGAATTGATCATCTGTCAACCGCCTGTGTCACTATCCTTAAATTTTTCTACCAATAGTAGTCTACAAAACTGATGTTTCTGCCACCTGAGTGTGGCTGAGCAGAAAAGCATTTTGAGCTGTTGCATAAAGTATCAGGGCTCCCAGAGAAGCAGGTTTACATTGATCCCTCGCCTATCTTGTCTTAATTGAAACTTAAATTCACAGCTCTAAATGTTAGGTGTCGAGTAGTGTTGAGTGATACCTTCCGATACTCAAAGGTATCGATATCGGATGGTATCGGCCGATATCCAAAAAATATCGGATATCGCCGATACCGATACGCGATACCAATGCAAGTCAATGGGACACAAGTATCGGAAGGTATTCTGGATGGTTCCCAGGGTCTGAAGGAGAGGAAACTCTCCTTCAGGCCCTGGGATCCATATTCATGTAAAAAATAAAGAATTAAAATAAAAAATATGGATATACTCACCCCTCCGGCACCCTCAGTTCCTAAGAATGAACATTGAAGGACCTTTGATGACGTCGCGGCTTGTGATTGGTCGCATGACCGCTCATGTGACCGCTCACGCGACCAATCACAAGCCGCGACGTCATCGCAGGTCCTAAACTCACTGCATTCTTAGGAACGGAGGCTGCCGGTTACATTGGTAAGGTCCAGGGGCCACCGGACGGGTGAGTATATCAATATTTTTTATTTTTATTCTTTATTTTTTACATGAATATGGATCCCAGGGCCTGAAGGAGAGTCTCCTCTCCTCCAGACCCTGGGAACCATACACTGGGAACTTCCGATTCCGTTTTCACAAAAAATATCGGAACTCGGATACAGCAAATATCGGCTGATACGCGATACTTGCGGTATCGGAATGCTCAACACTAGTGTTGAGTTACCACCTCTGCACAGGAGGAATCTCGAACCATCTCCGCTGCGGTCTCCCATTCTTCTACCAGCCGCAGTGGAGTCTGCTCAGCAGAGACATCGGTCCCAGCACCTAGCTCATGCTGATCCAGGCTCTGTCCTTGTAGCCAGCAATGTTCAGCAGCAAAGCAGGTCTTTCTGGGACTAAGTCCAGCTTTTCCCTTTCTGAGCATGCCCACGGGATGACCTCCCATTGGAGGTTGGGGGTCACATGCTTAGATACTGCAGCAAATCCCATTGGTCCTCTAGATAGGTCCTGAAGGTGTTCTTCTTCTGTGGCAGACTTCCATTGGTCCTTCTGGGAAGGTCCTGTACTTGCTGCAGCTATAAAAGGTTTGCATGGCCGCACGGCCATGCACTAGTATACATTTGAAAACGTGTGTGTGTTGATAAGTGCAAGTCGTTCTTTAAACATCCCCTCCCTTGTGTATGACTGCTCGCGAAAGGTGGATGTCTTCTATCTAGCGCCCAGCTGAGCAATCAGCACAAAGCCACACGTAAACAGCGTCTAACTGCTGTTACCGCCAGTGCAGCACCGTGCGCTATTAGCGCGCTTACCTTACCCAAGTCTGGGTGGTTAGTGGCGTCCGCCAAAGCGGCACAGCACGCAGTCTTGTGCATTTGTTATATTTTCAGTTACGCTGACACCCCAGTTGCGGTGTCGAGCGCAAGTGGTCTGAACGTACTCTAATCCTGTGTCTTGGGATAGAGTCCTGAGACTCCTTGCTTGCGCTCTTGGTGCGGTACCGTGGCCCTGTGATGCAAAAGGGTTTGCTTCCTTCACATAGGGTGAAGTTAACCCATGTGTGAATCCATATTGTACCACCATATAGTCCATCATTGCTCAGCAGCAGGTTCCATCTCTGCACGGTGGACCCCGGGCTGCGAACGCACCTTATACCATCTCTCTTATAATTTGGTGTGTTCCGCTAGCCCTAACACTAAATGCTGGCCCAGACCCTGATACCTCATGCATGGCCCATATCTGATTGCTGCTGTGCCATTATCAAATTTCTACTGTGGGTCAATTGATGTCAATCAATTCAAGTCAATGGGACTCAAGTATTGGAAGGTCTCCCTGATGGTTCCCAGGGTCTGAAGGAGAGGAAACTCTCCTTCAGGCCATGGGATCCATATGAATGTGTAAAATAAAGAATTAAAATAAAAAATAATGATATACTCACCTCTCCGACGCAGCCTGGACCTTACCGCTGTGAACCGGCAGCCTTCTTTGCTTAAAATAAGCGCATTTAGGGCCTTCCATGACGTCACGGCTTCTGATTGGTCGCGTCACGCGACCAATCAGAAGCCGTGACGTCATGGAAGGCCCTAAACGCGCTCATTTTAAGCAAAGAAGGCTGCCGGTTCACAGCGGTAAGGTCCAGGCTGCGTCGGAGAGGTGAGTATATCAATATTTTTTATTTTAATTCTTTATTTTACACATTAATATGGTTCCGATACTGATTCCCGATACCACAAAAGTATCGGATCTCGGTATCGGAATTCCGATACCGCAAGTATCGGCCGATACCCGATACTTGCGGTATCGGAATGCTCAACACTAGTCACTTTTCCTCTAGTCTGCCAATAATGTTTGGAAATGCTTGGGACTCCTTCATGTGTATGTTGACTGAATTTGGCAGACCTCTTAGAGAACTAGGCCTACACCTGCACTAGTCCATCCATTACTGATCAATGTTTCAGCTAGAAATGTTGGTCAAAGCCCCGTCCTATGCATCTATGCGCAATAATACTATTCTACTCTGGGTCAATTGATGCCACTTTTCCTGGTGTCTACCCCTAATTTGAGCTGTTTGGCAAGATTTTTTGAGTATGAACAATACAATAGTAATATGGACATATCTAGCGTACAGGCATGTAATTAAGCGATGATTATTGATTAGACATGAGGGAGGAAGAGAAGGGGACAAAGGAATAAGGAAAGAAAAAGGTTGGGGATGGGAAAAAGGGGTAGAGGTAGGAAGGGCGGTAGTGAGGGAGGGAGAGGAGGGAGTGAAAAGCATGTAAAAATATAATAACAATTGGTATAAGTACGTATTGTCAAAATTGCATATGTTAGATTATAAGAGTAACTTTCAAGCAGAACAAAGAAAGCAAGGGCATATAAAAAACGTAAGAACCGTTATCATCCTGAAATTTTTTCCATGGAGCCCATATATCCGTGTAGGAGTCATGATTGAACACTTGCCAACTCGACAATTCCTTGAGGTGGGAAATTTGATTTACCTTGGAGGACCACTCTGGCACAGTGGGAGGGGATTCATCTTTCCAATGTAGTACAATTAGGTGTTTAGCAGCACTTATTAAAAGCGGGAGAAGACATAGTTTTTTTGGCTTAAAGTTTTTTGACGGGCATGAGAGAAGAGGTTCAGAAGCTTGAAGACTTGTTTTAATCTAGTGTAATTTTTTAAGAATGAAACTAATGCCCTCCCAGAAATTTCTTATTTTTGGGCAGTCCCAAAATATATGGGCATGATGACCTAATGAATTATGACACCTCCAGTAAATATCAGAATCAGCGAACCCCAGTTGGAAGAGTTTTGCTGGGGTCATATGCCATCCAGTTAATATTTTATATGAATTTTATATGTCAGTATTTTGGAAATTTGATCCTCTGAGAAAGAGATATTAAGTTCCGATTCCCAAGAATATATAAATGAGGGTTTAAATTGTTAGGAGGGTGCAATAAAATGAGAATAAATACGAGATATAATTTTAAGTCGTGGGAGTGGAAATTTGGTCAAAACATCAAGCCAAGACCAAGTGGATTTGGTCGGATATTTTTGTCTAAGTTGTGAGATGGTTCATCCTGTTTGGCAAGATTTTTGGACCCCCTTAAGGTGTTGTCCATGCATTTGGTTTTGCCTCCAATTGAATTCAATGTGGTTCCAGTATGTTCAGCGAACCGTTCGGTGAACATGTTTGGCAAACTTCGGGACGTTGGCTGAAATGAATCTTGAAAGGTTCTCTCATCTCTAATAGTGACCTGCAGAATAAAATTTACACTTTGTGCAGCATAGCTTTTCCCCACAAAGAATAGAATTATGCATACACATGGCATACAGAAGAAATATGAATGACAGTAGAAATAAAAATCACCTGAGTTTTCCAGATGAAAATCAGATAAGTTTTTAAATGCATGTCTAAATGCGGCTTTAGAAAGAATCATAAAATGTAACTTATCAAAAGTCAAATTTGTTGGTGCATATCACTCCAGTCCCTGTCTGAAGTAAGCTTTAAGGGCTTGCTCATATTAGCGTATAATACAGAGGCGTGCAATGCAAGAAAACATCGCATTGCATTTTGACCAATATTATAGAATGATTCAACACTCATCTACAAGATTTTTCTCAGCTCAGGTCAGACTGATAAAAAAACTGCAACATGCTGCGATTGTTTGAAAGAATTGGATTCCACCCAGCAATGCAACTGCGCGTTCTCAAGCTGCTAACGGTGATGTCAATAAGGTTACCACAGTTCATTGGCCATGGACTACAATAACCTTACTGATGCCACCGCTCATCACAGCAGCCTGATTCATACTCTATTCTTAGTGTGTTCTGGTGGCCGCAGTGAGCGGTAACATTACTGATGTCACCACTCATCACAGCTTCCGAATGTAGATCGGGGATCAATGTGGGATGTCTATATTATGGCAGACCATTTTGGATTATTTGGCTATTTTAAGGTAATAAATGGGTATAAGAGGGTAATTGTCAGGGAATGCTTTTATTCAATTAAAGGTTTGTGTGTTTCTTTCTTTTGACTATGAAGTTGGTAAGGAGGCCGTCTGATAGACACCTCTCCATTACTAACCCCAGGACTTGATGTCAGCAATCATTACACAGCTGACATGAACCCTAAAAACATTACCCTGATTGCCAACACTCCAGAGAATTTGGAAAAAGCCAAGGTTAGGGCCATAATTGGTGCATATAATGGATCTGCCATTTCTGGGGTGGCTGAAGGCTGATGTTATTAGTCTGAGAAGGGGTCAATATGAATGGATCCTTCCCAGCCTATTAATATCAACCTGCAGCTGTTTACTTACCATTTGAAAGTTATTAAAAATAGGGGGGACCACATAATTTTTTTGGGGTCCAGACTTTTTAATAACCAGTAAAGGCTAAGCAGACAGCTGTGAACTGATATTAATAGTGTCTGGGAAGATGCATGGGTATTAGCCCCTTCCCAAAATAGTAACACCAGCTCACAGCTGTCTGCTTTCCCATAGCTGATTATTAAAAATAAGGGGGACCCCACAATATTTTTTTGTTATTTCTTTTTTACCTAAGTTCATGCACAGTAAGCTACACATGCGCTGCACTAATCATATATCTCACTGACAGTTTTCTATTTATTCTATCTATATATCTATTCTATTCTGGCTCTTCAGGCTGTGAATTTACTGTACTTGGCTGATGAAATGTTGGGTTTCCCTTGAGATTAGTGCTGAGCGATACCGTCCGATACTTGAAAGTATCGGTATCGGATAGTATCGGCCGATACCCGAAAAGTATCGGATATCGCCGATACGATACCCGATACCAATACAAGTCAATGGGACACCAAGTATCGGAAGGTATCCTGTATGGTTCCCAGGGTCTGAAGGAGAGGAAACTCTCCTTCAGGCCCTGGGATCCATATTAATGTGTAAAATAAAAAATAAAAATAAAAAATATTGATATACTCACCTCTCCGACGCAGCCTGGACCTTACCAATGTAACCGGCAGCTTCCGTTCCTAAGAATGAGCGCTTGAAAGACCTTAGATGACGTCGCGGCTTGTGATTGGTCGCGTGGCGGTCACGTGACCGCTCACGTGACCAATCACAAGCCGCGACGTCATCTAAGGTCTTTCAAGCACTCATTCTTAGGAACAGAAGCTGCCGGTTACATCGGTAAGGTGCAGGCTGCGTCGGGGAGGTGAGTATATCAATATTTTTTATTTTTATTCTTTATTTTACACATTAATATCGATCCCGATACCGATTCCCGACATCACAAAAGTATCGGATCTCGGTATCGGAATTCCGATACCGCAAATATCGGCCGATACCCGATACTTGCGGTATCGGAATGCTCAACACTACTTGAGATTGATACATAAAAATTGGATTTTTTTATTGCACCCATTGACTTGCATTGGCAAGTGTGATCCAATTCTCGCAGACAATCCAGGCAATCACAGAATGCTGAGATTTTTTTTTTCTCAGTCGCATCTGAGCTGAGAAAAAACTTGCAGATGAGTACTGAATCATTGGATAACATTAGTGCAGTGTGATGTTATCTCTCATTGTACTCCTCCGTATTATTATAGCTAATGTGAGCAAGCCCTTAAACCTTATTTTAGGCAGGGACTGGAGTGATATGCACCAAGCCTAAGTTTTTAATTTGGCACATTTTATAACAAGCATGAGACTTCTTAAAGAATTTGTATTTTTTTGGCACTAAAATCAGTTAAAGAGAAAAAATAAAAGCATATTTGATTTTGTGACAAATACATGACCCACACCATTTTGAAGAATTTGTTGCAAAACATGTCAGTGAATACCACAAGTAGTGTTGAGCGATACCTTCCGATATCGGAAAGTATCGGTATCGGATTGGATTGGGCGATATTCAAAAAATATCGGATATCGCCAATATCGATACCCGATACCAATGCAAGTCAATGGGACCAAAATATCGGAATTAAAATAAACCCTTTCTTTCCTTGTAGGTTCATTCTACATGAAGGAAAACAACTAAAAATAATGTAGGATGTATTGGGGGAGGTGGCGGAGACATTAAAGGCATATAGGTTTAGCCCAATCAAATAGAATAGCAGGAATTTTATTTATTTTTTTTCAGACGTTCGGAGTTGCAAAGATATTGACTATGTTAAGATTTTTTTTATTTTGTCAGATATTGATGTTTCAGTACTTCCATGCCCTTCACCTTCTTTTTTACTTCTCCGACACTTTCTTCATCATCATCCTCAGCAGCAGCATCTTTGACATCAACTTCTTCTTCACCTTATTCATCTTCTTCACCTTCTTCCTATTATTCTTTTTTTTTTACATTCTTCATATTCTTTTTATTCAACTATTATTATTCTTCATATTCTACTTCTTCATCATATTCTTATTTGTGACAGGCATTCCTGTAGTTGTTATCTATTATTATTGAAGATTTCACCTTCCATTCTGCCTGTCACAAAAGAATTACAACAGGATTTGTCCGCGTTCAGTAAAGGTACCTTCACACGAAACGACATTATAACGATATCGCTAGCAATCCGTGACGTTGCAGCGTCCTGGCTAGCGATATCGTTTCGTTTGACACGCAGCAGCGATCAGGATCCTGCTGTGATGTCGCTGGTCGCTGAATAAAGTCCAGAACTTTATTTGGTCGTCCGATCGCTGTGTATCGTTGTGTTTGAAAGCAAAAGCAACGATACCAGCGATATTTTACACTGGTAACCAGGGTAAACATCGGGTTACTAAGCGCAGGGCCGCGCTTAGTTACCCGATGTTTACCCTGGTTACTAGCGTAAAAATGTAAAAAAAACAAACAGCACATACTCACATTGCGTCCCCTGCAGTCTGCTTCCTCCTCTGACTCAGCGCCGCAAAGTGAAAGTGAAAGCAGCACAGCGGTGACGTCACCGCTCTGCTCTCACTGTACGGCGCTCAGTCAGTCAGGAAGTGGACGCAGGGGGACGTGAATGTAAGTATGTGCTGTTTGTTTTTTTTAGATTTTACGCTGGTAACCAGGGTAAACATCGGGTTACTAAGCGCGGCCCTGCGCTTAGTTACCCGATGTTTACCCTGGTTACCAGGGGACCTCGGCATAGTTGATCGCTGGAGAGCGGTCTGTGTGACAGCTCTCCAGCGACCAAACAGCGACGCTGCAGCGATCGACATCGTTGTCGCTATCGCTGCAGCGTCGCTTCGTGTGAAGGTACCTTTAGGCCTGCAGCAGCAGGCTTTTTCCAGGGGCACCACGAGGAGGAACGGACTCACCCCCATACACTGCTTAGTCTTCTTCTGCTTATAATTTAGATAATATCTTTTGCTCTAATGTTTAGTCTTATGCTTAATGTTCTTCTGCTCTTTGTTCTGCAGCCTCTTGTTCTTCTTCTCGGTCTTCCGAGTCGTCGTCTTTAGGGTCTTGAACGTGGAAATGTAGCAGAAGGTACAAGAAGGCTGAGAAAATGCCAAGAACCAGCTGATGGAACTGGAACTCGGATGGCTACCCGAAGGTCCAAGAGCCAATGGAACTACTGAGGACCAGCTGTTGTTACTGGAACCCGGTTACTAAGCAGGAGGTACCCATGCCAGAAAGCACTACCAAGGACCACCTGACGTTGGTGGAACTCAGATACCCAGAAGGAGGCACCAAAGCCAAAGGCTCTGTCCGGAACCAGCTGACGGTACTGGAACCAGGATGGGGAGCAGAAGGTACAAGAGCAAAAGACACTGCCGAGAACCAGCTGACGGTACTGGAACCCGGATGGGTAGCCGAAGGTACAAGAGCCAATGGAACTACCGAGGACCAGCTGACGTTACTGGAACCCGGTTACTAAGCAGGAGGTACCGTGCCAGAAAGCACTACCAAGGACCACCTGACATTGGTGGAACTCGGATACCCAGAAGGAGGCACCTAAGCCAAAGGCTCTGCCCGGAACCAGCTGACGGTACTGGAACCAGGATGGGGAGCAGAAGGTACAAGAGCAAAAGACACTGCCGAGAACCAGCAGATGGTACTGGAACCCGGATGGGTAGCCGAAGGTAAAAGAACCAATGGAACTACCGAGGACCAGCTGACGTTACTGGAACCCGGTTACTAAGCAGGAGGTACCCATGCCAGAAAGCACTACCAAGGACCACCTGACGTTGGTGGAACTCGGATACCCAGAAGGAGGCACCTAAGGCAAAGGCTCTGCCCGGAACCAGCTGACGGTACTGGAACCAGGATGGGGACCTATTCAAGATTGTCTTCCTAGAGCCCCAACTAGCGGTGTTGGAGCCAAGGGTCAGCAGGGGGAGCAGAGTGTAGGCCGCAGCCTACACTGGAGGCAGCATAGTGTCTGTTGTGTCTGTGTGGCGTTTGCAGGACACATTGCCAGCTAAACAGCAGGGGAACAGCTGGCGTTACTGAACCCCACTGACACAGTGGTGAGTGTTTTTCTCTGTGCAGCCTGCACTTCTGAGCACCAACTGGCGGTGTTAGAGCCCAGGGAATCAAAGAGGAGCAGAGTGTAGGCCGAAGCCTGCACTGGAGGCAGTTTAATATTTGTTGTGTCTGCGTGGCGTTTGCAGGACACGTTGCCGGCTACACAGCAGGGGAACAGCTGGCGCTACTGAACCCCACTGACACAGTGGCGAGTGTTTTTCTCTGTGCAGCCAGCACTTCCGAGCCGCAACTAGCGGTGTTGGAGCCCAGGGTCAGCAGGAGGAGCAGAGTGTAGGCCGAAGCCAGCACTGGAGGCAGCTTATTGTCTGTTGTGTCTGCGTGGTGTTTGCAGGACACGTTGCCGGCTACACAGCAGGGGAACAGCTGGCGTTACTGAACCCCACTGACACAATGGCGAGTGTTTTTCTCTGTGCAGCAAGCACTTCCGAGCAGCAACTAGCGGTGTTGGAGCCCAGGGTCAGCAGGAGGAGCAGAGTGTAGGCCGAAGCCAGCACTGGAGGAAGCTTATTGTCTGTTGTGTCTGCGTGGCATTTGCAGGACACGTTGCCGGCTATACAGCAGGGGAACAGCTGGCGTTACTGAACCCCACTGACACAGTGGCGAGGCGAGTGTTTTTCTCTGTGTAGCCAGCATTTCCGAGCACCAACTGGCGGTGTTAGAGCCCAGGGAATCAAGGAGGAGCAGAGGAGCAGAGTGTAGGCCGAAGCCTGCACTGAAGGCAGCTTATTGTCTGTTGTGTCTGCGTGGTGTTTGCAGGACACGTTGACGGCTACACAGCAGGGGACCAGCTGACGTTACTGGAACCCGGTTACTAAGCAGGAGGTACCGTGCCAGAAAGCACTACCAAGGACCACCTGACATTGGTGGAACTCGGATATCCAGAAGGAGGCACCTAAGCCAAAGGCTCTGCCCGGAACCAGCTGACGGTACTGGAACCAGGATGGGCAGCAGAAGGTACAAGAGCAAAAGACACTGCCGAGAACCAGCAGATGGTACTGGAACCCGGATGGGTAGCCGAAGGTAAAAGAACCAATGGAACTACCGAGGACCAGCTGACGTTACTGGAACCCGGTTACTAAGCAGGAGGTACCCATGCCAGAAAGCACTACCAAGGACCACCTGACGTTGGTGGAACTCGGATACCCAGAAGGAGGCACCTAAGGCAAAGGCTCTGCCCGGAACCAGCTGACGGTACTGGAACCAGGATGGGGACCTATTCAAGATTGTCTTCCTAGAGCCCCAACTAGCGGTGTTGGAGCCAAGGGTCAGCAGGGGGAGCAGAGTGTAGGCCGCAGCCTACACTGGAGGCAGCATAGTGTCTGTTGTGTCTGTGTGGCGTTTGCAGGACACATTGCAAGCTACACAGCAGGGGAACAGCTGGCGTTACTGAACCCCACTGACACAGTGGTGAGTGTTTTTCTCTGTGCAGCCTGCACTTCTGAGCACCAACTGGCGGTGTTAGAGCCCAGGGAATCAAAGAGGAGCAGAGTGTAGGTCGAAGCCTGCCCTGGAGGCATCTTAGTGTCTGTTGAGTCTGCGTGGCGTTTGCAGGACACGTTGCCGGCTACACAGCAGGGGAACAGCTGACGTTACTGAACCCCACTGAGACAGTGGCGAAGCAAGTGTTTTTCTCTGTGTAGCCAGCACTTCCGAGCACCAACTGGCGGTGTTAGAGCCCAAGGAATCAAGGAGGAGCTGAGGAGCAGAGTGTAGGCTGAAGCCTGCACTGGAGGCAGTTTAATATTTGTTGTGTCTGCGTGGCGTTTGCAGGACACGTTGCCGGCTACACAGCAGGGGAACAGCTGGCGCTACTGAACCCCACTGACACAGTGGCGAGTGTTTTTCTCTGTGCAGCCAGCACTTCCGAGCCGCAACTAGCGGTGTTGGAGCCCAGGGTAAGCAGGAGGAGCAGAGTGTAGGCCGAAGCCAGCACTGGAGGCAGCTTATTGTCTGTTGTGTCTGCGTGGCATTTGCAGGACACGTTGCCGGCTATACAGCAGGGGAACAGCTGGCGTTACTGAACCCCACTGACACAGTGGCGAGGCGAGTGTTTTTCTCTGTGTAGCCAGCATTTCCGAGCACCAACTGGCGGTGTTAGAGCCCAGGGAATCAAGGAGGAGCAGAGGAGCAGAGTGTAGGCCGAAGCCTGCACTGAAGGCAGCTTATTGTCTGTTGTGTCTGCGTGGTGTTTGCAGGACACGTTGATGGCTACACAGCAGGGGAACAGCTGGCGTTACTGAACCCGATTGACATAGTGGCGAGTGTTTTTCTCTGTGCAGCCAGCACTTCTGAGCACCAACTGGTGGTGTTAGAGCCCAGGGAATCAAGGAGGAGCAGAAGAGCGGAGTGTAGGCCGAAGCCAGCACTGGAAGCAGCTTATTGTCTGTTGTGTCTGCGTGGTGTTTGCATGACACGTTGCCGGCTACACACCAGGAAAACAGCTGACCTTACTGAACCCCACTGACACAGTGGCGAGGCGGGTGTTTTTCTCTGTGTAGACAGCACTTCCGAGCACCAACTGGCGGTGTTAGAGCCCAGGGAATCAAGGAGGAGCAGAGGAGCAGAGTGTAGGCCGAAGCCTGCACTGGAGGCAGCTTATTGTCTGTTGTGTCTGTGTGGCGTTTACAGGACACGTTGCCGGCTACACAGCAGGGGAACAGCTGGCGTTACTGAACCCCATTGACATAGTGGGGAGTGTTTTTCTCTGTGCAGCCAGCACTTCTGAGCACCAACTGGCGGTGTTAGAGCCCAGGGATTCAAGGAGGAGCAGAGTGTAGGCCGAAGCCAGCACTGGAGGCAGCTTAGTGTCTGTAATGTCTGTGTGGCGTTTGTGGGACACGTTGCCGGCTACACAGCAGGGGAACAGCTGACGTTACTGAACCCCACTGATACAGTGGCGAGGCGAGTGATTTTCTCTGTGTAGCCAGCACTTCCGAACACCAACTGGCGGTGTTAGATCCCAGGGAATCAAGGAGGAGCAGAGGAGCAGAGTGTAGGCCGAAGCCTGCACTGGAGGCAGTTTAATATCTGTTTTGTCTGCGTGGCGTTTGCCGGACAGATTGCCGGCTACACAGTAGGGGAACAGCTGGGGTTACTGAACCCCACTGACACAGTGGCGAGTGTTTTTCACGGTGCAGCCAGCACTTCCGAGCAGCAACTAGCGGTGTTGGAGCCCAGGGTCAGCAGGAGGAGCAGAGTGTAGGCTGAAGCCAGCACTGGAGGCAGCTTAATGTCTGTTGTGTATGCGTGGCGTTTGCAGGACACGTTGCCGGCTACACAGCAGGGGAACAGCTGGCGTTACTGAACCCCACTGAGACAGTGGCGAGTGTTTTTCTCTGTGCAGCCAGCACTTCTGAGCAGCAACTAGCGGTGTTGGAGCCCAGGGTCAGCAGGAGGAGCAGAGTGTAGGCCGAAGCCAGCACTGGAGGCAGCTTATTGTCTGTTGTGTCTGCATGGCATTTGCAGGACACGTTGCCGGCTACACAGCAGGGGAACAGCTGACGTTACTGAACCCCACTGACACAGTGGCAAGGCGAGTGTTTTTCTCTGTGTAGCCAGCACTTCCGAGCACCAACTGGCGGTGTTAGAGCCCAGGGAATCAAGGAGGAGCAGAGGAGCAGAGTGTAGGCCGAAGCCTGCACTGGAGGCAGTTTAATATCTGTTGTGTCTGCGTGGCGTTTGCAGGACACTTTGCCGGCTACACAGCAGGGGAACAGCTGGCGTTACTGAACCCCACTGACACAGTGGCGAGTGTTTTTCTCTGTGCAGCCAGCACTTCCGGGCACCAACTGGCGGTGTTAGAGCACAGGGTCAGCAGGGGGAGCAGAGTGTAGGCTGAAGCCTAATTGGAGCAAATTGAAAGGGAAACTTTAAACCCCACCAGGCGTTAGTAACTAGAAGAGCCACCTTGTGCAGCAGTAATGCTGCACAAGGAAAAGGTGGCTCTTTTAATTATGTTCCTTGCACACGCTGAATGAAATACTTCTAAAATTTTGCCCCACATACCGTGAAACCCTTTTCGGAGGCGGAACTTTCCTTCTTTATGAGACGAAGCACAGCTGTCAAAAATACCCCCTTGGTGCTGGGCGCAGCCTCCTGAACGTTGCTTTTTGGTGTTCCGGAGTCTGCGCTGTTGTGTTATCCCTTGGCCATGCGCTGTTACTGCGCATGCCCATGAATCCCAGTCCCGCTGTGTCTTCAGATTTATTCACACTGTGGGGCTGGGATTCATGGCCTTGCACAGTTAATATCTTCACCTCTCACTCATGTCCTTACGATTGCTTTAGACTTTGCGGCGTCAGCTGATCCCTTATCACATGCCATGGCCGTGAAGCCGCACAGTCTGAAAAAGGCAGAAGGAAATGAGTGAGAGGCGAAGATATGCACTGCGCATGCCCATGAATCCCAGCCCCGCAGTTTCTTCTGATGTATTCACACTGCAGGGCTGGGATTCATGGCCTTGCGCAGTTAATATCTTCGCCTCTCACTCATGTCCTTACGCCTGCTTCAGACTGTGCAGCGTCAGCTGATCCCTTATCGCATGCCACGGCCGTGAAGCCGCACAGTCTGAAGAAGGCGGAAGGAGATGAGTGAGAGGCGAAGATATGCACTGCGCATGCCCATGAATCCCAGCCCCGCAGTTTCTTCTGATGTATTCACACTGCGGGGCTGGGATTCATGGCCTTGCGCAGTTAATATCTTCTCCTCTCACTCATGTCCTTACGCTTGCTTCAGACTGTGCGGCGTCAGCTGATCCCTTATCGCATGCCACGGCCGTGAAGCCGCACAGTCTGAAGAAGGCAGAAGGAGATGAGTGAGAGGCGGAGATATGCACTGCGCATGCCCATGAATCCCAGCCCCGCAGTTTCTTCTGATGTATTCACACTGCGGGGCTGGGATTCATGGCCTTGCGCAGTTAATATCTTCTCCTCTCACTCATGTCCTTACGCCTGCTTCAGACTGTGTGGCGTCAGCTGATCCCTTATCGCATGCCACGGCCGTGAAGCCGCACAGTCTGAAGAAGGCAGAAGGAGATGAGTGAGAGACGAAGATATGCACTGCGCATGCCCATGAATCCCAGCCCTGCAGTGAGAATAAATAAGACACTGCGGGGCGTGATCTCGGGCAGGGCGGTCACACAGGCGCAGCCATCCTGACAACAAATGATGTCAGAAGACGGGCAGCGCTAAACGCTCATGGCCAAGGGATAACATAACAGCGCAGGCTCCGGGACAGATTCAAACAACGCTGAGGAGGCGGCGCATGGCGCCAAGGGGGTTGCTGCGTGTCATTACGAAGGAAAGTCACACCTCATGGATGGTTAATCGGTATCAGGGGACACATTTTATAAGTGTTTAGTTCTTCGTGTGCAATGAGTATAACAAAAAGAGCCACCTTGTCCAAATGCAGCATTAGTGCTGCACAAGGTGGCTCTTTTAGTTACAAATGGCTGGGGGGGGGGATAGATCGCCTTTAATTTTTTTTGTAGTGTCTGCGTGCTGTTTGCAGGACATGTTGCCGGCTACACAGCAGGGGAACAGCTGGTGTTACTGAACCCCACTGACACAGTGGCGAGTGTTTTCCTCTTTGAAGCCAGCACTTCCGAGCACCAACTGGCGGTGTTAGTGCCCAGGGACAGCAGGAGGAGCAGGCTAGAGTTATTGGAGATGTTTGTCTGATCAACCTCTAATGACAGCACATGACAGCACGTAGGAGTAGTAACATGAGAGACATACTTGTACACAGTCACTACGTGGCCAGAATACCAGATCCATTTAAAGCTGGGAGACAAAAAAATGGTTTCTTCCCATGTGGTGACTGTCTCGGGTGTCAAAATCTTGTCAGAGCCGTATCATTTGATTCATCCGATGGAAAACGTAATTTCTAAATTAAAGAATACATCACATGCAAAACAACTCACGTGGTATATTATGCCACTTGTACATGTAATTTAGTGTATATTGGATTGACATCACGAGAATTGCGTGTTCGCATACGCGAACACATTCGAGTTATAACAGCAGCACGTGATGTGGAGGATGAAAATGATCTCAAACCCATCCCGAAACACTTCCGTCGACATCATAAATGTAATCCCAAAGACTTTAAGGCCTGGGGCATTGATAGAATTAGGTTAGGCATTAGAGGAGGTGATGCCAAAAAGAGGTTGGCACAGAGAGAATGCCGTTGGATTTCAACATTGAATACCATGGCCCCTGCAGGCCTTAATGAACAATTAAGTTTCAGTTCCTTTCTATAGCACCTACCCATGGTGTCTCCGGAATTTTTCACCGAATTTTTTACCTGTTTGTGTTGCTGTATGTCTCTTTTTTCTTTGTTTTTAACAATTTTTTTATCCGTTGTATTTAGTGTCTTCTATACATCATTCATGGTACTATTGAGGCGGTCCCCCGATTGGAGAAGGCATATATGACTTGCGACCAGAAATATCAACAATCGGTCGTTTTTGCCTTAAACTTCTCTGATATAGTGCTTGGTGGAATTTTACCTGTGTGGAAGATGGAGCCCTTCTTCTTATTGCATTACGTTCTCTTGTGATGTCTATTTATGTGCCAATTTTTATCACTTTCGCATGTAAATTATATGCCTTTCACTTGATTATATTATGTCCCTTTTTTAGTGTAATATGTGGCATATGTATTATTCATGCACTGTTTATCACAATTTGTAGTTCTATTTTGATATCTCTAATTTAATTTTTAGTTTGATTTGCATCCATTGAGAGAGGCTATATTGAATGATATTTTCGGCTTTTGCCGCACTATAATTCACTACCCATCACCTTCACTCACCTCTTATTCCCTTCCCTTTTGCGTTTGGATTATATGTGGATTTGCGGAATTCTTCCTAGCAGTGGGTTAAACACACTCCTCCCCTTTGATTTAGTCACTCGGCACTGTTTACTTACTCGCTCCACAGTGCGCATGTCTTCTACCGTCCATGTCCCGGGGAATCTGGGGCGGCGCCATCTGATGACGCGTGCGGTTCAGTGACGTCATCGCGACGGATCTTTGAACCGCGGCGCCATCTTGGGCGCCGTTTATGATGCATTACCTGGCTGGACGAGTGGTTCACATGCGCCTCCACAGGTGGAAACACTAGCCATTAGTGGGGGACCTTTAAATATAGTTTCCGGATATCCAGCAGCACCGCCCCCTGACGAAGCCGACGCGAAACGCGCGTTGGGGCAACGGTGTGGATCCCTACCTGACGCCGGCACTTGGGTAAGAACCTGGTGGATAATTTACAATGCATACGACACTTTAGAGCTTGTGTACAGGGCTCATTGTAATGTGTTTAACACGCCTGTACTATACCCCAGGAGAATATGCCCACAGTTGACTGCACTATGCACTTTACGGTAATAGAGGACGTCTGGGATGTTCCACACTAGTTTTCTTGGTCTGTGCTTTCCGGCCCTTTTCAGCTGAATGAATTTGTCATTATATGTTTATTTGACTTTAATTTATTGGATTCTGTAATCTTGTGACTTAATAAATTTATATTCAATTAGTTATGGACGTGTACTCCATTTTGTTTGGTTATCTCTAGTCGGCAGGAGTGTCCTGGTACTTGTATTGGTACCTATTTCTCCCTTACATGCTCCTCCCAGTGTGGTTTGGAGCATGGTGGTGTATTCTATGAATGTACCCTCCATTTTGGGCTTATTTGTCTGTAGAGTTATTGCCGCAACACAGCAGGGGATCAGCTGACGTTACTGAACCCCAATAACACGGCAGCAAGTGTTGACTGTGCAGATGGCACTTCTGAGCATCAATTGGCGGTGTTGGAGCCCAGGGATTACAGTTCAGGTGGTAGAAACATGAACGCAACAGGAGACCTTGATACTGTAGCCAACCAATTATTTAATCTGGAAGAGGAGTGGCAAATTCCTGCGAGATCCAGGCCTTGTTCATTTTCAGAAAAGTAAGCCGGTCAACGTTATAGGAGGATAGTCACATGCGACGGTCTGTTAGTACACCACCTGCGGCAGTAAAGATGCGTTCCAATAACACACTAGCAGCAGGGCAAGCCAGCACCTCCAATGCATACTGGCTTAGCTCTGGCCATGTATCCAGCTTAGAGACCCAAAATTTGAAGGGGGAAGAGCCGTCTGGGAGTACAGTAAGAGGGCAAGACATGTAGTCTGTCACCATCTGACGGAAACGTTGCCTCCTGCTGACTGGAGCCATCTGTGATGGTGTAGACATGTGTGGCGGGCACACAAAACTGTGCCAAAGTTGGGCCATACTGGTCTTGCCTTGTGCTGAGGCACTGCTTCTGCTCCCTCTTTGTGCAGAGCTTCCTCCACTGCCTCGACGCACTGAGCTGCTTTGTAAAGCACTAGCAGCACTGCTCTCAGTTGGACTGGAGAAGATGATGGAATTCACTAGTGTGTCTTGGTACTCCCGCATTTTACGCTCCCGGTTCAATGGTGTTATGAGGCTTTGTAAGTTGTCCCGGTAGCGAGGATCTAGGAGGGTGTACACCCAATAATCAGCCATGTTGAGAATGTGGGCGATGCGGCGGTCGTTTCTCAGGCACTGCAGCATGTAATCAGACATGTGCTGCAGACTTCCAACTGGCCAAGAAACGCTGTCCCCTGCTTGAGACGTGATCTCTGCCTGCTCTGCATCACCCCACCCTCGCTCTACACACTGACTACTGGAGAATTGTGTAACTCCCTCCTCTGGACCGATGTCTTCCTCCTCCATTGACTCCTCCTCATCCTCCTCACAAAGTGTCCCCTGCCTAGGCCTTTGTGAGGAACCACGTAGCGCTGAATGTCCAGAAGCTGATGGAATTGGTGACTCCTCATCCTCCACCTCTTCCACAACATCATCTCTTAGCGCTTGCAGTGTTTGTTGAAGCAGGCAGATAAGGGGGACTGTTATGACCCCAATGGCAGAGGGTCTCTGCAATAAATACCAAGTCTGCAAACACAAAAAACCAGCTCATATGGCAGTGGTAACTGGGCTGACCGTATAGCTAATCCTAGCACCACAAATAGCAGCAGCCGGGGAACGTGCCTACGTTGGTTCTAGACGTCTCGCGCCAGCCGAAGAACTAACTAACCCTAGAAGGGAAAAGATAGACCTTTCTTGCCTCCAGAGAAAAGACCCCAAAAGTTGGATACAAGCCCCCAACAAATAATAACGGTGAGGTAAGAAGAAAAGACAAACGTAAGAATGAACTAGGTATTTAGCAAAGAGAGGCCCACTGACTAATAGCAGAATATAGTAAGATGACTTATACGGTCAGCAAAAACCCTATCAAAAATATCCACGCTGGATATTCAAGAACCCCCGAACCGTCTAACGGCCCGGGGGGGGGGGGGAGAATACCAGCCCCCTAGAGCTTCCAGCAAAATCAGGAATCACATTTAGTACAAGCTGGACAAAAAATAAGAGCAATACAAATAACCAAAAAACAAGGAAGCAGGGCTTAATTTTGCATGAACCAGGACCAGCAGACAGGAGCAAACAGAAAGGACTGATTACAATGATGCCAGGCACCAGACTAAGAATTCAGGAAGTTCATATAGCAACACCCCTGGACTAACGACCCAGGTGGGTGCCAAACTAGGGAAAGACAATCTCAGAGTAATACCACTAGTGACCACAAGAGGGAGCCAAAAAAGTCTAATTCACAAGAGGGGACAGTCATGCTGACTAGTGCATCATCTGCACTCGCCATCCGCGTGGAATCATCGAAGGAATGCAAAACCTGGCTGACGTCCTTCATAGTGGCCCACTCAGTGGTTATGAGGTCTGAACGGCGCGGAGTGCGATTTCTTTGCGCCTGATGCAGCTGGTACTCCATTACTGCTGGCTGCTGCTCACACAACCGCTCCAACATATGTAATGTGGAATTCCACCTGGTGGGTAGGTCACATATGATGCGATGTTCCGGAAGGCGGAATCGGCGCTGCAGAGCCGAAATGCACGATCTTGCCATGCTGGAACGCCGCAAGTGAGCACACTCTAGGCGGACCTTGTGCAGCAGTGCATCAAGATCCGGATAGTCCCTCAAAAAACTCTGCACGACCAAGTTGAGCACATGTGCCAGACATGGGATGTGAGTGACGTTGCCTAGGGCAAGAGCTGCCACCAGATTTTGGCCATTATCACACACTACCATGCCAGGCTAGAGATTCGCTGGCACAAACCACACGTCGCTCTCCTGCTTGATGGCATTCCAGAGCTCCTGCACTGTGTGGCTTCAATTCCCCAAATAAATTAATTTCAAGACGGCCTGTTGACGTTTGGCCACAGCTCATGTCGGTCGTAACAGGTAAACGTTCACGGGTCGATGTGGAGGTGGACTGTGACGGCTCCTGATTCTGAGGAACTTGTGTATGAGGAGGAGTCAATGAGTACAGACTGGATTCCTGCAATCCTTGGAGTGGGCAGGACTCGTCCTCGCACGATCTGTACCTGGCTCAACAACATTAACCCAATGGGCAGTGAGGGAAAGGTATCGCCCCTGTCCATGGTGACTGGTCCACGCATCGGTGGTGAGGTGGACCTTGCTACTGACGGCGTTCAGTAGCGCATGTTTTATGTGTCCCTCCACATGCTTGAGCAGGGCAGGGATGGCTTGCCTGCTGAAATAAAAGCGGCTGGGCACATTGTATTGTGGGACTGCCAATGTCATCAAGTTACGGAAGCTGTCAGTCTCCACCAGCCTGAATGACAGCATTTCAAGGGACAGTAGTTTTGCAATGCCAGCATTCAGAGCCTGTGCTTGGGGGTGGTTTGCCGAGAATGGCCGCCTTTTCTCCCATGCCTGTGCTACCGATGGCTGTAGACTGGGCTGGGAGTGTGAGGATGACTGGGAACGTGGTGCTGTGGGTGGAATTACAGTGGGTCTCTGGACAACAGTGCCAGAGGTTCTTCCATGGCGATCCTGTGAGGAAGCCAAACCAGCTGTGTGTGAGCTGGAGGAAGAGGCAACAACACGAGCTGAAGAGGCGGTAGGTGTCGCTGTTGGTTGGCCTAGGTCTTCAGTGTGTTTTTGTAACTCCACCGCGTGCTTGGTCCGCATATGTTTCCACATATTTGTGGTATTGAGGTTGCTGACATTTTTCCCTCTTTTGACTTTCTGATGACACACCTTGCATTTGACAAAGCAAATGTCATCTGCAACTGTCAAAAAAGGACCAGGCACTGCAAGTCTTGGGAGTGCCTGTTTTGGCTTTTGGAAGAGGCATGCTCCTAACGGGTGCCGAAGTGGAGGCTACAGGAACCGCAGTCTTCCCCCTCCCTCTCCCTCTTTAGCCCATTCAGGGAATCTCTTCTTCAGAGCTGCTCCCACCACCTTCCTGTACCTCACACCACGATGGGTCAAGGACCTCATCATCTACACTACCCTCTGCCACCAACTGCTTCTCCTGGGTAGTCTCGGCAGCACAGGACACACCAAAAAGTGGCACCTGAGTCTCATCATCAGATGCGTACTGCGGTGTGGTGACCGGAGGCACTGGCCCACCCGTCTCTTCAGAGAGACAAAGCTGTTGGGCATCACTGAATACTGCCTCTTCTTCCATTTCTCCAATGCTGCTTGGCTGGCCCCGTTTCCAAGCCAAGAGATTCAGAGAACAGAAGTAGAGATGGCTCCTGTCCTGGGCTCTCTGACTGCCTGGGTAATTTGGCAGGTGGTGAAGAGACAGATGGGTGCTCTCCAGTGCTCTGTGCCTGAGAGGATGTGGCACTAATTGAAGTCGATGCATTAGCTGCCATCCATCCGAAAACGGCTTCAATTTGTTCTTCACGCAGCAGCGGTGTACGGCGATCTCCTACAAAGCTGCGCATGAAGGACTGTTCCCTGCTGAAACTGGGTGATGATGAGTCACCAGTGCCCGCAGCAGGCACAGAATCCCCACGTCCTCTCCCTGCTCTGCACCCACGCCCACGTGCCTTACTCCCTGCCTTCTTCATCTTGGTTGACTGATAAAGATAAGCAGAAAAGTACTAAGGGCTTAGTGTGCTCATTCCTGAACAGCTCCTAACAGGTATAAGAAACACTAATTCTCTACAGTGTGGACTAGACTTTAATATGAGCTAATGTGGCCTACACAACTGTAAAGTGGTGTGTTTGGTGAACTTTTTTATTTTTTTTTTTCTTTGCAGAACCGACTACAGAGTGAGCTGCACTCACACACAGACCGTGCAGACAGCCGTGAACGGCGCTGCAAGGCCAAAACAAGCTCCTCTATGTAATCCTATTTAGTGTTTTTCCACAATCTAGCAGGATACGGAGGGAAAGAAACGAATAGGATAAATTTGACAAAATGTGCAGCAGGCTGCACTAATTGAGAAACAGACAATGGAACGGTATAAGGCAGTCACGCACCCTGAGCTGACTATAACCGGCTCTGGCTGCCGACAGACTACAGAGCAATGTGCACTCACACAGAGACCGTGCAGACAGCCGTAAACGGCGCTGCAAGGCCAAAAAAAGCTGCTCTATGTAATGCTATGTAGTGTTTTTCCACAATTTAGCTGGATATGGATAGAAAGCCACTAATAGGAACTATTTGAAAAAATGTGCAGCAGGCTGCACTAATTGCAAAAAAGGACAATGGATAGAACAGTATGAGGCAATGACGCACTCTGAGCTGACTACAACCGGCTGTGGCTGCAGACAGACTACAGAGCGATGTGCACTCACACACACAGAGACCTTGCAGACAGCTGTGAACAGCGCTGCAAGGCAAAAGCAAGGATCTCACACAGCGGTTGCTAAATTAGCCTGGGTAAAGCACAATGAAGCAAATTGCTATCTCTAAACTGGCCCTCAGTCAGAACACAGCGTCCTGTCCCTAACTGAATTCACAGAAGAGTGAGCCCTAAATGGTGGCAGCGACTTTTATAGTGCATCATGACATCATTTCAGCAGTCAATCACAGCCATGCCAGTACTTCCATGCCCACCATGCAGAACAGGATGTGCCCACACTTCTAATCATTCCTCATTGGCTGAATTCGGGCACTTTGAATTGTGGGTACTTCCGATTCCGGTATTCGATATACTGAAAATATAGGAACTCGGTATCGGAATTCCGATACCGCAACTTTCAGCCGATACCCGATACTTGCGGTATCGGAATGCTCAACACTAACCACAAGACATAAAAAGAAAAGTGACTTTAATTAATCTTAAATGGTAAACTGGGACCATGGTCCCTTTGACATAGACTCTGCTTCATTGATCAGTTTATTTCTAGTGATGAGAGAAAATGTTTGGATGAGGTGTTATCAGAGCATGCTTATGTGCTAATCGAGTGTCTTTGGTGTGCTTAAACAATAGGTTCGAGTCCCCATAGCTGCACATTTCGCTGCTCTTCCACAGCCGCAATACATGCATGCATTGCCTGTTTGTTAGGCAATTCCTGCATGTTTTGTAGCTTTCAAACAACCGCAAGACATATGGTCACAGGGACTCCAATATATTTTTGGGCACGCTCAAGACATTATGTTACTGAGTCACCCTCCAGGGCCTGGGAATATTCGGTACTGGCTCCGGTACTTAACCCCTTCATGACCTTCTGATTTTCCATTTTTCCGTGTTCGTTTTTTGCTCCCCTTCTTCCCAGAGCCATAACTTTTTAATTTTCCGTCAATATGGCCATATGAGGGCTTATTTTTTGCGAAACGAGTTGTACTTTTGAACTACATCATTGGTTTTAACATGTCGTGTACTAGAAAACGGGAAAAAAATTCCATGTGCGGTGAAATTGCAAAAAAAGTGCAATCCCACACTTGTTTTTTGATTGGCTTTTTTACTAGGTTCAATAAATGCTAAAACTGACCTGCAATTATGATTCTCCAGGTCATTACGAGTTCATAGACACCTAACATGGCTAGGTTATTTTTTATCTAAGTGGTGAAAAAAATTCCTAACTTTGCTTAAAAAAAAAAAAAATTGCGCCATTTTCCGATACCCATAGCGTCTCCATTTTTCGTGATCTGGGGTCGGTTGAGGGCTTATTTTCTGCGTGCTAAGCTGGCATTTTTAATGATAGCATTTTGGTGCAGATACGTTCTTTTGATCGCCCGTTATTGCATTTTTTTTTTGTAAATTCTTTATTTATGAATAAACACAGAAACAGGAACCATAACACATAGTTTGACAAGTATACCAAAGATCAGTATTAAGATTTCAGAAACTTATATGATGAGAAAACGGATAAGCATAATAAAGAAGGGGAGGGGAAAAACAGAGTTGTAGGTTGAGGTTAGGGGTATTGTATGATGGGGAAGGGAACGAGAAAACAAGGGGGAAAAGATCTAAGGGAAGAATAAGGGGAATTCAACGAGTATAACATGAATTGGTCCAATATATTTAGCCTTAGCCAAAAACAAGTAAATTGTATGAAAATACAACAAGCTACAACTAAGAACCTCTTGGGCATACTATGTAGTGCGAAGTGAGTTAAGTACCTCCACCTGCTCGCATCTCTTTCCAGGGTGCCCAAACCCTCATATATAATTCATGACTGTTCATTTCCCAACTAGATATTTCTTCAAGTCTCGAGATTTCGTCTCCCTTAGATAGCCATTCAGCCATGGTTGGGGGGTAAATATCTTTCCAGTGTAATGTAATTAAATGTTTAGCAACACTTAATAGTAGTGGTAAAAGTCTATGTTTCTTGGGTCTGTAATTAATAGATGGGCAGGAAAGTAGAACTTCGGAAGCCAGTAAATTAGACTTAATCAATTTTAGTTTTTTTAGGGACTCGTTAATCTCCCCCCAAAATTTTAACAATTTAGTACACTCCCAGAAAACATGAGTGTGATGTCCCAGAGAACTATGACAGTGCCAACAGGAACTATCGTCTAACAGGCCCAACTGAGTCAGTTTGGCAGGAGTTAAGTGCCACCTAGTCAAAATCTTGTAGGAGTTTTCTTGAAGTAGTATGCATCGAGAAAATCCCCGTGCATTAGCTAGAATGTTAGAGGTTTGCGTCTCTGTAAAAATAACCCCATCTCAATTTCCCAGGAAAGAAGAAATGCAGGCTTAGATTGGGTGTTGGTGGAGTTGAGTTGAATGTAAACGCGGGAGACGCTTTTCATTTCGGGATGTGGGGTTTTAAGCATTATGTCAAGCCATGACCAAACAGAACTCTGGGGAAACTTCTTTTTGAAGTTAAGGAGCGTACGTTTAATGTGCAGTTCTTGGAGAAAATTTTTAGGTTGCGTTAGAGAATCTGGAGGCCAGGTCCCTCCATGAAGGATTCTATCTTTATAGAAGTTCTTTAAAGGCTCTTTGGGAAGTGAGGACCACAATCTATATGGGTCTCTATAGCTCGGATCTAATAAAAATGGTATAGAGCATATTGGAGCAAACACATAGCGGAAGGAATCTAAGGGAAGTTCCTTGTTTAAAGAGCGCCTTATTTTAAGTGTTGTTAGAGTCACCTCATCCAATCTGAAATCGTTAGGAGGCTTAGCTAGTAACCATAGGTAAGGTATACCCGTCGGCCCAAACAATGCTAAATCTACATTATCGTAGTTACCCTTCTCGTAGCTATCTACTATCCTTAACCATCTGGATATGTGCACTGCTCGGAAACACAGGGCCGGATCAGGGACACTCAGACCGATCCAGCGATGACAGCGGGAGATCCAGTGACGAAATAAAGTTCCAAACGATCTGCTACGACGTACGATTCTCAGTGGGGTCCCTGATCGCAGTAGCATGTCAGACACTGCGATATCGTATGGCTATCGCTGGAACGTCACGGATCGTACCGTCGTAGCGATCAAAGTGCCACTGTGTGACAGTACCCTAAGTCTTAAAGACGTTAATGCGTCCCAGCCAGGACAAAGTGGGCAAATTGTATTTTTTCAGCAAACCTTGTACATTTTTGAATAAAGTGGGATAATTAGCTTGGAAGTGGTGGCTAGGATCTCTTGTAATATATATACCTAAATATTTTATTGAGTGCGTCGACCAAGAAAAGGGGCACTGAGAATATAACGTGTTGAGTCGTGAGTGGGGAAGAGAAATGTTTAAAGCTATAGATTTTGTGGTATTAATTTTAAAATTTGATAAATGCCCGTATTGCTGAAAAATGTCCAGAATTGCCAGGAAGGCCTGGGAAGGGTTAGTAATCAAAAAAAGGAAGTCGTCAGCAAAGGCTAAAGTTTTCAACTCCAACGAACCAATCTTTAAACCTCCAACTAGTGTTTCCTGCCATATTTTTTTAATTAGTGTTTCTATAACCAAAATAAATAGAGATGGGGACAATGGGCACCCCTGTCTCGTACCATTTTGAATATTGAAGCTATTTGACAGGGTGCCGTTTCCCTGTACCTTAGCTGTGGGCTGCGAGTAAAGGGAGAGAATTGTGAGAATAAATTGTGTTGGGAAGCCAAACTTAATCAAACCTTGTTCCATAAAGCACCAGGTCACCCTGTAGAATGCTTTCTCGGCATCTGTTGACAGGAGGACTATGGGGATCCCTTTATTCTTAGCGAATGTAATGGACTGAATAATTTTAGCAGAATTATCTTTACCTTCCCTTCCTTTCACGAACCACTTGATCTGAGTGGATCAATTTTAGGTAAATAGGAGCTCAACCTAGTAGCTAAGATTTTTACCCAGAGCTTGATGTCCGAGTTAAGAAGGGAAATGGGTCTATAATTTGAACAGGCTGTAGGATCTTTACCTTCTTTAGGGATTACAGAAATAAAGGCCTCTAAGGATTGCCTAGGCAAGGATTGACCTTCTAGGAGTGAATTAAATAAGGATACTAAATGAGGCAGAAGTTGCTTAATTAATTTTTTGTAATAAATAATAGGCAGTCCATCAGGGCCTGGGGCCTTCCCATTGGGAATCAATGTTAAAGTGTCCTGTATCTCATTGGGGGAGATAGGTGCCAGTAATCTCTGATGACCTTCCTCAGAGATTTTGGGTAGCTTAAGGGGTGCGAGAAAATCATTTATTTTGGTGAGAATTTCAGGTGGGTCCCCTAAGTGTGTCGATGTAGGTAAATTATAAAGGCCTTCATAAAAAGATCGAAACTCTTCTGCAATGTCAGGAGTCCTATATTTAAGCGACTTATCAGTTGATACAATGTGATTTATAAACCTCCGTTCATTGCGTTTTTTAAGTAATGAAGTCATTAATTTACTGCCTCTATTACCATGTAGATAAAATTTGTGTTGGCTCCTCATGTAGATTTTAGCGGACTGTATGTTAAGAAGGTTTTTTAGAGTACTTCTTCAGTCAAATAACTCATTTTGTATTATTTTGCTTTGGGATATTTTATGGATCTTCTCCAGGGTGTTAATTTGGTGTATAATTGATATTATATGTTTAGATCTTTCTTTTTTGACGAATGCACCCAGGGCTATGAATTCGCCCCTCATAACGGCTTTATGCGTTTCCCATATGATGGCCGTTGAGGGTCCAGAATTGGAATTTTCCTGGAGAAAGCAATTAAGCGTGTCCGCTAGTTTTGTTTGTTGAATATCCGAATCTAACAAAGTCTCATTTAGGGACCAAGTCATTGTCCGTCTGGGCAGGGAAACAATGCTCATTTCTAGAAAGATGGGGGCATGGTCTGACAAAGTTATGTTGTCGATAGTAGCTGATTTAATAAATTGAAGGCTAGACATCTGGGTTAGAAGGTAATCAATTCTGTGATAGGTGTTGTGGGGGGGTGAGTAAAAGGTGTAGTCCCTATCTGCGGGGTGTAAAGTCCTCCAAGTATCAATTAGGTTTAATGATTGTAGGGAGAGGTGTAGTTTTCTGAGGACTTTCTGGGACAGATGAGTCTTGCCTGATGATGTGTCTAAAAACAGATTAAGAGGGAGGTTGAAGTCGCCTCCTACCACCGTTACTCCCTCCGCGAACAATTTCAGAGTTTGTAATGTTTTACATAGCCAGTTTATTTGATCACGGTTTGGAGCGTAGAGGATACAGAAAGTTACTTTGGTATTAGCAATAAGACCTTTGAGAATAATGAATCTACCTTCAGAATCTGACAGAGAATCTTTTAGTGTAAAAGGTACATTTTTACTTATGATTATGCTAACTCCTCTGGAAGAAGAAGTACCTGTGCTGTTGAACCAGTGAGGGAAGTAGGATCTGGACATGTCTGGGACTCTGTTATTTTTGAAATGTGTTTCTTGTAGGAAGGCAATGCTTGTCTTTTTAGAATGTGGGAATCTCAGGATTTGACTTCTTTTGTTTGGGGATCGTATGCCTTTAACAGTGTATGAGGCCAAAATTATGTTGGCCGAGGAATTATACTTAGCCATAGCTGGGTAGATGAAGAAGCTCGGTAGGCTCTTGAGAAAGTACTATACCTGTACCAAATCAGATAGAACAAGGGAACATACATAAACTTGGGGAAAAAAAGGGAATACATATATACAAACAAACTGTCCATCTGCCGCAGAGGTGGGGGCCAGGGAGTCCTCCCATAGCAGATAGGGTGGGTGCAATCTCATGCACGAGCGGCGATCTGCCAATAAAAAGAACAATGCACTAACATCCAAAAACATTATATAACTGTTACAAAAGATAACCACAACGGTAGAAGACAAAAGTGGTTCTTATGTTTATCTAGACAATGATATGGATATTAAGAAGCTCACGGGGGAAGCTTTTTCTTTTTTTTTACTCCCGTTTTCCCCTGTCTGGGGGACGCCATTTTCTTGACCGGAGTCCAGTCACCATGTTCTCCTGAAATAGCTCTCAAAGGGGTAGGTGAATGTGGATCCATGTCCATGGGGAGCCAAGAGGGAATCTCCAGAGGAGTAAGATCAAAAGTCTCCCACACTCCAGGGAGATCGTCAGGGCTTCTAACAATGACCTGCTTACCACCACCATGGATGGCCAGGCCAAAAGGAAAGAGCCACCTATAGAGGATTTTTTGGGGGCGTAGGGAGTCAAGCAAAGGTCTCAGGACCCTACGTTTCATCAGGGTGGATGAAGCCAGATCTTGGAATAACTGTATAGGGGAACCCTCATAACAGAGCGATTTTTTATCCCTGGAAGCTGTCATTAAGGCAGCAGTGTCTAGATAGTTCAGCAGTCCACAGGTAACATCTCTCGGTGGGTCCGTGTACCTAGGTTTTGGTCTCAGAGACCTGTGGACCCTTTCAATAATGATTTGATCTCATTTTTCTTGTGGTAGCAACAAAGTAAAAATCTCTCTGGTAGCCTTCTCGAGAATCTCGTGAGACACACTTTCGGGCAATCCCTTGATTCTAATGTTCTTTCTCAGGCTCCGATTCTCCTGATCTTCAAGCGCAAGAGCTGCGCTGTTAAGCTGTTGTCTGTGGAATTCCAGATGGTCCTTCATAGAATTTGATTGATTAACAATGGCAGATTGAGTATTTTCCAATGTTTCAACTCTGTTTCCTATGTGTGAGAGATCCGCCCTCATGCCAGCAATTTCAGCAATTAAAGGTTTCATAGCCTGAGACAGCAACGTCCTAAAAAACGATCTAGATAACTTTCCTGAGTCAGATTAGGGGAAGTCGCTCCCAGAAGCCTCATGGCTAAAATCAGAGTCTTCCACTAGATCTTCAGTGCCAGTATTAGGGTTAGAGTTCTTAGATATAACTTTGGTTGTTGCTTTATGTTTGAGAAACTTTTCCATCTCTCCCTGTTTTCCTTGGTAGAGAGCTGGAGTTAAACTCTTGGAACGTTCTTTACTTGTCTTCACCATTATAGCTGTTCAGAATAAAAGATGCTAGCTTCTAAAATTGCCGCCCGTCCATGGAGGACTAGGTTACTTTAAACATAACTTGGACAAAAGGAGAAGATATTGAACTGATCTCTATAGTGTGCTCAGAGCCAGAATTCAGTATGGACACTAGGTGTCACTGTTAGATTAGCAAAAAAGATTTGTGTCTTGTAGAGCATATTATGTGTATTCCAAGATTTGACACCAGACCTTGGCTTATACACTAGGTGTCGCTATACTGCTGTTTTCTAGGGCACCTCCTCTGTCCCAATGTATATGAATAATAAAGAAAAACACTTCTTCACCCCAAGCAGCAAGGGGCTCAATAGGTATATTACTTATGTTTGCCATGCACTGCAGAGTTGTCTGTGTGTTTATGTCTCCTCCAGTATGACCCAAAAGGTGGTGGGTATGGGGATGCAGTAAGAGAAGCACTATGAAAGCTGGGGGTCTGCACTTCCCTGATGTCGCTGCAGCTTGCCGTGCTCCCAGTCTGTGAGACTGTAGTCTTTTCTCTTTATTGCAGGGGGACCTCAAATCACAGCAAGCTTTGTGTGTAGCTGATATTAGTCCTCACGGCCAACCTCCCACAGCCCCAGGGGGTAGAGAGTAGCTCCGATAAGCCACAAAACACAGCAAGTCTTAGGGTACTGTCACACAGTGCCATTTTGATCGCTATGACGGCACGATCCGTGACATCGCAGCGTCGTATGATTATCGCTCCAGCGTCGTAGACTGCGGTCACACGTTGCAATCACGGCGCTGGAGCGATGCCGAAGTCCCCGGGTAACCAGGGTAAACATCGGGTTACTAAGCGCAGGGCCGCGCTTAGTAACCCGATGTTTACCCTGGTTACCAGCGTAAACGTAAAAAAAACAAACAGTACATACTTACATTCCGGTGTCTGTCCCCCGGCGTTCTGCTTCTCTGCACTGTGTAAGCACAGCGGCCGGAAAGCAGAGCGGTGACATCAGACGTCACTGCTGTGCTCGCTTTCTGGCTGGCCGGCGCTCACAGTGCAGAGAAGCTGAGACGCCGGAGGACAGACACCGGAATGTGAGTATGTACTGTTTGGTTTTTTTACGTTTACGCTGGTAACCAGGGTAAACATCGGGTTACTAAGCGCGGCCCTGCGCTTAGTTACCCGATGTTTACCCTGGTTACAAGCGAACACATCGCTGGATCGCTGTCACACACAACGATCCAGCGATGTCAGCGGGTGATCAAGCGACGAAAGAAAGTTCCATACGATCTGCTACGACGTACGATTCTCAGCAGGGTCCCTGATCGCTGCTGCGTGTCAGACACTGCGATATCGTATGGATATCGCTAGAACGTCACGAATCGTACCGTCGTAGCGATTAAAATGGCACTGTGTGACAGTACCCTTATATGAAGCTGTTATTAGTCTCCACAGCTTGTCTCCCACAGCCCCAGGGGGTATAGAATGACTCCGGTGAGTCTTATATTAAGATATTTTAACCGCTGCAGCTGATGTAGGGGCCTTTCAGGCACACAGGCCTTGATGCAATCTTCCGCAGCGACTGTGGAAAACTAACCTCAATGGGATTCCCCAGGCACCGTTCCGCTGATCTGCAGAGCCAAAGGTGCACCGCCGGATCCTTCTTTCCTCCGTTGACGGTGATGGAACGGGTGGGCGGCAGCGAGCAAGCGGCCCTTTCCCACCAACCACTCTCCCCAGCGGCTCCGGTGTCAATGGCGTCTAGTCAGACTACAGGCGGCCCGACAGGAGACATCTGCGAAACGCCCAGCGGGGAGGTGATCCGGCGCGATCGTTAGATCAGGTATGTCTGGTCTTCTGCAGTAATGGCGGCCGGAAGAGGCGGCGGGCGGGAACACCGCCGTCGGAGCTGTGGTCTGTCACCTGCCACAGGATTCTCTGCAACCTCCAAGCCCCGGGGGCGCACCTCCGGCTCCCAGCCACACAGAGAGGGAGGCTTGCTGAAACACCCCGTCCAGCAGGGGAAACAAGCGCAGTGTGCCTCGATGCAATGGCGGGCTGGAGGTGACTCCGACCAGGCCCAGGACCGTCTTTAGGCCTCACGCTCTCTCAGAGTCCGTGGCGATAATCAGTGCCCAATATAACAAAATAGTGCCTCCAGGGACTGAGGGCAAGCCAGAAGTGCCTTTGAATACTACGGATTGGTCTTGTAAAGCAAAGAAATAGGCAGATTATAATGTCCAGCACAGGAAAAGCACGTCCTGCTCCTTCAGCAGCTGGCCACGCCCTCTCCCGTTATTGCATTTTAATGCAATGTCAAGGCGACCCAAAAAAACGTAATTCTGGTGTTTCGAATTTTTTTCTCGCTACGTCATTTAGTGATCAGGTTAATCCTTTTTTTTATTGATAGATCGGGCAATTCTGAACTCTGTGATACCAAATGTGTGTAGGTTTGATTTTTTTTTAATTGATTTATTTTGAATGGGGCGAAAGGGGGGTGATTTAAACTTTCATATTTTTTTTTTCACATTTTTTTTAACTTTTTTTTTTACTTTTGCCATGCTTCAATAGTCTCCATAGGAGGCTAGAAGTTGGCACAACGCGATCGGCTCTGCTACATAGAGGTGAAGCACAGATCACCTCTATGTAGCAGAAATGCAGGTGTGCTATGAGCGCTGACCACGGGGTGGAGCTCACAGCAGGCCTGCATCAGTAACCATAGAGGTCTCAAGGACCTCTATGGTTACACTGCAGAAGCAGTGTGACGGGGGTCGGTGATGCGCTCATTTCCGGCTCGAAGCGCCGGTTAAATGCCGCTGTCTGCGTTTGACAGCGGCATTTAACCAGTTAATAGCGGCGGGTGAATCGCGATTTCACCCACCGCTATTGCGGGCACATGTCAGCTGTTCAAAACAGCTGACATGTCCCGACTTTGATGCGGGCTCACCGCCGGAGCCCTGCATCAAAGCGCGGTATCTGACCTCGGACTTACTATCCCGTCTGAGGTCAGAAAGAGGTTAAAGGGGATGTCACGGTGGTGGCGACCCAGTCTGTGGCCCTGGGCACCCAAGTAAAAGAGATAGTTTTTAAAGGGAGTTGTAAAGCAATAAAAGTTCATGACGCCGCCTGTGGTACTCGGTCAGGGGTGACCGACGCTGCTTAAAGGGGTCCTCTGGGGGTGATGGTATGGCAGCAAGATCGCTTCCCACAGGTCCCCAGGGCTCCTGGTGTGCTACCCAGGGATGATGTGGTGTCGGTAATAAAAGGAGGACATGGGGTTGCAGTTTCTTTACCTGGTTTACTGTTGTAAACAGCCTCAGTCCAGGGTACCGACAACAGGTGTCGATGGAGTCCAGGCAGCCTGAAAACAAGTGAGAATCCCTTTGCCAGGTCAGTTTGGGAGCCTTCCACTATGCGCTGGTTACTAGTCCCTTGCTGCCTGTGGCTTCCTGACAAGGTCATCATTTACTCTCTGTCCTGGGACAGTCCCTACATGGTAGGCAACGCGAGTCATTCCTTTGGGGTCTCTATACACGATGACTCTGGGTTCTGGATGTTGCTGTACCTCACGTGTAGTGTGATCAAGTCACTTGCAGCTTACTGCCCTCCGGTTCTGCCGTGGGACTTGTACTGTAGTTCCGCACAGCCTCGGGCTCCCAGTGCCCGGTTTCTGCACCTCTGCTGGAAATAGCCCAGTTACGGCTCCCCTCCAGCTCTGTAGTTCTCCTGTGCTTCTTCCCTGTTTCTTGTCTTCACCAGACTAACTATATCCTCCTCCAGACCAGAATGTATATAGGGAAGTTCCCCTTAAACCGGGTTCAGAACTCTCCCTTCCAGCCTGGAGTCAGAATGTGTTGAATGTACAGGTTACCTGCCAAAGGGATTCTCCTCTTCCTCAGGCATGGCATCACCCTCCCCGAGAGCAAGGCAATACCACTGTGGTACCTGAACTCCTGGGATGCCACATTAGCACATGATCATACTCGGATAACGCCTTATCCGAGCATGTTCGCTCATCATTATTTATTACAGGTTACTGGTGCAAAATTGCTTAAAAAAATCAGTATATTTTAACCATATCCACAAGTTTTTGGGAATCAGGGCGTATGTTAACTGAAAATGGGCAATTGAAAGAACCAAATTCATTAGGAGGCAAATATCAGTGTACCCTTCATCAAGAATTGTAAGGAAAAAAACAGTCTTGATAAATTGAGGCCAAAATCTCCCTTTTATCTCACCTAACATAGAAATCTGGATAAGATATACATTCTCTTTTGGATTTCTCCCGCTGCATGCTCACAGATGTTATTATGCAAGGTTTAACTGAAATTACAATAGAAAATGTCCAACAAATAAAGAAAAAAGATATACTTGAAAACTATTTTATTGAGTTAAAATTCAGTTATTTTCTTGAAGGATCCAACCCTAGCATTTGGAGCACCCCAGTCAGTAAATCGTCTGTACTCTCCTGGTCTTAGACAATATTGACGACCTTTATAATGTGGAAGCTCATAGAAAATCCAATAGCCATCAAATACATTGCAGGACTGGATGTCATGGTGGTCAAAACAATCAGAAACTGAAGGACAGTCATCCATTGCTTCCAGCATTTTGCCCCCAAAATTATTTCTTTCATAGAGTCTCAGTCTGAAAGATCCGCTATACTGTAATGCAAGAATGAAGTTAAAACAACACATAAAATTTAACATCACCTTAGAACTATGACAGGCAATCTACAGTATTGATTTGTATTTCCTTGGATATTTCTAGTCATTTATCAATTTTTTTCCAATCTGGCAAAGTAAATATGGCATTAAAGAGCTTTCTACTTTCAAGAAAAGAACCAATTTGCATAATTATACTTTTGGATAATTATCTATAAGACACCTCAAATAAGTTATATACACAATATAGCATCAAGGAGTACAAGACTCTTCCAGTAGTTGCATCAAAGACATTTACCCAACAAACCAGTGTCATATTTTGCACCAATGAAAAAATCTGAAATAGTGCTATCTATAGATACTTGCCTAGCAGAGGAGATATTGTAATCATTAGTAGTGTTGAGTGATACCTTCCGATATGCAAAGGTATCGGTATCGGATTGGATCGGCCGATATCCAAAAAATATCGGATATCGCCGATACCGATACCCGATACCAATGCATATCAATGGGACACAAAATATCGGAATTTTTCCCAGGGTCTGAAGGAGAGGAAACTCTCCTTCAGGCCCTGGGATCCATATTCATGTATAAAAATAAAAAATATCGATATACTCACCCCTCCGACGGCCCCGGTTCTCACCGGTCCAAGCATCTGCCTCCGTTCCTAAGAATGCAGAGTGAAGGACCTTCGATGACGTCGCGGCTTGTGATTGGTCGTGTGACCGCTCATGTGACCGCTCACGCGACCAATCACAAGCCGCGACGTCATCGAAGGTCCTTGACTCCCTGCATTCTTAGGAACAGAGGCACCGCTAAGAGCCAGGGTCCGCCAGAGGGGTGAGTATATCAATATTTTTTATTTTTATTATTTATTTTTTACATGAATATGGATCCCAGGGCCTGAAGGAGAGTCTCCTCTCCTCCAGACCCTGGGAACCATACGCACCACACACACTTCCGATTCCGATTTCCGATATCGCAAAAATATCAGAACTCGGTATCGGAATTCCGATACAGCAAATATCGGCCGATACCAGATATTTGCAGTATCGGAATGCTCAACACTAATCATTAGAGATGATTCTCCCAGGGTGAGTGGAGTTCCTTTACTTGTCCACCCTGGCTTGTCAAATGATGTAATTTGGGTACCACTTACACTTGGCTCTTAAATGTCATTGTTTCAGTGAGGTGCTGCTATTGGATACAACCATTCCAAACCATTCCATCCATTACTGGATAAATACCAATCAATGTCTAATAATCTCTCTACATTGTTCTATTGCTGCAGCTTGTCCCCACGAAGAAACCACTGAAAGACTCTCTAACATCAAGAAGCTTTATAGATGATCTTCATTCCAGTGATGTTAGCTAAAAAGCTAAAGATCTCCCTGTACTTCTTCCTGAAAAACACCATGGCACTGCAAAGACTCTACTTGGAGCAGTACAAGATCAAAACAGAACTTTCTAAGACTCCCTTCAAGGCTCTTATTTGGTCAGAGTTTTCTCTGATTGGTGCCATGAATGAAGACGACAGTTATCCTCAAGCTGAAAGAGGTTGACTAAAAGAATGCAGGGCATGAGTTCCTTTATGTTAGGTCAGAAGATGGTCATGAAACAAGAATTTTCCAAGTCTGAAATGCTGGGCATCTTGTAATTTATTGCTCGTATGTTTTACGTTACATTTGCCTCAATTGGAAGTGATACTGGGAAATGGTTTAGCAGTAAACTAGGACTCTTTATTTTCTTTGTTGATAACTGCTTTATACAGCCGAAAGAGTAGATGGTGACAGTGTCCAAGAGAAATCCATGCATCTTGGGCAAAAATATCACAATTTTCCTAAAACAGTATAACACTATAATGAGCATTTTCGACCCACATGGTGAATGAGAACGGCATTTAGACTGGCCAGTGGTCTGCTATTGTCTGCTTATACCAGGATCTGTTATCAAAAAATAGTTTTCAACACTTGGACTAGACATTTTCTTTAGAGAACTGTCATGATCTCTGCAGGCAGAGATCATAGCAAGCCTATAGAGGGACAAGCTCTCGGAAGATGGAACTATACTGACCATGAACTAAGCCTGCCGCGCAACTAGAAATAGCCAGGTAGCATTTCCTATTTATCGCTAGATGCCCAGCTCTGGCCTAAGACCTAAATAGCTAGCAGAGGGAAATATAAGACCTGGCTCACCTCTAGAGAAATATTCCAAAGAAGACAGTAGCCCCCCACATATAATGACGGTGAGTTCAGATGAAACAACAAACGCAGCAGGAAAATAGTCTTAGCAAATTTGAGGTCCGCTTACTAGATAGCAGAAGACAGATAGTATACTTTCATGGTCAGCAGAAAAACACTAACAAAACACCATCCAGAGATTACCTTAAACTCTGGCATTAACTCATAACGCCAGAGTAGCAATCCCTGATCAACGAGAGCTTTCCAGACACAGTAACAAAACTTCAGCTGTGAACTGGAACAAATAGGCAAAACAAAACATGGACAAAAGTCCAACTTATCTAGTAGTTGTCTAGAAGCAGGAACAAGCACTGAGAGGCATCAGATAACATTGTTGACCGGCAAGAAACCACCAGAGAAATGAGCTTAAATAGCGACACCCACTACTGATGGAATCAGGTGAAACAGGAAAGAGGATGACAAGTCCAATTCCACAAGCGGCCACCGGGGGAGCCCAGAATCCAAATTCACAACAGTACCCCCCCCTCAAGGAGGGGGCACCGAACCCTCACCAGATCCACCAGGGCGACCAGGATGAGCCCTATGGAAGGCACGAACAAGATCAGAAGCATGAACATCAGATGCATTGACCCAAGAATTATCCTCCTGGCCGTAACGCTTCCAGTTGACCAGATACTGGAGTTTCCGTCTGGAAACACGAGAGTCCAAAATTTTCTCCACAACGTACTCCAACTCACCCTCAACCAACACCGGAGCAGGAGGCTCAACTGAAGGTACAACAGGTACCTCATACCTGCGCAATAACGACCGATGAAAAACGTTATGAATGGAAAAGGACGCAGGGAGGTCCAAACGGAAAGAAACAGGATTAAGAATCTCCAATATTCTATAAGGGCCGATGAACCGAGGTTTAAACTTAGGAGAAGAGACCCTCATAGGGACAAAACGAGAAGACAACCACACTAAATCTCCAACACAAAGCCGAGAACCAACACGACGATGACGGTTGGCAAAACGCTGAGTCTTCTCCTGGGACAACTTCAAATTGTCCATAACCTGCCCCCAGATGTGATGCAATCTCTCCACCACCGCATCCACTCCAGGACAATCCGAGGATTCCACCTGACCGGAGGAAAATCGAGGGTGAAACCCCGAATTACAGAAAAACGGGAACACCAAGGTGGAAGAACTGGCCCGATTATTGAGGGCGAACTCTGCCAATGGCAAAAAAGCAACCCAATCATCCTGGTCAGCAGAGACAAAACACCTCAGATATGTCTCAAGGGTCTGATTAGTCCGCTCGGTCTGGCCATTAGTCTGAGGGTGAAAAGCAGATGAAAAAGACAAATCTATGCCCATCCTAGCACAGAATGCCCGCCAAAATCTAGACACAAATTGGGTACCTCTGTCAGAAACAATATTCTCAGGAATACCGTGCAATCGGACAACATTCTGAAAAAACAGAGGAACCAACTCAGAAGAAGAAGGCAACTTGGGCAGAGGAACCAAATGGACCATTTTAGAGAAACGGTCACAGACCACCCAGATGACAGACATCTTCTGGGAAACAGGCAGATCTGAAATAAAATCCATCGAGATGTGTGTCCAAGGCCTCTTAGGAATAGGCAAGGGCAACAGCAGTCCGCTAGCCCGAGAACTACAAGACTTGGCCCGAGCACAAACGTCACATGACTGCACAAAGACTCGCACATCTCGTGACAGAGAAGGCCACCAGAAGGATCTTGCCACCAAATCCCTGGTACCAAAAATTCCGGGATGACCTGCCAATGCAGAAGAATGTACCTCAGAGATGACTCTGCTGGTCCAATCATCCGGAACAAACAGTCTATCAGGCGGACAACGATCCGGTCTATCCGCCTGAAACTCTTGCAAGGACCGCCGCAGATCAGGAGAAACGGCCGACAAAATTACTCCCTCCCTAAGGATACCTGTGGGTTCAGAATTACCAGGAGAGTCCGGGTCAAAACTCCTAGAAAGGGCATCTGCCTTAACATTCTTAGAACCCGGTAGGTATGACACCACAAAATTAAAGCGAGAAAAAAATAAAGACCAGCGCGCCTGTCTAGGATTCAGGCGTCTGGCAGTCTCAAGATAAATCAAATTTTTGTGGTCAGTCAATACCACCACCTGATGCCTAGCCCCCTCGAGCCAATGGCGCCACTCCTCAAACGCCCACTTCATGGCCAAAAGCTCCCGATTCCCAACATCATAATTCCGCTCTGCGGGCGAAAATTTGCGAGAAAAGAAGGCACAAGGCCTAATGACGGAGCAGTCGGAACCTTTCTGCGACAACACTGCCCCAGCTCCGATCTCCGAAGCGTCAACCTCAACCTGAAAAGGCAGATTCACATCAGGCTGACGCAACACAGGGGCAGAGGCAAAACGGCGCTTAAGCTCCTGAAAGGCCTCTACAGCATGAGGGGACCAATTAGCAACATCAGCGCCTTGTCTGGTCAAATCAGTCAGTGGTTTAACGACATCCGAAAAACCAGCAATAAATCGGCGGTAAAAGTTGGCAAAGCCCAAAAATCTCTGAAGACCCTTAAGAGAGGAGGGCTGAGTCCAGTCACAAATAGCTTGCACCTTGACGGGATCCATCTCAATGGAAGAGGGAGAAAAAATATACCCCAAAAAGGAAATTTTCTGGACCCCAAAAACGCACTTAGACCCCTTCACACATAAAGAATTAGACCGCAGAACCTGAAAAACTCTCCTGACCTGCTGGACATGAGAGTCCCAGTCATCAGAAAAAATCAGAATATCATCCAGATATATTATCATAAATTTATCCAGAAAATCGCGGAAAATATCATGCATAAAAGACTGGAAAACTGAAGGGGCATTAGAAAGACCAAAAGGCATGACCAAATACTCAAAGTGGCCCTCGGGCGTATTAAATGCGGTCTTCCACTCATCCCCCTGCCTGATCCGCACCAAATTATACGCCCCACGAAGATCAATTTTAGAGAACCACTTAGCACCCTCTATACGAGCAAACAAATCAGTAAGCAATGGCAATGGGTATTGATACTTAACAGTGATCTTATTCAGAAGCCGATAATCAATACATGGTCTCAAAGAGCCGTCTTTTTTTGAGACAAAGAAAAACCCAGCTCCCAAGGGAGAAGAAGATGGACGAATATGTCCCTTTTCCAAAGACTCCTTTATATATTCCCGCATAGCAGCATGTTCCGGCACAGACAAATTAAACAAACGACCCTTTGGATATTTACAACCCGGTATCAAATCTATGGCACAATCGCACTCACGGTGCGGAGGTAACGACCCAAGCTTGGGTTCGTCAAAGACGTCTTGATAATCAGAGAGGAACTCAGGGACTTCAGAGGGAATGGACGACGAAATAGAAACCAAAGGTACGTCCCCATGAATACCCTTACATCCCCAGCTCAACACAGACATTGCTCTCCAGTCCAAGACTGGGTTGTGAGACTGCAACCATGGCAATCCCAGTACCAAATCGTCATGTAAATTATACAGCACCAGGAAACGAATAATCTCCTGGTGATCCGGATTGATACGCATGGTTACTTGTGTCCAGTATTGTGGTTTATTATTAGCCAATGGGGTGGAGTCAATCCCCTTCAGAGGAATAAGAGTCTCCAAAGGCTCTAAATCAAAACCACAACGATTGGCAAAGGACCAATCCATAAGACTCAGAGCGGCGCCAGAGTCAACATAGGCGTCCGTGGCAATGGATGACAAAGAGCAAATCAGGGTTACAGACAAAATAAACTTAGACTGAATGGTGCCAATGGAAACAGACTTATCAAGCTTCTTTGTACGCCTAGAGCATGCCGATATAACATGAGTAGAATCCCCACAATAGAAACACAATCCATTCTTCCGTCTAAAATTCTGTCGCTCGCTCCTGGACAGAATTCTATCACACTGCATACTTTCTGGCGTCTTTTCCATAGACACCGCCAGATGGTGCACCGGTTTGCGCTCCCGCAGACGCCTATCAATCTGAATAGCCATTGTCATGGACTCATTCAGACCTGCAGGCAAAGGGAACCCCACCATAACATCCTTAACGGCATCAGAGAGACCTTCTCTGAAAGTTGCCGCCAAGGCGCACTCATTCCACTGAGTAAGCACAGACCATTTACGGAATTTTTGGCAGAAAACTTCAGCTTCGTCTTGCCCCTGAGATAGTGCCATCAAAGTTTTTTCTGCCTGAAGTTCCAAATGAGGTTCCTCATAAAGCAAGCCCAAGGCCAGAAAAAACGCATCCACATCGCGTAACGCAGGATCCCCTGCTGGCAATGAGAAGGCCCAATCTTGAGGGTCACCCCTGAGCAAGGAAATCACAATCCTAACCTGCTGAGCAGGGTCTCCAGCTGAACGAGACTTCAGGGACAAATAAAGCTTACAATTATTTCGGAAATTCTGGAAGCTAGCTCTATTCCCTGTGAAGAACTCCGGCAAAGGAATTCTCGGCTCAGATACCGGAGCATGTACCACAAAATCTTGTAAATTTTGTACTTTCGTGATGAGATTATTCAAACCCGCAGTTACACTCTGGAGATCCATTATTGTCAGGTGCACACAGAGCATACAGAGATTAGGAGGAGAGAGAGAAAAAAGACTGCAGCAAGGCAGACTGGAGGGAAAAAAAAAAAAAAAATTCCAGCAGACTTCTTATAACTCTCCTTTCTCAACCTGGGTCTTTAACACTTTATTGGCCGGTCAAACTATCATGATCTCTGCAGGCAGAGATCATAGCAAGCCTATAGAGGGACAAGCTCTCGGAAGATGGAACTATACTGACCATGAACTAAGCCTGCCGCGCAACTAGAAATAGCCAGGTAGCATTTCCTATTTATCGCTAGATGCCCAGCTCTGGCCTAAGACCTAAATAGCTAGCAGAGGGAAATATAAGACCTGGCTCACCTCTAGAGAAATATTCCAAAGAAGACAGTAGCCCCCCACATATAATGACGGTGAGTTCAGATGAAACAACAAACGCAGCAGGAAAATAGTCTTAGCAAATTTGAGGTCCGCTTACTAGATAGCAGAAGACAGATAGTATACTTTCATGGTCAGCAGAAAAACACTAACAAAACACCATCCAGAGATTACCTTAAACTCTGGCATTAACTCATAACGCCAGAGTAGCAATCCCTGATCAACGAGAGCTTTCCAGACACAGTAACAAAACTTCAGCTGTGAACTGGAACAAATAGGCAAAACAAAACATGGACAAAAGTCCAACTTATCTAGTAGTTGTCTAGAAGCAGGAACAAGCACTGAGAGGCATCAGATAACATTGTTGACCGGCAAGAAACCACCAGAGAAATGAGCTTAAATAGCGACACCCACTACTGATGGAATCAGGTGAAACAGGAAAGAGGATGACAAGTCCAATTCCACAAGCGGCCACCGGGGGAGCCCAGAATCCAAATTCACAACAGAGAACTCATTAGGACTTATGTACTACCAAGACATGCTGCAGAAAATGCTGAAAACAAGGACATAGTATTAAGAACAGTAAAGCGTTCAATTACAGGAACTGTTGTGTGGCAAGACACAAGTCTAAGAATGTCCTAGAAAGACTACTTGCAACTTTTATGAGCCGGCTTCCCACATTTACAATGACATTTCACAGTGAGTTAAAGCATATACATTGGTGGCTGCCAAGTGCAAAGCCTGCACTAGTGCCTGCGGACAACAAGAATGAGGATAAGTGTAGATCTTTGTCTCCTGCTGCAACCTGTTCCCCAGCCTTTGTCTCTAGCCTTATTTGTGTTCAGGCTTTTTCCTCTCTGAGTCTCTAGACCACCCATCACCCTCACTAATGTTACCACCTTTACTTTCCCATTACTTGCTTTAGTGACTTAGTCACTGGCTCTATGCTCCACACAGCCTCCCTATTATCTTGCAGTGTTGCTAACCCTCACTCCAACCACTGTTGTAGTCTTTTCTCTGGAGGTTTTTCACTCTCTTGTCTCTGCAGGTACCATACAGAGGAAGAGGAAAGGTTCCAAGAAGAATGAGATGGGGGTAATTGAGGACCTGTAACCTATAGAAGATTTGGAGAAGATAGTGAAGGAATTGGTGGAAGTGGTGGAAGACTGTAGTAACCTTTCAGACTTTCCAGTGGTGTGATTTTTGTATACGCTACAAGAATGAGTCTTGTTTTTTCTATTGGTCTCGTTTGGGCAAACAGTACTGAAGAGGTTGTCTTTCCTATGAGGGTGAGCCCTTTAACTCTTGTCTATAGCTGACTTCAGGATGCAGCCTGCTGTGTTTGGTTTGGCATAGTCATGTTTCAAGTTTCTTTAACTAGTCACACTTATAGGTGCACTACAGAAATGTTTCTTCCCGGAGAACTAATCTGTCTGCTTTTTCTAAAAAATAATTGCCTCTCCAGCTGAATCTTGAATTGCCTTCCAATGATTGACCTAGAATTTGCACTTTTATTCACAGTACATACTGTATATCCTATTAAAAGTTGCTATTTGCATTTCTATTAGAAATTTGAAAAGTAGACATGAGCGAATAAATTATTATACTTTCATTTCCATGCTCCTTTTGTAAACTGTTGTACTGACAATAACTAATCGTTACAGAAGGGTTTCACTCATATGTGAAAGAAATCTCAGAAATAAAGACACTTACTTGTGGGAAAGCTATACAAGATCTGATGGAATCATTAAATCCCATCCAATCATGAAAATTTGAATACTCTCCTCGTTTTAGAAAATACTGATACCCTTTATAGTTGGTGCGTTCATATAGCATCCAGCATCCTTTTATGACACGTACAGAGTTGCATTGACTGATATATAATTTCAAATTAGGGCAGTCTTTTCCACATTCATAGAAGCCACCTTGGAAATGTTTGCCTTCATACAAGATTATCTGCATCTACGAAAAAAACACAAATTATTTAATGTGCTGTTATCTCTGAGATACTATTACTTTAGCTATTTTGTTAAACAGCTGTTGTAGAGTGCAATACCAATATTGTATGAAAATTATAGCGACCATATTTATAGGATTTTTATTTTTATCTTTGTAGTCATGTCATGAAACAGGTACTGTAATCTTCAGCTACATTCATATGACCTGATGCAGAGAAAATAAAATCCAACCCAGATTTGAAGGGAAATCTGTGTCAGAAATCCACGTTTACCTGGGTTTCATTAATGGGTTTAGCACTAATTTTAGAATCCATGTGTCAATGGTTAAAATCTGTGTAGAATCTTCTTCAGCAAGTTAGAGGTCACTTCTTTATTTTCTTTGACAAATACTCCAACTTTGTAGCGTAAAATTGAGCAATGTTTCAATGATATCACTGATTTTTCATTTAAATTAATGGGAGGCAATTTGGGAGTGCATTTCATAGTAACGTGAATGTGACTTTAGGTATTTTCACAGGAGTTTTCTATGTGTATTTTTAAGCAGATCCACTCTAAAATCCACATTCAAAACCGCATGAAATACTCTTTGAATTTTCTTTGTTGTGGATTTTGGAGCAGTTCTGCTACAAATTCATTTTAAGAAAATGTCAGTAAGAACATACCATTAAACTTAAGTTTTTAAGTATGCAGGTATGAATATTATGCAACTTAAATTACACATTTAATGTATTAAAAAGGTGGCCATAGTTACCACTTGAATAATAGCATTTTGTTCTCAGCCTACTCCATTAAAAAACAACAATTTCCATTTCGGATTTTTAAGCAGAATAAAAAGAAAAAAAGAGTTATCCATCTATGTAATATATTACAATATTCCATACTATATAAATCAGTTAACTATATTTAAAAAATACATTACTAAAGTAGCATATAATCTAAATTTCACTATTTGAACAGAACTAAAATGTCTCACTTAACATTTTTACCTTCACCAATGTGTTATAGAAGATGTAACATGGATAAGCCCTCAGTACAAACAAATACAGGGGGGCAGTGTCCTTTATATACATTTCAAAGGTCACACAATGAAGAACATTTCACCTAATGAAAGGACTGAACAGCTCTGCTTTGTACCCCTTATGTACCTCTACAACATTCTTTTCAGTATGGTTCAAATGTTATTGTCAAGTGATCAGGCTTTCTAAAGGGAGATTCTAGATTATGGTTACATGACTATAATTTAACAAGAACAAATAGATCTGTCTCTGAAGACTGACAGTAGCTTAGGTTACCTTTCCTTGACAAAAAGGTCATATAATGATGATATCTTTCCTGTATATAATGATCATTCATTCATAAGACTCATAAGAATAACTCCAATTGTAGCTCTGTGGAAATTATACACTTGGACACTAAGTTTTAAAAAATTACAACCCTAAAAGTATTTAAAGCAAGGTTTAGGAAAATAACTCATCAAGATCTTTCAAGCAAAGAAGAAAGAAAATTGAAATGTGTCATTTTTTAGGATATTTAATCAGTTTTTTTTTGTAACAAAACAGTAAAACAGAAATATACAACTCAATTTGTTTCCTTGATCCTACAGTTTTTAGAAAAATATCATATGTAGCTGTAGTTTACATGGATCAGAAATTAAAGGGGACCATTGTGATATTTACAGGCACTAGAGTAGGTTTTTGAGACTTTGAGGTGCCAAAACATTTGAAAGACCCCAAGCTGACCCGAGATTCAATACTATATTCCTCAAGATATAAAGTTAGGGGTGTAGTGAGTATATTGATTCTACAGATGTTTTATAGAGTTAAAAGCAAATGATATGATGAAAACAAAAAAACATTTTTTTTACAATATACAGTATGTTGTTTTGGGCCTAACATTTTCTGAGTACAAAAATTCCCAGTATGTGATTTTAAACTGCTGTCTGTCACAACAGAGCTAAGAGAGGATGTTTTGTTAATTGTGGAATGAGTATTTTTTAATTGCTTTTTATTCCATTATTCCAGATGGAAGATAACAAAAATCAGCAATTCTGGCATACTTTATAATTTATTTTTTTACGGGGTTAACTGAGTTAGGAAAATATAGTTATAGTCATTGTTGATAGACAGGTTTTTCATCCCTTGCATTTGATGAGAATTCTTTCAAATATTCCCTAATAGCCAATGATATTTCTACCTTTTTGAACCTAAGGAAAACCATATATCCTCATAGAGTGCGCCAAATTTTCATAGGGAGACATAGGCCATATAATGCATCCCTGGAAATTTAAATATGCAAAAATTCTCTTCAGAAAGAAAGCTGACTGGAGCTCATAGCTCCATCTGTTGTAAGTAGCAATTCTAGATGTCAATATTCACCCGTTAAATGGCCTTGTTGCTAGGGATGTTCCTGTCTGGCCGGCCAAACAATTAAAAACAGTTCAGGTTTGGGTACCCGGACCTGAACCCGACCCCATTCACTTGATTGGGCGAGCACTGAGCATTTCTGGGTTTGCTCGGTCGGAGCTCAGGTCTCTGAGCCAATCAACATGTAGGGATTGTGTGCAGTGCACTGTATTGATGCAGCCATCTTTGTTGTGGTATTACAGTGATTGGCTGGGTGCACAGCGTCATCAGGTCTACAAGAGACCTAGTGCCGCAATGCTCGGCTGCGGATTCAGACAGTGTAGGGAGAGCTGCTGCCGAGATAGCATCAGATTTGGGGATTTATTAGTGTGGGTCTACCATCATAGAATCCACAAATCCAGCAAAACCAACAGTTCTTCTAATTACTAATTACGGAGTATATAGATTGCAATGCTAGGTAGGCAGGGGAGTGTACGTTGCTCTATACATATCAGTGCAAGGCATGCAGGTACTATATGTGGGTACATAGATATCATTGCATACATCAAGAGGGTCCATTCCATTACTGTCTACTGCTGCTGCTTCTGCCTATTACATATATACCTAGCCCCAGGCAGAAATAATTTTTTTGGCATCTTAATCCTGATTATTTTATTCCAAATCATTCCAGAGCTTCCTCCTTTTTTTGCTTGTTCACATATTGAACAGTGTGGTTCCTCTGTCAGATGCTTGATCTATCTGTGCGCTACAAAATGGGCCTCTCACGCCTCCATTCCACGGTATTTTCTGTCCGTTACCCTCATTCTATACAGTATTTTTTGGGAAAAAATACTAAAATACAAGCCACATAGTGAGCATTGTGGTACCTCAGTCAGACCCCTGATCTATCTGTGGGCTACAAATTGGGGCATTTCAGGCCTACATTCCACTGTATTTGCTGTCTGTTACCTTCATTCTATACAATATTTTGGGGTAAAAAATACAGGCCACATATTGAGCATTGTGCTTTCTCTGTCAAACGACAGATCTATCTGTGGGCTCCAAATTTGGGCATTTTAGGCCTACATTCCACTATATTTGCTGTCAGTTACCCTAGTTCTATACAGTATTTTGGGGAAAAATACAAAAATACAGGCCACATATTGAGCATTGTGGTTTCTCCGTCAGACGCCAATCTTGATTATTTTTTTCCAAATAATTCCAGAGCCCCTCTTTTTTTTTTGCTTCTTCACATATTGAACAGTGTGGTACCTCTGTCAGATGCCTGATCTGTGGGCTCCAAATTTGGGCATTTCATGCCTATGTTCCACTGTATTTGCTGTGTGTTACCCTCATTTTATACACTATTTAGGGGTAAAAAATACAAAAATATAGGCCACATATTGAGCATTATGGTTTCTCTGTCAGACGCCAAATCTATCTGTGAACTACAAATTTGGGCATTTCAGGCCTCCTTTAAACTGTTTTTGCTGTCTGATACCCTTGTTCTATACACTATACAGTATTTTAGGGGAAAATATACAAAAATACAGGAAACATAGTGAGCATTGTGGTTCCTCAGTCATACCCCTGATCTATCTGTGGGCTACAAATTTGGGAATTTCAGGCCTCCATTCCACTTTATTTGCTGTCTGTTACCCTTGTTCTATACACTATTTTGGGGTAAAAAATACAAAAATACAGGCCACATATTGAGCATTGTGATTTCTCTGTCAGATGCCAGATACTGCATATCTGTGGGCTCCAAATTTGGGCATTTTAGGCCTACATTCCACTATATTTGCTGTCAGTTACCCTAGTTCTATACAGTATTTTTGGTTAACAAAAAAATACAGGCCACATATTGAACAGTGTGGTACCTCTGTCAGACGCCTGATCTATCGGTGGGCTACAAATTAGGGCATTTCAGGCCTCCATTCCACTGTATTTGCTGTCTATTACCCTTGTTCTATACAGTATTTTGGTGTAAAAAAGCACAAAAGTTCAAGCCACATATTGAGCATTGTGGTTTCTCTGCTAGATGCCAAATCTATCCGTGGGCTTCAAATTTGGGCATTTCAGGCCTACATTCACCTTTTTTGAGATGCGATACCCTAGTTCTATACAGTATTTTTCTGTTTAATTTAAAAATATACACGCCACATATTGACCAGTGTAGTATCTCTGTCAAACGCCTCCTCTATCTGTGGGCTAAAAATTGTGGCATTTGAGGGCTCCTTTGAACTGGTTTTGCTGTGTCTTAACCTAGTTAATAACAACAGTTTGTTAAAAAAATTATCTACAGTCCAGATAATTTAACCCTAGCATGCGTATTGGAGGCCTTTTAGGCCCCCATGCTTACTTTTTTGCTATTATCTGCCAAATTACTTAAGTTAGAATTTTGAAACTCCAGGTAATCCTCAAGTATGTCGTTGTTGGTAATATCCAGTTGTTCATATAATTTTTTTCATAGGCATTTCGGTGTAACAGTGTTTTTTTGGTGAAAACCATATCCGTACGGACTGGAGGCCTTTTTGGCCCCCATGTATTTTTTATCATGTTCTCAGTAGTGTTTGTGTCTCAAGTAACTTTATTTGTACTCAGTAATGCTGGTGGAGGGGCCAGGGTGGGGATAATGCCATATGAGGATGTCATGTGATTTTTGGAGGGAGAGATAAGGCCATGACATCATCTCAGGTCCTTCTGAACACAGTAATGAGCTGTGTAGAGTAATGAGGACAGTATACACTGTGAGCTAATTGTGAAGAACCTGAGATAAGATAAGATGTTGAGAGGAAGTCTGATTCAGTTTCAGTTTCTCTGATTCTAAGAAGCCTGCAAAGGGTAAAGCTATTGAACTACAGACATCCAGAGAATTGTACAACACCTAAAAGAAAGTATAAAAGGTAAGAGGTGCTAAGGGTGAAAGGAGGGAGGGGGCACTTTACACTTACAGTGTGTCACACACAAGCAAAGAGAGGACAACCCTGATTGTGTTCATTGGGTTTTCTTTTAGTTTGCTAACATCTAGTCAGCAATGGCACAGTCTTCCTCCAAGCGTCTGAGTGACCAAGAGATTGAAGCAATTGTGTTTCACAGTGATGATGAAAGTGAACTATCTTTGTCCGATGACGAGTACCTGCCACTAGTGTTGAGCATTCCGATACTGCAAATATCGGTTATCGGCCGATATTCGCTGTATCGGAATTCCGATACCGAGTTCCGATATTTTTGTGATATCGGAAATCGGAATCGGAAGTTCCTATAAGTTCCCAGGCGTGTGCGGTGCATATGGTTCCCAGGGTCTGGAGGAGAGGAGACTCTCCTTCAGGCCCTGGGATCCATATTCATGTAAAAAATAAAGAATAAAGATAAAAAATATGGAAATTCTCACCCCTTCGACGGACCCTGGACCTCAGCGGTGCAACCGGCAGCCTCCGTTCCTAAGAATGCAGTGAGTGTAGGACCTGCGATGACGTCGCGGTCTTGTGATTGGTCGCGTGACCGCTCATGTGACTGCGACGTCATTGAAGGTCCTTCACTCACTGCATTCTTAGGAACGGAGGCAGACGCTTGCACTGGTGAGAGCCAGGGTCCGTCGGAGGGGTGAGTATATCCATATTTTTTATTTTTATTCTTTATTTTTTACATGAATATGGATCCCAGGGCCTGAAGGAGAGTTTCCTCTCCTTCAGACCCTGGGAACCATCCAGGATAGCTTCCAATATTTGTGTCCCATTGACTTGTATTGGTATCGGGTATCAGTATCGGCGATATCCGATATTTTTTGGATATCGGCCGATCCAATCCGATACCGATACTTTTGAATATCGGAAGGTATCACTTAACACTACCTGCCACCAGAGAATCAAACATCCTCAAGTGATTCTTCTTCTGATGATGAAGAAGTGAATACAGTGATCCTCAGAAGTGATAAGTAGAACATCCAAAACGAATGTTTTTTGGACAGTAATCCTACATTAGTCAGACATACTGCAATCCATTATATTGTGAGACCGGCTCAAGGAGCTGTGGGAAGTCCCAGTTACTTTTCCCCTAAAGACGTATCCTGTACTTTTTTTTTCTGACAATATTGCAGAAGAGGTCCATTTATGTTCAAACCTAGAAGGAAGACTTATCGCTTCTGCAAAAATTAAGTCCTGGAAAAATATCTCATAAGAGGAACTTTATGCATACTTTGGACTTTTACTGCAGGCAGGGAGTCAAAAATCGTATGATGTTCCAATACGAGAATTATTTCTGGACCCACTTTCTGATCCACACTATAAGGCGACAATGTCAGTGGACAGATATGAGGAAATTAGAAGACACATTCGATTTGATGATAAGCGAACACGTGCATTGAGGTTTGAAACCGACAAATTAGCCCCTATCAGTTATATATGGAACATATTTATCAAAAATTGCACCAAACTTTACAATCCTAGTACTAATGTTACAGTAGATGAGCAACTTGTACCGTTCAGAGAATGCTGCAAGTTCATACAATACATGCCCAGCAAGCCAGCCAAATATGGAATCAAAATCTTCTGGATGTGTGATTCTGCAAATTATTATGGCATAAATGGAGTAATCTACTGTGGCAAAGAGGTTGGTGCACCAGTACAGAAGGATCTTGGGTCTGAAATTGTCAAAACTCTTGCTGTTCCAATATTCAATTCAGGTAGAAACATGACTTTTGGATATGGGATGGACCCCACTCCTTCTTAAACCACCATAACTACTGTATAACTAGGTACTAAAATAAATACACAAAACACATTATTTTGGTTGTCAAAATGACCACAGCTTTTATTCAAATCACAGGATTAAATAATCACAGTAGGAGTCAGGTGGAGTGCTAGTACATTGAGATTCACAAGTACTGCGATATCCCCAGCTGTCTGACATACAGCACCAGGACAGAGAGCCATTAAGGGGCGGCACGCACTGGCTTGCCATTCAAGCAGAGCCAGTAAACTTTCAGGGCACCAATGACCCTATTATCCTCACTCCTGTGCTTAACCACTGTGCCCGCCCCTGATTGATGTTACCATTACAACGTCCTTGAGGCTGGCCACCAAAGCCGAGCCTGCTCATCACCATGAAGTTTTACATCCTCTATTAGTTAAAATAAGTCCACCTTAACTTGTCTGCAACTTCCACCTGACTCCTAAACTGCAAAGCCGTGACGGGTTATAAATTCCAAGTCTCACTTGACACTTTTTTTTTTTTTTAAATAATTAAATCATTTTTGTAAACTTAAAAACTAGAAGTCCCTGCAAAAGCATTAATGGGACTAAACTTGGCAAACCCCCGACTCACAAAGAGTCATCCTACAGCGCTCAGGAGAGGAAAAAACCCCTGTGGAGGAAACCTCCAGGGAACTATGGCTTAAGGATTGCCCTTCCCTTGGGCTTAGAAGGTTACCGCAAATAATAACTCTTTATAGCCAATATACAATTGAACATGGTACAAGATATACAATGACAAATTCAAAAATACAATAAAACATTTATCATTATACAAGCAATAATTAAAAAGTTTAAGGACAGAGATTATAAACAGGGCGGGAGGGTGGGTAATGTATCCTCCTGTCCATCCTGTGAGAGAAAGAGTGAGAGCCAGAGTTGCCTCCCCTATATAACCCCACCCTCCTCAGTAATACACCAGGCACAAACATCTAAACTTCCTCTTAAAGCAACAATACTCTTGTTTAAAATCTACACCGCAATACAAACAAAAGCTGCAGGAGTTCTCGGTCCACCCATCCCCAAGTCATGTCCACCTCTGTCTAGTCTCCGGTGGTTTCTTCACCATGGACAATTATTTCACCAATGTTGAGCTAGGCAATTTTCTGCTTCAAAAAGCTATTACACTTGTTAGTACTATCAAGCTAAACTGACGAGAAATTCCAGAAGCACTGAAACAATCGTCAGCGTCAGCGAGCACTTTATGAGAGTGTCTTTGGATTCAATAACAAAGCGACTTTGGTATCTTACAAAGTGAAGAAGGAGAAATCAGTGATTTTACTCTGTACCATGCATCACAATTGCAGTATTGACAGCAATGACAGAAAATTAAAACCAGAAATCATCCTGCATTACAATAACACAAAAGGATGTGTAGACAAAATGGATGAGATGGTGGGAGAATATTCATGCAAGAGGCAAACAAAACGATGGCCTGTAGTACTTTTTTCAAATATGCTTGATGTAGCAGCCCTAATTTCATTCATCATTTATACAGAAACTCATCCAGAATTCCATGCATGGAGAAAGGACAGGGGACGCCTATTTTTGAAGGACCTTTGTCATGAACTTGTAATACCTTAGGCTATGTGCACACTTTGCGGGGTCCTCTGCGGGTTCTCCCGCAGCGGATTTGATAAATCTGCAGGGCAAAACCGCTGCGGTTATCCCTGCAGACTTATCGTGGTTAGTTTTGCGGTTTCCGCTGCGGGTTTACTCCTATACTATTGATGCTGCATATGCAGCAATATGCAGCATCAATAGTAATGTTAAAAATAATAAAAAAAAATGGTTATACTCACCCTCTGATCTCCTCGGCGCTGCACGCGGCGGTCCGGCTCCAAAGATGCTGTGCGTGAAGGACCTTCGTGACGTCATGGTCATGTGACCACGGCGTCATCAAGGTCATGTGACCGCGACGTCACCGCAGGTCCTGCTCGCACAGCAACCCTGAGACCGGACAGCCGCGTGCAGCGCTGAGAGGTGAGTATATCATTATTTTTTATTTTAATTCTTTTTTTTACACTAATATGGTTCCCAGGGCCTGGAGGAGAGTCTCCTCTCCTCCACCCCGGGTACCATCTGCACATTATCCGCTTACTTCCCGCATCGTGGGCACAGCCCCATGCGGGAAGTTAGCGGATCAATGCATTCCTATGGGTGCAGAATCGCAGCGATTCTGCACAAAAAAGTGACATGCTGCGGGTTGTAAACCACTGCGTTTCTGCGCGGTTTTTCCCGCAGCATGTGCACAGCGGATTGCTGTTTCCATAGGGTTTACATGTAAATGTAAACGCTATGGAAACTGCTGCGGACCCGCAGCATCAAAATCGCCGCGGATCCGCGGTAAAACCCGCAAAGTGTGAACATGGCCTTACATGATACAGCGAAGCGACGTGAAAGGCTTGCTAAAGCAAACTAAAGAAGCAATGAAACAGTGTGGCGTACAGTTTCAGATGATTCCAGGGCCAGGAGAAAGAAAAAGAAAGTGCTGTTTCATGTGTTCAAGAAACATAGAAAGGAAAACTGAGAGATTTTGCTCAATTTGTAAGGAAAATGTCAGCAAAGAACATTCTTCTGAAAAAATAACTTGTCAAAATTGTTTGGAAGACTAATATAATTAAAAAGAAACATAATAGAAATGTAGCTGCAGCTAGTTTGGCATAGATTTCTATGCGTTTTTGTGCATTTTTTCATATGTTTGTGTGAAATTTTGAAAAAAAAAATTTGGGGGTTGTTTTCGGTGAAAAATTATAATTAAAATTTTGTTTACTTTCTTTCAGTTTTCTTTTTATTGAAATTTTTTGATGATAACAAAAAACAACAGTATAAGCAAAGTAAGAGCACACCAAAAAGTATAATAACATGTGTCTAGTTAGTATGGTAAGCTCTAATTACATATAATTTATGAGTATATATACTATTATTGAAAATGAGTCTACCGACTTTTTCATACTTGTTGACAAAAGATTAACTTTAAAGATATAAGAAGAGAAAAGGGTATAGGGAGAAATGTCGAGTATAAGTGAAAAGGGGGAAGGGAGAAGGGAGAGGAGTAAGTGGGTTAGGTCAGAGTGACACCTTGGGATATTTAATAATTTATGGCACTAACACAGAGTAAAATGAATTTTGGGTCCTAAATTGGGTCCAGAATTTCCAAGTGTTATGAAAATTATCTGTGGTATGATTAACTCTTGCAGCTAATTCCTCTATATGGAACAGTTGTTCAATTTTGGAATAAAGTTGGTTAGATGTGGGTATAGTCTTAGTGTTCCAACATGACGGAATCAAGGATTTTCCAGCCGCCATAATGAATTGAGCCATCTTGGAGGCATTTTTATCATTTGGCCAGAGTGGAAAGTTCAAAAGGATATTTTCTGGTTTCAAAGCGATCCGTTTTCCCAAGACCATATGTATAATAGAAGTAATCTCACTCCAGATTGGAAGGAGCTTCGAACAGGACCACCACATGTGCATGTAGGAACCATCTTCTATTCCACATCTCCAACAGTTAGTGATTATATTGCGATGCCATCTCTGAGTTTGCTTGGGTGTTATATACCATCTGGAAATAATTTTATAAGAATTTTCTTGAATACGCACACAAGTAGAGGGACCGTGTGAGTTTCTGTATATATATTTAATCTGTGTTTCAGAGAAGGAAGTACCTATGTCCTTTTCCCATCTGGCTAGGTAAGCACACTTCAATGGTGTTTCTATGCTAAGTAATGATTGGTATATAATTGAGAGGGTTCGGGTAGGGGCTTTCGTTCTTGCACATAAGGTTTCAAAAGGGGTAAGAGGTCTATCAATATCAACCAACCGATATGTTTGGTGAAAAAGATGAGAAAGTTTACTATGCTGCAAGAACGTTAGACCCGAGAGTCCAGGTATTTTTTTTAAATCTTGTAATGATAATAGAGCACTATCCTTAAACAACTGTTCAATTGGTATATGTGTGGCGGTATTAGGGAGTGAGTCCAAAAGATCTGAGATTTTAGTTAGTGGAGAGAGGGGTGGGGCTAAGGCCAGGTAAAGTTTCCCCCATATTTTGACTGTGGTCATTGTGTGTACATTTGTTAATTTGTATGAAGATAGATCTTTGTTTTGTCCAAGTAAAATAGAGCGCAAAGGGAGAGGGGACATTGCTTCTTCTATGTTTAACCATTGTTTATCGTCTGAATTTTTAAGCCAATGGATCGCTCATGATATATGTGCTCCTTGATAATATTTTACAATATCCGGGGCACCCATCTCTCCCAAGTCTTTCGGCAGAGTAAGGGTCTTATAATTAATGCGTGATTTACTTTTTTGTCAAATATAATTGAAAAATAAGGAATGTACTTTAGTTAGGTAAGAGAGGGGAATTTGGATTGGGAGCATGTTAAAGATATAAAGAAATTTTGATAATATTAAGCTTTTTGAAATGTTTTTTCTTCCTATCCAAGATAGGAATGTGTCTTTCCAGGAACGAAGTCGTGAAGCTGTGGCCACTAATAATTGATTAAAATTAAGAGCAAAGAGGTCTTTGTCAGATGCACATAACTGTATGCCTAAATATGTTAAGCTTTTCGTCTGCCAGGGAAAGGGAAATGCAGATTTAAGGCTATCCACTACTTTGATTGGTAATCCTAAGTTTAGTAATTCAGACTTTGTTTCGTTTATTTTGAAATTAGAGAGTTTGCTGTAACTCTCCAGGGTATTCATTATGGCTGGAATGTTCCTTAAGGATTTAGAGATTATTAATAACAAGTCGTCTGCGAACGCCGCTGTTTTATAATGCATGCCTTTAATTTGCAAACCTTCTATATCAACGCATTGTTGTATAGCTTGCAAAAGTGGCTCTAATGAAAGTACAAAAAGTAACGGAGATAGTGGACAACCTTGCCTTGTACCCTTGAAGATCTGAAATGAGTCAGTAAGGGTCCCGTTTAGTCTGATTCTAGCTGTGGGCTCAGAATACATTGCCATAATTGCAGTTATGGTTGATAGGGGGAAGCCAAATTTTGAAAGAGTTTCCTGCAGAAACATCCAGTGCCAGTGGTATTTTCTTTAGTTTTGCGTATTGCATCAAGTGCAGTACCTTATATGTGTTGTCTTTCCCCTCCCTCCCTTTCACAAATCCAGATTGGTTTAAGGAGATTAATTGGGGCACCACAACCGCAATTCTGTTCGCCATCATTCTCGCATATAATTTTAGATCCATATTCAACAATGATATAGGCCTATAACTGCCGCATTGTTCCGGATCTTTTCCTTCTTTATAAATCAAAGAAATTCTGGCTTCCAGAAACTGGCGTGGCACTTTTTCACCTCCCTGCAGAGAGTTACACATATTTAGAAGGTAGGGGAGCAAGATGTCAGAGTTCGATTTATAGTAATGAGCTGTGAAGCCATCCGGTCCTGGGGCTTTTCCTTTGGGGCATTTCGACAGGGCTGACTGGAGCTCCACAAGAGTAAGGCCATGTGCACACGTTCAGGATTTTTCGCGTTTTTTTCGCGTTTTTTCGCTATAAAAACGTGATAAAAACGCGAAAAAAACGCTAACATATGCCTCCTATTAGAAAAAAGCTTTTTTAAGTGGGCACCATAGAAAAGTATCCGGTATGTATCATAGGTTCTCTACCAAGCATGTAAAAACATATATGGAAAACTTTTGAGAAAAAGGTACATGCAAATAAGGTAGGAACACCACACGTATATAAGCAAAAAAATACAAAAGTTTATTTCTACACAAGAATATTACACACAATTTTTAAAAACATCTAAAAATACAATCCACTTGGTGGAGTGCATGCCCACTCCAATCTTTTACAATACAAAAATGTCTGGCCTTATAAACATATAATGCACCAAGAATAAATTATTTCACAACATTGCTGCATGAATCACATAAATATTCTATAGGTTCTGATATGTGGACCCTTGAGGTGGCGGTCCTATGACCCAAGTCTGATGTATATCCTTTTGTGGTTATCACCAGTCTGTAATTATAGAGCAATAGATATACAGTAAACTCCTATTTTGGATGGAGACACATGCTAAAGATCAGGTACCTGGCTACTTTTATATCCACAAATATGCTCATATATCAAATGGCCTGTGTCACCCTCGTGTCTATATCAAAAGGTGATATGCTTGGTAAAAGAGGAAAAAAAGAGACACGTGCTGGTATACTTAGCCCTGTCCAGTCCACTAAGGTCGCCCCCTCGTCCCATATGCAGCGGTGCAGCCAGTATAGAAAGGAGTGTGGAGTATGAAGACCCACGCGTTCCGACACACAAGGTGTCTTTTTCAAGGTGAGTACTCACCTTGAAAAAGACACCTTGTGTGTCGGAACGCGTGGGTCTTCATACTCCACACTCCTTTCTATACTGGCTGCACCGCTGCATATGGGACGAGGGGGCGACCTTAGTGGACTGGACAGGGCTAAGTATACCAGCACGTGTCTCTTTTTTTCCTCTTTTACCAAGCATATCACCTTTTGATATAGACACGAGGGTGACACAGGCCATTTGATATATGAGCATATTTGTGGATATAAAAGTAGCCAGGTACCTGATCTTTAGCATGTGTCTCCATCCAAAATAGGAGTTTACTGTATATCTATTGCTCTATAATTACAGACTGGTGATAACCACAAAAGGATATACATCAGACTTGGGTCATAGGACCGCCACCTCAAGGGTCCACATATCAGAACCTATAGAATATTTATGTGATTCATGCAGCAATGTTGTGAAATAATTTATTCTTGGTGCATTATATGTTTATAAGGCCAGACATTTTTGTATTGTAAAAGATTGGAGTGGGCATGCACTCCACCAAGTGGATTGTATTTTTAGATGTTTTTAAAAATTGTGTGTAATATTCTTGTGTAGAAATAAACTTTTGTATTTTTTTGCTTATATACGTGTGGTGTTCCTACCTTATTTGCATGTACCTTTTTCTCAAAAGTTTTCCATATATGCCTCCTATTATTTACAAGGTATTCCGCATTTTTTGTGCAAATGTTGCGATTTTTTCCGCGAAAAAATCGCATAGCAGAAAAAAAAGCAACATGTTCATTAAAAATGCGGAATTGCAGGGATTCCGCACACCTAGGAGTCCATTGATCTGCTTACTTCCCGCACGGGGCTGTGCCCACCATGCGGGAAGTAAGCAGATTATGTGCGGTTGCTACCCAGGGTGGAGGAGAGGAGACTCTCCTCCACGCACTGGGCACCATATAAGTGGTCAAAAAATAAGAAATAAAATAAAAAATAGTCCTATACTCACCCTCGATGTCCCGCGCAGTGTTCCCGCCTCACCGCTGCACGCTGCCGTTCGGTTCCTGTAGCTGATGTGCGGCGAAGGACCTTGCCGATGACGTCACTGTCCTGTGATTGGTCGTGAGCGGTCATGTGACCGCTCACGTGACCGTGACGTCACGGAAGGCCCTGTGCGCACAGACCAGCTATAGGAAGACGAACGGACGCCGCTGATGAGATGTCTGGGTGAGTATAAGCATTTTTTTATTTTTTTTATTATTTTTAAACATTCTATCTTTTACTATAGATGCTGCATAAGCTGCATCTATAGTAAAAAGTTGGTCACACTTGTCAAACAGTATGTTTGACAAGTGTGACCAACTTGTCAGTCAGTTTTCCAAGCGATGCTACAGATCGCTTGGAAAACTTTAGCATTCTGCAAGCTAATTACGCTTGCAGAATGCTAAAAAAACGCGAAAAAAACGGGAAAAAAACGCAAAAAAAAAAAATGCGGATTTCTTGCAGAAAATTTCCGGTTTTCTTCAGGAAATTTCTGCAAGAAATCCGCAACGTGTGCACATGGCCTAAATGGTTTAATTAATTGTTCTTGTTGTGAGGCAGAAAGGGTTGGGAGATTTAAAGTTTTCAAGAAAATTTGAATCTCATGCTTTCTCTGATTTTTCTCTTTTCCCCCTTCATTTAGGCACAATTGGTACAAGGATTTATAATAATTTAGAAATTATTTTTCTATCTGGGAATAATTCTGGGTAGTAGGGCCAGCTTTAGTTTTAATGGATTGAATGAACGTGCGAGCCTGTCTCTTTTTGATTAGTGACATGGTTAGTTTGGAAGCGATTTTTTCAAGAGGTAAAAAGCTTAGCTGATTGTTCTCTAAGGATATCTTTTAATCTTTGTCTTTCTTCTGTAAGTTCTATTAAAGTTTGCGATTGCAAGTTTTCTTATGTTGGGATTCTAGGCGTATTATCTCTCCATAAAGGGAATCTAATTCTTTATTTTTTATTTTATTTAAATAGGACGCAATAGAGATAAGTTCTCCTCTTATTACTGATTTATGCACTTCCCACAACACCAAGGGAGATATCTCAGCCGTATGGTTTAGTTCAAAATACATTTTTATGGCCTTTTTAATACGATTCTTAATAGAGAGATTGCCTAATAGAGAATCGTTCAATTGCCAGGATCTGTTTGGGGAGAATTGTTTAGACAGGATTAACTCTACTATTACATATGATTGATCAGAAAACAGTGAGGGGACTATATCTGCTTGTTGGATATTGGGCAGCAAAGATCTTGGTGCAAACAAGTAATCAATTCTATGATTAGAGCCATGCGGGTGAGAGAAAAAAGTGTAATCACGTTTAGCCGGATGCATATAACGCCAGATATCTACTAAGTTTAAAGGTACCTTCACACTCAGCAACTTTACAACGAGAACGACAATGATCCGTGAAATTGCAGCGTCCTGGATAGCGATCTCGTTGTGTTTGACACGCAGCAGCGATCTGGATCCCGCTGTGCCATTGCTGGTCGGAGCTAGAAGTCCAGAACTTTATTTGGTCATCAGATCGGCGTGTATCGTCGTGTTTGACAGCAAAAGCAATGATGCCAGCAATGATTTACATAGAGCTAACGACCTGTGAGAACGATAAGTGAGTCACCGCTACGTCACAGGATCGCTCCTGCATCGTTCTGGAGCTGCTGTGTTTGACGTCTCTACAGCGACCTAAACAGCGACGCTCCAGCGATCGGCTCGTTGTCTATATCGCTGCAGCGTCGCTGAGTGTGACGGTACCTTAAGGGAAGAAGGGCTTGTTTTAACCTTGCCAAATCTCTCAGAGATTGCACTTCTTTTCTTTGTTGTGTCAATGGATGGTTCAAGGGCCAGGTTAAAGTCCCCCCCATTATGAGGGTGCCTTCTCTAATGTCTCTTATTTTTTTAAATATAGACAAAAGCCATTTTAATTGTTTCCTGTTTGGGGCGTACACATTGCAGATAGTAACAGGCACTCCAGCTAAGATTCCCTTTATCAGTAAATAGTGGCCATTTGTATCTGTCTTTTGGTCGTGGAGTGAGAATGGAATATTTTTAGCTATGGCTATTGATACTCCTTTTGATTTTGCTTGGGGTGAAGTGGCATGAAACCATCTGTCATAGTACGATTTCCCAAACAAAGGAACTTTCTTAGTGGCGAAGTGGGTTTCTTAGTGGCGAAGTGGGTTTCTTGGAGTAGTAGAATGTCAATACCTTGTTTCTTGAAGTGTGAAAGTGTTTGGCCTCTGGAAGTCGGAGAGTTGAACTAAAAGTGTTGAAAGTGATTAGTTTGAATACCTTCTGATTGTCAGCCATCTGGATGTATGACACAGCGACAATGGTCTTCCCAAGGTGCCTGAGGAGAGGGGAGGAAGGAGGAAAACAGGGGGGGGAAGAGAGTGGAGGCGTAGAAGATTTGTGAAGAAGAAACATTAGAGATTGGAGGAGCATAACATAGTACTCAACAGAGTACAACATATTAAGAAATAAAACTGAGAGTAATAAGTAACTGCCAGCTAGTAAGGAGGCAAATTAAATCTAAACATATAGAAAAATTCACACAAATGGTTAATTAATCAAAGCACAGTATTAGGAAAAATCATAGTAAAGTAATTTCCAGTGCTGTCAAGACAGCCAATGTATCCGATTTAATGCCTTCAGGTTTCCATGTCCTTAGTATGAGTCATTCTGGAGACTTTGTGTCTTATTTTCTGGGACTTTCGTTTTTTCTGGGACGTATCGTTTTTTCAGTGTAATTGCTGATAGGTCCTGGAAAAATTTGAGGTGTGATCCTTCAAATTCGATGTCTCGTGTCTCCCTCGCATGTTTTAATATTAGGTCTTTGGTGCAGAAGTCTAAGAATCTGCACAATACATCTCGAGGTGGATCTCCTTGCTTAGGCTTAGGACGGAGCGCCCTATGTATTCTTACAATTTCAATGTTTTGGGGGTCTTGCTCCAAAAGTAAGGAGCGGAAGATTTCAGTAGTTGCTTTGTTTAGAGCTTCGGAGGCGACAGATTCCGGTAGGCCTTTTATGATGTTGTTTCTGCGCTCTCTATTTTCGTGGTCTTCCAGAGTGCAGTGGACAATTTGTAATTGCTCCTCTTGGGCTTTGATGCATGATAAGATAGCATTGGAATATTCTGTTCCGCTGCTTTGTGCACTTTCCAAGGACTCCAGTCTATGACCTTGTTGGGAGATTTCCTGTTTGATATCAGTTAATTCTTTTCCAATAGGCTCTAATGCCTTAGATAAGATTTGTTTGATAAAAGAAAGCGTCACCGGCTGGTCTTTGGGGTCCGAACCCATATCAGAGTCACTTTCCATGTCTGTATCTGTTTCCCCTTCTGGCGGTAAATTTGATGGGTAGTTTGTTTTAGCAGCACTGGGATTAGTGAGGCGTTTTTTTAAATATTTATCCAGATCTGATTGAGTGGCTAGCGAATTTGTTTTGACTGATCTGGGTGTTTTAGGGTATGTGCACACGTCCGGATTTCTTGCAGAAATTTCCTGAAGAAAACCAGAAATTTTCTGCAAGAAATACGCATTTTTTTTTTTTGCGTTTTCTTCCGTTTTTTTCGCGTTTTTTTTAGCATTCTGCAAGCGTAATTAGCTTGCAGAATGCTAAAGTTTTCCAAGCGATCTGTAGCATCGCTTGGAAAACTGACTGACAGGTTGGTCACACTTGTCAAACATAGTGTTTGACAAGTGTGACCAACTTTTTACTATAGATGCTGCTTATGCAGCATCTATAGTAAAAGATAGAATGTTTAAAAATAATAAAAAAATAAAAAAATGGTTATACTCACCCTCTGCAGACAGCCAATCTCCTCAGCGGCGTCGGTTCCTATAGATGCCGGTGTGGTTCAGGACCTTCGATGACGTCGCGGCTTGTGATTGGTCGCGTGAGTCACATGAGCGGTCACGCGACCAATCACAAGACAGCGATGTCATCACAGGTCCTGAACCACACCATCTATAGGAACAGAAGAGAAAGCATGCACCGGAGAGGCGGGAACACTTCGGGGGCCATCAGAGGGCGAGTATATGACTATTTTTTATTTTAATTCTTTTTTTTTTTTACCAATTATATGGTGCCCAGTCCGTGGAGGAGAGTCTCCTCTCCTCCACCCTGGGTACCAACCGCACATAATCTGCTTACTTCCCGCATGGTGTGCACAGCCCCGTGCGGGAAGTAAGCAGATCAATGCACTCCTAGGTGTGCGGAATCCCCGCAATTCCACATTTTTAATGAAGATGTTGCTTTTTTTTCCGCGATGCGATTTTTTCGCGGAAAAAAATGCAACATTTGCACAAAAAATGCGGAATACCCTGTAAATAATAGGAGGCACATGTAAGCTTTTTTTTTGCGTTTTTATCACGTTTTTATAGCGAAAAAACGCGAAAAAAACTCGAAAAATCCTGAACGTGTGCGCATGGCCTTAGTGCCTGATTTAACCATTTTGTAGTGTGATGATATACAAAAGAAGCTTTTGATTCATCCTCTAGTCAGCACATAAAGAGATTACAGTTCCATATTACTCAAGTGCTAGTAAGGTACACAGTAGCTGGAAAATTCAGATGCTGCAAACGTAGCTATGAGTGTCAAAGAGCACCTGTTCTCGAGTTAGCCACTAGGTGTCAGCCTAAGAACATACAATTGCCTTCAGGCAGTAACAAACCCGTTAACTGAGTTTTCCTGAAGATGTCAGTTTCAGAGAAAGTTATGTGGCCTGAGAGATTAAAGCTGAGGCAACAGGGCTAAACGCCAGTGAAGTTTGCAAATAGAGTCTTCTTTTACTATACAAGATATTATTTGGAACAGTTCTTCAGTCTACCACTAGGTGTCACTGTTGCCCCAGAGATAAATCTGATCCTATAAAAAGTATTTTAGATCTTAATTTCTTTCTCTTTAAGATATGAGGCCCACACTAAAGTTCAAAAACATATCAATTCAAAGGCAACAATAGGGGAAACAAGGGCCAGGAGATTTCAAGGAAGCTGGTCCATTAACTTGGTGGTATGTTCAATATGAGTTATCACTTCACAGGGAGTAAAATGTCCAATTCCCTTCCCTCACTGGTCCCCTCTGTCTTCCTAGTTTCCAACACGTCCCTCTCCTTGTGCCTTTATAACATTCCTTTTCTTTTCTCTCCTCTCCTTTATTCCCCCTTCTGGGCACAAGCAATGCCTGTGAGACGTCCCCGCGCTTCCTGCTATAGCAGAGACCTCAGCTCAGTGTTACTGTGCTGCAATTAACATGGCGCCCGTCAAGGGCGGGAAAAACTCCTTGGGAGAGCAGGGATAGAGATCAAGGATCACTGCACTTCACAGCAGAAGGTGGTTGCTGAGTGATATTTGCCAGCAGGAGACTTTCCGTCCGTGCAGGGGGGAGAAGGAGGGAGTGAAGTGTCTGAGGCGAGCAGCAGAAGCCCCACACCACTCAGTGTCCAGGGGCTTGGGTTCAATAGGGGGTCAGCGTAAAGGTACCGTCACATTAAGCGACGCTGCAGCGATATCGACAACGATGCCGATCGCTGCAGCGTCACTGTGTGGTCGCTGGAGAGCTGTCACACAGACAGCTCTCCAGCGACCAACGATGCCGAAGTCCCCGGGTAACCAGGGTAAACATCGGGTTACTAAGCGCAGGGCCGCGCTTAGTAACCCGATGTTTACCCTGGTTACCAGTGTAAATGTAAAAAAAAACAAACACTACATACTTACATTGCCGTGTCTGTCGCGTCCCTCGCCTTCAGCTTCCCTGCACTGTGTAAGCGCCGGCCCTAAAGCACAGCGGTGACGTCACCGCTGTGCTTTGCTTTACGGCCGGCACTGACACATTCAGTGCAGGAAGCTCTGAGCAGCAGCGCGGACGCCGGGGGACGTGACAGACATCAGAGGGTGAGTATGTAGTGTTTTTTTTTTACTTTTACAATGGTAACCAGGGTAAATATTGGGTTACTAAGCACGGCCCTGCGCTTAGTAACCCGATATTTACCCTGGTTACCATTGTAAAACATTGCTGGCATCGTTGCTTTTGCTGTCAAACACGACGATACACGCCGATCTGACGACCAAATAAAGTTCTGGACTTTCAGCAACGACCAGCGATATCACAGCAGGATCCAGATCGCTGCTGCGTGTCAAACACAACGATATCGCTATCCAGGACGCTGCAACGTCACGGATCGCTATCGTTATCGTTGCAAAGTCGTTTAGTGTGAAGGTACCTTAAGGCAAGACAGCCAGTCAGTTCAGGTGGGGGGAGGGAAGCAAGAGAGTCTGGCAGTACCTGTGTGATAAAGACCACTGGTTGTAGCCCGCCTTCAGCAGCAGCTCCTTATGTCAGGTGGATGGCATCCGTCCTTGCTCTTTCAGGCCTGCACAATCTGTTCTTTCTTTCTTTTAACCACGGGTAGCAAGGAGTCCCTTTTGAGTCTTAACTTCAACCCCAGAGGTTACAGGATGATGTTAGCCCGACTGATGAGCAATTTGTAGCCAGGAGCTCAGTTATTCTTTAAAAATCACTGATTTTAACAGGAGCTCTTGCAAGCCATGTCTTCTCTCCCAGGCAGTCAGGCCACGCCCCCCTAAAATTTTGTTTACTAATCATATTTTATTTACCAGTTTAAAATAAACTTGTAAAAGTTTACGCACACTGATTACATATAAGTGTTAGGACTGGCGGAACGCACCAAATAATATTTAGAGAGGATATGAGGTGCATTCGCAGTCTGGGGTCCACCGTGCAGAAAGGACACCTGCTGCTCGGTAATGGCGGACTAGATGGCGGTATAATGAGAATACACACACGGGTTAGCTTCATCCAGTATGAAGGAAGTGAACCCTGTTGCGTCACAGGGCCACGATACCACACAGAGAGCGCAAGTAAAAGGTCACAGAACTCTGTCCCAAGACACGGGGAAAGAGTTCCTCTAGACCTCTTAGGGGTAATAGAAAGAGGAAATAGAGGACACTAAATGAGCCCTGTACACAGGCTCAAAAACGTATCATAAACGTAGCAAATTCCCCTCCAAATTCTTACCCAGATAATGGCGTCAGACAGGGATCCACACCGTTGCCCCAACGCGCGTTTCGTGTCGGCTTCGTACAGGGATCTGTTATGACCCCAGTGGACAGGGTCTCAGAGGAACGTGTAAGTCTGCAAGATACAAAAATCCAGCTCATAGGGCTGTGGTAACTGGGTTGACCAAATAGCTACTCCTAACGCCAACACTAGAAGTAGCCGGGGATCATGCCTATGGTGATCGCTAGATGACTCGCGCCAGCCGGAGAATCTAACTACCCCTAGGAGAAGAAAACAAAGACCTCTCTTGCCTCCAGAGAAAGGGACCCCAAAGCAAGATACAAGCCCCCCACAAATAATAACGGTGAGGTAAGAGGAAATGACAAACACAGAAATGAACCAGGTTCAGCAAAGAGAGGCCAGCTTACTAATAGCAGAATAAAGCAAGATAACTTATCTGGTCAACAAAAACCCTATAAAAATCCACGCTGGAGATTCAAGAACCCCCGAACCGTCTAACGGTCCGGGGGGAGAACACCAGCCCCCTAGAGCTTCCAGCAAAGGTCAGGATACAGATAGGAACAAGCTGGACAAAAATACCAAACAAAACAAAAGCAAAAAGCAAAGAAGCAGACTTAGCTTGAAAAACAGGAACCAGGATCAGAGGACAAGAGCACAACAGATTAGCTCTGATTTCAACGATGCCAGGCATTGAACTGAAGGTCCAGGGAGCTTATATAGCAACGCCCCTGAACTAACGGCCCAGGTGAGGATATAGGAAAAGACAGACGCTCCAGAGTCAAATCACTAATGACCACTAGAGGGAGCAAAAAGCAAAATCACAACAGTACCCCCCCCTTAGTGAGGGGTCACCGAACCCTCACCACGACCACCAGGGCGATCAGGATGAGCGGCGTGAAAGGCACGAACTAAATCAACCGCATGAACATCAGAGGCGACCACCCAGGAATTATCTTCCTGACCATAGCCCTTCCACTTGACCAGGTACTGAAGCCTCCGCCTGGAGAGACGAGAATCCAAGATCTTCTCCACCACGTACTCCAACTCGCCCTCAACCAACACCGGAGCAGGAGGCTCAGCAGAAGGAACCACAGGCACAACGTACCGCCGCAACAAGGACCTATGAAACACGTTGTGGATAGCAAACGACACAGGAAGATCCAGGCGAAAGGACACAGGATTAAGAATTTCCAATATCTTGTAAGGACCAATAAAACGAGGTTTAAATTTGGGAGAGGAAACCTTCATAGGAACAAAGCGGGAAGAAAGCCACACCAAATCCCCAACACGTAGTCGGGGACCCACACCGCGGCGGCGGTTGGCAAAGCGCTGAGCCCTCTCCTGTGACAACTTCAAGTTGTCCACCACAAGATTCCAGATCCGCTGCAACCTATCCACCACAGAATCCACCCCAGGGCAGTCAGAAGGTTCCACATGACCCGAAGAAAAACGAGGGTGGAAACCAGAGTTGCAGAAAAACGGCGAAACCAAGGTGGCGGAACTAGCCCGATTATTAAGGGCAAACTCAGCTAACGGCAAGAAGGTCACCCAATCGTCCTGATCAGCAGAGACAAAACACCTCAAATAAGCCTCCAAAGTCTGATTAGTTCGCTCCGTCTGTCCATTAGTCTGAGGATGGAAAGCAGACGAAAACGACAAGTCAATGCCCATCCTACTACAAAAGGATCGCCAGAATCTGGAAACGAACTGGGATCCTCTGTCTGACACAATATTCTCAGGGATGCCGTGCAAACGAACCACGTTCTGGAAAAACACAGGAACCAGATCGGAAGAGGAAGGCAGTTTAGGCAAAGGAACCAAATGGACCATCTTGGAGAAGCGATCACATATCACCCAGATAACAGACATGCCCTGAGACACCGGAAGATCAGAAATGAAATCCATGGAGATATGTGTCCAAGGTCTCTTAGGGACAGGCAAGGGCAAGAGCAACCCGCTGGCACGAGAACAGCAAGGCTTAGCTCGAGCACAAGTCCCACAGGACTGTACAAATGACCGCACATCCCTAGACAAGGAAGGCCACCAAAAGGATCTGGCCACCAGATCTCTGGTGCCAAAAATTCCTGGGTGACCTGCCAACACCGAGGAATGAACCTCGGAAATGACTCTGCTGGTCCACTTATCAGGCACAAACAGTCTGTCAGGTGGACAAGAATCAGGCCTATCAGCCTGAAATCTCTGCAACACACGTCACAGATCTGGAGAAATAGCTGACAAGATAATGCCATCCTTAAGAATACCAACAGGTTCAGCGACTCCAGGAGCATCAGGCACAAAGCTCCTGGAAAGAGCATCGGCCTTCACATTCTTTGAACCTGGTAAATACGAGACAACAAAGTCAAAACGGGAGAAAAACAATGACCAGCGGGCCTGTCTAGGATTCAGGCGTTTAGCAGACTCGAGATACATCAGATTTTTGTGATCAGTCAAGACCACCACACGATGCTTAGCACCCTCGAGCCAATGACGCCACTCCTCAAATGCCCATTTCATGGCCAACAACTCCCGATTGCCCACATCATAATTTCGCTCCGCAGGCGAAAACTTCCTAGAGAAAAAGGCGCAAGGTCTCATAACAGAGCAACCAGGGCCTCTCTGCGACAAAACGGCCCCTGCTCCAATCTCTGAAGCATCCACCTCAACTTGAAAGGGAAGCGAGACATCAGGCTGGCACAAAACAGGCGCCGAAGTAAACCGACGTTTCAACTCCTGGAAAGCCTCCACGGCAGCAGGAGCCCAATTAACCACATCGGAGCCCTTCTTGGTCATATCCGTCAAAGGTTTCACAATGCTAGAAAAGTTAGCGATAAAACGACGGTAGAAGTTAGCGAAACCCAAGAACTTCTGAAGACTCTTAACTGACGAGGGCTGAGTCCAATCAAGAATAGCTCGGACCTTGACTGGGTCCATCTCCACAGCAGAAGGGGAAAAAATGAACCCCAAAAAGGGAACCTTCTGTACACCAAAAAGACACTTTGAGCCCTTGACAAACAAAGAATTTTCACGCAAAATTTTAAAGACCATCCTGACCTGCTCCACATGCGAGTCCCAATTATCAGAAAAAAACAGAATATCATCCAGATAAACGATCAGAAATTTATCCAGATAGTTCCGGAAAATGTCATGCATAAAGGACTGAAAAACTGAAGGGGCATTAGAGAGCCCAAAAGGCATCACCAAGTACTCAAAATGGCCTTCGGGCGTATTGAATGCGGTTTTCCATTCATCCCCTTGCTTAATGCGCACAAGGTTGTACGCACCACGAAGGTCTATCTTGGTAAACCACTTGGCACCTTTAATCCGGGCAAACAAGTCAGACAACAGCGGCAAAGGATACTGAAATTTGACAGTGATCTTATTTAAAAGCCGATAGTCAATACAAGGCCTCAAAGATCCGTCCTTTTTAGCCACAAAAAAGAATCCCGCACCAAGAGGGGAAGAAGACGGACGGATGTGTCCTTTCTCCAGAGACTCCTTGATATATGAACGCATAGCGGTATGTTCAGGTATCGACAGATTAAACAGTCTTCCCTTAGGAAACTTACTGCCTGGAATCAAATCTATTGCACAGTCACATTCCCTATGAGGAGGCAATGCACTGGACCTGGACTCGCTAAAGACATCCTGATAATCAGACAAGTACTCCGGAACTTCCGAAGGCGTAGAAGAAGCAATAGACACAGGCAGGGAATCCTCATGAATACCACGACAGCCCCAACTAGACACTGACATAGCCTTCCAGTCAAGGACTGGATTATGGGTCTGTAACCATGGCAGCCCCAAAACAACCAAATCATGCATTTTATGTAGAACGAGAAAACGTATCACCTCGCGGTGTTCAGGAGTCATGCACATGGTAACCTGTGTCCAATACTGCGGCTTATTTTCTGCCAATGGCGTAGCATCAATACCCCTAAGAGGGATAGGATTTTCTAATGGTTCAAGAATAAAACCACAGCGCTTAGCAAATGAGAGATCCATAAGACTCAGGGCAGCACCTTAATCTACAAACGCCATGACAGGATAAGATGACAGTGAGCAAATCAAAGTTACAGACAGAATAAACTTAGGATGCAAATTACCAACAGTGACAGGACTAACAACCTTAGATATACGTTTAGAGCATGCTGAGATAACATGTGTAGAATCACCACAGTAGTAGCACAAGCCATTCCAGCATCTATGAATTTTCCTCTCATTTCTAGTCAGGATTCTATCACATTGCATCAAATCAGGTGTCTGTTCAGACAACAACATGAGGGAATTTGCGGTTTTTCTATCACATTGCATCACATCAGGTGTCTGTTCAGACAACAACATGAGGGAATTTGCGGTTTTGCGCTCCCGCAACCGCCGGTCAATTTGAATAGCCAGGGACATGGTATCATTCAGACCTGTGGGAATGGGAAAACCCACCATAACATTCTTAATGGCCTCAGAAAGGCCATTTCTAAAATTAGCGGCCAGTGCACACTCGTTCCAATGTGTCAGCACGGACCATTTCCGAAATTTTTGGCAATACACCTCTGCCTCGTCCTGGCCCTGAGACATAGCCAGCAAGGCTTTCTCTGCCTGAATCTCAAGATTGGGTTCCTCATAAAGTAAACCGAGCGCCAGAAAAAACGCATCAATATCAGCCAATGCCGGATCTCCTGGCGCCAACAAAAAAGCCCAATCCTGAGGGTCACCCCGTAAGAATGAAATAACAATTTTTACTTGTTGAGCAGAGTCTCCAGACGAACAAGGTTTCAGGGACAAAAATAATTTACAATTATTCCTGAAATTCCTAAACTTAAATCGGTCTCCTGAAAACAGTTCAGGAATCGGAATCTTGGGTTCAGACCTAGGATTTCTGGTAACATAATCTTGTATACCCTGCACACGAGCGGCAAGCTGGTCCACACTTGTAATCAAGGTCTGGACATTCATGTCTGCAGCAAGCTTAAGCCACTCTGAGGTAAAGGGGAAAAGAAAAAAAAAAAAAAATGAGAGAGGAAAAAAAAAAACTCAAAATTTTCTTTCTTATAATCCCACTTCTGCAATGCATTAAACATTTAATACTGGCCTGGCATACTGTTATGACCCCAGTGGACAGGGTCTCAGAGGAACGTGTAAGTCTGCAAGATACAAAAATCCAGCTCATAGGGCTGTGGTAACTGGGTTGACCAAATAGCTACTCCTAACGCCAACACTAGAAGTAGCCGGGGATCATGCCTACGGTGATCGCTAGATGACTCGCGCCAGCCGGAGAATCTAACTACCCCTAGGAGAAGAAAACAAAGACCTCTCTTGCCTCCAGAGAAAGGGACCCCAAAGCAAGATACAAGCCCCCCACAAATAATAACGGTGAGGTAAGAGGAAATGACAAACACAGAAATGAACCAGGTTCAGCAAAGAGAGGCCAGCTTACTAATAGCAGAATAAAGCAAGATAACTTATCTGGTCAACAAAAACCCTATAAAAATCCACGCTGGAGATTCAAGAACCCCCGAACCGTCTAACGGTCCGGGGGGAGAACACCAGCCCCCTAGAGCTTCTAGCAAAGGTCAGGATACAGATAGGAACAAGCTGGACAAAAATACCAAACAAAACAAAAGCAAAAAGCAAAGAAGCAGACTTAGCTTGAAAAACAGGAACCAGGATCAGAGGACAAGAGCACAACAGATTAGCTCTGATTTCAACGATGCCAGGCATTGAACTGAAGGTCCATGGAGCTTATATAGCAACGCCCCTGAACTAACGGCCCAGGTGAGGATATAGGAAAAGACAGACGCTCCAGAGTCAAATCACTAATGACCACTAGAGGGAGCAAAAAGCAAAATCACAACAGTGATCATTTAGTGTCCTCTATTTCCTTTACTGTACCTCCGGTTTAATGCCCTTGTAATTTTGCACTATGCACTTTATGGCGGTGTATGACGTCTCTTGTGATCCACACCAGTTTTTGGTCTGTGCTACCCGGTTTCTCTCTATCTGAATATGTTGTGTCTGTTTTGATTGACCTGCTATATATATTTGAATTTTTGTGACCTTGTGTTAAAATAAAGTTGTATTTATCTATGGACATGTACTCCATTGTTCTCTTTTGTTATATACTCTGTCTACACTGTGTTCCAAATTATTATGCACAAAGAGTTTAGGAGTGATAAGGTTAGAATTTCTTTGTTTGTCATGTAAACTCATTGATGGTGATGTGCGTCAGGGCTCTTTATATCACTGAAAGCAATTGCAGATACCTGTGCAAATTAGTTTGGCAGGTGTGTCCAAATAAAGGCAAGACGACTTATGAAGGCTGTTCCACATTATTAAGCAGCCTACATTTTTTGCCAAAATGGGAAAGAAAAAGGATGTGTCGGCTGCTGAGAAGCAACAAATTGTGGAGTATTTAGGTCAAGGCATGACTACAATCAACATTGCCAAGACACTTCATCGTGATCATCGCACAATCAAGAAGTATGTAGCTGATTCCCAGCACACACGTGTGCATGCTGATAAGGAAAAATTGAGGACTCTTTCCAACAGGCAATTGCGTAAGGTTAAAAGAGCAGCTGCAAAAATGCCTTGTCATAGCAGCAGACAAGTTTTTGAAGCTGCTGGTGCCTCCAACATCCCCAGAACAACAAGATGCAGGGTCCTTCAGAGGTTTGCAGCTGTGCGTAAGCCATCCTGTTGACCACCTTTATCCACTGCACACAAGCAGAAATGGCTCCAGTGGGCCAAACGATACATGAAGACTGACTTCCAAACTGTTTTGTTCACCAATGAGTGCCGTGCACAGCTCAATGGTCCAGATTGATGGAGTGGAGGATGGCTGGTTGATGGACACCCCATGAAAACACGGCTAAGGCGCCAACAAGGAGGAGGTGGAGTAATGTTTTGGGCTGGAATCATGGGGAGATAGATTGTTGGCCCCTTTATGATCCCTGAAGGGGTAAAGATGAACTCCATAATCTATGTGGAGTTTCTAAAACAACACTTCCTGCCATGGTTCAAGACCGTGCTTTCCGCAGCAAGATCATTTTCATGCATGATAATGCACTGTCTCATGCTGCAAAAAACACATCTGCATCTCTGGCTGCTATGGGCATAAAAGAGGACAAACTTATGGTGTGGCCACCATCTTCCCCTGACCTCAACCCCATTGAGAACCTCTGGAGCATCATCAAAAGGAGTGCCTATGATGGCGGGAGGCAGTTCACATCTAAGCAATAGCTCTGGGAGGGTATTCTGTCCACATGCAAAACAATTGAAGCAGAAACCATCCAAAAACTGACAAATTCAATGGACGAGAGAGTTCAGAAGCTTCTTTCGAACAAGGGGTCCTATGTGCAAATGTAACATCACCTAGAATAAAGTCTTCACTTGAAAACTGTTTGATTTCATTTTGTAATAAGCTGATAATACTTATAACTTCACAAGTGACCATTTTTTTGTTCAAAGTAAAAAAAAAAGGTTGAAAACTCTGCTGTGCATAATAATTTGGAACATGCATTTTGAGTGTTTATTTTTTTTTTTAAAGATACTGTTTTCATAGGCAGTTTGTTCCAAAACATTGCAATTATACTAGAATAGTAGATGACTGGAAAATAACAATGACTGCAATTCAGATAGGTAATTTAGAGAAAATATGAGGAAATATTATTTGCATAATAATTTGGAACACAGTGTAGGAGTGTCCTAAATATATTTTGTTGATGTAATTCTCCTCTGTAAGCTCTCCCCACTGTGGTGTAGAGCATGGTGGAGAAAATTAATGTTAATGATAATGTACCCTCCATCTTGGGCTTATTTCTCTATTGATCCGGTCATCAGCCCGTGTGTTTAAGTGCAATAGTCAAGTATCAAGTGCAGTTATCGTGTGCATGGAGGGTGTGGAGACAGATGAATAGTAGGGTGCAGATTCAGAGTAATATTTGGAAGGAGGGAACAGGGCAAAGTTAGTTTACTGAGTAGTTGATGTGGTAGGCTTGTTTGAAGAGATGGGTTTTCAAAGCGCGCTTGAATAGGTTGGGGCTTGGTATCAGTCTGATCGTCTGGGGAAGTTCATTCCAGTGAGCTGGCGCAGCACGAGAGAAGTCTTGGAGATGGAGGTGTGAGGTTCGGATTACAGGGGATGTTAGTCTTAGGTCATTTGTAGAACGTAGGGCACGAGTAGGGCGACAGACAGAGATGAGAGAGGAGATATAAGGTGGTGCAGAACTGTGGAGAGCTTTGTGGGTGAGAGAGATGAGTTTATACTGGACCCTGTAGTGAATGGGTAGCCAGTGTAATGACTGGCACAAGATGGAGGCATCGGTGAAGCAGTTGGACAGAAATATGACTCTGGCTGCAGCATTCAAGATGGATTGGAGAGGAGAAAGTTTGGTAAGAGGGAGACTGATTAGAAGAAAGTTGCAGTAGTCCAGACGAGAATGAATAAGAGCGACAGTAAGAGTCTTAGCAGTTTCAATGGTGAGAAAAGGTCAGATTCTGGAGATGTTTTTAAGATGCAGGTGACAAGAGCAAGTGAGTGATCGGATAAAGGGAGTAAAGGAAAGTTCGGTGTCGAATATGACCCCAAGACAGCAGGCATGCTGCTTGGGAATTATGGTTGAATCCTCCAGGGTAATTTCGATGTTGGGTAGAGTGAGGTTAGTAGAAGGGAGAAACATAAGAAGTTCCGTTTTGGAGAGATTTAGTTTCAGGTAGAGGGAGGACATGATGTTAGAGACAGCAGACAGACAATCCTTGGTATTTTGAATTAGGGTAGGGGTGATGTCGGGGGAAGAAGTGTATAATTGGGTGTCATCAGCATAGAGATGATACTGGAAACCAAATCTGTTGATTGTTTGTCCAATAGGGGCCGTGTAAACAGAAGAGGAGGGGGCCTAGGACTGAGCCTTGCAGAACCCCGATAGTAAGGGGACAAGGAGAGGAAGAGGAGCCAGCAAAAGATACAGTGAAGGAGCGGTCAGAGAGGTAGGAGGAGAACCAGGATAGGGCTGTGTCCTTGAGGCCTATAGAGCGGAGCATAGTGAGGAGGAACTGGTGATCCACGGTGTCAAATGCGGCAGAAAGATCCAGGAGAATCAGCAGAGAGCAATGACCTTTGGATTTAGCTGTTATTAGATCATTAGAGACTTTAGTGAGGGCAGTTTCAGTGGAGTATAAAGAGCGGAAACCAGATTGTAAGGGGTTAAGAAGAGAGTTATCTGAGAGATAGCAGATTAGACAGGAGTGGACCAAGCGTTCCAGGAGTTTTGAGATGAAGGAAAGGTTAGAGACAGGTCTGTAGTTAGCAGTGCAGTTCTGGTCCAGAGATGACTTTTTAAGTAAAGGGGTTATGATGGCATGTTTAAATGAGGAGGGAAAGATACCTGAAGAAAGAGAGAGGTTAAATATTTTAGTCAGGTGAGTGGTGACCACTGATGAGAGAGACTGCAGGATATGTGAAGGAATGGGGTCACTGTTGCAGGTTGTAGGCCGAGCAGAAGCAAGGAGCTTGGAAACTTCTTCTTCTGAAACAGGCTCAAAGATGTCTAGTGAGCTTGAGGTGCGGCAGGGAAGGGGATCCAGGCACTGAGGAGATTGCGCTGAGATATCCTGATGGATGTAGTTGATTTTTTCTAAGAAATAAGTGGCCAGATCTTCATCGCTGAAGTTGGTGATGGGGGCCTGTACTTTAGGTTTCAGGAGGGAGTTTTAGGTTTCAAAAAGTCATTTTGGGTTGTTGGATAGTGAGGTGATGAGGGTGGTGAAGTAGGATTGTTTGGCCAGATAAAGGGCAGAGTTATAGGTTTTGAGTATGAACTTATAGTGGATGAAGTCTTCTGCTAAGAGAGATTTTCTCCACTGCTGCTCTGCACACCTTGAGCAACGCTGAAGAAAGCATGTTTGCATAGTGTGCCAGGGCTGCCATTGTCTGTGTCAGGTCTTTCTGCGTGTAGAAGGTGCTGCTTCATCTAGGGCATTCTTCAGTGTATTATTGAAGTGTGACAATGCTAAGTCTGGACAGGAGAGGGAGGAGATGGGGGCTAGAGATGTGTGGAGATTGTCCACTAGCTGCTTGGTATTAATGGTACATGTATTCCGATAAGTGTGGTAAGTGGGGGTGTCCTGGGTGAGGAGACAATTCTTGACAGAGAAGAAAAGAAGGTTGTGGTCCGAGAGCGGGAGAGGGGAGTTAGTAAAGTGTTGTGAACTATACTTCTTGGCTCCCTCTTGTGGTCACTAGTGATTTGGCACTTGGATTGTCTTTTACCAGGTTGGTACTCACCTGCTTCATTAGGCCTGGGGTGTTGCTATTTAAACTTCCTGGATTCTCAGTCCAGTGCCTGGCATCGTGGTAATCAGTTCATTTCTATACAATAGAATACACCGGCGCTCCAAAAGGGTAATGAATGTGAGGATGAACGGAGCTGCTGGTGCCTGACAGCTGCTGTGCTAAGCCTGTCATATAAAAGAAAACAACTAGATATAATAAAATGTAGGTCACCGCGCTGCCTACCTCAGGGAAAGCTGAGTTTATAATGCCCCTAAAAAGGAAGAGACTTACTTGGACGTGTTAGATGCCAGGGATAAGTCTGTGGGAGCAGGTCTTAAGTGAGGTGGAGCTAGAAGAAGGTGGCTGCTCCTCCGTGCATAGGTGAAGATGGATCCAGTCGGCGGTGTGAGATGGCAGGGCTGCGGGGAGCGTCCTCCCTAGTTGGCGCCCAGCCACCACGCGCGCCGAAGAGGTGAACAGGCGGCGTCTCAGACAGAGAACGCCGCTACGCTGCAGCGGGGGATAAGGGGGCGTGGTCTGGGTGACGTCACCCGAAGCTGCGGGAAATGAGCAAGAGACGGGTGCCGAGCAGGGCCTCTGTTGCCTACGCGTTTCGAAGGTCTCCGGACCTTCTTCGTCAGGGCTAGAGGTCCCGGCAGTCTCTTGCTAAGTATATAAAGAAGAAGCCCCACCCACTGTTAATTGCAAAAAAAGGGGGAATGAGTGTGTTTCTAACATTGCTAACATGCAAGTGTATCTGGAAGCCGAAGGGTAAAGAAAATAGAAAATTGTAGATGAACGAATTCTGCATACTCCACACAGAGTGGTTGGAAAGTGGCTTGCACAGATTCATTAAATCAAATATAAGTACATTTGCCTGGCAGTGTGTTATTATTAAAAATATATATTTTATTAAATTACGTTTAAAAAGGGGAATATGTATAAAAAGGATATATATAAAATCAATTTTAATTGCGCTTGCTAAAAATGCAGATGTCTCTGCATACCTGTACATATATACCAATGAGAATAAAAATAAAAATAAAAATAAATAGGGGGTTATTAAAATCAATACATGAATCAATACTTATTTAAAAGCAAAAAGCTCTAATTCATGGTTAAGACCCCTAGGGGCCATACTATCCAGCACGAAAATCCACCTGGATTCAGTACGTGACATTAGTTTGATGTAGTCACCTCCCCTCCAGTTCTTATGAACTAACTGGATGCCGCAAAATGTTAGCCCCTTTGTGGATCTACCATGATGCTCCCTGAAGTGCCTTGAAAGAGGATGACCGACAAAGCCTTTTTCTATGTTATTAAAATGTTCTTTAAGTCGGTCCCTCAATTTGCGCTTAGTGCGGCCTACATATATTTTGCCGCAGGGGCATAAAATCAGGTAGATGACTCCCGACGTCCAGCATGATATATAGTCCTTAATTAAAAACTCCTGAGTGCCACTTGAGTTACAAAATTTTAATTGTTTTGTCTTTTTGAAACTTGTACGTATACAACAGGAGCAGGTGCCGCAAGGTACGAAACCTGGACTATGTGAGGGTATACTCTTAATAGGGCCCCTGTTGATTGTTGGGGCTATGATGTTACCTATTGTTCGTGATTTTCTAAAAACAAATTTAGGGTGTTTTGGTAGCAGTTCCCCTATCACCTTATCTGACTGCAGAATTGGCCAATGTTTGTGAATTATTTTCGTGAAATGTTTGTACCCATAGTGGAATTGGGTAATGATAGGTAGCTGATAAATTTGTCTAGAAATGTCCATTGGACTAGATTCATCCCTCATTGTTTTTTGGATTAGGGTGTCTCTTGATGTTTCAGATATTTCTTGATTGGCCACATCTAACAGATTTTTGGAATACCCTTTTTCTAACCAAGTGTCATCGTAAGACAGTGGATTCTAACGGGTTTATAGATATTAATAGCTGCCATCTACCTATCTGGTTGACTAACATCCCCAAAAGTCAATTTACCCGAGTAAGACGTAACTGCACTAAAATTGAGGACTACTTGACGGAAGCAGATTACTTAACTGGACAGTTTTTAGAAAAAGGGTATTCCAAAAATCTGTTAGATGTGGCCAATCAAGAAATATCTGAAACATCAAGAGACACCCTAATCCAAAAAACAATGAGGGATGAATCTAGTCCAATGGACATTTCTAGACAAATTTATCAGCTACCTATCATTACCCAATTCCACTATGGGTACAAACATTTCACGAAAATAATTCACAAACATTGGCCAATTCTGCAGTCAGATAAGGTGATAGGGGAACTGCTACCAAAACACCCTAAATTTGTTTTTAGAAAATCACGAACAATAGGTAACATCATAGCCCCAACAATCAACAGGGGCCCTATTAAGAGTATACCCTCACATAGTCCAGGTTTCGTACCTTGCGGCACCTGCTCCTGTTGTATACGTACAAGTTTCAAAAAGACAAAACAATTAAAATTTTGTAACTCAAGTGGCACTCAGGAGTTTTTAATTAAGGACTATATATCATGCTGGACGTCGGGAGTCATCTACCTGATTTTATGCCCCTGCGGCAAAATATATGTAGGCCGCACTAAGCGCAAATTGAGGGACCGACTTAAAGAACATTTTAATAACATAGAAAAAGGCTTTGTCGGTCATCCTCTTTCAAGGCACTTCAGGGAGCATCATGGTAGATCCACAAAGGGGCTAACATTTTGCGGCATCCAGTTAGTTCATAAGAACTGGAGGGGAGGTGACTACATCAAACTAATGTCACGTACTGAATCCAGGTGGATTTTCGTGCTGGATAGTATGGCCCCTAGGGGTCTTAACCATGAATTAGAGCTTTTTGCTTTTAAATAAGTATTGATTCATGTATTGATTTTAATAACCCCCTATTTATTTTTATTTTTATTTTTATTCTCATTGGTATATATGTACAGGTATGCAGAGACATCTGCATTTTTAGCAAGCGCAATTAAAATTGATTTTATATATATCCTTTTTATACATATTCCCCTTTTTAAACGTAATTTAATAAAATATATATTTTTAATAATAACACACTGCCAGGCAAATGTACTTATATTTGATTTAATGAATCTGTGCAAGCCACTTTCCAACCACTCTGTGTGGAGTATGCAGAATTCGTTCATCTACAATTTTCTATTTTCTTTACCCTTCGGCTTCCAGATACACTTGCATGTTAGCAATGTTAGAAACACACTCATTCCCCCTTTTTTTGCAATTAACAGTGGGTGGGGCTTCTTCTTTATATACTTAGCAAGAGACTGCCGGGACCTCTAGCCCTGACGAAGAAGGTCCGGAGACCTTCGAAACGCGTAGGCAACAGAGGCCCTGCTCGGCACCCGTCTCTTGCTCATTTCCCGCAGCTTCGGGTGACGTCACCCAGACCACGCCCCCTTATCCCCCGCTGCAGCGTAGCGGCGTTCTCTGTCTGAGACGCCGCCTGTTCACCTCTTCGGCGCGCGTGGTGGCTGGGCGCCAACTAGGGAGGACGCTCCCCGCAGCCCTGCCATCTCACACCGCCGACTGGATCCATCTTCACCTATGCACGGAGGAGCAGCCACCTTCTTCTAGCTCCACCTCACTTAAGACCTGCTCCCACAGACTTATCCCTGGCATCTAACACGTCCAAGTAAGTCTCTTCCTTTTTAGGGGCATTATAAACTCAGCTTTCCCTGAGGTAGGCAGCGCGGTGACCTACATTTTATTATATCTAGTTGTTTTCTTTTATATGACAGGCTTAGCACAGCAGCTGTCAGGCACCAGCAGCTCCGTTCATCCTCACATTCATTACCCTTTTGGAGCGCCGGTGTATTCTATTGTATATATATTATCCACTCTGGTCTGTGCACATACACCTGGGCAGCCCCAATGGCCATTAGGGCATTAAGACAAAATAGGGACTATCGTCTAACCCTTGTTAATGAACCACTGACCTTCAACATCCCCCCATCCCCTATGGATGAACAAGCAAGGCAACTACTGAAATCACTAGAGAAACTCCTAATTACTGAAATGAGGGATATATGGGAAGTGGCCACCCTGGAAAAATATGCACAGACTAACATTGTGCCTAAGGGACTAGTGATTTATAAATCCCTAGCTGGGGACTTTGGGGATCACCAGATACAACAAGAATGGGATGATATGTTTAGCAATTTTTCTAGAAAAACCTTACAGTTCATTATTGACAAACGCAGGATTAAGTTGAGTTATACCAGTCAACAAATTACTACACTTTTTGAACAGCTTAATGAATACGAAAATATGGCTGATCTTCAGACTCTTACTGACAGCATACTAGCTAGATTAAAAGAAAAAGAAAAAGAGATCATAGCCAAAAAAGTTAGGAAATTCCATAGGGATAAGGTGCCCAATGTATCTTTAGGTAATGTGGAGCTTTACCGGGATACACATTCACCCCCTGACAATATACACCAAACATCTATGGACCTGGTAGTCCTAGATGAATATAATGAAACTCCAGTATCAAACACAATAGACCAGTCAGAAATTTTCTCAACATATACTAATACCAATTCCACCCAATATACCCCTGTCTCCATTGGCAATAGGAATCAATTTAATACTAGACCTCTTGCCACTTCAGAGATAATGAATGTATCATTGAACTATAGCATTCATCATGAATGCTCAGGACAATCATTCGAACTACAGGAATCCCCTATTGCCTCTACCAGTAATAAGTATGATCAGTTACCTTTGATTGAGGACATGGATGACACTACTGAAAGTAATGAAATACCGGGACCAAGTTATAGTAAAAACATGGCATACAAACCAGAAACCAGTAATGACTATACAGATAAAAATAGAAGAGTGATGGAAATAAAGTATGGCAAAAATACTTCCATCACCCAAAAACAAAAACAAAAACTACCACCTAAGGGAACAGAAGTGGGCATGGATAATAAAAATAAAAATACCAGTAAAAAAATCCCTAGTCTCACACAGAATAGAGGAAGAGGTTTCAAATCACAGACTAAAATAACTCGGGATTTTTTCCGGGCAAATACCACAAAACCAAAAGAGGTAGGAGGGGGGGGAAACTCTCCAAAAAGAAAATAGAAAAACCCCCCTCCACCCAAAAGATATTTAATTTGAGCTCTTACGAACTTTCAGATAGCGAAACATCCCTTTTACAAAAGGGACTAAAATTCGCACCAACCACAGTAGCAAAACCCTTCAATCTATACATTAGTATGAAGCAGTTCTTACGCAATCTGGCTATTAAAAAATACTTTCTCAAAAAAGGACCACAAATTCCCAATTTTATTCCACATGAATATATACAGACTTCACTATCCAATCCATCTGCATTTCACCCCGTACAAGAATACTCAAGTGCCTTTCAATCATTCGAAACTGCAGTTACACAAGACATTAGGAAAATGAAGAGAAAAAACCCCAAAAAAACCCAAAATACATCTCCCAAAATTTAAACAATTCTGAACGAAAGGCACTGCTTGACCTCCAAGAAAATAATAACATCATCATACGTCCAGCAGACAAAGGGGGTGGGATTGTGATTCTGAATCAAAATGCATATCAGGAGGAATGTGGGAGACTCCTGAATGATGAAACCACTTATAGAAAACTTAACAACGACCCCACTGAACGTTATGTGAAAAACCTAAACATTTTAACATCACGGGGCAAAACTCTAGGTATTATAAACAAAAAAGAATTCCTTTTTATCATGAATAAAACTCCTAGTGTAGCAGTGTTCTACTACCTTCCAAAAATCCACAAAGATGTAAGGCACCCACCAGGGCGACCGATTATTTCTGGCATCAATTGCTTGACATCTAACCTATCACGGTACGTCGATACACATCTCCAAAAATGTATGCCCGTTATCCCAGCTTACCTCAAAGATACCAGTCAGGTATTACAAATACTGGAAAAAATACAATGGGAAAGTGGCTTTATTTTGGGGACACTGGATATTAAATCCCTGTATACCGTGATTGGCCATGAAAAAGGGTGCCAAGCGGCGGAACACTATCTAAACAAACTAGCCATCTATAAAGAAAAACAGATCCAGTTTATTGTGGAGAGTATCTTATTCATTCTGGAACATAACTATTTTATTCATGATGGCCAATTCTACCTCCAAACATGGGGAACGGCCATGGGCACTCGTTTTGCCCCCAGTTACGCAAACATTTATGTAGCCAAATGGGAGGAGCTACACATCACACTTACCAAAAGCCCTCAAACTGGTCTAATTATGTGGAGGAGATTTATCGATGACGTGCTATTTATCTGGAATGGTCCACAAAATGAACTAGATGCATTTATTAACAGCCTCAACGCTAATGATTTTGGGCTGGAGTTTACGGCTACCACTAGCCAAACCGAAATTAACTTTTTGGACCTGAATATTTTCATTGAAAACAACCGGGTATTGACCAAGTGTCATCGTAAGACAGTGGATTCTAACGGGTTTATAGATATTAATAGCTGCCATCTACCTATCTGGTTGACTAACATCCCCAAAAGTCAATTTACCCGAGTAAGACGTAACTGCACTAAAATTGAGGACTACTTGACGGAAGCAGATTACTTAACTGGACAGTTTTTAGAAAAAGGGTATTCCAAAAATCTGTTAGATGTGGCCAATCAAGAAATATCTGAAACATCAAGAGACACCCTAATCCAAAAAACAATGAGGGATGAATCTAGTCCAATGGACATTTCTAGACAAATTTATCAGCTACCTATCATTACCCAATTCCACTATGGGTACAAACATTTCACGAAAATAATTCACAAACATTGGCCAATTCTGCAGTCAGATAAGGTGATAGGGGAACTGCTACCAAAACACCCTAAATTTGTTTTTAGAAAATCACGAACAATAGGTAACATCATAGCCCCAACAATCAACAGGGGCCCTATTAAGAGTATACCCTCACATAGTCCAGGTTTCGTACCTTGCGGCACCTGCTCCTGTTGTATACGTACAAGTTTCAAAAAGACAAAACAATTAAAATTTTGTAACTCAAGTGGCACTCAGGAGTTTTTAATTAAGGACTATATATCATGCTGGACGTCGGGAGTCATCTACCTGATTTTATGCCCCTGCGGCAAAATATATGTAGGCCGCACTAAGCGCAAATTGAGGGACCGACTTAAAGAACATTTTAATAACATAGAAAAAGGCTTTGTCGGTCATCCTCTTTCAAGGCACTTCAGGGAGCATCATGGTAGATCCACAAAGGGGCTAACATTTTGCGGCATCCAGTTAGTTCATAAGAACTGGAGGGGAGGTGACTACATCAAACTAATGTCACGTACTGAATCCAGGTGGATTTTCGTGCTGGATAGTATGGCCCCTAGGGGTCTTAACCATGAATTAGAGCTTTTTGCTTTTAAATAAGTATTGATTCATGTATTGATTTTAATAACCCCCTATTTATTTTTATTTTTATTTTTATTCTCATTGGTATATATGTACAGGTATGCAGAGACATCTGCATTTTTAGCAAGCGCAATTAAAATTGATTTTATATATATCCTTTTTATACATATTCCCCTTTTTAAACGTAATTTAATAAAATATATATTTTTAATAATAACACACTGCCAGGCAAATGTACTTATATTTGATTTAATGAATCTGTGCAAGCCACTTTCCAACCACTCTGTGTGGAGTATGCAGAATTCGTTCATCTACAATTTTCTATTTTCTTTACCCTTCGGCTTCCAGATACACTTGCATGTTAGCAATGTTAGAAACACACTCATTCCCCCTTTTTTTGCAATTAACAGTGGGTGGGGCTTCTTCTTTATATACTTAGCAAGAGACTGCCGGGACCTCTAGCCCTGACGAAGAAGGTCCGGAGACCTTCGAAACGCGTAGGCAACAGAGGCCCTGCTCGGCACCCGTCTCTTGCTCATTTCCCGCAGCTTCGGGTGACGTCACCCAGACCACGCCCCCTTATCCCCCGCTGCAGCATAGCGGCGTTCTCTGTCTGAGACGCCGCCTGTTCACCTCTTCGGCGCGCGTGGTGGCTGGGCGCCAACTAGAGAGGACGCTCCCCGCAGCCCTGCCATCTCACACCGCCGACTGGATCCATCTTCACCTATGCACGGAGGAGCAGCCACCTTCTTCTAGCTCCACCTCACTTAAGACCTGCTCCCACAGACTTATCCCTGGCATCTAACACGTCCAAGTAAGTCTCTTCCTTTTTAGGGGCATTATAAACTCAGCTTTCCCTGAGGTAGGCAGCGCGGTGACCTACATTTTATTATATCTAGTTGTTTTCTTTTATATGACAGGCTTAGCACAGCAGCTGTCAGGCACCAGCAGCTCCGTTCATCCTCACATTCATTACCCTTTTGGAGCGCCGGTGTATTCTATTGTATATATATTATCCACTCTGGTCTGTGCACATACACCTGGGCAGCCCCAATGGCCATTAGGGCATTAAGACAAAATAGGGACTATCGTCTAACCCTTGTTAATGAACCACTGACCTTCAACATCCCCCCATCCCCTATGGATGAACAAGCAAGGCAACTACTGAAATCACTAGAGAAACTCCTAATTACTGAAATGAGGGATATATGGGAAGTGGCCACCCTGGAAAAATATGCACAGACTAACATTGTGCCTAAGGGACTAGTGATTTATAAATCCCTAGCTGGGGACTTTGGGGATCACCAGATACAACAAGAATGGGATGATATGTTTAGCAATTTTTCTAGAAAAACCTTACAGTTCATTATTGACAAACGCAGGATTAAGTTGAGTTATACCAGTCAACAAATTACTACACTTTTTGAACAGCTTAATGAATACGAAAATATGGCTGATCTTCAGACTCTTACTGACAGCATACTAGCTAGATTAAAAGAAAAAGAAAAAGAGATCATAGCCAAAAAAGTTAGGAAATTCCATAGGGATAAGGTGCCCAATGTATCTTTAGGTAATGTGGAGCTTTACCGGGATACACATTCACCCCCTGACAATATACACCAAACATCTATGGACCTGGTAGTCCTAGATGAATATAATGAAACTCCAGTATCAAACACAATAGACCAGTCAGAAATTTTCTCAACATATACTAATACCAATTCCACCCAATATACCCCTGTCTCCATTGGCAATAGGAATCAATTTAATACTAGACCTCTTGCCACTTCAGAGATAATGAATGTATCATTGAACTATAGCATTCATCATGAATGCTCAGGACAATCATTCGAACTACAGGAATCCCCTATTGCCTCTACCAGTAATAAGTATGATCAGTTACCTTTGATTGAGGACATGGATGACACTACTGAAAGTAATGAAATACCGGGACCAAGTTATAGTAAAAACATGGCATACAAACCAGTAACCAGTAATGACTATACAGATAAAAATAGAAGAGTGATGGAAATAAAGTATGGCAAAAATACTTCCATCACCCAAAAACAAAAACAAAAACTACCACCTAAGGGAACAGAAGTGGGCATGGATAATAAAAATAAAAATACCAGTAAAAAAATCCCTAGTCTCACACAGAATAGAGGAAGAGGTTTCAAATCACAGACTAAAATAACTCGGGATTTTTTCCGGGCAAATACCACAAAACCAAAAGAGGTAGGAGGGGGGGGAAACTCTCCAAAAAGAAAATAGAAAAACCCCCCTCCACCCAAAAGATATTTAATTTGAGCTCTTACGAACTTTCAGATAGCGAAACATCCCTTTTACAAAAGGGACTAAAATTCGCACCAACCACAGTAGCAAAACCCTTCAATCTATACATTAGTATGAAGCAGTTCTTACGCAATCTGGCTATTAAAAAATACTTTCTCAAAAAAGGACCACAAATTCCCAATTTTATTCCACATGAATATATACAGACTTCACTATCCAATCCATCTGCATTTCACCCCGTACAAGAATACTCAAGTGCCTTTCAATCATTCGAAACTGCAGTTACACAAGACATTAGGAAAATGAAGAGAAAAAACCCAAAATACATCTCCCAAAATTTAAACAATTCTGAACGAAAGGCACTGCTTGACCTCCAAGAAAATAATAACATCATCATACGTCCAGCAGACAAAGGGGGTGGGATTGTGATTCTGAATCAAAATGCATATCAGGAGGAATGTGGGAGACTCCTGAATGATGAAACCACTTATAGAAAACTTAACAACGACCCCACTGAACGTTATGTGAAAAACCTAAACATTTTAACATCACGGGGCAAAACTCTAGGTATTATAAACAAAAAAGAATTCCTTTTTATCATGAATAAAACTCCTAGTGTAGCAGTGTTCTACTACCTTCCAAAAATCCACAAAGATGTAAGGCACCCACCAGGGCGACCGATTATTTCTGGCATCAATTGCTTGACATCTAACCTATCACGGTACGTCGATACACATCTCCAAAAATGTATGCCCGTTATCCCAGCTTACCTCAAAGATACCAGTCAGGTATTACAAATACTGGAAAAAATACAATGGGAAAGTGGCTTTATTTTGGGGACACTGGATATTAAATCCCTGTATACCGTGATTGGCCATGAAAAAGGGTGCCAAGCGGCGGAACACTATCTAAACAAACTAGCCATCTATAAAGAAAAACAGATCCAGTTTATTGTGGAGAGTATCTTATTCATTCTGGAACATAACTATTTTATTCATGATGGCCAATTCTACCTCCAAACATGGGGAACGGCCATGGGCACTCGTTTTGCCCCCAGTTACGCAAACATTTATGTAGCCAAATGGGAGGAGCTACACATCACACTTACCAAAAGCCCTCAAACTGGTCTAATTATGTGGAGGAGATTTATCGATGACGTGCTATTTATCTGGAATGGTCCACAAAATGAACTAGATGCATTTATTAACAGCCTCAACGCTAATGATTTTGGGCTGGAGTTTACGGCTACCACTAGCCAAACCGAAATTAACTTTTTGGACCTGAATATTTTCATTGAAAACAACCGGGTATTGACCAAGTGTCATCGTAAGACAGTGGATTCTAACGGGTTTATAGATATTAATAGCTGCCATCTACCTATCTGGTTGACTAACATCCCCAAAAGTCAATTTACCCGAGTAAGACGTAACTGCACTAAAATTGAGGACTACTTGACGGAAGCAGATTACTTAACTGGACAGTTTTTAGAAAAAGGGTATTCCAAAAATCTGTTAGATGTGGCCAATCAAGAAATATCTGAAACATCAAGAGACACCCTAATCCAAAAAACAATGAGGGATGAATCTAGTCCAATGGACATTTCTAGACAAATTTATCAGCTACCTATCATTACCCAATTCCACTATGGGTACAAACATTTCACGAAAATAATTCACAAACATTGGCCAATTCTGCAGTCAGATAAGGTGATAGGGGAACTGCTACCAAAACACCCTAAATTTGTTTTTAGAAAATCACGAACAATAGGTAACATCATAGCCCCAACAATCAACAGGGGCCCTATTAAGAGTATACCCTCACATAGTCCAGGTTTCGTACCTTGCGGCACCTGCTCCTGTTGTATACGTACAAGTTTCAAAAAGACAAAACAATTAAAATTTTGTAACTCAAGTGGCACTCAGGAGTTTTTAATTAAGGACTATATATCATGCTGGACGTCGGGAGTCATCTACCTGATTTTATGCCCCTGCGGCAAAATATATGTAGGCCGCACTAAGCGCAAATTGAGGGACCGACTTAAAGAACATTTTAATAACATAGAAAAAGGCTTTGTCGGTCATCCTCTTTCAAGGCACTTCAGGGAGCATCATGGTAGATCCACAAAGGGGCTAACATTTTGCGGCATCCAGTTAGTTCATAAGAACTGGAGGGGAGGTGACTACATCAAACTAATGTCACGTACTGAATCCAGGTGGATTTTCGTGCTGGATAGTATGGCCCCTAGGGGTCTTAACCATGAATTAGAGCTTTTTGCTTTTAAATAAGTATTGATTCATGTATTGATTTTAATAACCCCCTATTTATTTTTATTTTTATTTTTATTCTCATTGGTATATATGTACAGGTATGCAGAGACATCTGCATTTTTAGCAAGCGCAATTAAAATTGATTTTATATATATCCTTTTTATACATATTCCCCTTTTTAAACGTAATTTAATAAAATATATATTTTTAATAATAACACACTGCCAGGCAAATGTACTTATATTTGATTTAATGAATCTGTGCAAGCCACTTTCCAACCACTCTGTGTGGAGTATGCAGAATTCGTTCATCTACAATTTTCTATTTTCTTTACCCTTCGGCTTCCAGATACACTTGCATGTTAGCAATGTTAGAAACACACTCATTCCCCCTTTTTTTGCAATTAACAGTGGGTGGGGCTTCTTCTTTATATACTTAGCAAGAGACTGCCGGGACCTCTAGCCCTGACGAAGAAGGTCCGGAGACCTTCGAAACGCGTAGGCAACAGAGGCCCTGCTCGGCACCCGTCTCTTGCTCATTTCCCGCAGCTTCGGGTGACGTCACCCAGACCACGCCCCCTTATCCCCCGCTGCAGCGTAGCGGCGTTCTCTGTCTGAGACGCCGCCTGTTCACCTCTTCGGCGCGCGTGGTGGCTGGGCGCCAACTAGGGAGGACGCTCCCCGCAGCCCTGCCATCTCACACCGCCGACTGGATCCATCTTCACCTATGCACGGAGGAGCAGCCACCTTCTTCTAGCTCCACCTCACTTAAGACCTGCTCCCACAGACTTATCAGTTCATTTCTGTTTGCTCCTGTCTTCAGGTCCTGGTTCTTTGCAAGATAAGCTAAGTCCTGCTTTCTTATTTTTTGTTATTTTGCTTTGTTCATGTTTTTGTCCAGCTTGTACAATATGTGATTCCTGATATTGCTGGAAGCTCTAGGGGGCTGATATTCTCCCCCCTCACCGTTAGTCGGTTTGGGGGTTCTTGGATATTCAGCGTGGATATTTTGCAGGGTTTTTTGCTGACCATATAAGTCATCTTACTATTTTCTGCTATTAGTCAGTGGGCCTCTCTTTGCTAAAATCTAGTTCATTCTTACGTTTGTCTTTTCTTCTTACCTCACCGTTATTATTTGTTGGGGGCTTGTATTACTTTGGGGTCTTTTCTCTGGAGGCAAGAGAGGTCTTATTTTCCCTGATAGGGTTAGTTAGTTCTCCGGCTGGCGCGAGACGTCTAGAATCAACGTAGGCACGTTCCCCGGCTGCTGTTAGTTGTTTGTGCTAGGATCAGGTATATGGTCAGCCTAGTTACCACGTCCCTATGAGCTGGTATTTATGTTTGCAGACTTTTGCTGTAATCTCTGAGATCCTTGCCATTGGGATCATAACAGTATGCCAGGCCATGAATAGTTAATGCATTGCAGAAGTGGGATTAAAAGAAAAGGAGTTCTGAGTTTTTTTTTCTCCTCTTTCTTCCTTCCCCTTTTTCTCAGAGTGGCTGTAAGCTTTGCTGCAGACATGAATGTTCAGACCTTGATTACTAGTGTGGATCAGCTTGCTGCACGAGTGCAGAGCATTCAGGATTTTGTTGTTAGCAGTCCTATGTCTGAGCCTAAGATACCTATTCCTGAGCTGTTCTCTGGAGATCGATTTAAATTTAGGAATTTTAGGAACAATTGTAAATTGTTTCTATCTTTGAAACCTCGTTCGTCTGGAGATTCAGCTCAGCAAGTTAAAATTGTTATCTCCTTTTTGCGTGGCGACCCTCAGGATTGGGCTTTCTCGTTAGCGCCAGGAGATCCGGCATTGGCGGATGTCGATGCGTTTTTTCTGGCGCTCAGATTGCTTTATGAGGAGCCTAATCTTGAAATTCAGGCAGAAAAAGCTCTACTGACTATCTCTCAGGGCCAGGATGAAGCCGAAGTGTATTGCCAAAAATTTCGGAAATGGTCCGTGCTTACTCAATGGAATGAATGTGCTCTGGCCGCAAATTTCAGAAATGGCCTTTCTGAAGCCATTAAGAATGTGATGGTGGGTTTCACAATTCCTACAAGTCTGAATGATTCTATGGCGCTGGCTATTCAGATTGATCGGCGTTTGCGGGAGCGCAAATCCGCTAATCCTCTGGCGGTGTTGTCTGAACAGACACCTGTTTCAATGCAATGTGATAGAAACCCCGATCCAGCAATGCAATGTGATAGAATCCTGACTAGAACCGAACGACAAAATCATAGACGACAGAATGGGCTGTGTTTTTACTGTGGTGATTCTACACATGTTATATCAGCATGCTCTAAACGCCTAACCAAGGTTGTCAGTCCTGTCTCCATTGGTAATTTGCAGCCTAAATTTATTTTGTCTGTGACTTTAATTTGTTCATTGTCTTCCTACCCTGTTATGGCGTTTGTGGATTCAGGTGCTGCCCTGGGTCTTATGGACTTGTCGTTTGCCAAGCGCTGCAGTTTTGTCCTGGAGCCTTTAAAAATTCCTATTCCTCTCAGAGGAATTGATGCTACGCCACTGGCGGAAAATAAACCGCAGTTTTGGACACAAGTGACCATGTGCATGACTCCTGAACATCGGGAGGTGATTCGTTTTCTTGTTCTGCATAAAATGAGTGATTTGGTCGTGTTAGGTCTGCCATGGTTACAGACCCATAATCCTGTTTTGGATTGGAAGGCTATGTCTGTGTCGAGTTGGGGTTGTCAGGGAATTCATTGCGATTCTCCGCCGGTGTCTATTGCTACTTCTACTCCTTCAGAGGTTCCTGAGTATTTGTGTGACTATCAGGATGTATTCAGTGAGTCCAGGTCCAGTGATCTTCCTCCTCATAGGGACTGTGACTGCGCTATAGATTTGATTCCTGGCAGTAAATTTCCTAAGGGACGATTATTTAATTTGTCTGTACCCGAGCATGCCGCGATGCGTTCTTATGTCAAGGAGTCTTTGGAGAAGGGGCATATTCGTCCATCCTCTTCCCCTCTTGGTGCGGGATTCTTTTTTGTGGCCAAGAAGGACGGGTCTTTGAGACCTTGTATAGACTATCGGCTTCTGAATAAAATCACTGTTAAGTTTCAGTATCCTTTGCCACTATTGTCAGACTTGTTTGCTCGGATTAAGGGTGCCAAGTGGTTCACCAAGATAGATCTTCGTGGTGCGTACAACCTTGTGCGCATTAGGCAGGGAGATGAATGGAAAACTGCATTCAATACGCCCGAAGGTCATTTTAAATACTTGGTGATGCCCTTTGGGCTCTCTAATGCTCCTTCAGTGTTTCAGTCCTTTATGCATGATATCTTCCGGAAGTATCTGGATAAATTTATGATTGTTTATCTGGATGATATTCTGGTTTTCTCGGATGATTGGGATTCTCATGTAAAGCAGGTCAGGATGGTGTTTCAGGTTTTGCGTGATAATGCTTTGTTTGTGAAGGGCTCAAAGTGTCTCTTTGGAGTGCAGAATGTTTCCTTTTTGGGTTTTATTTTCTCCCCTTCTGCTGTGGAGATGGACCCAGTCAAGGTCCGAGCTATTCATGATTGGACTCAGCCCACATCTGTTAAGAGTCTTCAGAAGTTCTTGGGGTTTGCTAATTTCTACCGTCGCTTTATCGCTAATTTTTCTAGCGTTGTTAAACCTTTGACGGATATGACCAAGAAAGGTTCTGATGTGGCTAATTGGGCCCCTGCAGCCGTGGAGGCCTTCCAGGAGCTAAAGCGCCGGTTTACTTCGGCGCCTGTTTTGTGCCAGCCTGATGTCTCACTTCCCTTTCAGGTTGAAGTGGATGCTTCTGAGATCGGTGCTGGGGCTGTTTTGTCGCAGAGAGGCTCTGGTTGCTCTGTGATGAGAACATGTGCCTTTTTCTCTAGGAAGTTTTCGCCTGCTGAGCGGAACTATGATGTTAGTAATCGGGAGTTGTTGGCCATGAAGTGGGCATTTGAGGAGTGGCGTCATTGGCTCGAGGGTGCTAAGCATCGTGTGGTGGTCTTGACTGATCACAAAAATCTGATGTATCTCGAGTCTGCTAAGCACCTGAATCCTAGACAGGCTCGTTGGTCATTGTTTTTCTCTCGTTTTGACTTTATGGTCTCGTACCTGCCTGGTTCGAAGAATGTTAAGGCTGATGCTCTTTCTAGGAGCTTTGTGCCTGACTCTCCTGGAGTCTCGGAGCCAGCTGGTATTCTTAAAGAGGGAGTAATCGTGTCGGCCATATCTCCTGATTTGCGACGTGTGTTGCAGAGATTTCAGGCTGGTAGACCTGACTCTTGTCCACCCGACAGACTGTTTGTTCCTGATAAATGGACCAGCAAAGTCATTTCCGAGGTTCATTCCTCGGTGTTGGCAGGGCATCCGGGAATTTTTGGTACCCGAGATTTGGTGGCTAGGTCCTTTTGGTGGCCTTCCTTGTCACGGGATGTGCGGTCATTTGTGCAGTCCTGTGGGACTTGTGCTCGGGCTAAGCCTTGTTGTTCTCGTGCTAGCGGGTTGCTTCTGCCCTTGCCCGTCCCGAAGAGGCCTTGGACACACATTTCCATGGATTTCATTTCTGACCTTCCGGTGTCTCAGGGAATGTCTGTCATCTGGGTGGTGTGTGATCGTTTTTCCAAGATGGTCCATTTGGTACCCTTGCCTAAGTTGCCTTCCTCTTCCGATCTGGTTCCTTTATTTTTTCAGAATGTGGTTCGTTTACACGGCATTCCGGAGAATATCGTGTCCGACAGAGGGTCCCAGTTTGTGTCCAGATTCTGGCGATCTTTTTGTGCTAGAATGGGCATTGATTTGTCGTTTTCATCTGCCTTCCATCCTCAGACTAATGGTCAAACGGAGCGAACTAATCAGACACTGGAGGCTTATTTGAGCTGTTTTGTTTCTGCGGACCAGGATGATTGGGTGACCTTCTTGCCATTGGCGGAGTTTGCCCTTAATAATCGGGCTCGTTCCACTACTTTGGTTTCGCCATTCTTCTGCAACTCTGGTTTTCATCCTCGTTTCTCCTCGGGTCATGTTGAGTCTTCTGACTGTCCTGGGGTGGATTCCGTGGTGGATAGGTTGCAGCGGATTTGGAATCATGTGGTGGACAACTTGAAGTTGTCACAGGAGAAGGCTCAGCGTTTTGCCAACCGCCGCCGCGGTGTGGGCCCCCGACTTCGTGTTGGGGATTTGGTTTGGTTGTCTTCTCGGTATGTCCCTCTGAAGGTTTCCTCTCCTAAGTTTAAGCCTCACTTTATTGGTCCTTATAAAATTTTGGAAGTTCTTAACCCGGTTTCTTTTCGTTTGGATCTTCCGGTGTCGTTTGCCATTCACAACGTGTTCCATAGGTCTTTGTTGTGGCGGTACGTTGTGCCTGTGGTTCCTGCTGTTGAGCCTCCTGCTCCGGTGTTGGTTGAGGGCGAGTTGGAGTACGTGGTAGAGAAGATCTTGGATTCTCGTCTCTCTAGACGGAGGCTTCAGTATTTGGTCAAATGGAAGGGCTATGGTCAGGAGGATAATTCCTGGGTGGCCGCCTCTGATGTTCATGCGGCCGATTTGGTTCGTGCCTTCCACGCTGCTCATCCTGGTCGCCCTGGTGGTCTTGGTGAGGGTTCGGTGACCCCTCCTTAAAGGGGGGGTACTGTTGTGAACTATACTTCTTGGCTCCCTCTTGTGGTCACTAGTGATTTGGCACTTGGATTGTCTTTTACCAGGTTGGTACTCACCTGCTTCGTTAGGCCTGGGGTGTTGCTATTTAAACTTCCTGGATTCTCAGTCCAGTGCCTGGCATCATTGTAATCAGTTCATTTCTGTTTGCTCCTGTCTTCAGGTCCTGGTTCTTTGCAAGATAAGCTAAGTCCTGCTTTCTTATTTTTTGTTATTTTGCTTTGTTCATATTTTTGTCCAGCTTGTACAATATGTGATTCCTGATATTGCTGGAAGCTCTAGGGGGCTGATATTCTCCCCCCTCACCGTTAGTCGGTTTGGGGGTTCTTGGATATTCAGCGTGGATATTTTGCAGGGTTTTTTGCTGACCATATAAGTCATCTTACTATTTTCTGCTATTAGTCAGTGGGCCTCTCTTTGCTAAAATCTAGTTCATTCTTACGTTTGTCTTTTCTTCTTACCTCACCGTTATTATTTGTTGGGGGCTTGTATTACTTTGGGGTCTTTTCTCTGGAGGCAAGAGAGGTCTTATTTTCCCTGATAGGGTTAGTTAGTTCTCCGGCTGGCGCGAGACGTCTAGAATCAACGTAGGCACGTTCCCCGGCTGCTGTTAGTTGTTTGTGCTAGGATCAGGTATATGGTCAGCCTAGTTACCACGTCCCTATGAGCTGGTATTTATGTTTGCAGACTTTTGCTGTAAACTCTGAGATCCTTGCCATTGGGATCATAACAGTAAAGACACGCAGTGAGCCGGGACGGGAGAAAACCAGGTCCAGAGTATTCCTGTCCTACTGCGTAGGAGAATTAGTAAACTTTGAGAGGCCGAATGAAGAAGTTAAAGAAAGAAGATGAGAGGCAGATTGGGAGAGGGGATCATTGATGGGGATGTTAAAGTCTCCAATAATGAGGGCGGGGATGTCACAGGACAGAAAGTGAGTAAGCCAGGTGGCAAAGTGGTCTAGAAACTGGCGAGAGAACCCTGGAGGGCGATAAACAACCGCCACTCACAAGGAGAAGGGCTTAAAGAGTCTGACAGCGTGGACTTCAAAGGAAGGAAATGTGAGTGAGGGAACCGGGGGGATGACCTGGAAAGCACATTGTGATGAAAGGAGCAAACCAACACCTCCACCCTGTCTGTTCTCAGGTCTGGTGGTATGTGAAAATTTCAGCCCACCAAACGAGAGAGCGGCAGCGGCGGTGGTGTCTGAATGCTGGATCCAGGTTTCTGTAATAGCCAGAAGATTAAGGGAATAAGAGAGGAAAAGATAGTGAATGTACACACAGACCGCAGATTCCAGAGAGCACAGTGGAAAGTGATATGAGAAGGCATGCACTGAATGTTAATAAGATTAGCAGGGTTTCTATATGTAGCTGGAGGAGAGTAATGTATGCTGGTGGAGGGAGGCCCAGGGTTGGGGGAGATGCCACCTGCAACTAGTAGAAGGATAAAAAACAGAAAGAGCAGGTGGTGGGATGATTTCTATGAACGTTTTGAGTGCTGCGTGGCGGTAGTGGCTGGTTTGGAGTGGGTAAGAAATGTCAGTAGAGCCTCAGAGTTATACATGGGAGAGGGGAGAAGGGAGGGGTGGATATAGAGAGATTGCCAAGAATGTGTTAAAGGGCGGGCGAGTTGTGAGAAAGCAGAAGTAAAAACAAATAAGAAGCAGATTGATATGATCAATGCATAGTGTGGGATGACTGACCAAGAAGCATGAATGTTTGAAAAACTTATGAACCTTACCTGTCTCCTGCCCTGTCCAACTGCCATTTTCTAACTGCCAAGCACTTAAAATCTGTTGCACACGCGAACCCACGTGCGTGCTATCCCAGCCAAACTAAATATATATGAAATGGAGTGACTGCTAGCATCAGGAACCAAATGGTCACAATCAGCAATTAACCAATTAGCATAAGGCCAGAGCAGGCATTACTATGGAGGGTAAACAACCAATGCATGTGCAAAGCTTGCTAAATATGGTTCAGTTCACACTTGCAGTCAGCACACAAATGGATGGATGGATAAAATACCACGTGCAAAGCTTGCTAAATATGGTTCAGTTCACACTTGCAGTCAGCACACAAATGATGGATGGATAAAATACCATGTGCAAAGCCTGCTAAATATGGTTCAGTTCACACTTGCAGTCAGCACACAAATGGATGGATGTATAAAATACCATGTGCAAACCTTGCTAAATATGGTTCAGTTCACACTTGCAGTCAGCACACAAATGGATGGATGGATAAAATACCTGTGTGAAGAAGAGAAGAGAGGAACATCAGCTTCAATGCCATTTTCTAACTGCCAAGCACTTTAAACTGTTGCACTTAAAATCTGTTGCACACGCGAACCCGCAAGCGTGCTATCCCAGCCAGACTAAATACATAGCACCCCAACAGTCAGGAAGAAGCAGTGTGGTGGCCGCAGACAGAAGACATGCATCCGTTCCTCATAACACCAACTTGATGGAAGTTCCCAGTCCAACTGTTTGGTCTTCACAAGTCTGGTTGTTTTTTAAAGACTCTGCCAATAACCCCGAACAGGCCATTTGTACCACCTGCCATGCCCGCATCAGCAGGGGTAGCAAAACTACCAGTCTGACCACCACTAGCATTATCAGGCTCATGGCAGCAAAGCATCCGACTTTGTGGGCTGACCCCCAGACACCGGGAACAGTGCCTGTGGGTGAAACCACTGCTTCTTCCACTGTTGTGCATGCAAGCCATTCCCCTGTCAATGGTGCATACGAAGATGCCTTATGCCCTGCACCTGTCGTTGCCCACATTCAACTAGCACCATCATCAAGGACATCCTTGTCCTTGTCCCAGCACAGTCTTTAGTTGTCCATACCTCAATCATTGGAACGCAAGCGGAAATATGCAGCCAATGCCCCAAAGGCCACAGTAATAAATTCACACATTTCTCGTCTGCTTGCGCTCGAAATGTTGCCTTTTAAGCTCATGGAGATGGAAGCTTTCCGCAACCTGATGGCAGCGGCCTTCCCAAGGTTCTCGGTCCCCAGCCGCCACTATTTCTCCTGGTGTGCCGTATCGGCATTACACAAGCACGTGTCCCACAACATTACCCGTACCCTCAACAATGCTGTTACTGGGAAAGTCCACCAAACCACGGAACATGGGGACAAGTGCTTGTGGGCAGGGATGGTACATCTCACTGATGGTACACTGAGTTACCAAATTGAAAACCGGGACCCAGTCAGACCTTGGGATGGAACACGTTGTTCCAACACCGAGGATTGCGGGCCCTACATCAATCAGGGTTGCCTCCACAGTCTACAGCTCCTGCACCTCCTCCTCCTTTTCAGCCTCCATCTCTGAAACGAGCACATCAGTCACAAGCTGGAAGCAATGCAGCACTACCTCAGCCAAGCGGCAACATGCTGTGCTGAAGCTAATCTGCTTAGGTGACAAACCACACTATGCTGAAGAGTTGTAGACAGCTCTGAAAGAGCCATCAGATTTGTGGCTGACACTGCTAAACCTACAGCCAGGCATGGTGGTGTGTAACAATGGCATCCTAGTGGCAGCTCTGTGGCGAGGTAAGCTCACACGCATACCATGCCTGGCATTTGTGCTTAATCTCGTCGTTCAACAGTTTATGCTTGTGAAAGTATGCTGCCTGTGTCCCCATTTTAGAAAGTCAGCTACAGCTTCAGCCTCCCATGCCGTGCTTCAGCAGCATTTGCAGCTTCCGGCTCACGGACTGGTGTGTGATGTCCCCATGCATTGGAACTCTACACTGCATATGTTGGAAAGGATTTGTGAGCAGAAGAGGGCAGTTGTTGACTACCAGCTTCAACAAGGCCATCGTTATTCAGTTCAGGCTCCACACATAAGAACTCAGGAGTGGACATGGATGTCAGACATATGTACAATCCTACAAAACTTTGTGGACTCCACCAAGATGGTGAGCGGTGATGATGCCATAATTAGCGTCACCATCCCACTTCTCTGCATTCTGAAAAGCTCTCTACTCACAATGAAAGAGTATGCATTGCAGGCGGAGCATGAGGACATAGAGCAAAAAACCATACAAGGTGATTACACACATCCAAGCCTCATGTTGTCCCAATGTGGATTGGTAGACAATGAGGAAGAGGAGGAGGAGGAAGAACAGGAGCTAATTTCATGCACTATAGATGGTTTTACAAGCACAACTGTCATACCTTCTGTTCAGAATGGATGGCCTGAGCACAGGGAGGAGGACGAGGAGGAGGAGGACAGCATGGTCATTCATCCTGTTGGTGAGGACATGAATGTCTTGCCGTGACCCTCGCATTATTAAAATTTTTGGTGACACTCATTACTGAAAAAAACACCATAAGAAGAAAGACCTCCACTATTCTAAACAAAAAAACACCAATATACAGGCAGAGATGCTTACCTGTTAAAGGCCTCCACATACAGACTATTTGTTTGCACAGGTGCACCAAGCGGCCAATTCCTGATTGTAGGGTGGCTGCATTATCGGTATTATTGCACCTGTGTATTTGCCATCTTAACTTGGGTCCGCTGCACCTTGGTTAGTGCAATTGTTGGAGGCCTTGAACAAGTAAGCATCTCTGCCTGTATACTGGTGTTTATTTGACACTCATTACTGGTTGATGACATTTGTAGACCCGCTCCACAAGGATAATTTTCAATCTCTTATTCCAGAGGCTGACAGGTGTACTAAAATGGTGCAGTACCAGAGGGCCCTTGTTGCGGAATTTCCCAAAAACTTCCCATCTGAGAACGCTAGCGGCAGACGTCATAGTTTGTTGGACAACCAAGGAGTACAGGCGAGAAAGACAACTCCAATCCAGCAGAGGTAGGGGAACACTGGCAAAGTTCTGGGAGAGTTTTCTCAGACCCTCCCATTGCCCTGGCCCAGATGCAAGGGGTACTGTCACAAGGAGTGCAATGTTTTGGAAGATGTTGAGGGAGTACCTTGCTGACCTTGCCAAAGTCCTCTGTGATTCCTCTGTGCCTTTTAATTATTGGGTACCTAAGCTGGACATGTGACATGAACTGGCTTTCTATACCTTGGAGGTTCTGGCCTGCCCTGCCACTAGCGTTTTGTCATAGCCAGTTTTTATTGCTGCTGGTGGAATTATAACTGATAAGCGCATCCACCTGTCAACTGAAATTGCTGTCAGGCTGACTCTTATAAAAATGAACAAGGTCTGGATTGGGCCAGACTTTTGTACACCACCGAATGATAACAGCAAAACATAACCTCCAATACAGTGGGTTTTTTTGGAAGGTGTATTCCCATGCACCTCTTCACACCCACACAAGGGTATGTGCTTCCTGATTTGGGCTATTTGGTGTTATTCTCCTCCTTCTCCTCATCCTCATCATCCACCACCACTAGAACACCATGGTGAATGTGTTCCATGATGCTACAGCCACTCTATTTTTTGCAAGGGTGTTTATGATGCCCGAAAATAATAACAAAAATTTTTTAAAAAATATGTACCCCCCAGGGGGAAATGTTTCTCAGCCCATACACTTAGTGTATGGGCATTCCAAATATAGGAGACCCATTCCTTTAAATTGAGAACAGATTCATACTAGGGCATCCTCCACGTCTCTTCAGACACCACCACTAGAACACCAGGGTGAACGTGTTCCGTGATGCTACAGCCACTTTATTATTTTGCAAGGGTGTTTATGATGCCCATAAATAATTGAAAAAAATATCTATGATATGATATAACGTCATACCAGTATATTGTTCTGACGAAGGTCCGGATGTGGACTGAAAATGTTCAACTCTTTGCTTTATGGATGCACATTTAATAAATATCTTTTCACGCCAAGGTTCTTTTTTGAGTGCCAAGTTTACTTCAGATTGTGGACTATTTTGGGCTGGACACCCTACTTGAGCATCTACCATACATTTCAGTACGAATGCCTTACTGCATTACTATAAACCCAGGGGGAAATGTTTGTCAGTCCATACACTTAGTGTATGAGCATTCAAAGTATAGGACACCCGCTCCTTTATAATAAGAAAATTTTTTATGAGGCATTCCTCCACATCTCTTTCAAGGTGCATTGGAGTGCCTCCCAATTTTTTGCATGCCTTGCATTCACTGCATAAGTCAACACTATGGGAGACCCACTTCCTAATAATGGGAGCATTGTTTTCAGGAGGCCCACCTCTACGTCTCTTCCCTGGCTTATTGGGGTGTGTGTGAATTTTATGCAGGGCAGGCCTTGCATTCAATGCCTAAGAAAACAGTATGGGAGTACCAAATGAATAATGTGAACTTGGTTTTCCTGTAGCCATCCAGTACGTGGGTTCAAAGGCTTATTGTGGTGCGTGTAACTTTGGGGCGGGGCAGGGCAGGCCTTGTATTCAAAACATAAGCAAACAATATGGCAGTACCAAATGAATAATGTGAACTAGGTTTTCCTGTGGCCATCCAGTACGTGGGCTTATTGAGGTGCCTGTAACTTTGGGGTAGGGTAGGCCTTACATTCAATGCAAAGGCAAACACTATTGGAGACCCTCTTTCTTATAATGGGAACATTTTTTCGGGAGACCCTCCTGTACGTCTTGTGAAAGGGGTATTGTGGTGCGCCCTAAATTTTGGCAGCCCAGCCTCTCACTGCATAGGCAATAACAAAATAGGAGACGCACTGTATAATAATGGCCCTTTAAGAATATTAATGCCACCTGATGTCACTATAAATATAGGCTTTGTGACTTTAAGAGTCCCTCCTTCATAAATGAAACAAGATGTGTCTGATGATGTGTCACACACCACATGGCCAGCTAAGGTTGTTAAATGTTACAATGACATTTCCCAGTGAATGCATTTGTATTGTTTGAAAACAATGCTAAAGTTGAAAAACGTATCAAAAACGCTACGTGTGAACATAGCCCAAGTGGTGGAGGTACATTTTTTGGGGGGGTCTTTATTTTGCCTTACATAAAAATTATTACCCTAGAAAGGATGTTTCTTAACATTTTTCTTGGGAAAATCCATTTTGGTTTTGTTTTTGTATGCTTTAGTGTGCGCCTGTAAAAGTGGCCTCACACTCTGACAACATTGGTCACAGCTGTGACCTAGGAATCAGAAATGCTTCCAAGGGTCTTCGCCATCATGTTTCCGTGTGACTTGAGCACTGTTCCCATCAATTTAAGATGTTTTTAGACTCTAAAAGGACCCCCAGGGGGATCTCTGCAAACATGCTCGGGTTTCCCATAGACTTACATTGGGCTCGTTGCTCGGGTCGAGTACCCGAGTATTCCAATTTGCTCGACCCGAGCAACGAGCACCAGAGCGTTTTAGTGCTCTCCCATCACTACTATATCTGTGTTGCCCATTCAAAATTTTCTCCATAACCAGGAACCTTGTATCATGTTCTTACATGCTTTATGCATTTAATAGCCATCTGTGTCTGTACTTTTACACATACTGGTTGCTTACCGATTCTTGCAGCATTAAATAAACACCCGATTTATTACATTGATGTCTGGACCGTACAATGAAATCAATTGTTACCATCCACCTTTCGTGTCTCCATTGTTTCCTCGATAGATTGTAAGCTTGCGAGCAGGGCCCTCCTTCCTATTGGTTCCTTTTGATTTATGTAATTATTGTTATTCTGTAATGTTTTTTATTGCCTGTACAAGTCCCCTCTGAAATGTAAAGTGCTGCTGAATGTTGGCACTATAGAAATAAAATGATTACTATTATTTTGAAAAGTGCCAAGTTGGTGTAAAAAGGCATAGACCATGGAATGCTCCCTTACAAATTCAAATATGTAAATAGCTTCTTCAGAGAGACAGAGGAATAAAATTCTAGTGACACCTAAGGCCTGTTTCACAAGTCAGTGCCTCCGGTACGTGTGGTGACAGTTATCTCACATACCGGAGACACTGACTCACGTAGACACATTAAAATCAATGTGTCTCTGCACATGTCAGCGTGTTTTCATGGACCGTGTGTCCGTGTGAAAAACACGGAGACATGTCAGTGTTCGTGGGAGCGCATGGATCACATGGACCCATTAAAGTCAATGGGTCCATGTAAACACGTACCGCACACGGATGCTGTCCATGTGCCGTCCGTGTGCTGAGCAGAAGACAGCGCTACAGTAAGTGCTGTCCCCCCAGCGTGTGGTGCTGAAGCCGCCATTCATTTCTTCTCCCCAGCAGCGTTCGCTGGAGAGAAGGAATGAAAAATCAATGTTTTTTTATTATTTTTGTGTTTAAAATAAAGATCCTTGTCACCTGCCGCCTCCCACTCCCTGTGCGCCTGCCCGCTGGCATTAAAATATTCACCCAGCTCCCTCGATGCTTCCTCTCCGCGTTGCAGCTTGTCTTGTATGAGCGGTCACGTGGTGCCGCTCATTACAGGGATGAATATGTGGCTCCACCTCCCATAGGCTACATTTTTTTAAAATCTGACCAGTGTCACTTCATGTGGTAGTAACTCTGGAATGCATTAACATATCGCAGTAATTGTGAGTTTGTTTTTGGTGACACATCGTCATTTATATTAGTGGTAAATTTAGGTTGATATTTTTTGTGTTTATTTGTGTAAATATCGGAATTTTAAAATTTTGTGTTTCAATTTTATAAAAATCCTTAAACCAGTTAAACATGTTGTACAAAATAATTAATAAGTGGTATTTCCCATGTTTTACATCTACATCATTTTTCAAAGGTGATTTTATTTTGTTAGGATGTTAGAAGGGTTAGTTAAGCAGAAATTTTTAGATTTTTCAAAAAACTACAAACTGTTTCTTTAGGGACATATTAAGATATAATACCATTTTAAAAACAACTGCACCCCTTAAATACTTCAAAATTGCTGTGAATAATTTTTTAATAAATACCTTTAAATTGCCATGATACAGTTGTTTCCTAAAATTACCTTGATCCATAATGCAAAAAACAGCACATAAACTTATTTTTTATTATTTTCTTTATCCATATAAGTTTCATATCCATACATGCAATATATTGAATACTTCATAAAAGTTGTAATTATCACCACTGTGAATGAAATGCCTAGATTGTGATGACTAAAATAAACTTCCAGGCTGCAGTATAGGAGTAATGGTGTGGACATTCTATGCGCACATGAGTGCTATGATTAGATAGCAGCAGAGCAAAGATGCAGCCTGACAATCCAATGGAACACAACTGCTCAAGTGAGCTGAGATATGTGGGTCAAACATTATTAAAACATATCTTATGGAACTTCCTTCAGCTAGCAGGTCATTTGGTTAATAATTAAAGAAATCTAATTTTTATGGAAAGTGCCTATACCCCATATGTGGTTGTACGCTACTGCGCTACTGTTTAAGTACACAGTAGGGATCAAATTGGAAGGAGCACTACTTGCTTTTTCACTTGTTTTTTAGAACAAAGCCTAAGACAGAGACAAAATGAACATATACCCTGCGGTAAGTAAATAATAAAAGCAAAACTGCTATTAAATAACACAGGATACTTTGTTTTTGATAAAAAAATGCATACACTCCGACAGAAGTTATGTCGCTTATCCATGTTATGTAAATAAAAGCTTATAACCTGATGTTAAATTCATCCATTGGTTGTATAGATTATTCTTTTGAAAGCTGAAACCCTACGAAATGTGGTTTAGGTTAAGAAAATAAATTGGCATCAATGGAGAAATATTGGGCTACTGGAGCCCGTATGGATCCAAAATACACCCAGAAAACAGTTAAATTTGGTGGTGGAAAGATCATGGTCTGGGGTTACATTCAGTATGGGAGTGTGTGAAACATTTGCAAGGTGGAAGGCAATATCAATAGCCTAAAATATCAAGAAGTATTAGCTACCTCTTATATTCCAAATCATAAAAGGGTGACATTCTGCAGCAGGATGGTGCTCCATCTCATACATCCATCTCTACAACAAAGTTCCTCCAGGCAAAAAAAATCAAGGTTCTCAAGGACTGGCCAGCCCAGTCACCAGACATGAACATCATTGAGCATGTTTGGGGTAGGATGAAAGAGGAAGCTTGGAAGACAAAACCAAAGAATCTAGATGAACTCTGGGAGGCATGTAAGACTGCATTCTTTGCTATTCCTGATGACTTCATTAATAAATTGTATGAATCATTATTGAACCGTATGGATGCAGTCCTTCAAGCTCATTGAAGTTACACAAAATATTAAATATGACTCTAATAGCACCACAACTTCATTCACCAATGTTATGTAACATATATTTGTATTTTAAGTTAATTATTTGTTTGAATATCACATTACTTTCTGTGGGCGACAAAACTTTTGTCTTGCCAAAATCTGACCATTCTGTGTCCATTAACTGATCAATATTTCTGCATTGATGACAATTTATTTTCTTAACCTAAACCACATTTCAGAGGGTTTCAGCTTTCAAAAGAATAATTTATACAACCAATGGATGAATTTAACGTCAGGTTACAAGCTTTTATTTACATAACATGGATAAGCGACACAACTTCTGTCAGGGAGTGTAAAAGCCATCCACCAGCGTTAAGGTGTTCCCAGATCGGGATGGTCCTAACCTCTAGTATTAAAACCTTACTATGCATCATAGAGACATCAGTGTGAATAAGAGCCAAGCAGGACTTGTGTTGCACATGGACAAACAGCATATGCAAATTTATATAAATGTTAATGTCCAGCTCAAAGGAAGGGAAACCACATCTTTACCTGCACTAAATGCAGAGACCTGAAACTAAATTGAAAAAAATTAACTTGAGTATAAGTTGATAGGGATGAGGGAACCCATGGAAGTTTAAGTTCATTAGGTTTGATGAACTTGACCCCGGACCCGAACCTCAAAAGTCAATGGAAATCCAAAATTCAGTGCAGTTAAAATGATATAAAATGGTGATAGTAAGGGCTAGGGGGCTGAAAAAGAGAGCAAAATGGGGGTAAAAGCAGGACAAATGTGGATAGAGAAATTACTTAAAATAACATATAATAAAAAATTAATAATAATCTTGAACCAGGAGGTGGAGGTCTAAATGGTGGAGTGAATAAGTGACTTGCATGTGTAGTTTACTACATTTGCTAATAAATAAACAAATAAATGAAAAAACAACGAGGGGTCTCCCTCTTTTTAATTACCAGCCAAGGGACAGCAGACAGATTTAAGCTGATCTTATTATACTGGAAAGGGGAAAATATCCATGGACCTTCCCAGCCTATTAATATTAGCCCCAGCTGTCTGCTTTGCCTTTACTGGTTATTAAAAATGGGGGACCCCTCAAAAAATGTCATGGTGTCCCCCTATTTTTAATAACCAGATAAGGCAAATCAGACAGTCCATGTATATTGGCCCCTTCCTAGACTAATAAGACTAGCCTTTAGCCACTCCAGAAATAGCACACCCATTAAATGCACCAATTCTGGTGCTTACCTTCGGCTCTTCCTGATTGCTCTGGTGCATTGGCAATCAGCGTAATGAGCACAGTGAGTATCTGTAGCCCTATATACAGGTCCACTCACTGATTCCAAGATTGTAAGCACCTGTGTTGCAATTTAGTGGACACACCTTGATTTAACATGTCCCTTTTGTCACATGTCCTTTTTTTCAGGAGCACCATCATTTTTGTCCAGGCCTGTTTCATGAGTTTTATTGTTTTTTTTTTAAATTCTGTGGAAGCATCGTTGAAAAGCAATGTCTGACTTTCATTTGTTCTTTTTCATAGATCTTTGATCTATTATTACTTCTGTGCAATTTAAGTTACTTCTGTGACTATTGTGGGTTTTTCTATCATTAAACGAGGGGTACCAACAATTTTGACCACATGTGTATTAAAAAAAATAATTCACAGCTGTCCTCTGTAATCCAAATGGAGGTCCCACAACTATCCTCATCTTCTTTGTCCAGTGTAAGGAGCCCCATTCAGAGAACACAGCTCAATAGACTGGAGCAGCAGTCACTCCTGGGTTTCATGCTGTACTCCACCGAGTCTTACAGAGTACAGTGTGAGAACTGGAATGATGAGCAGTGACATGATCGCGAGTAACTTATGCAGCCTTGTTCTTGAGGCTGCACAGGTCACACTCTGTCATTTCTCACAGGCAATGACATCAGTAAATGTCATCGCCCCTGAGAAATGACTGGAAGTGATCTATAAGTCACTCGCTTTCATTTCACAGCTCAACATTCCGGCTCTTATAAGGTGCACATGGCATGGGAAAGCAGCCCCTGGACCATGACTACCAACCTGTGTGCCTTACAACTTGGCATAGTTAGCATGATTCAGAGCCCTCGAACAAAGAAAGTGGAGGAACCCCTGAAACAGTTAAGAAGGATACCGCAGGAAGACCTATGATGATGCAAAAACCAGAAAAAGCTCTGCCCGTTGTGGGCGTCATGCGAGCTAAACAGTAAGAAAGCCTGTCCAGCCCAAAAGATAGTCTGCATGGAGAAGACATCACATTTTTAGCAGTGCCTGACCCAGATTGGTGTGGTGAAGGAAGAATGCCCCCCGTTGCTGCAAGTGACTGGAAAACAGGCGGGGACTGGCACAAAACTGCCGGTGAAGCTATTGTGGGAGAAAGAGAGCAAGGATATAAGATATAGGAATAGTGTAGCCTACAGTTAAATGGGTCAGAGTCAAGTAAAAAGGGGAATCATTTCCTGATTTTATGAATTAGAGTAAGTGCTAGGTTCATGTGAAGATCAAGTTCAAGGAGCAGTGAGTTGGAAGCATGTGGAGTACATATCACTCTGGCAGCAAGAGGTTGTACCAAATTTCCTGTGGACATTCCTATAACGTCCAAAGCCTATGGCCTAAACTAGGCACTGAGGAGTGAGCCTTAATCTTTTACATACAGAGGAAACAGGACTGCAAGTCACTGGAGAACAGGTGGGGACTCGGACATAACTGTCGTAAATGCTGGAAGTTTAGCCTCCCCCAATGAAGGGCAGAGTTCGAGAAGGGTACACCCTAATGAGTGTGGGTCGGCGCCATTGTGGGAGAAAGCGAGCAAGCAGAAGTACGTGCTGATGGATCATTACCTGATTCCAGTAGAACATGACATCTGATTCTATGGCATTACCCTCCATGGTGGGCCAAGATGGGTTGAGTGGAAGCGCAGGTTAGCGCAGTCAGAGAAGGAGATGTGGCTAGAGTGTCTAAAAGCAGAAGAGACCCCAAAAATTATGGGGAAGGCCTAAGGACGGAGTTCCAGCCAAAAATTTCAGAAGTGGAACCAAGGAACAAGCGGAGGCAGATTGGCTTCAGTACTTAATGTTCAAAAGTGGTGGAAAGCTGCTGAAAAAATCAGTAGTGGCCCTACTGGTGTGTCTCATTCAATCCTCTGTTCCCAAGCTTCTTCCTACAATATACATGGATAGGTCTCAACTCCTAACCCTTAAGAGGTGAGATGGATACTGGGGGTGCTGGACCAGAAAAGGCCGTGAAAGAAATGGGAACTCGCTTCTTGGCACCGTCCAGGTTGAAAACTGTTTATTCCGTACAGTTTATAACGCAGAGCCGTGAAAATAAAAAATCCTTTTTTTTCACAAAAATTATATTTTAGCTCCCTGTTTTGTATTTTCCCAAGGGTAACAGGAGAAATTGGACCCCAAAAGTTGTTGTCCAATGTGTCCTGAGTAAGCTGATAACCCAAATGTTGGGGTAAACCCCTGTTTAGGTGCACGGGAGAGCTCGGAAGGGAAGGAGCACTGTTTTACTTTTTCAATGCAGAATTGGCTGGAATTGAGATCGAATGTCATGTCATGTTTCGAGAGCATTGATGTGCCTAAACAGTGGAAACCCTCAATTCTAACTGAAGCCCTAACCCTGACACACCCCTAACCCTAAACCTAACCGTAAATCTAATCCAAACCCTTATCCTAACTTTAGCCCCAACTCTAACTTTAGCCTCAACCCTAACCCTAACTTTAGCCCCAACTCTAATTCTAACTTTAGCCCCAGCCCTAACCCTAACTTTAGTCCCAGCCCTAACGCTAGCTTTAGCCCCAACCCTAACTGTAGCCCTAACCCTAATTGTAGCCCTAACCCTAGCCCCAACCCTAGCCCCAACCCTAACCCTAGCCCCAACCCTAGCCCCAACCCTAGCCCTAACCCTAGCCCTAACCCTAACCCTAACCCTAGCCTTAACACTAGCCCTAACCCTTACCCTAGCCCTAACCCTAGCCCCAAACCTAACCCTAGCCCTAACCCTAGCCCCAACCCTAACCCTAGCCCTAACCCTAGCCCTAACCCTAGCCCTAACCCTAACCCTAACCCTAGCCTTAGCCCTAACCCTAACCCTAGCCCTAATGGGAAAATGGAAATAAATACATTTTTTTATTTTTTTTTATGTTTCTCTAACTAAGGGGGTGATGAAGAGGGGTTTGATTTACTTTTATAGCGGGTGTTTTAGCAGATTTTTATGATTGGCAGCTGTCACACACTAAAAGGTATGAAGATCACTGCACACGTACAAGTTGAAGGTATGCTTCAAGTGTAAATTTATTTATAGTTAATCTGAGACAAAGCGACTGGTAAGTGTTTGACGTTTCGGCTAATACATAGCCTTGGTCACAACGTCGCTGGAAAAGATACAAATATTTACAATTAGGTATATACAATGATTGGTGCACATAAATATATCTAAAAGTGTAAATTATATACAATATATACAATATATCTGAGGTTGTGGTATTCATGTACAGAGTACTAGCTCTGTGTGACCATGTAACGAGATGTACTAGGATGAAACAAATAGATAGTGGAGCAAAAGGACATCTATGATCAGAGAGATTAGTCTAAGAAAATGTGTGTACATCGATGTGTGTATTTAGAATAGTGCATATAATACAGTATGTATTAACAGGGCAATGAGGTGGCCTACCAAAAATGAAGAGTCTGTCTTGGTTTAGGATAATAATGATATAGTACTGCAGAATGTTGTATCCTGTCAGAAATGAAATGAAAAGAAAAGCATGTATATATACGCGAGTACCCATAGAGGTCAGATGATGTATGTGTACACGTGAGTGGGTGACTAGGACCTACCCTGATGGTAAGGTTGGTTGCCGTATATCGTGGGGTGTTCTATGCCTCGTGGGGCAAGATCCATGAATGGGTAGCAAAATAAGGATGGAAATCCTGTACCAGTGGCCTGTTGGAAGGCATAATATTAAGATAACCTAAATATAGTGGGATCAGAGTACATTGTAGAAGATATGGTAAGAGCCTACCCTGGTTGTGTGTTTAATGGCAATATGCCATGGAGACTTCAATCTCTAATGATGTAGGGTCCAGATGCCAGTGGGCTTGCTGACAATATGCTTTGCAGAGGGAAGTCCTTGTGCTAGAATGCCCAGCGTTTATCCGGCAATAGCTGTGAACGTTGGGAGTATGCGAATTTATACATGGATCGCTTTGAACGGGATTTTGTCTATCCCAACACGCTATTTCAACAACATGCTCTTCTATGGTATCGTTACATAGATGATATTTTTTGTATCTGGCAAGGTGATCATACCTCTCTAATCACATTCTACAACACTATTAATGAGGTCAGACCGGAACTAAAATTTTCCATCTCACATCATATGGAGGCCATAACGTTCCTGGATACCAAAATATGCAAGGACATCCAGGGTTCCCTCACCACCGACATCTATACCAAACCAACTGACCGTAACAACCTCCTACTGTACAACAGTTGTCATCCTAAATCAACTAGAAATAACCTTCCCCGATCTCAATTTAAAAGAGTCTCTAGAATCGTATCAAGCCCCACTGTCAAACAAACCAGACTGAATGAAATGCCCCAAAAATTTGAAGACAGAGAATACCCATGCACACTTCTCAATACGGAAATGACAAAAATAATGTCAGACACTGACCCTGCAGCAATCCCCTTACATAAACCATCAAGACTACCTTTTGTCCACGGCCACCATCCCTCCATGCAAAGGATTCACAATCTGATCCATAAACAATGGCCCCTACTTACTAAAGCATATCCCAAAGTCGAGATCTTCAGAAATCCCCCCCCTGATGTGCCTACGAAGACCACCAAACATCAGGGACAAACTAGTCAGGGCCGACATTGGATCACATAAACAAGCACTTACTCGCACATTAAGTGGACAAAAAAGAAGAGGCACATTCCCATGCTTGAATTGTATGTGCTGCTCAAACATCATCAGGGGCAGTGAGGTAGTTCATGCACGCACGGGAAAATCCTACCCCATTAGAGACTACCATACTTGTGAATCCAACTATGTGGTATATATCATCAAATGTCCTTGTGGCCTACTATATGTAGGCGAAACCATGAAGGCCATCAGAGATCGAATCTCAAGCCACAAATCCACCATCAGATGTGGCAAGACCTGGTTACCCCTACCTGCACACTTCCAGGAAGCCAGACACAACATATCCCAATTACGATTCCAGGTCCTTGAAAAAGTCTCTAGACCAAGGCGGGGTGGGAATCACATTCAATTATTAAAACAGCGTGAAACTTACTGGATCTACACGTTGGACACACTCAGCCCGAGAGGCCTCAATCGTGAAATAGACTGGCTAACGTAATATATTTCTTTCCCTAGACTCACTGAATAGTTGCACGCACCCACTCGGCAATCCCCCCGGTGGAGTCGGTAAGATCCCCCATCATAGTGTAGAGTCTGTCTAAGTTTCCTTTCTTTCCTTTGGTTTGGACTCCTACTTAGCAGTATCGTTGTTAATAATATGTATTTTTATAACATACAATATAACTAATTTTTGAAGTCACTCTTTGAAAACCTATGCAATATATTTCTGTGACGGAGTGCATTGTAATTTTCTCGAACATAGCCTTTTGTTGGCAATTCTATGTGTAATCTTTCAAAGATAACCTTTATTTGACAACTCCATGCAAAACTGATGTACTCTCATCTTCACTTTGCATACTACGGCAATGTCTCATGATATTGCCTGCGCTTTCCATCTTCTCTCTTACATTTCAACATCTACAGTGTGACATAATTGCGCAGGCGCCCGCTCCCTATCTCCATGACAACATACAAACTTTGCCACACATCACAGCAATCCCATCAGCGCATATATCGGCGCCAACAACTCTTCCGGTCACATGATCCCGCAGCGCTCTATGGTCAGAAGCGCTCAGACATTACAATAATCAAATCAGCGCATGCGTCAGCGCCAACAGCACCTCCGGTCACATGATCACGCAGCGCTATATTACCAGAAGCGCTCACCATCACCCAGCGCCAGTCTCAGCTTAGACACGGGAGTGTCAGCCTCGCACCTCTGCGCCACCTATGGACGTGAGTCACGTCTATAAGCTAAGTATATTACCTCTAGCTATTTTTTACTTCACGGTTGTGCAGCGCCCCAGAGTCCTGGTCGTTGCAGTGCTGTGGCTTCGCCGCTAAGGGGAGCCATGGTACGTTCGATGGCACCGAAGGAGTTCCTCCAATCAGGTATCACAGACACCAATATGTTTCACAGCTGGGCCTCCGGGGGGAGCTAAGGGTGCTATTCATTAGGCCACTCCCCACCATAGTGGGTAAACTGGGGGTCAGGCAGAAAGTTAGGGAGAACGCTGACGGGATTGAACGGAGCAACACCCTGTGGCAGGGGGTGTTGTGAAGGGAGAGACTGTAGGGTCTCTGCCAGGGGTGGGATCCTGGCAGAGGCTTGGCATTGAAAGAACGTAACGGGTCCGCGCAGGCTCCTGGAAGCGGCGGGACTCAAGGAAAGGACTAGAAGCGAGACAGATTGTGCTGAGTGAGAAACGAGATCAAGCAGAAGGAGAATACCAGCAGGGGTTGTGCTGAAAGAGGCAGCACCTTGCTGAGGCGCAATACCGGTGGCCGGAACGCCGAGGGAGTGGATTAGAATACAGCTTCAAGCCATACTCCAAACAGCGGCAGGACAGTCGGTCTCAGGCGGGCTGTCTACCACATATCACCTATGAAGTCTTGGGGGGCAATTGCGGGAGAGGGGCGACTCTAGGGTCCCGGAAGAACTCCAGGCCTACCTGACAAACGGGTGCCATTCCAACCTGAATACAGGGAAGGGGTGGATTACAGAGGAACATCAAATCGAGTTGTGAGGGAACTTAAGAAACAGACACAACCGTTGTGGGGTTACTTTCCATAAGCACAGCAGGGAAGGACTACAACACATAGCGCTAGAAGGAAGGCACAGATTTCCACCTGAGAGGAGAACTCTGGAGGTACCATTGGACCGGCCGGACTTGCGTAGCCTGGTGAACCGTGTTCTGGACTGAGGACTCAGAGATCTCCAGTAAAGAGGTAAAGAGACTGCAACCTGGTGTCCTCGTTATTTACCGCGACTTACACCCCACAACCGCACCGCTACATCGCTACCATTACTACTACCTATTTCACCGGACGTCCCCCACTGACGGACAGGGCCACGGACCGGGTCTAGCCACCGTGACAACCCCGAGACTGAGAAATAGAGGCCCGGCTCCGGGTACCCCTCGGCCCTGCGGCGGTGTGGGGGCGCGCCGCAACTTGGCGTCACGAACAGGATCTACTTAAGCCTGAAGAATCAGGTCATGTGTGCCTAGAGACTGTGATTTGTTGTGCTTGGACTGTAATTTATTGTAAGACTGTGCTGCGCCATTAGCCGCCAGAAGTTCCCGCCAAAACCGCCACCATTACAGCGCTAAGGAGAGCGCAGGAGAAGAAGAAGGGCGTGGAAGTGGGCGTGAACAAGCTGAAGAGCGCGAAAGACAATGGCCGCCCAGTCTAAATATCTCGGCCCCTTGAGGACGTGTCCGTCAGCAGCCGAGATCCGCCTCCTGATCCTTAATGGTGGGCAGAGACAACGAAAACGAAACCGCCCACGAAGAAGAGAGCGGGAAAAGGACCAGGAAGAAGGAGCGAGCGACATGGAGGACGCCATGGCGAGCCGCCCGGAGCCGGAGCGTGGGGTCGGAGCAGAGGACTCCCCCAGCCACCCGGAGGGGCACCGCAACCAGGCCTCCACCGCTGATGCTGAATTCCTGCAGGCTGGAGTGGACGAGCTCAGCGACCGACCCCGGCGGACGCAGCTGAGCACCGAGGCCGGGTGGAAGAAGGCCATCATCAGGAGCCTCACCGGACATCTGTCGGCAGCCTCATCTGGTCCGGAGCAGGGAAGAAGTCCCCGCGCTCCGAAGCTGGAAAGCAAGGCCCTGCCGGAAAGCGAGGTGCTGCAAGCAGAGATGACAGCGTCGCAGAACAAGGCCCCGCAGCCAGCGTTCCAGACCCCAGCGGAGACGGAGCAGACCGGCACCGGAGGAACCGCATCTGAAGCAGGTAGGAAGAGCCACCCTGCCCTGACGACCGACACCACTCCAGTGACTGCTAGTGCCACAGCTGCTGACCCCGTTCCAGTGACTGATCTTGCAGTAGCCGCTACCTCTGCTGCAGCAGATGCCCATACTCAAGCTGCGCAGACCTCCATCGCTGCGCATGATTTAATCGTACATGAAAGACGGATTAACGGCGTTTGTCCAGCACTGGGTGTAACCCTGGACCTCACTTTGCCCAGGCCAAGAAGGGTTAAGTGCCAGGTGCAGCCCTGGAAGCCGTCCAACTAAACCTCGGAAACCTGAAACTGTAAATAGTTAACTGTTTATTTCCTTGCTGTTTTGCTGCTAAAACCCGTCCTGGGTTAACTCTTAAAGGGATCCCTTTGTTTACCCGGGATCCCTATTGCTTTTTATTTTTGCTTTCACTTTCATTTTTGCTTTTTGTTCCACAATGTTATAAAAACTGCTGAATCATGGACCGTGCATGATACAAACTGCTTGTAAATAGTTTGCACCTTCTTAAGGGTGCCTCCTACTGGTTTTAGCCAAAGACACTTTGCGAAGATATTTGCCCTATTTGTTTGAGCCAAAGACACTTTGTGAAAATATCTTTCCTACCGGTTCTAGTTAAAGACACTTTGCGAAGATACCATGCCGGAACCTTTGCATGGGCCGGTAGGCTGAGAAGACGAGCTACCTTAGAAAGACTTGGTCTCCTCTTAAAGGGGATGTGAGAAACTGAACTTGAGAGAGATACTGTTGCAGAACAGTAATGCCATAATGATGCCTTGAAAAGAAATGTAACTGTTTTACATGCTAAGTTATATGTGTTGAATTTGTTGAAATGTGAAATCTAAATAATGTTTTGCAGAAAGAAAAGATGCAGAGAGCCCGTAGGGGTAGAGATAGAGATCTGCATAGCTGAAAGTAAGCGAAGTAATAATGAAGGTGAGGATAGAAGGTAAACCCCGCGTCCCCATTGAAAGTTACTTTGTTATTAAGGACAGAGAGTGAACCCGTAGGGGTTAGAGAGTGAGTCCTTAAAGGAGCCGAGTAGAGCTGGCTCAGAGTTCTTTAAACGAAAGGAATGTTATGTCTATACCATGTATAGTAGAGAAAGGCAGTAGGCCCTGGATGAACAGGGCGGTCCTGTAAAAGAAAGGAGAGGCAGTAGGTCTGGTGCCATAGGGACAGGCGGTCCTGCAGGTTCAAAGTAGGAGAATGTGAAGTTACCTTACCCTGTAATGTGATTATAGGAAGGCCTTTGGTAAACTAAGAGTGTATGTTTCTTAAAGGCAATGTTAATTTATTGTTCCAGAATTTGCACTAAGTAGAATACCCGGTTGGGTAACAGGAGTTATGCATAGCCTGTAATTTATAATGTTGACCATGTTTGTAATGTTAAAAGTGTCCTCACCTCCCATAAAGGGAAGCCTGTTCAAGTATACTTATCGTTTTGCACTCAACAAAATTGTATGTCTTTTTGCTAATCTGTATTGTTGTTTTTCTTCCCAGTCCCGGAGTACTGTGTTTAACCAGGGGGGAGTGCAGCGCCCCAGAGTCCTGGTCGTTGCAGTGCTGTGGCTTCGCCGCTAAGGGGAGCCATGGTACGTTCGATGGCACCGAAGGAGTTCCTCCAATCAGGTATCACAGACACCAATATGTTTCACAGCTGGGCCTCCGGGGGGAGCTAAGGGTGCTATTCATTAGGCCACTCCCCACCATAGTGGGTAAACTGGGGGTCAGGCAGAAAGTTAGGGAGAACGCTGACGGGATTGAACGGAGCAACACCCTGTGGCAGGGGGTGTTGTGAAGGGAGAGACTGTAGGGTCTCTGCCAGGGGTGGGATCCTGGCAGAGGCTTGGCATTGAAAGAACGTAACGGGTCCGCGCAGGCTCCTGGAAGCGGCGGGACTCAAGGAAAGGACTAGAAGCGAGACAGATTGTGCTGAGTGAGAAACGAGATCAAGCAGAAGGAGAATACCAGCAGGGGTTGTGCTGAAAGAGGCAGCACCTTGCTGAGGCGCAATACCGGTGGCCGGAACGCCGAGGGAGTGGATTAGAATACAGCTTCAAGCCATACTCCAAACAGCGGCAGGACAGTCGGTCTCAGGCGGGCTGTCTACCACATATCACCTATGAAGTCTTGGGGGGCAATTGCGGGAGAGGGGCGACTCTAGGGTCCCGGAAGAACTCCAGGCCTACCTGACAAACGGGTGCCATTCCAACCTGAATACAGGGAAGGGGTGGATTACAGAGGAACATCAAATCGAGTTGTGAGGGAACTTAAGAAACAGACACAACCGTTGTGGGGTTACTTTCCGTAAGCACAGCAGGGAAGGACTACAACACATAGCGCTAGAAGGAAGGCACAGATTTCCACCTGAGAGGAGAACTCTGGAGGTACCATTGGACCGGCCGGACTTGCGTAGCCTGGTGAACCGTGTTCTGGACTGAGGACTCAGAGATCTCCAGTAAAGAGGTAAAGAGACTGCAACCTGGTGTCCTCGTTATTTACCGCGACTTACACCCCACAACCGCACCGCTACATCGCTACCATTACTACTACCTATTTCACCGGACGTCCCCCACTGACGGACAGGGCCACGGACCGGGTCTAGCCACCGTGACAACCCCGAGACTGAGAAATAGAGGCCCGGCTCCGGGTACCCCTCGGCCCTGCGGCGGTGTGGGGGCGCGCCGCAGTTGCTAATGTTAAACTCCCAACGTTCACAGCTATTGCCGGATAAACGCTGGGCATTCTAGCACAAGGACTTCCCTCTGCAAAGCATATTGTCAGCACGCCCACTGGCATCTGGACCCTACATCATTAGAGATTGAAGTCTCCATGGCATATTGCCATTAAACACACCACCAGGGTAGGCTCTTACCATATCTTCTACAATGTACTCTGATCCCACTATATTTAGGTTATCTTAATATTATGCCTTCCAACAGGCCACTGGTACAGGATTTCCATCCTTATTTTGCTACCCATTCATGGATCTTGCCCCACGAGGCATAGAACACCCCACAATACACGGCAACCAACCTTACCATCAGGGTAGGTCCTAGTCACCCACTCACGTGTACACATACATCATCTGACCCCTATGGGTACTCGCGTATATATACATGCTTTTCTTTTCATTTCATTTCTGACAGGATACAACATTCTGCAGTACTATATCATTATTATCCTAAACCAAGACAGACTCTTCATTTTTGGTAGGCCACCTCATTGCCCTGTTAAAACATACTGTATTATATGCACTATTCTAAATACACACATCGATGTACACACATTTTCTTAGACTAATCTCTCTGATCATAGATGTCCTTTTGCTCCACTATCTATATGTTTCATCCTAGTACATCTCGTTACATGGTCACACAGAGCTAGTACTCTGTACATGAATACCACAACCTCAGATATATTGTATATATTGTATATAATTTACACTTTTAGATATATTTATGTGCACCAATCATTGTATATACCTAATTGTAAATATTTGTATCTTTTCCAGCGACGTTGTGACCAAGGCTATGTATTAGCCGAAACGTTAAACACTTACCAGTCGCTTTGTCTCAGAACCACTATAAATAAATTTACACTTGAAGCATACCTTCAACTTGTACGTGTGCAGTGATCTTCATACCTAGTAGCTTCGGAACCGTGGGTTCCTTTCACTAGCACCGTCACTCCAACCTTTGTTGAGTGCTAGCCATCACAGCCTTCTAGTCACACACTAAAAGACGCTTTTTATTGCAAAAAAATATTTTTTGCTTTTGCATATTTTGAGACCTATAATTTTTCCATATTTTGCTCCACAGAGTCATGTGAGGTATTGTTTTTTGCGGGACAAGTTGACGTTTTTATTGGTACCATTTTTGGGCATGTGACATTTTTTGATCGCTTTTTATTCCGATTTTTGTGAGGCAGAATGACCAAAAACCAGCTATTCATGAATTTCTTTTGGGGGCGTTTATACCGTTCCACGTTTGGTAAAATGGATAAAGCAGTTTTATTCTTTGGGTCAGTGCAATTACAGCGATACCACATTTACATAATATTTTTTATGTTTTGGCGCTTTTATACAATAAAAACTATTTTATAGAACAAATAATTATTTTTGCATCGCTTTATTCTGAGGACTATAACTTTTTTATTTTTTTGCTGATGATGCTGTATAGTGGCTCGTTTTTTGCGGGACAAGATTTTCAGAGGTACCATGATTATTTATATCTGTCTTTTTGATTGCGTGTTATTCCACTTTTTGTTCGGCGGTATGATAATATAGCGTTGTCTTTTGCCTCGTTTTTTTTTTTACGGTGTTCACTGAAGGGGTTAACTAGTGGGACAGTTTTATATACTAAATGTGTACTTTTATTGTTTTTTTTTATTTAGATGAAATGTATTTATGGGAACAATATTTTTTTTTTCTTTATTTAGGATTTTTTTTTTTTTTTTTTACACATGTAATTTTTTTTTTTTTTACTTTGTCCCAGGGGGGACATCACTGTATAGTGACAGATCGCTGATCTGACACTTTGCAGAGCACTGTGTCAGATCAGCGATCTGACATGCAGGGCTCTTGGCTTACCAGCGCCTGCTCTGAGCAGGCACTTGGTAAGCCACCTCCCTGCAGGACCCGGAAGTAGCCCGGCGGCCATTTTGGATCTGGGGCCTGCAGGGAGGAGACGCTCGGTACAAGGTAAGCACATCGCCTTATACCGATCGTCTCAGGGAAGCACGCAGGGAGCCCCCTCTCTGCGCGATGCTTCCCTGTACCGCCGGAACACTGCGATCATGTTTGATCGCAGTGTGCCGGGGGTTAATGTGCCGGGGGCGGTCCATGACAGCTCCTGGCACATAGTGCCGGATGTCAGCTGCGATAGTCAGCTGACACCCAGCCGTGATCGGCCGCGCTCCCCCCGTGAGCGCGGCCGATCGCATATGACGTACTATCCCATCACTGGGAATTAAGTCCCAGGTCACCTTAACGGGATAGTACGTCATATGGGATAAAGGGGTTAAAAATGTTCCCAATGCCCCCAAACTGCCCCTAGTGTCACAGAGTCCTGTTCCTGTGTTTTAATAACGTCTGCTGTGTGACAAAATGTAAAACACTTGTTTCACCATTCATGATATGTTGATAAGCCAGAACTAGTACGGTGCAATAGATGTCCCACAAAATTAGTAAATTAGTCCTGGCTAATTACTGTATTATGAATATTATGAATGGCAAAGCAAAATGGGTTTGTCATACCACACACTTGCTTATGGTTACTCAAAAAGCGTATGTATGCTCTAATATATATCAAGTTTGAATAGAATTTTCTGAAATGTGCTGTTCCACCATGTTTATGAGACGGAAGTATAGGGTGTTTTGATCTAGCAATTGCACATACTTTTGTTAACCCTACAATGCTTAAAGGGAACCTGTCACCCCCAAAATGGAAGATGAGCTAAGCCCACCAGCATCAGGGGCTTATCTACAGCATTCTGGAATGCTGTAGCTAAGCCCCCGATGTAACTTGAAAGGTAAGAAAAAGAAGTTAGATTATACTCACCCAGGGGTGGTCCGGTCCAATGGGCGTCGCGGTCCGGGCCTCCCATCTTCTTATGATGACAGGCAGAGCAAAGTACTGCAGTGTGCAAGCACCGGGAAAGGTCAGAGAAACCCGGCGCCTGCGCACTGCAGTACTTTGCTCTGCCCTCAACAGGACAGACAAAGTACGCCTGCACCAGAGCCGCAGCATGAAGACAAGAAGAGGACGTCATCCTATGATGATGGGATGCCCCGGACCAGACCGTGACGCCCATCGGACCGGACTGCCCCCCCAGGTGAGTATAATCTAACCTCTTTTTCTTACCTTTCAGGTTACATCGGGGGCTTGTCTACAGCATTCTAGAATGCTGTAGATAAGCCCCTGATGCTGGTGGACTTAGCTCATCTTCCATTTTGGGGTGACAGGTTCCCTTTAACGCAGGCCTTTTAGATCTGTTACCTTATTTTTTGCTATTTTCTGCAAGATTACTTAACTTAGAATCTTGAAACGCTAGGTATTTCTCAGGTTTGTGGTTTTTTGGTAATTACCAGTTGTTTATATATTTTAATGTGATAGGCGTATTTTTTATAATAATGATTTTTTTGGAAAACCATATATTTCCAAGGGCCTTTTAGGCTTGTATTATTATTTATTATTGTAACGCCATTTATTTCATGGCGCTTTACATATGAGGAGGGGTATACATAGCAAACAACAAGTACAATAATCTTAACCCCTTCATGACCGCAGCTTTTTTCAGTTTTGCGCTTTCGTTTTTTCGCTCCCCTCCTTCCCAGAGCCATAACTTTTTTATTTTTCGTCAATATAGCCATATGAGGGCTTATTTTTTGCAGGATGAGTTGTACTTTTGAAAAACATCATTGGTTTTAGCATGTCATGTACTAGAAAATGGGAAAAAAATTCCAAGTGCGGTGAAATTGCAAAAAAGTGCAATCCCACACTTGTTGTTTGTTTGGCTTTTTTGCTAGGTTCAGTAAATGTTAAAACTGCCCGGCCATTTTGATTCTCCAGGTCATTACAAGTTCATAGACACCAAACATATCTAGGTTATTTTTTATCTGAGTTGTTAAAAAAATTCCAAACTTTGCTAAAAAAAAACCCAAAATGCCCAATTTTCCGATATCCACAGCGTCTCTATTGTTTGTGATCTGGGGTTGGGTGAGGGCTTATTTTTTGTGTACCGAGCTGACGTTTTTAATGATACCATATTGGTGCAGATGCGATCTTTTGATCGCTCATTATTGTATTTTAATGCAATGTCGCGGTGACCGTAAAAACGTAATTCTGGCATTTCAAATTTTTTTCTCGCTATGCCGTTTAGCAATCAGGTTATTCCTTTTTTTATTGATAGATTGGGCGATTCTGAACACTGCGATACCAAATATGTGCAGGTTTGATTTTTTTATTTTAATGTTTTAATTTGAATGGGGAAAAAGGGGGGTGATTTAAACTTTTATATTTTTTCATATTTTTTAAAACTTTTTTTTTTTACTTTTTCCATGCTTCAAAAGCCTCCATGGGAGGCTAGAAGCTGGCACAACTCGAACGGCTCTGCTACATAGGAGCGATGCATAGATCTCTCCTATGTAGCTGAATTACAGGCTTGCTATGATCGCCGACCACAAGGTGGCACTCACAGCAATCCGGCATCAACAACTATGGAGGTCTTCAATAGACCTCTGGTTGTCATGCCGATGCATCGCTGACCCCCGATCATGTGATGGGCATCAGCAATGCGCTCATTTCTGGCCCGATGGCTGGAAGCGCTAGTTAAATGCTGCTGTCAGCGTTTGACAGCAGCATTTAACTAGTTAATAGCAGTGGGTGGATCGCGATTCTATAAGTTGCTATTGCGAGCACATGTCAGCTGTACAAAACAGTTGACATGTCCAGGTTTTGATGCGGGCTCACCGCCGGAGCCCGCATCAAAGCGGGAGTTCTGACCTCATATGTACTAATCCATCCGAGGTCAGAAAGGGGTTAAAGGGAACCTGTCACCCCAAAATCGAAGATGAGCTAAGCCCACCAGCATCAGGGGCTTATCTATAGCATTCTGTATTGAGGGCAGACAAAGTACGTCTGCGTTGGAAAGTACGTCTGCGTTGGAGCCGCAGCATGAAGACAAGAAGAGGACGTCATCCTATGAAGATAGGAGGCCCCGAACCGGACCGCGACGCCCATTGGATCGGACCGCCCACCCAGGTGAGAATAATCTAACCTCTTTTTCTCATCTTTCAGGATACATCGGGGGCTTATCTACAGCATTCCAGAATGCTGTAGATAAGCCCCTGATGCTGGTGGACTTAGCTCACCTTCGATTTTGGGGGTGACAGATTCCCTTTAAACAACACAAGTCACGACTGGTTTGGAGGGGACAGAACCCTGCCTATGAGGGCTCACAATCTACAAGGGATGGGTGAGGATATAATAGGTGAGGGTAGAGCTGGTCGTGCTGCGGTTTGGTGGTTACTACAGGTTGTAGGCTTGTTGGAAGAGATAGATCTTCAGGTTCCTTTTGAAAGTTTCCTCATTAGGCTAGAGTCTGATATGTCGGGGTAGATAGTTCCAGAGTAGGGGGGATGTGCGAGAGAAATCTTGTATGCGATTGTGGGAGGAGGAAAGAAGATGGGAGGAGAAAAGGAGATCATGTGAGGACCGGAGGTTGCGTGCAGGTAAGATAGGGAGACCAGGTCGTATTATGTTTATCATATATTCATCAGTTTTTGTTTCACTTTGTTGCAGGTAATAAGTCACTGTGTTATTGTAATCATTGTTTTTTCTTCTTAGTATTAATTTTTTAGTTTACTGACATCTAAGTGAACAACAATGGCACAGCTTATCTACTGTTGAAAAGACGGTAGCGCGCAAGTGCAGAAAGACCTAGGTTCTGAGATAGTAAAAAAAACTTGCTGTGCCAATTTACAATTCTGGTATAAACATAACAATGTACAATTACAGTGGGTATGGAAAGTATTCATACTCTTTTAAATTTTTCACTCTTTGTTTCATTGCAGCCATTTGGTAAATTCAAAAAAGTTATTTTTTTTTCTCATTAATGTACATTCTGCACCCCATCTTGACTGAAAAAAGAACAGAAATGTAGTAATTTTTGCAACTATATTAAAAAAGAAAAAATGAATTATCACATGATTATAAGTATTCAGACTTTGCTCAGTATTAAGTAGAAGCACCCTTTTGAGCTAGTACAGCCAAGAGTCTTCTTGGAATGATGCAACAAGCTTTTCACACCTGGATTTGGGGATCCTCTGCCATTCTTCCTTGCAGATCCTGTCCAGTTCTGTCAGGTTGGATGATGAACATTGGTGGACGGCCATTTTCAGGTCTTTCCAGAGATGCTCAATTGGGTCAAGGTCAGGGCTCTGGCTGGGCCAGTCAAGAACGGTCACAGAGTTGTTCTGAAGCCACTCTTTTTATATTTTAGCTGTGTGCTTAGGGTCATTCTCTTGTTGGAAGGTGAACTTTTGGCCAAGTCTGAGGTCCAGAGCACTCTGGAAAAGGTTTTCATCCAGGATATCTCTGTACTTAGCTGCATTCATGTTTCCTTCAATAACAACCAGTTTTCCTGTCCCTGCAGCTGAAAAACACCCCCATAGCATGATGCTGCCATCACCATGTTTATCTGTTGGGATTGTATTGGGCAGGTGATGAGCAGTGCCTGGTTTTCTCCACACATACCCTCTAGAATTACCACCAAAAGGTCTATCTTTGTCTCATCAGACCAGAGAATCTTATTTCTCATAGTCCGGGAGTCTTTCTGTCACGGGGAGACTAGGTGAGCGAGAGCTAAAAACCCGGGCCCCTGCAGTTTCCCTCACAATAGGGAAATCCTGACTGACCCTCTACCTGGAGTTTACACTGATGGTGTGCATGTCCAGGCCTCGAACCTCACCCTGACTCCTGTTTTAACCCTAGGCTGATACCTCCGCCCTCCACCCAGTGAAGAGGTAATATTCCAATACCCACAGTAAGCACAGACAAGGATAAAGGAAAATATACACCACGCCGCAGTCACTCAGGAATACACTATAAATGTGCAGGGCAAAATAAATACAAATATAGGAAGGAGTAAATAAGACAGAGGAAAATACACCACCAGCAACGAATCTCCAACAACCAGCTCTCCACTCCAGACCGAGATAACAACGCACAAGACAGAAGCTATAATCGGCGATGCCCAATGATCAGGAGAACTATTTAAAGGCCATGGGAATGGCCCAGCTTCCAATCCGAGGATTAGGTAAATTAACCCCGGAACAGCTAGATAAAATCTAGCAGACGCCAATGAGCAAATAGTGGTCATAAGCGGAATTACCGCTGTCTGTCGGACGACCTGGTCTGAACAGCGTCCGACATGACACTTTCATATGTTTTTTAGCAAACTCTATGTTGGCTTTCATATGTCTTGCACTGAGGAGAGGCTTCTGTCGGGCCACTCTGCCATAAATGAGGGGCTGCAGTGATAGCTGACTTTGTGGAACTTTCTCGCATCTCCTTACTGCATCTCTGGAGCACAGCTACAGTGAACTTGGGGTTCTTCTTTACCTCTCTCACCAAGGCTCTTCTCCCATGATTGCTCAGTTTGGCTGGACGGCCCGGTCTAGGAAGACTTCTGCTGGTCCCAAACTTCTTCTATTTAAGGATTATTGAAGCCACTGTGCTCTTCGGAACATTGAGTACTGCAGAAATGGGGTAACCTTGGCCAGATCTGTGCCTTGCCACAATTCTGTCTCTTAGCTCCTTAGCCAGTTTCTTTGACCTCATGATTCTCATTTGGTCTGACATTCATTGTGAACTGTGAGGTTTTATATAGACAGGTGTGTGCCTTTCCAAATCAAGTCCTATCAGTTTAATTAAACACAGCTGGACTCCAATGAAGGAGTATAACCATCTCAAGGAGGATCACAAGAAAATGGACAGCATGTGACTTAAATATGAGTGTCTGAGCAAAGGTTCTGAATACTTATGACTAGGGTTGAGCGAAACGGATCGGTCATTTTCATAAGTCGCCGACTTTTGGCAAAGTCGGCATCTCATGAAACCCGACCCGATCCCTGTGTGGGGTCGGCCATGCGGTACGCGACTTTCGCGCCAAAGTCGCGTTTCAATGACGCTAAAAGCGCCATTTCTCAGCCAATGAAGGCGGACGCAGAGTGTGGGCAACGTGATGACATAGATCTCAGTCCCCACCATCTTAGAGAAGGGCATTGCAGTGATTGGCTTGCTTTCTGCGGCGTCACAGGGGCTATAAAGGGGCGTTCCCGGCGACTGCCATCTTACTGCTGCTGATTTGAGCGTAGGGAGAGGTTGCTGCCGCTTTGTCAGAAGCAGGGATAGTGTTAGGCAGGGTACATTCACCCCCAAACCGCTTGTGCTGTAGCGATTTCCACTGTCCAACACCACCTTTTGTTTGCAGGGACAGTGGAAGCTACATTTTTTTTCCTCAGCGCTGTAGCTCATTGGGCTGCCCTAGAAGGCTCCCTGATAGCTGCGTTGCTGTGTGTGTACGCCGCTGTGCAAACCAACTGCTTTTTTCAAAGCACAAATCCTGTTGTTCCTTCCTTTCTGCACAGCTATCTTGTTTGTTTGTCCACACTTTTGTGTGCAGCAGTCCTTTTTATAGCTGCCTGCCATACTTTTCTGAGATTACTGCAGGGAGATAAAGATTGGCAAGTCTGCCTCTGTGCCAGTGCTGTGTGTGGCATCTGTCTCTCATTGTGTGCCACAGAAAACCTAGTGTGTAATACTGGGCCATTTCTTTTTTTTTTTATTCTCCCTGAAAAAAATAAATAAATAGTGGGAGATAAAGATTGGCAAGTCTGCCTCTGTGCCATTGCTGTGTGTGGCATCTGTCTCTCATTGTGTGCCACAGAAAACCAGTGTGTAATACTGGGCCATTTTTTTTTTTTTTTGTAAATTCTCCCTGAAAAAAAATAAATAAATAGTGGGAGATAAAGATTGGCAAGTCTGCCTCTGTGCCATTGCTGTGTGTGGCATCTGTCTCTCATTGTGTGCCACAGAAAACCAGTGTGTAATACTGGGCCCTGTTTTTTTTTTTTTTAATTCTCCCTGTAAAAAAATAAATAAATAGTGGGAGATAAAGATTGGCAAGTCTGCCTCTGTGCCATTGCTGTGTGTGGCATCTGTCTCTCATTGTGTGCCACAGAAAACCAGTGTGTAATACTGGGCCATTTTTTTTTTCTTTTGTAAATTCTCCCTGAAAAAAAAAAAAATAAATAGTGGGAGATAAAGATTGGCAAGTCTGCCTCTGTGCCATTGCTGTGTGTGGCATATGTCTCTCATTGTGTGCCACAGAAAACCAGTGTGTAATACTGGGCCATTTTTTTTTTATTTTCCCTGTAAAAAAAAAAATAAATAGTGGGAGATAAAGATTGGCAAGTCTTCCTCTGTGCCATTGCTGTGTGTGGCATCTGTCTCTCATTGTGTGCCACAGAAAACCAGTGTGTAATACTGGGTCATTTTTTTTTTTTTGTAAATTCTCCCTGAAAAAAAAAATAAATAGTGGGAGATAAAGATCGGCAAGTCTGCCTCTGTGCCAGTGCTGTGTGTGGCATCTGTCTCTCATTGTGTGCCACAGAAAACCTAGTGTGTAATACTGGGCCTTTTTTTTTTTTTTTTTTTTTTATTCTCCCTGAAAAAAAAAAAAAATAGTGGGAGATTAAGATTGGCATTTCTGCTTGAGTGCCGGTCCTGTGTGTGTCATCTGTCTCAAATTATTGGGGCACAGAAAACCTAGTGTGTAACATTGGGCCTGGTTTTCCTTTCAGTGTCAGCCACCTATAAAGGTGTATATAAATCCTACAGAAGTTAGAGTTCACCTTATACTGTAAGTTGTTTTACAGTAACAAATAAGGTTACTTTGGTTACGTTTTGCAAACAATGAGGAAGTCTGGTGGAAGAGGTCGTGGCCGTGGGTGGTCATTGTCAGCTGGTAATGATGGTAGTGGTGGTGGAGCATCAGGTGGTCGTGGTAAAAGCAGTACAGCACCTAAGTCTCGAGTTGTTGAGCCAGGTTCGTCGTCTGGCTACACAAGGCCTCGAACGCTTCCTTTTCTGGGAGTAGGAAAACCGCTTTTAAAGCCGGAGCAGCAAGAACAATTTTTGGCTTTCCTTGCTGACTCAGCCTCTAGCTCTTTTGCCTCCTCTTCTGAAAGTGCAAAATGTAAAAGCAGCGCGTCGTTAGTGGATGTTCACGGTCAGGGACAAGTCACTTCATTGTCTTCTTCACCCAGAACAAGAGAGAAGGATGCGTCAGGAGACACAACGGGTTACTCCATGGAGCTCTTTACACATACCGTTCCTGGGTTAGACAGTGAAACAGTTAACAGGCCATGCCCATTAGAAGTTGAATCGGACATGGAGTGCACTGATGCACAGCCACAGCCAGATTACTATGCTGTTCCTTTGACTCAGACCAGAACATTGCCCTCGCAGTGTACTCAGCCAGAATCAAACCCAGCTGAGACTATGGTGCCCCATCACGAACGCTATACCACCGGCTTACACAGTGACACAGACGAAGTTGCACACGAGATAGAAGAGGAGGTCATAGATGACCCAGTTGTTGACCCCGATTGGCAGCCATTGGGGGAACAGGGTGCAGGCAGCCGTAGTTCTGAAGTGGAGGAGGAGCCGCAGCAGGCATCAACATCACAACAGGTTCCATCTGCCGGGCCCGTATCTGGCCAAAAACGCGTGGCAAAACCAAAACCAGTTGGAGGACAGCGTGGCCATCCGGTTAAAGAAGCTCAGTCTGCAATGCCTGAAAAGGTATCCGATAGTAGAAAGAGTGAAGTCTGGCATTTTTTTAAACAACATCCTAATGATCAGCGCAAAGTCATCTGTCAAAAATGTTCAACTAGCAGAGGTCAGAATCTTAAAAGTCTAAATACAAGTTGCATGCATAGACATTTATCCACCATGCATTTGCAAGCCTGGACTAACTACCAAACGTGCCTAAAGGTTGCAGCACCCTTGGCCAATGAAGCTAGTCAGCAACGCTACATCCCTTCCCTCACTGTAAGCCCACCATTTCCCGCACCACCTGCAGTATCTGTGCAGCTTTTGTCTCCAGGCCAAAGCAGTCAGGGAATCACCAGGTTCGTAGTAGGAAACACTGCATGTAGGGCACCGGCAAGAATACCATCTCCAACCCTCTCTCAAGTCTGCCATGTCCACCGGCACCACCGCTAGTTCCACGATCTCCAGCTCTCCAGTCCAGCTCACCCTACATGAGACTCTTGTTAGGAAAAGGAAATACTCATCCTCGCATCCGCATACACAGGGTTTGAACGCCCACATTGCTAGACTAATCTCATTAGAGATGATGCCCTACCGGTTAGTTGAAAGCAAAACTTTCAAAGCGCTGATGGACTACGCTGTACCACGCTACGAGCTACCAGGCGACACTTCTTTTCTAGAAAAGCCATCCCAGCCCTCCAACAGCATGTTAAAGACCGCTTCGTCCATGCACTCAGGCAGTCTGTGACTACAAAGGTGCACCTGACAACAGATGCATGGACCAGTAGGCATGGCCAGGGACGTTACGTGTCCATCACGGCACACTGGGTGAATGTGGTGGATGCTGGGTCCACAGGGGACAGCAATATTGGAACAGTTCTGCCTAGCCCACGGTCAAGGAAACAGTTGGCTGTAGGCGTTCGCCTCCCCTCCTCTTCCTCGTCCTCCTGCAGAAGCGAGAGCTCGTCCACAGACCGCAGTCGCACATCCACTCCATCCGCAGCTGCCACTGTTGCACACCAGGTGTGCCATTATGGGACAGCTAGTGGCAAGCGTCAGCAGGCTGTATTGGCAATGAAGTGTTTGGGCGACAACAGACACACCGCAGAAGTTCTGTCCGAGTTCTTGCAGAAAGAAACTCAGTCATGGCTGGGCACTGTACATCTTGAGGCAGGCAAGGTAGTGAGTGATAACGGAAGGAATTTCATGGCTGCCATAGCCCTTTCCCAACTGAAACACATTCCTTGCCTGGCTCACACCTTAAACCTGGTGGTGCAGTGCTTCCTGAAAAGTTATCCAGGGTTACCCGACCTGCTCCTCAAAGTGCGCAGACTTTGCTCGCATATCCGCCGTTCGCCCGTACACTCCAGCCGTATGCAGAACTATCAGCGTTCTTTGAACCTTCCCCAGCATCGCCTAATCATCGACGTTGCAACAAGGTGGAACTCCACACTGCACATGCTTCAGAGACTGTGCGAACAGAGGCGTGCTGTTATGTATTTGTGGGAGGATACACGGGCAGGCAGTTGGATGGCAGACATGGAGTTGTCAGGTGTGCAGTGGTCGAAGCTACAAGACCTGTGTCAAGTCCTTCAGTGTTTTGAGGAATGCACACGGCTGGTTAGTGCAGACAACGCCATAATAAGCATGAGCATCCCCTAATGCGTCTGCTGATGCAAAGTTTGACGCACATAAAGGAGCAGGAGTCTGCAGCCGAGGAAGAGGAAAGCCTTGATGACAGTCAGCCATTGTCTGGTCAGGGCCGTGTAGAGGACGCGGTAGCGGGCGAAGAGGATGAGAAGGACGAGGAGGATGATGGGGATGAGTACTTTTTTAATGAGGAAGCTTCTCCTGGGCCAACAGAAATTAGTGGCGTTGCAAGGCCGGGTTCTGTTTTTTTAAGGGAGACAAGTGACGTAGATTTGCCTGTAACTGCCCCTCAAACCTGCACAACCGCAGATTTGACAACTGGAACTTTGGCCCACATGGCGGATTATGCCTTACGTATCCTCAAAAGGGACCCACGCATTATTAAAATGATGACCGATGACGATTACTGGTTGGCCTGCATCCTTGACCCTCGCTATAAAGGCAAATTGCAAAATATTATGCCACATGAGAACCTCGAACAAATATTTGCAACCAAAGAAGCAACTCTTGTAGACCGTTTGATTCAGGCATTCTCAGCACACAGCGCCGGTGATGGTTCTCACACGAGCTGCAAGGGGCTACAGGGCAGAGGTGTTAGAGGTGCACAAATCAGAAGTGGCGTTGGACAGAGGGGTTTTCTGACCAGGTTGTGGAGTGATTTCGCAATGACCGCAGACAGGACAGGTACTGCAGCATCTATTCAAAGTGACAGGAGACAACATTTGTCTAGTATGGTTACTAACTATTTTTCATCCCTTATCGATGTTCTCCCTCAACCGTCATTCCCATTTGATTACTGGGCATCCAAATTAGACACCTGGCCTGAATTGGCAGAATATGCATTGCAGGAGCTTGCTTGCCCAGCAGCTAGTGTGCTATCAGAAAGAGTATTCAGTGCTGCTGGTTCAATATTAACCGAAAAAAGGACTCGTCTGGCTACCCAAAATGTGGATGATCTAACCTTCATTAAAATGAACCACTCCTGGATTTCAAATTATTTTGCCCCACCTTTCCCGGCTGACACCTAGCTTTCCTATAAAAAGGTCTTGCTTGTGGACTGGTCTTACTGAGTGTTCCAATCTCTTAATTTGCAGCAGCTGTTTGTCCAGCATACGACATGTTTACACCTCCCTCAATGGGAAAACTCCCCCCACGGGGCCATGGTCTCGCCACTTGGTGCAAGCACCCGTTAGAGTACCGTTTGTCTGAAGAGCTGGGTGTGCCCGCTTTTGGTCGACGGCACTGCCACTGGGTCCCTCGTAGTACAATAAAGTGTCTCTGGCGGTGGTGGCGCGCACCCAACGTCAGACACACCGTTGTAACATGAAGGGCCCTGGGACAATGCCGCCGGCCACAAGAGAGTTCACCCCCCCCCCAGCTCAAACTGTGCTCTACCACGTGCAAAATTATCTCTCACAGCTCCACCATTGTTTAGTCTATGCGCTGACATCATTCAATGCCTGGCACTGACAATACCAATTTGTTGACATCTATGATGCTAGTTAAAGTAGTCTGGGTCAGTGTCCTATATTGACACCAGTAAATACTTACTGCCAAATTACTATGTCAGAAACTCAGCAGATGAGCCCACCCCTGTACCTAAGTATGCCACACTTTTTTTTTTGTTGTTGTTGTTTTGCGAGACATTAACATCTATTTATTTTTGTGAGTACTAACTGTGTCAGACACTCCTTGCAATCGTCCTCCGCTGACCACACCAATGCTGCCTGTGTACCCCTGCGAGATAACTCTAAGTGCCTTGAGCCTATTTTTATTTATTTTAGGCCTAGTAAGCCTGTCTGCGATCCCTCCTTGCAATCCTCCTCCACTGACCACAACAATGCTGCCTGTGTACCCATGTAACCTATTTAAAACTGCATTGAGCCTATTTTTATTTATTTTAGGCCTAGTAAGCCTGTCTGCGGTCCCTCCTTGCAATCCTCCTCCACTGACCACAACAATGCTGCCTGTGTACCCATGTAACCTATTTAAAACTGCATAGAGCCTATTTTTATTTATTTTAGGCCTAGTAAGCCTGTCTGCGGTCCCTCCTTGCAATCCTCCTCCACTGACCACAACAATGCTGCCTGTGTACCCCTGCGAGATAACTCTAAGTGCCTTGAGCCTATTTTTATTTATTTTAGGCCTAGTAAGCCTGTCTGCGGTCCCTCCTTGCAATCCTCCTCCACTGACCACAACAATGCTGCCTGTGTACCCATGTAACCTATTTAAAACTGCATTGAGCCTATTTTTATTTATTTTAGGCCTAGTAAGCCTGTCTGCGGTCCCTCCTTGCAATCCTCCTCCACTGACCACAACAATGCTGCCTGTGTACCCATGTAACCTATTTAAAACTGCATAGAGCCTATTTTTATTTATTTTAGGCCTAGTAAGCCTGTCTGCGGTCCCTCCTTGCAATCCTCCTCCACTGACCACAACAATACTGCCTATGTACCCCTGCGAGATAACGCTAAGTGCCTTGAGCCTATTTTTATTTATTTTAGGCCTAGTAAGCCTGTCTGCGGTCCCTCCTTGCAATCGTCCTCCGCTGACCACACCAATGCTGCCCGTGTACCCCTGGAACCTATTTAAAAGTTCATAGAGCCTATTTATATATTTTATTTAATATTAATAAAGCCATTATGGACTACGCTGTACCACACTACAAGCTAACCAGTCGACACTTCTTTTGCGAGAAAAGCCATCCCAACCCTCCACCAGCATGTAAAAGACCGCATTGTCCATGCACTCTGGCAATCTGTGAGTACAAAGGTGCACCTGACAACAGACGCATGGACCTGTAGGCATGGCCACGGAAGGTTACGTGTCCATTACGGCGCAATGGGTTAATGTGGTGGATGCATGGTCCACAGGGGACAGCCTACTAAGTCTGTTTGCAGTCCCTAATTCAGATTGTCCTCCACTGTATAAATCTGAGCTTCAACCTTCTGGCTCTCATTAAGTGCTGTTTTTTAAAAATTTGGTGGTTGAGGCCTACTAACGGTGTCTGCCACTCCCTGGTGTTGTCCTCCACTGTATAAATCTGAGCTTCAACCTTCTGGCTCTCATTAAGTGCTTTTTAAAAAAAAATTGGTGGTTAGGGCCTACTAACGGTGTCTGCCGCTCCCTGGTGTTGTCCTCCACTGTATAAATCTGAGCTTCAACCTTCTGGCTCTCATTAAGTGCTGTTTTTAAAAAATTTGGTGGTTGGGGCCTACTAACGGTGTCTGCCACTCCCTGGTGTTGTCCTCCACTGTATAAATCTGAGCTTCAACCTTCTGGCTCTCATTAAGTGCTGTTTTTTAAAAATTTGGTGGTTGGGGCCTACTAACGGTGTCTGCCGCTCCCTGGTGTTGTCCTCCACTGTATAAATCTGAGCTTCAACCTTCTGGCTCTCATTAAGTGCTTTTTAAAAAAAGATTGGTGGTTAGGGCCTACTAACGGTGTCTGCCGCTCCCTGGTGTTGTCCTCCACTGTATAAATCTGAGCTTCAACCTTCTGGCTCTCATTAAGTGCTGTTTTATAAAAATTTGGTGGTTGGGGCCTACTAACGGTGTCTGCCGCTCCCTGGTGTTGTCCTCCACTGTATAAATCTGAGCTTCAACCTTCTGGCTCTCATTAAGTGCTTTTTAAAAAAAAAAAAGTTTGGTGGTTGGGGCCTACTAACGGTGTCTGCCGCTCCCTGGTGTTGTCCTCCACTGTATAAATCTGAGCTTCAACCTTCTGGCTCTCATTAAGTGCTGTTTTTTAAAAATTTGGTGGTTGGGGCCTACTAACGGTGTCTGCCTCTCCCTGGTGTTGTCCTCCACTGTATAAATCTGAGCTTCAACCTTCTGGCTCTCATTAAGTGCTTTTTAAAAAAAAATGGCGGTTAGGGCCTACTAACGATGTCTGCCGCTCCCTGGTGTTGTCCTCCACTGTATAAATCTGAGCTTCAACCTTCTGGCTCTCATTAAGTGCTGTTTTTTAAAAATTTGGTGGTTGGGGCCTACTAACGGTGTCTGACTCTCCCTGGTGTTGTCCTCCACTGTATAAATCTGAGCTTCAACCTTCTGGCTCTCATTAAGTGCTTTTTAAAAAAAAATTGGTGGTTAGGGCCTACTAACGGTGTCTGCCGCTCCCTGGTGTTGTCTGTTATGACCTGGTGGTTAAGAGGCCACATTGATATGACCTGGTGGCTAAAACGCAACATGGGATGAGCTCTGAGGAGGTGGTATCTCTACTGACCGCAGTTCCTAATCCTAACAACAACACTAGTAATAGCCGTGGGATGTTCCTGACTCTCCCTAGACACCTCGTCACAGCCTAAGAGCTAACTACCCCTAAAGTAGGAAATAGAAAGCTATCTTGCCTCAGAGAAAACCCCCAAAGGAAAGACAGCCCCCCACAAATATTGACTGTGAGTGGAGAGGGAAATGACGTTCACAGAAATGAAATCAGATTTCAGTAAAGGAGGCCAATACTAAACTTGATAGACAGAGAGAAAAGGATACTGTGCGGTCAGTATTAAAAACTACAAAATCCACGCAGAATTTAAAAAAAATGAACTCCACACCGACTCACGGTGTTGAGGGGCAAATCTGCTTCTCCAGAGCTTCCAGCTAGCCTGAATATGACATAGTGACAAGCTGGACAAAAAGAGACATATTTGCAGAGCAATAGAGTCCAAACAAATGGACAAACAAAAACTAGCAAAAACTTATCTTTTGCTGACAAGGACAGGCCATATGAGAAATCCAAGGAGAGAACCAAATCCAACCAAGAACATTGACAGCTGGAATGAACTAAAGCCCAGAGCATGTTTAAATAACAAACCCAGGCAAGGCGATCAGTGGAGGCAGCTGCTACAGCTACCTAAAAGAGCAGCAGTTCCACTCAAAACCACCAGAGGGAGCCCAAGGGCAGAATTCACAAAAATACCATTAGCAACCACAGGAGGGAGCTCCAGAACGGAATTCACAACAGTACCCCCCCCTTGAGGAGGGGTCACCGAACCCTCACCAGAGCTCCCAGGCCGATCAGGACGAGCCAAATGGAAAGCACGAACCAAATCGGCAGCATGAACATCGGAGGCAACAACCCAAGAATTATCCTCCTGGCCATAACCCTTCCACTTGACCAGATATTGGAGCTTCCGCCTCGAAAAATGAGAATCCAAAATCTTCTCCACCACATATTCCAATTCCCCCTCAACCAACACCGGAGCAGGAGGATCAACGGAGGGAACCATAGGTACCACATATCTCCGCAACAAGGATCTATGGAACACATTATGAATGGAAAAAGAAGCTGGAAGGGCCAAACGAAAAGACACCGGATTGATAATTTCAGAAATCTTATAAGGCCCAATAAAGCGAGGCTTGAACTTAGGGGAAGAAACCTTCATAGGAACATGACGAGAAGACAACCAGACCAAATCCCCAACACGAAGCCGGGGACCAACACACCGACGATGGTTAGCAAAACGTTGAGCCTTTTCCTGAGACAACGTCAAATTGTCCACCACATGAGTCCAAATTTGCTGCAACCTGTCCACCGCAGAATCCACACCAGGATAGTCAGAAGGCTCAAGCTGTCCCGAAGAAAAACGAGGATGAAAACCAAAGTTACAAAAAAAAGGCGAAACCAAGGTAGCCGAACTAGCCCGATTATTAAGGGCAAACTCGGCCAACGGCAAAAAGGTCACCCAATCATCCTGATCAGCAGACACGAAGCATCTCAAATAGGTTTCCAAGGTCTGATTGGTTCGCTCCGTTTGGCCATTTGTCTGAGGATGGAATGCTGAAGAAAAAGACAAATCAATGCCCATTCTAGCACAAAAGGACCGCCAAAACCTAGAAACGAACTGGGAACCTCTGTCAGACACAATATTCTCCGGAATACCATGTAAACGAACCACATGCTGAAAAAATAATGGAACCAAATCAGAGGAGGAAGGCAACTTAGGCAACGGTACCAAATGGACCATCTTAGAAAAACGGTCACAAACCACCCAGATAACAGACATCTTCTGAGAAACAGGAAGATCAGAAATAAAATCCATGGAAATATGCATCCAGGGCCTCTCAGGAATAGGCAAAGGCAAAAGCAACCCACTGGCACGGGAACAGCAAGGCTTAGCCCAAGCACAGGTCCCACAGGACTGCACAAACGAACGCACATCCCGCGACAAGGAAGGCCACCAAAAGGACCTAGCCACCAAATCTCTGGTACCGAAAATCCCAGGGTGACCAGCCAACACCGAACAATGAACCTCAGAAATTACCCTGCTAGTCCATCTATCAGGAACAAACAGTCTCCCCACTGGACAGCAGTCAGGTTTATCAGCCTGAAACTCCTGAAGTACCCACCGCAAATCAGGGGAGATGGCAGAAAGAATCACCCCCTCCTTAAAGATCCCAGCCGGCTCAAGAATTCCCGGAGAGTCAGGCAAAAAACTCCTAGAAAGGGCATCAGCCTTGACATTCTAAGATCCTGGAATATAAGAGACCACAAAATCAAAACGGGAGAAAAACAGAGACCACCGAGCTTGTCTAGGATTCAACCGCTTAGCAGACTCAAGGTAAATCAGATTCTTATGATCAGTCAAGACCACCACGCGATGCTTGGCTCCCTCAAGCCAATGTCGCCACTCCTCAAATGCCCACTTTATAGCCAACAACTCCCGATTGCCGACATCATAATTACGCTCAGCAGGCGAAAACTTTCTGGAGAAGAAAGCACATGGTTTCATCAAAGAGCCATCAGAATTTCTCTGAGACAAAACGGCCCCTGCCCCAATCTCAGAAGCATCAACCTCAAGCTGAAAAGGGAGCGAAACATCTGGCTGACGCAACAGAGGGGCAGAAGTAAAACGACGTTTAAGCTCCTGAAAGGCCTCAACAGCCGCAGAGGACCAATTCATCACATCAGCGCCCTTCTTCGTCAAATCGGTCAGAGGTTTCACCACACTAGAAAAATTAGCAATAAAGCAGCGATAAAAATTAGCAAAGCCCAAAAATTTCTGAAGGCTCTTTACAGATGTGGGTTGAGTCCAATCATGAATGGCCTGGACTTTAACAGGGTCCATCTCAATAGCCGAGGGAGAAAAAATGAAACCCAAAAAAAGAAACCTTCTGAACTCCAAAGAGGCACTTAGACCCCTTCACAAACAACGCATTAGCACCAAGGACCTGAAACACCATCCTAACCTGCTTCACATGAGACTCCCAATCATTGGAAAAAAACAAAATATCATCCAAATACACAATCATGAATTTATTCAGATAATTCCGGAAGATATCATGCATAAAGGACTGAAATACCGATGGAGCATTAGAGAGCCCGAATGGCATCACAAGATATTCAAAATGGCCTTCGGGCATATTAAATGCTGTTTTCCATTCATCACCTTGTTTAATACGCACGAGATTATACGCCCCTCGAAGGTCGATTTTAGTGAACCAACTGGAACCCTTAATCCGAGCAAACAAATCAGAAAGTAAAGGTAAAGGGTACTGGAATTTGACCGTGATCTTATTGAGAAGGCGATAATCTATACAGGGTCTCAAGGAGCCATCCTTCTTGGCAACAAAGAAGAATCCAGCCCCCAACGGTGACGAAGACGGGCGAATATGCCCCTTCTCCAAGGACTCCTTTACATAACTCCGCATAGCGGCATGCTCTGGCACAGACAGATTGAAAAGTCGGCCCTTAGGGAACTTACAGCCGGGAATCAAATTAATGGCACAATCGCAGTCCCTATGAGGAGGCAGGGAACTGGACTTGGGCTCATCAAATATATCCTGGAAATCCGACAAAAACTCAGGAACTTCAGAAGAAGGGGGCGAGGAAATTGACATCAAAGGAATATCACTATGTACTGTATCCCCTGACAACCCCAACCAGTTACAGACATAGATCTCCAATTTAGCACTGGATTATGTACCTGTAACCATGGAAAACCCAGCACAACAACATCATGCAAATTATGCAACACCAAAAAGCGAATATTTTCCTGATGTGCTGGAGCCATGTACATGGTTAACTGTGTCCAGTACTGAGGTTTATTCTTGGCCAATGGCGTAGCATCAATCCCCCTTAAGGGAATAGGGCTCTGCAAAGGCTCCAAGGAAAAACCACAGCGCTTGGCAAATTCTAAGTCCATTAAGTTCAGGGCAGTGCCAGAATCCACAAATGCCATAACAGAAAAGGACGACAATGAGCAAATCAGGGTAACAGACAAGAGAAATTTAGGCTGTACAGTACTAATAGTAACAGACCTAGGGACCCTCTTAGTACGCTTAGGGCAATCAGAAATAGCATGAGCAGAATCACCACAGTAAAAACACAGGCCATTCTGACATCTGAATTTCTGCCTTTCTACTCTAGTCAAAATACTATCACATTGCATAGGCTCAGGACTCTGCTTAGAGGACACTGCCATATGGTGCACCACCTTGCGCTCGCGCAGACGCCGATCGATCTGAATGGCCAAAGACATTGACTCATTCAGACCAGCAGGCGTGGGAAACCCCACCATAACATCTTTAAGGGCTTCAGAAAGACCCTTTCTGAAAATCACTGCCAGGGCATACTCATTCTATTTTGTGAGCACAGACCACTTTCTAAATTTATGGCAGTATACTTCTGCTGCTTCCTGACCCTGACACAGAGCCAGCAAAGTCTTTTTTGCCTGATCCACAGAATTAGGCTCGTCATACAGCAATCCAAGCGCTTGAAAAAATGCATCAATATTGAGCAATGCAGGATTTCCTGGCTCAAGGGAGAATGCCCAGTCCTGCGGGTCACCACGCAGCAAAGAAATAACAATCTTCACCTGTTAAATGGGGTCACCAGAGGAACGGGGTCTCAGAGCAAAAAACAGTCTGCAATTATTTTTGAAGTTCAAAAATTTAGATCTATCCCCAGAAAACAAATCAGGAATAGGAATCCTAGGCTCTAATACCGGAGTCAGGACAACATAATCTTGGATACTCTGTACCCTTGCAGCGAGTTGATCCACACGCAAGGACAGACCCTGAACCTCCATATCAGCACCAAAATCCTGAACCACCCAAAGATTAAGGGGAAAAAAAAGACAAAACAAGCTACAAAGGAAAAAAAAAATGACTCAGAACTTTATTTTCCCTCTTTTGAGATTCATTTAACACATTGTGGGCCAGCTGTACAGCTATGACCTGGTGGTTAAGAGGCCACACTGATATGACCTGGTGGCTAAAACGCAACATGGGACGAGCTCTGAGGAGGTGGTATCTCTACTGACCGCAATTCCTAATCCTAACAACAACACTAGTAATAGCCGTGGGATGTTCATGACTCTCCCTAGACACCTCGTCACAGCCTAAGAGCTAACTACCCCTAAAGTAGGAAATAGAAAGCTATCTTGCCTCAGAGAAAACCCTCAAAGGAAAGACAGCCCCCCACAAATATTGACTGTGAGTGGAGAGGGAAATGACGTACACAGAAATGAAATCAGATTTCAGTAAAGGAGGCCAATACTAAACTTGATAGACAGAGAGAAAAGGATACTGTGCGGTCAGTATTAAAAACTACAAAATCCACGCAGAGTTTACAAAAATGAACTCCACACCGACTCACGGTGTGGAGGGGCAAATCTGCTTCTCCAGAGCTTCCAGCTAGCCTGAATATGACATAGTGACAAGCTGGACAAAAAGAGACATATTTGCAGAGCAATAGAGTCCAAACAAATGGACAAACAAAAACTAGCAAAAACTTATCTTTTGCTGACAAGGACAGGCCATATGAGAAATCCAAGGAGAGAACCAAATCCAACCAAGAACATTGACAGCTGGCATGAACTAAAGCCCAGAGCATGTTTAAATAACAACCCCAGGCAAGGCGATCAGTGGAGGCAGCTGCTACAGCTACCTAAAGGAGTAGCAGTTCCACTCGAAACCACCAGAGGGAGCCCAAGGGCAGAACTCACAAAAATACCATTAGCAACCACAGGAGGGAGCTCCAGAACGGAATTCACAACAGTTGTCCTCCACTGTATAAATCTGAGCTTCAACCTTCTGGCTCTCATTAAGTGCTTTTTAAAAAAAAAAGTTTGGTGGTTGGGGCCTACTAACGGTGTCTGCCGCTCCCTGGTGTTGTCCTCCACTGTATAAATCTGAGCTTCAACCTTCTGGCTCTCATGAAGTGCTGTTTTTTAAAAATTTGGTGGTTGGGGCCTACTAACGGTGTCTGCCGCTCCCTGGTGTTGTCCTCCACTGTATAAATCTGAGCTTCAACCTTCTGGCTCTCATTAAGTGCTGTTTTTTAAAAATTTGGTGGTTGGGGCCTTCTAATGGTGTCTGCTGCTCCCTGGTGTTGTCCTCCACTGTATAAATCTGAGCTTCAACCTTCTGGCTCTCATTAAGTGCTTTTTTTTTAAAAAAAATTTGGTGGTTGGGGCCTACTAACGGTGTCTGCCGCTCCCTGGTGTTGTCCTCCACTGTATAAATCTGAGCTTCAACCTTCTGGCTCTCATTAAGTGCTGTTTTTTAAAAATTTGGTGGTTGGGGCCTACTAATGGTGTCTGCTGCTCCCTGGTGTTGTCCTCCACTGTATAAATCTGAGCTTCAACCTTCTGGCTCTCATTAAGTGCTTTTTTAAAAAAAAAAATTTGGTGGTTGGGGCCTACTAACGGTGTCTGCCGCTCCCTGGTGTTGTCCTCCACTGTATAAATCTGAGCTTCAACCTTCTGGCTCTCATTAAGTGCTGTTTTTTAAAAAATTTGGTGGTTGGGGCCTACTAATGGTGTCTGCCGCTCCCTGGTGTTGTCCTCCACTGTATAAATCTGAGCTTCAACCTTCTGGCTCTCATTAAGTGCTTTTTAAAAAAAAATAATTTGGTGGTTGGGGCCTACTAACGGTGTCTGCCGCTCCCTGGTGTTGTCCTCCACTGTATAAATCTGAGCTTCAACCTTCTGGCTCTCATTAAGTGCTGTTTTTTAAAAATTTGGTGGTTGGGGCCTACTAACGGTGTGTGCCGCACCTTGGTGTTGTCCTGTGTTATTTTCCTGACCTTTAATCTTCAGGCTTTCGGCCTTCATTTGTAATATTAAACTGCATAGGGCCTACTAGTTGGGTTGGGCCTACTAAAGATGTCTGCCGCTCAAAGGTGTTCTCCTCCACTGAACAAAGCAGTGTTGCCTATTTACTCCTGTTACCAATTTTGAACTTTATTTTTCCCACTTTATTATTTGGGCCTACTAACTGTGTCTGCCTCTCATTACAGTTGTCCTCCACTGAACTAAGCAATGCAGCCTGGTTAGTCCTGTTACCAATTTTGAATTGCATTTAGCCCACTTTATTATTTGGCCCTATATCAGTGTTTCCTCCTCATCCTGCCCATTGCCCAGCCGGTGCTACATGAGTCTTGTGGTACTTTGACCCAGACCACTACATTCCCCTTGCACGCTACACAGCCACAATCTGACCCTGCTGAAAGTCAGGTTCCCCTTCCCGCATACTATACCACCTTACACAGGGGCAAAGAGGAAGGTGCAGATGAAAGTGCAGGTTTCTTTAACAGGTAGGGGGCATACTCGTTGGTGACGTCACAGGCACAGGGCCCCTCAGAGTACGCAAAAGTGTAGCTGCCGGTGGGAGGCGCCCCCGCCGTGCAAACACACCGCTGTACTTTGAGGGGCCCTGTGCCAGTGCCAATGCGAACGAGTGGGCCCCCCCTGCTTGCTCAGGATCACAGTACTTGCAACGTTGAAATACTTACCTCTCCCTGCTCCACCGCAGTGACGTAGTCCACGTTTCCTGGGCCCACTAAAACCTTGAACCAGCCCTACCCCCCACAACTTTTGCCAAATGACCCTTAATTTCCAATGCCCAACTATTATTATAAAGTTAATTAAGATTGACAAGCTTCAGAAACAAGAATGGATGTTTTTGGCATTAAAATGGGCACTGTAGGTATTTTCCTGGCCTCCACTCACTGCCGACTATGCTTCCCCATTGACTTGCATTGGGTTTCATGTTTCGGTCGATCCCCGACTTTTCGCGATAATCGGCCGACTGCACTCGACTCGACTTTGGACAAAGTCGGGTTTCGCAAAACCTGACTCGATCTTAAAAAAATGAAAGTCGCTCAACCCTACTTATGACCTTGTGATATTTCAGTTTTTCTTTTTTATTACATTTGCCAACATTTCTATTTTTTTTTCAGTCAAGATGGGGTGCAGAGTGTACATTAATGTGAAAAAAATGAACTTTTTTTAATTTGACAAATGGCTGCTGTCATGACTCAGGATGGGGTGCTTCTTGCTCCGTCCTGGTCATGTCAGGGTTAAGATACTTCTCTCTTTGGTTCTGGGGTGGCTATTTAATGCAGGTAGTTCCTGGGTCCAGTGTCGGTGATACTTCCGTTTACTTGGCTAGGGATTGCTGACCCAGGTTACTCATGTCTTATTGTTGTGCCTCTGTGTGTGTGATCTTTTAGGTGTATGACCTAGTTCGTCCCCTGACTTCTGCCTCTGTGTTCTTCTCTGTACTGCTTTGACCTTCCTGGTTCTCTGACCCCTTTGCTCGTCTCGTTCACTCGCTGTCTCATCCCTCGGTACCTAGCGCTCATTTGGCTTTGACCCTTGACTCTCCATTTGACTACAATTATGTTTTGTGCCCCATATTCCGCTCTCTTACCTGCTTCCCATCCTCATGCAAGGTATCTCCACCCCCTGCGATCACGTGACTGTTTAGTGTCAGGTCCTGTGTAGTGATGAGCGAATATACTCGTTACTCGAGATTTCCCGAGCATGCTCAGGTGACCTCCGAGTATTTTTAGTGCTCAGGGATTTAGTTTTCATTGCCGCAGCTGAATGATTTACATCTGTTAGCCAGCATAAGTACATGTGGGGTTTGCCTGGTTGCTAGGGAATCCCCACATGTAATCAAGCTGGCTAAGAGATGTAAATCATTCAGCTGAGGAAAACTAAATCTCCGAGCACTAAAAAATACCCGGAGGTCACCCGAGCGTGCTCGGGAAATCTTGAGTAACGAGTATATTCGCTCATCACTAGTCCTGTGCACACTGCGTGCTTTAGCTCTTACATTCCCTGCGCTCGGTGCTGGGCCCCCTGCAAGCACACCTTAGGCTCCTAAGGTGACACACACCATGTGTCATTACAGCTGCAATGAAATAAAGAGTGAAAAATTTAAAGGGGTCTGAATACTTTGTGCACCCACTGTACTTCACTACTGTGGAACTGGGAAATTATTATTATTATTATTATAATTATTATTAACTTCCTGATATCTTGGCTGATTTCTTTAGACTTTCCCATGATGCTACACAAAGAAGCAGTATGTTTCAGGTATGCATTAAAATACATCCACAGGTTTGTCTCTAATGATCAAAGATGTTGTCAAAAAACCTATTAAAAGCTGCCAAACACACGACATCCATCATATGTAGGCACCTACAAACCTGGATCAGTTACACGAGTTTTGTCAGAATGAATGGGCCCAAAGTCAGACCAACTATTTTGAAAATCCTGTGGAAGGATATCCCAAATGTTTGACGTTATTCAGCTTAAGGTCAATGGTATCAAATACTAATGAAATGTATGTAAACTTTTGACTTTGCTGTAAGTACTTAAATGCTTTAAAACATTCTCTCTTTCTCATTATTCTGGCATTTGGTAAATATTAATAATTATGGTAATCGTAATTGACCTAAAATGTGTTGACTTTTCAGATTGCTACTTCCTATAGGTGGCAGTAGAGTATCAGGCTCTTTCATCTCTGAAATTACAATTTGAATATATATAAAAGACACACGAAATTTATGAGGTCAAATTATTTTATTTGTTTTTGATGAGTTAGATGATTTACAATAGATTTAATGAAAATCTGCAATTTTCTTCAGTGACCCAACTTTAGAATTTGTAGATCCCCAACTGGCATATCTTCTGTATTCACCAGGTTTAAGGAAATACTGATTTCCCTTAAAACCAGGTTCTTCAAAAAAAATCCAGTAACCATCAAGAACACTGCAGGACAAAATGTTATTTGTATGGAAACTTTCATAAATATTTGAACAGTCGTTAACATACTCCTTCATCTGACCACGGAAATCTTCTCTCTCATACAACCTGATTCTGTAAGATCCATGGTGCTGTAAAGAGTAAAATATGAGTAAGATCTCATGGGCCTATGAATCAGCAATGACCAACAATAAGATATCTACTCTGTAGATTAAGACTACAAGCATCAATTCACACCATCAATATTGAAATGTAGTATTTATGCTAACAGTAAGAAGCTCAAAGAAAATTCATTCTAGCACATGCAATGAGGATTAAATAAAATGATGATATAATGCATGTCACTTACATTGTGGAACTGCAGTACATAAGAAAAAAAATCATTTTTTAGCATAAATCTAAGACTTACATTTGGAATTGAATGGCAAGACCTAATAGAGTCATTCAAGCCCAGCCAACTCTGGTAGTCAGGATATTCCCCACTTTTAAGGTAATACTGATGGCCCATGTAATTAGAACGCTCGTAGATTACCCAGCATCCATTTTCTACCAAGATTGAGTTACAACGAGCAAAATAAGTATGCAGATCTGCATTGTCTCCTGAACATTCATGGGACTTTCCTTTAAAGTTCCTGTCTTCATAAAAAATGATCTGTTGAAAAACAATAGTTGAAAACATTCAGTAATAATAAACTAGTGTTTAACATCATTTAAAACCAAAGCTAAAATATAGGAACATAATAATAATAATAATAATAATAATAGTAATTATAAAGAGCAATATAGGCTGTTATAATAGATAATACAAAGATTATAATAGATAGACATACGGTAGTTGAAAACTAGAAAGTATAATTCCGAATTTCAAAACAACAACCATGAGCCTTTGATTCTGTACTTTGTTGATTCATATAGTTTGAGTATTAGACTCGTTTTACCTTGCCCATGATGAAGATTCAGGTGTTTTTAGCTTTCTCCCTCTATAGAGTGACTCTGAAACTTTATATAAGACATGCCATGAAGCTGATCTGCATTCTCCATACAAATGAACTGTTCTCAAAACATTCAGATAAAAGGTGCAATATATGTCATCCTCTTTGTGTGATACAGTGTGACTGTACTTTAATTGGTTGCCTTTCATGTAGGTTTTACAGAACTGTTTAAATCAGCAAAACCTTTAGAAACTGACCTTGCAATCTAAAGAGAGAAAGGTCTGGCCTGGTTACAAAATGTCCATTATGTTTGTCTGATCAACTTTTTAAAAATTATATGTAAACAAGGTAAGTCACCATAAAGAAAACCTGTATATCTCAACAAAAGCTTACACCATGTTCCATGGCGGGATCATTTGACACAATGTAAGTTTTTTCTATTTAGTCTACATTGATTTTCAGTACAGTTGGAGATACAATATTTCAATGTATACTGGGTAAAACACATGCCAAAAGAAAAGACCATAATTTGGGTATATATGTGTGTAATGAAGAAATACTATTGGAAATGACATTGATAACATTTACCAGCAGCATATACACGGAATTTTCTAATGTGGTGTAAACCTATTTACACTTTCAGAAAACATTGTAATGTAAGCAGGTTGTTTGGATGCAACAGCGCAGACAATGGTGAGAGCGGTATTGGGAATTTGTCACAAGGATTGTGCACAGTAACCTACAGATAGTGTCAGGTCAGAGCCGTTATACTGATTAAAATGATACCTTGGTTGATGAAATCTGTCTTGTGGTTGTTGTTTAATCTTTATTTTCAGTTTTCAGTTAGTGAGATTCTCGTGCTTTGGGGGGCCTGTGGGGGGTCTTCATGTGGTGATCTGATTAGGTATTCATCAGTATGGCTCCTGACAGGTCACTAATCCCTCAGGCCGGGGTCACACATGCGTGTTTTACGGACGTAAGAGCGCAGAAACTACTCTATAAAAAAATCTGCCCCCAGCAACCTCAGAAAAGGCACATCTGTATGATGCCCCTATTCCAGCACTTAGCCTCTCTCTTCTCATTGCCCTGTGGCGGTGGCATATGGGGTAATGAAGGGTTAATGCCACCTTGCTATTGTAAGGTGACATTAAGCCAGATTAATAATGGAGAGGCGTCAATTATGACACCTATCCATTATTAATCCAATTGTATGAAAGGGTTAAAAAACACACACACACATGATTTAAAAGTATTTTAATGAAATAAACACAGCGGTTGTTTTAATAATTTATTGCTCTCTCAATCCATCAGCAACACCCTCGCTTGGAAAAATAATAAACGCACAAGATACATACCTTCTGATGTCCTATCACGTCCAACGAGGTAATCCATCTGAAGGGGTTAACTAATATTACAGGCACGAGCTGCGATAAACCACTCGCTCGTGCCTGTAATCCCCGGGTGCTGAAAGGAAAGCAGTGATCTATACTTACATTGAGTCGTGGTGATGCGCCCCTGCTGGATGTTCTCATGAACTGCAGCCTGGGAACTTTTTCCCACGCTCCAGGTCATATGAGGACATCCACCAGGGGGCGCATCACCGCGACTGAAGGAAATGTAGGTCAATGACCTACATTTCATTCATTCGCCGGGGATTACAGGCACGGAGCACAGCTGCATTTGCAGGGCTCCTGCCTGTAAAATATTTTAACCCCTTTAGATGGATTACTTCGTGGGACGTGACGGTTCAGCTGAGGGTATGTATCTTGTGCGTTTATTATTTTTCCAAGCGAGGGTGTTGCTGATGGATTGAGAGAGCAATAAATTATTAAAACAACCGCTGTGTTTATTTCATTAAAATACTTTTAAATCATGTGTGTGTGTTTTTTAACCCTTTCATACATTTGGATTAATAATGGATAGGTGTCATAATTGACGCCTCTCCATTATTAATCTGGCTTAATGTCACCTTACAATAGCAAGGTGGCATTAACCCTTCATTACCCCATATCCCACCGCTACAGGGAGTGGGAAGAGAGTGGCCAAGTGCCAGAATAGGCGCATCTTCCAGATGTGCCTTTTCTGGGGTGGCTGGGGGCAGATGTTTGTAGCCACGGGGGGGCCAATAACCATGGACCCTCTCCTGGCTATTAACCCCTTAAGCCCCGAGGGTGGTTTGCACGTTAATGACCGGGCCAATTTTTACAATTCTGACCACTGTCCCTTTATGAGGCTATAACTCTGGAACGCTTTGACGGATCTTGGCGATTCTGACATTGTTTTCTTGTGACATATTGTACTTCATGACAGTGGTAAAATTTCTTCGATATAACTTGCGTTTATTTGTGAAAAAAACGAATATTTGGCGAAAATTTTGAAAATTTCGCAATTTTCCAACTTTGAATTTTTATGCCCTTAAATCACAGACATATGTCACACAAAATACTTAATAAATAACATTTCCCACATGTCTACTTTACATCAGCACAATTTTGGAACCAAAATTTTTTTTTGTGACGGAGTTATAAGGGTTAAAAGTTGACCAGCAATTTCTCATTTTTACAACACCATTTTTTTTTAGGGACCACATCTCATTTGAAGTCATTTTGACGGGTCTATATGATAGAAAATACCCAAGTGTGACACCATTCTAAAAACTGCACCCCTCAAGGTACTCAAAACCACTTTCAAGAAGTTTATTAACCCTTCAGGTGTTTCACAGGAATTTTTGGAATGTTTAAATAAAAATGAACATTTAACTTTTTTTCACACAAAATTTATTTCAGCTCCAATTTGTTTTATTTTACCAAGGGTAACAGGAGAAAATAGACCCCAAAAGTTGTTGTACCATTTGTCCTTAGTACGCTGATACCCCATATGTGGGGGTAAACCACAGTTTGGGCGCATGGCAGAGCTTGGAAGCAAAGGAGCGCCATTTGACTTTTCAATGCAAAATTGACTGGAATTGAGATGGGACGCCATGTTGCATTTGGAGAGCCCCTGATGTGCCTAAACATTGAAACCCCTAACAAGTGACACCATTTTGGAAAGTAGACCCCCTAAGGAACTTATCTAGATGTGTGGTGAGCACTTTGACCCAACAAGTGCTTCACAGAAGTTTATAATGCAGAGCCGTAAAAATAAAAAAATCATATTTTTTCACAAAAATGATCTTTTCACCCCCAATTTTTTATTTTCCCAAGGGTGAGAGAAGAAATTGGACCCCAAAAATTGTTGTGCAATTTGTCCTGAGTACGCTGATACCCAATATGTGGGTGTAAACCATTGTTTGGGCGCAGGGCAGAGCTCGGAAGGGAAGGAGCGCCATTTGACTTTTCAATGCAAAATTGACTGGAATTGAGATGGGACGCCATGTTGCATTTAGAGAGCCCTTGATGTGCCTAAACATTGAAACCCCTAACAAGTGACACCATTTTGGAAAGTAGACCCCTAAGGAACTTATCTAGATGTGTGGTGAGCACTTTGACCCAACAAGTGCTTTACAGAAGTTTATAATGCAGAGCCGTAAAAATAAAAAATCATATTTTTTCACAAAAATGATCTTTTCACCCCCAATTTTTTATTTTCCCAAGGGTAAGAGAAGAAATTGGACCCCAAAAATTGTTGTGCAATTTGTCCTGAGTACACTGATACCCCATATGTGGGTGTAAACCATTGTTTTGGCGCAGGGCAGAGCTCAGAAGGGAAGGAGCGCCATTTGACATTTCAATGCAAAATTGACTGGAATTGAGATGGGACGCCATGTTGCGTTTGGAGAGCCCCTAATGTGCCTAAACATTGAAACCCCCCACGAGTGACACCATTTTGGAAAGTAGACCCCTTAAGGAACTTATCTAGATGTGTGTTGAGCACTTTGACCCAACAAGTGCTTCACAGAAGTTTATAATGCAGAGCCGTAAAAATAAAAAATCATATTTTTTCACAAAAATGATCTTTTCACCCCCATTTTTTTATTTCCCCAAGGGTAAGAGAAGAAATTAGACCACACAAGTTGTTGTGCAATTTGTCCTGAGTACGACAATACCCCATATGTGGGTGTAAACCATTGTTTGGGCGCATAGCAGAGCTCAGAAGGGAAGAAGCGCTATTTTACTTTTCAATGCAAAATTGACTGGAATTAAGATGGGATGCCATGTTGCGTTTGGAGAGCCCCTGATGTGCCTAAACATTAAACCCCCCCACAAGTGACACCATTTTGGAAAGTAGACCCCCTAAGGAACTTATCTAGATGTGTTTTGAGAGCTTTGAACCCCCAAGTGTTTCACTACAGTTTATAACGCAGAGCCGTGAAAATAAAAATTATTATTTTTTTTCACAAAAATGATTATTTAGCCCCCAGTTTTGTATTTTCACAAGGGTATCAGGATAAATTGGACCCCAAAAGTTGTTGTCCAATTTGTCTGGAGTACGCTGATACCCCATTTGTGGGGGGGGACCACTGTTTGGGCGCATGACAGAGCTCGGAAGGGAAGGAGCGCCATTTGGAATGCAGACTTAAATGGATTGGTCTGCAGGCGTCACGTTGCATTTGCAGAGCCCCTGATGTACCCAAATAGTACAAACCCCCCACAAGTGACCCCATATTGGAAACTAGACCTCCCAAGGAACTTATCTAGATGTGTTGTGAGAACTTTGAACCCCCAAGTGTTTCACTACAGTTTACAACGCAGAGCCGTGAAAATAAAACATATTTTTTTTCCCACAAAAATGATTTTTAGCCCCCCAAATATTTATTTTCCCTAGGATAACAAGAGAACTTGGACCCCAGAAGTTGTTGTTCAATTTGTCCCTAGTACGCTGATACCCAATATGTTGGGGTAAACCCCTTTTTGGACGCACGGGAGAGCTCGGAAGGGAAGGAGCACTGTTTTACTTTTTCAACGCAGAATTGGCTGGAATTGAGATTGGACGCCATGTCGCGTTTGGAGAGCCCCTGATGTGCCTGAACAGTGGAAACCCCCCAATTCTACCTGAAACCCTACCCCTAACCTCACCCCTAACCGTTTACTGAACATTTTCTGACAGTCATAAGTGCCACGTATATAAGTGCCACGTATATAAGTGCCACGTATTTAAGAGCCACGTATTTAAGAGCCACGTATTTAAGAGCCACGTATTTAAGTGCCACGTATTTAAGTGCCACGTATTTAAGTGCCACGTATTTAAGTGCCACGTATTTCAGTGCCACGTATTTCAGTGCCACGTATTTCAGGCACTGAAAAATACGTGGCACGTAAATACTTCAGTGCCACGATATTTCAGTGCCACAATATTTCAGTGCCACGATATTTCAGTGCCACGTATTTCAGGCACTGAAAAATACGTGGCACGTAAATACGTGGCACTGAAATACGTGGCACTGAAATACGTGGCACTGAAATACGTGGCACTGAAATACGTGGCACTTAAATACGTGGCACTTAAATACGTGGCACTTAAATATGTGGCACTTATATACGTGGCCACTGAAATATCGTGGCACTTATATACGTATATAAACGTATATTTCAGTGCCACGTATTTCAGTGCCACGTATTTCAGGTTAGGGGTAGGGTTAGGGGTAGGGTTAGGGTTTTTTGTTTTTTTCTTGTTTTCTTGTGTTTTTCTATAAAAACGCATGCGTTTTACCGCGTTTACATGCATTTTTTCACACATGCGGTTTTTTTAAAAAAACGCATGCAGATAAAAACGCAAGTGTGAAACCAGACTAAAAGACGCTTTTTATAGCAAAAAAGTTTTTGCGTCTCCACATTTTGAGACCTATAATTTTTCCACATTTTGGTCCACAGAGTCATGTGAGGTCTTGTTTTTTGCGGGACGAGTTGACGTTTTTATTGGTAACATTTTCGGACACGTGACCATTTTTTATCACTTTTTATTCCGATTTTTGTGAGGCAGAATAACCAAAAACCAGCTATTCATGAATTTCTTTTGGGAGAGGCGTTTATACCGTTCTGCGCTTGGTAAAATTGATAAAGCAGTTTTATTCGTCGGGTCAGTACGATTACAGCGATACCTCATTTATATCATTTTTTTATGTTTTGACGCTTTTATACGATAAAAACTATTTTATAGAAAAAAATAATTATTTTGGCATCGCTTTATTCTGAGGACTATAACTTTTTTATTTTTTTGCTGATGATGCTGTATGGCGGCTCGTTTTTTGCGGGACAAGATGACGTTTTCAGCGGTACCATGGTTATTTATATCCGTCTTTTTGATCGCGTGTTATTCCACTTTTTGTTCGGCGGTATGGTAATAAAGCGTTGTTTTTTGCCTCGTTTTTTTTTTTTTTTCTTACGGTGTTTACTGAAGGGGTTAACTAGTGGGCCAGTTTTATAGGTTGGGTCTTTACGGACGCGGCGATACTAAATATGTGTACTTTTATTGTTTTTGTTTGTTTTTTTTAGATAAAGAAATGTATTTATGGGAATAATATTTTTTTTTTATTATTATTTATTTAGGAATTTTTTTTTTTTTTTTTTTTTTACACATGTGGAAATTTTTTTTTTACTTTTTTACTTTGTCCCAGGGGGGGACATCACAGATCGCAGATCTGATAGTGTGCACAGCACTCTATCAGATCCGCGATCATACTTTCATCGGAGCAGGCTGCAGCTTTCATCTGCAGCCTGCTCCGACCCGGAAGTGCTCCCTGCAGGACCCGGATACAGCCCCTCGGCCATTTTGGATCCGGGACCTGCAGGGAGAAGACGTTCGGTACGAGGTGAGTACATCACCTTGTACCGATCGTCTCAGGGAAGCACGCAGGGAGCCCCCTCCCTGCGCGATGCTTCCCTGTACCGCCGGTACACCGCGATCATGTTTGATCGCGGTGTGCCGGGGGTTAACGTGCCGGGGGTGGTCCGTGACCGCTCCTGGCACATAGTGCCGGATGTCAGCTGCGATATGCAGCCGACACCCGGCCGCGATCGGCCGCGCTCCCCCCGTGAGCGCGGCCGATCGCGTATGACGTACTATACCGTCGGTGGGAATTAAGGCCCACCCCACCTCGACGGTATAGTACGTCAGATGGGATTAAGGGGTTAATATCTGCCCTCAGTCACTGGCTTTACCATTCTGGCGGAGAAAATTGCGCGGGAGCCCACGCCAATTTTTTCCGCCATTTAACCCTTTATTTTAGCAGCTACAGCGCTGAAATTTTGCACATACACACTACTAACATGAGTAGTGTGGAATATGCAAAAAAAAGGGGGATATGAGATGGTATACTGTATGTAAACCATGTCTCATATCCTGTCGGGTTTGTGCAGGAGAAATGAAAAGCCGGCAATTGAATTACCGACTTTTCATAGATATCGCGCTGAATGAAATCTAAATACAGAATATATATATATGTGTCTCAATGACATATATATACACTCACTGGCCACTTTATTAGGTACACCTGTCCAACTTCTTGTTAACACTTAATTTCTAATCAGCCAATCACATGGCGGCAACTCAGTGCATTTAGGCATGTAGACATGGTCAAGACAATCTCCTGCAGTTCAAACCGAGCATCAGTATGGGGAAGAAAGGTGATTTGAGTGCCTTTGAACGTGGCATCGTTGTTGGTGCCAGAAGGGCTGGTCTGAGTATTTCAGAAACTGCTGATCTACTGGGATTTTCACGCACAACCATCTCTAGGGTTTACAGAGAATGGTCCGAAAAAGAAAAAAAATCCAGTGAGCGGCAGTTCTGTGGGCGGAAATGCCTTGTTGATGCCAGAGGTCAGAGGAGAATGGGCAGACTGGTTCGAGCTGATAGAAAGGCAACAGTGACTCAAATCGCCACCCGTTACAACCAAGGTAGGCCTAAGAGCATCTCTGAACGCACAGTGCGTCGAACTTTGAGGCAGATGGGCTACAGCAGCAGAAGACCACACCGGGTACCACTCCTTTCAGCTAAGAACAGGAAACTGAGGCTACAATTTGTACAAGCTCATCGAAATTGGACAGTAGAAGATTGGAAAAACGTTGCTTGGTCTGATGAGTCTCGATTTCTGCTGCGACATTCGGATGGTAGGGTCAGAATTTGGCGTAAACAACATGAAAGCATGGATCCATCCTGCCTTGTATGGAGCATCTTTGGGATGTGCAGCCGACAAATCTGCGGCAACTGTGTGATGCCATCATGTCAATATGGACCAAAATCTCTGAGGAATGCTTCCAGCACCTTGTTGAATCTATGCCATGAAGAATTGAGGCAGTTCTGAAGGCAAAAGGGGGTCCAACCCGTTACTAGCATGGTGTACCTAATAAAGTGGCCGGTGAGTGTATATATATATATATATATATATATATATATATATATATATATATATATATATATATATATATATATACACTCACCGGCCACTTTATTAGGTACACCATGCTAGTAACGGGTTGGACCCCCTTTTGCCTTCAGAACTGCCTCAATTCTTCGTGGCATAGATTCAACAAGGTGCTGGAAGCATTCCTCAGAGATTTTGGTCCATATTGACATGATGGCATCACACAGTTGCCGCAGATTTGTCGGCTGCACATCCCAAAGATGCTCCATACAAGGCAGGATGGATCCATGCTTTCATATTGTTTACGCCAAATTCTGACCCTACCATCCGAATGTCGCAGCAGAAATCGAGACTCATCAGACCAAGCAACGTTTTTCCAATCTTCTACTGTCCAATTTCGATGAGCTTGTACAAATTGTAGCCTCAGTTTCCTGTTCTTAGCTGAAAGGAGTGGTACCCGGTGTGGTCTTCTGCTGCTGTAGCCCATCTGCCTCAAAGTTCGACGCACTGTGCGTTCAGAGATGCTCTTAGGCCTACCTTGGTTGTAACGGGTGGCGATTTGAGTCACTGTTGCCTTTCTATCAGCTCGAACCAGTCTGCCCATTCTCCTCTGACCTCTGGCATCAACAAGGCATTTCCGCCCACAGAACTGCCACTCACTGGATTTTTTTTCTTTTTCGGACCATTCTCTGTAAACCCTAGAGATGGTTGTGCGTGAAAATCCCAGTAGATCAGCAGTTTCTGAAATACTCAGACCAGCCCTTCTGGCACCAACAACCATGCCACGTTCAAAGGCACTCAAATCACCTTTCTTCCCCATACTGATGCTCGGTTTGAACTGCAGGAGATTGTCTTGACCATGTCTACATGCCTAAATGCACTGAGTTGCCGCCATGTGATTGGCTGATTAGAAATTAAGTGTTAACAAGAAGTTGGACAGGTGTACCTAATAAAGTGGCCAGTGAGTGTATATATATATATATATATACTGTATATATGTTTTAATGAACATTTAAGCACATAAATCCATTAGATGTCGGTTTTGCAAGCCTGCGCGAAAATCTCGCAGTACGGATGCCATACGGATTACATACGGAGGATGCCATGCGCAAAATACGCTGACACACCCTGACTACGGATCAATATTTTGGGAACATTTCTCTGTATTACGGCCGTAGTACGGACGTATAATACGTGGCGTATTGTCTTACGCCAAGTGTGACCCCAGCCTCAGTGACCTGCCCTTTATTTTACATACTGAATGTAATATGTTTCGAAAAATAAATCACATTCATCAGGCAGGTGCCAGCGGATGAACCTGCGCTGTAGCATGATCGCATGTATAATATCCATTTAATGGTTTTATTTGATGAAATAAATTAATTCAGAAAAAAGAATCTCTCTCAAAATTTCACTGGCCTCGCCTGCACAATAGTATCTATCGGCAGATGCCATTGCACAGTCCCAGCCGGCGCTATATTGGTGGAGACAATTTTTTTTTTTTACTGTAGCAAAATGGCGCCGCCAGTGCCTGAGCAGTTAAATCCATCGGATTGCCAATAGATGCTGCTGCGCAGGCATGGCCGGCGCCATTCTGAGAGATCATTTTTTTCTGAATTTCTGAATACATTTATATCACCAAATAAAATCATTAATTGAATTGGACATTATGCATGCAATCTTGCTACAGCACAGGTTCTGCCGCTGGAGCCGGCCTGCTGAATGTGAATTTTTTTTTCAAAACATATTATATTCAGCATGTGAAATAGGGGGCAGGTCAGTGAAGGATCACTGACATGTCATAAGCCATGAGTATGAATATCTAAGCAGAGCACCACATACAGCCCCGCTCACAGGCCGCCCCACAGCACGAGAATCTCATTAAATGAAAACTGAAAATAAAGATTAACCCCTTCACCCCCAAGGGTGGTTTGCACGTTAATGACAGGGCCAATTTTTACAATTCTGACCACTGTCCCTTTATGAGGTTATAACTCTGGAACGCTTCAACGGATCTTGGTGATTCTGACATTTTTTTCTCGTGACATATAGTACTTCATGATAGTGGTAAAATTTCTTCGATATAACTTGCATTTATTTGTGAAAAAAACGAATATTTGGCGAAAATTTTGAAAATTTCGCAATTTTCCAACTTTGAATTTTTATGCCCTTAAATCACAGACATATGTCACGCAAAATACTTAATAAGTAACATTTCCAACATGTCTACTTTACATCAGCACAATTTTGGAACCAAAATTTTTTATGTGACGGAGTTATAAGGGTTAAAAGTTGACCAGCAATTTCTCATTTTTACACCACCATTTTTTTTTAGGGACCACATCTCATTTGAAGTCATTTTAAGGGGTCTATATGATGGAAAATACCCAAGTGTGACTCCATTCTAAAAACTGCACCCCTCAAGGTACTCAAAACCACTTTCAAGAAGTTTATTAACCCTTCAGGTGTTTCACAGGAATTTTTGGAATGTTTAAATAAAAATAAACATTTAACTTTTTTTCACACAAAATTTATTTCAGCTCCAATTTGTTTTATTTTACCAAGGGTAACAGGAGAAAATAGACCCCAAAATTTGTTGTACAATTTGTCCTGAGTACGCTGATACCCCATATGTGGGGGTAAACCACTGTTTGGGCGCATGGCAGAGCTCGGAAGGAAAGGAGCGCCATTTGACTTTTCAATGCAAAATTGACTGGAATTGAGAATGGACGCCATGTTGCATTTGGAGAGCCCCTGATGTGCGTAAACATTGAAACCCCCCACAAGTGACACCATTTTGGAAAGTAGAGCCCCTAAGGATCTTATCTAGATGTGTGGTGAGCACTTTGACCCAACAAGTGCTTCACAGAAGTTTATAATGCAGAGCCGTAAAAATAAAAAATCATATTTTTTCACAAAAATGATCTTTTCGCCCCCAATTTTTTATTTTCCCAAGGGTAAGAGAAGAAATTGGACCCCAAAAATTGTTGTGCAATTTGTCCTGAGTATGCTGATACCCCATATGTGGGTGTAAACCATTGTTTGGGCGCAGGGCAGAGCTCGGAAGGGAAGGAGCGCCATTTGACTTTTCAATGCAAAATTGACTGGAATTGAGATGGGATGCCATGTTGCGTTTGGAGAGCCCCTGATGTGCCTAAACATTAAAAAACCCCACAAGTGACACCATTTTGGAAAGTAGACCCCCTAAGGAACTTATCTAGATGTGTTTTGATAGCTTTGAACCCCCAAGTGTTTCACTACAGTTTATAACGCAGAGCCGTGAAAATAAAAATTCCTTTTTTTTTCACAAAAATGATTTTTTAGCCTCCAGTTTTGTATTTTCACAAGGGTATCTGGATAAATTGGACCCCAAAAGTTGTTTTTCAATTTGTCCTGAGTACGCTGATACCCCATATGTGGGGGGGAACCACTGTTTGGGCGCATGACAGAGCTCGGAAGGGAAGGAGCGCCATTTGGAATGCAGACTTAAATGGATTGGTCTGCAGGCGTCACGTTGCATTTGCAGAGCCCCTGATGTACCCAAACAGTACAAACCCCCCACAAGTGACCCCATATCGGAAACTAGACCCCCCAAGGAACTTATCTAGATGTGTTGTGAGAACTTTGAACCCCCAAGTGTTTCACTACAGTTTACAACGCAGAGCCGTGAAAATAAAAAATCCTTTTTTTTCCCACAAAACTTATTTTTTGGCCCCCAGTTTTGTATTTTCCCAAGGGTAGCAGGATAAATTGGACCCCAAAAGATGATGTCCAATTTGTCCTGAGTACGCTGATACCCCATATGTTGGGGTAAACCCCTGTTTGGGCACACGGGAGAGCTCTGAAGGGAAGGAGCACTGTTTTCCTTTTTCAATGCAGAATTGGCTGGAATTCAGATCGGATGCCATGTCCCGTTTAGAGAGCCCCTGATGTGCCTAAACAGTGGAAACCCCCCAATTATAACTGAAACCCTAATCCAAACACACCCCTTACCCTAATCCCAACAGTAACCCTAACCACTCCTCTAACCCAGACACACCCAACCCTATTCCCAACCGTAAATGTAATCCAAACCCTAACCCTATCTTTAGCCCCAACCCTAACTGTAGCCCCAACCCTAGCCCCAACCCTAGCCCTAACCCTAGCAATAACCCTAGCCCTATCACTAGCCCTAACACTAGCCGTAACACTAGCCCTAACCCTAGCCCCAACCCTAGCCCCAACCCTAGCCCTAACCCTAGCCCTAACCCTAACCCTAGCCCCAACCCTAACCCTAGCCCTAACCCTAGCCCCAACCCTAGCCCTAACCCTAGCCCTAACCCTAGCCCCAACCCTAGCCCTAACCCTAGCCCTAACCCTTGCCCTAACCCTAACCCTAGCCCTAACTCTAGTCCTAACTCTAGCCCTAACCCTAACCCTAATGGGAAAATGGAAATAAATACATTTTTTTATTTTTTTATTTTTCCCTAACTAAGGGGGTGTTAAGGGGGGGCTTGATTTACTTTTATAGCGGGTTATTTAGCTGATTTTTATGATTGGCAGCTGTCACACACTGAAAGACGCTTTTCATTGCAAAAAATATATTTTGCGTTACCACATTTTGAGAGCTGTAATTTTTCCATATTTGAGTCCACAGAGACATGTGAGATCTTGTTTTTTGCGGGACGAGTTGACGTTTTTATTGGTAACATTTTCGGACACGTGACATTTTTTGATCGCTTTTTATTCCGATTTTTGTGAGGCAGAGTGATCAAAAACCAGCTATTCATGAATTTCTTTTGGGGGAGGCGTTTATACCGTTCCGCGTTTGGTAAAATTGATAAAGCAGTTTTATTCTTCGGGTCAGTGCGATTACAGCGATATCTCATTTATATCATTTTTTTATGTTTTGGCGCTTTTATACGATAAAAACTATTTTATAGAAAAAATAATTATTTGTGTATCGCTTTATTCTCAGGACTATAACTTTTTTATTTTTTTGCTGATGATGCTGTATGGTGGCTCGTTTTTTGCGGGACAAGATGAAGTTTTCAGCGCTACCATGGTTATTTATATCAGTCTTTTTGATCGCGTGTTATTCCACTTTTTGTTCGGCGGTATGATAATAAAGCGTTGTTTTTTGCCTCGTTTTTTCTTTTTTTTCTTACGGTGTTTACTGAAGGGGTTAACTAGTGGGGCAGTTTTATAGGTTGGGTCGTTACGGACGCGGTGATACTAAATATGTGTACTTTTATTGTTTTTTTTATTTTATTTAGCTAAAGAAATTTATTTATGGGAATAATATTTTTTTTTTCTTTATTTAGGATATTTTTTTTTTTTTTTTTTTTACACACATGTGGGGAATTTTTTTTTACTTTTTTACTTTGTCCCAGGGGGGGACATCACAGATCATTGATCTGGCAGTGTGCACAGCACTCTGCCAGATCTGCGATCTGCTGTGCAGGGCTGCAGGCTTACCAAGTGTCTGCTCTGAGCAGACACTCGGTAAGCCACCTCCCTCCCTGCAGGACCCGGATGCCGCGGCCATCTTGGATCCGGGACCTGCGGCGAGGAGGGAGGTAGGAGACCCTCGGAGCAACGCGATCACATTGCGTTGCTCCGGGGGTCTCAGGGAAGCCCGCAGGGAGCCCCCTCCCTGCGCGATGCTTCCCTATACCGCCGGTACACCGCGATCATGTTTGATCGCGGTGTGCCAGGGGTTAATGTGCCGGGGGCGGTCCGTGACCGCTCCTGGCACATAGTGCCGGATGTCAGCTGCGATATGCAGCTGACACCCGGCCGCGATCGGCCGCGCTCCCCCCGTGAGTGCGGCCGATCGCGTATGACGTACTATCCCGTCGGTGGTCATACGGGCCCACCCCACCTCGACGGGATAGTACGTCAGATGTCAGAAAGGGGTTAAACAACAACCACAAGATGGATTTAATCAACCAAGGTGTCATTTTAATCAGTATAACAGCGCCAACCTGACACTGTCTGTAGGTTACTATAAACAATCCTGCTGACAGTTTCCCTTTAACCTACACCATTTGACTAACACAGAAGTGAAATCTATTTATAAGTATATATACATGCATACAAGAAAGCGTTTTATGGCAGGTTACAATAATATGGTCAATACAGTATATTATGACACAGCAGTGCAACTAAGTACAATACCTATGCAATGTTCTGTTACAAACACTGTACTTGTTATCTAGCAGTTAAACGATTCTTAATGCCTTGAGGCCATGTGCACACGTTCAGTATTTTTCGCTTTTTTCGCGTTTTTCGCTATAAAAACGTGATAAAAACGTGAAAAAGCGTGAAAAAACGCTTACAAATGCCTCCCATTATTTTCAGTGTATTCCGCATATCTTGTGCAAATGTTGCATTTTTTTCCACGAAAAAATCGCATCGCGGAAAAAAAAGCAACATATTCGTTAAATTTGCGGAATCGCGGGGATTCCGCACACCTAGGAATGCATTGATCTGCTTACTTCCCGCACGGAGCTATGCCCACCATGCAGGAAGTAAGCAGATCATGTGCGGTTGGTACCCAGGGTGGAGGAGAGGAGACTCTCCTCCACGGACTGGGCACCGTATAATTGGTAAAAAAAAAAAAGAATTAAAATAAAAAATAGTCATATACTCACCTTCGATGGCCCCCGGAGTCTTCCCGCCTCTCAGCGGTGCACGCTGCTGCTTCCGTTCCTATAGATGGTGTGTGTGAAGGACCTGCGATGATGTCGCGGTCACATGACCGTGAAGACGTCACGGTCACGTGACCGCGACGTCATCGAAGGTCCTGCACACACCATCTCTAGGAACGGACGCCGCTGAGGAGATCGGCTGTCTGCAGAAGGTGAGTATAACCATTTTTTAAATTTTTTTTATTATTTTTAACATTCTATCTTTTACTATTGATGTTGCATAGGCTGCATCTATAGTAAAAAGTTGGTCACACTTGTCAAACACTATGTTTGACAAGTGTGACCAACCTGTCAATCAGTTTTCCAAGCGATGCTACAGATCGCTTGGAAAACTTTAGCATTCTGCAAGCTAATTACGCTTGCAAAATGCTATAAAAAAACGAGATAAAAACGGGGAAAAAACGCAAAAGGAAACATGCGGATTTCTTGCAGAAAATTTCCGGTTTTCTTCAGGAAATTTCTGCAAGAAATCCTGATGTGTGCACATACCCTGAAAGTGAACCTGTCAGCAGGATTGAGTAAACTACAGGCATTGTCATGTTGCCACTGCTACACTGATTAAAATGATACCTTCTGTGAAGAAATCCGTCTTGTGGTTCTTTTGTAATCAGTGTTAGAAGTTTTCAGTTAATGATATGCCTGTACTTCAGGGTGGGACTGTAGACAGTCTTATCTTCGTGCTCTATGCCAAAGAAAAAAAGGAAAGACCTGCCCACAGGCCGCCCTGAATCGCCAACAGTCTGTCTCTTTGATGAGGAACATGCTTGTATTTTGGGGTGGGCCTGTAATCTTGAACCTGGAGGTGGAAGTCCAAGTGGAGTACGTGAAGGAGGTGGACAGAGCAGTGTAGGTGGAAGAGATAGGTGAGGAAGTATCCAACACTTTTTTCTTCTTCTTTTGTTTTAGGTAGGTAAAAATGACGAACGAGCTCTAAAATGTGTGTGTACTCGTTTCTCGAGTCGACCAAATCGTAATGCTCGAGTGCTCGACCTGAGTAACGAGTCTAATGGAAGTCAATGGGAAACTCTAACATTTTTCTAGCAGCTCTCCCTCTCGGAGGTCTGAAGGGGGGTCTAAAAATTGCTGAAAATGATGTTAACATCACTGAAATGACATGGGAAAGTATGGGGAAGACCCCATGAAACATCTCTGAATCCCAGGTCTGTGCTGAGAATAATGTTGTCAGAGTATTATGCCACTTTTACAACCTGACAATAAAACATACAAAACTGCACTTAAAATGGATATGACTGGAAAAGTTGTTCAGAAACGTTCTTTCCAGACTTAAGGATACTCAGTCAAGAGTGACCAAAATGACTCTAGAGGTGGCCGCGCAGAAACGTATGTTTCATTCGACCCAATTCTTTGAAAGTGCAGAGAGTGTGGGACACCTACTCTCGGTTATAACGTCAGCACAAAAAGGATCCTCGTTCATACCTGGGCTCAGTGGTGGAGATGGGACACTTATCACGGATTCACCGGGAATTTTAAGGATTTTGAGGGCCTTTTACACTAACTTGTATTCCTCTCACTTTGGGGCTTCCACGGAAGAGCTTGCAGACTTTCTAGAAGCCGCCAAGCTCCCGAGACTCTCTGGTACGGATAGAGCTTTGTTAGATGAACCTTTGGGTTTAGATGAGCTTGAAGAGGCTCTGAACACTATATCTAATAACAAATCACCAAGGGTGGATGGCATACCAGTGGAGGTGTATAAAAAATATAAGTCGGTTCTACTCCCAATATTATTGACTACAATTAACGATAGCCTCAGGCTTGGGGTCCTTCCGCCATCTATGCGGGAAGCTATTATTACTGTCTTACCAAAAAAGGATAAGGATCCTACCCTCCCGGCCTTGTATAGACCAATCCCTTTTGACAGTAGATGTCAAGCTATTAGCAAAGGTGTTGGCCATTCGTCTCTCAAAAGTCGTGGAATCTCTAATACACTCGGATCAGATGGGATTTATGCCTCGTAAGTCAACGGCCCTTAATGTTGGAAGATTATATCTCAATATGCAAGTGTTGGCGGACAATGTGGGGAGGAGGGCAGTTCTGTCCCTTGATGCCACTAAGGCATTTGACAGCGTGGAATGGAAATACCTGTTTGCTACGCTTGAGTGCATGGATTTTGGTCCAGGCTTTATTGGTTTGATTAAGCTTTTGTACTCAGAACCGTTGGCAAGAATACGAGCGAACGGACTGTTATCTGAGCCCTTCAATCTGTATAGGGGTACGAGGCAGGGTTGCCCTCTGTCTCCGCTGCTTTTTGCCCTGGCGGTGGAGCCTTTGGCTTTGAGGTGGTGGAGCCTTTGGCTTTGAGGATAAGACTTATCCCAGAAATTGAGGGATTTAGATACGGAACATTAGAGGAGAAAGTGGCTCTTTATGCAGATGACATTCTCCTGTTTTTGGCTGATTCTGCATAGAAATCCCAATAGAAAACATTGGTGGCGCATATAAGTCACATCAATATTAATATTATAGCACAAAATAAATGCGCCACCCGTGTATGGACAATGCGGATAACTGCCAACGCATAGTAAGCAAAGAACCGAAAAAATGCAGTCATATAATCCAAGAAAACATTTTTATTAGTAAACAATAAAATTACACACATAAAAAAGACCAAACAATATGTGGTGAGACCAGTAGGTGGAAAATATGTCTAAAGCAACATGAAAAAACTAGTCACCCGGGAACTAACATCCCCAGAGGTGGTCCGGAAACAACCCGTGTAAATAGAGGGGCATATAATACGATGCAGGGTCAGTGCATTAGTATAACCAAAAGTATCCAACAGTACCGTACCTATAAATGAAAAGGCAGCACTGAAATACAATTTATCACCTGCTATAAGGAGTCCGGTCCAACCCAGGGGATGTCAGAACACATTTTGGCTGATTCTGACGGATTGCTCAATGGAGTAATGTCACTTTTTGCTGCGTTTGGGGCTATATCGGGTTTGGCCATAAATTGGGAAAAGTCTGCTATTTTACCATTAGACCCAACTGTGGTTAGAGCTCCACGGGTGCCAGTAGTGTGATGTTTTAAATACCTGGGTATCAATGTATCAAACAACATATTAGATTATGAACGCTTAAATCTTTCCCCGCTTGTGGCTAGGATTAAACAGAAGATTAAGGCCTGGACTAAGTTACAGTTGTCAATAGTTGGGAGAGTGAACCTGTTGAAAATGGTGATTATGCCTCAGCTTTTATATGTTCTTCATAACTCCCCAATTTGGCTTCCCCAAAATAGGTTCTTTAAAATTAATGCGCTGTTTAGGGAGCTTATATGGTTGAAAAAGGGTGCGAGAATTAAGTTAGAGCACTTACAAAGGAGTAAGGAGGAGGGAGGGTTGGCATTGCCTAACCCTAGGCTGAAACATACTGCCAAGGGTAACATGAAACATACTGCTTCTTTGTGTAGCATCATGGGAAAGTCTAAAGAAATCAGCCAAGATATCAGGAAGTTAATAATAATAATAATGATAATAATTTCCCAGTTCCACAGTAGTGAAGTATAGTGGGTGTACAAAGTATTCAGACCCCTTTAAATGTTTCACTCTTTATTTCATTGCAGCTGTAATGACACATGGTGTGTGTCACCTTTGGAGCCTAGGGTGTGCTTGCAGGTGGCCCGGCACCAAGCGCAGGGAATGTAAGAGCTAAAGCACGCAGTGTACACAGGACTAGTGATGAGCGAATATACTCGTTACTCGAGATTTCCCGAGCACGCTCGGGTGACCTCCGGGTATTTTTTAGTGCTCGGAGATTTAGTTTTCCTCACCTCAGCTGAATGATTTACATCTCTTAGCCAGCTTGATTACATGTGGGGATTCCCTAGCAACCAGGCAACCCCCACATGTACTTATGCTGGCTAACAGATGTAAATCATTCAGCTGCGGCAATGAAAACTAAATCCCTGAGCACTAAAAATACTCGGAGGTCACCTGAGCATGCTCGGGAAATCTCGAGTAACGAGTATATTCGCTCATCACTACACAGGACCTGACACTAAACAGTCACGTGATCGCAGGGGGTGGAGATACCTTGCATGAGGATGGGAAGCAGGTAAGAGAGCGGAATATGGGGCACAAAACATAATTGTAGTCAAATGGAGAGTCAAGGGTCAAAGCCAAATAAGCGCTAGGTACCGAGGGATGAGACAGCGAGTGAACGAGACGAGCAAAGGGGTCAGAGAACCAGGAAGGACAAAGCAGTGCAGAGAAGAACACAGAGGCAGAAGTCAGGGGACGAACTAGGTCATACACCTAAAAGATCACACGCACAGAGGCACAACAATAACAGATGAGTAACCTGGGTCAGCAATCCCTAGCCGAGTAAACGGAAGTATCACCGACACTGGACACAGGAACTACCAGCATTAAATAGCCACCCCAGAACCAAAGAGAGAAGTATCTTAACCCTGACATGACCAGGACGGAGCCAGAAGCACCCCATCCTGAGTCATGACAGCAGCCATTTGGCAAATTCAAAAAAGTTCATTTTTTTGACATTAATGTACACTCTGCACCCCATCTTGACTGAAAAAAAAATAGAAATGTTGGCAAATGTAATAAAAAAGAAAAACTGAAATATCACAAGGTCATAAGTATTCAGAACCTTTGCTCAGACACTCATATTTAAGTCACATGCTGTCCATTTTCTTGTGATCCTCCTTGAGATGGTTATACTCCTTCATTGGAGTCCAGCTGTGTTTAATTAAACTGATAGGACTTGATTTGGAAAGGTACACACCTGTCTATATAAAACCTCACAGTTCACAAAGAATGTCAGACCAAATGAGAATCATGAGGTCAAAGAAACTGGCTAAGGATCTAAGAGACAGAATTGTGGCAAGGCACAGATCTGGCCAAGGTTACCCCACTTCTGCAGTACTCAATGTTCCGAAGAGCACAGTGGCTTCAATAATCCTTAAATAGAAGAAGTTTGGGACCAGCAGAAGTCTTCCTAGACCGGGCCGTCCAGCCAAACTGAGCAATCATGGGAGAAGAGCCTTGGTGAGAGAGGTAAAGAGGAACCCCAAGTTCACTGTAGCTGTGCTCCAGAGATGCAGTAAGGAGATGGGAGAAAGTTCCACAAAGTCAGCTATCACTGCAGCCCCTCATTTATGGCAGAGTGGCCCGACAGAAGCCTCTCCTCAGTGCAAGACATATGAAAGCACACATAGAGTTTGCTAAAAAACACATGAAAGAATCCCAGACTATGAGAAATAAGATTCTCTGGTCTGATGAGACAAAGATAGACCTTTTGGTGGTAATTCTAAGTGGTATGTGTGGAGAAAACCAGGCACTGCTCATCACCTGCCCAATACAATCCCAACAAAGAAACATGGTGATGGCAGCATCATGCTATGGGGGTGTTTTCAGCTGCAGGGACAGGAAAACTGGTTGTCATTGAAGGAAACATGAATGCAGCCAAGTACAGAGATATCCTGGATGAAAACCAGAAAACATCTGGCAAGTGGAATGGAGGACACATCTGTGGAAATAGGGGGAGGTCGAGGGATTCTTCAGTTTTTGGGGGGTCGGGGTCCCCTATTGTCTAAGTTAGAGGCGAATAAATTTAAACCGTGGGTGTCTAAATTTCCGACTGTAATGCTTATGGTTAAAGTATGGGGTAAAATTAAAAGTTTAAGAGGAATTCCTGGGTTCACAAGGTATACCCCTATATGGGATAATCCATATCTGCCGCAATTGAGGACATTGAAGGGGTTTGCGCAATGGTGACGAGTGGGTATGTGGTGGCTCTCACAGCTGATAGATGGGAGAGTCTTTAAATCATTTGAGGACTTACGAAAGGAGTTCTCACTTCAGCACACTATATTTTATCAGTATTTACAAGTAAGACACGCTTATATAATGCAGACTCATATACACCCTATTATTATACATCATGATACTGTTATTAATAATCTCGGTTTACAGGCATCTACAAGGGGACTAATTTGATTTGTGTACGGGGAGCTCCTCTCGAGGGTGCTATTGGGTCATCCGATGACAACATTAGCGAAATGGGAACAACAAGTGGGGGGGATTTCGGTAGATCAATGGGAGTCAATAATGCAAATGATCCCTAAGTTGTCCCTCAGTGAGCCTAACCGTCTGTCTCAACTATATATCCTTTATAGGGTTTATAGGACTCCTAAGTGGCTGTTTGATTTGGGTCTAAGGCCAGATTCAAAATGTCCCAAGTGTACGCTTGATAATGCAGATATCCTACATATGTTCTGGACATGTCCCTGTATACAAATATTCTGGATTATGGTTCTCAACTTAATATATATGGCCACAGAGCAGGATATTCCCAGAGATCCTATTGTCTGTGTGCTTGAATATGTTGAGGGTGCGGGAGGAGATGATTATTCACAAATAGCTGTTGCCAGAATGCTTTTTACTGCTAGAAAATTAATAGCATATCACTGGATCTCAGATAAAGTTCCTACGAGGAAAGAATATGTAAATAAGCTAAACCTCATACTATACAGAGAGAAGGCTATTTATCTTAAACAGGGTAGACCAGCAGTGTTTGAGAAAATATGGGCAGGATGGTTGAATAGTCCGGGCTTACCGTCTGTAAGTTTATTCTCATGACACGATGTTTATATCACCCTGAAAGTGATTTAGTTGTACTCCATGACAGGTGCTTTGGGATATGTGCCTTATCTATGTTTGTATCTTTCTTGTGATATATTTTATCATTGGACCAGGGTTGGGTAGGGGGGAGTGGTTGGGAATGGGTTGTGAGGTATTTTGGAGAAAATTCTGTTATGTTCTGAAAACTTTAATAAAAAATATCTGATTAAAAAAAAATTGTACTTTCCAGGATAATGAGCTGTATATAAGGCAAAATAAATTAGAGAAAAAAATGCTACTCCACACCTTGGGTTAAGTTCACAGATACTGTTTTTGCTGCTCTTTTGCACTTTTTTGCACTTTTGTATTTCTTTCAATGGTGAAAAAACATTCTACAGGCAATGTAATTTTATCATTTTAATACTTTATATGGCTATGTGGTCTGTGAGACATGATCAGACACATTGAAAGTCATTTTTATTTTTCCAGGGCCGTCAGCCTCTATCACTATTTGTAGAGGGCCATCAGGCGGCCCTTTCAATTGTTAGAAGGCCAGCAGGTTTGTACTGGACCGATGAGACCAAAATAGAGTTTGTTTGGCAAAGCACATAATTCTACTGTTTAGTGTACCGTATTTTCCGGCGTATAAGACGACTTTTTAACCCCTAAAAATTGTCCCAAAAGTCGGGGGTCGTCTTATACGCCAGGTAAGGCATGTGCAGGGAGCGATCCTGGATGTTCCCAGGGTTTGAAGGAGAGGAAACTCTCCTTCAGGCCCTGGGATCCATATTCATGTAAAAAATAAAGAATAAAAATGAAAAATATGTATATACTCACCCCTCCGAGAAGCCTGGCTCTCACCGCTGCAAGCATCTGCCTCCGTTCCTAAGAATTGCAGAGCATGAAGGACCTTCGATGACTTCACGGTCAGGTGACCGGTCACATGAGCGGTCACGGACCAATCACAGGACTGCGACATCATCGAGGGTCCTTCATGATCTGCAATTCTTAGGAACGGAGGCAGACGCTTGCAGCAGTGACAGCCAGGCTTCTCGGAGGGGTGAGTATATACATATTTTTTATTTTTATTCTTTATTTTTAACATGAATATGGATCCCAGGGCCTGAAGGAGAGTCTCCTCTCCTTCAGACCCTGGGAACCACACGCCGTATAAGATGACTGGGCGTATAAGATGACCCTCGTCTTATACAGCGGGCACATCCCAAATTCCATATTTTATATGGAAAAGTTGGGGGTCGTCTTATACGCCCAGTCGTCTTATACACCAGAAAATACGGTAATTGGAATGAGGCCTACAAATAAAAGAACAAAGTACTTACAGTCAAACATGGTGGTGGTTCAAATATATATATATATATATATATATATATATATATATATATATATATATATATATATATATATATATATTTTTTTTTTTTTTTTGCCTGCCCCCTGGGTGCCTTGAAATGTGAATATCCCCAAAGGATTTTGTTTTGCAATGTAGTGCCTGGGGTCAGAAAGCTGGGTTTGCATCGAATTAGGTCATGGGTCTTCCAGCAGGACAGTGACCCCAAACATAAATAAAGAAGCACTCAGAAATAGATGGAAATAAAGCACTGGAGAGTTCAGAAGCTACTGAGTTCCGCTCCAGTAGTATTAAGTCTCCCACACTACCTCTAAATCCAGATGCCACAGAGAAACTGTGAGTGCACAAATTAAACTGTTAAATTTTGCCTGATTTGATGAATTTCTGAGTATAGAGCAATGCAAAAAACATCAAATGGTCAATGAGTGCAAGAAAAAAATAACAGCAGCAAGGCTTACAATTTATAAGGCAATTATCACTGACTAGATGCCTGTCATATGCTATAACTACTGCAAGACCTCACCATAGATGAATTGCAGATAAGAGCTTTATTATTTTAACAGAATAGAATATATTTCAATTAGCCCTTGTAAAAGTGATTAGTTTAATGCAACAGCAGCAAGGATGGTTATTTCATCAATTCTGCTAGGGAACAGAGTGTCAAACACCAAGAAAATCAGAGTATTTATAAATCACAGATAATAAATACACATAAAATGTGTATAGGTTCGCGCTGGAAACGTGACCGTGTATAAGAGAACAAAAAGGATAATGGGGAGACTGATAATGGTTTAAATAAAGGGGGATAATACGTTATTCCAGAGACAGAGTTATAAGCAGCAAGGGCAAAGTATATTTTAAAACGCTCACCCAACTCGTAGGGATGGTGAAGCGCATCCGGTAGTCCCGCAGATGCTGAAGGATAACCGTCCAGAAGATCCTTTCAGATGAATCAATCCAGATGGGACGGAGTCCGTAGATGCAAAAAGAGAGTCGTGGCTGCCCCGGCCGGTAGCAGCCACTGTTCACCTTGTGGCAGAAAAAGGCGAGGTCCGGCTGTGCCGGCGCCGCATGTGAAGCGAGCGGTGCGCACGGCTAGACTGCAGGACCTGCGTGACGTATCTGTTCACGTGACCGCCGCTTACTGCCCGGTGATGTGTATACGGAGTGCGGTAAGGACCACTATCCTACGCGTTTCGGAGACGCCTGTCTCCTTCTTCAGGGATGGTCCTTTACCCCACTAGATATCCTTTTATATCTAGTGGGGTAAAGGACCATCCCTGAAGAAGGAGACAGGCGTCTCCGAAACGCGTAGGATAGTGGTCTCTACGGACTCCGTCCCATCTGGATTGATTCATCTGAAAGGATCTTCTGGACGGTTATCCTTCAGCATCTGCGGGACTACCGGATGCGCTTCACCATCCCTACGAGTTGGGTGAGCGTTTTAAAATATACTTTGCCCTTGCTGCTTATAACTCTGTCTCTGGAATAACGTATTATCCCCCTTTATTTAAACCATTATCAGTCTCCCCATTATCCTTTTGTTCTCTTATACACGGTCACGTTTCCAGCGCGAACCTATACACATTTTATGTGTATTTATTATCTGCAACTTTATTTCACAATTCACTTTTGTGGGGAATTGTTGGTTTCGCCGCAGGACGTTTCCGTGTGATACTTTGCGCCACTTTTTTAAATCTTCATTTATAAATCACCACCACATGATTTTTTTAAAAAGATCAATTTTTATTTAAATATTCAATAGAAAATAGAATAATACAACACAAATAATACAATGAGGGAGAACAATAACTGAGCACTCAAAAGGGGGGAACACTCCTCCATTAGTATAACCTGATGTAGCATGTGTCCATGTATTCAAATAGAAAAGTGCTACTCATATTGGTGTTCAGAAGTAAGAAATCATGCTTATATCAAAGGGCAATTAGCACCATATAGTTAACAGCATTATATACGGAATACCGACATCACTGCTTACCCATAGTAAGTCTGGCTGGAGAGGGTGATCCACCCTAAGACCCCTGACGCGCGTTTCGCGTTGTGATGGCTTTCTCAAAGGGGATGTAAGTTAGTCCTGCGCTAGCCCGTCCTTAAATACTACCCCAGATTGCTGGTGATGAATCGGCGCATGCGTCCGCGTTCCTCCACACGTGTAAGGCGCGTCGCCTCCCATTGGCGTCATCTGCCCAGTGCGCATGCGGGTAAAAGATTTACCCAGTGACGTCAGATGCAGGCGCACTGTGCAACGCTGTCGCCACATAGAGGTACGTTGTGTGGAATGGATCGCGGCACGCACGCGCACCACCAGCAATCCATCTAGAATAAAAGAAAAAGAAAAAGGAAAGGAAAAAAAGGAAAAGGGGCCCGGATATAAGAGCGCATGTGTAATGTGCCAACCCGTCGCAGCATATAAATTGTATTTAGATGGGAAAGGCACACTCACAAGCAATAATAACATTGCCAATGGAAGAGCCAAACAGAGCATATCAGCCCGGAACCCTGCAAACATTCATAATATTAAATAATTAAAAAACACATACAGATTGACAACAGTCTGTCAATACACACTGACAGGTGTAGAGAAATATAAAGTAAGAAAGATGTTAATTAATAAGTGCTAAATAAAGACTATAAAGTGATGTGGACTAATTAACTAATGTGATATGGAACTAATCGGAAATATGAAACATAGAAAATACTTTGTGATCCATTATATAAATGTATATTTACCTTTGCCCCCTTTTTGTGATGGCTTTTTGTGACGGGTCTTTTGGGTCTAATACTTAGGTTGGCATTTTTGTTGTGCCCTGCTCTTTCCATGGTCTGTAAGGGGTTTTTCGGGATTCAAAAGGTTCTTTCAATAAGATCTAGATATGTTAATATTGTTCACTTACCTCCTCTGTTGCTTGTTTTTAACCTTTGTTTGTCCTGTTTGGTTTATTTAGTGTATTTGTCCTTGAGTGTATGAGGTATAGAAGATCGCCTGTCCTTCTATAGCGAGTCTGGACCGGGAAGAGGAAAATAAGATGTTGCTATCTGCCAAGGAAAAAATGAAAAAAGAAAATGGCTGCTGCTATACATATCGTTGCTGCTAATTTACTTTTTATTTTTTAATGTTTTAGGCAGGTGTTTTTTATATGCACTTGATGTGTGATACTTTATTGTATTCACACTCTTCTTTTGCACTCCATATTCATCACTAATTTTCACATCTTTTTTATATTCTTTTGTCCAATGAAAAATATACATTTATATAATGGATCACAAAGTATTTTCTATGTTTCATATTTCCGATTAGTTCCATATCACATTAGTTAATTAGTCCACATCACTTTATAGTCTTTATTTAGCACTTATTAATTAACATCTTTCTTACTTTATATTTCTCTACACCTGTCAGTGTGTATTGACAGACTGTTGTCAATCTGTATGTGTTTTTTAATTATTTAATATTATGAAGGTTTGCAGGGTTCCGGGCTGATATGCTCTGTTTGGCTCTTCCATTGGCAATGTTTCCCTGGCAATGTTATTATTGCTTGTGAGTGTGCCTTTCCCATCTAAATACAATTTATATGCTGCGACGGGTTGGCACATTACACATGCGCTCTTCTATCCGGTCCCCTTTTCCTTTTTTTCCTTTCCTTTTTCTTTTTCTTTTATTCTAGATGGATTGCTGGTGGTGCGCGTGCGTGCCGCGATCCATTCCACACAACGTACCTCTATGTGGCGACAGCGTTGCACAGTGCGCCTGCATCTGACGTCACTGGGTAAATCTTTTACCCGCATGCGCACTGGGCAGATGACGCCAATGGGAGGCGACGCGCCTTACACGTGTGGAGGAACGCGGACACATGCGCCGATTCATCACCAGCAATCTGGGGTAGTATTTAAGGACGGGCTAGCGCAGGACTAACTTACATCCCCTTTGAGAAAGCCATCACAACGCGAAACGCGCGTCAGGGGTCTTAGGGTGGATCACCCTCTCCAGCCAGACTTACTATGGGTAAGCAGTGATGTCGGTATTCCGTATATAATGCTGTTAACTATATGGTGCTAATTGCCCTTTGATATAAGCATGATTTCTTACTTCTGAACACCAATATGAGTAGCACTTTTCTATTTGAATACATGGACACATGCTACATCAGGTTATACTAATGGAGGAGTGTTCCCCCCTTTTGAGTGCTCAGTTATTGTTCTCCCTCATTGTATTATTTGTGTTGTATTATTCTATTTTCTATTGAATATTTAAATAAAAATTGATCTTTTTAAAAAAATCATGTGGTGGTGATTTATAAATACTCTGATTTTCTTGGTGTTTGATCTGCTGTCTGAGTATTTTCACCTGGCGATATGCCGCTTTGATATATGGGAAAGGTTCTAAATTATATACCTTTGACCCTTATGAATATGCAGTGCCGGATTGTTTTTGTTTGTATATTGATTGTTTCTGTGTTATTTACAGTTTCAAATCCTAAGCACATGGACTTTCGTGCTCGAGACCAATCTTGGTTATCTCGATTGAATGATGTTTTTAAGGAGGACACGGCTGGCACTCTGGAACTAAGCAACAGGGAATTTAAGGAACAAATTACTAGATTGAAAGTTTTGCTTTATAAACGTACCAGACTGTGGTGGAACAGGGCATCTTTGGGGCAGTATTTGACTCGAGGGTTAATTCCGAGAGGATTGCGCGTTCAAATTTTCCCGTCTTTTCCAGTAGAAAATGCTAATTTTAAAAAAGAATGGGAAGCGACTGCGACAAGATGTTCTCGCAGTTTCATAGAAATTCTGATGAGATTGGATGAGAGCAAATTGGGAGATTTAGAAAAAGAGATTGATGAGTTGCAGACCTCAATCAAAGGGGATTTAACCCCTGAAGCTTTGGATAAATTAAATGCAGACTTAGAAAAAGATTTCTCTACATGGGAGAAGGAAATTGGGGAATTTAAAGCCAAAAAATTGCATAGAGATAATTTAGATTTCCAGGAAAACAAAGTATATAGATGGAAAAGAAATGTTAATAACCATCGACCGAGATCCCAAGTGAGATCTGGATCAATCTCTTCCCTTACATCTGCTGATGAATCTAGTGCTGCCTCTGAAAGTTCCAGAATTCCAGATAAAGATGGATTTGGGAAGTCTAGGTACCCCAAAAGAAATCCTACAAATAGTAAAAGGAAACTCACTTTCCCTTCAACATACGAACGAAAAGCAAAAAACACCAACTTGGAGGTAATTAACTTATCCACATATCCACTATCTGAGACTCAGAGTGAATTGTTGAAATTGGGCTTAAATTTTGTACCACGTAACGGCTTTGATTTTTTCACAGCATTGAAAGATGTTCATCTTCTATGCCGTAAACTTATATTAAAGAAACTCCATAATCAGACCAATGCACAATTGGGCTTTACAAGTGCCATTGAACAGCAAGCATTGGCTGCATTGGAGGACCTGCTGAACGAACAACAAGCCGTTAATCAAGGTATTTCCTTTCCTTCCTCGATTGTACCCAGATCGCGTACCTTCCCTTCCTTGTCTGTCTGCCCCCAGGTGGAAATATTCTGTAGATTGGTTGCGGAGGATCTAAAAAGTATATCACATAGGGTACAAAATGATAATCTTACCAGGGAGCAGAGACATGCTCTGGGAGAATTACAGGCACTTGATACGGTTGTTATAAAACCGGCAGACAAGGGAGGGAATGTCGTGATCTGGCCAGTTGAGAAATATGAGAAAGAGGCATTTCGCCAATTGAAGAATAAGGATGTTTATCGTTTGCTCTCACAGAATCCCATGATTAAGTTTCAAACTGAGTTGGAATTGATTTTGAATTGTGCCCTCGAGTCCAATATTGTTCCTAAAAAAGTTGTAGATGGTTTATTACCGAAGTTCCCAAAAGTGGCGACATTGTATTTTTTACCAAAGATACATAAGGACAAAATAAATCCCCCTGGACGTCCGATAGTCTCTGGCATGGGAGGGTTGAGTGACAATATATGCAAATTTATTGACTTTTATTTAAAACCTTTAGTCGAAACCCTCCCCTCCTATGTCAGAGACACGACGGACGTTCTCACCAAGATCGATGGTGTCTCAATCGATGAAAATATGCTGTTGGTGACCATCGATATCGAATCGTTGTACACTTCAATAAGACATTCTGATGGATTGCGAGCGGCCCGGTTCTTTCTGGAGACGGCCAACTGGGATGGCCATTTATCTGATCTGATTTTGGATTTGTTGGAATTTATTTTGACACACAATTTTTTTGTTTTTAAGGATCGGTTTTTTTTGCAGATACAGGGTACCGCGATGGGTGCGGCCTGTGCCCCGGCATATGCAAATCTTTTTCTCGGTTTTTGGGAGAGACATATTTTTCAGGGCGACGGGGCGCAGGCCGCAGACCCAGTGATGGGCTGGTTTCGTTACATTGATGATGTGCTGATGATTTGGGAGGGTGACGAGGCCAGCCTATCAGGGTTTATGCGGTACCTTAATTCCAATAATTTTAATTTGAAATTTACATATAGTTTTCACAAGAAATATATTAATTTTTTGGATATTAGTTTGGTTGTCGGGGAGGATGGAAGGATAGAAACAGATTTGTATAGGAAAGACACTTCTGTCAATGCGCTTTTGCATGCCTCCTCGGCACACAGCTATTCCACAATTAAGGCCATCCCAGTGGGGCAGTATCTCAGAAACAGGCGGATCTGCTCTACAACAACACGGTTTGAGAGACAGTCCGCGATCTTGGCTGAGAGGTTCAAATCCAGGGGTTACAGTAAACGCAATATAAAAGCTGGATACAAACGTGCACGAAGTGTAGAGAGAAGTGAGCTACTGAAGCCATCCAAAAAGAAGGAAGAAGTAACTAACTATGAGATTAGTTATATCTCTACGTCAAATTGCCAATGGGATCGGATCCATGGAATTTTGAAAAAACATTGGCCAGTACTGCTCACGGACCCAGTCCTAGCAGCCCACATACCAAGGGTGCCGCGCATGACACAGAGGAGGAGCAGGAACTTACGTGACCATCTGGTAAAGAGCCATTACGTGGCAAAAGAAAAGAGACTTTTTAACTCTGGTGGCCCAAGGAATGGCTGCTCCCCCTGTGGATCATGCGTAGCATGTCCAAACATTTTGAGGTGTGACACCTTTATGGTGTCCGATGGTAGCAGGGAATTCAAGATTCGTGATCGCGTATCTTGTGGAACTTCATTTGTAATTTATTATGCGACTTGTCCCTGCTCCCTCATTTATGTGGGATTGACGTCTAGAGAACTTAGGATTAGAGTCCGTGAGCATGTACGAGACATAAAGGCCGCTAAAGATGAGGAAGATGTATCTATCCTGAAAACCCTACCTAAACATTTTAGGGCATTCCATGGATCTGATCCCCGAGGTTTAAAGGTCAGGGGTATCGACTGCATTCACGGTGGGATAAGAGGAGGGAATTTGAAACAAATCCTTGCCCAGCGTGAGTGCAGATGGATCACTATTCTCGATACCCTATCCCCAAAGGGGCTAAACGAAAAATTGACCTTTGCCCCCTTTTTGTGATGGCTTTTTGTGACGGGTCTTTTGGGTCTAATACTTAGGTTGGCATTTTTGTTGTGCCCTGCTCTTTCCATGGTCTGTAAGGGGTTTTTCGGGATTCAAAAGGTTCTTTCAATAAGATCTAGATATGTTAATATTGTTCACTTACCTCCTCTTGTTGCTTGTTTTTAACCTTTGTTTGTCCTGTTTGGTTTATTTAGTGTATTTGTCCTTGAGTGTATGAGGTATAGAAGATCGCCTGTCCTTCTATAGCGAGTCTGGACCGGGAAGAGGAAAATAAGATGTTGCTATCTGCCAAGGAAAAAATGAAAAAAGAAAATGGCTGCTGCTATACATATCGTTGCTGCTAATTGACTTTTTATTTTTTAATGTTTTAGGCAGGTGTTTTTTATATGCACTTGATGTGTGATACTTTATTGTATTCACACTCTTCTTTTGCACTCCATATTCATCACTAATTTTCACATCTTTTTTATATTCTTTTGTCCAATGAAAAATATACATTTATATAATGGATCACAAAGTATTTTCTATGTTTCATATTTCCGATTAGTTCCATATCACATTAGTTAATTAGTCCACATCACTTTATAGTCTTTATTTAGCACTTATTAATTAACATCTTTCTTACTTTATATTTCTCTACACCTGTCAGTGTGTATTGACAGACTGTTGTCAATCTGTATGTGTTTTTTAATTATTTAATATTATGAATGTTTGCAGGGTTCCGGGCTGATATGCTCTGTTTGGCTCTTCCATTGGCAATGTTATTATTGCTTGTGAGTGTGCCTTTCCCATCTAAATACAATTTATATGCTGCGACGGGTTGGCACATTACACATGCGCTCTTCTATCCGGTCCCCTTTTCCTTTTTTTCCTTTCCTTTTTCTTTTTCTTTTATTCTAGATGGATTGCTGGTGGTGCGCGTGTGTGCCGCGATCCATTCCACACAACGTACCTCTATGTGGCGACAGCGTTGCACAGTGCGCCTGCATCTGACGTCACTGGGTAAATCTTTTACCCACATGCGCACTGGGCAGATGACGCCAATGGGAGGCGACGCGCCTTACACATGTGGAGGAACGCGGACGCATGTGCCGATTCATCACCAGCAATCTGGGGTAGTATTTAAGGACGGGCTAGCGCAGGACTAACTTACATCCCCTTTGAGAAAGCCATCACAACGCGAAACGCGCGTCAGGGGTCTTAGGGTGGATCACCCTCTCCAGCCAGACTTACTATGGGTAAGCAGTGATGTCGGTATTCCGTATATAATGCTGTTAACTATATGGTGCTAATTGCCCTTTGATATAAGCATGATTTCTTACTTCTGAACACCAATATGAGTAGCACTTTTCTATTTGAATACATGGACACATGCTACATCAGGTTATACTAATGGAGGAGTGTTCCCCCCTTTTGAGTGCTCAGTTATTGTTCTCCCTCATTGTATTATTTGTGTTGTATTATTCTATTTTCTATTGAATATTTAAATAAAAATTGATCTTTTTAAAAAAATCATGTGGTGGTGATTTATAAATACTCTGATTTTCTTGGTGTTTGATCTGCTGTCTGAGTATTTTCACCTGGCGATATGCCGCTTTGATATATGGGAAAGGTTCTAAATTATATACCTTTGACCCTTATGAATATGCAGTGCCGGATTGTTTTTGTTTGTATAGGGAACAGAGTGGTACATTTCGCTCCTACTCAACCTGATATAGAGAAGACAAGGATCTTCTGTGTTCAATGTGCAAACTCTCCTGTCCCATTTGTAAAATCCTGTATGCAGTGTGAGAACTCCCTATGTGATGACTACCTGACAGCCCACAACAAGGAACTGAATCATATACTAATAGAACCCATTGGCTCTTTTGGTTTAATTGTTTTTCCCCTCAAATAGACAGTGGATCCACAGAAAAGCATTTTTTTCCCATTACTAAGGAGTGGGTCTCCTATACTGGTAAAGCATATGCACAAAGTGCAAGTAATGCCAAAAATTAGAAGGAAGCATTCCAACACTACTTTGAAGAGATGCAGTGGAGGGCCTTAGAATTTATTTTTCCCATTGTTAAGTAGTGGGTCTCCTAGACTGGCAATGCCCGTACATGGACTAAAATACATTTACCCATGGGGTATACATATATTTATAAAAGAATATTCAATGTAGGCCTCTATAAATTGTTCAGGAGGGCATTATAAACACCGTTAAATACTTTAAAGTGTGATCACCCTGTTGATGTGGTGTGGTGGAGGAGGAGGAAAACACAAAAAGGATGAAATTTTGAAGCCTATGCTCATGTTTGAGTGGGAAGGGGTGCATGCGAAAAAAACAAAAAAAAACCACTGGATTTGAATTTATATTCTGCTGCTGTCATCTGGTAATGTACAGAAGTCAAGCCAAATCCAACCCTTGTTCATTTTGATAAGAGTCAACCTGTCAGCATATCCTGCACATCAGGGCCTGGGCCCTGAGAGGGTCTGTGAAAACTTCCCCAGACCTTTGAGAGTGTTCCCTTTCCTCTGCTGCATCTGGTGTGTGTCTCCCTAGTCTCCACTCCTTGGTTATCAGAGGAACTGTGACCTCTGCCCTCAGTGTTTTCAGATGGGAATTCTTTTAATAATTATTCAACTAGGGCCATCTGGTACTGCAACATTTTATTAGACCTCACCACCACAATAAAGATATAAAGTTTTCCTTGTAGCATGGGTCTAGAAGGGTGACGAATCAGTAATTGGTGATGGCCTAAATGTGTACAAAGTGAGAATCACAGGAAAGACAGTGGAACATGAACTCAGCCATGCATGTCAGAATGTAAACAGGCAAGACTTCCTTGTCTCCACCAAGAGTGCGACTGTCAATGTTATTCCTCCTCATCCTCCCTCTCCTCCTCGTCTTCAGGCCATCCACGTTAAACAGACGTGATGAAGGTAGTGTTACTATCTGTAGTGCAGGCAACCTGCTCCTGTTCTTCATCCTCATTATAATCAAACCTGAGTTGAGAAGATGAGATGAGGCTTGGCTATGTAGTATCACCAAGTATAGTTTTTTGCTCCATCTCAACTTACTCAGCCAGTAAAGCCTCCTCTTTAATTGTGAGCAGCGAGCATTTCAGTAGACAGAGAAGCGGGATGATGAGGTTGATAATGGCGTCTTAGCCGCTCACCATCTTGGTTGAGCACTCAAAGTTTTGGAGAACACACAGATGTCAGACATTCATGCCCACTCATCAGATCCTATGGGTGGAGGCTGACCGGAATACCAACGTGCATGGTGTAGCTTGTATTCAACTACTGCTCTCTGCTGCTCACAAAGCCTTGCCATCATATGTAATGTTGAGTTCCAATGCATGTGTGGCGCCCCTGAGGGTCCAGTCACCGCAGAATACTGCACCTCACCCAGAGGTGTGGTATTCCGCTCTCAGTTAAGGAGACATGGCACAGAACCCTACACCTGCATCCAACACTAGACAATTCAGTCAGGGCACCTGGGCGTACCCTAAGGGAGGATGGTCTCATCCCAGTCTGGATAGGAAAGGGTGTTGGAGGAGTGGGTGGGGTAGGTAGAGTAGGGGAGGAGCTAACTAGGAGGGAAAGTTAGTCAGAGATTGTGAGAGCAGGGGAGCAAAGCAGATGTGAGGTTCTGCAGCTCCTGACAGACAGAAGAGAGAAGTGAGAGGGAGAAGCAGAAGGAAGGACAGAAGGGGTCCTAGGGGCACGGATAGTGAGAGATCCATCTGTGGGGCCCATATCCGCTGGCGTGGTCAGTGGAGGGACCAGGTCACTGTCAGGGGACCGGCCCCATTCTAGTGGAGAAACTAAGAACTCAGCTAGCTAAAAGGAGACTGTGGCTTTTGCAGGAAGCACAGTCACATCTGCACACATTCGCTGAAAAGGAAGCCATATAGGATCCAGGGGGATTTAGTGCACACCGCCCAACAAGATCTGCGGCTGCTGGCTTGTGACACTGCGTGGCAGGTGCAGGGCAGGAGCGGTAAAGCCAGCGCAGAGAGACAGCCAGGAAAAGACATATGAAAGAGGGTTCTGGAAAGCGCACCCAAATTGCTTGAGAGCTGGCTGGACCACTTACTGAGAGGACACAGCACCCCGGCTGGGGCAACTGAGAACTGTGAGTAAAGCTTTGGAAACTGCACCTTGCTGTGTCCTCACTCTTATTTACTGTGCCATCCACCCTGCACTACAACTACCACAAATGTCAACACCACCATATTACAATCTAAGTGCACTGGGGCTAAAGCTCTGCCTGTGGAGAGCTGTAGCAACTCTGCTACATCACCATCAGCCACAGCGGTCTCTTCAAGCAGTGTCGGCAAACATCTCACATTTGCTGAGTACCACAGGTGGCGTCACGAACATTTATCCCATAAACTTTATTCCCCTTTTATAGGACGCTGTCATGTCGGACACTGTCCAGATCAGGTCGTCTGACAGACAGCGGTAATTCCGCGTTTGACCACTGTTTGCTCATTGGCGTCGGCTAGTTTACATCTGGCTGCTCCGGGGTTAATTTATCTGATCCTCGGATTGGAAGCTGGGCCATGCCCATTTCCTTTAAATGGTTCTCCTGATCTTTGGGCGTCGCCGATTATAGCTTCTGTCTTATCCGTAGTTATCTCGGTCCGGAGTGGAGAGCTGGTTGTTGGAGAATCGTTGCTGGTGGTGTATTTTCCTTTGTCTTATTTACTCCTTCCTATATTTGTATTTATTTTGCCCTGCACCTTTATAGTGTATTCCTGATTGACTGCGGCGTGGTGTATATTTTCCTTTATCCTTGTTTGTTATAACTGTGGGTATTGGTCTATTGCATTCACTGGGTGGTGGGTGGTGGTGTTCAGTCTAGGGCTGAATCAGGAGTCAGGGTGAGGGTGCAGGCCTGAACATGCACACCTTCAGTGTAAACTTCAGGTAGAGGGTCAGACAGGGTTTCCCTAGTCTGAGGGAAATTGCAGGGGCCCGGGTTATTAGCTCTCGCCCTCCTTGTATCCCCGTGACATTATAATCGGCCTAACAACAACAAAAAGAAAAAAAACAGTAATTAGACTTACTGGTAATTGTATTTCCAGGAATCCATCCTGACAGCACACTGGAGGACGTCCTTCTTATCCATGATGGGACAGGAAACACGAGAGGTTAAAAGGACCCTCCCCCTACCACCCTTCAGTGTTTTTCCAAAGTAACACATCTGGATGGATGCAAAAACAAGTTTTATTACAACAAAATAATCAATCATACAAATGTTACATCACATAAGTATAAAGATCAAACAATAGGGAGGGAACTAACAGTGCTGTCAGGATGGATTCCTGGAAATACAATTACCAGTAAGTCTAATTACTGTTTTCCAGGTCACCACCTGACAGCACACTGGAGAAATACCAAAGGAGAATGGTATTTAGGGTGGGACCACTGCTTGAAGTACCTTTCTACCAAAGGCCAACTGAGGCGAAACTACATCTAACTTATAGTGTTTAGAAAAGGTACTAAGATTAGACCATGATGCAGCTCTACAGATTTGGTCTGCCGTAGCCCCCCCTTTCTCCGCCCATGATGTGGCCATGGCCCTAGATGAGTGGGCTTTAAGATTAACCGGGGAATTCAAACCTTTCGCTTTGTAGGCTAAATCAATTGTAGATTTTATCCACCGTGCGATAGTCGCTTTAGACGCTTTTTTCCCCTTATTTGAACCCCTGAACTGAACGAACAAGTTATTGTCCTGTCTCCAGGGTCTAGATAGATCAAGGTACCTGAGTACTGACTCTCTTACATCAAGGTTATGAAAAAAAATTTCTTTTTGGTTTTTAGGGAATTGGCAAAATGACGGTAAAACAATCTCCTGATTCATATTAGTATCGGAGACGACCTTAGGGAGAAAGGCCGGATCTAGCCTTAGTACTATTTTATCATCAAAGATCTGTAAATACGGGTTCTGTACCGAAAGAGCCTGTAGTTCCCCCAATCTTTTTGCCGATGTGATCGCAACTAAAAACGCGGTTTTAAGAGAGAGTTTGTTAATATCTATGTCTCCAGTTATATCCCAGGACTGATCACACAGAAAATTCAGGACCAGATTAAGATCCCACGGCGGGACTGATTTCCTAATGAATGGCCTTAGCCTCTGGACTGCTCTAGAGAATCTACTAATCCAGGGGTGGGTAGATAGAGAAAAATCAAAGAATGTACTTAGGGCCGCTATCTGGACTCTTAATGTACTTGGTCTAAGACCTTTTTGAAATCCTGACTGCAAGAAATCAAGAATTTTCGGGATATCTGGATGGTCAGTATCAACTGTCATCTCCCCACAGAATCCACAAAATGTTTTCCATATTTTTGTGTAGATTGCAGATGTCACCGGCTTTCTGCTGGCTTGAAGGGTAGAAATGACGTCATCTGAAAGACCTTTTGCTCTCAAGATCTTCCGTTCAGGATCCATGCTGCCAACTGAAGTGCTCCTGGGTTCTGGTGTAGAACTGGACCTTGTAGAAGAAGATCCTCTCTTACTGGTAACAGGAGAGGTTCTTCCACTGACAATTTTTTTAACAATGGAAACCAACTTCGTTTCGGCCAGTGAGGAGCTATGAGGATGACTTTGGCCTCGTCCTCGCAAATTTTCCTGAGTGTCCTTGGAATCAATGCTAGAGGCGGAAACGCATAGAGAAGACCGTTGCTCCAGGGTTGTGACAGGGCATCGATCGCAGCTGGACTTTCCCAGGGGTTTAGGGAGTAAAAGGTTTCGACTTTTGCGTTTTGCTTTGTAGCAAATAGATCCACAGTCGGCTTCCCCCAACGATGACAAAGATCCCTGAATACTTCGCTGTTCAGTTCCCACTCTGTAGGGGATACACTTTTCCTGCTCAGGAAATCTGCCAACTGGTTCTTGGATCCCTCCAGATGTACAGCCGAGATTGACCGCACCGACTTCTCTGCCCACTTGAAGATCTGTTCCGCCAGATCTTGTAATGCCAGATGTCTTGGGCCCCCCTGATGTCGAAGGAAGGCTACAGTCGTCGTATTGTCCGAGAAGATTTTTACATGCTTGTTCTTCAGCAAATGTTGTGCCGCCGTTAGGACCTTCCAAACCGCATGCAACTCTCTGTGGTTTGATGACTTCTTGCTGTCCTTTCTTTCCCAACGACCTTGGAAATATCTTCCTAGGACATGACCTCCCCAACCTTCCTGACTTGCGTCTGTCGTGACTGACACACTTGGGGTTTGAAGCCATGACACTACCCGGAGATTTTTGGAGAGAGTCCACCACACCAGAGACCTCTTGATCTGAAAAGAAAGATTCAGTCTTTGATTTAGAGAATTTTGCCTCCTGTTCCAGCTCCTCAGAACTCCCTGCTGAAGCTGTCGGGAATGAAACTGGCTCCATCTCACGCAAGGGATGCAGGCCGTCATCAATCCCAGTATTCTCATCCCGTCTCTGATCGTATTTCGGCCTCGGGAGAAATGATGGACTTTTTTTATTATACCCTTTAGCCTGTCTTCCGGAAGGTAGGACATTCTTGTTTCTGAGTCGAGCATGACTCCTAGGAATTTTATTCTGGATTTCGGTATTAGATCCGATTTCTTCCAATTTATAATCCAACCGAGACTCTCTAGTGTGGAGATGAGGAACTGACAGTTGACCCTGAGCTGGTTTACTGACTCTGCCGCTATCAAAAAGTCGTCTAGATAAGGGATTACCATCACATCCCGATTTCTCAGATATGCGACTACCTCTACCATAAGTTTTGTAAAAACCCTGGGAGCCGACGCCAGGCCGAAGGGGAGACAGCGAAATTGAAAGTGATAGATCTTCCCTTCCATGTTTACCGCAAACCGCAGGAATTTTTGGTGGTTTAGGTAAAT